>NC_092710.1:311348254-312798328 GCF_047496885.1 Scyliorhinus torazame
CAGGCAGGTCCCGGGCTAAGGATAATAAGCTTGTTCAGTGAGGTGTAGGATTTTGTAGGTTGTGGGCTGGAAGGGATTGTGAATAAATAAAGCCACTCAAAGGACTTCATTGTGGAATAATGTAGAGCAACAAATAATAACTCACGGATACAGGCCAGCCACACCAGGCACTGCTTATAAAGTCCATTTTCTACCACTGTTGGTTCTTAACAATTGAAAGGCAAAATACTGGGGGTGTTTGAAATCTGGAATAGAAACAGAAATTGCTGGAAATGACCAGCAGGCCAGGCCATGGAAAAATAAATGAAATTTAAAAAAATAATAATTTAGAGTACCCAATTCATTTTTTCCAATTAAGGGGCAATTTAGCGTGGCCAATTCACCTACCCTGCACATCTTTGATTTGTGGGGGTGAAACCCACGCAAACACGGGGAGAAGGGGCTGCTTTAGCTCACTGGGCTAAATCGCTGGCTTTGAAAGCAGACCAAGGCAAGCCAGCAGCACGGTTCAATTCCTGTACCAGCCTCCCCGAACAGGCGCCGGAATGTGGCGACTAGGGGCTTTTCACAGTAACTTCATTTGAAGCCTACTTGTGACAATAAGCGATTTTCATTTCATTTTCATGTGCAAACTCCCGGAGCCGGGATCGGACCTGGGACCCTCAGTGCCGTGAGGCAGAAAGAAATTAAGTTAATGTTTCAGCACGAACTGGGGGAAAAGGTAGAGATGTAACAGAAGGACCTGGTGAAGGCGCTAGGCTCCGAAAGCTCATGATTCCAAATAAACCTGCTGGACTTTAAGCTGTGTTGTAAGACTTCTTACTGTGCCCACCCCAGTCCAACGCCGGCATCGCCCACACCAGGAAGGACAGAGGCAGGGGAAAGGAGGGACAGAGAATAAAAGGGAAGGTCTGAAATGGTTGAACTCAGTGATGAGGCCGGAAGGTTGTGAAGTGTGAAACAACTGGAAATCTGAAGGAGATACAAAAAAACACCACTGGAGATATTTTCAAGATGGCCCTGCTCCCCGTAATATCGGCCGGCATTTTATGGCCCGTGAAGAAAGTCAATGGGCCTTTTTTGCTGCTCTGTTAAATTTTCCGTCCCGCCTGGGGAGCGACGGTTCCGGCCACAGGTGGGGACTGCTAAATCCCGGCCGACATCTCCACCCAATACCCCAGTCCATCTACTGCCAAAACTCTCATCCTTGCTTCTGTAGGGGCGTCACGGTGTCGCATCGGTTACCACTGTCGCCTCCACGGTGCCCAGGACCCCGGATTCAATCCCAATCCTGGGTCACTGTCCGTGTGGAATTTGCACATTGTCTGTATGGGTCTCATCCCCACAGCCCAAAAGATGGGAGGGAAGGTGGCTAAGTTGCCCCTTAATTGAGAAAAGAAAAGAATTGGGCACTCAAATCTTTTTCTTTAAATCCTTGCTTCTGTTGCTTCCGGGCCCACCCATTCCTGGCTCCAACAATTTACAATCATAACCACCGCTCCCATACTTTTGGATAAACGTTGGTAATAATTCTGTTATTGCCATCTACATCTCTTCCTGACCCCCCATTTTGTTTCTTTATTGCTAGTCTTAGCCTTGCACCATTATCACCGTTGCATTTAATCTTCCTTACCTTCCCTCGCATCACAAATCTTCCTTTTAATCTCTCCTGCCTGCCTTTCCCTACCTCTGATGAAAGGTCATAAGCCTTAAAAAATTGGGTGGAATCTTCACTCTGTTATGGGTCCAGAACAGAACCCCCAATTTTGATTAAGATCCTGGATTAGAACCCAACTATTTGCATTTGGCAAAACTGAGGAAATGTTACTGTCCCACAGGAGTGATAAGACTGACCAGTAGACAGCTTTTATATTAAAACAAACTTTAGTTTGAACACAGAGCCGGGATCGAACCTGGGACCTCGAAGCTGTGAGACTGCAGTGCTAACCACTGCGCCACCGTGCTTGCCCCAGCTGTGAGGATTAACCACACCAGGCTCTATTTTGGGCCTGCTTTTATGTTAGCTCATAACGAGCCCCAGGTGCTAGGCCTCTGCTCCCTACCTGAGAAGCTCGTACACCTCGGGTCCCACGGGAGATCAATAATGGTTACCCCATGGGGGTTACGACGCCCCGCATCCTCGTAAAGTCCGAAAGTCCTCCATCAGCCGCCGAAAAAGGGGGCCTCTGCGCCACTTTGCCCATGGCTGCGTCTTCGCTTGTGGTGGCTCAGGGGTCGGGTGGACTGTAGTGATTGGCCGATTGCATTCCCTGGCTGACCGTTGAAGAGTTACTGACGGGACCCTCTGTTCCAGACACGTCATCGTCCGCCGGCACCAACTCCTCTGCATCCATCTCGGGACCCGGAATCATCCTCCCCTTACTGGATCAGACGCCAGGCCCCCGGATTAAGGGGCAGTTCCAGTTGAGGTGAAGGCGCTACCACCACCGGTCGGCTTCCTGAAGAGCAGTTTCATGTTTCGACAAGTGGTCGACATTTTTTCTCCAGATCCATCCCTGAACCAGGACCTTATATGAAACCAGGCATTCTCCTGTACATTCCAGTATTGAGGGGCAGGAGGTTTAGAGGGGATGTGAGGAAAAACATTTTTATCCAGAGGGTGGTGGGAGTTTGGAATTCATTGAATCATAGAATCTCCTGTGCAGAAGGAGGCCATTCAGCCCATCGAGTCTGCACCGGCTCTTGGAAAGAGCTCTCTACCTAAGCCCACACCTCCAGCCACTCCCTGCATTCGCTGTCTGAAAGGGTGGTGGGGTCAGAGACCCTCATAACATTTTTTTCCTTAAAGATAAATAGTTTATTCGAGAAAATCCAGATCACAAAAAAAAAAACCCTCAGATCACAGCAAACAATACCCACTACTATGGTATGGAAAAGAAACTAAAGGCGGCACAATGTAAATTCTTCCTTTTGTACAATTACTTTTACTGCCAAACCCACCCACCTCAACAACCTGACCTAATTGAGGGTTTCTAAAGGCTGAGAGACCATAAGACCATAGGACATAGGAGCGGAAGTAAGGCCATTCGGTCCATCGAGTCCACTCCGCCATTCAATCATGGCTGATTTCAACTCCATTTACCCGCTCTCTCTCCATAGCCCTTAATTCCTCGAGAAATCAAGAATTTATCAACTTCTGTCTTAAAGACAACTCAACGTCCCGGCCTCCACCGCCCTCTGTGGCAATGAATTCCACAGACCCACCACTCTCTGGCTGAAGAAATTTCTCCTCATCTCTGTTCTAAAGTGACTCCCTTTTATTCTAAGGCTGTGCCCCCGGGTCCTAGTCTCCCCTGCTCATGGAAACAACTTCCCTACATCCACCCTATCTAAGCCATTCATTATCTTGTAAGTTTCTATTAGATCTCCCCTCAACCTCCTAAACTCCAATGAATATAATCCCAGGATCCTCAGACGTTCATCGTATGTTAGGCCTACCATTCCTGGGATCATCCGTGTGAATCTCCGCTGGACCCGCTCCAGTGCCAGTATGTCCTTCCTGAGGTGTGGGGCCCAAAATTGCTCACAGTATTCTAAATGGGGCCTAACTAATGCTTTATAAAGCTTCAGAAGTACATCCCTGCTTTTATATTCCAAGCCTCTTGAGATAAATGACAAACATTGCATTTGCTTTCTTAATTACGGACTCAACCTGCAAGTTTACCTTTAGAGAATCCTGGACTAGGACTCCCAAGTCCCTTTGCACTTCAGCATTATGAATTTTGTCACCGTTTTAGAAAATAGTCCATGCCTCTATTCTTTTTTCCAAAGTGCAAGACCTCGCACTTGCCCACGTTGAATTTCATCAGCTATTTCTTGGACCACTCTCCTAAACTGTCTAAATCTTTCTGCAGCCTCCCCATCTCCTCCATACTACCTGCCCCTCCACCTATCTTTGTATCATCGGCAAACTTAGCCAGAATGCCCCCAGTCCCGTCATCTAGATCGTTAATATATAAAGAGAACAGCTGTGGCCCCAACACTGAACCCTGCGGGACACCACTTGTCACCGGTTGCCATTCCGAAAAAGAACCTTTTATCCCAACTCTCTGCCTTCTGCCTGACAGCCAATCGTCAATCCATGTTAGTACCTTGCCTCGAATACCATGGGCCCTTATTTTACTCAGCAGTCTCCCGTGAGGCACCTTATCAAAGGCCTTTTGGAAGTCAAGATAGATAACATCCATTGGCTCTCCTTGGTCTAACCTATTTGTTATCTCTTCAAAGAACTCTAACAGGTTTGTCAGGCACGACCTCCCCTTACTAAATCCATGCTGACTTGTCCTAATCTGACCCCTGCACTTCCAAGAATTTAGAAATCTCATCCTTAACAATGGATTCTAGAATCTTGCCAACAACCGAGGTTAGGCTAATTGGCCTATAATTTTCCATCTTTTTCCTTGTTCCCTTCTTGAACAGGGGGGTTACAACAGCGATTTTCCAATCCTCTGGGACTTTCCCGGACTCCAGTGACTTTTGAAAGATCATAACTAACGCCTCCACTATTTCTTCAGCTATCTCCTTTAGAACTCTATGATGTAGTCCATCTGGGCCCGGAGATTTATCAATTTTTAGACCTCTTAGTTTCTCTAGCACTTTCTCCTTTGTGATGGCTACCATATTCAACTCTGCCCCCCTGACTCTCCGGAATTGGTGGGATATTACTCATGTCTTCTACTGTGAAGACTGACGCAAAGTACTTATTTAGTTCCTCAGCTATTTACTTGTCTCCCATCACAAAATTACCAGCGTCATTTTGGAGCGGCCCAATGTCAACTTTTGCCTCCCGTTTGTTTTTAATGTATTTAAAGAAACTTTTACTATCATTCCTAATGTTACTGGCTAGCCTACCCTTCATATTTGATCCCTCTCTTTCCTTATTTCTCTCTTTGTTATCCTCTGTTTGTTTTTGCAGCCTTCCCAATCTTCTGACTTCCCAATACTCTTTGCCACATTATAGGCTTTCTCTTTTGCTTTGATGCATTCCCTAACTTCCTTTGTCAGCCATGGCTGCCTAATCCCCCCTCTGATAACCTTTCTTTTCTTTGGGATGAACCTCTGCACTGTGTCCTCAATTACTCCCAGAAACTCCTGCCATTGCTGTTCTACTGTCTTTCCCACTCGGCTCTGCTCCCAGTTGATTTTCGTCAGTTCCTCCCTCATGCCCCTGTAGTTACCTTTATTTAACTGTAACACCTTTACATCTGATTCCACCTTCTTTCTTTCAAATTGGAGATTGAATTCTACCATATTATGATCACTGCTTCCTAAGTGCTCCCTTACTTTAAGATCTTTAATCAAGTCTGGCTCATTACATAACACTAAGTCCAGAATTGCCTGTTCCCTCGTGGGCTCCATCACAAAGCTGTTCCAAAAAGCCCTCCTGTAAACATTCAATGAATTCCCTTTCCTTGGGTCCACTGGCAGCATTATTTACCCAGTCCACCTGCATATTGAAGTCCCCCATGATCACTGTGACCTTGCCTTTCTGACATGCACTTTCTATTTCGTGATGCATTTTGTGCCCCCGGTCCTGACCACTGTTAGGAGGCCTGTACATAACTCCCATTATGGTTTTTTTTGCCTTTGTGGTTCCTCAAACTCTACCCACACAGACTCCACATCATCTGACCCTATGTCATTCAGTGCTATTGATTTAATTTCATTCCTAATTAACAAGGCAATCCGCCCCCTCTGCCCACCTCCCTGTCTTTTCGATAGGTTGTGAATCCCTGGATGTTTAAATGCCAGTCCTGAACCCCCTGCAACCATGTCTCTGTGATGCCTACCACATCATACCTGCCAGTCACAATCTGGGCTACAAGCTCATCTACCTTGTTCCGTACACTGCGCGCATTTAAATATAGCACCTTTAATTCTCTATTGACCGTCCCTTACTACCAGTATACTTACTACTCCTGGGGCTGGTTTTAAAAGGCACAAAACGTATTCTCTGATCCTTCTTTAACACGGCTGTACCTTTATAACAGTCTCTTCCTGTAGCTTTCGGTTTGTCTCAATTCTGTTGAATTCTTCTTGGAGTTTGTAACAGTCCTTCCTTCCTTGAACCCTGTCCTGGTAGTCTCGGAATCTCTCTTAATGAAATCTCTGTGAAGGAATCTCCTGAAGGAATCTCCCGAATGGATCTCCTTCTGACCCTCATTTAAGAAGTATTTAAAAATAATAATAATCTTTATCATCACAAGTAGGCTTACATTAACACTGCAATGAAGTAACTGCGAAAAGTCCCCTCGCCGCCAACATTCCAGCGCCTGTTCGGGGTACAGAGGGAGAATTCAGAATGTCCAAATTACCTAACAGCACGTCTTTCGGGACTTGTGGGAGGAAACCGGAGCATCCGGGAGGAAAGTGCGTGAACCATGCGGCCACCAACGCGTCGCGTGCCCGCTGTCCCCGGCGGTGCGTCGCGCAGCCTCCTGGACGTAACGAGCTGCCGGGCAGTGCCTGTGTCCTGCACCCCTCCCCCCCACCCTGATGCGCCCCATCATCCTCATCCTCCGCATCCTCCTCTTCCCCATCCCCCTCATTTGCGTTGGCTCCCGGTGCCGTCGGGTCCTCCCTCCGGCTCCTCCGCCAGGTCATCTCCCCTCTGCATGGCAATGTTGTGCAGCGCACAGCAGACCACAACTATGCGACCGACAGTCGGGCCGGTACTGCAGGGGCCCCTCCGGAGCGGTCCAGGCATCTGAATCGCATCTTCAGCAGCCCGAAGCACCCGCTCCACCACACCCCTAGCTGCTGCATGGGCCTCGTTGTATAGGCTCTCCGCGTTGGTGTGAGGCCTCCGTATTGGCGTCATCAGCCATGACCTCAACGGATAGCCCCTGTTGCCCAGCAACCAGCCCCTCAGCCGGGGGGGGGGCATCCCTCGAACATTGCGGGGATGAACGACTGTGCCAGAATGTAGGCGTCATGCACACTCCCGGGGAACCTTGCACACACGTGCATGATCTTCATGTGGGGGGACGCAGACCACCTGAATGTTCATGGAGTATGCGCCCTTCCTGTTCATGAACACGTCCCTGTTGGCTGCAGGCAGGCGCATGGGGATGTGCACACACCATCGATGACCTGTCTGCACCCAATGGTCAGCTCACACCGTACTGCTCACCAGTGTGCCACTCTCCTGTGCCCATCAGCCACACGCACCCTGCGGGCCGTGTCCTCGTCACCGTCCTGCCATATCAGGGCGGCTGACCTGTGGCATCCGCGGATGGACGATACCATCCACACTCTCCCCTCAACTCCCTCCCACCTGCACGCCGCTCCCTCGTCCCCCCCCCCCCCCACCTGCACACTCTCCCACACACACCCTCCCACCTGCACACTCTCCCTCACCCCCCTCCCACCTGCACACTCTCCCACCCCCCCCTCCCCACCTGCACACTCTCCCCACCCCCCTCCCCACCTGCACACTCTCCCCACCCCCCCTCCCACCTGCACACTCTCCCTCATCCCCCCCCCCACCTGCACATTCTCCCTCACCCCCCCTCCCACCTGCACACTCTCCCTCACCCCCCTCCCACCTGCACACTCCCCCCCCCTCACCTGCACACTCTCCCCGCCCCCCCCACCTGCACACTCTCCCTCATCCCCCCTCCCACCTGCACACTCCCCCCCCCTCTCACCTGCACACTCTCCCGCCCCCCCCCACCTGCACACTCTCCCTCATCCCCCCCTCCCACCTGCACACTCCCCCCCCCCACCTGCACACTCTCCCCCCCACCCCCCCCCACCTGCACACTCTCTCCCCCCCTCACACCCCCCACCTGCACACTCTCCCACCCCCCCACCTGCACACTCTTCCCCCCCACCTGCACACTCTCACCCCCCACCCCCCCACATGCACACTCTCCCACCACCCCCACCTGCACACTCCCCCCCCCCACCTGCACACTCTCCCGCCCCCCTCCACCTGCACACTCCCCCCCCACATGCACACTCTCCCCCCCCACCCCCACCTGCACACTCTTCCACCCCCCCCACCCTGCACACTCTCCCCCCCCAACCTGCACACTCTCCCCCCCCCACCTGCACACCTGCACACTCTCCCACCCCCCCACCCCCCCCACCTGCACACTCTCCCCCCCACCTGCACACTCTCCCACCCCCCACCCCCCCCACCTGCACACTCTCCCCCCCCCCCACCTGCACACTCTCCCCACCCCCCACCTGCACACTCTCCCCCCCCCCCCCCCTCACCTGCACACTCTCCCCCCCCCACCTGCACAATCTTCCCCCCCCCCCCACCCCCCCCCCCCACCTGCACACTCGCCCGAACCCCTCCTTTGGCCGCAGCCTTCTCGGGTAAGCCGACCCGGTCTCCGGGCGCTGCGCTACAGTCCGCTCACCTTCTCCCTGCTCAGCGTCAGCCAGCACGACTGACTGACGACTTTGAAAAGCAGGTGTGAACGGTGACGGCGTGAACTGGGGACACGCCGTCGGGACTTCGGCCCATCCGGGCCTGAGAATAGCAGGGGTGCCGGGGAATCGCCGTTTTGGGTGTCTCGGGCGATTCTCCGGCCTGCACAGCGCGGAGCTCAACGGGGCCATTCACGCCGCTTGGAAGAATCGCGGGAGGGCGTCGGACCGGCGTCGCGGGAAAATTTGGCGGCCCAGGCGATTCTCCCAACCGGCGTGGGAGTGGAGCATCGCGGCCCACGAATCCCACGGGGAAATCGATAATGATTTTCCCGTGGTCCTTGTGGGGGTTATGACAGTAACCTTTTAGTATTCTCACCCTCCCTCAAACATAACCCCCCCCCCCCCCCACCCCCCACCCCCCACCCCCACCCCCACCCCCCCACTCTCCCTGCATCACTGCCTAACTCATTAAACTCTTTTGTCCTGGAACCATCACACTTTTCTCCCCAACCTCCTCCCTTCAGCCCCTCATAGCATCACAGCCCCTTTACAAATTATTATTTGAGATTTCAGACACGACCTCCCAAGCAGATTCTCTCCCAGGCCATCAGGAAATGGCAGGAGGTGCTCTTCCCAAGCAATGTAAATAGCCTGGAGGATTACAGAGGGGGGACAGAACCGTGGGGCCCACACAAGATCATGGCTGCAGGTCTGGAAAAGGGTCAACCTGGGTAAGTGGCATGGTGGCATGGGATTCTCTGTCACGTAGACCATCTATTTGAGTCAGTGTGCAGCTGGGCTAGGCATGACCAGCCTCAGCACCGCAAGGCATTTTAAGGCCAAAGTGTGAGAAAGTGTGGCTTGAGTGAGAAATTGGATACAAACAACACATCAGTGGGCAAGTATCTGTGATGGGGGCGTGCAGACAGTAGGAGGTCAGTTGATACTTAGCAAGTCACGAAATCTTGGGAGAGGTGCCCAATCTGAAGGTCCACAGCCCTGCTTCCAGAGTGCTGAGAAATAGGGTGACTGATTCATTGCTGTTGGCAAGGCTGGAGTGGCAAAGCAACACAGTGAGAATGCATCCAGCCTGATGCTGCCATGATGGGCCCTCAGAACCACACAAGGAATTGTGCTGTACTCATAGGCTCTGCGGAAACCTTCATGTGTTTCATTCTGTTGTTTTCTGTACAGGTGCCCACAGTCCTGACCCCCAGGCCTCAGCCACTATAGTGACCGGAGACTCCATCACTGGGCATAATGACAACAGGGACCCAGAGGGTACACCGTCATGTTTCTCTCCTGCATCCTCTACCAGCCCAGCGACACCGCCACGAGTCACAAAGTGGTTCAGATTTGGACAGCTCCCAGAAGCTGATGGACGCTGTGACAGCTGAGGTCTCAGGCAGTTGGAGATCACGTTGAGCCCCCACAGTAATGCCCCACATTGATGATCGGCCCTTTATTCATGGCTCCAAAAGCCTGCTGGAGGTGCAACAGAGGTTAGGGGAACATATGACGGAGAGGCCAGCTTTACATAGAATGCAGAGACGTCCATGCACAGCAATGAGTTCCTGCATGTCTCAGGCATGTAATCACATGGCTTCCCCCATGGAGAGTCAGGTCAAGGAATCGACACAGAGGGGCAGCACAGCGGCACTGTGGTTAGCACTGCTGCCTCACGGCGGCCGAGGTCCCAGGTACCATCCCGGCCCCTGGATCACTGTCCGTGTGGAGTTTGCACATTCTCCCCGTGACTACGTGGGTTTCACCCTCACAACACAAAGATGTGCAGGGTAGGTGGATTGGCCACTCTAAATTACCCCTTAATTGGAAAAATGATTGGGTACTCTAAATTTTTTTTAAAAAGCTATTGACACAGACACAGGGGTGGCACAGTGGCACAGTTGTTAGCAATGCTGCCTCACGGACTTCCGGTTGCGGCTATGCCTGGGTAGGTCGCACGTTCGGCAGCTCCCGCCGTGAATGGACTTTTGGGCCCTTTTAAGGAGTCCCAGCGGCACTTGGACGACGATTCCCGGTGTGGGAAGGCAGCAGTGAGGTTCCCCCCAGCACTGTATGGAGTGGACCAGGAGCGGAGCGGTCAACAAAGCGGGCACTGGTAAAGAGAGGAGAGCGAGGGCGGAAAAACAAGATGGCGGCCGGTGGAGACCAGGCAGCGTGGGCTCAGTGGTCTCGGAATTTTTGAAAAGCTGCTTTGCCGGAGTTGAAGGCAGAGATGTTGGCCCCTATGAAGGTGTCGATTGAGAGGCTGGTGGAGACCCAGAGGACACAGGGGACGGCGATTAAAGGGGTGCAGCAGAAAGCCTCCAACAAGGAGGATGAGATCCTGGGCCTGGCGGTGAAAGTGGAGGCGCACGAGGCGCTGCACAAAAAGTGGCAGGAGAAGTTCGAGGACCTGGAGAACAAGTCGAGGAGGAAGAATCTGCGGATTCTGGGTCTCCCTGAAGGCGTGGAGGGGTCGGATGTCGGGGCGTATGTGGCTACGATACTGGGCATGCTAATGGGCGCGGGAGCCTTCCCCGAGGCCCCTGGAGCTGGATGGGGCACACAAAGTCCTGGCAAGAAGGCCGAGGGTGAATGAACCGCCGAGGGCTGTGGTGGTGCGGTTTCACCGTTTCACTGACAGAGAGTGTGATCTGAGGTGGGCGAAGAAGGAGCGAAGCAGCAGGTGGGAGAACACTGAAATCCGCATCTACCAGGACTGCAGTGCAGAGCTGGCCAAGACGAGGGCAGGATTCAATCGGGCCAAGGCGGGTTCTCCACCGAAAGGGGTGAAATGTGGGCTGCTGCAGCCAGCGCGGCTGTGGGTCACTTTAGAGGACCGATACCATTATTTTGATACGCCGCACGAGGCGGGGACCTTCATCCAAAATGAAAAGCTGGACTCGAATTAATGGTTTGCTGCAGGTTGTGGGGATGCTGGGGAGTGGGAAGGGGTGATTTGATTTGATGTGTGCGTTTTTCTGGGCATGTGTATCAGTTTGGAGGGGCTGTTCCCTGCGCTTGAAGGGGGGAGGACGGTCCGGAGGCCCTGGGCCGTTGGGAATTGGGGAGAGGTTGCAGGAGAAAGGGGCTGCGCCACAGGGGGCGTGGCCGGCCCAGGCAGAAAACGCCGGGCTTTTTCCCGCCCAAAAAGGGGGCCCGACGCGGGGGGGCGGTACCGGATGGGAGCCTGCACTGGCTCGTAGGGGGAGGAGGGGGGGGGGGACTTCAAGGGGGAATTTAATCGGGGGATCGTTGGCAGAGGCGGGAGCAGTCGGGGTCAGAGCAGTCGGGGTCAGCAGGGGTCAGCTGACTTACAGGAGTGCAATGGGGGGAGCAAGGGAGCTAGGCAACTGCCTGGCCGGGCGGGGGGTGGGGGGCGGGGGACTGGGTTGCTGATGTACTGACTGAGGGGGAGCTGGAGGTAAGAGGGAGAGTCGGGACGGGGAACCCCCGCCTGGGGGGTTGGAGAGTGCGGGGAGGCATGGGTACGTGGCTGGCCTAAGTAAGGAGATGGCTAGTCGACGGGGGGTGGGGGGCGTGTGGTCCCCCGATCCGGCTGATCACGTGGAATGTGAGAGGTCTGAATGGCCGGTCAAGAGGGCCCGGGTGTTCGCGCACTTAAAGGGATCGAAGGCAGACGTCACTATGCTGCAGGAGACGCACCTGAAGGTGGCGGATCAGATCAGGCTGAGGAAGGGATGGGTGGGGCAGGTCTTTCACTCTGGGCTGGATGCGAAGAATAGGGGGGTTGCAATCCCGGTGAGCAAGCGGGTGACGTTCGAGGCGATGAGTATTGTGGCGGATAATGGGGGCCGATATGTGATGGTGAATGGTAGGCTGCAGGGGACCCGGGTGGTGCTGGTGAATGTATATGCCCCGAACTGAGACGATGCAGGGTTCAGGAAGCGCATGCTGAGTCGGATCCCGGGGTCTAGAGGCGGGGAATCTGATAATGGGGGGGGGGACTTCAATACGGTACTGGACCCGCACTGGATTGATCTAGGGCGAGGTCGGGCAAGAGGCCAGCTGCGGCCAAGGTTCTGAGGGGGTGAATGGATCAGATGGGGGGAGTGGATCCTTGGAGGTTTGCCAGGCCAGTGGCTAGAGAGTTCTCCTTTTCCCATGTGCACAAGGCCTATTCACGGATAGACTTCTTCGTGGTGAGTATGGTGTTGATCCCAAGAGTGGAGGGGGCGGAGTACTCGGCCATAGCGATTTCGGACCACGCCCCGCACAGGGTGGAGCTGGAGTTGGGGGAGGAGAGGGGCCAGCGCCCACTGTGGCTCATGGATGTGGGACTGCTGGCGGATGAGGAGGTCTGTGGGTGGGTCCGAGGGTGCATTAAAGGTACACAGAGGCCAATGATAATGGGGAGGTACCGGTTAGTGTGGTTTGGGAGGCGCTGAAGGCGGTGGTCAGGGGAGAGCTGATCTCAATCAGGGCTCACAGGGAGAAGAGTGAGAGGATGGAGAGGGAGAGATTGGTGGGGGAGATACTGAGGGTGGATAGGAGATACGTGGAATCCCCCGAAGAGGGGCTGCTGAAGGAGCGCCGGAGCCTCCATTTGGAGTTTGATTTGCTGACTATGGGGAAAGCCGAGGCCCAGTGGAGGAAGGTGCAGGGGACAGTGTATGAGTATGGGGAGAAGGCGAGCCAGATGCTGGCACATCAGCTACGTAGGAGGGAGGCGGTGAGGGAAATTGGAGGAATCAGGGATAGAGGGGGAACACGGTGCGGAGTCGGCCAAAATAAATGAGGTCTTCAGGATTTCTACAAGTCAGAACCCCCGGAGGGGTGGGGGGGGGGGGGGGGGGGGATGCGGCGGTTCCTGGACCAATTGAGGTTCCCGAGGGTGGAGGAGGGACAGGTTGAAGGTTTGGGGGCCCCGATCAGGGTGGAGGAGCTGGTTAAGGGGTTGGGGAGTATGCAGGCGGGCAAGGCCCCGGGGCCGGATGGGTTCCCGGTCGAATTCTATAGGAAGTTTGTGGAACTGTTGGGTCCGTTGTTGGTGAGAACCTTCAACGAGGTGAAGGAGGAAGGGATTCTTCCCCCGACAATGTCACGGGCACTGATCTCGCTTATCCTCAAGCGGGACAAGGACCCGCTGCAGTGTGGCTCGTACAGGCCGATTTTGCTCCTTAATGTGTGTAGCGCACAAAGACTCCGAGAGACGAATAGAGTGAAGTCGATGAGGCTTTATTAAGCGTGACTGTTCCCCCGCAGTTCAGTAGTAGACTGCCTGCGGGGGAGGACTCCTGGTACTTATACTCCGCCTTCAGGGCGGAGCTAGAGGTCAATGTCCAACCAGGACCCGGGATCTGTCAGCCAATGACATCACGGCTTCACAGTCCCACATGACCCCTAATGCATACTATCACATTCACCCTTGTTAAAAATGACCCGGCGGGGGTGATGCTTCGCATGGTGGTAAGGGGTTTACAAGGCTGGTCCTGGGAGGAAAACTTTCGCATGTTATTACAGTATGTACAAGGTTTTTTTTGTTTCGAACTATTTACAGTAATCGTCAGGAAAAAAAAACCAAAACGTTCTCGTTAAAAGTCCACATATTGTAGTGTTAGATCGACGCCACGAGTCGGTCGGGCGGTCTGGTCGTCCGTGTCGATCACCTCGGCCCCGGTGGTGGTGGTGGTGCTTGTTCCGGTGTTGTCGTCTCCGGGAGCCTTACGGTTTCAGCTTGGGCTTCACTCCTGGTCGGGCCTGGGAGGAGGACTGATCCTCCTGGGAAGGGGGCGGTCGCGGGGTGCGGAGGTGGCAGGAAGGGGGTGATTGGTGTCGGGGGGGTGTGTGTGTTGCCGGCGGGCACCAGATCTCGCAGGGAGACCGTGTCCTGTCGGCCGTCGGGGTACTCCACGTAAGCGTACTGCGGGTTCGCGTGAAGGAGGTGAACCCTTTCGACCAACGGGTCCGACTTGTGCGCCCGCACATGTTTTCGGAGCAAAATGGGTCCTGGGGCCGCCAGCCAGGTCAGCAGCGACGTTCCAGAGGAGGACTTCCATGTCGGGGTGGATAAAGCTCTCCGTGCTCCCGGAGTCGACCAGACATGGTGTCTCGTGCCCGTTTATCAGCACCGTTGTCGTCGTCGTCTGGAGCGTCCGGGGCCGTGCTTGGTCCAGCGTCATTGAAGCCAGACATGGTTGAGCGTCTTCTTCGAACCCCGTGGAGCCGTCGACACTGGGGTCCGTTGTTGCCGTCCAAGATGGCGTCGGGGGGTGAACAAGATGGCTGCCCCCCATGCATCGCACATGGCTGGGGGGTCACAAGATGGCGGCGGGGTGGACAAAATGGCCACCCCATGCGTCGTACAGGTCTGGGGTGGTCCAAGATGGCGGCGCCCTTCCTCCCCTCGTGGTGGCCGGGACCCAAAATGGCGGCGCCTGCGGGTCGCACATGGGGCGCTGGGGGTTTGGGGAGCGTTAGGAACGCTCAGGGCTCCCTCTTCTCTGGGGACAGCGGTGGCCGGGACCCAAAGTGGTAGTGCCGGCGGGTCATACATGGGGCGCGGGGGGGGGGGGGGGGGGGGGGGGTTGGGGAGCGTAAACGGCGCGCAGGGCTCCCTGTTCTCCGGGGAGAGCGGTGGTCGGGGACCCAGAGTGGTAGCGCCGGCGGGTCATACATGGGGCGCTGGGGGGGGTTGGGGAGCGTAAACGGCGTGCAGGGCTCCCTGTTCTCCCGGGACAGCGGCGTCCTCGCGGGACCGGCACACAGCCGCAAAATGGCCCTTTTTCCCGCAGCTATTACAGATCGCTGCGCGGGCCGGGCAGCGCTGCCAGGGGTGTTTCGCCTGGCCGCAGAAATAGCAGCGGGCTCCCCCGGTGCGACTTGGCGTTTGAACCGCGCAAGTCTGTGGGGTGTCCGGGGGGGGGGTGGGTTTGTCGCGACGGGTGCGTACGGAGCCCAATGGGCTGCCGCACGGTCGAGGCCGTAGGCGCGGGTATTTCGCGTGGCCACGTCTAGGGAGGCTGCTAGGGCCCGTGCCTCTGAGAGTCCTAGCGACTCTTTTTCTAGAAGTCTTTGGCGGATTTGGGAGGAGTTCATACCTGCCACAAAAGCATCGCGCATTAACATGTCCGTGTGTTCATTTGCGTTCACCGGCGGGCAGCTGCAGGCCCGTCCCAAAATTAGTAGCGCGGCGTAGAATTCACCTATCGATTCTCCGGGACTTTGCCGTCTCGTTGCGAGTTGATAGCGAGCGTAGATCTGGTTTACTGGGCGAACATAGAGACTTTTTAGTGCTGCAAACGCCGTCTGGAAATCCTCTGCGTCTTCGATGAGGGAGAAAATCTCCGTGCTTAACCTCGAGTGCAGGACCTGTAGTTTTTGGTCTTCTGTGACCCGGCCGGTGGCCGTTCTGAGGTAGGCCTCGAAACAAGTCTGCCAGTGCTTGAAAGCTGCTGCTGCGTTCACTGCGTGGGGGCTGATCCTCAGGCATTCCGGGATGATCCTGAGCTCCATAGTCCTTTAGTCACGCTTAATAAATTGTAGCGCACAAAGACTCCGAGAGACGAATAGAGTGAAGTCGATGAGGCTTTATTAAGCGTGACTGTTCCCCCGCAGTTCAGTAGTAGACTGCCTGCGGGGGAGGACTCCTGGTACTTATACTCCGCCTTCAGGGTCTTGTTATATGCAGATGACCTGCTTTTGTATATTGCAGATCCAGTGGAGGGGATGGCAGAGGTCATGCAGACCCTTAGGGAGTTTGGAGACTTCTCAGGATACAAGCTCAATGTTGGGAAGAGTGAGCTCTTTGTGGTGCACGCGAGGGGTCAGGAGAGGAGGCTGGAGGAGCTGCCGCTCAAGAGGGTGGAGAGGAGTTTCCGGTATTTAGGTATCCAGGTGGCCAGGAGTTGGGGGGTACTGCACAAGCTCAACTTGGCGCGGTTGGTAGACCAGATGGGGGAGGACTTTAGGAGATGGGACGTGATGCCACTTTCCCTGGCGGGTAGGGTGCAGTCCGTTAAGATGACGGTCCTCCCTAGGTTCTTGTTCGTGTTCCAGTGCCTGCCTATTCTCATCCCTAAGGCCTTTTTCAAGCGAGTGAGCAAGAGCATTATGGGGTTCGTGTGGGCAAGTAAGACCCCGAGGGTTAAGAGACTGTTCTTGGAGCGCAGTCCGGGGGGGTGGGGGTGGGCTGGCGCTGCCGAATCTGTGTAGCTACTACTGGGCAGCTACTGTGGCAATGATTCGGAAATGGGTAATGGAGGGAGAGGGGGTGGCGTGGAAAAGACTGGAGGCGACGTCATGTGTGGGTCCTAGCCTGGGGGCACTGGTGACAGCACCGTTGCCGCTACCGCCGATGCGGTACATCACGAGCCCGGTGGTGGCGGCGACACTGAGGATCTGGGGGCAGTGGAGATGGCACAGGGGGGAGGTGGGGGCCTCAGTTTGGTTCCCAGTACGGAACAACCATAGGTTTGCACCGGGCAGGATGGGTGGCGGATTTCTAAGCTGGCATCGGGCGGGAATTAAAAGGATGGGGGACCTATTCATTGATGGGACTTTTGCCAGTCTGAGGGCGCTGGAGGAGAAATTTGGGTTACCCCCGGGAAATGCCTTCAGGCATATGCAGGTCAGGGCGTTTGTGAGGAGGCAAGTAGGGGAATTCCCGCTGCTGCCTGCCCGGAGGATACAGGACAGGGTGATTTCGGCTGTGTGGGTCGGAGAGGGTAAGGTCTCAGCGATTTACCAGGAGCTGCAGGAGGTGGAGGAAGCCTCGGTGGAGGAGCTGAAGGGCAAGTGGGAGGAGGAGCTGGGTGAGGAGCTGGATGAGGGCCTGTGGGCTGATGCCGTAGGCAGGGTTAATTCCTCCTCGTGTTACGCCAGGCTCAGCCTGATCCAGTTTAAAGTGGTGCACAGGGCGCATTTGACAGGGGCGAGGATGTGTACGTTTTTTGTGGTAGAGGACAGGTGTGTGAGGTGTTTGGGGAGCCCAGAAAATCACGCCCATATGTTCTGGGCGTCTCCGGCGCTTGAGGGGCTTTGGAGGGGTTTCACAAGGGCTATGTCTAGAGTCTTGGACACTTGGGTAAAACCGAGCTGGGGGATAGCAATATTTGGGGTGTCAGACCAGCCGGGAGTGCAGGAGCTGAAAGAGGCCGGAATTCTGGCCTTTGCCTCTTTGGTAGCCCGGAGAAGGATTTTACTAATGTGGAGGGACGCAAAGCCCCCAAGCATGGAGGCTTGGATCAATGACATGGCGGGGTTTCTCAGGTTGGAGAGGATAAAGTTTGCCTTGCGAGGGTCCTTGCAGGGGTTCTCCAGGCGGTGGCAACCGTTCCTAGACTTTCTCGTGGAACATTAGGTGGAGATCAGTAGCAGCAGCAACCCGGGAGGGCGGGATTTCTTGTTTTGGTTTATGTAAGGGGCGTTTGCCCCATTTTTGTTCTTAGTTTGTTAGATAGCTTAATGGTTAGAGGATTTAGTTGCTTTGTGTGTTGGTGTAATGCCCTTTTTATTTCTCTTTTGTATATTTTCTTTCCTTTTTGGAGTGTTTTGTAAAAATTTATTGGAATAACTTTGAATAAACATATTTTTTTTAAAAGCAATGCTGCCTCCCAGCGTCAGGGACCTGGGTTCAATTCCGCCCTCGGGTGACTGTGTGGAGTTTGCACGTTCTCCCCGTGTCTTTGTGGCTTTCCTCCGGGTGCTCCGGTTTCCTCCCACAGTCCAATGGTGTGCAAGTTAGGTGGATTGGCCATGCTAAATTGCCCCTTAGTCCGTGTGGAGTTTGCACATTCTCCTCATGTCTGCGTGGGTTTCACCCCCACAGCCCAAAGATGTGCAGGTTAGGTGGATTGGCCACGCTAAATTGCCCCTTAATTGGGAAATAAAAATAATTGGGTACTCTTAAATTTTTTTTTTAAATTGCCCCTTAGTGTCCAAAGATGTGTAGGTTAGATATGTTATGAGGTTACGGAGATAGGGCGGTGGAATGGGCCTTGGTTTGGTGCTCTTTCAGAGGGTCAGTGCAGACTTAATGGGCCGAATGGCCCCCCTCTGGACTGTAGACATTCTATGATTCTAGATGGGCTCTGAGCTGCATCCATCACTTTAGTTATTGGCTCCATACATGTGGCTAGGTTGGAGCGGCACGGTGGCGGAGTGGTTAGCCCTGCTGGCTCACAGCGCTGAGGACCTGGGTTCGATCCCGGCCCCAGGTCACTGTCCGTGTGGAGTTTGCACATTCTCCCCGTGTTTGCCTGGGTCTCATCCCACAACCCAAAGATGTGCAGGGTCGGTGGATTGGCCGCGCTAAATTGCCCCTTAATTGGGAAACAAAAATCGGGTACTCTAAATTTATTTTAAAAATGTAAAAAAACAGTAGTGGCTAAATAAAAGGGGAATGAGGTACCCTGACCTCCCTCATGTACCCCTTCTCCTCAGGTAGGCCAGGAAGTCCCAGCTATCCCGGGGGTTCCGCATAATGTTTCACTCTGCCAATGCCTCCAGCAGGCAATGGCCGAGGAAGTTGCTCCTGTGGGACATCCCCATTAGGAAGCAGGTCAAAGTCATCGCAGGCAATGCGGCTTCACACTTAGCTGCAGGCGCTGCCTCACGGCTGCTGCATCAGGTTCATACCTGGACATCGTGGTAAGAAAAGAAAACTTACAAATCTTTGAGGGCACAAAGGTGGACAGGTGCTTTTGTGAAAATCAGTTTGTCACATAAATATTGCACAGAATATGTCTAATTTATTCATGGGTGCATCATTTTACTTTATAAGGATTTGCTAATTCAGAATCCTAGCTGGCATTCATTGAGTGCAGAGGAATGTTAACCATCTCAAATGCTGTGCTGGAGACTGCGTTTCAAATTAGTCACCGTTCAATGTTTGTGTATGTCCACTAATGTGATCCTCAGTCTTCAGTGAGGTGTTGGGTGCTCTGAGGTACAGACGAACCAACACGGTTGCGATTGGTACAACGCTGTTTTATTCCTACTAACTATTTACACATCTGACTTGGTACTCAGCACGTTGTGACTGTGTGAGTGTCTTGCTAATGAGGTCCTGGCCCTTTGCTGTCTCCCAATGGACTGGCCAGGAGGTGTCGTGTTTCTTGTCTTATACTGTGTCTGCTCTTGTCTGTGATTGGCTGTCGTGTTATGTGTGCTAATTGGTCTGTTGGTCTGTCTATCATTATGTATGTGTTGTGATGTGTGTTTGAATATCATGACATTCAGGACATAGGGGGACATGCGGCAGTGCAGAGACTCCATCATGTGCAGTGTTAAGGGATTGCCTGAAATTATGTTGCACAGGGCTCATTGAACTGTGAAGTCAAAGGTCTGTAATGGTGCAGCAGGGTCCGAGATCTCGGACATTATAAGCTGCTTGACATGTTCCCATCAATTGTCCTGTGTTACCCAGTCTTCTACAGTAAGTGTGTGTGACAGACAACCACCCACCTTGCTATTCTAGGTGGTGGAAGATGGTGGTTCAAAGGTAGCTCCTAGGTGCAGAGATAGGGGGGTGAGGTGGGGGGGTGGGTGTTGTTAGGAGACAGCTCAAGAGGTCTACTGTCCCACCAATGGGAGAATGCACAATCTTGGGTGAATTACGCGTATCTGAGATTGTCCCCAGTATCCCTAGCATGTCCCTTCATGGCCCTGGCCACCTCTTAGAGGCTTATGCACATTCTTTAAACACATCCTATTTTTTGTTTTGCATTAATATACCTTATTCATGGGAGTTGATTTCAATCTGGGTGTACAGGGACAGGACAGACAGGGCAGAGATGGACCGACCGATGAAGGAAATTCTACGGACGGACAGGAGATACGCGGAATCACTGAGGCCAGAGTTACTCAGGAAACGACAGAGGCTGCAGGCCGAATTTGGGGTGCTGACTACAGGCAAGGCTTAGAAAGGTAAGAGGTGCGATTTATGAGCATGGGGAAAAGGCCAGTAGAATGCTTGCGCAACAGCTAAGGAAGAGGGAAGCGGAAATAGGGAGGGTAGTGGATGGGGAGGGTAATCTAATGGGTGACCCGGCAGGGCTGAACAAGGTCTTTAGGGACTTTTATAGGAAGCTGTACACTTCGGAACCCCCTGGGGGACCGGGGGGGATGAGGCGATTCCTGGATGGACTGACCTTCCCAAGAGTGGGGAGGGGGTTGGTGGACGGACTGGGGGCCCTGGTCAGGATCGAAGAGGTAATGGGGGGCCTGAAGGTCATGCAGTCGGGTAAAGCCCCGGGGCCGGACGGGTATCCGGTGGAGTTTTACAAAACGTTTGCCGAGATAGTGGAGCCGGTGCTGGTCAGGGTCTTTAACGAGACAAGAGACAGAGGGAGCTTACCCCCGACGATGTCGCAGGCCACCATCTCGCTTATTCTGAAATTGGATAAGGACCCGGAGGCTTGTGGGTCATACAGGCCGATCTCTTTGATCAACGTAGACGCCAAGTTAGAATCGAAATGAAAAAAATGAAATGAAAATCGCTTATTGTCACAAGTAGGCTTCAAATGAAGTTACTGTGAAAAGCCCCTAGTCGCCACATTCCGGCGCCTGTTCGGGGAGGCTGTTGAGGCCTGTTGAGGGGTGTGTACCGGATGTAATTGTGGAGGACCAAACCGGATTTATAAAGGGAGGCAGTTGGTGGCCAACCTAAGAAGGCTGCTCAACGTGATTATGATGCCCCCGGAGAGTAGGGAGGCAGAGATAGTGGTAGCCATGGATGTTGAAAAGGCTTTTGACCGGGTCGAGTGGGATTATCTGTGGGAGGTACTAGGACGGTTTGGGTTCGGGGTGGGGTTCATCGACTGGGTTAGGCTATTATATCAGGCCCCGGAGGCGAGTGTAAGGACGAACAGGACGACATCGGTCTATTTTAGACTGCACCGTGGGACAAGACAGGGCTGCCCTCTCTCCCCACTGCTGTTTGCACTGGCCATAGAGCCGCTGGCAATTGCACTGAGAGCTTCTAGGGGCTGAAAAGGGCTGGTCGGGGGGGAGTGGACCATAGAGTCTCGTTATACGCAGACGATCTGCTGTTATATGTATCGGACCCAATGGTGGGGATGGACGGTATTATGGCAACCTTGAGGGAATTTGGCCGGTTCTCCGGATACAAACTGAACATGGCTCAGAGCGAATTGTTTGTAATTCAGGCGAGGGAGCAGGAGAGTGGGCTGAAGCGGTTGCCGTTCAGGCTAGTGGGGGAGAGTTTCCGATATTTGGGGATTCAGGTGGCACGGGACTGGGGCAAGTTGCATAAGCTCAACCTGTCCCGACTGGTGGAACGAGTGAGGGAGGAGGTCCGGAGGTGGGATGTGCTCCCGCTGTCATTGGCGGGGAGGGTGCAGACTGTTAAGATGACGATTCTCTCGCGGTTCTTGTTTGTTTTTCAGTGTCTCCCCATCTTTATCCCGTAGTCCTTCTTTAAGAGGCTGAATAAAATTATTCTGGGATTTGTATGGGCAGGGAAGTCCCCGTGGGTGAAAAGGGTGATGCTTGAAAGGAACAGAGGAGAAGGGGTGCTGGCGTTGCCGAACTTCAGCAACTATTACTGGGCGGCCAACATAGCGATGATAAGGAAATGGATGGTGGGTGCGGGGTCGGTTTGGGAGCGGATGGAGGCTGCTTCGTGCAGGGGCACTAGCTTAGCAGCCCTGGTCACGGCGCCTCTGCTGCTTCCGCCGGCACGGTACTCCACCAGCTCGATAGTGGTGGCGGCTCTTCGGATCTGGGGCCAGTGGAGGAGGCATGTAGGGGAGGTAAGAGCATCGGTGTGGACCCCAATCTGCGGCAACCACCGATTTGCCCCGGGGAACATGGACGGGGGGTATCGACTGTGGAGGAGGGCGGGGAGTGTGAGGATGGGGGAATCTGTTCCTGGAAGGGAGCTTTCCGAGCATGAGGGCACTGGAGGAGAAGTTTGGGCTGGCGAGAGGGAACGACTTTAGATAGTTGCAGGTGCGGGATTTTGTATGCAGACCGGTGCCGTCCTTCCCACGTCTCCCGCCGAAGGGGAGGCAGAACAGGTAGTTTCTAGGGGAGAGATGGGAGAGGGTAGAGTCTCAGACGTCTATAAGGAACTAATGGGAGCTGAGGATACACAGGCCGAGGACCTGAAGCTTAAGTGGGAGGAGGGGCTCAGGGGGGAGATGGAGGACGGTATCTGGGCAGAAGCCCTGAGCAGAGTAAACACGGCCGCAACATGCGCCAGGCTCAGCCTGATCCAGTTTAAGGTCGTGCACCGGGCCCACATGACGGAGGCCCGGATGAGCAAATTATTCGGGCTGGAGGACAAGTGTGCTAGATGCGCCGGAGGGCCGGCTAACCATGTACACATGTTCTGGTCGCGTCCTAACCTCAAGGGGCACTGGCAGGGATTCGCAGATGTCATGTCCCGGGTATTGAAAACTGGGGTGGTAATGAGCCCTGAGGTGGCAATCTTTGGGGTTTCGGAGGACCCGGGAGTCCAGGAAGAGAGAGAGGCCGACGTTCTGGCCTTTGCTTCCCTGGTAGCCCGGCGAGAGGTTCGCTATTAGGGTTCGCCCGAAGGTGGCAGCCATTTACTTCTTCGCAGAGGAGTAAGCATCAGCAGGGGGGGGGGGGGGGGGGGGCGGGGGGGGGGGGGGGGGGTGCGCGGCTAGAGTAGAGTAGGGGGATATTGAGGCAGGTCCTGGCGTGAACAGAGCCGTGGTTTGCACTATGTTTAATTTGTCTTGACTTCTTTTTTTTGTACTGTACAATGTCACTTTTTCTATATGCCTAAAATACCTCAATAAAATTGTTTGTTTAAAAAAATATATACTTTATTCATAAAGTATCTAAAACAGCATTACAAAATATTTCAAAATGGTCATCGAATCACAGAATCCCACAGCGCAGAAGGAGGCCATACGGCCCATCGAGTCTGCGCCAACCCTTCAAAGGAGCATCCTATCCAAGCCCAATTCCCCACCCCTTCCCCTTTACCCCACCCAACCTTTGGACACTAAGGGCCAATTCATCATGGCCAATCCAGCTAAACTGTACATCTTTGGACAGTGGGAGGAAACCGGAGCACCTGGAGGAAACCCACGCAGACACGCGGAGAATGCACAAACTCCACACAGTCACCCAAGGTTGCAATTGAACCCAGGTCCCACTGTGTCACCCTGCCGCCCCATTGCAGAAAGTGTAATGATATTCACATTTTCTACATAGATCACGTTGCACTGAGGTGCTTCAATATCATTATGATACCTGTAATATTCACTGTATACATTCAATGTACCCAAGGAGGTTCTGCACAATCCTCCTCCACTCAGTTGACTATGGCGGAAAGGTCTTAGACAGCCACCTTCCCCATTGCGCCTCTGCAGCAGCTGTCCCAAGCTTTAGTGCACCCTCAGCATGAAATCCTCAACTTTGGAATTTGCCAGTCTGCACCACCCAGCTGTTGACACCTCTGTGCACTGGAAGAGCAACAAGTTTCGGGCAGGCTAAAGTTCCACCCTGCTGTCCTGGCACGGGTTTGCTGCATTGCATGGCCACATTGTGCAGTAATTTAACTTTGGCCATGACAATGGGTTTGTTCAGTGATTGCTGCAGTGAAGGTGTGGGCTGCATTGACGTGGTCTTCCACTGCATTGGCATCAATGCCCATTATCCTGTAGGCCGGCCTCAAAAAGCTCGGAAAGCTGAAATAGCTGCCAGATATATGAGTAATGGGAGGGCCCTGGGGAACGAGCACAGACTTGCATGATTGTTTGCTTGTGGTCACAAACCAGTTGAACGTTTAGAGAGTGGAATCCCTGTGTACATATGCCACTGGCTTTTCCCAGGGAGCTCAATAGCAACATGAGTGCAGTCCAAGGAAACTAGCAATGGCCCTTGATCCTGGCCATCTGGTTGTCAACATCTGTGGTGAACCTGATGCACTCGTTGGCACAATGGAAGAGCGCTTTGGTCACCTTTTTGATGCTCTTGCATGTGGCAACTTGCAAGATGCCACATGTCAGCCATGGAATCCTTGAAGCAGCTGATGGAGATGGGCAGCCATAATGTCACAGAGTTTTTTACAGCACAAAAAGAGGCCCTTCCCAGGGCCCATATCCATCTCCTCCTAAATGTCCAGCACCAGGAACAGTAGCTAGCAACTGACACAAAGCCCTGTGCTGGTATTTTTGAAGCCCCCACCCCTGCCTCTGTTGCTACCTCTGGGAGCCCAGAAGCCCAATCCCCATCAAATGAGTAAAACAATTCTAACATTATGAACCTGTTCAGCCACAGTTTGAGTTGTCTCTAAAGAGTTTAATTTTGTTCCTCAGTTTCTGTTTATACTATGAAATTGAGGACTATGGCCAGCATGGTGACATAGTTGTTAGTACATCATACCAGTGCCAAAGAAGAACCAGGCAACATGCCTCAATGACTACCATCCAGTGGCCTTGACATCTATCATTATGAAGTGCTTAGAGAGGTTGTTGATGCCATACTCCCAGAATGCCTTGATCCACTGCAATTCGCGTACCAACTCAACCGATCCACAGAAAACGCCACCTCCCTGGCCCTATACTCATCCCTGGAGCATCTTGACACCAAGGTCTCCTATTTCAGACTCCTATTCATTGACTACAGCTCCGCCTTCAACACCATAATCCTAGCCAAGCACATATCAAAACTCCAAATCCTCGGACTTGGCTCCTCCTTCTACAACTGGATCCTCGACTTCCTGACCCATAGACCACAGTCAGTAAGGATAAACAACAACACCTCCTCCCCGATAGTCCTCAATACTGAGACCCTGCAAGGCTGCGTACCTAGCCCCCTACTGTACACACTATACACATAGGAGTGAGTGGCAAAATTTGGCTCCAACACCATCTACAAGTTTGCTGATGACCGTAGTGGGCCGGATCTCGAACAACGACGAGTCAGAATACAGGAGGGAGATAGAGAACCTATTGGAGTGGTGTATTGACAATAATCTCTCCCTGTCAGCAAAACTAAAGAGCTGGTCATCTACTTCAGGAAGCAAAGTATTGTACACACCCCTGTCTGTATCAATGGTGCCGAGGTGGAGATGGTTGACAGCTTCAAATTCCTAGGAGTGCACATCACCAATAATCTGTCCTTGTCCACTCACGTTTCACACTGCGACCAAGAAACCACAACAGCGCCTATACTTGCTCAGGAACCTAAGGAACAGGGCAGCAGGGTGGTGCAGTGGATTAGCCCTGCTGCCTCACAGCATCGAGGTCCCAGGTTCGATCCCAGCTCTGGAACACTGTCCGTGTGGAGTTTGCACATTCTCCCCGTGTTTGCGTGGGTTTCGCCCCCACAACCCAAAGATGTGCAGGGTAGGTGGATTGGCCACGTTAAATTGCCCCTTAATTGGAAAAAAAATGAATTGGGTACTCTAAATTTATTTTTAAAAACACAGCCCAGTCCATCACGCAAACCCATGTCCCATCCCTCTCACTGCCTTGGGAAAAGGGGCAGCATTATGAAAGACCCCTCCCACCCGAGTAATTCACTCTTCCAACTTCTTCCATTGGGAAGGAGTACAAAAGTCTGAGAACATGCACTAACAGATTCAAACACAACTTCTTCCCCACTGTTACCAGACTCCTAAATGGCTCTCTTCTGGACTGATCTGATCACTTCATACATCTTCTCTACTGAGTAGTACTGCACTCCTGTATGCCTCAGCCGATGCCTGTGTCTTGTATTTACATTGTGTATTTATGTATGTCTTATGTTTTTTTTCCGCATGTATGGAATGATCTGCCTGGACTGTACGCAGAACAATACTTTTCACTGTACCTCGGTACACGTGTCAATAAAACAAATCCAATCCAATCCACTGCTGCCTCACGGCGCCGAGGACCCGGGTTCAATCCAGGCCCTGGGTCACTGTTCATGTGGAGTTTGCACATTGTCTGCATGGTCTCACCCCCACAACCCAAAGATATGCAGGGTAAGTGGATTGGCCACGCTAAAATTGCCCCTCAATTGGGGAAAAAAAGGTTTAAAAAAAAGAAATTGAGAACTCACCAACATCAAAGTGGATAAAAGTATTACACTATCTTTGCTGCAGTTGGGTGTGTATGGGAGCGGCATGTGAATTTACTAAGGTTTGCACTACTAGTGTTTATGAGTCATTTTGGAATTGCTGCCTTAAACAAGTAAAACTGCAAATGATTGAATTGTCAAATCAAAACAGAGAAACTGGTATGTACAGCATCTGTGAAGAGAAAGTGGCAGGTTTGTGTGAAGCTAGTTGATCTCTGTAGGATAGTAGTTGAGATGCCTCAATAGCCTCGGGTTAGGGAGGATAGAAATGATCAAGGGTGCTTCTGATTACCATCCAGAGCCTTTTTTAAAAGCATGTGTGCACAATTTGGAATGGATAAACCTGCCGACTCTGACTATCGAGCCTCACGTTGATGAATACCCACTGGGCGAGGAACCAAAGAGGAGGGGCAGAAGGGGAATAATTTGCAATAAAAAAGTTAAATTACAGTATAAAGTTAAAGCAAGTAATGGAGCTCCCTGCTCACAAGAAACAATTCTAAGCTTACTTGAAACAAAATGAAAGGTATTGATTCCTTGCTGGAGTATAGTTTTACAGGCACCAGCATTCATTGGTATCTTATCCAAATGTAACTTGCATAAACCGTGGCAATGAATGCGACTCAAAGAACCCTAGCAATTAATGTACTATTCAGGAGCTGTTATCAGAGAAATGCTCCGAAATGGGAGGAGTGAATGTATGGACACCATTCTTCTGAGATCAGAACAGCCAAAGAACGAAGGTAGATGAAAATGATCTCTGCTTATGGTTGAGGAAATCTCGCTCAGTCTTTTATGCTGATTTCCTTTCAAATCAGATACAGAGACTTGAGATAACAGGAATTTTGTAGAAGTGTGGGACAAAGTAAACATTGCAAATTAATTGAAACATATTACTCAGGTATGCAAACACTGTTGTTTCGGAATGTGGAGAATTCTGCCCTTCTTAACCTTTGTCTGTGCTGATGTCGCCAAATCCTTCAATGTTGAATGGAGGATTTGATTTGATTTGATTTATTATTGTCACATGTATTAGTATACAGTGAAAAGTACTGTTTCTTGCATGCTCTACAAACAATGCATACCGTACATTGGGAAGGAAGGAGAGACTGCAGAATATAATGTTACAGTTATAGCAAGGTGTAGAGAAAGGATCAACTTAATACGGGGTAGGTCAATTCAAAAGTCTGATGGCAGTAGGGAAGAAGCTGTTCTTGGGTCGGTTGGTACGTGACCTCAAACTTGGATATTTTTTTCCTGACGGAAGAAGGTGGAAGAGAGTATGTCCGGGGTGCGTGGGGTCCTTAATTATACTGGCTGCCTTTCTGAGGCAGCGGGAATTATAGACAGAATCAATGGATAGGAGGCTGGTTTGCGTGATGGACTGAGCTACATTCACAACCTTTTGTAGTTTCCTGCTGTTCCTGGGCAGAGCAGGCTCCATACCAAGCTGTGATACAACCAGAAAGAATGCTTTCTACGGTGCATCTGTAGATGTTGGTGAGGGTCGTAGCTGACTTGCCAAATTTCCTCAGTCTTCTGAGAAAGTAGAGTCGTTGGTGGGCTTTCTTAACTATAGTGTCAGCATGGGGGGACCAGGACAGTCTGTTGGTGATCTGGACACCTAAAAACTTGAAGCTCTCGACCCTTTCTACTTCGTTCCCATTGATGTAGACATGGGCATGTTCTCCACTACGCTTCCTGAAGTCGATGACAATCTCCTTCATTTTGTTGACATTGAGGGAGAGATTATTGTCGTCGCACCAGTTCACCAGATTCTCTATCTCATTCCTAAACTCTGTCTCGTCATTGTTTGAAATCCGACCCACTACGGTGGTGTTATCAGCAAATTTGAAAATCGAATTGGAGGAGAATTTGGCCACACAGTCATAGGTGTATAAGGAGTATAGTAGGGGGCTGAGGACACAGCCTTGTGGGGCACCGGTGTTGAGGATGATCGTGGAGGAGGTGTTGCTGCCTATCTTTACTGATTGTGGCCTGTGGGTTAGAAAGTTCAGGATCCAGTCGCAGAGAGAGGAGTCTAGGCCAAGGCCACGGAGTTTGGAGATGAGTTTCGTAGGAATGATGGTGTTGAAGGCTGAGCTGTAGTCGATAAATAGGAGTCTGACATAGGTGTCTTTGTTATCTAGGTGTTCCAGGGTAGAGTGCAGGGCCATGGAGATGGCTGTGGACCTGTTGCAGCGGTAGGCGAACTGTAGTGGATGCCTATTCACCTGCACTTTGGAATACCATTTTCCTACCTGCAACAGCCCCTTAGGCATAGATGGTGCCAGGTCTGCATAGTGCCTTGATATGCTTCATTTGATAAGAATCAGCAGCATTCAAATAACACTGGTATCTTGTTTTTTTCTTCAGGTTTCTTGACAGTATGCATTGCTCAACAACCGATATCAGGTCACTTTGAATATGTAAGACATTCCATTCACAAGTTTATAGCCAGCCGCCCCCACACAATGGGCAGCACGGTAGCATTGTGGATAGCACAAATGCTTCACAGCTCCAGGGTCCCAGGTTCGATTCCGGCTTGGGTCACTGTCTGTGCGGAGTCTGCACATCCTCCCCGTGTGTGCGTGGGTTTCCTCCGGGTGCTCCGGTTTCCTCCCACAGTCCAAAGATGTGCGGGTTAGGTGGATTGGCCATGATAAATTGCCCATAGTGTCCAAAATTGCCCTTAGTGTTGGGTGGGGTTACTGGGTTATGGGGATAGGGTGGAGGTGTGGACCTTGGGTAGGGTGCTCTTTCCAGGAGCCGGTGCAGACTCGATGGGCCGAATGGCCTCCTTCTGCCCTGTAAATTCTATGAAAATGTGCATATAATGTCCCACCCAGCCCCACTATTTCCATTCGCCTGTTCTGGGAAGCAGGCGAGGGTGGTGCAGGAGAGAGAGAGGGGTAGGGGTGGGGATGAAAACCAAATTTCCCGACCTCAAACATCTGCTGCGCCCAAGATCCCCAAACTACTGACACTATCTGTCCACACTCACCTGCTTTACAACACTTTGAATTGCCTTTCCCATGGTCTGCGCCTTCTAGAACAGCAAAGAACAAAGAACAATACAGCACAGGAACAGGCCTTTCGGCCCTCCAAGCCTGCGCCGACCATGGTACCTGCCTAAACTAAAACCATCTGCGCTTACGAAGTCCGTATCCTTCCATTCCCACCCTATTCATATATTTGTCTAGATGCCGCTTAAATGCTGCTATCATACCTGCTCCCACCACCCCCCCAGGCAGCGCGTTCCATATATGAAAAAATGAAGTGAAAATCGCTTATTGTCACAAGTAGGCTTCAATGAAGTTACTGTGAAAAGCCCCTAGTTTCCACATTCTGGCACCTGTTCAGTGAGGCTGGTACGGGAATTGAACCGTGCTGTTGGCCTGCCTTGGTCTGCTTTCAAAGCCAGCTATTTAGCCCAGTGTGCTAAACCAGTCCCATATATTTACAACTCTCTGTTTAAAAAAACTTGCCTCGCACATCAGTTCTAAACTTTTCCCCGCGCACTTTAAACCTATGTCCCCTAGTACTTGACTCTCCTACCCTAGGAAAGAGCATCTGACTATCCACTCTGTCCATGCCACTTACAGTCTTGTAGAGCAATAACAGGTCACCCCTCAACCTCCGACGTTCCAGTGAGAACAGACGAGTAATAGGCCCACTTTTGAGAGGGTAGTTGTCACAGCATTCCAAGTATTCCGCAGTCGTCTGAAGTAGCAGTTTCAAGCCCTGAATCGTGGTTACAGGTTTAGGTAAATTCATAGCATTTACAGTGCAGAAGGAGGCCATTCGGCCCATCAAGTCTGCACCGGCCCTTGGAAAGGGCACACTACCCAAGCCCACACTTCCACCCTATCCCCATAACCCCACCCAACCTTTTTGGACACTAAGGGTAATTTAGCAAGGCCATTCCACCTAACCTGCACATCTTTGGACTGTGGGAGGAAACCGGAGCACCCGGAGGAAACCCACGCACACACGTGCAGACTCCACACAGACAGTGACCCAAGCTGGGAATCGAACTTGGGACCCTGGAGCGGTGAAGCAACTGTGCTAACTACTGTGCTACCGTGCTGCCCTTGCCATGGGGACCCTTGCCATATTCAATTTATATTTGTGAAATGGACCACACAGTGTTAGCTGCGGCTCAATGTGATAACATCCTCACCTCTGAGACAGAACCTCGTGGTGTCAGATCCCAATTGCAGAGGTCTCGAGTGTATGGTCCAGTCTGACATTGAGCTGGCTGCCTTCCAGATGGGATGTTAACCGCGACTGTCTGATTCCTCAAGAGGGCGAATCCCACACTTCAAAGGTGAGAACCCACGGGATCCGAGGAAATTTGGGAAGGCGAATCCAGAACTGGTTGATTGGCAGGAAGCAGAGGGTGATGGTCGAGTGGTGTTTATTCCTGACTGGAAGCTTGTCATAGAGGCACTACAGCCCATTGCGCCTGTGTCAGTCAAAAACAACCACTTAGCTATTCTAATCCCATTTTCCAGCACTTGGCCTAGCTTTGTATGCCTTGGCATCGTAAGTGCACATCTAAATACTTCTTAAATGTTATGAGGCTCTGTGTCTCCACACTCTTTCAGGCAGCGAGTTCCAGACTCCCACCACCCTCTGGGTGAAAAGGGCTTTACCTCACATCCCCTCTAAACCTCCTGTCCCTTACCTTAAATCTATGCCACCCGGTCATTAATCCCTCCACTAAGGGGAAAAGTTTCTTTCAGTACGCTCTATTTATGCCCCTCATAATTTTATACATCTCAATCATGTCCTCCCCAGTCTCCTCTGCTCCAAGGAAAACAACCCCAGTTTATCCAATCTGTCTTCATAGCAAAAACTGTGTCCAGCGTCCTCCGGGGATCAGAGTTGGGACCCTTGCTGTTTTGTGTTTTATATAAATAATTTAGACATGAATGTAGGAGGATTGCCCAGCGAGTTTGCAGAATTTACAAACATTGGTGGGGTGGTGAATAGTGAGGCGGATAGCCTTAGATTACAGGAGGTTAGGAGTGGCACGGTGGCGCAGTGGTTAGCACTGCTGTCTCATGTCACCGAGGACCCGGGTTCGATCCCGGCCCCGGGTCACTGAACGGGTGGAGTTTGCACATTCTACCCGTATCTGCATGGGTCTCACCCCCACAACCCAAAAATGTTCAGGGTAGGAGAATTGACCACGCTATATTGCCCCTCAATTGAAAAAAATTGATTTGGGAACTTTAAATTTATTTTTAAAAAGATTACAGGAGGACACAGATATGTTGGTCAGATGGGCTGATCAGTGGGAAATGGAATTCAAGTTGGATAAGTGTGAGGTGATGCACTTGGGCAAGACAAACAAGGCAAGGGAATACATGATAAACAGCAGGGCCCTGGGAAGCACCGAAGATCAGATAGACCTTGGTGTGCATGTACACTGGTCCCTTAAAGTAGCAGGGAAGGTGGATACAGTGGTTGTTTTGATTTTGTTGATTGTCACATTTACAGAGAAAAGTATTTTTATGCGGCCGAGGGAATGTACACAGTACGTACACAGTAGACAAAAGGAATAATCAACAGAGAACATTGACAAATGGTACATCGACAAATAGTAAACAGTGCGGAACAAGGGGCCAAACAAAGCAAATTAAGAAGGCAGATGGTACATTTGCTTTTATTAGCCAAGGCAGAGTTTAAGGGCAAGGAGGTTATGCTGGAACTGTACGAAACGTTAGTTAGACCACAGCTAGAGCATTGTGTAAAAGGTGCTTAACATTGTACAGTCAGCAGCAAACATTCCCACTTCTGACCTTATGATGGCAGGAACATCATTGATGATGCAGCTGAAGATGGTTGAGCCTAGGATACTACCTGAAAGAACTCCTTAAGTGATGTCCTGGAGCTGAGATGATTGACCTCCAACCACCTCAACCATCTTCCTTTGTGCTTGGTATGATTCCAACCTGTGGAGAATTTTTCACTATTTCCATTGATTCCAGTTTCACTAAAACACCTTCGACTCATATAATTTACAGTGCAGAACGAGGCCATTGGGCCCATCAAATCTGCACCAGATCTTAGAAAGAGCACCCTAGAGGTGTTCACACCTTTACCCTAATCCCTGTAACCTTACCTAACCTTTTGGACACGAAGGGGCAATTTAGCATGGCCAATCCACCTAACCTGCACATCTTTGGACTGTGGTAGGAAATTAGAACACCTGGAGGAAACCCACGCAGACACGGGGAGGAAGTGCAAACCCCACGCCGATAGTCACCCGAAGCCGGAATTGGTCCCTGGAGCTGTGAAGCAGCAGGGCTAACCACTGTGCGCCCTTGATGCCACACTCTGTCAAATGTTGCCGTGATGTCACCCTTATCTCACCTCCGAATTCAGCTCTTTTATCCATGGTTGAATCAAAACTGAGTGACCTGACAGAACCCAAACTGAGTCTCAGTGGTCAGGTTATTGCTAAGCAAGTGCCATTTGCAGCACTGCTGATGACCCCTTCCAGCACTTCACTGATGATGAAGATAGGCTGATGGGGCAGTAATTGGCCAGGTTGGATATGTCCTTTTTGTGTACAGGACATTCCTGGGCAATGCTGAGTCAATGCTGTTGTAGCTGTATTGAAACTGCTTGGCTAGGGGAGCAGCAAGTTCTGGAGCACAGGTATTCATTATTATTCCCGGGATATTGTCAGGGTCCGTAGCCTTTGCAGTATATAGTGCCTTCCGCCATTTCTTTTTTTTATTTTCTTATAATTACTTTTTTCCAATTAAGGGGCTATTTAGTGAAGCCAATCCACCTAAAAATAATCTTTATTATTGTCACATGTAGGCTTACATTAACACTGCAATGAAGTTACTGTGAAAACCCCCTAGTCGCCACATTCCGGCGTCTGTTCGGGGACACAAAGGGAGAATTCAGAATGTCCAATTCACCCAACAAGCACGTCTTTCGGGACTTGTGGGAGGAAATCGGAGCACCCGGAGGAAACCCACGCAGAAACGGGGAGAACATGCAGACTCTGCACAGACAGTGACCCAAGCCGGGAATCGAATCCGGGTCCCTGGCGCTGTGAAGCAACAGTGCTAACCACGGTGCTACCGAGCCTACCCTGCACATCTTTGGGTTGTGAGGCTGAGACCCATGCAGACATGGGGAGAATGTGCAAACTCCACACGGACAGTGACCCGGGGCTGGGTTCGAACCCGAGTCCTCCGCAATGTGAGGCAGTGGTGCTAACCACTGCGCCACCATGCTGCCCTCCTTCCACCATTTTTTAATATCAATTTGGATGAATCAAATTGGCTGAGGACTGGCTTCTGTTGATGTGCAAAGGAAATATATGAATAAAAAGGTAGAATTCATACTTTAGAATTGAGAAAGTGGACACATATTCAAAAATAGCCATTTGCATCCAGAGGCTCTAGAGCATGTACTTGGGCAGCACTAGCTGGTTTATGGCTTTAGCACAGTGGGCTAAACAGCTGGCTTGTTATGCAGAACAATGCCAACAGCGCTGGTTCAATTCCCGTACCGGCCTCCCTGAACTGGTGCCAAAATGTGGCGACTAGGGGCTTTTCACAGTAACTTCATTGAAGCATACTTGTGACAATAAATTATTATTATTAGCTGATAGCTTTGGTTTCAACAGATGTTGTCTGTACTACGCATAAAGTAACACCACAGCCTTTCAAATTCTCTTCACGGATAAGAAAAGCCTTCAAAGTAATTTTCATAACTTTAAATGCTTTTATGATGGTATTGTCTCTCCTTATCTATTCAGGAGCCATTCTTAAATCCTCACTCAGCAAATTAGAAAAACAGATTTTAACAATCTATTCCATTACAAGTAAAAAATAGAAATAATTGGAGGTAAACAGTAAAGGTATTCAGGGACTATTTTGGTTATGGTCATAACCCTATACCTAGCTCACAATGTGAATAATAAAATCAAGAAGGATGCCTAAAGAATGATGTAATCTGGTTCAAAGGGTATAACTGTTCCAGTTTCCTGTCAGAACATCAGAGACATCGTACTAAGGGACTGGGAGAACCGCCTCAATATTTCTCTGGTTGTCGAGGAGTTGGATACTGTAAAGCAGACAGCTTTCCTGCCCAATTGCCCCGACAACCGATTCACTCGGAATTTAGGTAAACCGTTACTTCGAAAATCGATGGGTATTCTTAAATTAATATTAGCTGTGGGATTGTATTTTTAAAAATAAATCTAGAATATTTTTTCCAATTAAGGGGCAATTTAGCGTGGCACATCTTTGGGTTGTGGGGGTGAAACCCACGCAAACACAGGGAGAATGTGCAAACTCCACACGGACAGTGACCCAGAGGCGGGATCGAACCCGGGACCTTGGCGCCGTGAAGCAGCAGTGCTAACCACTGTGCCGCCGTGCTGCTTGGGGATTCATTATTACCGCTGCTTGTCAGTGGGATTTCCCATTGAAGCCACTCCACACCACCGGGAAACCTGCCAGCAGGGGAAAAGTGAGCCGCAACAGCCGGGGAATTCCGGCCACAGTTTGTGAAGAGACCCTCGGATCCTTATAAATCCAGGTAGTTAGAGGGCTGGTTTAGCTCAGTGAGCTAGACAGCTGGTTTGTAATGCAGAACAAGGCCAGCAGTGTGGGTTCAATTCCTGTACCAGCTGAGAATTCTGAATTCTCCCTCTGTGTACCCGAACAGGCGCCGGAATGTGGTGACTACGGGCTTTTCACAGTAACTTCATTGCAGTGTTAATGTAAGCCTACTTGTGACAATAAAGATTAATATTAGTTATAACTTGGTCAACAAATAATTTAACAGGCTATCTGGGGAAAGGTAGTCACTTTTTTTGGGGTAGACATGGTTCACAAACGTAGAACAAGTACGTGTGTGAAGTTGCTGCCTTTAACTCAGGTTAGGATGATTGTTCAGGGAGTGCTCCTGATCTAGGGTAGTCAATATTTGGGGCTAGGTTATAATCCATTCCGATGATGGGAACCTTCAGAGGAGGACGAGATGGATCATTCACTTGAAAACTTATATCATAGAAACATAGATTCACTTGGAACCTCTGACTGAAGATTGTTGCAAATGCTTCATTCTTATTTTTTTTAAACTGATGTGCTGGATCTAAGTTCCACGGTCCTGTCACATCCAGTAGTGGATGGTGGTGGACAGTGAGTAGTTTATCTGTCCACCATCATCCACTACTGGATGTGACAGGACTGTGGAGCTCAGATCTGATCCATTGGTTGTACAATCGCTTAGTTCTATAACTGCTACTTCTGCTGTTTGGCATGCAAGTAGTTCTGCGCTGTACTTTCATCAGATTGATACCTCATACCTGGAATGCCCTTCTACACTCTTCATTGAATATGGTTGATCACATGGCTTGGTGGTAATGGCAGAGTGGGGGATATGCTGGGCCATGAGGTTACAGATTGCAGTTGAATACAATTCTGCTGCTGATAGCCCACAGCGCCTCAGGATGCCCACTCTTGAGTTGCTAGATCTGTTCCAAATCTCTCCCGTTTAACAGTGTCATGGCACACAACACAATAGAGGACACCCTCAATGTGAAAACAAGACTATGCCTCCACAATGCAGATAATTGTCTCCTGTTCTCCATAACTCAATACCCTCCAGCCCAAATAAAATCATGAGTTTTCCCCTCTGAAGATCAATGTGCTCAATACAAATTGAAGACTACTACCATGTTGTCTCTTATTTATCTGTGGGTGATTATCACCCCTACAATGTCATTTTTGCATTTTAAAAAGGGACATCTATATCTGAAATGGAGTGGACATCTTATTCCAAATGTACTACAGCTTCATAATTAACTTATAAGTTGAGTACAATTCTGCTGCTGATGGCCCACAGCACCTCATGGATGCCCATTCTTGAGTTACTAGATCTGTTTGAAGTCCATCTAATTATGAATGGTGGTCGTGCCACAACACTCCTCCCATACGATCATGGACAAATGCATCTACAGCAGGTAGGTTGGTCCAAGCGGTGATCAACAGAGTCCCAATTCATCAGCTGATGACTGACAGTAAATGGTAACCAGGTTTCCTTGCTCATGTTTGGCCTGATGCTATAGTTAATGTTAATGAGGACAACTCCTTCCCGACTGTATATCACTGTGTCACTGCCATCTCTGCTGGGTCTGCCCTGCAAATGGGACAGGTCATAACCAGGGATGGTGGCGCCTGGGGGTATGATTCTGTATGATAATGTTAGGCTGTTGCTTGACTAGTCTATGAGACAGCTCACCCAATTTTGGCACAATCCCCCAAATGTTAGTCCAGAGGACTTTGCAGGATTGACAGGGCTGAGTTTGCCAATGTCGTTCCCAGTACCTAGGTCGGTTTCCCTCGTCCTCTTTCATTCTTCATAAACTGTCTAACTAATGTGATGCAAATGAGTGGCTTGCTGGGCTTTTTCAGAGGGCATTTAAGAGTCAACTGCACTGCTTTTTTAAAATATAAATTTAGAGTACCCAATTCTTTTTTCCAATTAAGGGGCAATTTAGCGTGGCCAATCCACCTACCCTGCTCATCTTCTTTGGGTTTGGGGGGTGAGGCCCAAACAGACACGGGGAGAATGTGCAAACTCCACACGGACAGTGACCCAAGGCCGGGATTGAACCCGGATCCTCGGCGCCATGAGGCAGTCAACTGCACATGTAGGCCAGACCAGGTAAGGACAGCAGATATCCTTCCCCACAGGACATTAGTGAATTATTTTTAAAAATGCCCCCCCCCACTTGCCTGCTTCATTCCCTAAAACTAGGTCCAGCACCACCCTCTCCCTTGTCGGACTTTCTACATATTGGCAACAAAATGCTCTCCTGGATGCATTTTAAGAATTCTACCCCTCCAAGTCTTTCACACTTTGACTATCTGAGTTAATTTTGGGGAAGTTGAATTCCCTACTATTATTACCTGATTTTTCTTGCAACTTTCAGAGATTTGGATGCATATCTGCACTTCTATCTCTCCCTGATTGTTTGGGGACCGATAGTATACTCCCAGCAATGTGATCGAAGTTCGACGCTCCCAGCAAGGTGATCTACTAATGAACCTACGAAAATATCATCCCCGAGTACTGCCGTGATGTTCTCCCGAATTAATAATGCAGTTCCCCCTCCTCTTTTACCAGATTGTATCATGCCTGAAACTTCTATATCCTGGGATGTTCAGCTGCCAGCCCTGTCTTTCTTTCAACCAAGTATCTGTGATGCTCTAATGGTAATTCTTTACAATGGCCACTTACCACCCATAATCAAGAAATAAACCACCTGTGGATAAAGTGCAGAAAGGGCTCCCAAAATTATATCCTTAATTAGAAGGATGACGCAAGAATTCAGACCATCCATTTTAAAGAAGTGATGCTTTAGCGGGAATATAACTACATTTTTAAAAAAAGATGAAAAAATTAACATAGTATAAGTTATATGAGAGAAACTGGGGTTAAGTTAGTTACACTGATGGTTTAAGTCGCACTGCATCAAGATGCACCTCCACAGAGCAAGGCAGAAATTTTCTTGTTACCAGCCCAGATGTTACCCACTCAGAGTATCTAAGATCCGTCCATTCTAACTGCACTACAATGTTCTTCTTTAAATACACCCGATAGTAATATCTGCTTTGCAGTCCCCTTGTTTCCAAGAAAATAAATGGTCTATCCACCAAAACTGAAGTAGAGTGGATTTTAAGGTTTTACTTTATTTTGAAACACGCCATCATTCTTTTCAGTACACAAAAGTGTTTCACAATTCAACTACTGTACAAGTATTGCACCTTAAGATAAAAATAAGTTTGAAACAAGGAACTGTCATTTGTAACATTGAAGCCACACCTTCCACCACTCTACCCACCTTTGTCAAGCATCCTGCCCCGCCCCCCCCCCCCCTCACAGACGACCTGACACCACTATCCTTCCATCTGCCAAGACTTCTATATTCTTTTCCTAGCTTCCATGGGAATCAAAGTGATTTATTCCATTTCCTGACAAGTATTGATCTATTTTTTTAGTTATCATTTGATCCAGAAATGACCACTTTCTAAAAATTTGTTGCATATTACTTGATCAAACTTCAGATTTTGAGAAAAAGTGATCCTGAAATTTCCCCCGCTACAATTTGTTACCAATCCTGGTTATACACACAGAGAAATATTGGCCAAGTCTCCAATCGGAGTTAGTTCCATTTAACTGAAAGGAATTTATCAGGTTTAAGTGAGAGATCTTTTTATTAATCAATAAAAGAGAATGGAAATAATTGTCCAGGTTCATATGTTACCAGCATTTGATGCTCACTGGCATTCAGCAAACCTAATATCTGTAGAAATAATCTAATTTTACTGAAAAAGCACATTTAATAAAATGTACCGACACATACTCGCAAAAATCCCAGCAAGGTTTTAAAAAGATGTTTGATGTAGTACAAGTTAATTTAATTTAATTAGAAGATGAATTTCAAAAGGTCAAAATCAAACAGAAAACTCCCTTAGTTTTCTTCAGTGAACCTATGCAGGCCATTCCTAATTGCCCTTGAATTGAGAGAGGGGCTTGTTAGGCCATTACAGGGTGGATGATGTGGAGATGCCGGCGTTGGACTGGGGTGACTCACACACAGTAAGAAGTCTTACAACACCAGGTTAAAGTCCAACAGGTTTGTTTCAAACACTAGCTTTCGGAGCACTGCTCCTTCCTCAGGTGAATGAAGAGGTATGTACCAGAAACATATATATAGACAAATTCAAAGATGCAAGACAATGCTTAGAATGCGAGCATTTGCAGTTAATTAAGTGTTTACATATCCAGACATAGGGGTAACCCCAGGTTTAAAAGGTGTGAATTGTCTCAAGCCAGGACAGTTGGTAGGATTTTGCAAGCCCAGGCCAGATGGTGGGGGGTGAATGTAATGCGACATGAATCCCAGGTCCCTGTTTGAAATAAACCTGTTGGACTTTAACCTGGTGTTGTAAGACTTCTTAGGGTGGTGAATAGTCATGAAATTATGTAAAAATGATTCCCCCATACTCAGGTAAAAGTCCTGGATTTCCATACATGAGAAAAGGATTTGATGGATTCAGCTCATTGGCCCTAGTTAATATAAAGTGTACTCACATAGCTTTAAAAAAAAATTAAATGCTCAATTCTTTTTATTTCCAATTAAGGGGCAGTTTAGCATGGTCAATTCACCTAACCTGCATATCTTTTGGGTTGTGGGGTGAGACCCATCCAGACATGGGAAGAATGTGCAAACTCCATAGACAGTGTCCCAGGGCCGGGATCGAACCCGGGTCCTCAGCGTCGTGAGGCAGCAGTGCTAACCATAGCACATAGCTTTTTAAAAATTTATACATTTATTATTACAAGAATTCTATAGATGAGCACATGACATGCCATAGCTTACAAGGCTACGGACTAAGTCCTGCAAAATAGGATTAAGATAGGTACTTGATGGCCGCTGCAGACACGATGAGCCGAAGGGCCTCTTTTTGTGCTTTAATAGTACTAATCTTTATTGTCACAAGTAGGCTTTCATTAACATTGCAATGAAGTTACTGTGAAAATCCCCTAGTCGCCACATTCCGGCGCCTGTTCGGGTACACAGGGGGAGAATTCAGACTATCCAATTCACCTAACAGCATGTCTTTTCGGGACTTGTTGGAGGAAAGCAGAGTGCCTGGAGGAAACCCACGCAGACACGGGGAGAACGTGCAAACTCCACACAAACAGTGACCCAAACCCGGAATCAAACCTGGGACCCTGGCACTGTGAAGCAACAGTGCTACCCACTGTGCTACCGTTATGGCCGGGATTCTCCGCCTGTGCACGCCAGCAGGATTCTCCTGTCTCCCTGTAGTGATTGGAATTTGGGCTGAGCGTCAAATTCTCTGTTATCGCTGGCAGCAGTGGTGGGGCGATCTCGGATCAGAGAATCCCAGCCTATAACTCTAATAATAATTTGGTCTAGGCATAAAGAAAACCAAGGGAGTGTTTGGTTTGATTAGTACAACACTGATTGGGTCATAGTTGTGTAAGCTGTGATGCTTCAGGTCATGAGTCCAAATCCCATCATGGACAATTATGAAATAAATGCAGTGTTGTCCTTAGGGAGCATTGCCTTTTGGGTTAAGTTTGAAACAGAATGCAAAGGTACATTGGCAGGGAAATAGGATTTGTGAATAGTTTCAGTTGACAAACTGCCAGCACAGATGTGAGACACCAAACAGCCTTAACCTGTGCTGTAATTTTGATGATTCCATGATAAGATAAATCAAGCTGAAATAATAGCATCATGCCAATTGCACATGATCTTTTGAAAATAAAACTAACATGGTTATCTTTGCCTCTTCTCCCTCCCAAAACAGATATGTAAAAAAGTGTTCATTAAAACATCTTGTGAGTCTATTTCCCTTTAATATTGAATTCAAGAGTCAGTCTACAATAACTGCATTTCTATTCATTCCCAGGAAATCATAGCTTATCTCGGAAATATCAAAAACTTGATAAGCATGTTCTGGAGAAAGCAGGCTGAAAAGTGAGCCATTTGTCTTCCGACTTTCTTGCAAAAAGTCAGCAATAGCCTTCCAGCGGCAAATTTCAACATCATCATCGGCCCATCGGTTTGCTGGCAGAGTTGTGGAATGAAGGAGGGGATATGCGCTGTCATGGTACACCTGGATAAATAAATTCTTCAGAAAAGCTGCATCCCTCTGAAAAATACAGAAATCAATTCTTAACTATTTCAATACTAAGAAATATTTAATATTCATTTAAACATAATAATTTTAAATCATTTTGTTGTCAGCGAATGTCAACATTTAAAGGAAAATGCAGGAAAGGATCCTATTCTAGACAATAGGTATCTTAACTTGGTGCATCCTATTAATATCAAATTAAATGCACCAATGTAAAATAAACACCCACTGATTAGAATCAAGTGCAAGGTATTGCAAGATTTAGACATATTTATGCATAAAAACAATCTGAGATTGCAGTTATATTCCCACTTTTGTAACATTTTCAATTTTGCAACAATACAGAAACGGCAGTATAATTCTGCCGTTTGACTGATTATTCTTTTATATTTGTACTTTGCATTTACGTATAATGCCCTTTACACGCACCAGACATCTCAAGCCCTTTACAATTAATGAAGTACTTTTTGAAGTGTAGTTGCTGTTGTAATGTAGCAACCTAATTTAGTTGGTAACTGATGCACAATCACTTACAATTAAAGATGAGGTAGTAACATAACTGAAGGCTTTAATAGACTAGAACTGTTCCTCAGCAGCTTCGGTACAGAATGAGGGCTGCTGGGACGGTTCTTATACCCCGCCTGTCAGGGCGGAGCTACATACCAAACAACCAATGGTAAACTCCTAGGTTTAACCAATGGTCTTCAGCCTCTCGGATACTGCAATACCTGATAATACCACATTCACCCCCTGTTAAAAAAAGTCCGGCGGGGGTGGTGGCCAGTGGTTACAATTTCATCTAACATGGTTTGATCAGATATGGAGGTACCGTGGGACCTTACAGAGTTGTCGAGAATATTTACAAGCGTGGAAGGTATATACATTCAGTGTTCATTTACAGTTATAGTTACAGTGAAGCAATCAGTCGTCCGGGTGGCCTCCTGGATCGTCTGGGCTTCGGTGGTGATTCTGGTGGGGGTCCGGGCATCTGCGACTCCGGGAGCGTGGCTTCGGCCTCCATGGCAGCTTTGTCACCCCTCGACGGCGCTGGTGGGGCAAACAGTTGACACGTAGTGCCTGTAGGGGGTGTCGGTGGGTGGGAGGGCCTAGGCAGGAGCGGCGGGAGGACTGACCCTCCTGTGAGGCTGGGAAGGGGTGGGGGTAAAGGTTCGGGTGCGCGTGGGGTTCCGGCGGGCGCCAGGTCCCGAAGGGAGACTGTATCTTGCCGGCCGTGAGGTAACGCCACGTAGGCGTACTGGGGGGGTTAGCGTGCAGCAGGTGGACCCTCTCAACCAATGGGTCCGACGTCTGCGCCCGCACGTGCTTCCGAAGCAGGATGGGTCCGGGTGTTGCTAGCCAGGGTTGGGAGCGAGGTCCCATAGGAGGACTTCCTGGGGAAGACAAGGAGACATTCAAGAGGTGTCTGGTTGGTAGTTGTACAGAGCAGAGACCGGATTGCGTGGAGGGCCTCCGGGAGGACTTCTTGCCAGCGGGAGACTGGGAGATTCCTGGATCGTAGGGCCAGTAGAACGGTCTTCCAGACCGTTCCGATCTCCCTCTCTACCTGCACATTTCCCCGGGGTTGCAACTGGTCGTCCTGCTTGAGGCAATGCCCCTGTTGAGCAGGAATTGACGCAGTTCGTCGCTCATAAAGGAGGACCCCCTATCGCTGTGTATGTACGCGGGGAAACCGAACAGTGTAAAGATACCCTGGAGGGCCTTGATGACGGTGGTTGTGGTCATGTCTGGGCAGGGGATGGCGAATTGGAACCGGGAGTACTCGTCAATCACGTTCAGGAAGTACGTGTTGCAGTCGGTGGAGGGGAGTGGGCCTTTGAAGTCCATGCTGAGGCGTTCAAAGGGACGGGAAGCCTTTATCAGGTGCGCCCTCTCTGGCCGGTAGAAGTGCGGTTTGCACTCCGCGCAGATTTGGCAGTCCCTGGTGACTGTCCTGATCTCGATGGAGTGGGGCAGGTTGCGGGTCTTGATGAAGTGGAAGAAACGAGTGACCCCCGGGTGGCAGAGGTCCTCGTGGAGGGCTCAGAGGCAGTCCACTTGTGCAGTGGCACAAGTGCCGTGGAACAGGGCATCAGGAGGCTCGTTTAGCTTCCCAGGACGGTACAAGATCTCGTAGTTGTAGGTGGAGAGTTCTATCCTCCACCGCAAGATCTTGTCGTTTTTTTAACTTGCCCCGCTGTGCATTATCGAACATGAACGCCACCGACCGTTGGTCAGTGAGGAGAGTGAATCTACTGCCGGCCAGGTAATGCCTCCAATGTCGCACAGCTTCTACCATGGCTTGTGCCTCTTTTTCGACCGAGGAATGGCGAATTTCGGAAGCATGGAGGGTACGGGAGAAGAAGGCCACGGATCTGCCGGCTTGGTTGAGGGTGGCGGCCAGAGCTACATCAGATGCATCGCTCTCGACGTGGAAAGGGAGGGACTCGTCGATGGCGTGCATCGTGGCCTTTGCAATGTCTGCTTTGACGCGGCTGAAGGCCTGGCGGGCGTCCGTCGACAGGGGGAAGGTTGTGGACTGGATTAGGGGTCGGGCTTTGTCTGCGTAGTTAGGGACCCACTGGGCGTAATAACTAAAAAAACCCGAGGCAGCGCTTCAGGGCCTTGGGGCAGTGAGGGATGGGGAACTCCATAAGGGGGCGCATGCGTTCAGGGTCGGGGCCTATAACTCCATTTCGCACTACGTAGCCGAGGATGGCTAGGCGGTCGGTGCTAAATACGCATTTATCCTTATTATACGTTAAGTTAAGGATTTTCGCGGTCTGGAGAAATTTTCGGAGGTTAGTGTCGTGGTCCTGCTGGTCATGGCCGCAGATGGTGATGTTTTCAAGATACGGGAACGTTGCGCGTAAGCCGTACCGGTCAACCATTCGATCCATCTCGCGTTGGAAGACCGAGATCCAGTTAGTGACACCAAAGGGAACCCTTAAAAATTGATAGAGTCGCCCATCTGCTTCGAAGGCAGTGTATTTGCGGTCACTAGTACGGAGGGGTAGCTGGTGCTTCTTGAGATCCACCGTGGAGAAGGCCTTGTATTGCGCGATCCTGTTTACCAGGTCGGATATGCGGGGGAGAGGGTACACATCCAGCTGCTTAAACCTGTTGATAGTCAGACTGTAGTCAATGACCATCCTATGTTTATCCCCGGTCCTTACCACCACTACTTAGTACGCGTTTCTGGAGGCAACATCCATGGACCCGTGCCTCTCTAAGTCCCAGAGTGCCTTTTTCTAAGAGTCTTTGGCGGATCTCTGAGGAGCTCATACCTGCTACAAAGGCATCCCGGATTAGGATTTCCGTGTGCTTGCTTCCCGAAACTTGCGGGCAGCCAGTTTCTGCCCAGCACCAGTAGCGCACGGTAGAACTCCTCCAACGATTCCCTGGGGCTTTGCCGTCTAGTTGCAAGCAGGTGACGTGCGTAGACCTGGTTTACAGGCGGATATAATGTCCTTTTAACAGTTCGATCGCAGCATCAAAGTCCTCCGCCTCCTCGATGAGGGTGTAGATCCCAGGGGTTACCCTTGAGTGCAGGAGATGCAGTTTCTGTTCTCCTGAGGGGGTGCCTCCGGCTGTCTTGAGGTAACCTTTAAAGCACGCCAGCCAGTGCTTAAATATCGCCGCCGAGTTCTCCGCGTGGGGGCGGAGTTGTAGACACTCCGGCTTGATTCGGATATCCATCCTTTCAGCTTAAGTGTAGTCTATTAAATTGATGCACGATCAATTACAATTAAAGACGAGGTAGTAACATAACTGAAGGCTTTAATAGACTAGAACTGTTCCCCAGTAGCTTCAGTACAGAATGAGGGCTGCTGGGACGGCATCGGTTCTTATACCCCGCCTGTCAGGGCGGAGCTACATACCAAACAGCCAATGGTAAACTCCTAGGTTTAACCAATGGTCTTCAGCCTCTCAGGTACTGCAATACCTGATAATACCACAGTAACACTCTTGCCTCAGTCATGAGGTTCTGGGTTCAAGTTCCTGGACTCGAGTCCAAAAATCAAGGCTGTTGCTCCTGTGAACTGAGACACTCTGCTGCACAGTCCAGTGGTGCTGTCTTTCAGGTGAGATGTTAAACTGAAACCCCAAATAGAAGATCCCTCACGGCATTATTCTGAAGGAGGGGAGTTATCCCCATTGTCCAATATCTAATCCTACTATCAACACCACTTAAAGAGATTAACTGGTCATTATAGGATCGGTGTTTGTGGGAGTTGGTTGCGTACATGTTTGTTGCTGCACTTCCTACATCATAACAGTGATTAACTATACTTCAAAAGTAATTTCATCGGGTTTCCGGTGACGACATGTAGGTGGAGGTTGCATGTTGGGTGGCTAGTGTGTCCACCATAATGGGCGCAGTGTTGTATCCGAAGATGGATCAATCTAAGTCGTGCTAGTTGACCCCTTTCAGGGGTGGGGGCTCAGAGAGTTTTCCTTTTTTTCCACCAATGCATAATGTATATTCGAGAATTGATTTCTTCATTATGGGGAGTTTGTTGTTGTTGGAGGAGAGGAAAGACTTCTTTCAGACCACGATCCGCATAGGTGGATGTGGTCTTGGAGAAGGGGCCTGCACCGAGGCTGGCGTGAAGGGTGGATGTGGGGCTGCTTGTGGATCTGGGCTTTGTGTGAGGATGGCAAAGGTGATTGACGATTATGTGGGATTCAATAAAAATGGGGAGGTTTCGCCGTTGGTGGTATGGGAGGCGCTGGTAAGGGGTGAGATCATCTCGTAGAAGGCGCAGGTCATAAGGGAGGCAAGAGAGGAGCGGAGCGGCTGGTAGACAAAATGTTGGAGTTGTTGGGAATTATGCGGAAGATCCCACCCTGGAAATTTTGGCCAGTAGAAAGAAACTGCAGATGCAGTTTGACCTTTTGCCCACAGGGAAAACAGTACACCAAGAAGGTGCGGGGCTGGGGTAGGGAGCCAGAGACAATGTAGGTGAGTATGGAGGCAGGCTCTTGTTGGGGTCGAGATTGTGGGCGCTGGCAACGGGGCCGGTCCTGTTTGCCCCAGGGAAATAGTTGGGTAGTCCGGTGGTGGCCACACTGAAGATAAGGAGGTAATTTCAGCAGCATTTTCAGTTGGGGGCGGGTTCGAAGCTGATGCCAATCCGAGTGAATCATGTGTTTGAGCTGGCGTATCATTGGCAGGCTGGGTACAGGCAGTAAATTTTGCCGGGGTTTTTATTTTTATTCCAGTGTTCACCGGTCTTCTTGCCGAAAGCTTTTTTTATGGGGGTGGAACAGTTGAACTTGTAGTTTGTCTGGACAGATAAGAAGAGTGTGGAGAGAAGGCCAGTTGCTTGCTGGCCGGACAGCTCCACCAGCAAGTGGCCTCACGGGAGATTGTTCAGGTCCGGGATGGGGTGAGGTGGCAGATGACTGCTCCAGAGCAAATAAATAGGGCATTTGAGGAATTTTATAAGAGGTTGCATTAGTTGGAGCTCCTGGGAAATGAGTCAGATATGAGGGAGTTTTTGTAGGGGCTGGAGTGTCCCACACTGGAAGAGGAGGATAGGGCAGGATTTGATGAACCAGTGAGGATTGAGGAGGTTCGGACAGCAATAGGGAAAATGTAAACGGGTAAAGCACCGGGGCCAGTTGGGTTCCCGGTGGAATTTTATTAAGAGGTTTTCGGACAGGCTGGCACCGCTGTTGTTGAAGATGTTTGAGGACGCGGCAACTAGGGGGACACTTTCAGAGACGATGGGTTTGGCATCTATTTTGGTTTTGTTAAAAAAGGATAAGGACCCAGAGGCATGTGAGCTGTATCGGCCCATATCCTTGTTAACTGTGGATGCCAAGATTCTTGCCAAAGTGTTGGCGCTTCGGCTGGAAGAGTTCCTACTGCAGGTGGTTGGGGAGGAGCAGGAGGCAGTGGTGGCGCTGGATATGCGGAAGGTGCTTGATCGAGTAGAGTGGAGGTATTCTTTTGCGGTGTTGGAACGGTTGGGATTGCGCATATATTTGTGGCGTGGGTCCAATTGTTGTATAAGGAATCGAAGGAGAATGTTCATACAGATGAGGTGAACTCGGGACATTTTCAGCTGAATAACGGAACGAGAGAGGAATGTCCCATGTCTCCCCTTTTGTCTGCGCTGGCGATAGACCATTGCTTGAGGAGCTCGGATAAATGGAGAGGTTAGGAGGTGTGGGGATGGAGAACAGGGTGTATCCCTGTGTGCAGATGGCTCTTCGTTGTATATTTCCAACCTGGTCCGGGATATAATGGGGTTGCTCAAGCGATTTGGGGATTTTTCATTTTATAAACTGAATTTGGAGAAGAGAGTATCCTTTTTGGTCTCCCCACCGGGGAAGGGAGCTAGCTTGGGAGGATTGCCGTTTCGTGTGGTGACTACTCACTTCAGGTATCTGGGGGTGCAGGTGGCTCAAGATTGGGCCCGGCTCCTTAAATTGAATTTTACTGATGGACAGTGTTGAGGTGGGACATCCTCCCCCTATCATTGGCAGACTGGGTACAGGCAGTAAAGATGAATGTTTGCCGGGGTTTTTATTTTTATTCCAGTGTTTACGGTCTTCTTGCCGAAAGCATTTTATTTATGGGAGTGGAACTTGTAATTTATCTAGGCAAGTAAGGTAGCGAGGATTTGGAAGTCACTGCTTCAGAGAGGGTGACAGTCAGAGGGGGTTTGCCTCTGCCAAATCTGATGTATTATTATTGAGCGGCAACGCCAAGAAGGTTCGAGGCTGGGGTAGGGAGCCAGAGCCAATGTGGATGAGGATGGACGCAAGTTCTTGTGGGAGGTCATGGTTGCGGGCGCTGGCAACGGCACCGCTCCCATTTGCCCCAGGGAAATATTTGGGTAGTCCGGTGATGGCGGCCACACTGAAGATATGGAGGTAATTTCAGCAGCACTTTAAGTTAGGGGTAGGTTTGAAGTTGATGCCGATCCGAGAGAATCTTGTGTTTGAGCTGGCGAGATTGGATGCTAGATTTCAGGGTTGACTTATTTTTGGAAGGACAGTTTGCGAGCTTGAAGGAGTTGACAGAGAAGTTTGGGATTCCACAGGACGAGGCCTTTAGGTATATGCAGGTGCGGGGATTTGCCAGGAAGGTTTCCCCAATGTTTCCAATGGCACCGCCCTCCTCGTAGTTGAAGGGGGTGTTGTCAGTGATGAGGCTCAGGGGGGTCATCTTGTCAATTTATGGGAGCATTATGGAGGACGATACGGCTTCGTTGGAGGGTGTTATGGCCAAGTGAAAGGAGGAGCTAAGAGCAGTGGAGGGGTTATGATGAGAGGTGTTGCGGAGGGTGAATGCCTCGACTTTGTGTGCAAGACTGAAGTTAATATAATTGAAGGTAAGTCCTGTTGGGGTGGAGGTCAGCATCCCCTCCCGATGCCTCAGTGTGGCTGGGGGACTTGATGGAGTTTCTGTATCTTGAGGTGGTTGTTCCATTATTGAGGGGTTCCATATGAGATGGGGTCTGTTTATTCTTCAATTTAAAGAGTTGGTTACCGTCAGCTGCTATGGGGAGGGGGAAGGGATGGGAGTATTCATTGTTCGAGTCATATGTGTGTTGGTTGGTAGAGTGGGGGAAGGTCTTCTGTGAGCTGTGGGTTTTTTTTGTTTTGTGTATAAAATGTTAAAATTGGTCATGAGACACATCAACTCCATACTCCCAGAATGCCTTGATCCAGTACAATTCGCATACCGCCACAACCGGTCCACAGCAGGCACTATTTTTGTGGCAAAATTGGCCATGAGACACATCAACTCCATACTCCCAGAATGCCTTGATCCAGTACAATTCGCATACCGCCACAACCGGTCCACAGCAGGCACTATTTCTGTGGCCCTACACCCATCACTGGAGCATCTCAACAGCAAGGACTCCTACATCCTAGAGGCTGGTTTAGCACAGTGGGCTAAACAGCTGGCTTGTAATGCACAGCAATGTCAGTAGCGCGGGTTCAATTCCTGTACCGGCCTTTCCGAACAGGCGCCGGAATGTGGCGACTAGGGGCTTTTCACAGTAACTTCATTGAAGCCTACTTGTGATAATATGCGATTATTATATTATTACATCAGTATCATATTCACTGACTACAGCTCCGCCGTCGACACCATAATCCTAGGGCGGCACTGCTAACGTAGTAGTTAGCACTGCTGCCTACGGCGCTGAAGACCCGGGGTCAATCCCGGCCCCGGGTCACTGTCTGTGTGGAGTTTGCACATTCTTCCCTTTTTCACACCCACAATCCAAAGATGTAGGTGGATTGGACTAACTAAATTGCCACTTAATCGGAAAAAAATAATTGGGCACTCTAAATTTATAAATTAAACACCATAATCCCAGCCAAGCACATATCAAAACTCCAAGCTTAGGACTTGGCTCCTCCCTCTGCAATTGGATCCTTGAATTTCTGACCTAAAGACCACAATCAGTAAGGATAAACAACAACACCTCCTCCTCCATTATAGTCCTCAATGCCAGGGCCTCGCAAGGCTGGATCCTTAGTCCCCTACTATATTCCCAAACACACGACCGTGTGGCAAAATTTGGGTCCAACTCCATCTACAAGTTTGCTGATGACATGACCGTAGTCAGTCAGACTTCAAACAACGATGAGTCAGCGCACAGGAGGGAGATAGAGAATCTAGTGGCATGGTGTAATGACAACAATCTCTCCCTCAAAACTAAGGAGCTGGTCTTTGACTTCAGGATTCGAAGTATCATACATACCTCTGTCTGCAGAAATGGTGCCAAGGTTGAAGTGGTTGACAGCTTCAATTTCCTAGCTGTGCACATAACTAACAATCTGTCCTAGTCCACTCACGTTGACGCTACAATGAAGGAAGCACAACAGTGCCTTTACTTTCTCAGGAAACTAAGGAAATTCAGCATGTCCACATTGACTATGACCAATTTTTACAGATGCACCATATAAAGCATTTTCTCTGGCTGCATCACAGCCTGGTATGGCAACTGCTTGGCCCAAAACCGTAAGAAACCACAGAGAGTCATGAACACAGCCCAGTCCATCACTCGAATCCCCCTCCCATCCATCGACTGTCTACATCTTCCACTGCCTTGGGAAAGCAAATTAAAGACCCCTCCCACTCAGGTTATTCTCTCTTCCATTGGACAGGAGATACAAAAGTCTGAGAACACGCACTAACAGATTCAAAAATAGCTTCTTCCCCGCTGTTATCAGACTTCTAAATGACCCTATGGACTGAACTGATCGCTCCATGCATCTCCTCTATTGAGTAGTACTACATTCCGTATTCTTCACCCGATGTCTATGTATTCACATTGTGTATTTATCATATGTCCTATGTTTCTCATGTATGGAATGATCTGCCTGGACTGTACGCAGAATACTTTTCACTGTATCTCGGTAGACGTGACAATAAATCAAAGTTTTAAAATGTTAAAACCGAATAAAAATATATTTTTAAAAATGTATTCTGATTGGCTGTGAAGCGTTTTGAGATGCCTGGTGGTCATGAAAAGTGCCAAACAAATGCAAATCTTCCTTTTTTCATATTTCTATAAAATTGTATTGAGTGGAAGAAGTAAAATCCCATTAACAGAGAATCGTAAACCTGGTTGTTGGTTGGAATAACTCTTTAGTTCCATGGTTGCAGTTACACAGCACAACATTTGTTGAATGAATTGTGTCATGATGTTATACACAATAGAACCAGAAGTATTAGCCAGCTATTTCTCCTCATTGGTTATCAGCATGAAATTTGAAAACAGCATATAAGAATATGATATGCTCAAGGACAATCTGTTCTCAAATACCTATGTATAGTATGGATGCCCCCATAGAATATTATTTTTTAAGGATATGGGTGTTGCAGAGAGCAATTATTGCCCATCCCTAGTTAGCTTTGACAATGTAATGCCTGAAAAACAGGTCCTGTGCAACACAGTTTCTGGGTCCAAGAATGTTGCACAAACTCAGCTCAAATACTCCAGGTCTCTCCCTTACTCATGTCACTACTTGTGTTACCTAGCAAAATTGGTCCGATTGATCTACAGAGTTTAATTTCCACTGAGTTCTAAACTGGTGCAATGCTTTGGTGTGCTGATCAGAGAAACATACCTTCCTTTTTTAAAACATATTAGGCGGGATTCTCCCGAATCCACGCGATGACCTGACACCATGGTAAAAAACGGCGCAAACCACTCCAGCATCGGGCCGGCCGGAAGTTGCAGAATTCTCCGCAGTTCCGGGGGCTCGGCCGGCGGCGGAGGGGTTGGCGCTGCGCCAGCCGGCACTGAAGGGACTGCGCGAAGTTAGCGCATGCGCAGAACTGCCGTCGTGGATCAGCGCATGCGCAGAAAGGCCAGCGTATTCTAGCGCATGCGCCGGGGGGGTCTTGTGAAAGACTCAGCAGTTTTGTTGACTGCTCTCTGACTTCAAGTTTCAGCCATTACTGCATGCAGTTGTTTTCAAAAATAAAGCTTGTTATTCTGTCTTAATGAGTGTGTTGTATCTTTCTACTACAGAAGCGTGAAAATATTGACTTTGACACGCCGGCGGGACTGGCCAGAAACCAATGGCCGCTCGGCCCATTGGGGCCCGGAGAATTGCCGGGGGGGGGGGCTGCTGCCAGCGGCCCCCGACCGGCGCGGCGCGATCCCCCCCTGCCCGAAAACCGGCGCCAGAGAACATGGCAGCCGGCGGCGGGGCGGGATTCCCCCTAATCCACCACGGGGATTCTCAGACCCGGCGGGGGTGTCGGAGATCCCGCCCATTATCTTGCTGCAAATAATATCTGCTAGATAAACTTATTTTCTGACTTGACTGAAATGTTCCCTGCTGATTAGCTCCATTCTGTTTGTTTTACCTAACCATTCCTCTTCGAAGAAAGTAATTTTTGTCACCACACCAGCCATTTTAATGCAAGGCTACAATGTCAAGAAAATGTAGGGAAAATTTGAGTACTTCCCATTCCAAAGTGCAGGTGCTGCGATTCATGCTTACCCTATGCCGAGTCCTGTTGTGGAAGCAGCACGCCACCTTTGAGCTGTCTCATTTTTTTAAAAAGTATATTTATTGAAGTTGCCCATTTTATCAAATAACCCAACAAAAGCACAGGAATGGTACAGCTCAATAAGAAAAAAGTCTCAGTATTCATGATACAGAGGAGAACAGGAGAACAGTGACACAGCCGGCTGAATACAATCATTAAATATTACTTGTTGTCTCTATACACACCAGAGAACAAGGGAGATAGGATAAAGTCACAAAAACATGGCATAATGATGCACACCTTCCCACGGGATGATTGTTTGCAACAACCACGAGAGTTCAGAATATGTTTATCCCGCCATGTTAGGGCGGGCACCAATATACATCTCCCTCAACTTCGGCAGCACCAGAGGCACCAATGACATACTGCAACCTCCTCCCCTCAGATACCAGATCTCTGCAAGAACCAATCACGTATTCTTTCTACCCACCATAGCAAAAAGAGGAAAGGAAAAACACAATGGAAATAAGCGAGAACACCAGTTCTAAAAGGATGTGACACATACTCACAACACAACATAACCCTAATCTCAGGCCCAGTGCAGAGAAAAATCATTTCATGTATCTATACAGAGTATCTAAATATCGCATTATAGTCAGTGTCGTCACTGTCTCAAGATAGGATACAAATTAATTTTTTTTCAAAAGGCAAACTATCAAGAGAGTCATAGGATGAAAGAGAATCTGGACCCAGCCATGGGTCCGTATTACTCCGGCATACTGTTCGTTCACACAGGAGAACGTTCCAACCATAAGGTGGGTGGGGTGGGCGGTAGGATGTCAACCATAGTATAGATCAACCGCAGGCCCTCGTGCACAGAGGAGTCTATAAATCCAGGATATTCAAACCCATCATAAGTAGAACCTAGCCTCTTGGAATGCCCCTAATAAGTGCCTTCGAAAAGGAACGTTTCAAGTACAAGGGGGCAACAGGATACCAACCACAGCACTGGATATGGCTGAGTCCAGCACACTCTGATACACAGGAGTCATACCCCAGAATATCCAGCACACCCCAAAACCTACCACCCACCCAGCCAGCCCTGCACCTCACCAACCACGCCCAGAGCGGTGCACCACTCCCACTAACATAGAAACCCGACAGTGTGTAGGAGGCCATTCTGCCCATTGAGTCTGCACTGGCCCTCCGAAAGAGCACTCTACCTAGGCCCAACTCCCCCGCCCTATTCCTGTAACCCCAACTATTGAAAAAATGTTTTTATTGGTTTTCACATTTTACATTATATATTTCAGGTAGCAGGTTAAATTACAAGTTGCAAAACTGTGCAAAACAAAGCAAAAACACCCAAGAAATATATTTTTAAAAATTTAGACTACACAATTCTTTATTTCCCAATTAAGGGGCAATTTATCATGGCCAATTCACCCACCCACATCTTTTTGGGTTATGGGATGCGACCTATTCAGACACGGGGAGAATGTTCAAATTCCACACAGATAGTGGCCTGGGGCCGGGATTGAACCCGGGTCACCCCCATCCATTCCCCCCCCCCACTCCTTTTTGTTCTGTGGCTTGTCTGTGCCTCCCCCCTCCTCGCTCTATTGGTTGCTGGCTATGATCAGATCTTGGAACAAGTTTGTGAACGGTTTCCACATTCTGTGGAAGTCCTTTTCAGACCCTTGGATGGCAAATTTTATCTTCTCTAGTTGAAGGAATTCCAACAGGTCGGACTGCCAGTCTACAGCTCTGGGTGGTGCTGCCGATCACAAGCGGAGTAGGATTCTTTGACGGACAATTAGGGAGGCAAAGGCTAGGGGCTCATCCCCCCTCCCCATAAAGAGTTCTGGCTGGTCTAAGACCCCGAAGACTGCCACCTTTGGGCTTGACTCCACCCTCACAATCTTGGACATTGCCTCAAAGAAGGCAGGCGATAGCGTGGCCGCAGTCTGAATGTGTGGGGAGTGGTGTGTCTCGGGTTGTGTGCGCGCGCGCGGCGGGGGGGGTGGTTAGAGTGGGCTGGGCTCCGGGGGAGTGCCGCGAGGGGGGTCCGTGCCGGGGAGGAGGATGGGGGGGTCCGTGCCGGGGAGGAGGTTGGGGTCTGTGCCGGGGAGGAGGATGGGGGGGGGGGGGTCCGTGCCGGGGAGGGGGATGTCCGTGCCGGGGAGGGTAATGGGGTCCGTGCCGGGGAGGGGGATGGGGTCCGTGCCGGGGAGGGGGATCCGTGCCGGGGAGGGGGATGGGGGGGTCCGTGCCGGGGAGGGGGATGGGGTCCGTGCCAGAGAGGAGGTTGGCGGGGTCCGTGCCGGGGAGGGGGATGGGGGGGGGGGGGGGGGGTCCGTGCCGGGGAGGGGGATGGGGGGGTCCGTGCCGGGGAGGGGGATGGGGGGTCCGTGCTGGGGAGGGGGATGGGTCCGTGCCAGGGAGGAGGTTGGCGGGGTCCGTGCCGGGGAGGAGGTTTGGGGGGGGGACCCGTGCCGGGGAGGGGTGTCCGTGCCGGGGAGGGGGATGGGGGGCAAGTGAGTTGGTCCACCTGGCCACGTGCCAGCCTCCAACAGTTGGACCCATGCGGTCCATGCCACCTGGCTGGGGGGAAGGAGGGGATATGGGCAATGATGATATGTCGTCGTCCCCCCCCCACCAGGCCGTCATGTTTGCTGATCATCCAGCGATGTTGGCAGCCGTGGCGGCAGCCGCTAATGTCCATGTTGCCCTGGATGAGGAGGAGGAGGAGGAGTGTGCCAGAGAGGCGGCGCAGGCTGTCGCAGAGGGGCAGGCGGCAGCCGACCAGGCTGGAGGGACACCTGACCGACAGGACGAGGAGGGGGAGGAGGACGTCGCGGCCCCATGGCAACGGAGGCACTCGAGGGCGCCCCGTGTGTACCGGCCCCGGCTGTTATACCAGGACCTCACGGACCGGGAATGCAGGCGGAGACTCCGGATGAGGCGGGAAACCGTGGCACACATCTGCCACCTGCTGGCACACCTGTCACCGCGTGGCACTGGCAGGGGACACCCTCTCCCTGTGTCCGTCAAGGTTACGGTTGCCCTGAACGTTTATGCAACGGGGTCATTCCAGGCACCAAGTGGGGACCTGTCCGGCATCTCGCAGACATCGGTGCATCCGGGCAGTGACAGATGCCCTATATGCCATGGCGCACCGCTACATCCGCTTCCCTGTGGACCGGGCCAGCCAAGATGCCCGGGCCGTGGGCTCCCCTGCCGTGGCCAGGTTCCCCATGGTCCAGGGCGCGATCGATGGGATGCACGTCGCCGTGCGGCCACCTGCAGATAACAGGGCCGCGTTCACCAATAGGAAGGGGACCTATTCAATGAACATACAGGTGGTCTGCGACCACCGCATGATGATCCTGCACGTCTGCGCCCGTTACCCAGGCAGTGTACACGACTCATACGTGTTGTCGCGGTCATCCATCCCCGGCGTGTACGAGGGACGCCATCCCCGGCTGAGGGGTTGGTTGCTGGGCGACAGGGGCTACCCATTGCGATCGTGGCTGATGACGCCTGTACGGAGGCCATGCAATGAGGCGGAGAACCGCTACAATGATGCCCATGTAGCGACAAGGGGAGTGATAGAGAGGTGCTTTGGCGTGCTGAAGATGCGTTTCAGGTGCCTGGACCTCTCTGGGGGCGCCCTCCAGTATCGGTCAGATAGGGTCGGCCGCATCATTGTGGTGTGCTGCGTCCTGCACAACATAGCCCAACAGAGGGGTGATGTGCCGCAGGCAGAGGAGGGCGGAGTGGAGGAGCAGCAGGAAGAGGCGCAGTCCTCCCCAGATGAGGGGAATGGGGGCAATGGTCAGGGCAGACGGGCTAGACACAGGCGGGTGGCTGTCCACCGTTACCGGCTGGCCCAGCGGGCACGGGACAGACTGATAGCCGCCCGCTTCACTGACTAGATGGGCGTGGGAATCGGGTAGTATGGCCACAGACCGCACATCATGGCAACAGCCGACCACCCACACCCCCCACCCATCCACCCACCCAGCACCCTCACCCCCCTCCCCAACCACCCCACCTGCATGCACACCACACCCCCCCCCATTGCCAATCCACCTGCGGCACAACGGCCGGGCTCACACAGTTGCGGGTGGACGCGTGTCTATTGCAGGCCATGGAGGATGATGACAACCCGCCCTGCGGTGAGCTCCTGGCTCCACATCGTTGGATTATGTCTGACCCATGGCCACAGTACCACCATCCACCCGGACCATCCCTGTATGCGGCTGTGACACTGCAGCGCACGGTCCAGTCCTCTGCCCGGGGGGATGTTGATGGCGGCCCAGGGGGAAGGGGGCAGACTCACCTGGGGCTGAGGTAAGACCACCCCTCACACACACACTTGCGCTCAACGTACATGACACCCCCGCACGCTTTGGACAGAGCACAAAGGCAGCTTCTGTAGGTGTAACATTGACTTTAATAACCAAACGAGTTCATGCACGTGCCCTAGCCCCTAAAACTCATCTGTGCCCTGCACCCGTGCCAACTTACTCAGTGTCTAATAGTTTGGCCTTACGGGCCCTTTAACTACATCTACGTGGCTCCCCAGACGGTACAGCAGAACTGGAGGTGGACTCCTGTGATTCCTGCCCTCTGACACTGGATCCCTTTGGCGGCCGTTTCCTGGGGCGTCCTGGCCTAGATGGGCCAGGCTGCGGCCCGAGCGACTGGGATGGCGAGCTGCCAGCCTGTCCTGCCCGTTGCCCACCCGATGCACCTGGGACGGAAGGGGGTGGGAGTCCGAGGTGTCGCGGTGTTCCGGGACCTCACCTACAGGGGGAGCCGGGACGGACCACACCACCTCCTCCTCCCTCGGGGTGCCCGATGGCCCCCAGGCCTCTACATGGGTGGGGGATGCGAACGGACTGGCCATCCGACGCCCCCCCGACATCTGGCACTGCCAGTCCTGGAGGCCCGTGCTGGTATCGACAGGGGTCTGCAGGTTTGCAGCCATGGAGCCCAGGGGGTTGGCAAACCCTGTCTGTGACAGTGCGATGCCGGCTCGCACATGGCCACTGGCGCCGATGCCCTCAGCGATGGCCTGCAGAGACTGGGCCATGGCCTGCAGAGACTGAGCCATGGCCTGCAGAGACTGGGCTATGGCCTGCTGAGACTGGGCTATGGAGTTGAGCGCCTCTGCCATCTGGCGCTGGCACATGGCCTCCTGTGAGATGGCAGCCATGACCTGGGCCACAGACGCCGCCTGCACGGAAAGCCCCAGGCCTCGCAAACCGTTCCCCATGTCTGACACCGTTGCACCCATTGCCTCCACCGCGGACGCCACCCATGCGGTGTCGGCCTGGGTGGCACGTATGACCGGCACCACTTCCAGCTCCTGGACGCGGGTGGACTCCTCCACCTGCGACTGCAGCCGCCGCAAGCCGGCCATCACCCTCTTCGCTCGTCTCCGGGCCGGTGGTTGCATCGGATCTATGTGTGGGTGTGGTAACTCCAGGAACCCGGGATCCATCTGGGCGGCAGATGTTCGTTTGGGCTGGGCTGCCCTCCGACCCCTCTGCTGCTCCTACCTCCACCTGCTGTACCGGGACGGCTGTGTTGTACGCACCAGTGAGTGTACCAAACGCCTCATCACTAAAGTGCCCAACCGAGGTGAGTGTTTCTGCGATGGTGGAGGGTGTTGGTGACAGCAGTGGCGTTGTGTCGTGCTCTTCGTCCCACTCTGAGTCCATGGCACTTTGGGGTGGGGGTTCGTCTCCACCCATCCACTCTGAGTCACTGTCCGGTATTTCGTCTTCCTGGGTAGTGCTGTCCCGGGTAGGGGTGTCCTGGGTAGTGCTGTCCCGGGTAGGGGTGTCCTGGGTAGTGGTGTCCTGGGTAGTGGTGTCCTGGGTCGGATGTGACGGGGGCCTGTGGCTGCCCCCCTCGTCGCTGGGTGGCACACGCCTGCGTCGTCGCTCCCGCACGTGACGGGGGTGTCGTCTCCCTGTTGCTCCAGGTCTCTCCGTCTCCCGTGGTGTGCGAGGGGCATCCTGCGGGCGTCGCATGCCGGAGGGTCCGGGTCTCTCCGTCTCCCGTGGTGTGCGAGGGGCATCCTGCGGGCGTCGCATGCCGGAGGGTCCGGTCTCTCCGTCTCCCGTGGTGTGCGAGGGGCATCCTGCGGGCGTCGCATGCCGGAGGGTCCGGGTTTCTCCGTCTCCCGTGGTGTGCGAGGGGCATCCTGCGGGCGTCGCATGCCGGAGGGTCCGGGTCTCTCCGTCTCCCGTGGCCTCCGAGGGGCATCCTGCGGGCGGTCTGCATCTGCGGGGATGGGTGCCTCGATGTTTGCTCCTGCGATACACAATGAAGCATGCATGGTTAGACACGCAGGCAGTGATCAGGTGATATGGGGGAGGGGGGATATGTGGGAGGGGGGGATATGGGGGAGGGGGGATATGTGGGAGGGGGGGATATGGGGGAGGGGGATATGGGGGAGGGGGGATATGGGGGAGGGTGGGATATGGGGGAGGGTGGGATATGGGGGAGGGTGGGATATGGGGGAGGGTGGATATGGGGGAGGAGGGATATGGGGGAGGAGGGATATGGGGGAGGGGGGATATTGGGGAGGGGGGATATGGGGAGGGGGAGGATATGGGGGAGGGTGGGGTGGAGCCTCTGCCACCTCCCTCCACAGACGCCGGCTGTGGCGTGGGGCTACTCTGCGGCCGTGCCCGGGATACAGGGCGTCCCTCCTCTGCTCCACTGCGTCCAGGAGCGCCTCCACATCCCGTGACCGGAACCTTGGTGCTGAGCGGCGGCCAGCCATCCAGTCGGGTGTTCCGGTCGGGTGGGTGGGGGGGGGGGAGCAGCGCGGCCTTATGAGCCGTCACGCCGTGCAGCGCGTATGACGCTGCACGGCGTGAACCACGTGCGCAAGCGCGGATCCCGTCACGTCGCTGCTAGCCCATTTCGGGCCGGAGACTTTTGACATATTTTTCCGACGTGACGCAAGTCGGATTTGCGTCGTTTTTTGCGCCGATTGGCGGACTTTGCGCCGATAACGGAGAATTTTGCCCCAGGTCGCCCCTCAGCCTCCATCTTTCTCGTGAAAACAATCCGAGTTTATTTAACCTCGCCTCATAACCAACACCCTCAAGACCAGACAACATTCTGGTGAACCTTCTTTGCACTCTCTCCAAAACTTCCACGTCCTTCTGATAATGAGGTGACAGAAATGCACGCAATACTTCAAATGCGGCCTAACCAAGGTTGGATATAGCTGCAACATGATTTCCCAACTCCTGTACTCAATGGCCCAGCTGATTAAGGCAAGCACAGCAGCATAGTGGTTAGCACAGTTGCCTCACAGCTCCAGGGTTCCAGGTTCGATTCCCAGCGTGATCTCTGTCTGTGCGGAGTCTACATGTTCTCCCCGTGTCTGCGTGGGTTTCCTCCGAGTGCTCCGGTTTCCTTCCACGGTCCAAAGATGTGCAGGTTAGGTCGATTGGCCATGCTAAATTGCCCTTAAGTGTCCAAAAAATGTTAAGTGGGGGTTACTGGGTTAGGGTAGATACGTGGGCTTCAGTAGGGTGCTCTTTGTAAGGGCCGGTGCAGACTCGATGGGCCGAATGGCCTCCTTCTGCACTGTAAATTCTATGATCTATGATATGACTTACAGTATAATTCAGATCTAGATTTGGTCCTCCAAAACGCATCCCCTCGCATTTGTCCGGATTTAACACCATCTGCCATCTTTGTGCCCAAGTCGCCAATCTATCTATATCCTCTTGTATCCTCTGACAATCCTCGGCACTATCAGCAACTCCGCCAATCTTCGTGTCATCCGCAAACTTACTAATCAGACCACCCACGTTTTCATCTAGATCATTTATATATACTACAAACAACAGAAGTCACAGCACTGATCCCTGCGGAACACCACCAGTTACAGATCTCCATTCAGAAACACACCCTTCCATCTCTACTTTCTGTCTTCTATAACCAAGTCAGTTCTGTATCCATCTCGCCAGCCCACCCGAATCCCATGTGATGTTAGTTTTTGTACCAGTCTGCCATGTGGGACCTTATCAAATGCCTTACTAAAATCCATGGGCTGGATTCTCCGTTCCTGAGTCTAAGTGCTGACGCCAACAGAGAATCAGTGGAGTTCCAAGTCAGAAAAACCCCGCTACTCCACCCAGCCTTGGCAGAAGCCCCCCGGCCAACGGCATGACTGTCGGCGAAGTATGGCAGTGCTGGATACCTCCGCACGCCCTCTCTCAGCAGATGCCATACCAGGTTCACGATTGTTGAGAGCATACGCCGGGAACTCGGCCCATCGGAGGCTGAGCATTGTAGGCGGGCCCACTGATGTGATACGATGCGATCGGGGTTTCAACTACGCGCGTTGCAATTACACCATTTTGGAGGGGGCGGATTATCGCAATTTGGCATCAAACCAGCGCCTGTCGCGATTTCGGCATCGGGAACTATTCTTCGCCCAATCGCCGTTCCTCACTTCGACATCGGCCAACGGAGAAACCGCCCCACATGAACTGCATCCAGAGCCCTTCCCTCATCAATTTTCTTTGTCACTGCTTCAAAAACTCAATCACGTTGGTGAGATATGACATTCCCCGTACAAAACCATGCTGCCTGTCACGAACTAGTCCATTTTTTTCCAAATGTGCACATATCCTGTTGTTCAGTATCTTTCCCAAAAGCTTCCCCACCACTAATGTAAGCCTCACCGGCCTATAATTTGCTGGATTATCCCTGCTTCCTTTCTTAAACAAGGGAAAAACCGTGGCTATTCTCCAGTCCTCTGGAACCTCGCCTGTGGTCAAAGAGGAAGTACAGATATCTGTTAAGGCCCCAGCTACTTCTTGCCTTGCCTCGTGCAGTGAGCGACAAAGCCAATATAACATGTGGAGATGTAGAAATTCTAACGCATACATTGACTGGTGAACGTACGCTTGCACAAGACAGTAGTGAACCCATTAATGTATTTCTTAACCAGCATGTCAAGGAAAATGAATTAATTCAACTGTTCAATTTCAAAGGTGAATTTGAGCATGGGATGACCATAAGACATAGGAGCAGAATTAGGCCACGCGGCCCATCGAGTCTGCTCCGCCATTCAATCATGGCTGATATTTTTCTCATCCCCATTCTCCTGCCATCTCCCCATAACCCCTGATCCCCTTATTAAACAAGAACCTATCTTTCTCTAAGTTAAAAACACTCAGTGATTTTGCCTCTACAGCCGTCTTCAGCGAAGTGTTCCACAGATTCACCACCCTCTGGCTGAAGAAATTCATCCTCATCTCTGTTTTAAAGGACCGTCCCTTTAGTCTGCGATTGTGTCTTCTGGTTCTCGTTTTTCCTACAAGTGGAAACATCACCTCCACGTCCACTCTATGCAGGCCTCGCTGTATCCTGTAAGTTTCAATAAGATCCCCCCCATATCCTTCTAATCTCCAACAAGTACAGATCCAGAGTCCTCAACCGTTCCTCATACGACAAGCTCTTCATTCCAGGGATCATTCTTGTGAACCAACTCTGGACACTTTCCCAGGCCAGCACATCCTTCCTTTGATACGGGGCCCAAAACTACTCACAATATTCCAAATGGGGTCTGACCAGAGCCTTATACAGTCTCAGAAGTATATCCCTGGTCTTGTATTCTAGCCCTCAACATGAATGCTAACATTGCATTTGCCTTCCTAACTGCCTACTGAGCCTGCATGTTAACCTTAAGAGAATCTTAAATATAGACTCCCAAGTCCCTTTGTGCTTCTGATTTCCTAAGCATTTTCCCATTTAGAAAATAGGCTATACCTCCATTCATATATATATATATATATATATATATATAGAATTTACAGTGCAGAAGGAGGCCATTCGGCCCATCGAGTCTGCACCGGCTCATGGAAAGAGCACCCTAATTAAGCCCACGCTTCCACCTTATCCCTGTAACCCAGTAACCCCACCTAACCTTTTTGGACACTAAGGGAAATTTATCATGGCAAATCCACCTAATCAACACATCTTTGGACTGTGGGAGGAAACCCACGCAAACGTGGGGAGGATGTACAGACTCCGCAAAGACAGTGACCCAAGCTGGGAATCGAACCTGGAACTCTGGAACTGTGAAGCAACTGTGCTAACCACTGTACTACCGTGCTGCCCAAAGTGCATAACCTCACACTACCTGTCCCTCTACAGATCTTTGTATCATTTGCAAACTTAGCAACAATGCCTTCAGTTCCTTCTTCCAGATCATTAATGTATATTGTGAAAAATTGCAGTCCCAGCACCGACCCCCGAGGCACACCACTAGTCACCGGCTGCCATCCTGAAAAAGACCCCTTTATCCCCAGTCTCTGCCTTCTGCCAGTCAGCCAATCCTCTATCCATGCCAGGATCTTACCCTTAACACCATGGGCTCTTAACATATTTCAGTCTCCTATGCAGCACCTTGTCAAAGGGCTTCTGGAAATCAAAATAAATCACGGCCACTGAATGACTGGTAAGGCCCCAGCTATTTCTTCCCTTGCCCCCCGCAGTGACCGACAAAGCTAATATAACGTGTGGAGATGGTTCTCCTTTGTCTAACTTCCTTCTTACCTCCTCAAAGAACAGATTTGTCAGACACGTCTCCCTTTGACAAAGCCGTGCTGACTCAGTCCTATTTTATCATGCACTTCCAAGTACTTTGCGATCTCATCTTTAATAACAGACTCTAAAATCTTACCAATGACCGAAGTCAGGCTAACCAGCCTATAATTTCCCATCTTCTGTCTGCCTCCCTCCCTCCCTTCTTAAACAGTGGTATTACATTAGCCACTTTCCAGTCTTCTGGGACCCTTCCTGCCTCCAGTGATTCCTGAAAGATCATCACCAATGCCTCCACAATTAACTCAGCTATCTCTTTTAGGACCCTGGGGTGTAGTGCATCCGGTCCAGGTGACTTATCCACCTTCAGACGTTTCAGGTTCCCCAGAGTAATGGTCACTGCACTCACCTCTGCCCCCTGGTTCTCCTGGAGCTCTGGCATCCCACTGGTGTCTTCCACTGTGAAGGCTGATGCAAAGTAACTATTCAATTCACCTGCCATTTCTTTGTTTCCTACTATTACTTCTCCAGCTACATTTTCCAGTGGCCCAATGTCAATTTTTGCCTCTCTCTTACGTTTTACATATGGAAAAAAACCTCTTCCTATCTTCCTTTATATTACACCTTCCCCCACCTTATTGCTTTTTTAGTTGTTCGCTGCTTGCTTTTAAAGGCTTCCCAATCCTCTGACTTCCCACTAATGCTCGCCACTTTATATGTTTTTTCTTTAGCTTTTATGCTGTCCTTGACATCCCTCATCAGCCATGGATGCCTTGTCCTCCCCTTAGCATGTTTCCTCCTCCTTGGGATGAATTTCTGTTGTGCCTCCCGAATAACCCCCAAAAACTCCTGCCATTGCTGTTCCACTGTCATCCCTGCTAGGCTCCTTTTCCAATCAACTCTGGCCAGCTCCTCCCTCATGTCTTTGTAGTTACTCTTATTTAATTGTAACACCGTTACATCTGATTGCAATTTCTCCCTCTCAAACTGCAGGGTAAATTCTATCAGACTGTAGTCACTGCTCCCCAAGGGTTCCTTCACCTTAAGTTCCCTAATCAGGTCTGCCTCATTACACATCACCAAATCCAGAATGCCCGTTTCCTAGTAAGCTATGTCACAAGCTGCTCCAAAAAAACATCTTAGACATTCCACAAATTCCATTTCTTTGGATCCACTACCAACCCGATTTCCCCAGCCACCTGCATATTGAAATTCCCCCATGATTATTGTGATATTGCCTTTTTTACGTGGCTTTTCTATCTCCTGATTTATTTTCTGCCCCACATCCTGACTACTGCTAGGGGGCTTGTACATAACTCCCATCAGAGTCTTTTTACCTTTGCGATTCCTCAACTCTACCCACAGAGATTCTGTGTCTTTGATCCTTTCTCCCTCCTTGCTACCGATTTAACTTCATTCTTTACTAACAATGCAACCCCGCCCCCTTTGCCCATCTGCCTGTCCTTTCGATAGGACACATATCCTTGGCTATTTAGATCCCAGCCCTGATCCTCTTGCAGCCATGTCTCTGTGATGCCCACAACATCGTACCGGCCAATTTCAATGTGCGCAACAAGCTCATTTACCCTGTTCCGTATACCGCGCATTTAGGTACGACACCCTCAATCCTGCATTGATCACCTCCCTTTTCACACTCTCCTCAGTCTCAGTACCCTGTACTGTGGCCCTTTTTGATTTTTGACTATGGCTTTGCCTTACACTTTCCCCCTTTCTGCGTTTTGTTTCTGGCCCCATTTTACTTCCCTCCGACTTCCTGCATCGGTTCCCACCCCCAGCCACATTAGTTTAAATCCTCCCCAACAGCACTAACAAGCACCCCCCCAGGACATCGGTTCCAGTCCTGCCCAGGTACAGACCGTCCAGTATGTACTGGCCCCACCTCCCCGAGAACCGGTTCCAATGCCGCAGGAATTTGAATCCCTCCCTCTTGCACCATCTCACAAGCCATGCATTCATCCCATCTATCCTGACCTTCCTACTCTGACTGGCTCGTGGCACTGGTAGCAATCCCGAGATTACTACCTTTGAGGCCCTACTTTTTAGTTTAACTCCTAACTCCCTGAATTCAGCTTGTAGGGCCTCAACCCATTTTTTACCTATATCGTCGGTCCTCGGTCCCCGAGGTAAATCTCTTCTGCATCCTCTCTAAAGCCTCCACTCTTCTGATAGTATGGCGACCAGAATTGAACACTATACTCCAAATGTGCCTAAGTAAGGTTCTATACAGCTGCAACATGGCTTGCCAATTTTTATACTCAATGCCCCGGCCAATGAAGGCAAGCATGCCGTATGCCTTCTTGACTACCGTCTCCACCTGTGTTGCCCCTTTCAGTGACCTGTACACCTAGATCTCTCGGACTGTCAATGCTCTTGAGTATTGTATATTCCCTACATGTATTAGACCTTCCAAAATGCATTACCTCACATTTGTCCGGATTAAACTCCATCTGCCATCTCTCCGCCCAAGTCTCCAGACAATCTAAATCCTGCTGTATCCTCAGACAGTCCTCATCGCTATCCGCAATTCTACCAACCTTTGTGTCGTCCGCAAACTTACTAATCAGACTAGTTACATTTTCCTCCAAATCATTTATATATACTACGAACAGCAAAGGTCCCAGCACTGATCCCTGCGGAACACCACTAGTCACAGACCTCCAATCAGAAATGCACCCTTCCATTGCTACTCTCTGCCTTCCATGACCTAGCCAATTCTGTATCCATCTTGCCAGCTCACCTCTGATCCCGTGTGACTTCACCTTTTGTACCAGTCTGCCATGAGGGACTTGTCAAAGGCCTCACTGAAGTCCATATGGACAACATCCACTGCCCTACCTGCATCAATCATTTTTGTGACCTCCTCGAAAAACTCTATCAAGTTAGTGAGAAACGACCTCCCCTTCACAAAACCATGCTGCCTCTTGCTAATACGTCCACTTGCTTCCAAATGAAAGTAGATCCTGTCTCGAAGAATTCTCTCCAGTAATTTCCCTACCACTGACGTAAGGCTCACCGGCCTGTAGTTCCCCTGTGGCCAGCACGGTAGCACAAGTGGATAGCACTGTGTCTTCACAGTGCCAGGGTCCCAATTTGATTCCCCGCTGGGTCACTGTCTGTGCGGAGTCTGCACGTTCTCCCCGTGTCTGCGTGGGTTTCCTCCGGGTGCACTGGTTTCCTCCCACAGTCCAAAGATATGCAGGTTAGGTGGACTGGGTGGACATAAATTGCCCTTAGGGACCAAAAACGTTAGGGGGGGTTATTGGGTTAGGAGGGAGGAAGTGAGGGCTTAAGTGGGTCGGTGCAGACTCGATGGGCCAAATGGCCTCCTACTGCACCGTATGTATGTTCTATGTTCCCTGGATTATCCTTGCCACCTTTCTTAAACAAAGGAACAACATTGGCTATTCTCCAGTCCTCCGGGACATCACCTGGACAGTGAGGATCCAAAGATTTCTGTCAAGACCTCAGCAATTTCCTCTCTTGCCTCCTTCAGTATTCTGGGGTAGATCCTATCAGGCCCTGGGGACTTATCCACCTTAATATTTTTCAAGACGACCAACACCTCTTCTTTTTGAATCTTAATGTGACCCAGGCTATCTACACGCCCTTCTCCAGACTCAACATCCACCAATTCCTTCTCTTTGGTGAATACTGGTGCAAAATATTTATTTAGTACCTCGCCCATTTCCTCTGGCTCCACAAATAGATTCCCTCCCCTGTCTTTCAGTGGGCCAAGCTTTTCCCTGGCTACCCTCTTGCTTTTTATGTATGTGTAAAAAGCCTTGGGATTTTCCTTAACACTATTTGCCAATGACTTTTCATGACCCCTTTTAGCCCTCCTGACTCCTTGCTTAAGTACCTTCCTACTTTTCTTATATTCCACACAGGCTTCGTCTATTCCCAGCTTTCTAGCCCTGATAAATGCCTCCGTTTTCTTTTTGACGAGGCCTACAATATCTCTTGTTATCCAAGGTTCCCGAAATTTGCCGTATTTATCCTCCTTCCTCACAGGAATATGCCGGTCCTGAATTCCTTTCAACTGACATTTGAAAGCGTCCAACATGTCAGATGTTGATTTACCCTCAAACATCCGCCCCCAATCTATGTTCTTCAATTCCCGCCTAATATTGTTATAATTAGCCTTCCCCCAATTTAGCACATTCACCCTAGAATGTGCAAACTGCACACGGACAGTGACCGGATCGAACCTGGGACCTCGGCGTCGTGAGGCAGCAATGCTAACCACTGCACCATCGTGCTGCCCTCATTTTCTTTGGTAATTCTCTTGTGAAGCTCCCTGGAAAGCTTTACCACTTAAAGAAACCTGTATGGATGCAGTTTGTTGTTGATGGTTACTACCCCTTCCATCTGAGCAAAACATTTGACCTATGTTTGGTACTTGAAATGAAAATTATTTATTGAAATGAAATGAAAATCGCTCATTGCCACAAGTAGGCTTCAAATGAAGTTACTGTGAAAAGCCCCTAGTCGCCACATTCCGGCACCTGTTCGGGGAGGCAGGTACGGTTTCACTGCAGTGTACAAGAGTGTTAAAGAATGAAAGAATCAAGTTTATTACATGCATGGCATTTCTTTCTAAGTTAGGTTGTGGCTGTTAACTTAGAGGCAAATCAGACTGGTTTAGAAGATGAAAACACAATACTTTACCTTCTCAGACCGGCTAAGCGTTATTTCCTTCTCAGACCATGCACTCTGTCAAGTGAAAATCAAATACGTGTCAGTAATAGTGATAACATTTCCATTTTTACAGTACTTTTATGAAACAGAATATCTTGATCCTCCATTACAAAAATAAAAATATTCAAATAAATATGCAAAGAACTGTAAAGTGATACATTTTGGTAGGAAGAAAGAGAGGCAATATAAAATAAAGGGCATAATTCTAAAGTATGGCACAGAAATAGAAAGACCTAGGAGTGTATGTCACAAATCATTGAAGGTGGCAAGGCAAGTTAAGAACGTGCTTTAAAAGGTATAGGGGGTCGTAGGCAGAGTATACAAACAAGGAATTAAGATGAACCTTATAAAACACTGATTTGATTGAAATTGAAGTATTCCATCGAATTCGGTACATACTTTAGACAGGATGTGAATGCTGCAGTGCAGAAAAGATTCACAAGACTGGTTCCAGGGATAAAGAATTTCAGTTATGTGAATAGATTAGAGAAGCTGAGATTGTTCTTCGTACAGACAGAATGTCGAAGATATTGATAGGGATATTTAACATTTTAGGGATCTACACAGAATATATCAAGAGAAATTATTTCTATCGCAAAAAGGTGAAGAACCTGGAGGTGAAAAGCCAAAGAATCTACGACATGAAATACAAAACATTTTTATACAGAAAGTAATTTGGTTCTAGAGTGCAGTGAAAGCAGCTTCTATCATGGCTTTCAAAAGGAAATTGGATAAGCAACTAAAGGTAAAAGAAAATGTAGGAGTGCAGGATAAGAGCATATGTGTGGAATTAGCCAAATTGCTCCTGCAGAGCTGACACAGACACGATGGGCCAAATGGTCTCCTGTGCATTCTGAATAAAACAGGATGACTCGCAAGAGAAATTTGTCAAATTATGGCCCGCTACACAAATTAAGGACAATGTAATTTTACTGATAACAATATATTTTGTTAATAATTACTTTGAAAAGCATATTAGAATGATTAGAATTATTAGTGCTGAGTTAAAACAAACACCATCTCCACTTTGGAATGTGTATTCCCAGGTCAACTATAACACATGATGTGGAGATGCCGGCGTTGGACTGGGGTGAGCACAATTGTCATGCGAGAGTGCCTTTAAGAACTGGATGTTTAAGCAATGTACCTTTAAGAAAACAGCGATGTCATAGAGTGGGTGGGGCTCAGCTCAGGGCAGCCATTTTGCAGGTTTTTAGTTTCAGTTTAAAAGCAGTGTCTGTGTGTTTCCAGAGAGCTGCAGGTTTTCCTGTTTGGTTTTGCTGAGAGCAGCTAAAAAGTGCCTGGCTGGTTTTGCTGAGAGCAGTTTAAAAGTAGAAAGCCAGTTTGCGACAGTCTCTGCCATTCGACAGAAAATATATATATATTTAACCTGATGTGATACTGTTTAAAGGTGTTAAGTCTCTTGGAAGTTTGAAGGAACATTTTAAGGAATTATTTACTGTTGCAATATTTTCTGAGTTATCTTTGAAGTAAGGGGTGTTAAGAGATCCAATGTTTATTTAAGATGTTAAGTTGAGTTCATGAAATAAACAGTATTTTGTGTTTAAAAACCCACGTGACCATAATTGTAATCCCACACCTAGGGAACAAGCCGTGTGCTCGGAAAAGCAACAAATCCATTAAAGGGAGAGGTTGGTTGAACTCCATGGCCCGGATTCCCCCCTACCAGCGGGGTGGGGGAATCCGGCGTATGGAGTGGAGGGAACCACTCCGGCGTTGGGCCGCCCCAATGGTGTGGAATTCTCCGCACCTTTAGGGGCCAAGCCCGCACCTTGAGGGGCTAGGCCCGCGCCGGAGTAGTTTCCGCCCTGCCGGCTGGCGGGAAAGGCCTTTGGTGCCTCGCCGGGCGACGCATGCGCGGGGGCGTCAGCGGCCGCTCACGACATCCCCATGCATGCGCAGTGGAGGGGGTCTCTTCCACCTCCGCCATAGTGGAGACCATGGCGAAGGCGGAAGAAAAAGAGTGCCCCCACGGCACAGGCTCGCCTGCCGATCGGTGGGCCCCGATCGCGGGCCAGGCCACCGTGGGGGCACCCCCCAGGGCCAGATCGCCCCGCGCCCCCCTCCCCCAGGAACCCGCCCGCGCCGTCTGCCCCCGCCGGTAAGGTAGGTGGTTCAATCCACGCTGGCTGGCGAGGGTTGACAGCGGCGGGGCTTCGGCCCATCGCAGGCCGGAGAATCGCCAGGGGAAGCCCGCCGACCGGCGCAGCGTGATTCCTGCCCCCGCTGATTCTCTGATGGCTGAGAATTCGGGACATTGCGGGGGCGAGATTCACGCCAGCCCCAGGCGATTCTCCGACCCGGCCCGGGGGGGGGGGGGGGTCGGAGAATCGCGCCCCATGATACATTTTGGGGTTCTGAAAAGCCTCGCCCATAACACAATAAAAAGTCTTACAACACCAGGTTAAAGTCTAACAGGTTTGTTTGAAATCACAAGCTTTCCGAGCACTGCTCCTTCCTCAGGTGAATGAAGAGGTGGGTTCCAGAAAAATATATATAGACAAAGTCAAAGATTCAAGACGATACTTTGAATGCGAGCATTTGCAGGTAATGAAGTCTTTACAGATCCAGAGAGAGGAGTAATCTCAGGTTAAAGAGGTGTGAATTGTCTCAAGCCAGGACAGTTGGTAGAATTTCGCAAGCCTAGGCCAGATGGTGGGGGGTGAATGTAATGCGACATGAATCCAAGGTCCCAGTTGAGGCTGTACTCATGTGTGCAGAACGTGGCTACAAGTTTCTACTCTGCAATTCTGCATTATCGTGCATCCTGAAGGCTGCCTTGGAGAACGCTTACCCGAAGATAATAGGCTGAATGCCCTTGACTGCTCAAGTGTTTCCTGAATGGAAGGGAACATTCCTGCCTGCCGATTGTCGCACGATGTCCGTTCATCCATTGTCGCAGCGTATGCTTGGTGTCACCAATGTACCATGCTTCGGGACATCCCTTCCTGCAGCGTATGAGGTAGACAACGTTGTCGAGTCGCACGAGTATGTACTGCGTACATGGCGGCTGGTGTTCTCATGTGTAATGGTGGTACCCATGTCGATGATCTGGCACGTCTTGCAGAGATTGCCATGGCAGGGTTGTGTTGTGTCGTGCTTGCTGTTCTGAAGGCTGGGTTGTTTTCTGCAAACAATGGTTTGTTTGAGGTTGCGCGGTTGTTTGTAGGCAAGTAGTGGGGGTGTGGGGATGATCTTGGCAAGATGTTCATCTTCATCGATGGCATGTTGAAGGTAGTGAAGAAGATGTCCTAGTTTCTCCGCTCCGGGGAAGTATTGGACGACGAAGGTTGTGTCCCGTGTTCGTCTTCTGAGGAAGTCGGTGCGTTTTTTTACTGTGGCGCGTTGGAACTGTCGATCGATGAGACGAGCGCCATATCCCATTCGTACGAGGGCATCTTTCAGTGTCTGTCGATGTCTGTTACGCTCCTCGGAGCAGATCCTTGTCTGAGCAGATCTTGTGTATACGGAGGGCTTGTCCATAGGAGATGGCTTCTTTAATGTGTTCAGGGTGGAAGTTGGAGAAGTGGAGCATCGTGAGTTTATCCGTGGGCTTGCGATAAAGCGAGGTGCTGAGGTGACCGTCCTTGATGAAGATGAGTGTGTCCAAGAATGCAACAGATTCTGGAGAGTAGTCCATGGTGAGTCTGATGATGGGATGGAACTTATTGATGTCATCGTGTAGTCATTTCAGTGACTCTTCGCCGTGGGTCCAAAGGAAAAAAATGTAATCGATGCATCTGGTGTATAACGTTGGTTGAAGGTCCTGTGCGGTGAGGAGGTCTTGTTAAAACTTGTGCATGAAAATGTTGGCACATTGAGGTGCGAATTTGATCCCCAAGGCAGTTCCATGTGTCGGGATGAAGAACCTGGGCGGGATTTTCCCCTACCTGGTAGGGCGGGGGGTCCCGGCATGATGGAGTGGCGGGAACCACTCCGGTGTTGGGCCGCCCCAAAGGTGCGGATGTCTTCGCACCTTGGGGCCAAGCCCTCACCTTGAGGGGCTAGGCCCGTGCCGGAGCGGTTTCCGCTCCACCGGCTGGCGGGAAAGGCCTTTGGCGCCACGCCAGCCGGGGCCGAAAGGTCTTCGCATGGCGACGTGGGTCCGCGCATGCGCAGGAGCATCAGCGGCTGCTGACGTCATCCGCGCACATGCCCAGGGGAGGGGGTCTCTTCCGCCTCTGCCATAGTGAAGACCATGGCGAAGGCGGAGGAAATAGAGTGCCCCTACGGTACAGGCCCGCTCGCGGATCGGTGGGCCCCGATCACGGGCCAGGCCATCGTGGGGGCACCCCCCCCCCCCCCCCAAGAGCCCGCCCGCACCGCTTTGTCCCGCCGTTCAAAAGGTGGTTTAATCCATGCTGGCGGGACAGGCACTCCAGCAGCGGGACTTCGGCCCACCGTGGGCCGGAGAATCGGTGGGGGTGGGCCCGCCAACCAGCTCGGCGCGATTCCCGCCCCCGCCGAATCTCTGATGAAATGAAAATTGCTTGTCACAAGTAGGCTTCAAATGAAGTTACTGTGAAAAGCCCCTAGTCGCCACATTCCGGCGCCTGTTCGGGGAGGCTGTTACGGGAATTGAACCGTGCTGCTGGCCTGTCTTGGTCTGCTTTCAAAGCCAGCGATTTAGCCCTGTGCTAAACAGCCCCTGGCAGAGAGTTCGGGACATGGCGAGGGCGGGATTCACGCCAGCCCCCGGCGATTCTCCGACCCGCCCCCTGTTGTCGAAGGTGAAGACGTTGTGATCCAGAATGAAGCGGATGAGTTGCTGAATTGCATCTGGAGATTGCAGTTGTCGGTGTTGAGTACTGAGGCTGTTGCAGCAATGCGGTCGTCATGGAGGATGCTGGTGTAGAGTGCCGAGACGTCCATTGTGACGAGAAATGTTCCCGGTTCAACTGGTCCATGGGTGCTAAGTTTCTATAAGACCTCCATCGTATCGTGACAGAAGCTGGGCGTTCCTTGTACGATGGGTTTCAAGATGCCCTCGATGCAGCCAGAGAGGTTCTCACACAGGGTCCCATTGTCTGATACGATAGGACGGCCTGGTGTGTTGGCCTTGTGTATTTTCGAGAGGCAGTGAGACACGGGGAGTATGTGGGATGAGAGCACACCGGGTGCTCTGAAGGTCTGGATCCAAGGTCTTGATCAGTCTGTTAAGTTGGTGGGCGTGTTCCTTGGTCGGATCTGCAGGTAACTGTCTGTAGTGTCCCTGGTTGTTGAGTTGTCAGTACACTTCTTTGCAGTAGTCCGTTCTGTCCAGTATGACAGTGGCCCCTCCTTTGTCTGCTGGTTTGATGACGATGTTGCGATTGGTCTCGAGAGCGCAGATGGCGTTCCGTTGTGCTTGGGTGACGTTCGGGACTGCGAATGCGACTGATGAATCTGGTATTGACGTGACTCCTGACAGCTTGAGCATACATGTCAAGTCTAGGGCAACGGCCTTCCGGAGGGGTCCAATTTGACTCTTTCCTCTTCTGTTGCTGCACCGCAAATCTCTCGGTCTGCTGTTCCGGTTCATTGGTTGTCTCATAGGCTTCGCTGTTGGCCTCTTGTGGTCTGTGGAAGTACTCCCGGAGCCTCATTCGCCTGATGAATTCCTCCGCAAGACTGATGGGGTCCATTTTGGTGGTGGTGCAGAAATAGAGCCCTCTGCTGAGGACTTCGATTTCATCTGGTTGAAGGGTGTAGTCCGACAAGTTGATAATAGATTTCCCTGTATTGTTTTCTACTGTGGTACCAGGGGAGGTTTGGTTGCTGCTGGTGGTGATGCCGAGTTTCTCAAGCTTCCTGTTTTTGGTGTGCATATAGATGGTGTAGTAAGTTGTCTCATCTGTTTGGCGGTGTTCTGCAGAACCCAGCCTTCAGAACAGCGAGAACGACACCACACAACCCTGCCATGGTAATCTCTGCAAGGCGTGCCAGATCGACATGGGTATCAACATTACACGTGAGAACACCAGCCACCAGGTACGCAGTACATACTCGTGCGCCTCGGCCAACGTTGTCTACCTCATACACTGCAGGAAAGGATGTCCCGAAACATGGTACATTGGTGACACCATGCATACGCTGCGACAACGGATGAACGGACATCGTGCGACAATCGGCAGGCAGGAATGTTCCCTTCCAGTGAATGAAATGAAATGAATGAAAATGAAATGAAAATCGCTTATTGTCACGACTAGGCTTCAATGAAGTTACTGTGAAAAGCCCCTAGTCGCCACATTCCGGCGCCTGTTCGGGGAAGCCGGTACGGGAAACACTTGGGCAGTCAAGAGTATTCTGCCTCTGATCTTCGGGTAAGCGTTCTTCAAGGCAGCCTTCAGGATGCGCGATAACGCAGAATCGCCGAGCAGAAACCTGTAGCCAAGTTCCGCACACATGAGTAAGGTCTCAACCGGGACCTTGGATTCATGTCGCATGACATTCACCTCCCCACCATCTGGCCTGGGCTTGCGAACTCCTACCAACTGTCCTGGCTTGAGACAATTCACACCTCTTTGACCTGGGATTACCCCTCTCTCTGGATCTGTAAAGACTTAATTACCTGCAAATATTCGCATTCAAAGTGTATCGTCTTGCATCATTGACTTTGTCTATATATAGGTTTCTGGAACCCACCTCTTCGTTCACCTGAGGAAGGAGCGGTGCTGTTGGACCTCTTGGACTTTAACCTGGTGTTGTAAGACTTCCAACTATAACACAGTTGAATCCTTCCCAAGAGGAAAATACAAATCATCTGACACTTTTAAGTTTAGAATTGGTGGATGGGGGTGCGGTTGGAGGGGGTGCCTTTAGTTGCGGCAGAGGGTGAAGAGCTTGAAATGCAGACTTGTGGCCTCTTTGAAGCTGTTCACTATTTTACTTTATTTCCCTATCACTACTTCAAATTGTGGACCTTAATGAAGGACACATTACCATTCATAGAAGCATACACAGAATGTAGAAGCAGGAGTAGGCCATTCGGCCCTTCAAGCCTGCTCCGCTGTTCATTATATTGGTCGATCATCAAATTCAATACCCTGATCCCACCTCCTCCCCCCCCCCCCCCATATCCCTTTAGCCCCATGAGCTATATCCAATTCCTTCTTGAAATTACAATATTTTGGCGTCAACTATTTTCTGTGGGAACGAATTCCACAGATTCACCACTCTCTAGGTGAAGAAATTTCTCCTCACCACAGACCAAATCCGCAAATTATGACCCCTAGTTCTGGACTCCCCCCACCATCGGGAACATTCTTTCTGAATTTACCCTGTCTAATCCTGTTAGAATTTTATAAGTTTCTGAGATCCCCTCTCACTCTTCTAAACTCCAATGAATATAATCCTAACCGACTTAGTCTCTCCTCATACAGCAGTTCCCCCCATCCCAGGAATCAGTCTGGTAAACCTTTGCTGCACTCCCTCCATAGCAATTGTAGTATAACATCCCTATCCATATACTCAAATCCTCTCACTATGTAGGCCAAGATACCATTTGCCTTCTTTACTTCCTGCTGTACCTGCACGCTTATTTTCTGCAACTGATGCACGAGCACACCACGGTCTCGCAAAGTATCCACCTCTCTCAATTTATCCCCATTCAAATAATACTCTGCCTTCCTATTTTTGCTACCGAAGTGGATAACCTCACATTTATCCACAATATATCGCATCTGTCATGCGTGTGGCGACTCACAGAAACTGTCCAAATCCCGCTGAAGCATCTCTGCATCCTTTTCACAACTTACCCTCCCACCCAACTTTCTATCATCTACAAATTTGGAGATAATACATTAATAAATAATGTGAACAGTTGTGGGCCCTAGCACAGATTCCTGTGTAAAGTACCACACTAATCAGTGCCCACCAATTGGAAAAAGCCCTATTTATTCCAACTGATGAGTCATTAGAGTTTCATAGCACAGAAAGAGGCCCTTCAGCCCATCGCGTCCACGCCGACCATCAAACACCCAACTATTCCAATCCCATTTTCCAGCACTTTCCTTGTATGCTATTTCCAGTGCTCATCTAAATACTTCTTAAAAGTTGTGAAGGTTCCCACCTCTACCACACTTTTAGATTCCAACCACCCACTGGATGAAACTTCTTTTCCTCACATCCCCTCTAAACTGCCTGTCCATTACCTTAAATCTTTATTCCCTGGTTATTGACCCTTCTACTGTGGTTAGCACAGTTGCTTCACAGCTCCAGAGTCCCAGGTTCGATTCCTGGCTTGGGTCACTGTCTTGTGCGGAGTCTGAACATTCTCCCCGTGTCTGTGTGGGTTTCCTCCGGGTACTCCGGTTTCCTCCCATAGTCCAAAGAAGTGCAGGTTAGGTGGTTTGGCCATGATAAATTGCCCTTAGTGTCCACAAACAGTTAGGTGGGGTTACTGGGTTATGAGGATAGAGTGGAGGAGTGGTTTTAAGTAGGGTGCTCTTTCCAAGAGCCGGTGCAGACTAGAGTGCTGAATTTGGTGCATTTGAGTGCGATAGTGAGAGTTTGGTGACCGAGGGAGTATAAGGCTTCATTTTTATCTAAAGTTTAGTCTTTCTTTTATTTAGTTAATTAACTTAAAAGTTGCTGTTTGGTTTAGAAGAAGGTGAATTTTCAATAAGCTTTAAACCGGCTTCTACTTGTAGGCACTTGCAGCTGGAGCTTGTTAATTAGTTAATTGGATTAGGCCAGGTTTTCAGAGGCCAGATTCACAGTATAAAAGTGATCCCCTACAGTGCTGAATTTGGTGCATTTGAGTGCGATAGTGAGAGTTTGGTGACCGAGGGAGTGCTGAATTTGGTGCATTTGAGTGCGATAGTGAGAGTTTGGTGACCGAGGGAGTGCTGAATTTGGTGCATTTGAGTGCGATAGTGAGAGTTTGGTGACCGAGGGAGTGCTGAATTTGGTGCATTTGAGTGCGATAGTGAGAGTTTGGTGACCGAGGGAGTTAGGTGAGGAGAGAGTAAGGTGCTCCTTTCATTTTGTTTCTGACATTTCCGCAAAGAGTGCGAAGAGAGCCAGGAGTTTACAGAAAGTGTAGCTGACTGGGAGCAGGGTCGGAGGGCGGAGATCTAGTTAGTCCACAGGGCAGCTATATTCTGTCAGGTAAGAGGGGATGGAGGCTAGGCCAGTTACATGCTCCTCCTGTAGGATGTGGGTGGTGAGGGATACCACCGGTGTCCCCACTGACTATACCTGCGGGAAGTGCACCCAACTTCAGCTCCTCAAAGACCGTGTTAGGGAACTGGAGCTGAAGCTGGATGAACTTCGGATCATCCGGGAGGCAGAGGGGGTGATTGAGAAGAGTTACAAGGAGGTAACCACACCCAAGGTACAGGACAAGAATAGCTGGGTTACAGTCAGGGGGAAAAAAAACAAACAGGCAGAAAGTGCAGGGATCCCTCGTGGCCGTTCCCCTTCAAAACAAGTATACCGTTTTGGATGCTGTTGGGGGGGATGACCTACCGGGGGAAGGCCCTAGCGGCCAGGTCTCTGGCACTGAGTCTGGCTCTGGGGCTCAGAAGGGAAGGGGGGAGAATAGGAAAGCAATAGTTGTAGGAGATTCAATGGTTAGGGGAATAGATAGGAGATTCTGTGGTCGCGAGCGAGACTCCCGGAAGGTATGTTGCCTCCCGGGTGCCAGGGCCAGGGATGTCTCGGATCGTGTCTTCAGGATCCTTAAGGGGGAGGGTGAGCAGCCAGAAGTCGTGGTGCACATTGGTACCAACGACATAGGTAGGAAAAGGGGTGTGGAGGTAATAAACAAGTTTAGGGAGTTAGGCTGGAAGTTAAAAGCCAGGACAGACAGAGTTGTCATCTCTGGTTTGTTGCCGGTGCCACGTGATAGCGAGGCTAGGAATAGGGAGAGAGTGCAGTTGAACACGTGGCTGCAGGAATGGTGTAGGAGGGAGGGCTTCAGGTATTTGGATAATTGGAGCGCATTCTGGGGAAGGTGGGACCTGTACAAGCAGGACGGGTTGCATCTGAACCAGAGGGGCACCAATATCCTGGGAGGGAGGTTTTCTAGTACTCTTCGGGAGGGTTTAAACTAATTTGGCAGGGGAATGGGAACCGGATTTGTAGTCCAGCAACTAAGGTAGCCGATATTCAGGACGCCAAAGCGTGTAATGAGGCAGTGGGGAAGGGAACACTGACAAAGGAGAGTACTTGCAGGCACGGAGAGGGGTTGAAGTGTGTATACTTCAACGCAAGAAGCATCAGGAATAAGGTGGGTGAACTTAAGGCATGGATCGGTACTTGGGACTACGATGTGGTGGCCATCACGGAAACTTGGATAGAAGATGGGCAGAAATGGTTGTTGGAGGTCCCTGGTTATGGATGTTTCAATAAGATTAGGATGGGTGGTAAAAGAGGTGGGGGGGTGGCATTATTAATTAGAGATAGTATAACAGCTGCAGAAAGGCAGTTCGAGGAGTATCAGCCTACTGAGGTAGTATGGGTTGAAGTCAGAAATAGGAAAGGAGCAGTCACCTTGTTAGGAGTTTTCTATAGGCCCCCCAATAGTAGCAGAGATGTGGAGGAACAGATTGGGAAACAGATTTTGGAAAGGTGCAGAAGTCATAGGGTAGTAGTCATGGGCGACTTTAACTTCCCAAATATTGAGTGGAAACTCTTTAGATCAAATAGTTTGGATGGGGTGGTGTTTGTGCAGTGTGTCCAGGAAGCTTTTCTAACGCAGTATGTAGATTGTCCGACCAGAGGAGGGGCAATATTGGATTTAGTACTGGGTAATGAGCCAGGGCAAGTGATAGATTTGTTAGTGGGGGAGCATTTTGGAGATAGTGACCACAATTCTGTGACTTTCACTTTAGTAATGGAGAGGGATAGGTACGTGCAGGGAAGGACACAAATGAAATGTGGAACTTGTTCAAGGAACAGGTGCTACGTGTCCTTGATATGTATGTCCCTGTCAGGCAGGGAAGAGATGGTCGAGTGAGGGAACCATGGTTGACAAGAGAGGTTGAATGTCTTGTTAAGAGGAAAAAGGTGACTTATGTAAGGCTGAGGAAACAAGGTTCAGACAGGGCATTGGAGGGATACAAGATAGCCAGGAGGGAACTGAAGAAAGGGATTAGGAGAGCTAAGAGAGGGCATGAACAATCTTTGGCGGGTAGGATCAAGGAAAATCCCAAGGCCTTTTACACATATGTGAGAAATATGAGAATGACTAGAGCGAGGGTAGGTCCGATCAAGGACAGTAGCGGGAGATTGTGTATTGAGTCTGAAGAGATAGGACAGGTCTTGAACGAGTACTTTTCTTCTGTATTTACAAATGAGAGGGGCGATATTGTTGGAGAGGACAGTGTGAAACAGATTGGTAAGCTCGAGGAAATACTTGTTAGGAAGGAAGATGTGTTGGGCATTTTGAAAAACTTGAGGATAGACAAGTCCCCCGGGCCTGACGGGATATATCCAAGGATTCTATGGGAAGCAAGAGATGAAATTGCAGAGCCGTTGGCAATGATCTTTTCGTCCTCACTGTCAACAGGGGTGGTACCAGGGGATTGGAGAGTGGCGAATGTCGTGCCCCTGTTCAAAAAAGGGACTAGGGATAACCCTGGGAATTACAGGCCAGTTAGTCTTACTTCGGTGGTAGGCAAAGTAATGGAAAGGGTACTGAAGGATAGGATTTCTGAGCATCTGGAAAGACACTGCTTGATTAGGGATAGTCAGCACGGATTTGTGAGGGGTAGGTCTTGCCTTACAAATCTTATTGAATTCTTTGAGGAGGTGACCAAGCATGTGGATGAAGGTAAAGCAGTGGATGTAGTGTACATGGATTTTAGTAAGGCATTTGATAAAGTTCCCCATGGTAGGCTTATGCAGAAAGTAAGGAGGCATGGGATAGTGGGAAATTTGGCCAGTTGGATAACGAACTGGCTAACCGATAGAAGTCAGAGAGTGGTGGTGGATGGCAAATATTCAGCCTGGATCCCAGTTACCAGTGGCGTACCGCAGGGATCAGTTCTGGGTCCTCTGCTGTTTGTGATTTTCATTAATGACTTGGATGAGGGAGTTGAAGGGTGGGTCAGTAAATTTGCAGATGATACGAAGATTGGTGGAGTTGTGGATAGTAAGGAGGGCTGTTGTCGGCTGCAAAGAGACATAGATAGGATGCAGAGCTGGGCTGAGAAGTGGCAGATGGAGTTTAACCCTGAAAAGTGTGAGGTTGTCCATTTTGGAAGGACAAATATGAATGCGGAATACAGGGTTAACGGTAGAGTTCTTGGCAATGTGGAGGAGCAGAGAGATCTTGGGGTCTATGTTCATACATCTTTGAAAGTTGCCACTCAAGTGGATAGAGCTGTGAAGAAGGCCTATGGTGTGCTCGCGTTCATTAACAGAGGGATTGAATTTAAGAGCCGTGAGGTGATGATGCAGCTGTACAAAACTTTGGTAAGGCCACATTTGGAGTACTGTGTACAGTTCTGGTCGCCTCATTTTAGGAAGGATGTGGAAGCTTTGGAAAAGGTGCAAAGAAGATTTACCAGGATGTTGCCTGGAATGGAGAGTAGGTCTTACGAGGAAAGATTGAGGGTGCTCGGCCTTTTCTCATTAGAACGGAGAAGGATGAGGGGCGACTTGATAGAGGTTTATAAGATGATCAGGGGAATAGATAGAGTAGACAGTCAGAGACTTTTTCCCCGGGTGGAACAAACCATTACAAGGGGACATAAATTTAAGGTGAAAGGTGGAAGATATAGGAGGGATATCAGAGGTAGGTTCTTTACCCAGAGAGTAGTGGGGGCATGGAATGCACTGCCTGTGGAAGTAGTTGAGTCGGAAACATTAGGGACCTTCAAGTAGCTATTGGATAGGTACATGGATTACGGTTAAATGATATAGTGTAGATTTATTTGTTCTCAAGGGCAGCACGGTAGCATTGTGGATAGCACAATTGCTTCACAGCTCCAGGGTCCCAGGTTCGATTCTGGCTTGGGTCACTGACTGTGCGGAGTCTGCACGTCCTCCCCGTGTCTGCGTGGGTTTCCTCCGGGTGCTCCGGTTTCCTCCCACAATCCAAAGATGTGCAGGTTAGGTGAATTGGCCAATGATAAATTGCCCTTAATGTCCAAATTGCCCTTGGTGTTGAGTTTGGGTAGGGTGCTCTTTCCAAGAGCCGGTGCAGACTCAAAGGGCCGAATGGCCTCCTTCTGCACTGTAAATTCAATGATAATCTATGATTAATCTAGGACAAAGGTTCGGCACAACATCGTGGGCCGAAGGGCCTGTTCTGTGCTGTATTTTCTATGTTCTATGTTCTATGGGCCGAATGGCCTCCTTCTGCGCTGTAAATTCTATGATCTATAAAGGGGAAAAGTATCTTCATGTCCACCCTATCTATGTCCCTCATAGTTTTATACACCCTATTCAGACCCCCCCCCCCCCCCCCCCCCAGCCTTTTCTGCTCCAGGAAAAACAACCCCAGCCTATCCAGTCTCTCAATAGCTCAAACAATTCAGACCAGGCAACATCCTGGTGAATCTTCTCTGCACCCTCTCCAGTGCAATCACTTCCTTTCTATAGTGTAGTGACCAGAACTGCACACAGTTAGGCTGGGGCCTAGCCAACAGCTCCAGCATAGCCTCCCTGCTCTTAAATTCAATGCCTCGGAAAATAAAGGCAAGAATCCCATAGACTTATTCAACCACTTTATCTACCTGACCTGATATCTTCAGAGACCTGTGAACATGCACATCAAGTCCCTTTGATCCTCTGTACCTTCGAGGGTCCGACCATTCATTGTATATTCCCTTGCCTTGTTAGTTCTCAGAAATGGATTACCTCACACTTTTCATGGTTAAATTCCATTTGCCACTCTTCTGCCCATCTAACCATCCCATCTATATTGTCCTGTAATCTAAGGCCTTGCTCTTCACTATTTACCACACCATCAATTTTTGTGTCATCTGCGAATTTACTTATCATATCTCCGACATTCAAATCCAGATCATTAATGTATATTATAAACAACAATGGACCCAGCACCAAATCTTGTGGAACACATTGTACACAAGCTTCCAGTCACAAAAACAACCTTCAACTATTACCCTCTGCCTCCTACCACTAAGCCAATTTTGGATCCAGTTTACCATACTGCCCTGGATATCATGGGCTCTTGCCTTCTTCATCAGCCTCCCATGTCAAAAGCCTTACTAAAGTCCATGCAGACTACATCAACTGCACTACCCTTGTCTACATACCTTGTCACCTCCTCAAAAAAATCAAGTTTGTAAGACATGATCGCCCTTTGACAAAACCATGCTGACTGCCCTTGAATAATCCTTGCCTCTCCACGTGGAGATTAATTCTGACCCTCAGAATTTTTCCAGTAGTTTCCCTACCATTGAAGTTAGACTGGTTTGTCCCTACTTCTCTTCTTGAATAATGGCATCACATTAGCTGTCCTCTAGTCCTCTGGCACCTCTCCTGTGGCCAGAGAAGATCATCCTGGTCTTTTGAGATCACAGACAGCATAGGCCTCGTTATATCAGGTCTCCGGAGGGCAGCACCGTGGCGCAGTGGGTTAGCTCTGCTGCCTCACAGCGCCGAGGTCCCAGGTTCGATCCCGGCTCTAGGTCACTGTCCATGTGGAGTTTGCACATTCTCCCCGTGTCTGCGTGGGTTTCGCCCCCACAACCCAAAAGATGTGCTGGCTAGGTGAATTGGTCATGCTAAATTGCCCCTTAATTAAAAAAAATAAATTGGGTACTCTAAATTAAAAGAAAAAAAATCTGGTCTCCGCCTTGCCTTCTGGCCTCCGCACTGCCACAGGAGATTTCATCTCAAAAAAGAGAGTGCAGCACTGACAATATTGAATTCTTTACCCATCAGTCTGGCCTCAATAAAACTCGAGATGGATTTGTAGGCATAGTATTATTTATTTTTAACCAACTTGCAAGTCTAACTCGCTTCACAGAGACTCAGAACACAGAAACTGTCTCCTGGACCCCTCGAAAACGAATGAGGTCGGAGACAAAGAGATCTCTGCAAATACATTCAAATGGCATCACGTTTCACATACACGATTCCCATAGGTCATCCTATACCCCTCCTGACCTGGCCATATATCCTGATTGGCTCACTTCGCAGTGGGCCTCTTGTTACCCAGTATCCTTTTCCCATCCTCCACCAGACACCCCTCCCCCCTTCCTTGCCATGCTTTCCAAAATCCTTTGTCTGTGAACTCACTACTATTAGACTGATCATATCCACATTATTGTAACTAATATTTGAACTAACTATTTTATATCACATTCGTTTGTTCAATTCCTCAGCACCTATGCTGCATCCTTGCGCACCGTGGAGGAGCATACCTGATCCCGGTGGGTTGTGAAGGTCACCATTGCCCTGAACTTCTATGCAACCAGTTCATTCAGGGCTCGAGCGGGGACTTGTGTGGCACTTCCCAAGCTACAGCCCAAAAGTGTATTTGTGAGGTAACGGATGCCCTGTATGCCCGGGCATCAGACTTTATAAACTTGGAGCTGGACCGTGCCCGGGCTGCAGGATTCTGCTAAATCGCCAGGATACCACAGGTCCAGGGGCTAATTTTTTTTTTTAAATTGTCATGGGATCTGAGCGTCACTGCTGGGCCAGCATTCTTTGCCCATCCCTTTGAGCATTTAAGCATCAACCACATTGCTGTGGACCTGGAGTCACATGTAGGACAGACCAGGTCAGGATGGCAGGTTTCCTCCCCTAAAGGACATTAGTGAAACCAGATGGGTTTTTACAACAATGGTTTCATGGTCATCATTAGACTTTTAATTCCTGAAAGCAGCACGGTGGCGCAGTGTGTTAGCACTGCTGCCTCATGGCGCCGAGGTCCCAGGTTCAATCCCGGCTCTGGGTCACTGTCCGTGTGGAGTTTGCACATTCTCCCCGTGTTTGCGTGGGTTTCGTCCCCGTAACCCAAAGATGTGCAAGGTAGGTGGATTGAACACGCTAAATTGCCCCTTAATTGGAAAAAATGAATTGGGTACTCTAAATTTTAAAAAAGGCTTTTAATTCCAGTGTTTTTATTGAATTCAAATTCCACCAACTGTCCTAGTGGGATTCGAACCCATGTCTCCAGAGCATTACCCTGGGTCTCTGGATTACTAGTCCAGTGACAATACCACTGTGCCACTGCCTCCTCCAATGATGGCACACCTTGCATGCACCGCGGCATCATGGAATGCCCTTCATTCCGGTTCCAAAGAAGAACCTGGCAACGTGCCTCAACAACTACTGTCCGGTGGCCTTGACATCTATCATTATGAAGTCCTTCGAGAGGTTGGTCATGAGACACATCAACTCCATACTCTCAGAGTGCCTTGATCCACTGCAATTCGCATACCGCCAAAACCGGTTCACAGCAGACGCTATCTCCCTCTCCCTACACTTATCCTTGGAGCATCTCTACAGCAAGGACTCCTACGTCAGACTCCTATTCATTGACTACAGCTCCACTTTCAACACCACAATCCCAGCCAAGCTTATATCAAAGCTCCAAAACCCTAGGACATGGCTCCTCCCTCTGCAACTGGATCCTTGACTTCCTGACCCATAAACCACAATCACCTCCTCCACAATAGTCCTCAATACTGGGGCCCCGCAAGGCTGTGTAAAATGTGGCTCCAACTCCATCTACACATTTGCTGATGACACGATCGTAATGGGTCTCATCTCGAACAGCGATGAGTCAGAGTACAGGAGGGAGATAGAGAACCTAGTGACGTGGTGTAACGACAACAATATCTCTCTCACGTGACCAAAACTAAGAAGCTGGTCATTGACTGCAGTACACCCCCAGAGGGTCTCCCGCTTTGTGGTGGTCAACGGTGCCCCCCACAACCTGGCACAGCAGCAGGGCGACATACTGGAGGAGGAGGAAGAGGAGGAGACGACGGGACATGCAGCCTCATCTGAGGAGGCGGCAGACCAGGAAGGGATGGGGGACGAGCCTGGGGAGGACCAACAGCAGGGCCAAAGGATGGAGGACAGATGGTGGCAAGGGTCCGGCATGCCCGGAGGACCAGGGAGGCCCTAATCCTCACCCAATTCTCATAGGACGAGGCTTTGTCCGTCAGCTCACCCCCATCTCACCTCCCCAATCCCCCATCTCCCACAATCCCTCCTTCCCACCCAATCTCCCCTCCCCCAATCACTCCTTGCCCCCCCCCCCCCCCCCCCAATCCCTCTGCCTTCCCACTTCCCTGTTCTACCCTCCAAGGGTCTGTGTAACATCACCCCAGGGTAATGTGCCCATGTCGGCAGTCAGCGGGTCAGTATGCAGGACAGGAGAGTGATGATAACTCGCTGTGAGGTTAGCTCTGGTTCTCCTCAGTTTATGCCAAAGTCTGACTCTTGTCTTTCTGCTGACAGTGTGCTCACACCCATCCTCTGAATGGGGTCTGCATCAGGGACATTTGTTCTTGGACCACTTTGCCCAGGGGGCGGGAGTGCAGGCAGGTCTGCTGTGAAAATTAACATGACAGAGGCGTTACATGCATAGGTGTAACATGTTTTAATTGTGAACATTTGACATTTCCATTCCCCTTTGCTACAGGTAGTGCTCCCCCACCCACCCCACTCCTGTGCCCAATCAATGATCCTCTCTTCGTGATCTTTCGTGGCCTACTGCTATGCCTAGGTGTGTCCCCAGGATGGCAGACCCCGAGTTGGCCTCCAGCGCTTCCTCCGCCCTCACTTGTGCTCGTATGGCCATGGGTGTCTCCATAGGACGGAGGGGCAACTGGAGTGAGCTCCAAAGGCCTCAGGAGTCATCTGGCTCTGCCAACCCTGGCAACTCTCCACTGTCCACACAATGGTGTCAAAGCTCTCAGTGATGCTACGCAGTAACTGGGCTTCTAACTTTTTAAGTGAGGCAACAGACATGCGGCCAGTGAGGGGTTTCCTCCTACAAGTTCCGAAAGACGTGCTGTTAGGTAGTTTGGACATTCTGAATTCTCCCTCTGTGTACCCGAACAGTCGCCGGAATGTGGCGACTAGGGGCTTTTCACAGTAACTTCATTGCAATGTTAATGTGAGCCTACTTGTGACAATAAAGATTATTATTATTTTGTCTGACATGGAACAACTCACATGAAACAGGCCATAGAATCATAGAATTTAGAGTGCAGAAAGAGGCCATCATTTGGAACGAGCACCCTACCTAAGTCCACGTCTCCACCCTATCCCCATAACCCCACCTAAACGTTTTGGACACTAAGGGCAATTTAGCATGGACAATCCACCTAACCTGCACGTCTTTGGACTGTGTGAGGAAACCGGAGCACCTGGAGGAAACCCACGCAGACACGGGGGAAGAAAGTGCAAACGCCGCATAGACAGTGACCCAAGCCGGGAATCGAACTTGGCACCCTGGAACTACTGTGTCCCCCCCCTTCTTGAAGGGGCAGTGGATCTTCAGGTGCACGCCAACTTTGCTGTCAGTGAGTGCTCTCTCCTTGGTCAACCCAATGGTTTCCAGGGCCTATTTCTCATAAGAGGAGAGGACTCTAATCTCTGGTACTCCACCCGCAATCACCCCCCCCACCCCCATTCTCACCAACACGGACATCAGAAACACGCCATCAGACGCACCCAAAATTGTACTTAGAAATGTTTCTGTTAAATCGTGCCCCATGTTCTTAAACCAAGCTTTTAGTCAGCCCCCAGTACCTTATCCTTCGGCTCATGGTCAATTTTAGTTTGATTACATTTTTGTGAAACGTTTTCCAACATTAAGGGTGCTATATGTAAATGCAAATTGATGTTGTTTTATTGTCTATCCACATCCCAGATAACTTACTGAAGGAGGTATTTGTCTATATATAAAAATAAACTAAAGCTGCATGTCTATAGTATGGTTAAAATATATTTTTTTAAATTCCTGAATACTATACCAATGCATCAGCAGACTGAAGAATTTAGATGAGATAGAATTGTGTAAAATGGAGCATGGGAGTAGTTGAAAGAGCATTGGAGTAACTATCTGGTTTTCAGCATGCTCAGTAAATGGTATTGCTAAGCAAAACTAGACTTACCCGGAGAGCATCTAAAATATCAGTTTGTTCCAATAATTCTGGAAATGTTGCCAGCACTGGGTTACTGATAAGATCTGCAAATAAAGTTTTTAAAAAAAGGAAAATCAATTCTGATAGGTGCGCATTATTGTAGTACATCAGAAAGTTTCATTGTTTAAGGCAAAATTGACAAGTGCAAGAACTGGCCCAACTAGTCCAAAACCAGTAGCTACCTTTGACAGAGTTACACCACAGACAGGTGGTTTGGGTGGGGGAGGTTACGGATGGGTTGTTGATGGAGCTGCTGCAATGAGGTGGAAACAATCGGTATTAGTGAGCGAAGTTTTAGTGAAGTCTAACATTGATACAGGAATCGTTGATGAGGTGGCCCTTGTTCAAAAGGGAGTGGCCATTATGAGGAGAGATTGACTCATACATGGACTGTTTCTACTGGCACTGAGGCGGCTAATAAGAGATTTAACATTCTGAGGGATTTTGATAGAGTGAATAGTGAACTACACTTCCTCTTGTTACAAAATCAGTGTCAACCAGTTATTCATTTGAAAAAGTGAAGAGAGAGATTAGGAAAAACTACTTACACTGAAGCATGGAATGGTTAGCCAAGGGGTGGTTAAATTACTGTTTGTCAATTTTCCACACAACAGAAAAACTCCTATTCTAGGTGACTGCTACACAGTTAAACAATCCCTCCTTGTCATCGAATCCCTACAGTGCAGAAAGAGGCCATTTGGCGCATCGAGTCTGCAACGACCTTCTGAAAGAGTACTCCATCAAGCTCACTCTCCCACCTCATCACAATAACCCCTTAACCAAATCTACACATCTTTGGCCATTTAAGGGGCAATTTTATTATGGCCAATCCACCTAACTTACCCATCTTTGGACTGTGGGAGGAAACCAGAGCACCCAGAGGAAACCCACGCTGAGATAGGGAGAAAGCCAAACTCCATAGAGACAGTGACCCACAGTAAGAATTGAACCCGGGTCCTTGGTGTTGTGAGGCAGCAGTGCTAACCACTGTGCCACCCTTCTTGATTTGTCTGCAGTGTGCCATTTTTAACAACACTATCCTTCTTTCTTTGCCATCACCCTACTGGGACGCACTGCATTCTACTCAACTGGTTCCATTCTTATCTATCCAGTCCAACCAGCGAATCACTTGCAATGTTTTCTCCTTCCATTCCTGCACTATTATGTCTAGTGTACCCCAAGAATCTACCCATTGGCTCTTTCCTATTGTCTTGGGAGGTCAGTTGGCTGGTTCGTGATACAGAGCGAAGCCAACAGCATGTGTTCAATTCCCATATTGGCTGAGGTTACCATGAATAACCACCTTCTCAGCCCTGTCCCTTGTCTGAAGTGTGGTGATCCTCAGGTTAAACCACCACCAATCATCTCTCTCTCTCACTCACTCGCACGCACAGAGGGGATAGCAGCCTAGGGTCAGGTCTAACACGACACTGTCATTTGCATGATGTCATAGAATCCCTACAGTGCAGGACGCCTTTTGACCCATCGAATCAGCACCGACCTTCCAAAAGAGCACCCACCTAGGCCCACCCCCCACCCTACTCCTGTAACCCCACTTAACCCGCACATCCCTGGACACAAAGGGCCAATTCACCTAACCTGCTCATCTTTGGACTGTGGGAGGAAGTCGGAGCACCTGGAGGAAACCCACACATAGCCGGGGAGAAAATGCAAACTCCACATAGACAATTACCCAAGGCCGCAATCGAACCCTTCACCCTCCTGCAAAAATGGAATATGCTGAAAATGGGAGTGACCCTCCACATTTTTAAAGGCTTCCAGAGTTAGCCCAATTCCATGAAAATCTCGCTTAAAGTGTCAGTTTCCATTGAACATTCACAGTATTTAGCTCTACCTACTACCACTTCCCTCGATTCCTCCACCACCCTAAAACTGTAATACTGTTCATCCGATATCCTGCACTGATGAGCAAAACTTTAATGGAAGATCAGGAAGACGTTAGTTCCCAACACCAAATTCAGTTCCCTAGCCACTAACTCCAACCCTCTCCTTAGCAACTTGGAGGTTGAACTGTTTGCAAATCATATTTCATCCTGAGATAAGCTCCACCCTACATCTGCACCATTACTAAGACCGCTGATTTCCATCTCTATAAAATTATCCAATTACATCCCTGCTTTGACTCATTTGATATTGAAACACGCACCCGTGCCCTTGATTTGACTATTACAATGCACTCCCACATTCTACTCTTTGAAAATTGAGGCCACCTAAATCTATGCTGCCCATGCCCTAAACAATACCAATTCCCTTTCACCCATGACCCGTGCCCACTGACCTACATTGGATCCTGGTTAAGGATCCTGTTTTCAAATCTCACCAGGGCTTTTCCCTCTCTATCACTTTAATCTCCTCCAGCAATACAACTCTCAAATTGTGGCTTCTTAAGTATCCTTTATTTTAAATCGCTGTAACATTTGTGGACGAGCATTATAAGGTCAGGGTGGGCAGGGGATTTTTGCAAGAGCAATCCTAAACTATGTGCAAAATAATTATTCTCCTGTGTAATTAGGGATGGGCAATAAAGCCAGCAGTGCCATCATCCCGTAAATTAATTTATTTTAAACTTCAATGACTATGTGAGAAAAGTACAATGGTACTCTGTGCTAATAGTTTCTATTGCTTTAAAAAGATCAAACAATATTGATGTGAATATCAATGCTGTTTAAACAATTCCCAATCGTGGGCACTGATGTACTGTCAATTACCACGAGACGAGAATGGTGAAACAATCGAGGCTTTATTGCACAAGATGTTGCGCCTCCCGCAGCTGGAACCAGAATGGATTCAGTGCAGGAGAACATACACTTTTATATGCCTCTTTGCTTCCTCCACCTGGGAAAATTCCAGCTTGACAAGAAACCGCTCCATGTCTCCCTCCTCTCCTCCCAGATCGGCCTCAAAGTCCCTGTACTCCCTAAATTCCTCATTTACCTTCCTAACCGGCGAGGTGGGCCGTACCGGCGCCAAGGAGTGGCGTGAACCACTCCAGCGTCGGGCCGCCCGGAAGGTGCAGAATCCTCCGCACCTTCAGGGGCTAGGCCGGCGCCGGCGGGGTTGGCGCTGCGACAACCGGCGACGAAGGGCCTCCGCCGGCCGGCGCGTGTTCGCGGGGCCAGATCCCCCCCTCCCCCACCCGAGGACTCCGCAGGCCGCCTGCAGAGCCAGGTCCTGCCAGTAAGAACCTTGTTTGATTTACGCCGGCGGGACTGACCAAAAACAGACGGCCACTCGGCCAATCGCGGAGCGGAGGATCGCCGGAGGAGGCCACTGCCAACGGCCCCCGACCGGCGCGACACGATTCCCGCCCCCGCTGTAAAACCGCCGCCGGAGAAAATCCGGCAGCCGGCATCGGGGCGAGATTCATGCCACCCCCGCCGATTCTCCGGCCCAGCGGGGGGTCGGAGAATTCCGCCCCATATCCCCAGCCCAGTCCGTACCTTCAATATTTCCCTGCAGAATGCGGCTTGCCTTCTCCCCATATTCTTATTGCACCCCCCCTTACCCTACCCAGTTGCCCTACTGCCCTCCCTGTTGTCAGCCTGTCAAACTGCCCATGCAACTTTTTCCTCCTCGCCAATCCCTCCACGGTGGGCACCCTCGAATATTCCCTGTCCACCTCCACTATCTTGCTCACGAGACGGTTCCTCCCTCCTTTCCCTATCCGCACGAGACTTAATCAAAACAATTTCCCGGATCGCTGCCTTCAGTGCTTCCCAAAAAATGGCCACCAACACCTCTCCATTCTGATTTGACTCCACATACTCCTTAATCACCACCCGCACCTTATCACAAGCACATCCATTCGCCAAGAACCCGGAGTCAAACCTCCACCATGGCCTCTGTTTCTGCCCCGATCTAAACCGAATCTCCAGTCAGTGGGGTGGCATGGTCTGAGATAACTATCTCCACATACTCTGCCCCCTCCACCCCAACCAAAATCACCCGACTCACTACAAAGTAATTAATCCTCGAATACACCTTATAGACATGTGAAAAGGAATACTCCCTTCCCACTGGTTCTGAAAGCGCCATGGATCCACCATACCCATCCTCTCCATAAACCCCCCCCAGCTCCCTTGCCATTCACACCCTACCCATCGACCTGAGGCTCGACCAGTTGGATAACGAACTGGCTAACCGATAGAAGTCAGAGAGTGGTGGTGAATGGCAAATATCCAGCCTGGATCCCAGTTACCAGTGGCGTACCGCAGGGATCAGTTCTGGGTCCTCTGCTGTTTGTGATTTTCATTAATGACTTGGATGAGGGAGTTGAAGGGTGGGTCAGTAAATTTGCAGACGATACGAAGATTGGTGGAGTTGTGGATAGTAAGGAGGGCTGTTGTCGGCTGCAAAGAGACATAGATAGGATGCAGAGCTGGGCTGAGAAGTGGCAGATGGAGTTTAACCCTGAAAAGTGAGAGGTTGTCCATTTTGGAAGGACAAATATGAATGCGGAATACAGGGTTAACGGTAGAGTTCTTGGCAATGTGGAGGAGCAAAGAGATCTTGGGGTCTATGTTCATACATCTTTGAAAGTTGCCACTCAAGTGGTTAGAGCTGTGAAGAAGGCCTATGGTGTGCTCGCGTTCATTAACAGAGGGATTGAATTTAAGAGCCGTGAGGTGATGATGCAGCTGTACAAAACTTTGGTAAGGCCACATTTGGAGTACTGTGTACAGTTCTGGTCGCCTCATTTTAGGAAGGATGTGGAAGCTTTGGAAAAGGTGCAAAGAAGATTTACCAGGATGTTGCCTGGAATGGAGAGTAGGTCTTACGAGGAAAGGTTGAGGGTGCTAGGCCTTTTCTCATTAGAACGGAGAAGGATGAGGGGCGACTTGACAGAGGTTTATAAGATGATAAGGGGAATAGATAGACAGTCAGAGACTTTTTCCACGGGTGGAACAAACCATTACAAGGGGACATAAATTTAAGGTGAAAGGTGGAAGATATAGGAGGGATGTCAGAGGTAGGTTCTTTACCCAGAGAGTAGTGGGGGCATGGAATGCACTGCCTGTGGAAGTAGTTGAGTCGGAAACATTAGGGACCTTCAAGCAGCTATTGGATAGGTACATGGATTACAGTAAAATGATATAGTGTAGATTTATTTGATCTTAAGGGCAGCACGGTAGCATTGTGGATAACACAATTGCTTCACAGCTCCAGGGTCCCAGGTTCGATTCCGGCTTGGGTCAGTCTGTGCGGAGTCTGCACGTCCTCCCCGTGTGTGCGTGGGTTTCCTCCGGGTGCTCCGGTTTCCTCCCACAGTCCAAAGATGTGCAGGTTAGGTGAATTGGCCAATGATAAATTGCCCTTAATGTCCAAAATTGCCCTTGGTGTTGGGTGGAGGTGTTGAGTTTGGGTAGGGTGCTCTTTCCAAGAGCCGGTGCAGACTCAAAGGGCCGAATGGCCTCCTTCTGCACTGTAAATTCAATGATAATCTATGATTAATCTAGGACAAAGGTTCGGCACAACATCGTGGGCCGAAGGGCCTGTTCTGTGCTGTATTTTCTATGTTCTATGTTCTATCCATCCTCAGCTCTAGGACACAGTTAGAATCTCTTCCCATGATGGTGCGTGGCCAAATCCGGGATCGCTGCCAGTAACCCCCTCATAAAACCCCACATCATCCCAATTTGGGGCATACACATTTACCAACACCACCGGTGCCCCTTCCAATACCCCACTCACAATCACATATCTCCCACCCGGATCCTTCATCTCCTTCACACTCACAAATCCCATTTTTTTGCTCATTAAAATCGCCACTCCCCTCAATTTCGAATCAAATCCCGAGTGAAAAACCTGCCCATAGAAAAACCTAATCATAGAATTAACAGTGCAGAAGGAGGCCATTCGGCCCATCGAGTCTGCACCGGCTCTTGGAAAGAGCACCCTACCCAAGCCCACACCTCCACCCTATCCCCATAACCCAGTAACCCCACCTGACACTAAGGGCAATTTTGGACACGAAGGGCAATTTAGCATGGCCAGTCTACCTAACCTGCACATCTTTGGACTGTGGGAGGAAACCGGAGCACCCGGAGGAAACCCAGGCACACATGGGGAGAACGTGCAGACTCCGCACAGACAGTGACCCAAGCCGGGAATCGAACCTGGGACCCTGGAGCTGTGAAGCAATTGTGCTAACCACTATGCTACCGTGCTGCCTTTAACTCCCATCCCTTTAATTCCACCCTGTACCTAGCCCATCCCAGATGGCCCCTTTCTCCATCCATGACCATGTCAGCTGCCACAGATAATTTTGTGTGTTTTCGATCAGTTAAGTTTGCTTCAGTTAAGTTTGGTTTAACTTCCAAGAGGAGGAGGATAGGGATTAGTACTGCCCAGCCCTGAAAAAGTTATGGAGCTTCAGTCATTGAGGATATTCAAGGCTCAGATCAATTCTGGACTTCAATGGAATCACGGGATATGAGGATAGGTGAGAAAGTGGAGTTAAGGCAGAGGAACAGCCATGACATTATTAAAACATGGCTCAAGCCTCAAGGGCGTATGGCCTACATCTGGAGCAATTTTCACCTTTGGACGCAGTATAGATTCTCACCAGCATTTTGTACATTAGCTCGGTCTTTAAGAAGCGCATCTGCAAGTAACTGTCGATAAAATGTCAGCAGGCGGATGCAGCAACTTGGGCCGACCAGGGTTTCTGGAAGCAAACTGTAAATAAAGCAAGCAAACACTTAATAAGAGACGGTCTAACTATAACTATTACAATATAGCTCTATAATGTAGGTCTATGCTAATCCACAAACTTCTGCAGTGTCCACACAAGAATGCAGCCACAGCTGCTAATAAGCTAATTAAGTTTCAATATGTAATTACATTACTTCTCTCAATCATTTCTTAAATATGATATTGGATATAATATACTGAATATTACATTCTGTTTAATTCAAGTTGAAAATAGACTTTCAAATGTAGCCACAATCACCTTGCTATGAGTCACATTATGCATTTGGATTGGATTGGATTTGTTTATTGTCACGTGGATCTGGTTGCCTGGTCAAGGGGATCTCCGCGCGCCCCTCCCCTGTCGATCAGCCATATCCCCTTTTAAAGCCAGTCCTCGGTCTGCATCACGCGCCCCTCCAGGTCCGCCGCCATCTCTCCCTTCACAACTGCATCACACCAGCTGCACCCATGTCAGCAACCCTCCTTCTCCCCCCCCCCCCCGCCCCACCACCAAACAGAAAAAAAGACCCCCTCCCTCCACACTTTTCTCCAGGCAACCCTCCCACTTCACTCCTGTCAACTAGCCTACCCAGCTAGCATAATAATAATAATCGTTTATTGTCACAAGTAGGCTTCAGTGAAGTTACTATGAAAAGCCCCTAATCGCCACATTCCGGCGCCTGTTCTGGGAGGCCGGTATTGAACCCGCGCTGCTGCCTTGTTCTGCATTACAATCTAGCTGTTTAGCCCACTGTGCTAAACCAGCCCCAAGCTGGTGCCCCCGCCCAAGGCCTTTGTCTTCTCCTCACCCCTCCAATCAACCCCTCCCCCCCCCCCCCCACCCCCCCCAAATCCTCTCAACCACCAACAAGAAAAGGCACACTCACCATCACCGTTGCCCCATCGAAACCCACCCCAAATTGTCTACCCCATGTGCCTTACAATGAACACAAAGCTCCTCTCCAAAGTTCAATGTCCTCACACTCCTCCCAGTCCATGATCCCTCAAAGTCTATTGCCTCCTCTGGCATGTCAAAATAAAATTCCAGCTTTTGGTGTGTCAAGTGGGCAGCACGGTAGCATTGTGGATAGCACAATTGCTTCACAGCTCCAGGGTCCCAGGTTCGATTCCGGCTTGGGTCACTGTCTGTGCAGAGTCTGCACATCCTCCCAGTGTCTGCGTGGGTTTCCTCCGGGTGCTCCGGTTTCCTCCCACAGTCCAAAGATGTGCAGGTTAGGTGGATTGGCCATGATAAATTGCCCTTAGTGTCCAAAATTGCCCTTTGTGTTGGGTGGGGTTACTGGGTTATGGGGATAGGGTGGAGGTGTTGACCTTGGGCGGGGTGCTCTTTCCAAGAGCCGGTGCAGACTCGATGGGCCGAATGGCCTCCTTCTGCACTGTAAATTCTATGAAACCAATAAGCAGGCAGGGTACAAAATCCCAAACATCACCCCTGGTTAAAGAAGGCAGCCTTTATCAATTTGTACCCAGCCCTCCGCTTCGCCAACTCCACACCCAGATCCTGGAAAATCCACAGCTCACTCCTTCCCCATGGACATTTCTTGTTCTGCCTTGCCCACTTAAGAATTTTTTCCTTGTCCAAAAATTGATGCAACTTCATCAACATCGCCCTCGGCGATTCCCCCATCTGTGGCCTACTCCTCAGCACCCAGTGCGCCTGATCTACTTAGAGGGACCAGCTGAAAGTTCCCTCCCCCACCAACCTCTCCAGCGTGATCGCCACATACTTGGCAGCCTCTGCTCCCTCAATGCCCTCAGGCACCCTGACAATCCTCAAATTCTGCCCCGAAGGGTTCGCAAGATCCTCCAATTTCTCTCTTCGCCTCTCTGGCTGTTCAACACAATCCTTATCTCAGTCTCCAGTGAGACCAGCCACTCCTCATGCTCCCCCACTGACTCCTCCATCTTCTGGATTGTCAGGCCCCGAGATTCCAGCTTCTGCTCCACTCGCTCAATCGCTGCCCTGAGCGGCTCCACCACCTTGGCCAAATCCACCAAAGACTCTTTCCTCTGCTGCTGGAATTTGTTATTCAAAAACTCCACCAGCTGCTCCGCTGATCACTGGGTGGACAGCGCTGCCGCTTTGCCCTCCGCCATCTTCACCTGTGGCACACCACAAAAACTTTCCTGCTCCAGCTGCTCTTTCTTTCTCATGGCACTTCTCATCCGCTGATCCATACACCAACCTCACCAGAGGAGTATTACCTTCCCTGGGCACTCATACACCTTTTGCTCTCAAATACCACACCATTCGGGTGGGGAAGGACTGAAAACAATCCACCTTGAGCGGGAGCCAGCAAATGTGCAATCACTCGCTCCATGGCCGCCACCAGAACAAAGGCATAATTCATATTCAACAAAAAGAAAGGCCGATTCAAAAAGGAAAACTTGACTTAGATTGATATGGTTTGGTGATCTTACAAGATAAATTACCCTCATATATCAGAAATACTTACTTTAGAAGATTTCTCATGTGTCCAGTAGGCGACTTCAGCTTTACTAGTAGTTTTGGTTGTTTCCTGGATGCCAGCAGCTGTCCAAAACGAGTAACTATAGCAGAAAGGAAAAGCAGATTAGGATATAGATCAAGGATTCAGCAATATCGGCATAAAATAGATATATCTCACCTCTCTTAGAAACCATTGGGTCAACTTCTAATCCTTTTTCATAAGGTGTGCCACCATTTAATACAAGTTCATAGGTCCTAGAACATGGATGAAAAAATACCAAACAACACACAAGCATCAATATTTTTGTAGGCAACCGAGAAATCAACTTCAGAAAAATTACAAACGTATGTGGAAGTTATCATTGTGCAAGACATTTATACAGTACCTGATACATAGCAAGATGTGTTACAGGAATAGGGGAGGGAGGGCATTGTGTAGGAAGTGCAAATTAAGGTAACTAAAAGTATGGGAAACAAGTACATTTCCAGGAAGCTCATGAAGGAGTGATGAGGAAGGGGCCATTGAAACAGCGAGAAAGAACGAACAGCAGCACAAGGAATAAAAATATAAAATATATTTTTGACGATTCTTTTGCAAACGCTGCCACTAAACTAAGCTAAAATCACCCAATATAATTTTATAAATATTTGAAATAATATAGAAAATCGCAGGGGCCATGCATATGAATGTCCAATATGAGCTTTCCATGGGAAAGGCCCTCCTTCCTTGTATCCATCAGGAACAGGGGGTTGCATATTTACCACTCATATTATGACAAATACAAAATAAAGTTTTATGCTTTCTCATTATGTGCCCCAAATACACAGCAGAGCTACTAACTGGTGACAGATTATGGGCACAATCTAATGGAAACGTTTCTAAGTGTGGTAGCCATTGGGAGCTGCCGGGTGTTCCAGATGGTTGTCCTGGCGAGGCCTTCATCGGTATCGAACATTAATGATGCCCCACGGGCGTCACGCTGGAAATGTCTGTCCCACCAGCTGATTTGCCTGGACCACATTCGGCAGCTCACTGCTAACAAGGAGGAGCAGCTCTTAATCCGATCCCGCAGAGCAAACCCCTGCCAGCACACAGCCCCGACAACCGCACAGACCAGCCCAAGTTGCAGTGATGCTGGCCTGGCCTGACTGTTGGGCGCGGTGCCACCCAGTGCCGCAGGAGGCTGAACGACTTCCACCAGGCCGCATGAGTGAGTGGGCATCAGCCCCCTGACCATCTCCAGCCACCCGATTGCACGGTGGTTGGAACCACACACTCCCTTCCCCAAGAAAAATACTGCACCTATGCCCCAGCACACCCTGGAGCTCACCTGCGCACCTCACCCATATCCAGCAAAAACAATCTCTTTCACATCTTTAAGAACATGGCTCAGGTAGGGGAAACATTGTCAGGCCATTGAATAAGAAAACAGTGCTAAATAACTCCAACCGGTAACAATTATGCATACAGTTAAGATTGTATTTTGTTTTATTGATTGATAAGTTCTGTTTTACAAAGCAAAGCATTCAGTTACCTGTGGGAAATAGCATCACCTTTAGCAGCAAACAGCTGCAGAAAAGCCCATCCACAGCTTAACTCCCCTTGGTGTCCAGTTGACTATGATGTGAAAGAGGTTCAATTAAAAGGCATGCAGAACGTAAAAGAGGAAAATATTTTTTTCCAAACGTTGCAGCTTTATTCAAGGTCATACACAATAAATAATAATTTATTTGAATTAAAATCGATAGCAATATTGCATTCAGATTGTTCAGGAGTCGGAAACAAAATTATCAACAAGCTTTTCATAGCTACCTTACCGTACGAATGTAGGTAACACCAAGTTCGAATAGAATGCCAATGTGGGAAGACTGGGAATTTGACCTAACGAAACAATCACCATTCAGCAGGCTAGGAAGTATGCCGGTTATCTGGAACATTACAGAAAAAAAAAATCTTTTGTTTTTACAGCGACTACAGATTAATAGTTTGTGAATAATAAAAGTACCAAATAAAAGTATAATCTCTCGGGTGACATTTACAATTAATTTGCATAAAATTAATTATCTTACTTTGTAAATGAAAGAAGCCTAAAGCTATTTCTGAATTTAACAATGGATTTTGAAATTTATCTTAATATTCAATCATCGTTAATAGAAATGAGAATCCGGATTTATTTTTGTTAATTCAGATGTGCTGAGCAGAAACCATGGAACCAGGATTAAAAAACTTAAGTGCAGAGACACATTTGACTGACACCTTGCTAAATTTGTTTGTGCACAAGACATTGGGCAGTGGGACAACATCTACATACAAGAAGGCCAGACTAAGGTAGCAGGAATTGGGAAGCAATTACATGACAAAAGATAAATACTAAACTAAAACTCTCTTCAACCAGGAGGTGCAAATACCTACATCTAGTGATAAAAATGTGTCATGATTTGAAGAAAATGTGATTAAATTGTTTGAAATTTTGGAAAGTATATTTGTGTCGGTCAGTGACCATAATGTCTTTTTTATTTCTTGGTTTTCCAGTGTATTTTTATTAGTAAGAGAAGCTAACATCCACCCAAAACATCCGTTCCCCAGGGTGTCGTACCTGCGAGGGTGCGAGAGGTACTCCAAATATGGGGAAGGGGGGGCAAGGGAGGCACCGACCCCCACCCACCCCTGCAGGTGCCCAGGTAAGGATTGCATAGCATTTGTCTGGGAAATTCAAACTTCCATTGGGCAATTACTCTGCACTGGGAATCTTCCAAAAGTACGATTTAAGTCAGTCTTCGGATGGTTTGGACTGTACAAAAGGGATTGTATGCACGAGAGGTTAGAAGCATTAAAAGCACTTTTAAGTTCTGGATAACTACAGTCTGGATAAAGATTATGATTAAACCTTCCGTCCCATACCTTAAATCTATGTCCCCTGGTCATTGGCCTCTCCACCAAGTGGAAAGGTTTGTTCCCGTCTACTCTATCTATGCACCTCATAACTTTATACATCTCAATCATGTCCCCCCTCAGTCTCCTCTGCTCCAAGGAAAACAATGCATGACTATCCAATCAGTCTTCATTACTAAAATTCTCCGGCCCAGGCAACATCCTGGTAAATCTCCTCACCATTCTTTTCAGTGCCATCACATCCCACCTATAATGTGGATTCCAGAACTGCACACAATACTCTGGCCTAACCAACGTTTTATACAGTTCCAGCATAACCTCCCTGCTCTTAAACTATATGCCTTTGCTAATAAAGGCAAGTACACCATATGCCTTCTTAACCACTGTATCCACCTGTTCTGCTACCTTAAGGGACAAATGTACATACACACAAGATCCCCATGATCCTCTTTGACAAAGAGTCAAAGAACAAAGAGCAGTATGGCACAGGAACAGGCCCTTCGGCCCTCCAAGCTTGCGCCAATCACGTGTCCTAACTAGGCCACCCGCATGTACCCTTCTATACCCTGTCTGTTCATGTTTCTATCTAGCTAAGTCTTAAAGATCGCTAAAGTATCTGCCTCAACCACCTCACTTGGCAGTGCATTCCAGGCCACAACCACCCTCTGTGTAAAAAATTTCCACCGCACATCACCACTGAACCGTTCTTCCCTCACCTTGAACTTGTGTCCCCTTGAAATTGTCATTTCCGCCTGGGAAAAAGCCTCCAACTGTTCACCATATCTATACCCCTCATAATTTTATAAACTTGTATCAGGTTGCCCCTCAGTCTCCATCCCTCTAGGGGGACAATCCCAGTTTATTCAATCTCTCCTCATAACTACAGGCAACATCCTGGTAAACCTTTTCTGTACTCTCTCCAAAGCCTCCACGTCCTTCTGGTAGTGTCTTCTATAACCCTCTGTCTTCTATGAACCAAAGAATTTACAGTGCAGAAGGGGGCCATTCGGCCAATCGAGTCCACACCGGGCCTTGGAAAGAACACCCTAGCCAAGCCCACACCTCCACCCTATCCTCGTGACCCAGTAACCCCACCTTTTTTTGGACACTGTGGGGAAATTTAGCACAGACAATTCACCTAACCTGCACATCTTTGGACTGTGTGGAGCACCCGGAGAAAACCCACACAGACACGGGGAGAAAGTGCAAACTCCACACACCACACAGACAGCCACCCGAGGTCAGAGGAGTTTTCCTTTTTTTCATGTGTCCACAAGGTATACTCTCGCATCAACTTTTTTTGTTCTGAGCAGGGCGCTAATACCGGAGGTGGTGGTTACTGAGTACTCGGCAATCACAGTGTCGGATCATGCCCCGCACTGGGTGGATCTATGGGTTAGTGTGGAGAGAGGGCAACGCCTACTGTGGGGACTGGATGTGGGGTTGCTAGCGGACGAAGCGGTCTGTTAACAAGTCCATCCTAAACTACCTGGAAGCAAATGATACGGGGGAGGTCTCAGCAGCGACGGTCTGGGAAGCTTTGCAGGCGGTAGTCAGAGGGGAATTAATCTCGATACGGGCCCACAGAGAAACGGTAGAATGGTCTGAGGGACAGGTGAGTTGAGGAGATACTCCAGGTGGACAGGAGATACTTGGAGGCCCCGGACGCGGGGCTACTGAGGGAGCGGCGGAGGCTACAGGCGGAGTTTGGGCTGTTGACCACAGGGAAAGCAGTGGAACAGTTGAGGAAGGCATGGAGGCAATCTATGAGTACGAGGAAAAGGCAAGCAGAATGTTGGCACACAAGCTCAGGAAAAGAGAGGCGGCTAGGGAGATAGGTAAAAGTAAAGAGTAGAGATGGTAATACTGTCCTGGACCCAGCAGGGGTAAACAAGGTGTTTCAGGACTTCTATAGTAAATTATATGAGTCGGAACCCCCGGCTGCGGTGGAGGGGATGAGGCGGTTTTTGGATCAGTCGAGGTTCCAGAGGGTGGAGGAGGACCTGGTGGAGGGGCTGGGAGCCCCAATTGAGATTGAGGAAATAATCAAGGGGCTAGAGAGCATGCAGTCGGGCAAGGCCCCGGGGCCTAATGGCTACCCGGTGGAATTCTATAAGAGGTTTTCAGAGAAATTGAACCCACTACTGGTGAGGAGATTTAACGAAGCAAGAGAGAAGGAAGTCCTCCCCCCAACAATGTCGCAGGCCTCGATTTCACTGATCCTGAAACGAGAGAAGGATCCGGAGCAATGTGGGTCATACAGGCCGATTTCTCTACTGAATGTGGATGCCAAACTGCTGGCTAAGATACTGGCCACAAGGATAGAGGACTGTGTCCTGGGGGAAGACCAGCCGGGATTTGTTAAGGGCAGGCAACTCGAGGCCAATGTTCGAAGGCTGCTCAATGTTATTATGATGCCCTCAGAAGGAGAGGAGGCGGAGGTGGTGGTAGCGATGGATGCGGAGAAGGCTTTTGATCGGGTGGAGTGGAATTACCTGTGGGAGGCGTTGGGAAGGTTTGGGTTTGGTGAGGGCTTCATTGACTGGGTGTGGTTGCTCTATCAGGCACCAGTAGGGAGTGTGCGTACGAACCGGCTAGGGTCAGGGTATTTTAAACTGCACCGAGGGACGAGGCAAGGGTGCTCTCTCCCCGCCACTGTTTGCTCTGGCCATAGAAATGAAAAATGAAATGAAAATCGCTTATTGTCACAAGTAGGCTTCAAATGAAGTTACTGTGAAAAGCCCCTAGTCGCCACATTCCGACGCCTGTTCGGGGAGGCTGATACGGGAATTGAACCATGCTGCTGGCCTGCCTTGGTCTGCTTTCAAAGCCAGCGATTTAGCCCTGTGCTAAACAGCCCCTACAGAGCCATTGACCATGGCGTTAAGTGTCTCTAGGAGGGGGAGGGTGGGTTGATGCTGCCGAACTTCTGCAATTACTACTGGGTAGCTAATATAGCCATGATTAGGAAGTGGGTAGTGGGGGAGGGCTCGGCATGGGAGCGGATGGAGGCGGCGTCATGTAAAGACACCAGTTTGGGACCACTGATATCGGCACCACTTCCGTTCTCGCCGGCCCGATACTCCACAAGTCCGGTGGTGGTGGCGGCTCTGAGAATCTGGGGGCAATGGAGGAGATATAAGAGAGTGGAGGGAGCATTGGTTTGGACCCCAATTTATAATAATCATAGGTTTGTACCGGGTAGGCTAGATGGCGGGTTCCGGAGCTGGCAAAGGGCAGGAATTAGAAGGCTGGTGATCTATTTATAGATGGGAGTTTTCCCAGCTTGAAAGCCTTGGAGGATAAATTTAAATTGCCAGCCGGGAATGGTTTTAGGTGTTTGCAGGTGCGAGACTTCCTGAGAAAACAGGTGCCGGCCTTTCCGCTGCTGCCGCCACGGGGGATACAGGATAGAGTAGTTTCCAGTACCTGGGTGGGAGGGGAAGGTATCGGCTATCTACCAGGAGCTTTCGGAGGCGGAGGAAACTCCGGTGGAGGAGCTTAAGGGCAAGTGGGAGGACGAGCTATGAGGAGAGATAGAGGCGGGTCTATGGGCGGATGCCCACGGCAGGGTTAATACCTCCTCATCATGTGCCAGGCTTAGCCAGATACAATTTAAGGTCGTCCACCGGGCACACACGACAGCGGCTAGGATGAGCAAGTTTTCCGGGGTAGAAGATAGGTATGCGAGGTGCGCGGGAAGCCCAGCAAATCATGTCCACGTTTTGGGTATGCCCAAAGCTTAGAGGGTTTTGGCAGGGATTTGCTAAGGCAATGTCCACGGTGCTAAAAATACGGATGGTGCCGAGTCCAGAGGTAGCGATCTTTGGAGTGTCGGAAGAGCCGGGAGTTCAGGGGCGAAAGAGGCCGACGTCTTGGCCTTTGCCTCCCTGGTAGCCCGGAGACGGATCTTGTTAATGTGGAGGGACTCGAAGCCCCCGGGTGTAGAGACCTGGGTTGGTGACATGATTGGGTTTCTCAGTCTCGAGAAAATAAAGTTCGCCTTAAGAGAGTCAATGTTAGGGTTCGCCCGGAGGTGGCAGCCGTTTGTCGGCTTTCTCGGGGGAAATTGAAATGTCAGCAGATGCATTATTCCAAAGTGGGGGGTGCGTGAAGTTTGGGCTGGGGGAGGGGGGGGGGGGGGGGGAGAATGTTTATTTTACCATGTTGAAGTCATTGTTTATGTTACTGGTATAAATTTTTTTCAACTACCTCAATAAAATAGAATTTTTAAAAAATCACTGTAAATTCTATGATTATGATCTGCATATGTATTGTAAGTTATATATTTTACTGTTGTAGTTCTAGCATCAGACCAGCAGGTAGGGCGAGTATGGTGTCGCAGGACCCGGATGCACCGTGTGTTCCTTCAGAAGCTTTTGGTTAGGAGTTGATAGCAGTCACATATTAGAGTAGCTCTGTAGTATCTTAGTATATGTTAGTGTTAAACAATTATTTCCAACCGTATTCAACTTAGTTATTCATTTTAGTTATTTGTTAGTGTAGTGTTAATAATAAATAACTTTGTTTATAAAACAAAGTCTAATGTTCTTTATTCACAATATTGAGATTCCACTTCAGCCCAATCAAAGTACATTACACAGTGGAATCTGGGTCATTTTATATATTCAACGCTGAGTTCGACAGATTTTTTTGCCCATAGGGGAGTCAAGGAGTTATTTGGGGATGGGGGGCAGACAAGAAAATGGAGTTGAGGAACAATCAGATAAAGCATGGCCTTATTGAATGGTGGAGCAGACTTGAGGGGCCAAATGGCCTATTGCTGCTCCTAGTCTCATGTGTGATTCTGTGTGTGCATAAAATGGCTGCCTAAAATACTTCAAAGTAATTCATTGTATGTAATATTTCTGAAATATGGAATGGTACCATATAATAACATACATTGATCCATATTCTTCTTACATGATAAGAAAGTACTTTCGAAAAACAGGAGTAAGTTTCAAGATTTGTCTGATCTCTTATTAACCATGCAATTCCTTGTCCTTTCTCCATAATTAATAAGCACGCTTAGAGTCATAGGAGGTTCACAGCCCAGTTTTTACCACTAAGCTAGTTCAAATTGCCCGCATTTGGTCCATATTCCTCTATCCCCATCCTACCCATACAACTGTCAAAAAGCTTTTTAAAAGATAAAATTGTGCCCGCCTCTACTACTGCTTCCAGTTCCATATATTCAACACCCTGTGTGTGAAAAAGTTGCCCCTCTGGACCCTTTTGCCTCTCTCCTCTATCATCTTAAAACTATGTCCTTTAGTTTTAGACTCCTCTACCTTTGGGAAAAATGTTGACTATCTACCTCATTATACTTCCGTTACTATGTGAACACTTCCAATTGTGTCAATTGCCACTGCATTCCACATTTATATAATTTGAAAAGGGTCCTTAGGTATACATTTACTCATTATTGAAGATGGCAGAGGAGACTGAGAAATCAGTTAATAAGGCATACATTGTAGCTCAGTGGTTAGCACTTGCTGCCTCCGGCACTGAGGCAAACGTGCAGACTCCACACAGTGTCCAAAGCCAGTAATCAAACCTGAGACCCTGGAGCAGTGAAGCAACAGTGCTACCCACTATCTACGGTGCTGCTTATTCCTCATATCTCGATTCTGAGACACCAAAAATCTATCTATCTTGCCCTCAAATAGATTCAACAAAGGAGCATCCACAACCCTCTGGGGTAGGGAATTCCACAGATTGACAACCCTTTAAGTGAAGCGATTTCTTATTATTAAATGATCAGCTCCTTATCCTGAGACTGACCAGTGTTCTAGACTTCCCCACGTTTCTCCTTCAAACACAAAAAATAAAATCATTATTAAATATTGACACAGGCTTTACTATATCATTCAACTCTGATAATGCATTCCACAGCCTCACAACCCTGTGTTAAAAAAGTGAAAAGTAAACCTACTCTTGGAGAAAAGGTCCACGTTTTAGGACTTTTCATTTGCCAGGTTGCTCTGATTGTGTGTATATTGCTGAGAACCTGGAACACAGTAACAGTGAAGAATAATGAACACATACTGCTTATGGTGCGTAACATGGAAACTTGATTCTGCTTTGTCTTATTCCTTGCTTTTCCCAATGCACATGACACACACAGGAAAGTTCTGGGCTGGAAAAGACCAGTTGATTTATCAACCTTTTTGGTACAACTGAGCATGATGGTCCCCAATGCCCAATGTGGGAGAATACAGACAGAAAAAATCCATGCCACATTGCAGAGTAAAACGGGGCAAATTCCTCTCCAACTCCCAAAAGTAATCAAAGAAAGTTGGAGAAGACATGTCCAAGAACCTGTAATATCAGGACACCTGGGGACTTATCCAGCTCTTTATAAGACACGTGCAGTAAATCTACAGTCACTGCACTAGCCAGTAACTTTTCCCAATGACCCTCTGAAAAGACAAACCTCCTGATGTCAAATCAGTTCTATCTTTAAGCAACTTAACACTCTTCATATCTTACTCAAATGCATGGATTTTGGCAGAGATACGGAGGCTGCTATGGTATCCAGACTTAGAGGTCCTGCCTCCATTTCTGAAGGATCCCATTTTTGCCGAGAGGGGGAAGGGGACAGCATGGGACTCGTATATCAGGGAAACCCAAACTCCAAGATAAATGCAAACTGACCCTAAGGGCCGGCATTCGCACCGTGTAAATCACAAATTTATGGAGTAGAAGTAAATGCTTGAAGGCAGATAAGGGGCTGGATTCTCCCAAAATGGGACTATTTGCTCACGCCGGCGTACAGACGCTGGAGTTTTACTCCCACAGATTCCTGGAAAAAGATGAGCTAATTCAATGCCCTACAGGGGGCTAGCAGGGACCCGGAGTAAATCTCGCAGCTTTAGCTGCGGATACGGGCCCCCGCATTTCCGGTTTGGAGTTTGAGCATGCGCTGCGGCGAGCTCAATGGCGGACTCAGACCGCGGGCCAGAAGCAAAATTGAGACCCCCCCCAATTGGCCGCGCACACGAGCATCTAACCGCCTGGATCTCACCCCCAGACACCTAAAAGGCCCCCCCCCCCGGTGTCCGATTCTCCCCCCCCCCCCGTCCCCCTCCAAGGCGGCCGCGGACTGAGTCTGCAGCCGCCACGTGAGCATCCCAACCGACAATAGGAGGTTAGTTCCACGGCGTCGGGAACTCAGCCAGTCGGGATCGGAGGATCGCTGGGCGATCACGCCGATTCACGGGTCCCGGAGAACCGCCGGGCCGGCGCTGGGCCAGATTTTGCCGTTAAAGTGGATTTCCCGCCCCCGCGCCAGCTGGTAATCTGGCGCGGGGCTGCAAAGAATCCAGCCCAAGGTCTGTAGAACTGAATGTGATTTATTTAAATTCCCAGCCTTTTAAAAATTCAAAGACTATGTCGGTGAAAGGTTAAAAAAAAAATTAGTGTAGCAGATAAAATAGCTGTTTGTTGACATTTCTCCAAGGGCTATCATTATTATTGTTTGGTTGCTGGCTATAATAATCTAAGTGGCGGGATTCGTTCACTGTTGGATTACAGCTCAAACAGGTTGTTGCAGAGAAGCTTTGTTTCTGGGATTCCTGGGATTAGAAGGGTTTGTTTCAGGAGAAAAGTTTGGACAAGTTGAGCCTGCATCCATCGGAGTTTAAAAGGAGAGGTGATCATAATAAAACATACAAGATCAAGGGTGAGGTGGGGAGAGAGGGGCTTGACAGGGTGGATGCTGAAAGGAATTTCACCTTGTGGGGAAACTAGAATTAGGGGAGACAGTTTAAAAATAAGGAGCCTCCCATTTACGACAAAGATTTTTTTCCCACTCAATGGGTCAATAGTCTGTGGAATTCTCTTCTCCAGAGTGCAGTGCAGACATGATCATTAAGTATTTTTAATGTAAAGTTTAATAGATTCTCAAATGGCAATGGAGTCAAAGGGTAGAGGGCTAGACCAGCGTTCTTCAAACTCGGGGGCGCGGGTGGGTCACGGGCGGTTATCGGGAGGGTCACGGAGCCATCCTTCGCGGCGCTCCCAATCGTGCAAATCCCCGCGCAGCAGCCTTTAAAATGGCCGCGAACATGTATAAAAAAAATTGGCCGCAGCACGATCATCGGCGCGTATGCGCAGTGCTGCCACTATTTTATTTTTTAAAGGGTCGCAGCTTTTTGTTTCAAGTTCAGTGGGGGGGATTTATTTATTTATTTTATTCATTTAATTTTTATTTTTTTTCAATAATTTTATTCATTTTCTTTTTACAAGTTCGGGGCGGTTTTTATTTGATAACATTTTACAGGAAAAAAATGCACAACTTTGGACAGATGGAGACTCCATACTTTCCGACACAGGAAGGCTTCACCTTCATCCAACAGGTTCCATTGGAGGAGCGTGTACGAGGGCCAAAGGGACCCAAAGCCATTTCCTCCATTTTTATCAGCAGCAAACAAGGTAAGAGAAAATGGTGGGTCGCTCAGATTGGCCATGAAAGTCGGCCGGCGTGGGTCGCGAAGGTCGGCCGGGTTGGGTCCCGAAGGTTGGCCGGTTGGTAAAAATGGGTCCCGGAAAAACAGTTTGAAGAACACTGGGCCAGACAGAACAGTAGAGAGCACAATTAGATCAGCCAGGATGGCAAAGCAGGCTCAAGAGGCCAAAAGGCCTATTCCTTTTTGTTTTGAAAGGTGAATATCCAATTAAGGGGCAACTTAACATTGTCAATCCACCTACCCTGCACATCTTTTTGAGTTGTGGGGTGAGACCCACACAGACATGGGGAGAATGTGCAAACTCCACAAGGACAGTGACCCGGGGCCAGGATCGAACCCAGGCCCTCGGCACCGTGAGGCACATGTACTAACCACTATGCTACTGTGCTGCCCCAAAAGGCCTATTCCTGCTCCTGATTTGTAAGTTATTAAAAGATTATCTGTCTTTGATGTAGGGCTAGGAAATAAGCCCATAGGCATAGCAGCTCATTGCTGAGTGTAGCTCAAGACAAGACTGTGAGCATTGGAAGTTGGTGAGTAAAGGGCAGCACGGTGGCGCAGTGGTGAGCACTGGGACTGCCGCACTGAGGACCTGGGTTCGAATCCCTGCCCTGGGTCACCGTCCGTGTGAAGTTTGTGCATTCTCCCCGTGTCTGCATGTGTTTCACCCCAATTACCCAAAATTGCCCCTTAATTGGAAAAATAATAATTGGGTATTCTAAATTTTTTTTTAAAGTTGGTGAGTGAGGGAATTCAGTGCAGTGAAGCAGTAGGTCCTTTTCTGATTTTGCACAGAAAACGAGTGGGCCAAGTTAGGGTGCTGGAAACCAGGAGCAGGATTTTGGAGCTGAAGTCTCGAAGCGTTAACTGGATGAGTAGAGAGGTGAGTTTAACTTTATTTTTCTCTCTAAATGGGGCAAGTAGTTTAAACCAGTACTCTGTAGATGTAAGTATTGCATTAAATTTATAGCTTGACTTATTAAAACACAATCACGGAGTGATATTTCTAAACTTAATTAAATAAACTCAACAATGTAGGTAGGGTAAGTGATGACTGAAGCTGCAGCACCTGTATGATTGACAACAACCATATCTGCACTAAGTAGCTATAGTTTGTGGAATTCCAGCTCATAGTTAATGAGCTGAAGTCTGAACTTTGAACACTGCAATGTATCAGGGAGTGGGAAAGTTACCTGGACACTTTTTGTTTCAGGAGGCAGTCACACTCTTAAGGCACTGGCAGACAATGCCTGCTGCCAGTAACACATCTACCGGTTTCCTCCGGGTGCTCCGGTTTTCTCCCATAAGTCCCGAAAGACGGGCTTGTTAGGTGAATTGGACATTCTGAATTCTCCCTGTGTACCCGAACAGGCGCCGGAGTGTGGAGACTAGGGGATTTTCACAGTGACTTCATTGCAGTGTTAACGTAAGCCTACTTGTGACACTAATGAAGATTATTATTGTTACTATTATCCACGGCCCAGGATCACTGAAGGCCACAGGTGAATGATGGCAGAAGGGGGGAATCACTGGGAGGGGGGCTAGCAGGAAGGATGGAGGATGGCTATCAGCAAGCATCCTCCTCCCAGGTTTCTTGATCAGGCACTAAGTGCCTTTGAATGAGGCACTGCCCTGGAAACCGGTAAACAACCATGACAGAGTCTGCCTTTCGGGCTTCAAGGTTGGTGAATTCCTCCGCCACCCACAGGTGAATTCATGCCCCAGATTTTGTCAGGGCAGAGGCAGAAAAGCAGCAAGGTCCCCACTTGCACTACCAAACCCACCTAGGATTAAATTCCACTCAATCATCACGACACAGGAGGTCATTCGGTTTATCGAGTCCGTATCTTATCTAGACTGGCAGAAACAGTGTGATTTTCATTTGCTAAATTAATGATAGCCTCAAAATAACACCTACGATAGTCATGATTTACTCTTTGTAAATTCATGTTACTGCTCAATGCTCAGTTCATTCCCCTCCCCCCACCAGTCCAAGTGTTCATTCACTTTGTTCCCACAACACTTATGAATGTCATTCTCCATAATTAGGGTCTACAATTTCCTGTATATCTTTTCAACCCTTCTTAAATATTGGGAGTGAAATTGGCAATTTCCCAATCCAGTAGGACAATACCGGAATCGAGAGAATTTGGGAAAATTATGGCTGAAGCATCCACAAATTCCTCACTTACTTTTTACTTTAGGATGGATACCTTCAAATGATAAGTTTGAGCTCCAATGCAGACCAGAATACGAAATCTAGGCTGATACGCCAGTGAAATACCAGGGCACTGCACCGTCAGAGGTATCATCGTTTGGATGAAACTTTAAACCAATGCACTCTCTGGCGGATTCAAAAGGTCCCAACTTATTATAGCGAGGAACATGGGAGCTCTCCGAGATGTCCTACCCAATATGTATCCCCAAGCAACATCACCAAAACACTTTATCTGATCTTTATCCCAAAGCTGTTTGTAAGACCTACTTGTGTGCAATTTGGTTGCATTCCTATCTTCCAACTGTGATTAAACTTTTTTTTACAAAGTAACTGTTTGGCTATAAAGCACTTTGGGACGCCTTGCATTTGTGAAAGGTATTTTACAAATGAATATCTCTCTTTCTTTCATTACAGGCAGATGATCCTTGCCATCCAATAGTCCTCTTAGCAGCCTATCCAGGTGACATCTTGAGTCCAGGTTTTACAGACAACATTCTACCATTCAGAATTCACTACAAATGAAAGACTTATCCAGTAGGTGACTTACCCTTTCACCATCAAAAAGGCAGAAACGAATCTGCCTGCTTAGTACCTGCACAGCAGGCCCAGGCAGAGGAATCATCCTACCACTCCACAATGTAAACCTAAGTGATATATGCGTCTCTCTCGGGCGGACCTGCAGGAATCAAAAGAAATTAAATGGTAACCTCATATTGGTAAAATATATGTGAATGTTTTATTAATTTTTTCCTCTCCAGAAGCTGGATTAAGGTTCTGTGGATACTAGTTACACTCATATGAAGTTGCCTAAGTGACCTTTCAACTCATGCAAACCTAGACTGTACATTGAGGCATGCAGATTGAGCATGAAAGACATCCTTTATACTTGAAACGTGAAATTAAACAAAAACTTTTCCAGATAGGAATGAATATTATTAGCACTATTGGGAGTATTTTGGCCAATCTGCCTTCAACCGATTCAACACAAAATATAAACCAGAAATACTCACGATTGATTTTATTGTTATTTGTTGTGGGGTCTTGCTCACACCAGGGGCGTCATTCTCCGACCCCCCGCCGGGTCGGAGAATCGCCGGGGGCTGCCGTGAATCCCGCCCCCGCCGGTTGCCGAAGTCTCCGGCACCGGAGATTCGACGGGGGCGGGAATCACGCCGCGCCGGTTGGCGGGCCCCCCTGCTCGATTCTCCGGCCCGGATGGGCCGAAGTCCTGCCGATAAATTGCCTGTCCCGCCGGCGTAAATTAAAGTACCTTTCTTACCGGCAGGACAAGGCGGCGTGGGCGGGCTCCGGGGTCCTGGGGGGGGGGGGGGGGCGCGCGGGGGGATCTGGCCCGGGGGGTGCCCCCACGGTGGCCTGGCCCGCGATCGGGGCCCACCGATCCGCGGGCGGGCCTGTGCCGTGGGGGCACTTTTTCCCTTCCGCCACGGTCTCCACCATGGCGGAGGCGGAAGAGACTCTCTCCACTGCGCATGCGCGGGAAACTGTCAGCGGCCGCTGACGCTCCCACGCATGCGCCGCCCCGACATGTCATTTCCGCGCCAGCTGGCGGGGCAACAAATGCCGTTTCCGCCAGCTGGCGGGGCAACAAAGGCCGTTTCCGCCAGCTGACGGGGCGGAAATCCCTCCGGCGCCGGCCTAGCCCCTCAATGTTGGGGCTCGGCCCCCAAAGATGCAGAGCATTCCGCACCTTTGGGGCGGCGCGATGCCCGTCTGATTGGCACCGTTTTGGGCGCCAGTCGGCGGACATCGTGCCGTTTGGGGAGAACTTCGCCCCAGGTTACCATGTTTTCCTGCATATGATCAAACACTGCTACTACAAAATAAATTATTTTTGCAAGTGTTTTGACTGGATATGGCATTGAACAAAATCAAGCATTATTTATATGTCACATACAGTTCTCGCCCAAAATCAATTTTACAGTAACCAAGGAATAAATTGTTTTCCTATTTTATTCTGAAGAAAGGAGTTTTAAGAGGAATGGGCAGATTAGGGACCAAAAAGGGGATTTACGCATAGAGGCAGAGGGCACAGCTGAGGTACTAGATGAATATTTTGCACCTGTCTTTACCATGGAAAATACTGTTGCACAGGTCGGGTCGGGCGTGTATGGGGGTCATATCGGACCAGGGAATGGGGGTGGGTAAAGCCAGGTCAGGTGTGCTAATCCCTTGGAGGAGAGGTGGGGTGGGGTTGCGGGTGTGAGGGTGCAAGGAGTCTGTCTGAGTCTTTACAATACTTACCCAGAAGTTAGAAGGGGTTTTAATCTTCTAACCATTTCAAGTAGCTATTGATGTAACCCTGGCAGAACCGTCTGAAATTTGCAAATTAAATCGTAATTCTGGATGGCTTTCAATGCAGTGCAATTGCCCAGAGGAAGTTGGCACTTCAGGGCAATTGACTTGCAAATGCTTACCTGTTAAGTTCCGAGAGGGATTTCCCAGTGCACCTTTGGGGTAGACCCACATAATCCAACACTAGGAAGCTTGGAAGTACAGCCCAGTACTAAATTACAGTACAGGTATGAAAATGCACGATGAGTGGCGAATAATATTGGTGATCTGCAGATGCACAATGAGATCAGAAATAGGAGTAGGAGAAGACCATATAGCCCATCGAGCATGCTCCGCCATTCAAAATGATAACCACACGAGAACATGATGGTTTGTGGCAATAGAGACCTGGCACAAAATTGGGCAGGTTTCCTCACGCCGCCGAGGACCCAGGTTTGATCCCAGCCCCGGGTCACTGTCCGTGTGGAGTTTGCACATTCTCCCCATATCTGCGTGGGTCTCACCCCACAACCTAAAAAATGTGCAGAGTAGGTGAATTGGCCATGCTAAATTGTCTCTTACTTGGGGAAAAAAAATTGGTTACTAATAAATGTTTTAAAAATTGGGCAGAGGGCAGCACGGTGGCACAGTGGTTAACGCCGCTGCCTCACGGCGCCGAGGTCCCAGGGTTCGATCCCGGCTGTGGGTCACTCTCCGTGTGGAGTTTGCACATTCTCCCCGTGTTTGCATGGGTTTTGCTCCCACAACCCAAAGATGTGCAGGATAGGTGGATTGGCCACGCTAAATTGCCCCTTAATTGGAAAAATGAATTGGGTACTCTAAATTTATTTATTTTTTTTAAATTGGGCAGGTTTGGGTACTAAACATTCCTAGATACGTGTTCAGAAAGATACTGAAGTAAAGAAATAAGGAGAGGGAGCACTATTTTCAGATTGATAATACAAGTGAAACCCAGTCAGGGGCAGGTTTAGCTCACTTTGCTAGACAGCTGGTTCGTGATTCAGGGCGAGGCCGGAGCAAGGGTTCAATTCCTGCACCGGCTAACTTCATTCATAAAGGCCTCGCCTTCTCAAACTTGATGGTCCACAGGTTATGTGGGTTGGTTTAGCTCAGTGGGCTAGACAGCTGATTTGTGATCCAAAACAAGGCCAGCAGCATGGGTTCAATTCCCGTACCAGCTGAGAATTCTGAATTCTCCCTCCGTGTACCCGAACAGGCAACGGAATGTCGTGACTAGGGGCTTTTCACAGTAACATCATTGCAGTGTTAATGTAAGCCTACTTGCGACAATAAAAAGATTATATATTATATTAGAACATAGCACAGTATGTGCCTTCGGCCCACGATGTTGTGCCGACCATTTATTCTAATCCAAGGTCAACCTAACCTACACCCCTTCAATTTACTGCTGTCCCTGTGCCTGTCCAAGAGTCGCTTAAATGTCCCTAATGATTCTGACTCCACCACCTCTGCTGGCAATGCATTCCATGCACCCACCACTCTGTGTAAAGAACTTACCTCTGGCATCTCCCCTATACCTTCCTCCAATCACCTTAAAACTATGTCCCCTCGTGGCAGCCATTTCCGCCCTGGGGAAAAGTCTCTGGCTATCCACTCTATCCATGCCTCTCATCACCTTGTACACCTCTATCAAGTCACCTCTCTTCCTTCTTCGCTCCAGTGAGAAAAGCCCTAGCTCCCTCAATCTTTCTTCGTAAGACATGCCCTCCATTCCAGGCAGCATCCTAGTAAATCTCCTTTGTACCCTCCAAAGCATCCACATCCTTCCTATTTCTCCCTGAAATGTTTGACTTGCAGGCAAGGTTAAGTGGGAGGCCTGATTCGGGCTGCTGATAATATTAGTGGATGCTGCTGAATGGACGGCATGGAGGGCAGTCACTTATTGGATCATCCAACACTGTTGGGTGATCAGCCATGATCGTGATAAATGGCGGAGCAGGCTAGACAGGCCAAAAGGCCTTTTCCTGCTCCTATCTTTGATGTATCTATGTATTATCAAATCACAGGCCAAGAAAACACATTCCAGAAGATGAGATGATGGTGGCATGGTATTGTCATTGGGCTAGCAATCCAGAGACCCAAGGTCTGGGGGCCCACGATACAGCAGATGGTGAAATACAAATTCAATTTTTTAAAAATCTGGAATTAAGAGTCTCATGATGACCACAAAACTATCGTAAAAATCCAGTTGCTTTGCTAATATCCTTCAGGGAGGGAAATCTGGCACCCTTACCTGGTCTGACCTACATGGGACTCCAGACAGACTCCATATTGAACTTCATTTCAAAGTTTCACATCTGCAGACATTGTTCAAGTTCATCCAATTTCAATGCCTCAATAGGTTTTAAGTAATCTGCTATTTTGAATGAAAGAAAAAACTATTCCTCCGAAAAATGGGTCAAAACCAGGAAAACTAGGCATTCGCCACCCAACTTCCTCTAATACTATATTAAATCCCCTCAAAGGGGTAAGCAGCCAATGGTATCTGCGACTATGGCCCTGGTCATCTGGGATCATAACCTCAGTGGAGGGTAGGCTTTTAGAAACCATAATCTGGGACAAAATTAAGGCATTTGGACAAGAATGGACGAATTAAGAAAATCCAGCATGGGTTTGCCAGGGTTACCAAGCTAGAGTGATGGTTGATGAAGGTAATGTATAAGGATTTACAAAAGGTGTTTGCAAAGTACATAACAGACTTGTCAGCAAAGTTTAGTCCCATGGATTAGAAGCATGGATATGAGTGACAGGAAACAGAAGTGGCAAGTGGATATGTTTGGACTGGAAAAAGGTGTACAGTAGTGTTCCCAGGTACCAGGATTGTTGCAGTTCTTGATATATTTGTAGCTGTAACGGTCACCTAGAAAGGCAGAGACTAGTCAGGGATAGTCAGCATGGATTTGTTGAAAGAAAGTCTTCACAACAAGAAGGGTTGAATTCGGTAGTGCAGTGGATGCTGTGTACATGGATTTTAGCAAGACGTCTGACAAGGTCCCAAATGGCAGATTGGTCCAAAATGTAAAAGCCCATACAGGGATACAGGGCAATGTGGCAAACTGGATAAAAAGTTGGCTTAGTAACAGGAAACAAAGAGTAATGGTCATTGCTGCCCTAGCAAATGGAAACTTTTTTCAAGTGGTGTTCCATAGGGCTTAGTGTTGGAACCCTTACTGTTTGTCTTATATATTAACGATTATTTGGGAGGTACGATTCGGAAATTTGCAGACGACACAAAGATTGGCCAAGTGTACAAGATTATGAGGGCATGGACCAAACCTTTTTGGACACTAAGGGCAATTTAGCATGGCCAATCCACCTAACCTGCACATCTTTGGACTGAGAGGGGAAACCGGAGTACCCAGGGGGAAACCCACGCAGACACAGCGAGAACGTGCAGACTCCGCAGACAGTGACCCAAGCTGGGAATCGAACATGGGACCTGGAGCCATGAAGCAACTGTGCTAACCACTGTGCTACCATGCTGCCCATGCAAGTGGCAAATGGAATTTAACACCGAGAAGTGTGAGATCATGCATTTAGGGAGGTCAAACAGGTATAGCGGTCCACAATAAATGGGACTATACTAAGAGGGATAGCTAAAGTGAGAGATCTTGGCATACAAGTACACAGTTCCTAAAGGTAGCAGCTCAAGTGGACAACATTGTAAATAGAGAATATGGAATATTCGCCTTCAGTGGCAGAAGTATAGAATATAAAAGTAAGGATATAATGATGGAATTTTATAAAACATCAGTGAGGCCACAATTGGCCTTCATCGGTCGGGGCAAGTCATATTGCAGCTGTACAGAACCTTAGTTAGGCCTCATTTGGAATACTGTGTACAAATCTGGTTGCCACACCACCAGAAGGATGTGGATGCTTTGGAGAGGGTACAGAAGCAGTTCACTAGGATGTTGCCTGGTATGGAGGTCATTAGCTATGAGGAGCGGTTAGATAAACTCGGTCTGTTCTCACTGGAACGACGGAGGTTGAGAGACGACCTGATAGAGGTCTACAAGATTATGAGTGGCATGGACAGAGTGGATAGTCAGATGCTCTTTCCTAGGGTAGGAGAGTTGAGTACTAGGGAACATAGGTTTAAAGTGCACGGGGAAAAGTTTAGAACAGATGTGCGAGGCACGTGTTTTACAGAGGGTGGTAAATATATGTATCGCACTGCCTGGGCAGGTAGTGGGAGCAGGTACGATAGTGGCTTTAAGGGACATCTAGACAAATATATGAATAGGGTGGGAATGGAAGGATACAAACTCCGTAAGTGCAGACCATTTTAGTTTAGGCAGGTATCATGGTCGGCGCTGGTTTGGAGGGCCGAAGGGCCTGTTCCTGTGCTGTATTGTTCGTTGATTGTGGCTTATGGGTCAGGAGGCCGAGGATCCAGTTGCAGAGGGAGGAGCCGAGTCCTAGGTTTTGGAGCTTTGATACGAGCTTGACTCGGATTATGGTGTTGAAGGTGGAGCTGTAGTCAATGAATAAGAGTCTGACGTACAAGTCCTTGCTGTAGAGATGCTCCGGGGATGAGTGTGGGGCCAGGGAGATGGCTTCTTCTGTGGACCGGTTGTGGCGGTATGCAAATTTCAGTGGATCAGGGCACTCTGGGAGTATGGAGTTGATGTGTCTCATGACCAACCTCTCGAAGCACTTCATAATGATAGATGACCGGACGGTAGTCATTGAGGCATGTTGCCTGGTTCTTCTTTTGAACTGGTGAGAAGGGCATTCCCTGATGCCCCAGTGCATGCGTGCCATCATTGGGGGAGGCAGTGACGTAGTGGTATTGTCACTGGACTAGTAATCCAGAGACCCAGGGTAATGGCCTGGAGACCTCGGTTTGAATCATACTAGGACAATTGGTGAAATTTGAATTCAACAAAAAATTTGGAATTAATAGTTTTATGATGACCATGAAACCATTGTCATTTGCCTCCCTCAATAGAAAATATCCTGGAAACACTAACGAACTAGGAAATTCAACCAACAGAACATGAGCAGAAATCACATCCTTCTAACATCAGAATTACACATGACAGAAATAAATGAACACCACAGGAGATAGTCAATCCTGGGATATTTGATATTTACTGTACATATACAAGGATCCGTTTGAAAATAAAGACAACTTCAAATAAAGGTCACTTGAAACAAGTACTGTGGGACACCCTACTTTACAGGTTTCACTGTATTATCAAAACAAATTCAAGAATATGAATATAACAAAGCACTGAATGATGAAAGATTATTCAGCTCATCAAGTCCATTTCTTCTACAAAATTATGTGGAACCTATTCTTTTATTTATTATAAATTTAGAGTACCCAATTCTTTTTTTCCAATTAAGGGGCAAGTTAACGTGGCCAATCCACCAACCCTGCACATCTTTTTTGGTTTGTGGAGGTGAGATCCAATGTGCAAACTCCACACAGACAGTGACCCGGCTCCTCGGCGCCGTGAGGCAGCAGTGCTAACCACTGTGCCACCGTGCCGCCCCTGTGGAACCTATTCTAACCTGAATTTAAAATAGACCGATGGGTTGGCCAAACTTCAAAATCAGGATTCGGCCAACTGAACTCCAGAAACTTGTTTATCCATGGAGTTGTGAGGATCAGGAATTCACTTCCAGAGTTTTTGATTGAAGCAAAAACTATGCCAACATTGAAGTCAAGGAAATGGGTTAAAGGTACACAATAACAAATCGGGCAAACGTGATTAGAACTGTGTGTATGCATGGAGGGTATATGGGGTGCATGACCTGTTTCCATGTTCTAGCTTCAATATACTTCTCAATAACATTCCACATGGTCATGGTATATTAGTTAATTTTTTTTTTCTTTATTCGTTCATGGGATGTGGGCGACACTGGTCGGGTCACCATTTGTTGCCTATTCTTGAGGGCATTTAAGAGTCAACCACATTGCTGTGAGTCTGGAGTCACATGTAGGCCAGACCACGTAAGGAGCACAGATTACCTTCCTTAAAGGGCACAGAATCATAGAATTTACAGTGCAGAAGGAGGCCATTCAGCCCATCGAGTCTGCACTGGCCCTTACAAAGAGCACCCTACTCAAGCTCACCTATCTATCCTATCCCCGTAACCAAGTGACCCCCACTTAACCATTTTTTTTGGACACTTAAGGGCAATTTAGCATGGCTAATCCATCTAATCCGCACATCTTTGGACTGTGGGAGGAAACCGGAGCATCCGGAGGAAACCCACGCAGACACGGGGAGAATGTGCAGACTCCGCACAGACAGTGACCCAGCCAGGAATCGAACCTGGGATCCTGGAGCTGTGAAGAAATTGTGCTAACCACTGTGCTACCGTGCTGCCCATTAGTGAACCAGATGGGTTTTTACAACAATCGTGTCATGGTCGTCACTGGACTTTTGATTTCAGATTTTTATTGAATTGAAATTCCACCATCTGCCCTGGCGAGATTCAAACCCATGTCTCCAGAGTATTACCCTGGTCTCTGGATTACTAGTCCACTGACAATACCTCCACACCACTGCCTCCCCTTGATAAACAAAATATACTTTACTCACGCCACCATGTGTTTTGTTCCAGTGAAGGTCTTGAAAGGCTAACTTGGACTGGGTTAACTTCGACTGCAAGTAAGAACTCATGTGGAATTCATTTCCTGCAAAGGGAAGATGCAAGATGATACCATGATTATTTGAACAGTTGTTGGAGTAACCAAGGATACAGTCAGCCTACAAGACACCAGACCCAAAATACTATCAAAACAAAAAAAAGGATGAAAGGTCAGCATGCCAATCACATACATCTCTATGAACTGGGAGCAGGCCATCCAGATTCAGACAACTTGGGCGAGATTCTCCGACCCCCCAGCGGGGGGGTGAATTCCGCCCCCGCCGTGAATTCGGCCCCCGTGAATTCCGCCCCCGCCGCCCGCCGAAGTCTCCGAAGGGAGAAAAGTCGGCGGGGCGTCATTGGCGCCGCACACCTCGGAGGGGAGGGGGATGGTCCGTGCTGGGGAGGGGGATGGGGGGGGGGCAAGTGAGTTGGTCCACCTGGCCAGGTGCCAGCCTCCAACAGTCGGACCCATGCGGTCCATGCCACCTGGCTGGGGGGAGGAGGGGGTATGGGCAATGATGACATGTCGTCATTCCCCCCCCCCCCCCCCCCCCCCAGGCCGTCATGTTTTCCGATCAGCCAGCGATGTTGCCCGCCGTGGCGGCAGCCGCTAATGTCCATGTTGCCCTGGATGAGGAGGAGGAGCGTGCCAGAGAGGCGGCGCAGGCTGCCGCAGAGGGGCAGGCGGCAGCCAACCAGGCTGGAGGGACACCTGACCGACAGAACGAGGAGGGGAGGAGGACGTCGTGGCCCCACGGCAACGGAGGCACCCGAGGACGCCCCGTGTGTACCGGCCCCGGCAGTCATACCAGGACCTCACGGACCGAGAATGCAGGAGGAGACTCCGGATGAGCCGGGAAACCGTGGCACACATCTGCCACCTGCTGGCACACCTGTCACTGTGTGGCACTGGCGGGGGACACCCTCTCCCCGTGTCCGTCAAGGTTACGGTGGCCCTGAACCTTTATGCAACGGGGCCATTCCAGGCACCGAGTGGGGACCTGTCCGGCATATCGCAGACATCGGTGCACCGGTGCATCCGGGCAGTGACAGTCGCCCTATATGCCATGGCGCACCGCTACATCCGCTTCCCTGTGGACCGGGCCAGCCAAGATGCCTGGGCCGTGGGCTTCTCTGCCGTGGCCGGGTTCCCCATGGTCCAGGGCGCGATTGATGGGATGCACGTCGCCGTGCGGCCACCTGCAGATAACAGGGCCGTGTTCACCAATAGGAAGGGGACCTATACGATGAACATACATGTGGTCTGCCACCACCGCATGATGATCCTGCACGTCTGCGCCCGGTACCCGGGCAGTATACACGACTCATACGTGTTGCCGCGGTCATCCATCCCCGGCATGTACGAGGGACGCCATCCCCGGCTGAGGGGCTGGTTGCTGGGCGACAGGGGCTACCCATTGCGATCGTGGCTGATGACGCCTATACGGAGGCCACGCAATGAGGCGGAGAACCGCTACAATGATGCCCATGTCTCGACAAGGGGAGTGATCGAGAGGTGCTTTGGCATGCTGAAGATGCGTTTCAGGTGCCTGGACCTCTCTGGGGGTGCCCTCCAGTATCGGTCAGATAGGGTCGGCCGCATCATTGTGGTGTGCTGCGTCCTGCACAATATAGCCCAGCAGAGGGGCGATGTGCCGCAGGCAGAGGAGGGCGGAGTGGAGGAGCAGCAGGAAGAGGCGCAGTCCTCCCCAGATGAGGGGGATGGGGGCAATGGTCAGGGCAGACGGGCTAGACACGGGCGGGTGGCTGTCCACCGTTATCGGCTGGGCCAGCAGGCACGGGACAGGCTGATAGCCGCCCGCTTCACTGACTAGATGGGCGTGGGAATCGGGTAGTATGGCCACAGACCGCACACCATGGCAACAGCCGACCACCCACACCCCCCACCCATCCAGCACCCTCACCCCCCTCCCCAACCCCACCCACCCCACCGCATGCACACCACCCCCCCATTGCCGATCCACCTGCGGCACAACAGCCGGGCTCACACAGTTGCCGATGGACGCGTGTCTATTGCAGGCCATGGAGGATGATGACAACCCGCCCTGCGATGAGCTCCTAGCTCCACATCGTTGGACTATGTCTGACCCATGGCCACAGTACCACCATCCACCCGGACCATCCCTGCATGCGGCTGTGACACTGCAGCGCACGGTCCCGTCCTCTGCCCGGGGGATGTTGATGGCGGCCCAGGGGGAAGGGGGCAGACTCACCTGGGGCTGAGGTAAGATCACCCCTCTCACACACACTTGCGCTCAACGTACATGACATCCCCGCACGCTTTGGACAGAGCACAAAGGCAGCTTCTGTAGGTGTAACATTGACTTTAATAACCAAAGGAGTTCATGCACGTGCCCTAGCCCCTAAAACTCATCTGTGCCCTGCACCCGTGCCAACTTACTCAGTGTCTAATTGTTTGGCCTTACGGACCCTATGACTAAGTCTACGTGGTTCCCCAGACGGTACAGCAGAACTGGAGGTGGACTCCTGTGATTCCTGCCCTCTGACACGAGATCCCTTTGGCGGCCATTTCCTGGGGCATCCTGGCCTAGATGGGCCAGGCTGCTGCCCGGGCGACTGGGATGGCGAGCTGCCAGCCTGTCCTGCCCGTTGCCCACCCGATGCACCTGGGATGGAAGGGGGGGGGGGGGGGTCCAAGGTGTCGCGGTGTTCCGGGACCTCCCCTACAGGGGGACCCGGGACGGACCACAGCACCTCCTCCTCCCTCGGGGTGCCCGATGGCCCCCAGGCCTCTACATGGGTGGGGTATGCGAATGGACTGGCCATCCGACGCCCCCCCGACATCTGGCGCTGCCAGTCCTGGAGGCCCGTGCTGGTATCGACAGTGGTCTGCAGGTTTGCAGCCATGGGGCTCAGGGGATTGGCAAACCCTGTCTGTGACTGTGCGACGCCGGCTCGCACATGGGCAATGGCGCCGATGCCCTCAGCGATGGCCTGCTGAGACTGGGCCATGGCCTGCAGAGACTGGGCCATGGCCTGCAGAGACTGGCTATGGACTGTTGAGACTGGGCCATGGCCTGCTGAGACTGGGCCATGGCGTTGAGCGCCTCTGCCATCTGCCGCTGGCTCATGGCCTCCTGTGAGAGGGCAGCCATGTCCTGGGCCACAGACGCCACCGGCACGGAAAGCCCCAGGCCTCGCAAACCGTTCCCCATGTCTGACACCGTCGCACCCATTGCCTCCACCGCGGACGCCACCCGTGCGGTGTTGGCCTGGGTGGCACGCATGACCGGCACCACTCCCAGCTCCTGGACGCGGGTGGACTCCTCCACCTGCGACTGCAGCCGCCGCAAACCGGGCGTCACCCTCTTCGCTCGTCTCAGGTTCGGTGGTTGCATCGGATCTATGGGTGGGTGTGGTAACTCCAGGAACCCGGGATCCATCTGGGTGGCAGATGTTCGCTTGGGCTGGGCTGCCCGACCGCCCGGCCCCTCTGCTGCTCCTACCTCCACCTGCTGTACCGGGACGGCTGTGTTGTGCGCACCAGTGAGTGTACCAGACGCCTCATCACTAAAGTGCCCAACCGAGGTGAGTGTTTCTGCGATGGTGGAGGGTGTTGGTGACAGCAGTGGCGTTGTGTCATGCGCATCGTCCCACTCTGAGTCCATGGCACTTTGGGGTGGCAGTTCGTCTCCGCCCATCCAATCTGTGTCACTGTCCGGTATTTCGTCTTCCCGGGTAGTGCTGTCCCGGGTAGTGGTGTCCTGGGTAGTGGTTTCGTGGCTCGGCTGTGACGGGGGCCTGTGGCTGCCCCTCTCGTCCTTGGGTGGCACACGCCTGCGTCGCCGCACCCGCACGAGACGGGGGCGTCGTCTCCCTGTTGCTCCAGGTCTCTCCATCTCCAGTGGTCTCCGAGGGACATCGTGCGGGCGTCGCATGCCAGAGGGTCCGGGTCTCTCCGTCTCCCCTGGTCTCCGAGGGGTATCATGCGGGCGGTCTGCATCTGCGGGGATGGGTGCCTCGACGTTTGCTCCTGCGATACACAATGAAGCATGCATGGTTAGACACGCAGGCAGTGATCAGGTGATATGGGGGAGGGGGATATAGGGGAGGGGGGATATGGGGGAGGGGGATATGGCGGAGGGGGGATATGGGGGAGGGGGGATATGGGGACGGGCTGTCGGTGGCTCACTTGCTGGTGGGCCCCCGACCTCTGCATCAGCAACCTCCCGGTCCTCAGGTCCGTCAGCCAGTTCCAGGGCCCTTTCCTCATGTTCGGTCAGTGGCCTCTCATCAGCGGGGCCTCCTCCAGTCCTCACATGCTCCCTGGTGTTGTGTGCGCGTTTCTCCTGTGGGGTGGGGGGGGGCTGGTGGCAGGGGTAAAAGGCAACAGTGTTAGACAGGTATATGAATGCATGCCATCGGTTGCGCGTGTATTGCAGAGGTTAAGGTTAGGGCTGGATTCACTTGGGGAAATGGGGGAAGGCGGATATGGGGGAGGGGGGATATGGGGAGGGGGGATACGGGGGAGGGGGGATACGGGGGAGGGGGGATACGGGGGAGGGGGGATACGGGGGAGGGGGGATACGGGGGAGGGGGGATACGGGGGAGGGGGGATACGGGGAGGGGGGATACGGGGGAGGGGGGATACGGGGGAGGGGGGATACGGGGGAGGGGGGATACGGGGGAGGGGGGATATGGGGGAGGGGGGATATGGGAGAGGGGGGATATGGGAGAGGGGGGATATGGGGGAGGGGGGATATGGGGGAGGGGGGATATGGGGGAGGGGGGATATGGGGGAGGGGGGATATGGGGGAGGGGGGATATGGGGAAGGGGGGATATGGGGGAGGGGGGATATGGGGGAGGGGGGATATGGGGAGGGGGGATATGGGGGAGGGGGGATATGGGGAGGGGGGATATGGGGAGGGGGATATGGGGGAGGGGGATATGGGGGAGGGGGATATGGGGAGGGGGATATGGGGGAGGGGGATATGGGGTAGGGGATATGGGGTAGGGGATATGGGGTAGGGGATATGGGGGAGGGGGGATATGGGGGAGTGGGGATATGGGGGAGTGGGGATATGGGGGAGTGGGGATATGGGGGAGTGGGGATATGGGGGAGTGGGGATATGGGGGAGTGGGGATATGGGGGAGTGGGGATATGGGGGAGTGGGGATATGGGGGAGTGGGGATATGGGGGAGGGGGGATATGGGGGAGGGGGGATATGGGGGAGGGGGGATATGGGGGAGGGGGGTATGGGGAAGGAGGGATATGGGGAAGGGGGGATATGGGGAAGGGGAGATATGGGGAAGGGGAGATATGGGGGAGGGGAGATATGGGGAGGGGGGATATGGGGGAGGGGGGATATGGGGGAGGGGGATATGGGGGAGGGGGATATGGGGGTGGGGGATATGGGGGGGGGATATGGGGGAGGGGGGATATGGGGGAGGGGGGATATGGGGGAGGGGGGATATGGGGGAGGGGGGATATGGGGGAGGGGGGATATGGGGGAGGGGGGATATGGATATCGTGCGGGGGGGGGCGAAGGCTCACCCTGGCTGCTCTGACGAGGTTGTTCACCTTCTTGTGGCACTGGGTGCCTGTCCGTGGTGTCAGGGCCACAGCGGCGATGGCCTCTGCCACCTCCCTCTACAGACGCCGGCTGTGGCGTGGGGCAACTCTGCGGCCGTGTCCGGGATACAGGGCCTCCCTCCTCTGCTCCACTGCGTCCAGGAGCGCCTCAATGTCACGAGACTGGAACCTCGGGGCTGAGCGGCGGGCAGCCATCCGGTCGGGTGTTCTGGTCGGGTGGGGTGAGCAGTGCGTCCTTAATGAGCCGTCACGCCGTGCGGCGTGTATGACGCCGCACGGCGTGAACCACGTGAGCCAGCGCGGATAGCATCACGTCGCTGCTCGCCCATTCCGGGCCGGAGACTTTGCGATGTTTGTGGCGGCGTGATGCAGGTGGGATTTGCGCCGTTTTTGCCGCCAGTCGGCGGACTTTGCGCCAATAACGGAGAATTTCGCCCCTTATATTTCTTCTGAAAAAAGCTACTTTTTTTTTGTTGCAGCTTTTCATCTTGCACTCATCAGGTTCTACACTACCAAATAGCTATTTATATTTTTCAACAGAATGAAACTTGCCAAGGCACTTCAAAGGAGTATTACAAAAAAAAATGGCATTGACCCACATATTAGCTCAGCTAACTAAGATTTTAAGGAGCGTCATGGAAGGAAAGCCATATAAAGAGTAGAGAGGTGTAGAGAAGGATTGCAAAGCATGAGGCAATTTAAAGCATCAATAATGAACTGATTAAAATTGGAGAAGTTCAAGAGGCCAGGAGGATGCACTGGCGTAATGGTATTGTCGCTGGACTAATAATCCAGAGACCCAGCCAGAGTCATGCAGGGTCCAAATCCTGCCATGGCAGATGGTGAAATTGGAATTCAATAAAAATCTGGAATTAGAAGTCTAAAGGTAACCATGAAACCATTGTTGATTGTCGTAAACACCCATCTGGTTCACAGATATCCTTTAGGAAAGGATATCTGTCGCCCTTACCTGGGCTGGCCTACATGTGACTCCAGGTCCACAGCAATGTGGACTCTTAAATACTCTCAGGGATGGCAATAAATGCTGGTCCAGCTGGCGATGCCCACATCCCATGAACAGCCCAGAGTGGGTTGTGGGGATGGAGGAGATGACAAAGGTAGGTGTGGGAGGTTATTGAGGAATGAAAGAAAGACAAGTGTGAACTGGGACCACTGTATGTCATTAAGCACAGGGGTGATGGATTTGGTTGAAATGGGAACACGGGCACCAGAGTTTTGGCTGACATCAAGAACACAGATGGTAGAATGTAGGGACCACCCAGTTGTGTGTGTTTTGGAATGGTAAAGTATAGAGTAACAAAGACATAAGAGTATCAGCAGACGATAAAGGCAGATGCAAAGTCAGGCAATGTTGCAGAAGTGGAAATAGGCAGTCCAAGTGATGGCACATAAGTGGTCAGAATCTCATCTCAAATGTGATACCAAGGTTGCAAACACTCTGGTTTAGATTCAAAGAGTCCAGGGAGGGAAGGCAGTCGGTAGTTAGGGTAAGGCATTTTGTAATAGGGTCTGAAAACAAAGGTTTCAATCTTCCCAATATTTAAATTAGAGGAAATTTCTGCTCATCCAGTATTGGGTGTCAGATAAGCTGTCTGACAATTTGGCAACAGTGGAGGAATTGAGGAAGGTGGTGGTGAGGTAGAGTTGACTATGGGCATCATATATATAAAAACTAATGCTGAGCGTTCAGACAATATTGCCGAGGGGCAGCATGCAGATGAAAAAAGAGAAGGGGTTGGCGATAGATTATTATGGAACACAAGAGGTAATGGTACAGGAAATAGGACATAAGCCATTTCATGTGAGATTAGATAGGTTAGATAGATAAAAATGGAATCAAGCACAAACAGTCCTACCAGCTGAACAGGAGAGAGCGCGAGAGGAGTTGGGTTTGAAAGAGCACGAGAGGAGCTGAGAGTTTGAAAGCGCACCAGAGGAGCCGGAGGTTTGAAAGCGCGCCAGAGGAGCCGGGCGTTTGAAAGAGCGCAAGAGGAGCCGGTGTTTTGGAAGAGCACGAGAGGAGCCGGGGGGTGAGAAATTGAAAAAATTGAAAATCGCTTATTGTCACAAGTAGGCTTCAATGAAGTTACTGTGAAAAGCCCCTAGTGGCCACATTCCGGCGCCTGTTCGGGGAGGCTGGTACGGGAATTTAACCGTGATGCTGGCCTGCCTTGGTCTGCTTTAAAAGCCAGCGATTTAGCAGAGTGTGCTAAATCAGCCCCAGGGTTTGAAAGAGCACGAGAGGAGCCGAGGGTTTGAAAGCGCACCAGAGGAGCCGAAGTTTGTAAGCGCGCCAGAGGAGCCGAGGTTTGAAAGAACACAAGAGGAACCGGGAGTTTGAAAGAACGCGAGAGAGCTGGGAGTTTGAAAGAACGCGAGAGGAGCCGGGAGTTTGAAAGAACGCAAGAGGTTTCGGGAGTTCGAAAGAACGCAAGAGGAGGCGGGAGGTCGAAAGAACGCGAGAGGTGCAGGGAGTTTGAAAGAATGCGAGAGGAGCCGGGAGTTTGAAAGAACGAGAGAGGAGCCATGAGTTTGAAAGAACGAGAGAGGAGCCGGGAGTTTGAAAGAACGAGAGAGGAGTCGGGAGTTTGAAAGAACGCGAGAGGTGCCTGGAGTTTGAAAGAACGAGAGAGGAGTCGGGAGTTTGAAAGAACGAGAGAGGTGCCTGGAGTTTGAAAGAACGAGAGAGAGGAGCCGGGAGTTTGAAAGAACGAGAGAGGAGCCGGGAGTTTGAAAGAACGAGAGAGGAGTCGGGAGTTTGAAAGAACGCGAGAGGTGCCTGGAGTTTGAAAGAACGAGAGAGAGGAGCCGGGAGTTTGAAAGAACGAGAGAGGAGCCGGGAGTTTGAAAGAACGAGAGAGGAGTCGGGAGTTTGAAAGAACGCGAGAGGTGCCTGGAGTTTGAAAGAACGAGAGAGGAGTCGGGAGTTTGAAAGAACGCGAGAGGTGCCTGGAGTTTGAAAGAACGAGAGAGGAGTCGGGAGTTTGAAAGAACGCGAGAGGTGCCTGGAGTTTGAAAGAACGAGAGAGAGGAGCCGGGAGTTTGAAAGAACGAGAGAGGAGCCGGGAGTTTGAAAGAACGAGAGAGGAGTCGGGAGTTTGAAAGAACGCGAGAGGTGCCTGGAGTTTGAAAGAACGAGAGAGAGGAGCCGGGAGTTTGAAAGAACGAGAGAGGAGCCGGGAGTTTGAAAGAACGAGAGAGGAGTCGGGAGTTTGAAAGAACGCGAGAGGTGCCTGGAGTTTGAAAGAACGAGAGAGGAGTCGGGAGTTTGAAAGAACGCGAGAGGTGCCTGGAGTTTGAAAGAACGCGAGAGGTGCAGGGAGTTTGAAAGAATGCGAGAGGAGCCGGGAGTTTGAAAGAACGAGAGAGGAGCCATGAGTTTGAAAGAACGAGAGAGGAGCCGGGAGTTTGAAAGAACGAGAGAGGAGTCGGGAGTTTGAAAGAACGCGAGAGGTGCCTGGAGTTTGAAAGAACGAGAGAGGAGTCGGGAGTTTGAAAGAACGCGAGAGGTGCCTGGAGTTTGAAAGAACGAGAGAGAGGAGCCGGGAGTTTGAAAGAACGAGAGAGGTGCCAAGAGTTTGAAAGCGCGCCAGAGGAGCCGAGAGTTTGAAAGCGCACCAGAGGTGCCGGAGTTTGAAAGAACGCGAGAGGAACCGGGAGTTTGAAAGAACGCAAGAGGTGCCGAGAGTTTGAAAGAACGCAAGAGGTGCCGGGAGTTTGAAAGAATGCGAGAGGAGCCGGGGGTTCGAAAGAACGAGAGAGGAGCCGGGAGTTTGAAAGAACGCGAGAGGTGCCTGGAGTATGAAAGAACGAGAGAGGAGGCGGGGGTTTGAAAGAACGCGAGAGAAGCCGGGAGTTTGAAAGGACGAGAGAGGAGCCGGGTGTTTGAAAGAATGCAAGGAAGGGAGGAAGGAGCGATCACAATATGGTGGAATTTAAAATACAGATGGAGGGTGAGAAGGTAAAATCAAGCACTAGTGTTTTGTGCTTAAACAAAGGAGATTACAATGGGATGAGAGAAGAACTAGCTAAGGTAGACTGGGAGCAAAGGCTTTATGGTGAAACAGTTGAGGAACAGTGGAGAATCTTCCAAGCGATTTTTCACAGTGCTCAGCAAAGGTTTATACCAACAAAAAAGGAAGGACAGTAAAAAGAGGGAAAATCGACCGTGGATATCGAAGGAAATAAGGGAGAGTATCAAATTGAGGAAAAAACATACAAAGTAGCAAAGATCAGTGGGAGAATAGAGGACTGGAAAACCTTTAGGAGGCAACAGAAAGCTACTAAAAAAGCTATAAAGAAGTATAAGATAGATGAGAGTAAACTTGCTCAGAATATAAAAACAGATAGTAAAAGTTTCTACAAATATATAAATCAAAAAAGAGTGGCTAAGGTAAATATTGGTCATTTAGAGGATGAGAAGGGAGGTTTAATAATGGGAGATGAGGAAATGGCTGAGGAACTGAACATGTTTTTTGGGTCGGTCTTCACAGTGGAAGACACAAATAACATGCCAGTGACTGATGGAAATGAGGCTATGACAGGTGAGGACCTTGAGAGGATTGTTATCACCAAGGAGGTAGTGATGGGCAAGCTAATGGGGCTAAAGGTAGACAAGTCTCCTGGACCTGATGGAATGCAACCCAGAGTGCTAAAAGAGATGGCTAGGGAAATTGCAAATGCATTAGTGATAATTTACCAAAATTCACTCGACTCTGGGGTGGTCCAGGCGGATTGGAAATTAGCAAACGTGACACCACTGTTTAAAAAAGGAGCTAGGCAGAAAGCGGGTAATTATAGGCCAGTGAGCTTAACTTCGGTAGTGGGGAAGATGCTGGAATCAAGGAAGAAATAGCGAGGCATCTGGATGGAAATTGTCCCATTGGGCAGACGCAGCATGGGTTCATAAAGGGCAGGTCGTGCCTAACTAATTTAGTGGAATATTTTGAGGACATTAACAGTGCGGTAGATAACGGGGAACCAATGGATGTGGTATATCTGGATTTGCAGAAAGCCTTTGACAAGGTGCCACACAAAAGGTTGCTGCATAAGATAAAGATGCATGGCATTAAGGGGAAAGTAGTAGCATGGATAGAGGATTGGTTAATTAATAGAAAGCAAAGAGTAGGGATTAATGGGTGTTTCTCTGGTTGGCAATCAGTAGCTAGTGGTGTCGCTCAGGGATCAGTGTTGGGTCCACATTTGTTCACAATTTACATAGATGATTTGGAGTTGGGGACCAAGTGCAATGTGTCCAAATTTGCAGACGACACTAAGATGAGTGGTAAAGCAAAAAGTGCAGAGGATACCGGAAGTCTGCAGAGAGATTTGGATAGGTAAATGGGCTAAGGTCTGGCAGATGGAATACAATGTTGACAAATGTGAGGTCATCCATTTTGGTCGGAATAACAGCAAAAGGGATTATTATTTAAATGATAAAATATTAAAACATGCTGCTGTGCAGAGAGACCTGGGTGTGCTAGTGCATGAGTCGCAAAAAGTTGGTTTACAGGTGCAACAGGTGATTAAGAAGGCAAATGGAATTTTGTCCTTCATTGCTAGAGGGATGGAGTTTAAGACTAGGGAGGTTATGCTGCAATTGTATAAGGTGTTAGTGAGGCCACACCTGGAGTATTGTGTACAGTTTTGGTCTCCTTACTTCAGAAAGGACGTACTGGCCCTGGAGGGTGTGCAGAGGAGATTCACTAGGTTAATCCCAGAGCTGAAGGGGTTGGATTACGAGCAGAGGTTGAGTAGACTGGGAGTGTACTCGTTGGAATTTAGAAGGATGAGGGGGGGGGGTCTTGTAGAAACATATAAGATTATGAAGGGAATAGATAGGATAGATGCGGGCAGGTTGTTTATACTGGCGGGTGAAAGCAGAACTAGGGGGCAGAGCCTCAAAATAAGGGGAAGTAGATTTAGGACGAGTTTAGGAGGAACGTCTTCACCCAAAGGGTTGTGAATCTATGAAATTCCTTGCCCAGTGAAGCAGTAGAGGCTCCTTCATTAAATGTTTTTAAGATAAAGATAGATAGTTTTTTGAAGAATAAAGGGATTAAGGGTTATGGTGTTCGGGCCGGAAAGTGGAGCTGAGTCCACAAAAGATCAGCCAGGATCTCATTGAATGGTGGAGCAGGCTCGAGGGGCCAGATGGCCTACTCCTGCTCCTAGTTCTTATGTTCTTATGTTCAAGAGGAGCCGGGAGGTCAAAAGAACGCGAGAGGTGCTGGGAGTTTGAAAGAATGCGAGAGGAGCCGGGGGTTTGAAAGAAAGAGAGAGGAGACGGGAGTTCGAAAGAACGCGAGAGGAGCCGGGAGTTTGAAAGAACGCGAGAGGTGCCTGGAATTTGAAAGAACACGAATGGTGCCTGGAGTTTGAAAGAACGCAAGAGATGCCTGGAGTTTGAAAGAACGAGAGAGGAGCCGGGAGTTTGAAAAAACGCAAGAGGAGGCGGGGGTTTGAAAGAACGCGAGGGAAGCCGGGAGTTTGAAAGAACGAGAGAGGAGTCGGGTGTTTGAAAGAACGCGGGAGGTGCCGGGTGTTTGAAAGAACGCGAGAGGAGCCGGGAGTTTGAAAGAATGAGAGAGGAGCCGGGTGTTTGAAAGAACACGAGAGGAGCCGGGAGTTTGAAAGAATGAGAAAGGAGCCGGGTGTTTGAAAGAACGCGAGAGGAGCCGGGAGTTTGAAAGAACGAGAGAGGAGCCGGGTGTTTGAAAAAACACGAGAGGAGCCGGGAGTTTGAAATAACGCAAGAGATGCCCGGAGTTTTGGAGGGAGTGGAGCATCGTGATTCGGAGTCAATCCGGCACCTGCTGCGATTTCGGCATCGGGAGCTATTCCCCGCCTGATCACCATTCCTGATTTTGACATTGGCCAATGGAGAATCCCGCCCCATATAAACTACATCCACAGCCCTTCCCTCATCAATTTTCTTTGTCACCTCTTCAAAAAACTCAATTAAGTTGGTGAGAAATGACCATCCCCATTCAAAACCATGCTGCCCGTCACTAACTAGTCCATTTTTCTCCAGATGTGCATATAGCCTGTCCCTCAGTATCTTTTCCAAAAGCTTCCCCACCACTGATGTCAGGCTCTCACTCTTGCACCGAGTGAGAGTTGGGACCAAGGTCCTTGCACGGGATACTGATAGTTCTGTTGAGAGTACCTAAACTGGTGTGGCAGGGGGGATGGGATCCCAGCAGTAGGACCAGATGTGTCAAATTCAGATCAGGAAAATGGAAGTAATGATATAAAAAATGTAGTGTTAGATTTCGAATTACAGAAGAAGCAATGATGGGGTTAAACTTTTAATATTTCAAAGCAAGGAGTATTACAAACAAGGTTGTAATACGAGTTAAGGGCACAGGTAGACACGTGGCAGCAGCATGTCATCGCTTTAATGGAACCTGGCTAAATGAGGGGCAAAATTGGCAGCTCATTATCCCTGGTTATAGAGTCTTCAGACACAGAGTAGGAGATAAAAAAAGGAGCGTAGCACTAATGGTTAAAGAATCAATTACAGTGGTGAGAAGGGATGATATACTAAACAGGTCAACAAACCAGGCTTTATGGTTTGAACTTAGAAATAAAAAAGGGGCAGTCACACTACTGGCAGTATACTACAGACCCCCAAATAGTGAAAGGGAGATAGATGATCAAATGTGTAGCCAAATTTCTGCCTGTAAGAAGAAGAGGGCAATATCCCAATATCAACTGAGATTCAAATGGCATAAGGGGAACTGAGGGAGTAAAATTGATGCAGTGTGTCCAGGAATTTCTTTTTCAATGAGTTAGTCACAAATCCAGCAAGAGGAGATGCAATTCTAGACCGAATCCTGGGGAATGAAGAAGGGCACGTGGGTGAAGTGACGGTTGGCGATATCGGTAATAGTGTTCACAATTCAGTTACATTTAGTATTACCATGAAAAAGGAAAAGGGCAGTGATAAAGCAGGAGAAAACATTTTGAATTGGGGCGGGGGGGAGCAAGATCCTAAATGTACAAAGTCGACATGTCCCCTCCAAAAAATAAGAGTGGTAGTGTCAAATCTAGACCCAGATACAGGGGGAGATCAGACAAAAAAAGTATACAGTAGGCACAAAGAACTAAACATTGCAGATAGCCTCGGCGAGAATAGGAAGTGCAGGGACAAAATCAAAAAGGAAATAAAGAAATCTTCCACGTAAGTTCACTTCAGCCATTATCACAACAGTCTACATCCACCACAGGCAGAAATGAAGGCGGCGCTGGACGAACTATACATAGTTATAAACAACTACGAAACAGAACACCGGGAGGCCTTGTTCATCGTGGCCGGGGACTTCAATAAGGCCAACCTCAAGAGTGTACTGCCAAAATTCCACCAGCACATCTCCTGTCCCACCAGGGGCGACAACACTCTTGACCACTGCTACTCAAAAATAAAGGGCGCCTACCGTTCCATACCCCAACCGCACTTTGGAAAATCAGACCATAAGACGGTGCTTCTTCTCCCGGCATACAAGCAGAAACTCAAGTGGGGGAATCCAGCTAAGAAGGTCGTACAGTGCTGGTCCGTGGAAACAGAAGAGCTCCTACGTGACTGCTTGGAGCCAGTGGACTGGTCCATATTTAAGAACTCAGCGACCAACTTAAATTAGTATGCCATCACCGTGGACTTCATCAGCAAATGTGTGGACGACTGCATGCCAAAGAAATCAGTATGTACGTTCCCCAACCGGAAACCATGGCTCAATCGCGAGATTGGCTCCCTACTGAAGGACAGGTCCAAGATGTTCAAGTCAGGCGACCCTGATCTATACAAGAAATCCAGGTACAACCTCCGCAAAGCCATCCAAGATGCCAATAGAGAATATCAGACCAAGCTGGAGTCACAGACCAGCATTACAGACTCTCAGTGGTTGTGGTAAGGCCTAAACAACATAACGGGCTACAAAGGGAATCCGAGCTATATCGGCAGCAGCGCACCCCTCCCCAATAAACTCAATGCATTCTATGCTCGGTGTGAGCAGGAAACCAACAATCCACTGTTGAATGCCCCAGCAGCCCACAACACACCCATACCCACCATCACAGCATCCAAAGTCAGATTGGCCTTCCTGAAAGTGAACCCTCGGAAGGCGACGGGTCTGGACGGAATCCTTGGTCGTGCACTCAGAGCCTGCGCGGACCAGCTGGCAGTGAAGTTCGCGGACATCTTTAACCTGTCCCTACTCCGCTCCGAGGTTCCCACCTGCTTCAAGAAGATCACCATCATACCGGTGCCAAAGAAGAACCAGGCAACGTGCCTCAATGACTACCGTCCGGGGGCCCTGACTTCAGTCGCAAGGACATTAGTGAACAGATAGATTTTTTACAACAATTAATGATAGTTTAAAGGTCACTAAGGCTAGATTTCAATTCTAGATGGAGGCAAACTTTCAATTCCAGGTTTTATTAACTAAATTCTAATTCCACCAGCTGCCATGGTGGGATTAGAACCCACATCCTCAGAACATGTCACCACGCCACCATCTCCTCAGCATAATCAATCTCTCTATTATATCAATATATTGAGAGAGAGAGAGAGGGAGGGAGAGAGAGAGAGATATGGATGTTTAATACCACCCATGATTTCAAGTTAACTTTTCATACCGTCTTCTAACAGCTGTGCAAGTGTTGACGCTCTGAATCCTTCTGGAATACTTCCTGTTGTCTTTAGCACTTCTGTGGCACCAATCTGAAGATTCAAGGAAATTGAGAATGTTTGATTAAAGACGTTTGATGCAAACTGAAGCAGATATTAGTTAAATGGGTCATCAGAATTAAGTGAATATGAATATAGGATGTGCTAACATCTCATCTGAAAGACACAAGTTCCAACATTACAATACTTCCTGAATATTACAACAACAACTAGTGTCTATATTGCATTGCTAATATAACTAAAATGTCCCAAGGTATTTCTCAGAAGCACTCTCAAACACTAACCTAAATCATGGGTTCAAGTGTATATACTCTAGTCAACTAAGGTCTTAAAATTATTTAATAATTCAATTATAAGCAACAAGGTCATTAAATCTGTTTGCATTGCACAGAGCGGTGTTAAGCAGATGTACACACTGAGTTGAAGTACGGGAAGTATACTGGCTGTTTCTTTTGTGGCGTGAGGTGACTGGAATGGCATCCTTTGCCTGCACCTGAAGAGGTTGAAGGAGTGAGAATGGACCAATGGATGCTAAAATTGGCCAATGAATATGCAGAGAACACTTTCCTTATTCACACCTGACAAGGGGACTGGCACCATTTCAAGGGCCACTCACCAATTGCAGCTGAGATGCTTTTGATCTACTTGTGGTCAGGTAAAGTTGGTGGAAGCACTGTGGGGAGTTGCTTTTGATTTGATTTATTGTCACATGTATTAGTATACAGTGAAAAGTACTGTTTTTTGCATGCTGTACAAACAATGCATATGGTACATAGGGAAGGAGAGACTGCAGAATATAATGTTACAGTTATAGCAAGGTGCAGAGAAAAGATCAACTTAATACAAGGTAGGTCCATTCAAGAGACTGATGGCAGTAGGGAAGAAGCTGTTCTTGAGTCGGTTGGTATGTGACCTCAAACTTTGGTGTCTTTTTCCTGACGGAAGGAGGTGGAAGAGAGTATGTCCGGGATGCATGGGGTCCTTAATTATGCTGGCTGCCGTTGAGGCAGCGGGAATTATAGAGTCAATGGATAGGAGGCTGGTTTGCGTGATGGACTGGGCTACATTCACAACCTTTTGTAGTTTCCTGTGGTCTTGGGCAGAGCAGGCTCCATGCCAAGCTGTGATACAACCAGAAAGAATGCTTTCTATGGTGCATCTGTAGAAGTTGGTGAGGGTCATAGCTGACATGCCAAATTTCCTTAGTCTTCTGAGAAAGTAGAGTCGTTGGTGGGCTTTCTTGAAGAGTTTGAAGGGTTTCTGCTTTGTCAGCATGTAGTTGATATGTGAACAGTTGGTATGTGAACAAACACTAAGACATTTATCTCATTCAATTTCCATCACTCTGATAGCACCCGTGATGCTTTCACCCTGCAGCAGTCAGAAATCCTTCGGACCCCCAAGACAGACAACAGGATGGCTGCTCAGGGTCAAGAAATACCCCTCCACGCATGGCTCATGGCTCCCTTCTGCTATCCCATGACACCAGATCAGAGAGTCTTTGACAAAATTGGAGGGGACAGGGATCCCAGAATTGGGTTTCACCTGCCATTTTTAAAGGACTCTGAAATCCTCATGAATCCATGAAAATGCAACCCATATTGGAGCAAAGGTAATAAGGGTAATCCCTCCCTGCAAAAGTCTTTATTGGCAAGAATGGATCACAGAATCGGCCTAGAGTTCTGCAGCTGCATGTCCAACTTTGTGCTCCAGTTTAGCAATGCTGCAAGCCAAGATCAAATCTCACAAAATGAGCCCTTAGAAATCAGATATTTCAAAACAAAAAGTACCTCAAATAAACTACAATGAACTAGCTTGTTTTCTTTCATATTTTATTAGTCCCTCCTCTTACAGCTCTTTAGTTTAGGGGTTCATTTTGTTGATTGCAGTATTTAAACTGTATATCTAGTTTCCGTGTTCCTTTAGCTCCCTCTGCTGCATACAGTTGCCACATCAACAATGAAATGAAAAAGCAAAGAATGGTTCTTGAAATCCACTGCCTATTGAGCATGGCTACTTGAACAAGGTACCAAAAAGAAATTTGATCACATTCTAGGAACAAAAGAAGCAAAGAAGGGGGGGGGGGGGAAAGTGAATGAAATTTCAATCGGGGAGGCAGTGGCGTAGTGGTATTGTCGTTGGACGAGTAATCCCAGGATAGTGCTCTGGGGATTGGGCTCAAATCCCACCATGGCAGATGGTGAAATTGGAAATCAATAAAAATCTGGAAAAAAGATGCCTATGAGACCACTTTCAATTGTCGAAAAAAAAAACCATCTGGTTCATTAATGTCCTTTAGGAAAGGACACCACGATTCCTAATCCCATTCCCTGCTCTTTTCCTTTTCAAATGTCTAAATCTCTTTTAAGTGACATGGCCATTAAAAAAAAAATTTAGAGTACCCAATTCTTTCTTTTCCAAATTAAGGGGCAATTTAGTGTGGCCAATCCACCTACGCTGCCCGTTTTTCAGTTGAGGGTGAGACCCACGCAGATACGGGAGAATGTGCAAACCCCATACGGACAGTGACCCGGGGCTGGGATCGAACCCGCGTCCTCGCCATTGTGAGGCAGCAGTGCTAACCACTGCACCACCGTGCCTCCTGTGATATGTCCATTTAAATAGCCATTCGCAATAAACCTTTTCCTGTTCTAAAATTCTTTATGACTAAATGACTTTATTCTATTGATAGTACCCTTAATTTATGAGCTCGGCACAACTATTTTTTATTGTTAACACAATCAAGCTCCCAGCTACCAGAGGAAAAGTTGGTATCAGATTGCAGATAGAAGGAAATAATTTGAATGTTCGATGGAGGAGTTTATACTGTTGCATTATTTAGTGAGAAAAAGCGAAGTCGAGAGCACACTTCAAAAGCTGTGCGTCCCTGATTTTAATCACTCTACAGTTGGTGACTGTCCCTCAATTGCCTCAGCCCTACTCTCTGGAGATCCTGCCCTAAAGCTCTCTCTGTCTTTCTGCATCTTTCCTTTTCCTCAAGATGCTCCTTAAAAACCTACCTCTGTGACCAAGCTTTTGGTCATCTGTTCCAACATCGCCTCATTTGATTTAATGTTTGGTTTTGCTTTAGAACATTCCTGTGCCTTTGGGTGTTTTATTATGTCCAATGCGCTATGTATATAAGACCATAAGATATGGGAGTAGAATTAGGCCATTTGGCTATCGAGTCTGCTCCGCCATTCGGTCATAAAACAAAGAAAAGTGCAGGACAGGAACAGGCCCTTCGGCCCGCTAAGCCTGTGTTGATCATGATGCTCGAACTAAAAACAAAAACCTTCTGCCCTTACTCGGTCACTATCCCTCTATTTCCTCCCTATTCGTGTATCCATCCAGATGCCTCTTAAATGTTGCTAATGTGAGTGCTTCCACCACATCCTCTGGCAGCGGGTTTCAGGCTCCCACCACTCTCTGCAAAGATGCACAATACCCCGCACATCTCCCTTAAACTTTCCCCCTCACACCTTAAACCTGTGCCCCCTTGTAATTGACACATCCTCTCATAATTTTGTAGACCTCTATCAGGTTCCACTCAGCCTCCGTCTTTCCAGTGAAAATAATCCTAGTTTATTCAACCTCTCCTCATAGTCAACACGTCACCATCAGGCAACATTCTGGTGAACATACTTTGCACTCTCTCCAAAGCTTCCCGTCCTTCTGATAATGTGGTGACCAGAACTGCACGCAATGCGCCAAAAGCGGTCTAACCAAGGTTTTATACAGCTGCAACAATGATTTCCCAACTCCTGTACTCAATGTCCCGACTGATGAAGGCAAGCATGTCATGTGGCTTCTTGATCACCTTGGCCACCTGTGTTGCTCCTTTTAGGAAACTATGAACCTGCGCTCCCAGATCCCTCTGAATGTTAATGTTCCTAAGGGTTCTGTCATTTACAGTATAATTCATACCTAGGTTTGATCTTCCAAAATGCATCACTTTGCTATTTGTCAGGATTAAACTCCATCTGCAATTTCTGTGCCAAGTCTCCAATCTATCTATATCCTGTTGTATCTTCTGACAATCCTCGGCACTATCAGCAACTCCGACAATCTTGGTGTCATCCACATTACTAATCAGACACCCACATTTTCCTCCGGATCATTTATATGTACTACAGAGGTCGCAGCACTGATCTCTGCAGAACATCAGGGTGTTACGGTAGCAAAGTGGTTAGCACTGGTGCTTCACAGCGCCAGGGACCTGGGTTCATTTGAAGGCTTGGGTCACTGTCTGTGCGGGTCTGCAAGTTCTCCCTGTGTCTACGTGGGTTTCCTCCAGGTGCTCCGGTTTTCTCCAACGAGTACCAAAAGATGTGCTGTTAGGTGATTTGGACATTCTGAATTCTCCCTCGGTGTACTCGAACAGGTGGTGTAGTGTGGTGACTAAGGGATTTTCACAGTAACTTCATAAGCCTAATTGTGACACTAATAAAGATTATTGATTATTACCACTAGCTACAGATCTCCATCTTTCAGAAAAACACCCTTGCACCACTACTCTGTCTTCTATAACGAAGCCAGTTCTGTATCCTTCGAGCTAACCCACCTCAAATCCGATGTGATTTTAGTTTTTGTACCAGTCTGCCATATGGGAGCCTTATTAAAGTCCATATAAGCTACATCCACAGCTCTTCCCTCATCAATTTTCTTTGTCGCCTCTTCAAAAAACTTAATCAAGTTGGTGAGACACGACCTTCCCTGTATAAAACCATGCTGCCTGTCACTAACTAGTCCATTTTCCCCCAAATGTGCATATATTCTTTCCCTTAATATCTTTTCCAAAAGGTTCTCACCACTGATGTCAGGTTCACCGGCCTATAATTTGCTGGATTGTCCCTGCTTCCTTTCTTAAACAAGGGAATAGCCTTGACTATTCTCTAGTCCTCTGGAACGTTGTTTGTGGTCAAAGAGGATGTGAAGCTATCAGTTAAGGCCGCAGCTATTTCTTCCTTTGTCTCCCGCAGTAACCTGGGATAGATCCCATCCGGCCCCGGGGACTTGACTACCTTAATGCAATTTAGGATACTTAACACTTCCTCCTTTGATATACTGACGTTGAAAGCGAGTTTACAGAGGACTTCCGGGTGCGGCGATGACCAGCTGAGTCGCACGTTTCGGCAGCTCCCGGTGAAACGGACTTTTGGGCTCTTGATAGGAGCCCCAACGGCAATTTTGACGGCTAAAAACACTGTGCGGTAAACCAGAAGGGAATCCCCCCTGGATACAGATGAAAAAAGGAGGAGAAAGTGGCCGGATTGCAGTGGATCCTTTAGAACAGCGGCAAGGAAGACAAGCAAAAACCAAGATGGCGTCGGAAGGTGGCAGTTTAACATGGGGCCCTGAACAACAAGAGTTCTTGAAATGCTGTGTGGAAGAGCTCAAAAAGGAAATGAAGAAAGAGCTGTTGGCCCCGATACTACAGGCGATCGAAGGGCTAAAGGAGGAACAAAAGACCCAGGAGCGGGAGCTTCGGGTCGTGAAGGCAAAGGCAGCCGAGAATGAGGACGACATACAGGGCCTGGTGGTGAAGACGGAGACGCATGAGGCACATCAGAAACGATGTGTGGAAAGGTTGGAGGCACTGGAGAACAACGCAAGGAGGAACAACCTGAGGATTCTTGGTCTTCCTGAAGGTGCGGAGGGAGCGGACGTCGGGGCATATGTGAGCACGATGCTGCACTCGTTAATGGGAGCGGAGGCCCCGGCGGGTCCGTTGGAGGTGGAGGGAGCATACCGAGTGATGGCGCGAGGACCGAGAGCAGGAGAAATTCCCAGAGCCATAGTGGTGAGATTCCTCCGTTTTAAGGATAGAGAAATGGTCCTTAGATGGGCAAAGAAAACTCTTTGCCCAACTCTTTGAGCAGTAAATGGGAGAACGCGGTGATCCGCGTTTATCAAGACTGAAGTGCGGAGGTGGCGAGAAGGAGGGCGAGCTTTAATCGGGCCAAGGCGGTGCTTCATAAAAAGAAGATAAAATTTGGAATGCTGCAACCGGCAAGACTGTGGGTCACATATCGAGGGAGGCACCACTACTTTGAGACGGCGGATGAAGCGTGGGCTTTTATTGTGGAAGAAAAACTGGAATGAGCGGGTTATTAAAAAGAACGTTTGAACAAAGTGGTGGGGCGAATGTGGGGGGCGAAGAGGGGGGTTAAAAAGGGGGGAAAGAGGAGTTTTATGTACTAATCCTGCGATGTGGTAACTTTTCTCTCTTCCACAGGTGGTGATGGGGGGAGGAGGGGAGGTGGAGGAGATGGGGCGTTGGCCATTGGGGGCGGGGCCAAGGGAGAAGCGCGGGCTTGGTTCCCGCGCTATGAATATCATGGCGGGAATAGAGAAGCAGGAAGGAGGGGGCGTCGCACGGTGCAAGCCAAGGTCACGGGGGGAAGCCGAGGTCGGCCAGAGTTTGCTGACTTCTGGGAGCAACATGGGGGGAGTAATTACGCTAGCGGGGGATCTAGCGGGGGGGTGGGAGGGGGGAATTACTGGGTTGCTGCTGCTGGGGAGAGGGGGGAGCTGGTATGGGAGGGGATGGGCGGGGGGGGGCACCGCCTGGGGGAGATACAGCTGCGTGGGAACCGGGTGAGGAGCTGGAAAAAGGGGATGGCTAATCGACAAGGGGGGGGTAGGAAGCCCCCCAACCCGGCTGATCACGTGGAACATGAGAGGGCTGAACGGGCCGATAAAGAGGGCACGGGTACTCGCACACCTTAAGAAACTTAAGGCAGATGTGGTTATGTTACAGGAAACGCACCTGAAACTGATAGACCAGGTTAGGCTACGCAAAGGATGGGTGGGGCAGGTGTTCCATTCAGGGCTAGATGCGAAAAACAGGGGGGTGGCTATATTAGTGGGGAAGCGGGTAATGTTCGAGGCAAAGACTATAGTGGCGGATAACGGGGGCAGATACGTGATGGTGAGTGGCAAACTACAGGGGGAGACGGTGGTTTTGGTAAACGTATATGCCCCGAACTGGGATGATGCCAATTTTATGAGGCGGATGCTAGGACGCATTCCGGACCTAGAGATGGGAAAGCTGATAATGGGGGGAGATTTTAATACGGTGTTGGAACCAGGGCTGGATAGGTCGAAGTCCAGGACTGGAAGGAGGCCGGCAGCAGCCAAGGTACTTAAAGATTTTATGGAGCAGATGGGAGGTGTAGACCCGTGGAGATTTAGCAGACCTAGGAGTAAGGAGTTCTCGTTTTTCTCCTATGTCCATAAAGTCTACTCGCGAATAGACTTTTTTGTGCTGGGAAGGGCGTTGATCCCGAAGGTGAGGGGAACGGAGTATACGGCTATAGCCATTTCGGATCACGCTCCACACTGGGTGGACTTGGAGATAGGGGAGGAAACAGGAGGGCGCCCACCCTGGAGAATGGACATGGGACTAATGGCAGATCAGGGGGTGTGTCTAAGGGTGAGGGGGTGCATTGAAAAGTACTTGGAACTCAATGATAATGGGGAGGTCCAGGTGGGAGTGGTCTGGGAGGCGCTGAAGGCGGTGGTTAGAGGGGAGCTGATATCAATAAGGGCACATAAAGGGAAGCAGGAGAGTAAGGAACGGGAGCGGTTGCTGCAAGAACTTTTGAGGGTGGACAGACAATATGCAGAAGCACCGGAGGAGGGACTGTACAGGGAAAGGCAAAGGCTACATGTAGAATTTGACTTGCTGACTACGGGCACTGCAGAGGCACAATGGAGGAAGGCACAGGGTGTACAGTACGAATATGGGGAGAAGGCGAGCAGGTTGCTGGCACACCAATTGAGGAAAAGGGGAGCAGCGAGGGAAATAGGGGGAGTGAGGGATGAGGAAGGAGAGATGGAGCGGGGAGCAGAGAGAGTGAATGGAGTGTTCAAGACATTTTATAAAAAATTATATGAAGCTCAACCCCCGGATGGGAGGGAGAGAATGATGGGCTTCTTGGATCGGCTGGAATTTCCCAAGGTGGAAGAGCAGGAAAGGGTGGGACTGGGAGCACAGATCGAGGTAGAAGAAGTGGTGAAAGGAATTAGGAGCATGCAGGCGGGAAAGGCCCCGGGACCGGATGGATTCCCAGTCGAATTCTATAGAAAATATGTGGACTTGCTCGCCCCGGTATTGACGAGGACCTTTAATGAGGCAAAGGACAGGGGACAACTGCCCCCGACTATGTCTGAAGCAACGATATTGCTTCTCTTAAAGAAGGAAAAGGACCCGCTACAATGCGGGTCCTATAGACCTATTTCTCTCCTAAATGTAGATGCCAAGATCCTGACCAAGGTAATGGCAATGAGAATAGAGGAATGTGTCCCGGGGGTGGTCCACGAGGACCAAACTGGGTTTGTGAAGGGGAGACAGCTGAACACGAATATACGGAGGCTGTTAGGGGTAATGATGATGGCCCCACCAAAGGGGGAAACGGAGATAGTAGTGGCGATGGATGCCGAGAAAGCATTTGATAGAGTGGAGTGGGATTATTTGTGGGAGGTGTTGAGGAGATTTGGTTTTGGAGAGGGGTATGTTAGATGGGTGCAGCTGTTGTATAGGGCCCCGATGGCGAGCGTGGTCACGAATGGACGGGGATCTGCATATTTTCGGCTCCATAGAGGGACAAGGCAGGGATGCCCTCTGTCCCCATTATTGTTTGCACTGGCGATTGAGCCCCTGGCGATAGCTTTGAGGGGTTCCAAGAAGCGGAGGGGAGTACTTAGAGGAGGAGAAGAACACCGGGTATCTTTGTATGCGGACGATTTGCTACTCTACGTGGCAGACCCGGCGGAGGGGATGCCAGAAATAATGCGGATACTTGGGGAGTTTGGGGATTTTTCAGGGTATAAATTGAACATGGGGAAAAGTGAGTTGTTTGTGGTGCATCCAGGGGAGCAGAGTAGAGAAATAGAGGACCTACCGTTGAGAAAGGTAACAAGGGACTTTCGTTACCTGGGGATCCAGATAGCCAAAAATTGGGGCACATTGCATAGGTTAAATTTAACGCGGTTGGTGGAACAAATGGAGGAGGATTTCAAGAGATGGGATATGGTATCCCTGTCACTGGCAGGGAGGGTGCAGGCGGTTAAGATGGTGGTCCTCCCGAGATTCCTCTTTGTGTTTCAGTGCCTCCCGGTGGTGATCACGAAGGCTTTTTTAAAAAGGATTGAAAAGAGCATCATGGGTTTTGTGTGGGCCGGGAAGACCCCGAGAGTGAGGAAGGGATTCTTACAGCGTAGCAGGGATAGGGGGGGCTGGCACTACCGAGCCTAAGTGGGTATTATTGGGCCGCTAATATTTCAATGGTGAGTAAGTGGATGGGAGAGGAGGAGGGAGCGGCGTGGAAGAGATTAGAGAGGGCGTCCTGTAGGGGGACTAGCCTACAGGCTATGGTGACAGCCCCATTGCCGTTCTCGCCGAGGAACTACACCACAAGCCCGGTGGTGGTGGCTACACTGAAGATTTGGGGCCAGTGGAGACGGCATAGGGGAAAGACTGGAGCCTTGGGGGGGTCCCCGATAAGAACCAACCATAGGTTTGCCCCGGGGGGAATGGATGGGGGATATGGAATGTGGCAAAGAGCAGGAATAACGCAACTGAAAGATCTGTTTGTGGATGGGAAGTTCGCGAGTCTGGGAGCGCTGACCGAGAAATATGGGTTGCCCCAAGGGAATGCATTCAGGTATATGCACCTGAGGACTTTTGCGAGGCAACAGGTGAGGGAATTCCCGCAGCTCCCGACACAAGAGGTGCAGGACAGAGTGATCTCAAAGACATGGGTGGGGGATGGTAAGGTGTCAGATATATATAGGGAAATGAGGGACGAAGGGGAGACTATGGTAGATGAACTAAAAGGGAAATGGGAAGAAGAGCTGGGGGAGGAGATCGAGGAGGGGCTGTGGGCAGATGCCCTAAGCAGGGTAAACTCGTCGTCCTCGTGTGCCAGGCTAAGCCTGATTCAGTTTAAGGTATTACACAGCGCATATGACTGGAGCACGGCTCAGTAAATTTTTTGGGGTGGAGGATAGGTGTGCGAGGTGCTCGAGAAGCCCAGCGAATCATACCCATATGTTTTGGTCATGCCCGGCACTACGGGGGTTTTGGATGGGGGTGACAAAGGTGCTTTCAAAAGTAGTGGGGGTCCGGGTCGAACCAAGCTGCGGGTTGGCTATATTTGGGGTTGCACAAGAGCCGGGAGTGCAGGAGGCGAGAGAGGCTGATGTTTTGGCCTTTGGGTCCCTAGTAGCCCGGCGCAGGATATTGTTAATGTGGAAAGAAGCCAAGGTCCCGGGGGTGGAGACCTGGATAAATGACATGGCAGGGTTTATAAAGCTAGAGCGGATTAAGTTCGTTCTAAGGGGGTCGGCTCAAGGGTTCACCAGGCGGTGGCAACCGTTCGTCGAATACCTCGCAGAAAGATAGATGGAATGGAAAAAAGGCAGCAGCAGCAGCCCAGGATCGGGGGGGGGGGGGGGAAGAGGGGTGGGGGGGGGGGGGGGGGGGAGAGGAGGAGGAACCAGAAGGACTCTCAGGGTTGTTAATATATACTGTATAATATGTATAGGTCGTTGCGACAGATAATTATATATTGGACTGTTAAATTATATTTTTGGAGTGTTATACTTGTGATAAGGCAGTTGCCAATTAGGGTTAGTTTTCATTTTTGTTATTTATTATTTATTCATTTTTTGTTTATAAAATAGGTCATTGTTATTTGTGTTGTTATAATATTGTGTAAAGGATGCACAATGTATTGTGTTGGTTGACCAAAAATGTTCAATAAAATATTTATTTAAAAAAAGAGAGTTTACACACCTATTCCTGACCTCAATATCCGTCATGTTCTTCCCCCTGGTGAATACCAATACAAAATACTCATTAAGGACTTCACCCACTTCCTGTGGTTCTACGCATAGTTTTCCTCCATTGTCCTTCAGTGGGCCTACTCTTTCTCTTGCTACCCTCTTGCGCCTAATGTATGCATGAAAAGCCTTGGGATTCTCCTTGACCATGTTTGCTAAAGGCATTTCATGGCCCCTTTTAACCCTCCTAATTCCACGTTTAAGTTCCTTGCTATTTTCACTGTACTCAAGGGTTCGTCAGTTTTTAGATGCCTAGACCAATCGTATGCTTCCTTTTTCCTTTTGATTAAGTTTACAATTTCCCTCGTGATCCATGGTTCCCGAATCCTACCATTTCTATCCTTCATTTTTGCAGGGACGTGCCTGTCACATGTCAGACATGGGTCAAATATCTGCTCCCAATCCACATTCCTGTCTAATTTGGATGGAATTGGCCCTTGCCCAATTAAGCACCCTCACCCCCGGGTTACTCTTGTCCTTCTCCATGACTACTCAAAATCTTACGGAATTATGGTCGCTAAGCCCAAAATGCTCCCGCACTGAAATATCAATCACCTGGCCTGGCACATTCCCCTTTACCAAGTCAAGTATGGCCCCCTCCCTGGTTGGATTGTCAACATAATGTATGAAAAAGTTCTCCACCATTCACAGCTGGATGTAGCAGGATTGCAGAGCTTAGATCTGATGAGTTTGTTGTGGAATTGCTTAGCTCTGTCTATTATTTGCTGCTTGGCACATAAGTAGTCCTGTAGCTTCAACAGGTTGACACCTCATTTTTCGGTATGCCTGATGTTGCTCCTGGTATGCGGTGTGGCACTCTTCATTGAACAAGGCAGGGTCGATCCCCTGGCTTGCTGGTAATGGTAGAGTGGGAGATATGTCAGCCATGAGGTTGCAGATTGTGGTTGAATACAATTCTGCTGCTGCTGCTGATGGCCCATAGCACCTCATGGATGCCCAGTCTGGAGTTGCTAGATTTATTCAAAGTCTATCCCATTTAGCAAGGTGGTAGTGCCACACAACACGATGAAGGGCATCCTCAATGTGAAAACGGGACTTTGTCTTCACAAGGACTGTGCAGTAGTCAATTCTACCGATACCGTCATGGACCTTCAGCGGGCAGATTGGTGAAGATAAGGTGAAGAAGGTTTTTCCCTCTTGTTGAGCAGTCCCTGTCCGGCAGCTATGTCCTTAGCATCCAGCCAGCTCGGTCTATGGTGGTACTACCGAGCCACTCATGGTGAGGGGCATTGAAGTCCCAAGCCAGAGCATATTCTGCACCCTTGCCACCCTCAGTGCTTCCTCCAAGTGGTGTTCAACATGCAGTAGTACTGATTCATCAGCTGATGGTGGTCGGTTCGTGGTAATCAGCAGGTTTCCTTGTCCATCTTTAACCTGAAGCCATAAGACTTCATGGGGTCCAGAGTCGATGTTGAGGACTCTCAGGGCAACTCCCTCATGACTGTATACCACTTTGCCGCCACCTCCGCTGGATATGACCTGCCTCACCGACAGGAATGGTGGTAGTGGTGTCTGGTACATTCTCTGTAAGGCATGATTCTGTGAGTATGACTATGTCAGGCTGTACTTAACTAGTCTGTGAGACAGCTCTCCTAACTTTGGTACAACCTTCCAGATGTTAGTGAGAACTTTGCAGTGTTGGCAGGGCTGGTTTTGGAGTTATCATTTCCAGTACCTGGTTCAATCCCAGGTGGTCCGTCCATTTTCATTCCTTTTGTATTTTTGTGATGGTTGAATACAACTGAGTGTCTTGCTAGGCCATTTAGGAGGGCATTTAAGAGACAATCACATTGCTGTGGGTCTGGAGTCACATGTCGGCCAGACCAGGTAAGGTGGCAGATTTCCTTCCCTATAGGATATTAGTGAACCAGAATTTTATTTTTTTTAACGACAATCGACAATGGTTTCATTGTCATCATTAAACAGATAAAAAAATAAATTTAGAATGCCCAATTCGTTTTTTCCAATTAACGGGCAATTTAACACGGCCAATCCACCTATCCTGCACATCTTTTTTGGGTGGTGGGCGGTGAGACCTATGCAGATATGGAGAATGTGCAAACTCCACATGGACAGTGACCCAGGGCCAGGAAGAAACCTGGGTCCTTGGCACCATGAGGCAGCAGTGCTAACCACTGTGCCACCATGCTGCCCTACCATTAGACTTTTAATTCCAGATATCTTATTGAGTTTAAATTCCATCACCTGCTAGGTGGGATTCAAACCCAGGTCCCCAGATCACTATCCTGGGTCTTTGTATTACTAGTCCAGCGACAATACCACGATGCCACTGCCTCTGACTCAACCATTATACTAAAACATGATCACTTATTGGCACTCAGATTAGGTACATGATAGCCATCAATGAGTCTCTCTTTGAGAAATGTAGCAATTTGGCTATGTCATGATATTCAGTGCAATAAGTACAACAAAAATGGATGGTGTTAAGAAATGGTGTTGGGGGTAGAGTGTAGTGTATTAAATACGATACCCTATTTACTTCATAGAGTTTCCACTGTGACAACAGTGCCATCCGATCATCAAATGCCCTTCATATTGTCAGAAATGCTTTAATCACAGAAAACAGTTAATTGTTCAAGGACTAAGAACATTCTGGAAAAATGTGTTTTTGTTTCAAAAGATTGTCCCTTAAAGAGTTAATGCAAGGATCTAGCTGCTGCTGTTCCTGGAAAAGACAGCATTTTGCAATAAAAGGTAATGAAGTAGTTTTAAAGAAGCTGGAAACCTCTTGACACTGGTGGACAAAAGGGTCACATAGTGGTTTATGGCTTCCGAAAACTGTGTTTAAAAGTTGGTAGGCTGTTTTGCTTTGGGGAAAACAAAAAGGATCAACTGCTTGGATAAAGAAGACAACAGCTCCTGAAGCTTCCGACTCAGTCCGCAGCAGGTAGCGAACAGAAGTTACTCTGAAATTGTTCTACTTCTGGAATGGACTAACTGCCAGTTTACATTCAAGTCCACCTGAAAAGTAGTGCAAGAGTCATCGATTGTTTCGCAAAACAGTGTTGTGAACCCAACCGTATAACTCAAACACATTTCAAGGACTCAGAGTCATAGAGATTCACAGCATGAAAACAGGGCCTTCGGCCCAACTTGTCCATGCCCCCCAGTTTTTACCACTAAGCTAGTCCCAACTGCCCGCATTTGGCCCATAACCCTCTATACCCAGCTTTCCCACATAACAGTCTATAACTGACTCAATCATCTATCCTCTTGAATGTGTGCGCCTGTGTGAGAAAGAGCTAGGGCATTTAGAAAGGGTAATTCTTATATTTTGTACTGTATATTAATAAACTTTACCTTTCTATTTGACAAGACTGGTTTCACAATACACAAATAATTTTGTTGTTCATTGGGCATTGATCATTCAGAGGTTAACAGGTAAAGCACCTATTTAGATTGGATTTGTTTATTGTCACGATTGGATTTGGCCATGCATCTAGCGAGAAAACAAATTTAAATAAGTGCTGTGATCCGTAGAATAGTGGAACGAGAGATAGACAGTGTACTCTTCCCGTCTCGGTATAACAATACTCAAATGAACAATAATCACAAGTATTCTCAAAGATCAGTGGAGTTTGTGTCTACACTTACAGGAAGGATGTGGCGTGGTGCTATTGTCACTGGACGGGTAATGCAGAGACCCAGGCTAATGCTCTGGGGTCCTGGGTTCGAATCCCACCATGGCAGATGGGGAAATTGGAATTCAATAAAAATCTGGAATTAAAAAATGATGACCATGAAGGTCATAAAAACCTATCTGGTTCACGAATGTCATTCAGGGAAGGAAATCTGCCGTCCTTGCCTGGTCTGGCATACATGCCTGTTTGTCCCAAAAATAAAAAGAAACCGACAGGAAAAAAGAATGCAAATTACTCTTGCGCACAAACTAAGGAGTATACCTACCCATCCTGTCAGAAATTAGAAATTAAACCCAAAACATGCTTACCTCTGAAACAATTTTTTTGACAGCCATCCTGTGTAATTGTGACTTTTCACTGTAGAAATAGTTAATGATAATTCAGTGAATATCTTTATTAACACAAAATATAAACTTGATTTGATAACTGGCAAAAGAACAAAATGAGATGAGAATTCATTTCCACATATTATGATCTGGAATTCAGATTCAATAGTAACATTTAAAATGGCATTGGACATATAGTTGAAACGAAAACATTTGAAGGTCCATGGGAAAAGAGCAGTGGAGTGGGAATAATCTGACAGCTCTTCCACAGGTGCAAATGGCTGATTAGCATTCATCAGTACTGGAAACTGATACACAGCAGTTAACAGAATGATAAATGAAGGCTACATGTATATCCCTGGGAAGAACATCACCACACTGAGCCAACAGGATTGCCTCTGATGCTCAAAAGAGTTGAAATAGGTCAGTGGTGGAAATAAAATGGAGCGGGCAGACTTAACACTTGCTCACCATCAGTTTTTCTTGGAGTACGTGCCGATTGGCCAAGTCACCCACCAGAACCTAGCTGGATTCATTATTCTATGCAAATCAGGATCCTATTTTGTACATAGATCCCAATGCCATGGGCAGGGCATGAGCCATAAACACACAACTGAAAGTATGAGAAAGTAAGTGGTAAGGTTATTTTTTGGGAGCCAGGAACAGTAGGACTGTACCTCCAAGCTCCACAAGAATAATGTGGGCCGCTGATGTACAGAACTTCCCACATCTCTGTGATCACCACTCTCTTCCCCCAAACCCCAACAAATGTTTTCCTGGCCTAGTGGTCTTTCAGCGCCCCCCCCCCCCCCCCCCCCAAGACTGCACTGTTACTGGCTGGAACCAGCAATGCAGCAAGCTGCATTGAGACATTCGTTAGTATAAAGTCAGCCCTCAAAGTGGGTCTGGGCTCCCAATGACATACCTGGGCAATTGATTGGTTTATTCCACCTGTTACCTTCCTAATAGTTAAGAACTACTCCTATATTTTTATCCAAGTGAGCAAGTGTTAGTGCTGAATTGTTCAGGTAAACTCATCAACAATCGCAAAGAAATTGCATGCAACGCCAAAAAACATATAACGTTATTATGTAATTGACTGTGAAGAAATCGGATTCTGGCCTTAACCTTTCAGACTTCCCTGCAAAACAGCGTGGTCAAGAAGGGCTCCTGAACAGTAACGTTCCAACATAACCTTCCCAAGAAAGACTAGAGAACTATCACAAGCCCACATCCCTTTTCTCTCCCTCCGTATGGAATTCCCTAATAGTTGGCAACATGTTTCAGTGATTTAAAAAGCTGTATTTACTGGCTTCCCATATTGCAGTGGACACAAAAGAGGGAATAGGCAAGAGCTTCGTATTTAGCATCAGATAGGTCTACCTGTATTGTTATTTTACATTTAACCAAGTTCCCAGGACATATAGATGATGTCCCAGCTTTTTCCATTTAAAACATTTGAATTTTGTTTAGTATTGATTGGTTGATTTGGAAATGTTCCAGCATGATCACGAGTTTCTGCATGGGTCAAACAAAACAAAATTGTCTTTCACTGCTAGAGGGATGGAGTTCAAGACTAGTGAGGTTATGCTGCAATTGTATAGGGTGGTGGTGAGGCCGCATCTGGAGTAGTGTGTTCAGTTTTGGTCTCCTTACCTGAGAAAGGACATATTGGCACTGGAGGGAGTGCAGAGGAGATTCACTAGGTTGATCCCAGAGTTGAGGGGATTAGATTATGACGAGAGGTTGAGTAGACTGGGACTGTACTCAGTGGAGTTTAGAAGGATGCGGGGGGATCTTATTGAGACATATAAAATTATGAAGGGAATAGATAGGATAGATGCGGGCAGGTTGTTTCCACTGGTCGGGGAAAGCAGAACTAGGGGGCATAGCCTCAAAATAAGGGGAGGTAGATTTAGGACGGAGTGTAGGAGGAACTTCTTCACCCAAAGGGTTGTGAATCTCTGGAATTCCTTGCCCAGTGAAGCAGTTGAGGCTCCTTCTTTAAACGTTTTTAAGAAAAAGATAGATACCTTTCTAAAGAATAAAGGGATTCGGGGATATGGTGTACGGGCCGGAGAGTGGAGCTGAGTCCACAAAGATCAGCCATGATCTCATTAAATGGCGGAGCAGGCTCGAGGGGCCAGGTGGCCTACTCCTGTTCCTAGTTCTTATGTTCTTAAAATTAAATGTCAATAGTCTGACTCCCAGAGTTTAACTTAATTACCAATGTGAAAGAAAAGTAAATTCTAATTAGTGCGAGACACCTATATAACAGCCGCCTATCTAGCAAGATGAAGAAATCAACATCTATGAAAATTCAATTAAAATTTATTTTGAAGTCCAACTTCTCAAGTCCAATAAAAATTCTTGTGACTAATTGAGAATGAAGAATGGAAGTGAAGGTAAAATGGTGTATATGATGATAGAAAGATACTTGCATATATGTAGAATACACATGCTAACTAATTTGTTCTCTTCCTGCCCTTGAAGTAAAATTATTCATGAATTATGGCACAATTGTGGCAAGGGTCAAAAGATTTTTATATATATTCAAAAGGAACAGTCATCATTAACTGCTATTAATCACTAATATTGTGACCATTCCATCAACAAGCTGCCAATTAAGCACACGCATTAAACTGCACGTGGTGAATCTGTCGCTATTTGAAAGGGAAGTATAATATTCATTTTGAAATTGTATAATCCATACTTAACACCTGGGGATTCCAAACTACATTTGGATTTCTCCTATATGTTTGCCAATGGTATTGTTAGAATACTAGGTTGAAGGATTAACACTGGCCAGCTTCAAACTTACATTTTGGAATCGGACAAACAGGACAATTTTTATTTTTCTTTGAAACCACAAAACCATTTCGATGAAATTAAAGGAAACAGTTCTTGGAATCACTTTGAGGGCTGACTTTATACGAACAAATGTCTCAATGCAGCTTGCCAGTTCCAGCCAGTAACAGTGCAATGTTGTGGGGGGGGGGGGGGGGGGGGGCAGTGAAAGACCACTAGGCCAGGAAAATATTTGTATGGGGTTTGGGGGAAGAGAGTTGTGATCACAGATGTGGGAAGTTCTGTATAGCAGCGGCCCACATTATTCTTGTGGAGCAAAAAACTTAATCGAATTACATATACACTGGATGTTGTAAAATTCTACAGTGGTTAACATATTAATGTCATGGGAGTGTATCTTTAAGAAAGGGGTGTTCATCAAATAGCTGCAGTGATGTCATTGTGGGTGAGCTGGAATGTGATTCTGTCTTTTACTTTCGTTTTGAGCTGGGAGCTGCAGTGTGTAATAGTTTCCTTTTCAGTTGAAAGCTGTATTCAGACTACAAGGATGTTGGAGTCTCTCTCTCTCTGTACGTTAAGAATGTGTTCAGATCACTGGATACTTTAAATGTGATACCTGCTGTCTTTGTTAAAAAAGGATCTTTTGATTTGTGGATGTTGTTCGGAAAGTTAAGGGTTACCTATAGAGTATTGTATCTGTGGGGATTATCAGTGTTGGCAGTTGATGAACTGTTTACGGCGTGTTTATAAATTGTGAACCGAATTCATAGAATAAACATGGTTTTGTTTTAAACATACTTTAGCAGGGGTTACTGAGATAGGGTGGAAGTGAGGGCTTAAGTGGGTCGGTGCAGACTCGATGGGCCGAATGTCCTCCTTCTGCACTGTAATGGCCTCCATCACACCTGTAATGTGGGCCCTTCTACTCCCCATAACCAAAATCTATTAAAATGTTGTGGGTCGGGGCAGCACGGTGGCACAGTGGTAGCACTGCTGTCTCACGGCGCCGAGGTCCCAGGTTCGATCCCGGCTCTGGGTCACTGTCCGTGTGGAGTTTGCACCTTCTCCCCGTGTTTGCCTGGGTTTCGACCCACAACCCAAAGATGTGCAGGCTAGGTGGATTGAACATGTTAAATTGACCCTTAATTGGGAAAAAATGAATTGGGTACTCTAAATTTTAAAAAAAGGTTGTGGGTCAGGTGAACTCCCATGCTATACTTTGGTGTTCTCTAAAGCCTGGCTCATAACATTAACATTAAACATCATTGGATCAAAGGGCTGGAAACTCCATGCAATCCATCCAGCTGGTCCCTAAAATTTATACCTCTCAAATGCCCACCATCATTTTTCACTTTAGTAATGGAGAGGGATAGGTGTGTGCAACAAGGCAAGGTTTACAATTGGGGGAAGGGTAAATACGATGTTGTCAGACAAGAATTGAAGTGCATAAGTTGGGAACATAGGCTGTCAGGGAAGGACACAAGTGAAATGTGGAACTTGTTCAAGGAACAGGGGCGAAATTCTCCGACCCCCCGCCAGGTCGGAGAATCGTCGGGGGCTGGCGTGAATCCCGCCCCCACCGGTTGCCGAAGTCTCCGGCACAGGAGATTCGGCGGGGGCGGGAATTGAGCCGCGCGGTTGGCGGGCCCCCCCGCTCAATTCTCCGGCTCGGATGGGCCGAAGTCCCGCCGCTAAAATGCCTGTCCCGCCGGCGTAAATTAAATCACCTACCTTACCGGCGGGACAAGGCGGCGCGGGGCGATCTGGCCCCGGGGGGTGCCCCCACGGTGGCCTGGCCCGCGATCGGGGCCCACCGATCTGCGGGCGGGCCTGTGCCGTGGGGGCACTGTTTCCCTTCCGCCTCCGCCATGGTCTCCACCATGACGGAGGCGGAAGAGACTCCCTCCACTGCGTATGCATGGGAAGCGGTCAGCGGCCGCTAACGCTCCCGCGCATGCGCCGCCCGGAGATGTCATTTCCGCGCCAGCTGGCGGGGCACCAAAGGCCTTTTCTGCCAACTGGCGGGGCGGAAATTCGTCCGGCACGGGCCTAGCCCCTTAAGGTTGGGGCTCGGCCCCCAAAGATGCGGAGCATTCCGCACCTTTGGGGCGGCGCAATGCCCGTCTGATTTGCGCCGTTTTGGGCGCCAGTCGGCGGACATCGCGCCGTTTCCGGAGAATTGCGCCCCAGGTACTACGTGTCCTTGATATGTATGACTCTGTCAGGCAGGGAAGAGATGGTCGAGTGAGGGAACCATGGTTGACAAGAGAGGTTGAATGTCTTGTAAAGAGGAAGAAGGATACGTCTGTAAGGCTGAGGAAACAAGTTTCAGTCAGGGCGCTGGAGGGATACAAGATAGCCAGGAGGGAACTGAAGAAAGAGTTAACAGAGGGCATGAAAAATCTTTGGCGGGTAGGATCAATAAAAACCCCCAAGACCTTTTACACATATGTGAGAAATATGAGAATGACTAGAGCGAGGGTAGGTCCGATCAAGGACAGTAGCGGGAGATTGTGTATTGAGTCTGAAGAGATAGGAGAGGTCTTGAACGAGTACTTTTCTTCTGTATTTACAAATGAGAGGGGCCATATTGTTGGAGAGGACAGTGTGACACAGACTGGTAAGCTCGAGGAAATACTTGTTAGGAAGATGTGTTGGGCATTTTGAAAAACTTGAGGATAGACAAATCCCCTGGGCCTGACGGGATATATCCAAGGATTCTATGGGAAGCAAGAGATGAAATTGCAGAGCCGTTGGCAATGATCTTTTCGTCCTCAACAAGGGTGGTACCAGGGGATTGGAGAGTGGCGAATGTCGTGCTCCTGTTCAAAAAAGGGCCTAGGGATAACCCTGGGAATTACAGGCCAGTTAGTCTTACTTCGGTGGTAGGCAGAGTAATGGAAAGGGTACTGAAGGATAGGATTTCTGAGCATCTGGAAAGGCACTGCTTGATTAAGAATAGTCAGCTCGGATTTGTGAGGGGTAGGTCTTGCTTTACAAGTCTTATTGAATTCTTTGAGGAGGTGACCAAGCATGTGGATGAAGATAAAGCAATGGATGTAATGTACATGGATTTTAGTAAGGCATTTGATAAGGTTCCCAATGGTAGGCTTATGCAGAAAGTAAGGAGGCATGGGATAGTGGGAAATTTGGCCAGTTGGATAACGAACTGGCTAACCGATAGAAGTCAGAGAGTGGTGGTGGATGGCAAATATTCAGCCTGGATCCCAGTTACAAGTGGCATACCGCAGGGATCAGTTCTGGGTCCTCTGCTGTTTGTGATTTTCATTAATGACTTGGATGAGGGAGTTGAAGGGTGGGTTAGTAAATTTGCAGACCATACAAAGATTGGTGGAGTTGTGGATAGTGAGGAGGGCTGTTGTCGGCTGCAAAGTGACATTGATAGGATGCAGAGCTGGGCTGAGAAGTGGCAGATGGAGTTTAGCCATGAAAAGTGTGAGGTTGTCCATTTTGGAAGGACAAATATGAATGCGGAATACAGGGTTAACGGTAGAGTTCTTGGCAATGTGGAGGAGCAGAGAGATCTTGGGGTCTATGTTCATACATCTTTGAAAGTTGCACTCAAGTGGATAGAGCTGTGAAGAAGGCCTATGGTGTGCTAGCGTTCATTAACAGAGGGATTGAATTTAAGAGCCGTGAGGGGATGATGCAGCTGTACAAAACTTTGGTAAGGCCACATTTGGAGTACTGTGTACAGTTCTGGTCGCCTCATTTTAGGAAGGATGTGGAAGCTTTGGAAAAGGTGCTAAGGAGATTTACCAGGATGTTGCCTGGAATGGAGAGTAGGTCTTACGAAGAAAGGTTGAGTGTGCGAGGCCTTTTCTCATTAGAACGGAGAAGGATGAGGGGCGACTTGATTGAGGTTTAGAAGATGATCAGGGGAATAGATAGTCAGAGACGTTTTCCCCGGGTGGAACAAACCATTACAAGGGGACATAAATTTAAGGTGAATGGTGGAAGATATAGGGGGGATGTCAGAGGTAGGTTCTTTACCCAAAGAGTAGTGGGGGCATGGAATGCACTGCCTGTGGAAGTAGTTGAGTCGGAAACATTAGGGACCTTCAAGCAGCTATTGGATAGGTACATGGATTACGGTAGAATGATATAGTGTAGATTAATTTGTTCTTAAGGGCAGCATTGTGGATAGCACAATTGCTTCACAGCTCCAGGGTCCCAGGTTCGATTCAGGCTTGGGTCACTGTCTGTGCGGAGTCTGCGCGTCCTCCCAGTGTGTGCGTGGGTTTCCTCCGGGTGCTCCGGTTTCCTTCCATAGTCAAAAGATGTGCGGGTTAGGTGGATTGGCCATGATAAATTGCCCTTAGTGTCCAAAATTGCCCTTAGTGTTGGGTGGAGGTGTTGACCTTGGGTAGGGTGCTCTTTCCAAAAGCTGGTGCAGACCCGATGGGCCGAATGGCCTCCTTCTGCCCTGTAAATTCAATGATAATCTATGATTAATCTAGGACAAAGGTTCGGCACAACATCGTGGGCCGAAGGGCCTGTTCTGTGCTGTATTTTTCTATGTTCTATTTTCTATCTCAAATATCCATCTACGTTTCCCAGAAAATTTGGCCACATTATCTGCCTCCCTGTGCATTCCATCTGCATGAGCAGAGAGATCTCGGTGTCCATGTACATAGATCCCTGAAAGTTGCCACCCAGGTTGAGAGGGTTGTTAAGTAGGCGTACGATGTGGTAGCTTTTATTGTACGAAGTCTTACAACATCAGGTTAAAGTCCAACAGGTTTGTTTCGATGTCACTAGCTTTCGGAGCGCTGCTCCTTCCTCAGGTGAATGAAGAGGTATGTTCCAGAAACAGATATATAGACAAATTCAAAGATGCCAAACAATACTTGGAATGCGACCATTAGCAGGTGATTAAATCTTTACCATTAGCAGGTAATTAAATCCCCCACCATCTGGCCTGCGAAATCCTACCAACTGTCCTGGCTTGATACAATTCACACCTCTTTAACCTGGGGTTACCCCCATCTCTGGATCTGTAAAGATTTAATCACCTGCTAATGGTCGCATTCCAAGCATTGTTTGGCATCTTTGAATTTGTCTGTACATATGTTTCTGGAACATACCTCTTCATTCACCTGAGGAAGGAGCAGCGCTCCGAAAGCTAGTGACATCGAAACAAACCTGTTGGACTTTAACCTGGTGTTGTAAGACTTCGTACTGTGCTCACCCCAGTCCAACGCCGGCATCTCCACATCTTAGCTTTTATTGGTAGAGGGATTGAGTTTCGGAGCCATGAGGTCATGTTGCAGCTATACAAAACTCTGGTGCGGCCGCATTTGGAGTAATGCGTGCAATTCTGGTCGCCGCATTATAGGAAGGATGTGGAAGCATTGGAAAGGGTGCAGAGGAGATTTACCAGAATGTTGCCTGGTATGGAGGGAAGATCTTATGAGGAAAGGCTGAGGGACTTGAGGCTGTTTTCGTTAGAGAGAAGAAGGTTAAGAGGTGACTTAATTGAGGCATACAAGATGATCAGAGGATTGGATAGGGTGGACAGTGAGAGCCTTTTTCCTCGGATGGTGATGTCTAGCACGAGGGGACATAGCTTTAAATTGAGGGGAGATAGATATAGGACAGATGTCAGAGGTAGATTCTTTACTCAGAGAGTAGTAAGGGCGTGGAATGCCCTGCCTGCAACAGTAGTGGAGTCGCCAACACTAAGGGCATTCAAATGGTCATTGGATAGACATATGGACGATAAGGGAAGTGTAGATGGGCTTTAGAGTGGTTTCACAGGTTGGCACAACATTGAGGGCCGAAGGGCCTGTACTGCGCTGTAATGTTCTATGTTCTATGATTCATCCTCCTTATAAACTAGTTTTAGCTGAACTTGTTTTAAAGTTTAAATTCACATATCCTGGTTCTAAAATTGGTGGCAATTTTAAACAGGCCATCAGGGTTCAATTACTTATTTGTGCATCATAAATACTTGAATTGCATCTCTCCTAAGCCTTCTCTTTTCCTGAATAAACAATCTCAAGGGCTTCAACTTTATCCCCTTTCCCTTAAATGAGGTAAAGAAAAGAAACACTTACATTTTCATTTTTGAAAATTCAAAGTGTCCAATTCTTTTTCCTTCCAATTAAGGGGCAATTTAGCAGGGCCAATCCAGCTACCCTGCACATCTTTGGGTTATGGAAGTGAGACACATGCAGACAAGGGGAGAATATGCAAACTCCACACGAACAGTGACCCGGGGCCGGGATTGAACCACTGCACCACCGTGCCACCCCACACTTGCATTTTCATAGCGCCTTCATAATCTCAGAATGACCCAAAGCAGTTACAGCCAAATAACTGCCTTTGTAAGCAAATGTGACAGGTAATTTGCACATCAACTCTGAAGAGGTTTCAATTTGGCTACCCTTTTTCATACTGCCTCCAATAATGCGATATCCTTGCCATAGTACAGCAGAGAGATTAGTACACAATGGGGTGGCACTGTGGCACAGTGGTTAGCACAGCTGTCTCACAGTGCCAGACCCCAGGTTCAATTCCAGCCTTGGGTCACTGTCTGTGTGGGGTTTGTACATTCTCCCGGCTGGGTGGTTTCCTCCGGGTGCTCCGGTGTCCTCCCACAATCCAAACATGTGCAGGTTAGGTGGATTGGTCATGCTAAATTGCCCCTTAGTGTCAAAAACGTTAGGTGGGGTTATTGGGCTGCTGTCTCATACTGTGTCACATGTATCACCAATAAGGAATAAATAACAGCACTATAATTTTACAGAAAATTAGGTATAAATGGGCAAATTCGTGAATAATCAACATTAGCTGGCCAAATCTATTCTTGATCTGAAAACATGGATGTCTACATAAAGTTGAGAACATTTACTTACATCTATACAACTCTTGACAGTCCCTTTTACTGCAAACATCAGACTTTAAAGAGCAATTCTGCACTCAGGAAATGGAGGAGTAATTCAAGAAAGTACTAAGAAACAAAAGATTCCACTGCAGTTTCAGTTTGGGGTAGGGGTGCTGCAAAAAAATAATGTTTTTTCCCCCTCTGGCAGCTGAAATTAGAACCATAGAAAAGTTACAGCGCAGAAAGAGGCCATTCAGCCCATCGAGTCTGTGCCAGTCAATAAAGGAATAAAAACTAGCTGCTCATTTTAATCCCATTTTCCAGCATCTGGTCCATACCCTTGCTGATTACAGCACTTCAGGTGTCATGTTTAAATGAGTTGAGCATTTCAGCCTCAACCACCAACTTAAGCAGTGAATTCCAGATGCCCAATACCCTCTGGATAAAAAGGGTCTTTTCCTCATGTCCCCACTAATCATTCCATCAATCACCTTAAATTGATGCCTCCTGGTAATTGACCCCTCAGCTAGGCGAAACAAGTTTTTCCTGTCTACCTGCCTAGGCCCCTCATAATTTTGTACACCTCAATTAGGTCACTCCTTAGCCTCCTCTGTTCTAAGGAAAGCAACCCTAGCCTCTCCAATCTCTCTTCATAGCTGCAATTTTCAAGTCCAGTCAACATTATTGTAAATGTCCTCCAGAGCAATTAAGTCTCGTCTGTAATGTGATGACCAGAACTGCACACACAATTCCAGCTGTGGCGTAGCGTAACCAGCATCTTATACTGTTCCATCATTACATCCCTTGTTTTGTATTCAATATCTCACCCAATAAAGGAAAGCATTCCATATGCTTTCTTGACTACCTTGCCCACCTGTCCTGCCAACTTCAAGAACCCATGAACATGCACTCCACCTCCTCAGCCCCTCTCAATGGGCGCAATCCAATTGCCACCGCGCCCGAAAAGCATCTCACCGCAGCGCAGCGTGGCCAATAATCCCAGGGTCTACACGGCTCGCAACGTGAATTGCATTGCATAGCCATGCGTTTCGCGGTGCTGCAAGTGCCGGGAAACACGCTGCTAAACATGTCCGCTATGGGACTTGGTTCCCAATTAGTTGAATCGCGCCTAATATCTTACCATTTATTGAGCATTCCCATGCTTTGTTTACCCTCCCCAATTGCCATTACCTTACACTTTCCAGATTGAATTTCATTTGCCACTTCTCTGCCCACGCAACCAAACCATTGACATCATTTTGGAGTCAACAGCTATCCTTTTTATTATCAGTCAATTTTTGTCTCATCTGCAAATTTCCCAATCATGCCACCCACATTTAAGTCCAAATCATTAATATATACAACAAACAGCAAGGACCCCAACACCTAGCTGCATGTCACATCACCTTTCCATCCATCCACCATTATCCTTTGTTTCCTGTCACTGAGCCAATTTTGGATCCAATGTGCCACCTAACCCGGTGTCCCATCTCACTTTTCTGATTGGTCTGTCATGTCGCTCATTTTTCTGACCAGCTTACCATGTGGCAGATTGATATGAGATTTCTTAGGTGACTGTGACATCTATTTGGGCACTTTCACTCAGTTATGACTAGGTTTGAAACAACAGAATTCAAGCACCCACAGCTTAACACAAATCAGTACTAAATTGGCACGTGCACTCACAGAAGTAAAATAGGATTGATCAATTTTTATTGTCACATGTACAGTGAAAAGTATTTTTCTGCGGCCAAGGGAACATACACAGTACGTACATAGTAGATAAAAAAATAATCTGCAGAGTACATTGACAAATGGTACATCGATAAACAGTGATTGGTTACAGTGCGGAATAAGGGCCAAACAAGCAAGACATGAACAAGAGCAGCATAGGGCGTTGTGAATAGTGTTCTTACAGGGAACAGATCAGTCCGAGGGAGAGTCGTTGAGTCATGGGGGAGGAGCCGTTCCGGTGTCTGGATGTGCGGGTCTTCAGATTTCTGTATCTTCTGCCTGACGGAAGAGTCTGGAAGAGGGCAAAGCCTGGGTGTGAGGAGTAAATGACAATGTCTGCCTTCCGGAGGGAGTGGGAGGTGTGGACAGAATCAATGGGAGGGTGGGAAGGTTGTGTGATGAGTTGGGCTGATTTCACCACACTCTGCAGTTTACTGCGATCTTGGGCCGAGCAGTTGCCATACCAAGCTGTGGATGCTCTCTATGGCACACCTGTAGAGGTTTGTGAGAGTTCATGCAGACCTGCCAAATTTATTTTGCTTCCGTAGGAAGTAGAGTCGTTGTTGGGCTTTCTTGACTGTTGCACCAGGACAGACTGTTGTTGATGGTGACCCCCAGGAACCTAAAGCTATCGACCGTCTCCACTTCGGAGCTATTCATGCAGACGTAGGAACTTAGAGATCTAATTGGAGTTAAATCTTGCCACACAGTCGTGTGCGTATAGGGAGTACAGAAGAGAACTGAGCACACATCCATGCAGGGCCCTGCCGTTGAGGCCTATTTTGGAGGAGGTGCTGTCGCCTATCCTGACAGATTGCAGTCTGTTGGATCCAGCTGCACATGGAGGGGTGAAGTCCAAGATTGCAGAGTTTGGTTATTATTCTTGTTGGGATAATGGTGTCAAAGGCGGAGCTGTAATTTATGGTGACTTAGGTGACTTGTTGTCAAGATGTTTGAGTGTTAATTGTAGGGCCAGTGAGATAGCATCTGCTGTGGACAGTTGCGGTAATAGGCGAACTGCAATGGATCGAGACAGTCTGGGAGTCTGGCATTGACCAGACTCATGACTAGCCGCTCGAAGCATTTCATGATAACAGACATCAGGGCAACTGGTCGGTAGCCGTTGAGGCACGCTATCTTGTTCTTCTTTGGTACTGTATTATGGTTGTCTTCTTGAAGCAGGTAGGGACCTCGGAGCGGATAAGTGAGGTGTTGAAGATATCTACGAAAACACTCGCCAGCTGGTGAGCGGGCTCTGAGTGCTCGCCTAGGGACTCCGTCAAGGCCCGTCGCTTTCCACGAGTTCACTTTCAGGAAGGCAGCTCTCAACTCTGAGGCTGTAGTAGTGGGTATAGGTGTCCAGGGCTATTGGGGCGGTGGCACTGATGTATTGGCAGACTGTTCAAAGCGGGCAGAGAACTTGTTCAGTTCATTGGGGAGGGATGCTCCAGTCCCAGAGATTCCGCCTGGCCTTGCTTTGTAGCCTGTGTTCTTGTGCAGACGTTGTGGGTTTGTGTCATTGGCCTGGGACTCCAGTTTGATCCGGTATTGTCTTTTAGCGTGCCTGATGATTTCCGCACGTTGTGCCTGGATTTCTTATTTAGATCAGGGTGGTCAGACTTGAACGCCGCCGTCCAGTACTTCAGCAGGGAGTGAACTCTTTGGTTGAGCCAGGGTTTCCGATTGGAGAACACCCGTATTGTCTTCTTTGGTACACAGTCTTCGACACACTTACTGATGAAGTCTGTGAAGATGGTTGCGTACTCGTCCAGGTTAGCTACCGCGGCCCTGAATAAGGAACAGTCCACAGGCTCTAAGCTATCATGGAGATTGGCCTCTGATGTCTCGGACCAGCACTGCACTGGTTTTCTTGACTGGTTCAGCACGCTTGAGTTGCTGTTTGTAAGCCGAAAGTAGGAGTACCGACTTTGTGATCGGATTTGACAAAGTGTGGTCGGGGAATGGCGGTAAGCACCTTTAATGCTCGTGGAGCAGTGATCCAGGGTGTTTGCACCTCTGATGGGTCAGGAGAAGGGTGCATGATGTGGGAAATGGAATACTATATAACACTGATAAGAGTTCTGAAGCTAGTTTTAACACATTATTGAGGGTGTGTAGAAGGAACAATACTCAGTGTCAAACTATGCTCTACCAGATGGTGCGAATCTTCTGCAGCCTGCTTCATTTCCAGAAGTGGCTTTGATGACTAATTTTACTTTGCAAGATATTTACACGGAATCAACTTAAAGCAGCATCAGAAAACAGTGATTACTTTAATTCCTTCAGTATACATCTTCCTTGATTTCCAAATCTATTTTTCCCCTTCAAATTTCTCAACTAATTCTCTTCATTGCTGAGGACCAACCAATCTAATCAACAGCAGTTTAAAAGAAAGGACGTGAATAATCCAGAACTGTAATCACGTACCTGCGTACTTCAGGTACTTCTTTAACACTGTGCGGCTCATCTTCCACTTCTTCACTGTCTTCATCACTTTCATCTTCTTCATCACCGTCATCATCTTCATCACAGTCATCACCACCAACACTACTACCCTCACCTTTAAGCGCATCTGCAACTTTTATCAATCCCTTACTATGCTGTTTGTGCACCTACAGAAATATAGATAAATTGAAAGTGTAATTAGTGTTTTACATGATGCATTATTAAAACAGTAGGTTAAGTACAACTTGATTTTCAATACTGCAAACTATTAGAAACATCACAGCTAGTCTTACATATCTGACTAGTAGGACCTGCTAGTCAATCCAGTAGACTACTAGCACTGATTCACTGATCTGCTACTCGTAGCTAAATATTACTTGCATAGTAGGGATTTCCTAGCAAAATATTTCCGCTTTTTAGGCTTACATCAGCCTGGGAATCACTGTTGGTGATCTTATTTATGATATGCAACACATTCAGATTAAATTAATCTCTACTATTTTAACTATTTATTTTAAGTAGGTTAGAACTTAAAATAGGAGAGGAATTTGATATGACACATTAAGCTTTAATAATATTGCTTAGTTTTTATAGCCCGCAGGCACCTTTATTTGATAAGGGTATCATAGAAACACAGAAAATAGAAGCAGGAGGAGGCCTTTCAGCTCCGAGGCCTGGTCCACCATTCATTATGATCATCAAGTTCAATAGCCTTCCCCCCCATATCCTTTGATCCCTTTCGCCCTTAATGCTATATCTAACTGCTTCTTGAAAACATACAATGTTTCGGCCTCAACTACTTTCCTGTGGTAACGAATTCCACAGGCTCACCACTCTCTGGGTGAAGAAATTTCTCCTCACCTCTGTCCTACATAGTCTCCCCATATCCTCAAGACTTGGTCCCTGGTTCTGGACACCCCCACCATTGGAACATATTTCTCGCATCTACCCTGTCCAGTCCTGTTAGAATTTTACAGATTTCTATGAGATTCCCCCTCTTCTGAACTCCAGCGAATATAATCCTAGCCGATTCAATCTCTCCTCATACTCCAGTCCTGCCATCCCAGGAATCAGTCTGGTAAACCTTCGCTGCACTCCCTCTATAGCAAAACATCCTTTCTCAGATTAAGGATACCAAAGCTACACATAATATTCCAGGTGCAGCCTCACAAAGGCCATGTATAATTACAGCAAGACATCCCTACTCCTACTCGAATCCTCTCACAATGAAGGTCAGCTGGTACCGCCTACTGTACTTGTATGGTTACCGTCAGTGACAGGTGTATGAGGGCACCCAGGTCTAGTTGAACATTTCCCTCTCCTAATTTATGGCCATTCAGATAATAGTCTGCCTTCTCATTTTTGCTACCAACAGCGTTTTGCTATCAACAGGAAAGATGTGGCATCATTGGAGGCAATTCAGCGGAGGTTCACCACATTGATTCTGGGGATGAAAGGATTGATTAATGAGGAGAGATTAAACAGTTTGGGCTTATACCCGCTGGAGTTTAGAAGGTTGAGAGGTATATAAAACACTAAAAGGGATTGATAAAGTAAACATAGTCCAAATGTTCCCCCTTGTGGGGAAATCCAGAATGAGAGGTCACAGATATAGGCTGAGAGGCAGTAGATTTAGAACTGAGATGAGGAGGAACTACTTCTCGCAGTAGTACACGATGCCCCACATTGGGGTGGTGACTGAATCATTAAATGGTTTCAAGGAGGAGATACATATATTTCTAATTTTAAAAAATGGTTTAGTGGCAGCACAATGGTGCAGTGGATAGCACTGCTGCCTCACGGTGCCGAGGTCCCAAGTTCGATCCTGGCTCTGGGTCACTGTCAGTGTGGAGTTTGCATATTCTCCCCGTGTTTGCGTGGATTTCGCCCCCACAGTTCAAAGATATACAGGCTAGGTAGATTGGCCATGATAAATTGCCCCTTAATTGGAAAAAATGAATCGGACACTCTAAATTTTATTTTTTTTTAAACTGTTTAAAGGGATATGGGGAACAGGTAGGGATGTGGATTTGAGACCAGAAAGAGATCAGCCATGATCTGATTGAATGGCGGAGCAGGCTCAAGGGGCTGAGTTACCTACTGCTGGTTCTAATTTCTATGCAAAACCACCCTGGTCCTACAAAACAGAATTCTTTTTAAACAAACATTACCATTGCAGTCAAAAACACCCAGGCTTTTAACCCTGAAATTGCCCAATACGTCGAACCCAATATTCCTTCCAGTCATTGCACACGGTAAATGTTGAGAGGCTGTTTCCTCTCATGAGAGTGTGTAGGATCAGAGTGCATAGTCGCAGAATAAGAGAGTGCCTATTTAAGACTGAGGAAGGATTCCTTCTCTCAAAGGGTGGTGAATCTTTGAAATTCTTTACCCCAGGAAGCTGTGGAGGCCGAATCCTTGAACATTTTCAAGGCTGAGGTTGATGGGTTTTTAATCAGAAGGGAAATTAAGGAGAAAAGGCAGGAAAGTGGACTTAGAGAGTGTTAGATCAGCCATGATCTTATTAAATGGCGAAGCAGGCTCGAAAGGCTGAACAACTTACTCCTGTTCCTATTTCTTATGGTCTATGTGTAAATACAGCCTGATGCCATTGCCAGGGTTCAAATATAAAATGATCATTTTGATGTGATAGCTCCGAGCACATGGCACTGTGCTCTGGCCAGGAGTAATGTATTGGAGAGGGGTAATTAGTAAAAAAAAAACACAATGCATGACTTAAATCCCACTGATGTGGGATCTCTGCATCTTCCTCATAGCTAACTCTCCCACACTACTTTGTATCATCTGCAAATTTGGAGATTATCCATTATTCGCTCGTCCAAATCATTAATATATAATGTGAACAGTTGGGATCCTAGCACAGATCCCTGCGGTACCCACTTAGTCACTGCCTGCCAATCGGAAAAAGACCAATTTATTCCAACTCTGCTATGTGAGACCTTGTTGAAAGCCTTCTGAAAGTCTAAATAAACCACATCCACTGGTTTTCCGTGGTCAGTTACATCTTCAAAGAATTCCAGGAAACTTGTCAAGCATGATTTCCCTTTCGTAAATCCATGCTGACTTTGTCCGATTATACGACTGCCTTTCAAATGCTGTGCTATGAAATCCTTGTTAATGGACTCTAGCAACTTCCCTACTACAAACATGAGGCTTACTGGTCTACAGTTCCCTGTTTTCTCTCTACCCTTTTTGAATAGTGGAGATATATTGGCTACCCTCAAATCTGTAGGAACCTTTCCAGAGTCCAAAGAATTTTGGAAAATGGCCACCAATGGGAAGTACTATTTTCTAGGGCCACTTCATTAAGTACTCTGGGATGAACATTATCTGGCCCTGGAGGTTTATCTGCCTTTAATTCCAATAATTTCCCCAAAACCATTTCTCTACTAATACTAATTTCTTTCAGCTCCTCACTAAACTTTGTGTTTCTCAGAACGTCCGGTACATTATTCATGTGTTCTTTTGTGATGACAGGAGCAAAGTACAAATTTAGTCCCTCAGCCATTTCTTCGTTCCTTGTTATCACAGAATACTACAGTGAAGAAGAGGCCCTTCGGCCCATCGAGTCTGCACCGACAAACAAAAGGCCCTGACCTGTCCACCTAATCTCACTTGCCAGCACTTGGCCCATAGCCTTGAATGTTTTGATGTGACAAGTATTCATCCAGGTACTGGATGTGAGGCATTCCCCCTCTACACCCTTCTAGGCAGCGCATTCAAGGCCATCACCACCCTCTGGGTAAAAAAGTTTATCCTCAAATCCCCCCTAAACCTCCACCCCCCACTTTGAACTTGTGTCCCTTCAACTATGGGGAACAGCTCCTCCCGATCCACTCTGTCCATTCCCCTCATAAACTTGTACACCTCAATCAGGTCACCCCTCAGTCTTCTCTGCTCCAGAGAAAAAAAAACCAAGCCTATCCAACCTCTCTTCATAACTTAAATGTTCCATCCCAGGCCACATTCTGGTGAATCTTCTCTGTACCCCCTGCAGTGCAATTACATCCTTCCTATAATGCGGCGACCAGAACTGCACACAGTACTCCAGATGTGGTCTCACCAATGTTCTATAAAGCTCCATCATGACCTCCCTGCTTTTGTAACCTATGCCACGATTGATAAAGGCAAGTGTACCATATGCCTTTTACACCACCCTATTAACCTGCCTGCCCTATCGAGCTGTTTCTCACCATGCCAGTCCTTCTCCCTCAGGTGTGTCGTTTGGAAGAAGTCTATGTCTGCCCTCAGGTTTTTTAGATGGGTGGAGACTCTGGATCTTTGCACCAGGCTGTTGAGTACTCTGACTTTACAGGTGACAATTGTGATGGAGGGCTTCTGTGCACCCCTCCCCCCTTACGGGGTGAACCACATGGACGTGCCCCTGCACGGCAGGGTCTCCCCTTGTTTGAGCGCCGAGATGGCCACTGTTGTCTTCTTTGTTCCAGCCATCCCCATGTGCGACCGGTTGTAACCAGTAACCCTGCCATCCCCACCCCTCTCCCCACCTAATCCCAGACACTCTTCCCCCCCCCCCCCCCCACCTGAGCCCCTCTGCCCGCCATTCCCTCTTCTCGCTCCCTGTACCACTGTTGCCTCCCCCTACTACCTCATTTCCCCACCCCTCCTTCCCCCGGTTTGTGTTTTCTTCCCCCCTTCTGCCAGGCGCTCCCTCCCTATCAGGAGCTGTGTCGACTATTGTTATCTTTCCAGCCCTTCATCTGGATGAACTGGTTTTCATCCTGTGACGTGTTGAAATAATGTTCCTTTGTGTCATATGTTAGTCAAAGTCTCGCTGTGTACAACATTCCCAACCACATCCTGTTTTTGAATAAAGCCGCCTTGGCCCCATTAAACCCAGCCGACACTTGTCCAGGTCAGCCCCAATAGCCTAATAGATGTGGTTCATATGTCCCTCCCATCTGCAGGACCATGAGCTTCTTGCATAGTTAGGGATCCCCAATTTATCCTAGAATTTATGAAGCTTTGCTATGATCACCTGCAGTGGTTTTCTGACTTTAGGCCTTTGCCAGAGCGACCTGCTGGCCCGTCTACCTCTGGGGCTTGCACAGGCTTTCTCCCCCAACTAGCTTTCCGAGCATTTGTGCAACGTACTCCATAAGGGTTCTGCCCTCCGTACCCTCAAGTAGCCCGACAATCCTTAAGTTCTGCCGGCGAGACCTGTTCTCCTGATCCTCCACCTTCTGCTCGAGTGTTCCCTGGGTTGTTACCAAACTTGTAACAGCTGTCTCGAGCACATTGATCGCTCTGGTCAATGAACGCTCTCTTCAGGTCCTGCACCATCGCCCCCCTGGGTCTTCAGTCTCTGCTTCATCTTCTCCAGCCCCTCTTCGAAGCGGGTCAAGGTGAACTCTATGGCTGACCTCATGGCCACCATGAGGTCCAGTCCTCCTTAATGGAGTTCCTGTGCATTTGGAGCTATTTGATAGGAGCTCCATCCACTGTTCCCTCGGTGAATGGGTCAGAGTTCGCGATGGTGAAGCCGTTCAGTCCACCATTCTCTGCTCCGCCTCGCTCCACATGTCCGAGTCTGGGTCTTCTTCTCTGGACTCTTACTTTAGCTGTTTTTCCACTTCCATGGTTGATTTGCAGGCATTTCCGCGGTTTGCTGTTAGTTTCGGGTGAGTGAGGGATTTGTTTTGTTATTTTGGAGACTGATTTAAGAGCTAAAAGGGTTCAAGTTGAATCTCCTAAGGGAGAGCCACCTTTAGTGCGATCGCTCAGCACATCGCCACCACCAGTATTTGTATTCATAGCTCCACATCAAAGGCTTTATAACCACTTGGAGCTGTCAATTAAACTGTGAATTTATGGTCTCTCCAGTGATAACAGTAGGCTGTGAATCAGTCATATAGCACTAACTGATAAATGATAACCCCCAGATTTATGTCAACAGAATAAAATTGCAAACAGACATAGCAGGCTTTTAAAACAAATTCAAGGACTTGGGATTTAAATGTCTTGACAGTCCCAATGAGCTGATCTACTTATTAGGAATATTCATGTCTACTTTTAACAGCCCCAAAAGGGCAACTTACCAATCCAAACATGGTGCCCGCCCTCTCCAAATAAGGTGACCGACCACTCAAAATTACTCAAGCATCGTTAGGCCTTTTACTCAAATGTCTAAAGCCCGCAAGCCATGCGCTACACATCCACCCGCGGAAATTGCATCTGTTTTAAGGCAGCTTCACTTCTACATGCGCAAAATGCAACCCGCCCCCATTACCGCACTCTCATCCATCCCCAGTGAAAATGGTGGGTGTTGGGTCCAGTGCTTGATTCCAAAATCGCAGCCCAGGTGTCTCAATATCAGCAAAACTAAGGAGCTGGTCATTGATTTCAAGGAGCGAAGTATCGTACACACCCCTGTCTACATCAATGGTGCCGAGACGGAGATGGTGGACAGCTTCAAATTCCTTGGTGTGCACATCATCAACAATCTGCCCTGGTCCACCAATGTCGACGCTACGACCAAGAAAGCACAACAGTGCCTATACTTTTTCAGGAAACTAAGGAAATTTGGCATATTCACATTGACTCTGACCGATTTTTACAGATGTACCATAGAATGCATTACAGCTTGCTTGGCAATTACTCGTTCCAAGGCCATAAGAAACTACAGAGTCGTGAACACAGCCCAGTCCATTACGTGAACCGCCCTCCCATCCACTGACTCTGTCTACACCTCCCATTGCTTTGGAAAGGCGGGCAGCATAACCAAAGACCCCTCCCACCCGGGTTATTCTCTCTTCCATCGGGCAGGAGATACAAAAGTCTGAGAACATGCACAAACAGATTCAAAAACAGTTATTTCCCTGCTGATACCAAACTCCTGAATGACCTCTTAAGGACTGAACTGATCTCTCCATGCATCTTCCCGACTGAGTAGCATTACCCTCCATATGCTTCACCCCATGTCTATGTCTATGTATCTACATCGTGTATTTATCGTATGTCCTATGTTTTTCATGTATGGAACGGTCTGTCTGGACTGGACGCAGAACACTACTTTTCACTGTACCTCAGTACACGTGACAATAAATCCAAATCTTGGCCTAGTAGGAGGCCGCTATCATCACCAGGAAACTTTGGCCCAAATGATTTTTTGTGGAAAGCTGTACTATTCTAAAAATCACTGCTCTAGAGACCACTGGTTTAGCTCACTGGGCTAAATCGAAGCACCCCAAGGCAGGCCAGCAGCACGGTTCAATTCCCGTACCAGCCTCCCCGAACAGGTGCCGGAATGTGGCGACTAGGGGCTTTTCACAGTAACTTCATTGAAGCCTACTCGTGACAATAAGCGATTTTCATTTCATTAAACAAACACTGTACAGGTCTCAATAGTAAAAGACTGCTTACCTGTAAGTAGGTTTTGGGGACCAAACCTTTTTTTCCATTAGCATTTTCTCCAAGCCACCAACCATCAAACCTTTTATCAAGGATTCTTAAAACGTCACCTTTCTGCACCATTAAAAAAAAAGAAAAAATAATAAATTGAATTATAGAATGAGAAATTAATTTGGATGGTAATTTAAATCGCATTAGTGTTATTTCATTTGATTGAAGTTGTTTCACTGTATCTGCAGTTAACACTCCATGAGCGTCCCATTTTAAGACTTGTTTGAACTTCTTTTGATTCAATATTGGATGTGTTAATGATTTTCACATTTAGTGCAAGACTCTTTAAATAAATGGTCAAAGTTGAAAGTGAAGTCATTTTCTTGTCCCCATTTCCTGTATGTCTCCCGCTTCATTTTCGAACATCTTTTCTTTCCTATTTCATAACTTGACATATTTTCATATTCCTTCATATCCTTTTGGGTTTTTTAAAGTCTTTTATTTGGGTCACCAAAATGGTCTTTGTTTCGATAATTTCATTAGACCGTTACTGAACATAGTGAAGACTGTACATTTGGGGACAGACATCTAATCAGAACTCTTGACAACAGGGGCTGGACTTTTGGCACAAGGTGGGTAACAGAAGCCAGGTCTGTTTCTGTGTCAAATTTTGGATACTGAGGCAGGATGCTCGAGTCAAAATATTTTCCAACTAATTGCACACGTCTCAGTAAAATAGACACCATTTTTGTTCCAGAGTTTGGGGTGGGGGGGTTGGATGTGGGTGCGGGATGGAGTTGGGCCCACCAACCCTGGAAGCAGAGCATTGGTGGCATGGGGTCAGGCAAGTGTTAAGGCGGGCTGGTTGGAAGGCCCACCTCGGTTCTCAGACGAGGTGGATAAAACACAAAATTCAACCCAGCCCATGCTTCCAGTGATGGTCTCCTCTTTGAATTGCGACCAGCTGAATCTGCAGACACCAAAGGCATCTTCAGCCTTGTGAGATACCATGTAGTACAGGCAGAAACGATAGACGAGGAGAGAAAAGATTGCTGTAATGGAAATTCTTACCAAGTTTAAAAAAAATAAATCTAGTGTACCCAATTCATTTTTTCCAATTAAGGGGCAATTTAGCGTGGCCAATCCACCGATCCTGCACATCTTTGGGTTGTGGGGGTGAAACCCACGCAAACATGGGGAGAATGTGCAAACTCCACACGGTGACCCAGAGCCGGGAGGCTGCAGGGCTAACCCACTGCGCCACCGTGCTGCCCCTTATTCTTACCAAGTTAAAACCCGGGCACACAGAGGTCCAGACTGACAGATGTGTGCTGGAGGAATTGGTGGTGCAGATGGTCAGGTGTAAAAACACCATGGTCCCTCAGAGGAACTGGGAGACACTCAAGGACTGTGATTGTTGGCAGCAATGATCTCAGGCCAAGGACATTGCTGAAAGATTTCCTCAGGACTGTGTCAAAGCGCCAGTCATCTTCAGTTGCTTCAAAGACCTTTCCGCTATCAGTCGGTCAGAAGTGCTTGGTTTGCTAATGATTGCAGTTCAATTTGGAATTCCTTTGATAATGAAGCAGTCCATTCATGCATGAAGCAAAGCGGGAACATTGTGCTAATATATGGCTTGTTTCATTCGCACCATACAAGTGCCAAATAATGACCATCTCCAACAAGAGAGAATCTGACCACTCCCTCTTTTGACATTCAACATCATTTCTATCACTGAATCCCCCACCATCAACATTCCAGGGGCTACCATTGACCATAATTTTAATTGGATTAGCCACATAAATACTGTGAATACAAGAGCAGGTTACAAGCTGAAAATTCTGGGGAGAGTATCTCATTTCCTGACTCTCCAAAGAAGAGTCAAAGAAAAGCTTTGGCAAAGAATCATCCAGAGTTGAAACGTTAGCTCCCTTCTCTCTCCACAGATGCTGTCAGACCTGCTCAGATTGTCCAGTATTTTCCGTTTTTGTTTCAAATTCCAGCATCCACAGTAATTGTTTTAATCTCCAAATAGGCAAGTGATGGAATATTCTCCACTGCTTCATTATCATACTTAAAGTTTCAACTAGCCTCTTTGGATTAGGTTCCAAAGTCTGGCCTTAGTTAAAGTGAGAAATGAGCAGGTTGGACATGGATTTTGAGTCACAAAACAGATTTTTGACACTAACTACCCATTCCACCCCCAACCTCCTCCCCACCCACCTTCAATCCAAATAGACCCGTTTTTAGGATAAAGTTCAGCTAACTAACTAACCCTTCGGATCAAGTATTGCGTAACACATTGAATTTATCCCTCAGTGCTGCCTGCAGCAAACTTCTGAATTATCACAGTTGCTTAAGTTTTTTAAGAACCAGTTAATTAGTAAAATACATGACCGAGTCTCTGGAGGCAAGGCTCTTTCACTGTCCGACCATATAATGTAGAGGCATAATGACACTTTTTTAAGATTTGTATTATAGTCATTTTCAGTTCAACAGTCCTTTTTATTAAGTGTGGGATTCTTGACTGAATAGGGACAGGCAGCTCCAACCAATAAGGTTTTCCCATGTTTTACAATACCGACAACTAAATACAAGTCATACAATACTGCACTATTTTAACGAAATATGGTTACCTTAAACGCCAGATCACTTTCCTCCTGAGCTACAAAGTCACTGATTGTAACAAACAGTTTAATATTATCTTGTTCATCAGATTCTTCCCCTTCATCCTCATCATCGTCCTCATTCTCTTCTTCATCACCATCTTTAACATTTCCCATTTTTCCCTGTTTCACAACATTAGTCGGGCTCTGTGTCTTCCTAGCAAAAAGAAATTACAATAGTTATTTCTACATTAATAAAGCTATTAGTATTATGACAGTAATGACTGTCTTGTATTAGATATTAGTAGACGTACATGACCATAAATCAGGCTCCAAGGCAGCAAGCTGGCCAGTGGTTAGCACTGCGGCCTCACAGCACCGAGGTCCCATGTTCGATCCCGGCTCTGGGTCACTGTCCATATGGAGTTTGCACATTTCGCCCCCACAACCCAAAAGATGTGCAAGGTAGGTGGATTGGCCATGCTAAATTGCCCCTTAATTGATAAAAATGAATTGGGCATTCTAAATTTAAAAAAAAAACAAATCAAGCTCCAATTCAAAACTTAGCCATAGCTTTATTGAGCATGCCAATACATTATATAATTGTTACTGATGCTTGAAAGCAGATCAATAATGGGTGTCTTTAAGTAAGCGATTTTACTGAAGTGTTCCTGGAAAAATGCTTCTGCACGGACTCCTGGAGCCTATAGATCAATCTAAAATACTTGCCTAGTTATTTCATTCTTGATTTGGGTTTTGCTGCAGGTCTCCATCAAGCAAACAGAGCCCATGGTTCAACAGTGTAAGAATATAACACATCTGTGGACAAACTGGTCCTGGAACTTTCGAGGGTTTACAAACTCCACTCTAGAATCTTCTTCCAAACAACACTTTCTCTCAGATGCCTTCACCAAAGATTCTCTTCCAGGATTTCAACCTCTACTTGGTATTCCTCTGCCCTGGATTGCCATGTGCATTCAAGCTTCCATGCAATCTCTCAGGTATCCAGTCACATCAACAGAACACTACTGTTTCACAAGCTATATTAAGGTGTACACCAAACTTTCAATCACCTCGAATAGCTTCTCACCCAGCTGACTTTAAATCTGGTTCCTGTGGCTGTCTCTTTAATTTGGAGCCTTGTCTCTGCAACTTTCTCTAAATGCACCAATTAGGACCTTGTACCTTTCACTTCAAAGTGCTCCTGAAACCTCCTTTTGTTCCATTCTCTGGTTTCTGGGACTTTGTCCTGTGCATTGTCCTGTCAGAACTGTGGTTTCCATGGAATGCTCCTTACCTCTGGGTTACCTGGTTCAAACTCATCTACCTGCTCTTACTGTCCAGTGTGGGCCTCTGGTTGCTAAGCAACAGCTTGTTTTTTTAAACCCTGCAATTGCTTTTATGTAGTAAAACCTCATTATAATGCAGGCATCCAAGCCCACAGACTTTCATGCTACCTTTAACAAAGAACTATACTGAAATGCTAACATGCCAGTTACTTAATACAAATATTCGTTACTTCAAACTACCTTGATTGACTTAAAACACCAGGAAATTTTGAAATAATGCCGTGTACACCCAAGACTAAATCACTGATATATATCAAGAAAAATTTGCATTTGTGTTATGAGAGGAACATATTAGGAACTTGGGTCCAGAAATAGGATTGAAGATGTAACAGGTAATTTAGGGGTTAACGGACTAAGGGAAAAACTGTTAGTAAGGAGTCAGAGGGATCTGCCCATATCTAGCCTGAGTTACATTGTCTCATTCAGACTTAAACACGTTCGTGGGAATATACAGGATGCCCCTGTTCAGCCAGGATGATCCACTCGGGATCCATTGTCCTTCAGGACACTTTTCACCAGCCATTAGCCCATTACAGAGTCTGAGGTTAGTTGCATATCAATAGCATGGCTCTTTTTGTTTGTATGAAGGGGAGTGGGAAATCTTATTTGAGGATCTGAGTGGAGCTCAGAGAGCGAGAGAGGAAGAATCCTGTTTGAACAGGTCAAGGCTGGGGACAAAGTATGGGCTGGAGCAAGGGGAAATGTTTAGATACATGCAGGTTCGAGATTTTGCCAGGAAGGAGTTACTGAGCATCCTGGTGGAGCCGGCCTCCACATTGCTACAGGAAGTGCTGATGAAAGGGGGACTGGAGAAGGGGGTAGTTTGCAGGGCTATTTTGGAAGAGGAGAAGGCACCAACTGGAAGGGATCAAAGCAAAGTGGGAGGAAGAGTTGGGCGAGGATATGGAGGAGGGGTTCTGATGTGAGGTGCTCTGGAGAGTGAACGCCTTCACCTTGTGCGCGAGGTTGGGGCTGATACAGCTGAAGGTGGTATATAGTGCACACCTCACAAGGGCAAGGATGAGCCGGCTCTTTGAGGGGGGTAGAAGATATGTGTGAGGGGGGCAGCGCAAATCACGTTCATATGTTTTGGCCCTGTCCAAAGCTGGAGGATTACTGGACAGAGGTTTTTAGGGTAATCTCTAAAGTGGTGCACGTGAAACTGGACCCGGCCCCTCGGGAGACCATATTCGGGGTGTCGGACCAGCCGGGGAAGAAAACGGGTGCAGTGGCAGATGTTGTAGCCTTCGCCTCATTGATCACCCGAAGGCGGGTCCTGTTGGGATGGAGAGCAACCTCTCCATCTTTTTGTACCCTGTGCCCTAGCGTAGCGGGGGGTCCTGTAGGAATTCTTGACTCTTGAGAAGGTTAAGGTTGAACGGAGGGAAAGGATGGAGGGGTTCTACAATTTATGGGTGTTATTCATTATGCACTTTCAAGAATTGGATAACATTGAACATTAGTGGGGGTGGGGGGGAGGACTGTATGTGTTGATGGTGACTATGGGCGTTTCCTGATTCCTTTTCGTTATTTGTTTATGATAACATGCGGGCAGTTGTTTGGGGGTTAGTGGGAGGATGGGATTGTTGTTGTTGATATGGGGATTGACATTATATTCGTTACTGTTTATTGTTGGTGGGTGCAAATTTGGGAGAAAATGTGAAGAGGCAGAAAAAAAAATATTTTTTAGAAAACAGTTGACCTCAGAGCACACATGGGAGTGGAGGGGAGGGGGGGCGTGGGTTGATGAGGGGAAAGAAAGGGGAAAATGAAAAAGCTGGCAATTTAGGTTTGGGCAGCAGGGAATCTTGGATAGCTTGAAGTCCAGTAACTAGGGGAAAGAGAGAGTGGTGCTTCAGAGGCAGCTAATTGATGGCCTCGATTTTGTAACAAGGTGGCCGCACCTGTGGTATAGTGGTGAGCACTGTTGCCTCACAGAAGCAGGGACCCAGGTTCATTTCCGGCCTTGGGTGACTGTCTGTGAGGGGTTTGCACGTTCTCCCCATGTCTGCAGGGGTTTCCTCCTGGTGCTCTGGTTTCCTCCCACAGTATAAAGATGTGCAGGTTAGGTGGACTGACTATGCTAAAAATTTCCCCTTGGGTGTCCAAAGATGTGCAGGTTGGTTGGGGTTGCGGGAATGGGGAGTGGGCCTGGGTGGAGTGCTCTTTCGGAGGGTCGGTGCAGTCTCAATGGGCTAGGTAGCCTCCTTTTGCACTGTAAGGATTCTATTCATTGATGAATCTCACTGGTAGCGAGCTCTTGTTCCATGGAACATCATGCACCGCTACACACTTAGGAGATGAAGATGGTAGGTTTAAGAGGACGGTTTGTGCTGGAGATGAGAAGTCAGGGTAATCTTTGCCTTCCTAGGTAATATTTGACACTTTAAAGGAAGATAAGCAGGGTCCAAATGTGACTCAGCCAGATTTGGTACAAGTGGTTAAACCAAGTGTTCGCCAGAGACGTTCAAATCTGCATTCTTTATAATTAGGGAATTGAGATGGTAGGAATAACCTTAGCCAGTACATGAAGTGAACCCATGTTGTTGGCTTCACTCTGCATCATGAACCAGCTGTCCAACCAACTGAGCTAAACCAGCCCCAGAGGAATAATTGGGGTGTGTGTGTGTAAAGGCTTTAGTGGAGACAAGGGTATCAACGGTGGTGGACAAGGATTGATTTCAGAAATCAGTGGCTGCAGAAATGCCATGATGAATCACAGGTTAAAGGTTAGATAGTTGGGAATTCTTTGAAACTGTAATGTAACAGACTTGAGGGACAGTTCATTTTTCCCCTCAGAAAGAAATGGGGTGGGGGAAAGGAATATGGGGAGCCAAAGAATTAATCAGAGTGTCTTATCAGTGGTAGCTGCAATTGTGACACTGAGTATGAGAGGGTCAAGGGAGTGACTGAGAATATGGGTATATGGAGGGTGAAATTTAAGATGCAGTAAACTCGAAGCAGAGAAAGCAAGAGTTGTGATAGAGATCGAATTAAGTTTGCAGACCATGAAGTGACAAACAAACAAGAGCTTTATTGGAAAGGTGTTTATTCAATAGGCTGTAAGGATAGATTGCCCGTTTGCCCGTGCAAAGGGCCAAGGATGTCATCATGTGATTGAACTCAAAGTGACCTTGTTCCAACTAGGAACAAACATGAATACACAACAGTTTCCTCCTCCCCATTACATGAGAGGTTACTGCAATGAAACACAATATAAAAGTCAATAAGTTAGATGTTTCAGAGGACGTTAATTTCTGTGTGGTAGTCGGCGAACCTCAGGCATCAGCTTTATTGTGTTGACTGCAACCTCTGGTGATTTGGTTCAGTGTGGGCAGAGTTGCCTCAACTGGAGTGGATGTCGTGTTCACAGTTTGACTCTGTGTTTGGGGTACTAGCTTCCATAGTTGTTTCTGGTATTGTCAGGTTCTCAGGAATGTCTAGGTCTTCACTTGGTACAGTTTGTTGCAGATTCTTGGTTGACCCGCCTACATTATCCCGAGTTTAAACAGTGTAGGATACCTGTCCTGGCTGTGTTAAGATGAAGGCAGGTAACCACTTCTTACAGGTGGTAAAATTCCTTGCCAATACTTTGTGAAAAGCACAGCGTTTAACACTGTTCTCACTTTGCTGTTTCCTCTCAATAATTTTGCTCGGCTTTGGCAGCTTCAGCAGATCAAACGCAGTGCGTAATTGACGTTTTACCATGAGTGATGCCAGCGTGCTTTAGGTTGTCGAATATGTTGTATTCCTGTATGTCGTCAGGTATTGGCTTAGTTGTCTAGTCAATGATCCTTTCTCATGAGTTACCTTGGATGAATGCTTCATTGTCTGAACAAACCTTTCAGCCAGCCCATTTGTAGCAGGATGATGAGAAGTGGATTGGTGTTGGATTCTGTTCTCCTTTAGATAATTTGTGAATTCTTATGAGATGAACTGTGGCCTGGGGAGGCACGGTGGCGTAGTCTTTACAATGATGACTTCAGGCCATTTCGATTGTGCATCTACCGCAATGAAAAACATACGTCCTTTGAATGGTCCAGCATGATCAATATGCACTCTTACCCTTTTAAGGGAAGCACGGTAGCACAGTGGTTAGCACATTTGCTTCACAGCTTCAGGGTCCCAGGTTCGATTCCCGACTTGGGTCACTGTCTGTGTGGAGTCTACACGTTCTCCCCTAACTCTGCGTGGGTTTCCTCCAGGTGCTCCGGTTTCCTCCCACAGACCAAAGATGTACAGGTTAGGTGGATTGGCTATGATAAATTGCCCAAAAAAGGTTAGGTGGGGTTACTGGGATAGGGTAGAGCTGTGAGCTTGAGTCGGGTGCTCTTCCATTATTTTGAGTCTCCGGAGGAGGCGTGGGCCTTTGTTCAGGCCGAGAAGCTGGGCACAGACTGAGGGTCGGGATGGGCGATTGGGGACTGCGGTGGATATGTTATGCCTATATTTGGTTGGGGGGGGGGGGGCTTTGCATTGTTTTGGGTTTCGCGGTGTTTTTCTCTTTCGGGTTGGGGAGGGTGGATGGGGCGGGTTGGGCACTGTTTTGGTTGGTGGCGGGGCCTGGTAGGTGGAGAGCGCGGGATTTTTTTCCCACGCCGAAGACTGGGGGGACCGGGGCGGGGAAGCGAGGATTGTTTCCCGCGCTTAGATCGGAGGGGGAGAGCCTGTGAATGGGGAGCGGGAGAGGAGGGTATGCCACACAATGGGAGGAGTCGATCCGGCTGATAACCTGGAATGTAAGGGGACTTAATGGGCCGGTTAAGCGGGCCCGCGTGTTCGCGCACCTGAAGGGGCTCAAGGCGGATGTGGTTATGCTCCAGGAGACACACCTGAAGGTGGCAGACTGGTAAGACTGAGGAAAGGGTGGGTAGGTCAGGTGTTTCACTCGGGGCTAGATGCCAAAAATAAAGGGGTGGCGATCTTGGTGGGAAAGGAGGTGTTATTCGAGGCGTTGAGCATTGTGGCAGATAATGGCGGTAGGTACATAATGGTAAGTGGTAAGTTGCAGGGAGAGAGGGTGGTACTGGTCAATGTGTACGCTCCGAACTGGGACGATGCGGGTTTTATGCGGCGTATGTTGGGTCGGATCACAGGCTTGGAAGTGGGGGGCCTGATAATGGGGAGAGACTTTAACATGGTGTTGGATCCTGCACTGGGTCGCTCCAGGTCTAGGACGGGTAGGGAGCCGGTGGAGGCTAGAATGTTGAGGGGATTTATGGACCAAATGGGAGGGGTGGACCTTGGAGATTTGCAAGGCCGGGGGCTAGGGAATTTTCATTCTTCTCACATGTCCATAAGGCTTATTCTCGAATCGACTTTTTCATTTTGAGTAGGGCGCTGATAGCGAGAGGAGAGGATACCGAGTATTCGGCAATAGCCATTTCGGACCACGCCCCGCATTGGGTGGACTTGAAGATGGGGGAGGAGAGGGACCAGCGCCCGCTGTGGCGCTTGGAGGTGGGGCTGTTGGCGGATGAGGAGGTGAGCGAGCGGGTCCGAGGAAGTATAGAGAGGTACTTGGAGACCAACGACAACGGGCAGGTCCGAGTGGGGATGGTATGGGAGGCACTGAAGGCGGTGGTGAGGGGAGAGCTGATCTCCATCAGGGCCTACAAGGAGCAGAGGGAGCGGGGGGAGAGGGAGAGGCTGGTGGGGGAGATGGTGAGGGTAGACAGGAGGTATGCGGAGGAGCCGGAGGAAGGATTGTTGAGGAAGAGGCGCAGCCTCCAGGCCGAATTCGACCTGGTGACCACCAGGAAGGCGGAGGTGCAGTGGAGGAAGGCCCAGGGGACGGTCTACGAGTATGGGGAAAAGGCAAGCCGGATGCTGGCGCATCAGCTTCGGAAGCGGGACGCAGCTAGGGAGATCGGGGGAGTTAAGGTCAGGGGAGGGAGCGTGGTGCGGAGTGGGGTTGGCATCAATGGGGTCTTCAGGGACTTCTACGAGGAATTGTACCGATCCGAGCCCCCACGGGAGGAGGCAGGGATGGGCCGTTTCCTGGACCAATTGAGGTTTCCAAAGGTGGAAGAGGGACTGGTGGCGGGACTGGGGGCCCCGATTGGGCTGGAGGAACTGATCAAAGGGATAGGAAGCATGCAGGCGGGGAAGGCACCGGGGCCGGACGGTTTCCCGGTCGAGTTCTATAAAACATATATGGGCCTGTTGGGCCCGCTGTTAGTTAGGACCTTCAATGAGGCAAGGGAGGGGGGGGCTTTACCCCCGACGATGTCCCGGGCACTGATCTCCTTGATCCTGAAGCGGGACAAGGATCCCTGCAATGTGGGTCTTACAGACCGATTTCCTTGCTAAATGTAGATGCCAAGGTGCTGGCGAAGGTCTTAGCCACAAGGATTGAGGATTGTGTGCCGCAGATCATCCATGAAGACCAGACGGGGTTTGTGAAGGGGAGACAGTTGAACGCGAATGTGCAGAGGCTTTTGAACGTTATCATGATGCCGGCGAGGGAGGGGGAGGCGGAGATAGTGGTGGCGATGGACGCTGAGAAAGCCTTCGATAGGGTAGAGTGGGGGTACCTGTGGGAGGTGCTGAAGAGGTTCGGGTTTGGGGAGGGGTTTGTCAGGTGGGTTAGGCTGTTGTATGAGGTCCCGATGGCGAGTGTGGCCACAAATAGGAGGAGGTCCGAGGGCTTTCGGTTGCACCGAGGGACGAGACAGGGGTGTCCCCTGTCCCCCCTGCTCGTCGCACTGGCGATTGAACCCCTGGCTATGGCACTGAGAGAGTCGAGGAACTGGAGGGGGTTGGTGCGGGGTGGGGAGGAGCATAGGGTGCCGCTGTATGCGGACGACCTGCTGCTGTATGTGGCGGACCCGGTGGGAGAAATGCCAGAGGTAATGAGGATGCTTAGGGAATTCGGGGACTTTTCGGGGTACAAGCTCAATATGGGGAAGAGCGAGCTGTTCGTAGTTCAGCTAGGGGACCAGGAGAGGGGGATTGGTGAGCTCCCACTAAAAGGGCGGAGAGGAGTTTCAGATATTTGGGGGTCCAGGTGGCCAGGAGCTGGGGGGGCCCTGCATAGGCTTAACTTTACAAGGCTGGTGGAGCAAATGGAGGAGGAGTTCAAGAGGTGGGACGCGTTGCCGCTGTCCCTGGCGGGTAGGGTGCAGTCAATCAAAATGACGGTGCTCCCAAGGTTTTTGTTCCTGTTCCAGTGCCTCCCAGTGTTTATCCCGAAGGCTTTTTTCAGGCGGGTTAACAGGAGTATGATGGGGTTTGTGTGGGCGCGAGGGACTCAGAGGGTGAGAAGGATGTTCCTGGAGCGGAGTAGAGATAGGGGGGGGGGGGGGGGGGGGGCTGGCGCTGCCCAACCTCTGTGGGTACTACTGGGCCGCCAATGCGACAATGGTGCGCAAGTGGGCGATGGAGGGGGCGGCGGCTGCATGGAAGAGGCTGGAGACGGCGTCCTGTGTGGGTACGAGTCTGGGGGCGCTGGCAACGGCGCCGCTGCCGCTCCCTCCAAGGAGGTATACCACGAGCCCGGTGGTGGTGGCGGCCCTCAAATTTTGGGGGCAGTGGAGGTGGCATAGGGGCCTCGGCATGGACCCCATTACGGGGGAAGCACCGGTTCGCCCCAGGAAGAACAGATGGAGGGTTTTCGGGGTGGCACAGGGCAGGGATACGTAGGTTGGGGGACCTGTTTGTGGACGGGAAGTTCGCGAGCTTGGGTGAGCTGGAGGAGAAGTACGGGCTCCCCCCGGGGAACACCTTCAGATACTTACAGGTAAGGGTGTTTGCCAGACGGCAGGTGGTGGAATTCCCACGGCTACTGCCACACACAGTACAGGACAGGGTGCTCTCGGGGGGGGTGGGTGGGAATGGGGAAGATATCGGAAACTTACCAGGTGATGCAGGAGGAGGAGGAGGCCTCGGTGGTGGAGTTGAAAGGTAAGTGGGAGGAGGAGTTGGGAGAGGAGATCGAAGAGGGGACGTGGGAGGGTGTTGGGGAGTAACATAGGGAGGGTGAACTCTTCCTCTTCATGCGCGAGGCTCAGCCTCATACAGTTTAAGGTGCTGCACAGGGCACACATGACCGGGACAAGATGAGCAGGTTCTTTGGGGGTGAGACAGGTGTTTTAGGTGCTCAGGGAGCCCAGCAAATCACACCCATATGTTCTGGGCATGCCCAGCGCTGGAGGAATTTTGGAAGGGCGTAGCGAGGACGGTGTCGAGGGTGGTAGGATCCAGGGTAAAACCTGGCTGGGGGCTCGCAATATTTGGGGTGGCAGAGGAGCCGGGAGTGCAGGAGGCGAAAGAGGCCGGAATTCTGGCCTTTGCGTCCCTGGTAGCCCGGCGAAGGATTCTCCTTCAGTGGAAAGATACGAGGCCCCCAAGCGTGGAATCCTGGATCAGCGATATGGCAGGGTTCATTAAATTGGAGAGGGTGAAATTTGCCTTGAAAGGGTCGGTACAACGGTTCTTTAGGCAGTGGCAACCGTTCTTAAGACTTTCTGGCAGAACGATAGACATTGGTCAATGGCAGCAGCAGCTCGGGGGGTGGGGGGGGTTTACTTTATTTTTGTTTATGTTATTTACACTGGAAGGGTCTGAGGGGGTGTATACACCTGTTGTCTTAAGTCGGGGTGTTAATGTTAATTTATTATTTAGGTACAGGGGGGGGGGGAGGGGTTTGGGGGGTTGCTTTTTTAGATTGTGTTTTGTACTTAACCCTGTTGGGTTCTTTTTTCTTTCTCATTTTGTTATTGATATTTTATGAAAACCTTTAATAAAAATTACTTTTTTTTAAAAAAAGAGTAGGGTGCTCTTTCCAAGGTCCAGTGCAGACTCGATGGGCCGAATGGCTTCCTTCTGCACTGTAAATTCTATGAAAATTCTATAATTCTTACTCTTCTGGCCATTCCCATGGATTTAATGGCACTAGTGGTGGCAGGTTACAAATTTTTGCACAAGCTGAACACATGCTCGCTTTTCTCCTATATTTCACTATCAATCCTTAACCACCAAAAATAGCTTCTGGCTATCTCCTTCATCCTTACTATCCCACAATGACCTTCATGAAGTTGGATTAGGGCATGTTCCCTTAACAATGGCGGAATGATGACTCATTGCCCAGAGGAGACAACCAGCCTGTACAGATAGTTTGAGTCTACGAGTAACATATGGTTACACTCCAGGTTTGCTCCTGCTGTTGTGCCACAAAGTACCATGTTCATAACTTCTGACAGCAGTGGATTATTTCTGGTATAATTCTTAACTTGTCCTGCGGTTACAGAAGGGTTACAGACTTCTTCGAAATATATGCCACTTGAACTATTCACCGATGACTCGTTAGGTAAAGGTAATCTAGAGAGTCCTTCAGCATTTCCAAGATTTGACTGACAATATTTTATTGTGCATGCATGTTCTGACAACAGCAATGTCCATCGCTACATCCGGCTCCTTGCTAATCATGGAATACTGGTTGTGGCCCAAGTATCGATGTCAGTTGTCGATGATCTGTTAGTCCATATGGGTATTGGCAATAACATTTGATTCCAAAATGATGCCTAGACTTTCCTTCTCCACCTGTGCAGAGTTAATTTCTGCTCTGTTCAACGATCTTAATGCAAATCCATATCTTCATTGGGCATTGCGTGAGAAACCACTGCTCCCACCTCATAAGGTGATGCATTGTAATCCAGTTGCAATGGTAACTTTGGATCAAAGTGTGTCAGGGCTTATGACTTTAGTAATGCCTCTTTGGTTTGTACGAAGGCCTTCTCACACAGATCCACCCATTTCCATTTCCTGTTTTTCACACAATAAGTTGTGTAAAGGCTTGAGGATACCCGTTGCTAATTAGGAACAAACCTTCCATAGTTTAATAAGCACAAAAACTGATTTACGTTTTGAGGTGCAGGTGCCTCAGTTTTGAAGACTATTTGTGCAATCTCTTTGCATCTATAACATGCCCCAAGTATTCAATAGATCTGAAGAATTTACATTTATCCTTCCATACTCTTAGTCTGTAATTTTCTAGTTTCTGGGGTGTAGCATCTAAATTTTGAAAATGCCCTTCTTCGTTCTTTCCAGTAATTTAAGATATCATCAAAGTAGCACTAGACTCCTAGTCCACTTCAAATTTGATCCAACGCAGGTGGGAACATGATGCCAAATGGAAGTCTTTTAAATCGGAATAGCCCTTTGTGTGTCACAATTGTCAAATATTGTTGTGAATCAGCGTCTACATTATCTGGAGGCAAGCATGACTAACGTCAACTTTACTGAAATGCTGGCCTCCAAACAACCCAGCAAATAAATAATCAATTAAAAAAGGCAGAGGGTGCTGCTCTGCACACAGTGCCAGATTGACATCATGATATATGCTTGCTGAACCATCTTTCTTCATCACTGGTACCTTTGCTTTCAACCTTAATTTTTAGCTTGACTGAGATCTCTTACATGCTTCCCAGCTCTCCATGTGGCATGTTTCTTTAAAATCTTCAGTAAGACTTTGACATGAGATTCACCTCCACCCAGTTTAGCTAGATTATTTCCAGCCAGGTTCTCCCCATTGTCGAGCTGGATAGTTACCATTAGCGACATGCGATCTGTCCATTTAGCTGCATATTTACATCAATACGGACCCTCAAATGGGACTACTTCACTGGTATATATTATCAGTATTAATCGCCTGTCATAGTTTTCTTGGCAAACAGTTTCTAGTACCAATGAAACGGATACACCAGTGTCTATCTCCATTTTCAGTTGTCCATCCAGAAAAAGAGAGACCCAGTGACGGTATATTGCACCCGCAATGACCAGTACGTTCCATGGCAGTTCAGCATCTGACCTTTTTCTCAACCTTTTTGTATCACGTGGATCTTTCCATTTGATAAACTTGGTTCTTGCTTTTTATAGTTCTTCTTTGGAACTTGCTGTTTCTTTCCACACCAGAAACATTCGATATGCATTTTTTTACCGCAATTCCTGCATTTTGCATCTTTGCACCAACAGTCTGCTGCTGTGTGCTCAATTTTTGCACATTGGTGGCAATTTCGAAGCGGTGTCTGTGTTTGGGTCTCAGCTGACATTTTATGGATTCTGGTTTTCAAAATTATTGTTGGGCTTCCTAAGCGGCTAATTCCATAGAGATTGCGCCTTCTAAAGCCTTCTTTAAGTTTTCTGTTAACGGTCTTTTTTGGATAGCTTCACTTCTTAACCCACACACTAGTCTGTCTCTAATGCCGTTCAAGACATTTCCGAATTCACAGCATTCAGCTAATTTCTTCAAAGTAGCTATGAACCGTGTGAGAACACGTTCTGGTTGATTAAGTTTATGGAACCTGAACCTCTCAGCGATGCTAATATAAGTGAACAGTGGCTCTGCAATACCACCACAATCTCATTATAGGTTTTCAAGCCTGATTTATCTGGCTGCACCAGACTTCACAGGAGGTTGAAGGTCTTCCTGTCTCTCTCCTCCACCCCCCCCCCTTCATTCTACTCAGGAAAGTTGGGACGACAATATCTGCTTGAACAAAATAATCAAACCTTTCTTACATGTGCTCACTGCTCTGTGTTCTCATCATACGGTCCCAAGCTGCTGGAAAATCCTGCCATTTTAACGATGGAAAGGGCTTGCACAAGAACAATGCACCTCAAAATTTGTGAGCACAACCTTGCTTCTTTTTTTTTCTCCAAGCAAGGTACCCCTGAACTCAGCCTGTTTCTCTCCGAGTTTGGAACACCCCAGCTCTAAACTACTGTTGTAGGGTTCTTGCTACTCAGTGCTCCCTGCACTATTCAAGATCTTTCTGGGCAGAACACAGGGCAAGCTTATTTTTGATGTTGTTTCCTCTGAAATCTACATTTAAGTTTTGGTTCCTTTGATGGCTGCTACAGATATTTAGCATCCCTCAGTTGTCAGTTTTGGTGAAGTGAACCTTTTAACTTCGTGATCCTTTTCGGATGTTTGCGCACAGGTTGACGATTTGTCTACATATTCTTTTCTTCTCCGAGGGTTTTCCCGGGAGGTGGTTTGGCCTCCTCGTCGCCAGTTTTCTTTTGTGGTATTTTTAAAAGATAGGCTTGCAGGCCACAAAGTAACAAACAAAGATACAAACAAAGGATGTTTGCTCAACAGGCTGCAGCATAGAATCCCTACAATGTAGAAAGAGGTCATTCGGCCCAGCGAGTCTGCACCGACCCTCTGAAAGAGCATCCTACTAAAGCCCACTGCCCCGACTACTCCGCGCATTGATCATGGACAAAGGAAACTCACACAGACACAGAGTGAACATGCAAACGTCACAGTCACCCAAGGCCGTAATTGAACCCGGGTCCCTGGTGCCGTGAGGCAGCAATGCTAACCACTGTGCCACCATTCTACCCTGTAATAACAGACTAACCATTTGCCCATGCAAACAGCCAATAACATCATCAATAAGTCACGTATTAAAGTGACCTTGTTCCAATTAGGAACAAACAAAATACTCAAGTAATTACTTTGGATAAAGGAAAATTTGTTATCCAGCTTCAGTACCTTTCTCCACAGTTCCATTGGTGAAATCTCAGTCAATCCCTCATCCTTTGGTAGAAACACTCAGCCCATCATCAAATAATAAAACTATCCCTTGAATAATTGCATAGCTTCCAGGTATTAAACACAGTAGGCAAATAGTTCCTGATAGCAGTCCTAAATTTGTCTTCTATCAGTTTGTCTCCCTTGACTGTGGTCATGGTTCAACTAAAAATAAATGCTGCCCAGAGTGGCGCAATGGTTAGCACTGCTGCGTCACGGCCCCGAGGACCCGGGTTCGATCCGTGCCCGGGTCACTGTCCGTGTGGAGTTTGCACATTCCCCCATCAGCGCGGGTCTCATTGCCACAACCCAAAGATGTGCAGGTTAGGCGGATTGGCCACACTGAATTGCACCTTAATTAGAATTTTTTTTAAAAATTAAATAAATACTGCCCAGAATGTTGCTTTCTATTCTAATTGTCATACTATAAACTTCCACAATGATTAGTCGGATACCTCATGCTCAAGATGAATAAACTTAAATTACACGGTATCAAGATTCCTCTCCCCAGCGTGCTCCTGGCGAACGTCCAAGCAATTGAGAACAAGCTGGATGACCTCAACGCTAGACTTGCCCCTCAGAGAGAAGTGAAAGACTGCTGTGTGCTCTGCTTCACCTAGACATGGCTTACTCCAGCCACACCGGACTGCGCCATCCAAACCAAAAGCATCTCGATCCACCGGATGGACCGCACAATGGCCTCAGGCAAGTCGAAGGGCGGGGTGTTTGCCTCCTCGTCAACACCTCCGGGTGCTCGGATGTGGTGTCCCTAGCATGCCACTGCTCCCCAGACCTAGAATACCTGACCATGAAGTGTCGCCCTTTCTCCCTCCCACGTGAATTCACCTCTGTACTCATCCCACCCCAGGAGGAAGTGATGAAAGCACTCGACGAACTATACTCCACCATCAACAACCATTCTGAAGCCCTGACAATTGTGGCTGGAGACTTCACCCAGGCCAACCTCAGGACGGTTCTACCCAAACTCCATCAACATTTCTCCTGTCCCACCAGAGGTGCAACACAGGCATCAAAGGCATCTTCCGCTCCATTCCCCAACCACACTTCGGCAAATCCGACTACAAGTCGGTATCCCTACTTCCAGCTTACAAACAATAATTCAAGCGTGCTGAGCCAGTCAAGAAAACAGTGCAGTGTTGGTGAAGCATCAGAGGACATCCTCCATGACTGCTTGGAGTCTGTGGACTGGTCCATATTCAAGGCCGCAGCAGCTGGACTAGTACACAACCATCGTCACAGATTTCATACATAAGTGTGTTGAGGACTGTGCACCAAAGACGACAATACGGTGTTCCCCAATTGGAAACTTTTGTGAGGGCCACAAAGAATCCAGCACGAGTTTTAAGGATACAAAGTAATAACATTTATTTACAATAATATATATATATATATATATATAACAGCAGCAGCAACTTCCCTTGCTGCACACTCCTTCCTGCTGGTTCCTAAACTGGCCAGCTTTATTTATACTAGGAGTTTACTAATGGTTTCTCCGCCCCCCTCATCGGGGAAGCTCATACTCCCAAAGGATTGTGGGATTGTCATTAGTCCCCAGCCAATGGTAAGTAGGCAGGTTATAACAGAAACGCTGGTTCAACCAAAGGGTTCACGCCCTGCTAAGGTTCTGGACGGAGGCCTTCAAATCTGACGACCCTGACCTATTTAAGAAATCCAGGTACGGCGCATGGAAAGCCATCACGGACCCCAAAAGACAATACCGCATCAAACTAGAGTCACAGGCCAACGACACAAACCCACGACATCTATGGCAGGGCTTACACGAGACCACAGGCTACAAAGCAAGGTCAGGCGGAATATCTGTGGCTGGAGCAACCCTCCCCGATGAACTGAACAAGTTCTATGCCCGCTTTGAACAGTCAGCCAATACATCAGTGCCACCCACCCCAACAGTCCTGGACACACCCATACCCACTATTACAGCCTCAGAAGTAAGAGCTGCCTTCTTGAAAGTGAACCCGCGTAAAATGACGGGCCCCGTCGGAGTCCCTGGGCGAGCACTCAGAGCCTGCGAGTGTATTCGCAGACATCTTCAACACCTCACTCCTCCGCTCCGACGTCCCCACCTCCTTCAAGAAGGTTACCCTAATACCAATACCAAAGAAAAACAAGGTAGCCTACCTCAGCGACTACCGACCGGTGGCCCTGACGTCTGTTATCATGAAGTGCTTCGAGCGGCTAGTCATGAGACGGATCAATGCCAACCTCCCAGATAGTCTCATACCATTGCAGTTCGCCTATCGCCGCAACAGGTCCACAGAAGAAGCTATCTCCCTGGTTCTACAATCAACACTCGAACACCTCGACAACAAGGACACCTAGGTTAGACTGCTGTTCATAGACTACAGCTCCGTCTTCAACACCTTTATCCCGACAAGACTTATAACCAAACTGTGCAATCTTGGACTTGACCCCTCCCTGTGCAGCTGGATCCTTGACTTCTTCACCAACAGACAGGCTCCAATTTGTTAGGATAGGCAACAGCACCTCCTCCACAATAGTCCTCAACACCGGGTCCGGATGTGTGCTCAGTCCTCTACACACTCACCCCTATACACTCACGATTGTGTGGCAAGATTTAATTCCAACTCAATCTGTAAGTTTGCGGATGATACGACTGTGATGGGTCGTATCTCAAACAACGACGAATCAGACTACAGAAGGGAGATAAATCACTTGGTTGCATGGTGTACCAAAAACAACCTCTCTCTAATATCGGAAACACCAAGGAACTGATCATCGACTTTAGGAAGCGTAGCACGACTCACACCCTCGTCTGCATCAATGGCTCCGAAGTGGAGATGGTCAATGGTTATGGTGACCGGGGTCTGAAGACCCACACATCCAGACATAGGAACAGCTTCTTCCCTACATCTACTAGACTCCTCAACAATTCTCCCTCGGACTGATCTGTTCCCTGTAAGAACAGTATTCACAACGCTCTATGCTGCTCTTGCTCATGTATTTGCTTTGTTTGGCCCCTTGTTCTGCACTGTAACCAATCACTGTTTGTCGATGTACCATTTGTCAATGTACTCCGTCGATTATTCTTTTTTGGCTACTATGTACAACTATGTACATACTGCGTACATTCCCTTGTCCACAGAAAAATACTTTCCACTGTACTTCGGTACATGTGACAATAAATCAAATCAAATAAAGTAATGACCCATAGGATAAAAATATCTGAACATGTTAGAGCAGTTATAATGGGGAACTTGAATTATCCTAATAATACAATATGTTTATAATAATCTTTATTGTCACATTAACATTTACATTGACACTGCAATGAAGTTACTGTGAAAAGCCCCTAGTCGCCACATTAGATACAGAGAGGGAGAATTCAGAATGTCCAATTCACCTAACAGCACGTCTTTGGGGACTTGTGGGAGGAAACCGGAGCACCCGGAGGAAACGTACGCAGACACGGGGAGAATGTGCAGACTCTACACAGAGAGTGACCCAAGACGGGAATTGAACCTGGGACCCTGGAGCTGTGAAGCAACAGTGCTACCCACTGTGCTGCCCTCTATAAAGGTAGAGAGGGGCATGGGGTCCTAAAGTGTGTTCAGGAGAATTATTTTACAGCATATGTTTCCAGTCCATGTAGACCTGATTCTTAGAAATAAGATGTTTATAATAATAATCTTTATTGTCACAAGTAGGCTTACATTAACACTGCAATGAAGTTACTGTGAAAAGCCCCTAGTCGCCACATTCCGCCGCCTGTTCGGGTACACGGAGGGAGAATTCAGAATGTCCAAATTACAGCACGTCTTTCGGGACTTGTGGGAGGAAACCGGAGCACCCGAAGGAAACTCACACAGACACGAGGAGAACGTGCGGACTCCACACAGACAGTGACCCAAGCCAGGAATCGACCCTGGGACTCTGGAGCGGTGAGGCAACAGTGCTACCCACTGTGGGCCATGTTAATCAAGTGACAGTGCAAGAAAATTTAGATATCATAAGGTTTAGGATGACTAGGGATAAAGATTAAAAAGTACTTGGAGGAATGACAACTTTGATGGGGTAGGAATGGATCCGAGTTGAATAAATCATAAGGAAAAATGGTAGCTCATCAATAGGCTGCATACAATTAACAGCACGAAGACAGGCCTTCAGCCCAAACTGGTCCATGCCAATCAAAAAGCCCATCTAAGCTAACCCCATTTGCCTACATTTGGCTCAATTCGCTCACAACCTTCCCTATCCATGTGTCTGTCCAAATGCCCTTCAATGTCCCTGCCTCAACCACGTCCTCCAGTAGCGTATTCCACATACATACCACCCAATGCGTAAAAATGTTGCTTCTCAGGTTCTCATTAGTTCTTTTCCCTCTTACCTTAAACCTGTGCTCTCCAGTTCTCAATTCCCCAACCATAGGAAAAAGAGAGTGCATTCACCCTATCCATGCCAAGCATGATGTTATACACCTCTATAATATCACTCCTCAATCTCTTACGTTCCAAAGAAAAAAGTCCTAGCCTGTCCAATCTCTCCCTATAACTCAGTCCCTTGAGTCCTGGCAATATCCTTGTAAATCTCGTCTGCACCCTCTCCAGTTTAATAACATATTTCCTATAGCAAGGTGATCAAAACTGAGCATAATACTCCAAGTGCAGCATCACCAACATCCTGTACAACTGCAACATAACTTCCCAACTTCTATACTCAATGGCCTGACTGATGAATGCCAGAAAGCCAAAAGCCTTCTTCACTGCCCTATCTACCTGTGACTCCACTTTTAGAGAACCATGCACCTGAACTCCAAGGTCCCTCTGTTCCATGATACTCCCTAAGGTCCTGTCATTCAATGTGAAAGTCCTACCTTGATTTGACTTTCCAAAATTCAACACCTCACACTTATCTGTATTGAACTCCATTTGCCATTTCTCGGCCCACTTCCCCACAAAAATAAACCAATCAATCAATCAACCAGCTGATCAAGATTCTGCTGAAATTTTTGATAACCTTCCACACTGTCTACAATACAACCTATTTTAGCGTCATCTGCACACTTGCTGATCATGCCTTGTACATTCTCATCCAAATCGTTGATACAGATAACAGCAATGGGCCCAGCACTGATCCTGAGGCACACCACTAGTCACAGGCCTCTAGCCCAACAAGCATCTTCCACTATTACCCTCTGCTTCCGACCATCAAGCAATTGTATATCCAATTTACCAGCTCTCCCTGTTTTCTATGTGATCTAACTTTCCAGAGCAGCCTACCATGTGGAACCTTATCAAAGGTCTTACTGAAGTCCATATACACCACGTCTACGCCCTGCCCTCATCAACCTTTCTGGTCACTTCAAAGAACTGTAATAAATTTCTAATTTGTACGGCATGATCTCCCACGCACAAAACCGTGTTGACTACTCGTAATTAAACACTGTCTTTCCAAATGCCTGTATATTTTATCCCTCAGAATCCTCTCTCGTAACTTACCCACCACAGATGTTAGGCTTACCGGTCTAGAATTCCCAGGTTTTTCTTTACAGCCCTTCTGAAATAAGGGCACAGCATTTGCAATTCTCCAGTCTTCTAGTACCTCACCCATGGCTAACGATGATGCAACTATGTTAGCAGGACTCCCGCAATTTCTTCTCTAGCCTCACACAATGTTCTTGGATATACCTGGTCAGAGATTTATCCACCTTCATACATTTTAATACATCCATCACCTCCTCTACTGTAATGTGAACTGTCCCCAATATATCGCCACTAACCTTCCCTGGTTCCCAAGTCTTAATGTCTTTCTCCATGGTAAACACAGAGGAGAAATATTCATTAAGAACCTCACCCAACTCCTGCAGTTCCACATATACATGTCCACTTTGGTCTTTGAGGGGTCCTATTCTCTCTCTAGTTATTTGGTGATTTTCGAAGAGGTAAAAAGAGTTTTTTTGAGAGAAATGCTATTAATGTAGTGTACACAGACATTCATAAGGCATTTGATACAGGCTGCACAACAGACTTGTGGAAAAGTTATAGCTCCTGGAATAAAAGGGACAGTGGTGATATGGGCACAAAATTGGCTAAATGGTAGGAAAGAGACAGCATTAGTTAATAAATATTTGGATATTTTTCAGTGGGGGGGGGGGCGTTTGTAGTGGAGTTCTCTCCAGGGGCCGGTATTGGGATCCTTCCTTTTCATGATGTTCTAGACTTTGGTGTAAAGGAATCAATTTCCAAATTTGCAGATGAATTAACTGAAGCATTGTAAACTGAGGAGGAACATGCAGTGCTTTGAAAACACATAGTAAAGTTGATGGAATGGGCGGATATGTGGCAGACAAAGTTCAATATGGGGAAATGTGAAGTGATACATTTTGGTCGGTACTGTTCTGCTCTATTACAATTCTGTGATTGTGTGTGTCTGAACAGGAAGCTTATTCAGCTGGAGCTTTGTTTTAGAATTTAATTCAACAGCCTCTTTATCTTACTTGTCAGGATCATCCATTTTCTGTTTGGTACGCTCTTTGTCTAATCTCCGAGCAAGCTCCCCAATTAGTTCTGACATGCCTGTGAGTCGCCGCTCTTCAGCCCGCTTCCGTTGATCATAATTATTTATAAGAACAAGTTCATTTGTCTGAGAAAAGATATATGTTTTGTGAGAACACATCAGAATATGTAAAAAATGATAAACCTAATTGAAGCTTAGTTTAAAAAAAGCTTGCAGCTTATATAGTTTTAAAAACAGCTAAGAATCAGCTTCAGTACCATGGTAGCACCTTTGAGTCAGAAGATTATGGTTCATGCTCGTCATAGAGTCATAGATGTTTACAGCATGGAAACAGGCCCTTTGGCCCCGTCTGCTGAAAATGGAGGGGAAATATTTACTGGGTGACTCAATTGATATGTCAGGTGCAAGCTGATTCCAGAGTAAGGGGAAAGCCCCTTTGAAAGATAATCTCATCTGGAGTAGGTAACTTTATCCTGCCAAGTGGGCATAGATAATTGAATGATGTTTCCAGTGTTGTGTGATCTTGCTTCGTGATAGGAGCATGAAGATATTTGGGATTTACTTGGATTGATCAAGGATCGCTATTTGTAAGAAGGCTCCATGATGGCACAGCCTTGTAACAGTGTGTTTGAAAACTACATTTTCTTTAAATGTTAGGGTTCAAATCCTAATAAACTGGCTGCAAGCTGCAGAGTTTTATCGAGGTTTCTAGATCTTTATGGTCGCCCATAAGGACTTCTTTATTTAATTACAAACAAGTTAAACATAGGACAGATTTTACTATTATACAGGCTGAGGAACTGGAACTGAAAAGCTACAAGACAATCACTAAAAGAGATACGGGCCCCGGGTTCGAATCCCAGCCCTGGGTCACTGTCCGGGTGGAGTTTGCACATTCCCCCCACGACTGCGTGGGTTTCACCCCCACAACCCAAAGATGTGCTGGTTAGGTGGATTGGCCACGCTAAATTGCCCCTTAATTGGAAAAGAAAAATAAATGGCTACTCTACTTTTTAATTTATTTTAATTTTAACAAAGAGGTACAGGTAACAAGTTTATAAAGTTTTATACTTACTTTCTTTAACTTGAGTAGAGTTGCCAAGGTTTCATCCACTGATCTCTTTAACTGGATACATCTACAGAAATCCCAAATAGTCGTAAAAGTTAATACTATACATAAAGATCAGGAGCAGCAAAATTTAACCTACAAAACTAATAATCTCAAACACCTTTTGATGCACGTGTGTAAACTGTGAGGGCTTTTTAAAATAGCTGTTGTCTCACCAAAAATTGCTATAAACAGAACAGTGTTATTATATGTTCTAATGGTAGCTACAATCGAAGGATTATTTCAGGCAAGGATTTCACCAAAATTTGTCATTCATACAGTAATTAAATTCCATAATCTTTTGTCTTCAATTGCTATTTATTTTATTTTGACATTCGTACATGTAAGAAGTCCTTTCGTAGGGAAAGGTTAATTCCAGAAAGGCAATATAGAGCGCATACAGCTTAGATTCGCATAAATGCCAGGAATGAGTTGCTACAAGTACAAGAACATATTGCAGTAAGGATGTCCAACAGACTTAAAACAAGTGTTTAATATTATAGAACAGTTTTAATAGAATCACTACAGTGCAGAAGCAGGCCAATCAAGTCTGCACCGACCCTCCAAAAGAGCACCCTGCCTAGGTCCACACCCCCACCCCATACCCGTAACTCCACCTAACCTTTTGGATACGAAGGGGCAATTTAGCACGGCCAATATACCTAACCTGCACATTTTTGGATTGTGGGAGGAAACGGGAGCACCCAGAGGAAACCCATGCAGACACGGGAAGAATGTGCAAACACCACACAGGCAATCACCCAAGGTCTGAAACAAACCTGAGTCCTGTGAGGCAGCAATGCTAACCACTCTGCCACCATGTTGCCCCATTTCGATCAAGTAAACAAAGGGGGGGCTTATCAAGTAAAAAACATGATTGGGTGAAGAGAATAGTTGGAAATGTTTGCAAGTACTATTTCCATTGTACAGAATACTTTGCCACAAAGCATTTCGATATCATCTCATCAAAATTACCTTATCATAGTAAAACAAGCCAAGGCTTTTCAGAAGAAAGTAATCAAACAAAATCAGACATATAACACATATGATGATGTTTGGATAGATGATCCCGAAAGTTTGGTTAAGGAGGGAAATTTCAAAGATCCTTAAAGGAGGACAGGAAGGTGGACAGTTATTAAAGGAATTCCAGAGCTTTATGACCTTGGCAGCTGATGGCATGACTGTCAATGGTGAAGTCATTAAAAAAATTGGGATGCTCAAGGCCAAAACTAGAGAAGCACAGAGATCTCGGAGGGTTGTAGAGGTAGAGCAGATTTGGTTAGCACTGTTGCTTCACAGCGCCAGGGTCCCACATTCGATTCCCGTTTGGGTCACTGTCTATGCATGTTCTCCCCGTGTCTGCGTGGGTTTCTTCCGGGTGCACCAGTTTCCTCCCACCATCCAAAGATGTGCAGATTAGGTAGATTAGGCTGTGGTAAATTGCCCTTTAGTGTCCAAACGTTAGGTGGGGATGGGGTAAGAAGTGGGCCTGGGTGAGGTGCTCTTTTGGAGTCGGTGCAGACTCCTTCTGCACTGTAAGCATTCTATAATTCTATAATCATTGCTGATCATCCAACTCAATCACCTGCTTTCCGCTTTCCCCCCATATCCTTTGATAGAAATGTAGAAAATAGGAGTAGGCCATTTAGCCATTAATGATAATGTTCCAAAAACAATGGAAAATTAGTTTGAGGAGTGCAGATATGCAGGCAGTGGGGCTGGGAATAGAAAAATGGAGGGGTGAGGCCAGGAATTTGAAAACAACGATAAGAATTATAAAATTTCTGCTGTTACTTAATTGGGTGCCAATTAAGTCAGCAAGCACAGGTGTGACGGATAAACAACTGGGTTTATCTGTGAAGACACAGGTCACAGAGAGCAGGGCAATGAAAGTTTTGAATGCTTTCAGCCTTGAAATGAGTTATAATAATAATCTTTTTTATTGTCACATGTAGGCTTACATTAACACTGCAATGAAGTTACTGTGAAAATCCCCTAGTCGCCACATTTCGGCGCCTGTTCGGGTACAGAGGGAGAATTCAGAATGTCCAATTCACCTAACAAGCACATCTTTCAGGACTTGTGGGAGGAAACCGGAGCACCCGGAGGAAACCCACGCAGACACAGGGAGAACGTTCAGACTCAACAAAGACAGTGACTCAATCCAGGAATCGAAGCAGTGTTATCCATTGTGTTACCGTGCCGCTCTCAGGAACTGTGACATCCCCCCCCCACCCCACCCATGTGAAGAATCATTGTTTATAGTGGTGAAAGAAATATTAAGTTAGTACTCGAACATCTGGCCATGCATTTAGTTATAATAAAAACTTCTAAATCATCAAACAAGCATCTTACCTCTCATAAACCTTCTCTCTTTTATCAGGTTGTTTAACTTCCTTCAACAAGGCATCAACCTTAAGAAACAAAATAATGAAAACACAATCTGTGCTTGTTTTTTCACAGCTTGTTGTACTTGTGGATCAATGACTGCTTATCTGACAACCATTTCCCATGGCGCAGTCTAAGCCAATCATGAAATTCAGGGATATTCTCCATTGTTCAGTCTGATCAATAATCCTTAATTTTCACAAACACTGTAGGTCTTGAACACAGATTAATTATGTTCTGTGAGGCATCCTAAATCTTTGATTATCATAAAAGTTTATATACTCCAATAATTTCCAAAAACAGCCCAGATTTTTTTTTTAAAACTTTCGGCATAGGAGCTAGCATTTGAGGAGGAGGTGCCTGTGATTGTACCTCCTAACTGATCAGTTGACATTAATGATGTTTTCTCACTGTGTTAGAAGGTTGAATCCTGGGGTGTAGTATATACTTGTATTAAGACGGGGTGTTAATGTTAATTTATTAATTATGCACGGGTGGGGGGTGCGGAGGGGGGGGGTTATGGAGGGTTGTTTTTCCGGACTGTGTTTTGTACTTAACCCTGTTGGGTTTCTTTTTTATTTTGTTACTGATATTTTATGAAAACCTTTAATAAAAAATTTTTTTTTTTTTTTTTAAAAAGGCTGAATCTTGCATGCACACAATCCAATATATGATATGGTTACATAGTTGAACACAGAAGTTTTAATTATTTTGCCATAGACATTACAAATACCAATGGTTCAATCGTCAAGTAAGCCACCTCAATTCTTTGGACATGTACAATTAAACAGCATAAATCATGATGTTATTGGCCTGTTTGCCTGGATCAAGAACAGCAAGGGAGGAAAATCAGAACTTAGCAATGTATTTTAAATGACGTGAAAGTCGCTATAGTCTCCGAGGATCATAGGCTGCTCTCCCCTTTTTGAGAGGGAGCTGACTGGTGATGATTTAACCTGAAGGTCACCACAGCTCAGGTGAAGGGGCAAGGTTGAGAAGGGGGGGCCTTCATGGATAACCTCAGCCAGTACGGGAATTGAACCCACACGGTTGGCATCGCTCTGCATCACGAAGCAGCCGTCCAGACAACTGACCTAACCAACCCCCAAAATGTAAACATGCTAACTTCAGCATTATGAATTCTCTTTGTCTAATAAATAATAACGGTTATCCTTTAATATTTATTGCCCACAAAGGATCTTAATTGAAATTGTTTCAATTCACTATTATTTTACAAGGCCTAGAAAATTCTACCTGGGCCACAAATTCTTAGGACATGCACAATTAAACAGCATAAATCATATTAGATCACACATGACTTTGGCAACATGAACAAAGTATACACTTTAATCTATCATTCCCGCATGTCCAAACAAAAAGAGTGTAATGCTGGATTAATTGTCCATCTTTTACATTGAGATTTTAAGCCACTTCAGAAGACATTAAAGGTTACAACATACTAGGGAAGGGTGGTTGGGCAACATTCCCACAAAGTGTTTTTGTACCGGGCAAGCTACAAACTACTCTTAGCACTGCTTCTTTTGTCCATGGGTACTGTCATGACATATGTTAGAAGCGTACAAATTAGGAGGACAAGGTCGCTCAGCCCCTCAAGTCTGCTCCGCCATTTAATAAGATCATGGCTGATTGGATTGCAATCTCAGCCCCACGAGCGGGACTTTCTGTGCAACCCATCACATGTTTTGCAGAGGCAGACCGCCATTGGCCAGCAGCAGGATCGTCCGGTTGCACCGTTGTCAATGGAGTTTCCTCGTTGAATGCACTCCTCGCCGCCAGGAAACCCGCGGAGACCTTGAGATCCCGACAAAATGGCTGAAAAATTCTGGCCCACATTTCTGCTTATCCTGATAATCTTTTAGCCCCTTGTTAATCAAGAACCTATTCAGCTCTACCATAAAAAATATTCAAAGACACGGCTTCCACTGTCTTTTCAGGAAGAGTTCTAGAGACTCTAAACTCTCAGAGAAAAACATTTCTCCTTAATAGTCTTAAATGAGCACCCCTTATTTTTATACTGTGCCCCCAAGATTTTCTGATAAGAGGAAACATCCGCCCCACATACACCCTGTCAATACCCCTCAAGATCTTAAAGGTTTTGATCAAGATGCCTATTACTCTTCGAAACTCTAGTGGACACAAACCTAATCTCTCCAACCTTTCCTTATAAGACAACCTGTCCATTCCACGTATTAGTCAAGTAAACTTTCTTTGAATTGTTGTGACACTTTTACATCTTTCCTTAAATGAGACGACCGATATGGTAGACTAGAGTTTCCAAAACATTACTGCCCATTGAACCCCTTTGACCTCCCAAGAGTACTGAAGGAATCCATGAGAAATATTATTATATTGAAGAATTAAATGACAAATAAATTATTATTGTGCAATAGGTACAAAATCCAAACTTAAAAGACATTTTTAAGTCTTATATGTATAATTTATTGTGATAAAAAAAATTCTGTTATTCAATAAATACTTCCTAGTCTTACCTTCATTTTGTTATGTTTAATAAGAGCACCCACTCACACACGCTCCCTCATCACCCACTCAGTTTGGGTATCCCTGCAGTGCACAATACTCCAGATGTGGACTCACCAATGCCCTGTATAACTGAAGCATAATCTCCCTACCTTTGTAATCAATTCCCCTCACAATAAATTATAACATTCTATTAGTTTTCCTAATTACTTGCTGTACCTGTCTACTAGCCAAACTGACAAAATTGTGAGCTTTAATTCCCTGTACATTCCAGATTGAAGTGTGGCTTCACTTTAACAGGGACACTCTTGACTGAAGAGGATTACTAATCCAGTTTGGATTTTAGTGGCAGAAGAGCAGGTTCGCTGATCTGTCTTTGGCAGCACCAATGTCAATTTAATTTTGCATTTTACCATCGAGTCCAGCACATTTGCAACCTAATCTTAAATAACCATTTGCAGGACACTATTATACATTATAAATGCAGCAATTTAAGACTACCTCTCCTCCTAAGAAAACATTTTATCAAACCTTTGGTCATCTTTCTAAATAACTCTGTTGATTTTCTTTGCCTTTGGACATTTTTCTACATGAAAGACGCTACATAAATGGATGTTATTGTTGCTCTTTGGAACCTCGGAACAAGACCAAAAATGAAAAGTGAAAGCCGATCGAGGTCGCCATTCTGGCAGGTGAGCCTGTCCTTTAATGAGTTTGTTGGCTAATCACAGCAATCAATCTCTAATCAGTTGGTATTCACAGCTCCCTATGTGGTCTACGCCATACTGGAGAGACAAACGCAGACTGGGTGACCGTTTTCAGAACGCCTTGGGTCCATCCAGCACGGTAGCACAAGTGGATAGCACTGTGGCTTCACAGCCCCAGGGTCCAAGGTTCAATTCCCCGCTGGGTCACTGTCGGTGCGGAGTCTGCGCATTCTCCCAGTGTCTGCGTGGGATTCCTCCGGGTGCTCCGGTTTCCTCCCACAGTCCAAAGACGTGCAGGTTAGGTGGATTGGCCATGATAAATTGCCCTTAGTGACCAAATAGGTTAGAAGGGGGTATAGGGTTACAGGGATAGGGTGGAAGTGAGGGCTCAAGTGGGTCGGTGCAGACTCGATGAGCCGAATGTCCTCCTTCTGCACTGTATGTTCTATGTCCGCGAGTAGGACCCAGACGTTCCTGTCACTTGCCATTTGATCACACCATCCTGCTCTCATGTCCGTCCTTGACCAGCTGCAATGTTCCAGTGAAGCCCAACGCAAACTCATCTTCCGACTGGGCACGTGACAGCCTTGAGTTCAACGACTTCAGACTGTGAACTCTCCACCCCCCCCCCCCCCCCTCCTCCTTTTTAAATTTCTATCGATTAATTTTTCCATCGATGTTTTTCCCTCGCCGCCGTCTCCCCTCCCCCAACCGCACCCAACCCCACTAGGGCCATCTGTTCCAGGTCGTCCTTCCACATTCAACTAGCACTAACCACATTATGATTCCCTGTTTTTTTTGCCCACATCTTTGTCAATCTTTTCCCAGCCTCTACCTGTGGCTGACCCTCTATCCAGCCCCACTACTTATCCCCACACCCCATACACAACAGTATAATTCTCAGCCTATTCCCAGTGCTCTCCAGCTCTGATGAAGAGCCAGCTTTTTTTTTCCTTCTCTCAGACCCGCTGAGATTTCCCAGCATCCCCCGGTCATTCGCTTGTCGTCTATCAGCGAACCCACGGCAGACAAGAGGTGTGGTTTTTTTTTTAAATAAAGCCTGCACAGAAAGGAGATGCCATCGCAGCTCTGCGCCGCCGGTCCGGCCGCAGCTACCTGACTTTGGAAGCTGTCGGTGGTCAGCTGCACGGACCGTAGCGGCCCCTTCCGTAAGGCCATGGCCGACTCGGTCGCAGCCGGGCTGGGGTGGCGGCTCTCCTCCCTCGCGGCCCCGGCCGTCGCCGTGGCAACCGCGCACTGCCGTCACAGGCGCGCGCGACCAACAGCAAATGCGCCCGTGACCCCGGCCCGCGCGCTCGGCACGTGGCTCTGGGGGCGGCCGCCAGGCCGCTGCCTTGTGGCGCGCTCTTTGCCAACCCTTGAGCGGTATTCGGGTGCATGCCCAATGCTGCAAACTCCCTCCTCCCCAAAATACAGGCTCTCGACTGGACGTTGATGATTGAACAATGAAAAATGCTCTCTCATTGACCATGGGAATCCATTGAAAATCGAAACCAATGCTTATAGAACATAGAGTGCAGAAGGTGGCCATTCGGCCCATCGAGTCTGCCCCTTTGAAGGAGTATAAGAGTAGCTGGCCTGTGGGACTGTCCTCAGTATGTCCCAGTCACAGGCAGGCAAAGTTGATAGTTAATTAAAACCACTGTTTTACTCCCGACACGAGACCTTGAGTGAATTGATGGTCGCATCAAAAATCTCAGCAGGTCTGGCCGCATCTGTCGGGAGAGAAAAGAGCTAACGTTTCGATTCCAGATGATCCTTTGTCACCCTTGAAGTGTTGGGTGCTCTGCTACACAGATGAACCAACACGGTTGCGAATGGTACAACTCAGTTTTATTTCAAACATCTATTTACACTGGTAAACTGTTTACTGAGGTTCGATCATAACCCTTGAATCTGTGGACCTATTCCTAATTCTATCTTGTAGTGGCACTCAGCACATAGTGGATGTCTGAGTAGCTTGCTGTGAGCTCTGTGCCCTGAGCTGTCTCCTGCTCGAGTGCTCAGGAAGTGTCGTGTTCCCTGTTTTGTACTGTGTATGCTCTTGCCTGTCGTGTTGTGTGGGTGTTGATTGGTAGTGTTCCCTCATGATGTTGTTGTTGAGGTCTTTTGGATCAATGCAGATCCGGAGCTCGCCGGAGGGCTTCTTAACACACACCATGGAGCTGACCCATGGCGTGGGCTCCGTGACCCGGGATAGCACCCATTGATCCTGGAGATCCTGCAGCTGCTGCTTGAGGCGGTCTTTGAGTTGCGCTGGGACCCTGCAAGGTGCGTGAATGACCAGGGTGGCATCCGGTTTGAGCCGAATTCTGTAGGTGTAGGGCAGTGTGCCTATGCCCTCGAATGCCTCCTGGTTGTGGGCGAGGAGCGATTGGAGCTGTGCCCTGAACTCTGCATCCGGGAAGTCAGATGTGCCTTCTAGAGACAGAGCGTGGACTCGTTGCACGAGGTGGAGAGCCTTGCATGCCTGTGCGCCTAGCAGGGAATCTTTTGATGATCCGACTATCTCAAATGAGAGTGTGGCCGTATGTGTGTTGTGTGTCACCTGGAGCTGGCAGGATCCCATAGCCGGGATAACGTTCCCGTTGTAGTCGACCATCTTGCAACGGGACAGCCGAATTGGTGGTCTGACCTTCATGGCGTAGAAGGCTGACCATGCTATGAGGTTGGCGGAGGCGCCAGTGTCCAGACGGAATGCTATTGGTGATCGGTTGACCGTTAGAGTGGCACACCATTCATCACCCGGATTGACAGTGTTAACTTGCATCGGCTGGTGGGTCCTGGCTGGAGACATTCGGTTCCCATCAATGGCCGCAACACGGAAGGCGTCCCGGTCATCTGTGTCACTGGTCTGGATATCGTCTGGGCATGACTTAGTAAGGAGGCTGAATGGTCCGCATGTCCCTGCGAGGTTGTCGGAATTGGGGAACATTGGCAGGTTGAGCTGCTCGACCGCAGGCAGCGTAGTGGCCCACCTTGCCACAGCGGAGACATTGTCGGGTTCTTGCAGGACATTGCCACTTTAAATCTGCGGCTCCACAGTTGCCGCATGTCGTGACGTCATGGCGTTCTTTGCGCCACCGCGCATGCGCCGTTCGGTCTTGCGTCGAGCACGTCTGCGCATCACGCTCCTCAGTGTTACTGTCGTTTTTGGCGCGCACAAGCGCAGGAGGCCTCGAAAAGCGTGCAAAATAGCCGCCCTCGTCCGGGCCACGGGCAGGGAGGAACTCGATCGTCTGGACCCGTTCGGCCTCATAGGACGCCTACCTCGCCGATCCGGCCGCGTAGAAACCCTGCCATGCCGATTCGGCCGCCTGAAATTGGGTATAGCAGCTAGTCGCGTTTTCGTGCAGGACACAGGCTTCGATTGCAGAGGCTAAGGTGAGGCCTTTTATTTTTAAGAGCTGCTGGCGTAGTGTGCCCGAGGTGACCCCAAAAACGATCTGGTCCCGAATCATGGAATCGGAGGTGGTGTCGTAACCGCAGGACTGCGCGAGGATACGGAGATGCGTAAGGAATGACTGAATTACCTTGCTGGCGCTGCTGGAAGAGATACCTCTCGAAGCTCCGTTGACGTCGACGTTGAAGTGTTGGTCGAGCTTGAGAAGGACCGTCTTGTACTTGGTCTTGTCCTCACCTTCCGCGAACACCAGAGAGTTGTAGACATGGATGGCATGTTGACCTGCCGTGGTGAGGAGGATGGCGATCTTTCTGGTGTCCGAGGCGCTCTTCTTTTCGTTGGCTTCCAGAAAGAGCTGGAAGCGCTGTTCGAACAGCTTCCAATTAACGCCGAGGTTTCCAGCGACTTGCAGCGGCTGCGGTGTGTTGACGGTGTCCATGGCGCAGGATGGCAGATTCCGGAGGATTTGTCGGTAGGTACCACAGGTACTCCTGGTACTATGAAGTGTTGGGTACTCTGCTACACAGATGAACCAACACGGTTGTGAATGGTACAACTCAGTTTTATTTCAAACATCTATTTACACTGGTAAACTGTTTACTGAGGTTCGATCATAACCCTTGAATCTGTGGACCTATTCCTAATTCTATCTTGCAGTGGCACTCAGCACATGGTGGATGTCTGAGTGGCTTGCTATGAGCTCTGTGCCCTGAGCTGTGTCCTGCTCGAGTGCTCAGGAAGTGTCATGTTCCCTGTTTTGTACTGTGTATGCTCTTGCCTGTGATTGGCTGTCGTGTTGTGTGTGTTGATTGGTCCGTTGATCTGTCCATCAGTATGTATGTATGTGCTATGAGGTTTACCTGAATATCATGACAACCTTTGGTGTACCCGAACAGGCGCCAGAATGTGGCGATTAGGGGCTTTTCACAATAACTTCATTTCAGTGTTAATGTAAGCCTACTTGTGACAATAAAGATTATTATTGTATAGAGATTGCAGAAGGTTATCTAAAAATAAAGGAAAATCCAAAGGTGTTTTCTAAGTATATTAAGGGCAAGTGGATGACCAGGAAAAGAGCAGGGCCCAACATGGCAATGTGTGTGTGGAGCAGGAAGACATAGGGGACGTTTTAAATGAGTACTTTGTATATTCATGGAGAAAGATAATGTCGGTATAGTAATCAGCAGAGGGGGAATGTAAGGTTCTTGAACAATTTAAAATTGAGAAGAAGGAGGTCTTAACAGTATTAGCAGACTTAAAAGTGGATAAATCAGATGTATCCCAGGCTGCTGTGGGAGGCAAAGGGGAAGATTGCAGAGGCCCTGACAATTTTCGAATCATTTCTGACCACAGGGGAGGTGCCAGAGGACAGCAAATGTGGTACCATCATTCAAGGGAAGGAGGGAAAAAACAAGAAATTACAGGCCAGCAAGTCTAACTTCAGTGGTAGGAAAACTACTGGAAAAATTCTGAGGGACAATTAATCTCCACTTGGGGACAAGGGCAGCATAATCAAAAACCCCTCCCACCCGGGTTATTCACTCTTCCAACTTCGTCCATAAGGCAGGAGATACAAAAGTCTGAGAACACGCACGAGCAGATTCAAAAACAGCTTCTTACCTACCAGACTCCTGAATGACTCTCTCATGGACTGACCTGATTTCCATGCATCTTCTCTACTGAGTAGTACTACACTCAGTATTCTTCACCCGATGTTTAGGTTTATGTATTTACATTGTGTATTTATGTATGTCCTATGGTTTTTTTCATGTATGGATTGATCTGTCTGGACTGTATGCAGAACAATACTTTTCACTGTACCTCGGTACACGTGACAATAAAACAATCCAATTAATCAAGGATTGTCAGCAGGGCTTTTGGCAAAGGGAGATCATGGGTGGGATATTTTGGCCACGCACGCCCGGCAACCCCAAATTCCCACCCAAGGTCAATGGACCTTTACATGATCCCCGTCCCGTCTTTGCCAATCTTGCAGCAGATGTGGCTGAAAATTCCAGCCCCATGTCTTACAAATTTAATTGAATTTTTTGAGGAGGTGTCGAGATATGTAATAATAATAATCTTGAATAGTGTCACAAGTAGGCTTACATTAACACTGCAATGAAGTTACTGTGAAAAGCCCCCTAGTCACCACACTCCGGGAGTTAGGGATTTTAGGTTAAATAACATAGAACATAGAACGATACAGCGCAGTTCAGGCCCTTCAGCCCACGATGTTGCACCAAAACAAAAGCCATCACTATGCCATTATCATCCATATGCTTATCCAATAAACTTTAAAATGCCCTCAATGTTGGCGAGTTCACTACTGTTGCAGGTAGGGCATTCCACAGCCTCACTACTCTTTGCGTACAGAACCTACCTCTGACCTCTGTCCTATAGCTATTACCCCTCAGTTTAAAGCTATGTCCCCTCGTGCCAGCCACTTCCATCCACGGGAGAAGGCTCTCACTGTCCACCCTATCTAACCCCCTGATCATTAAGGGGGTTATATATGCCTCTATTAAGTCTCCTCTTAACCTTCTTCTCTCCAACGAAACAACCTCAAGTCCATCAGCCTTTCCTCATAAGATTTTCCCTCCATACCAGGCAACATCCTGGTAAATCTCTGCACCCGCTCCAAAGTTTCCACGTCCTTCCTATAATGCGGTGACCAGAACTGTACGCAATACTCCAAATGCGGCCGTACCAGAGTTTTGTACAGCTGCAACATGACCTCCTGACTCCGGAACTCAATCCCTCTACCAATAAAGGCCAACACTCCAGAGGCCTTCTTCACAACCCTATCAACCTGGGTGGCAACTTTCAGGGATCTATGTACATGGACACCTAGATCCCTCTGCTCATCCACACTTCCAAGAACTTTACCATTAGCCAAATATTCCGCATTCCTGTTATTCCTTCCAAAGTGAATCACCTCACACTTCTCTACATTAAACTCCATTTGCCACCTCTCAGCCCAGCTCTGCAGCTTATCTATGTACCTCTGTAACCTGCTACATCCTTCCACACTGTCGACAACACCACCGACTTTAGTGTCGTCTGCAAATTTACTCACCCACCCTTCTGCGCCTTCCTCTAGGTCGTTGATAAACAAACAGCAACGGCCCCAGAACAGATCCTTGTGGTACGCCACTTGTAACTGAACTCCATTCTGAAAATTTCCCATCAACCACCACCCTCTGTCTTCTTTCAGCTAGCCAATTTCTGATCCACATCTCTAAATCACCCTCAATCCCCAGCCTACGTATTTTCTGCAATAGCCTACCGTGGGGAACCTTATCAAACGCTTTACTGAAATCCATATACACCACACCAACTGCTCTACCCTCGTCTACCTGTTCAGTCACCTTCTCAAAGAACTCAATAAGGTTTGTGAGGGATGACCTACCCTTCACAAAGCCATGCTGACTATCCCTGATCATATTATTCCTATCTAGATGATTATAAATCTTGTCTCTTATAATCCCCTCCAAGACTTTACCCACTACAGACATGAGGCTCACCGGTCTATAGTTGCCGGGGTTGTCTCTGCTCCCCTTTTTGAACAAAGGGACCACATTTGCTATCCTCCAGTCCTCTGGCACTATTCCTGTAGCCAATGATGACATAAAAATCAAAGCCAAAGGTCCAGCAATCTCTTCCCTGACCTCCCAGAGAATCCTAGGATAAATCCCATCAGGCCCCGGGGACTTATCTATTTTCAGCCTGTCCAGAATTGCCAACACCTCTTCCCTACGTACCTCAATGCCATCTATTCTAATAGCCTGGGTCTCAGCATTCTCCTCCACAACATTATCTTTTTCCTGAGTGAATACTGATGAAAAATATTCATTTAGTATCCCGCCTATCTCTTCAGACTCCACACACAACTTCCCATCCCTGTCCTTGACTGGTCCTACTCTTACCCTAGTCATTCGCTTATTCCTGACATACCTATAGAAAGCTTTTGGGTTTTCCTTGATCCTACCTGCCAAATACTTCTCATGTCCCCTCCTTGCTCGTCTTAGCTCTCTCTTTAGATCCTTCCTCGCTACCTTGTAACTATCCATCACCCCAACTGAAACTTCACACCTCATCTTCACATAGGCCTCCTTCTTCCTCTTAACAAGAGATTCCACTTCTTTGGTAAACCACGGTTCCCTCGCTCGACGCCTTCCTCCCGGCCTGACCGGTACATACTTATCAAGAACACGCAGTAGCTGATCCTTGAACAAGCTCCACTTATCCAGTGTGCCCAACACTTGCAGCCTACTTCTCCAACCTATCCCCCCCAAGTCACGTCTAATGGCATCATAATTGCCCTTCCCCCAGCTATAACTCTTGCCCTGCGGTGTATACTTATCCCTTTCCATCATTAACGTAAACGTCACCGAATTGTGGTCACTGTCCCCAAAGTGCTCTCCTACCTCTAAATCCAACACCTGGCCTGGTTCATTACCCAAAACCAAATCCAACGTGGCCTCGCCTCTTGTTGGCCTGTCAACATATTGTGTCAGGAAACCCTCCTGCACACACTGTACAAAAAACGACCCATCTAATGTACTCGAACTATATCTTTTCCAGTCAATATTTGGGAAGTTAAAGTCTCCCATAATAACTACCCTGTTACTTTCGCTCTTATCCAGGATCATCCTCGCCATCCTTTCCTCTACATCCCTAGAACTATTTGGAGGCCTATAGAAAACTCCCAACAGGGTGACCTCTCCTTTCCTGTTTCTAACCTCAGTCCATACTACCTCGGAAGATGAGTCCCCATCTAGCATCCTCTCCGCCACCGTAATACTGCTCTTGACTAGCAGCGCCACACCTCCCCCTCTTTTGCCTCCTTCTCTGAGCTTACTAAAACACCTAAACCCCGGAACCTGCAACATCCATTCCTGTCCCTGCTCTATCCATGTCTCCGAAATGGCCACAACATCGAAGTCCCAGGTACCAACCCATGCTGCCAGTTCCCCTACCTTATTTCGTATACTCCTGGCATTGAAGTAGACACACTTCAAACCACCTACCTGAACACTGGCCCCCTCCTGCGACGTCAAATCTGTGCTCCTGACCTCTATACTCTCATTCTCCCGTACCCTAAAACTACAATCCAGGTTCCCATGCCCCTGCTGCATTCGTTTAAACCCGCCCAAAGAGCACTAACAAATCTCCCCCCCAGGATATTTGTGCCCCGCAGGTTCAGATGTAGACCATCCTGTCTGTAGAGGTGCCACCTTCCCCAGAAAGAGCCCCAGTTATCCAGAAATCAGAATCCCTCCCGCCTGCACCATCCCTGTCGCCACGTGTTTAATTGCTCTCTCTCCCTATTCCTCATCTCACTATCACGTGGCACGGGCAACAACCCAGAGATAACAACTCTGTTTGTTCTAGTTCTGAGCTTCCATCCTAGTTCCCTGAAAGCCTGCCTGACATCTTGTCCCCTTTCCTACCTATGTCGTTAGTGCCAATGTGGACCACGGCTTGGGGCTGCTCCCCCTCCCCCTTAAGGACCCGGAAAACACGATCCGAGACATCACGTACCCTTGCACCTGGGAGGCAACATAAGTTAGTTACTTGTTCTTTGTTTTGTTGTAATATTTCCATTCTTGTGTTTTGTGGTCATTTGTTAAACTCCTAAACCTTAATAAACATACTTTAAAAATAAATTGCAGACGACACAAAAATTGGAAGAAAGTCTTAAATAACTGGACGATACAGAAGGACTGGTTAGATGGGCAGAAGAGTGGCAAATGGAATTTAACCCTGATAAGTATGAGGTAATGCATTTTGGGAGGACTAACAAGGCAAGGCACCCTAGGAAGTGGAGTATGCATGCCCATAGATCCCTGAAGATAGCAAGACAGGTAGGTCAGAAGACATATGGGAGATTTGCCTTTTTTAGCCAAGGCATAGACTATAAGAGCAGGCAAGTTACAATGGAGCACTGGTTAGGCCACAGTTAGAGTACGGTGCGCAGTGCTGGTCACACCACAGGAAGGAGGGGATTGCACTGGAAAGGGTGCAGAGGAGATTCACTCGGATGTTGCATGAGCTGGAGCGTTTCAGCTGTCCTGAGAGACTGGATAGGCTGGCATTGTTTTCCTTGCAGCAGAGAATGGCCTCTGATTGAGGTGTATAAAATTATGAGGGGCATAGATAGGGTGAATAGGAAGAACTTTTCTCCTTAGCAGAGTGGTCAATAACCAGGGGACAGAGGGGCAGGAGTTTTATAGGAGATGTTGAGGAAAAATGTTTTCACCCAGAGTGTGGTTGGAATCTGGAACTCATTGCCTGAAAGAGTGGTGGAGGTGGGAACCCTCACAACATTTAAGAAGTATTTAGATGAGCACTTAAAATGCCATAGCATACAAGGCTACGAACCAAGTGCTGGAAAATGGGATTAGAGTAAATAGGTGCTTGATGGCTAATGGGGCGAAGGGCCTTTTTCGATGCTGTAGACTGGGAACAGCTTCTTGTTTGAAAATCTACAGCAGAGCAGTGGGGGGGGGGGGCATTAAAAAGGGAACTGGGGAGAGTACAGTCCCAACATGTTCCCTTTGAGGTGAAGTGTGGGAGCAACAAGCTCAGAGAACCCTGGATGTCTTTGGATTTTCTGGACTGGATGAGAAAGAACAGAGACTTCTCGCAGGTACAAAGGGAGCAAATCAGCAGAGGTCTTAGTGGAGTATGGAAAGTGCAGGGGGAACTTAAAGCAATTAGGAGAGCAAAGAGGGGACATGAAAAAGGCAGAGGGAAAACTTGATTGAGGTGTATAAGATTATGAGGGGCATGGACATGGTGGATAGAAAGCAGCTGTTCCCCTGAGTTGAAGGGTCAGTAACAAAGGTATATAATTTTAAGGAGATGAGCAGGAGGTTTAGCAGGGGTCTGAGGAAAATTATTCTCACCCAGAGGCCTCAGTCTCACTGGCACAGAACACTGCATTCATATTCAGTCCAGAAGCTGTCTGGCATAATCCGAAGAAACAGATGATCCCTCATTGCACTCAGTCACACCAGGGTTTTGGCAACCACAAGATGTGGTTCAGGGGAATAACCTGACACTGTATGAGAGCTGCATGGCAATAAGAATGATTGGAAACCAGATCCTGACGAATGCGGACGGCTCGCTCAGCTTCCCCATTCGCCTGCGAGTGAAGAGGGGAGCTGGTGGCATGAGAGATCTGCATTATCAAGTGAACTCCCCCCAATTTTTTATTTTTATTTAGAGTAACCAATTAATTTTTTTCCAATGAAGGGGAAATTTAGTGCGGCCAATCCTCCTAGCATGCACATCTTTGGGTTGTGGGGGCGAAACCCACGCAAACACGGGGAGAATGTGCAGACTCCACACAGACAGTGACCCAGGACTGGGATTGAACCTGGGACCTCGGCGCCGTGAGGCAGCAGTGCTAACCACTGTGCCACCATGCTGCCTGTGAACTCCCAAAAATGATTGTTCGTAAATCGAGGCCTATTATCTCAAATAATTTCATCCAGGAGCACATGAGTATAAAAGATGGTTGGCAGCACCTTCATGATGAGCTCCAGTGTGGTTGTGTGAAGCCTGATTACCTCGAACCATCGAGAATATCAATCAATGATAAGTGGTAAGTTGCATTCGTGCGAAGCAAGTGCCAGGCAATGACCATCTCCTACAAGAGAAGATCTAACCACCGCCCCTTGACATTCAATGGCATTACCATCACTGAATGCCCTACAATCAACATCCTAGGGGTTACCATTCATCAGAAACTGAACTGGACTAGCCACATTAATACTGTGGCTACCAGGGCAGGTCAAAGGCTAGGAATCCTGTGGCGAGTAACTCACCTCCTGACCTCACAAAGCTTGTCCACCATCTACAAGGCACAAGTCAGGAGTGTGATGGAATACTCTCCACTTACCTGGATAAACATCGCGCGACAATCACCAGGCAGGAATATGTTCCCTTCCAGTCGGGGAACACTTCAGCAGTCAAGGGCATTCAGCCTCAGATCTCCGGGTACGTGTTCTCCAAGGCAGCCTTCAGGACGCGCGACAAGCAGAATCGCCGAGCAGAAACTTATAGCCAAGTTCCGCACACGCGAGTGCGGCCTCAACTGGGACCTGGGATTCATGTCGCATTACATTCATCCCCCACCATCCGGCCTGGGCTTGCAAAATCCTACCAACTGTCCTGGCTTGAGACAGTTCACACCTCTTTAACCTGGGGTTACTCCTATCTCTGGATCTGTAAAGACTTAATTACCTGCAAATGCTCACATTCTAAGCATTGTTTTACATCTTTGAATTTGTCTGTATACATGTTTCTGGAACATACCTCTTCATTCACCCGAGGAAGGAGCAGTGCTCCGAAAGCTAGTGTTTGAAACAAACCTGTTGGACATTAACCTAATGTTGTATGATTTCTTACTATACCTGGATAAGTGCAGCTCCTACAACACTCAAAAAAAACTCAACACCATCCTGGACAAAGCAACCAGCCTGATTGCTCCCCCTTCCACAAACATTCAATCCTTCCATCGTGAGGTGTTTTGATTTGTCATTCCCACGGAGGTCCAGATCTCAGGAGAAGCCCCAGTCACTACCAACGTTTACATGGGGAATTGCAGCAACTGCCACCTTTTAAATGGAGATACAGATTCGGCTGCATCAAGTCTTCCAGCTAGAAGTGGCAGAGAGTCAGTCACATGCCCTGCACATAGAATTGACGTGAGGCGCCATCCAGGGGGGTGTTTTTGGCACCAAAGCAGGGAGCAAAGTTGCTTTGATTTTGCAGCTCCTGGCAAGCAAGACCAGTGAAGTCTGAAGATCAATGTTTTTGTTTAAAAAGTAAGAGGCAGCCAGAGATTCAAATAGGGAATTTACCGATTGGAGAGCGTCTCACAACAGAATCTTCCGGAGAGAGCGGCTCAGGAGAGTCCTGGGCAGGACAGAGCAGTGGTAGCATTAAGAGCTCCAGGACCCCTGGTTAACGACCCTGGAATAAGAACTTAACTCAGAACAAAGATATAAAAATGAATTATTTTGAGGTCCGGTTTTGTCAATTGTGACAATGCAAACAAGGAGGCAAAGCCCATGTGTGTTATATGTAGGGAAGTACTGGCAATTGAGAGAAGTTTCAGAATTTGAAAAAAAACTCCTCAGGGGCTGTTTAGCACAGGGCTAAAGAGCTGGCTTTGAAAGCAGACTAAGGCAAGCCAGCAGCACGGTTCAATTCCAGCCTCCCCGAACAGGCGCCGGAATGTGGCGACTAGGGGCTTTTCACAGTAACTTCATTTGAAGCCTACTTGTGACAATAAGCGATTGACATTTCAAAAATCCTTTTACGGTTGCGACCAGAGTCAGTTATTAACTTAAGAGCTGACTCCAAATTAAAAGACTACACTGCTGTACCTGACCTGTAATACCACATCAAAAAAAACTAAGGCGCATTAGGCTGTCAGCATTCTGGTGTAGCATCTCCTAGGAGTTTACAGTGCTGAGTAAAACATGCATTTCATTGCTATTGCCCTTTACAACAACCTACACGTGAGAGGCTGTATTTTCCGTTTTCATAAAGATGAAACAACAAAACTAGCTGAAGTCTGCACCTGATATGCGCATTGCCCTCTGCTCCTTTGAAGCAGATTCAAGTGAGACCATAAGGACAAAGCAGGGTCCCCTTTCACATTAAACGATAAGCGAACATGGCATGTGTCGCAAGGGTCAGCCGGCGTGTGTTGCCAGGATGGGCCGGTTGCCAAAAATGTGTCCTGGGGGAAAAAAAGTTTGTAAAACACTGGTGTACACCATCTACAAGATCTACTGCAGCAACTCACCAAGACAGCACCTTCCAAATCTGGGATGTTTACCACCTAGAAGAACACAGACAACAGTCACTTGAGACCACCATCACCTGTGAGTTCCCCTCCAAGACATGCATCATCCTCACTTGGAAATATAGCCCCATTTCTACACTGTTGCTGGGTCAAAATCCCGGAACTCTGAGCCCTGAGGGGTATTGTATAGCTACACCACCTGGACTGCAGCTCACCTGCACCTTCTAAAGGGAGACTTTGGGTTGGACAATAAATTCTAGTCTTGCCAGCAATGCTCATAGCTCATGAATGATTAAAAGACCTCTTGCATTTCCCTTAACCAGAGTTCCAAAAGGGGTATATCAGCAGATAATTAAAATTGCTTAGCATGTACTCACATACTTTCTAGCAGATTATTAACGAAGAATAAGATAATTTACCAATTAACCCTCCCTAGCCTAGCAAAAATAATACAAGTTCCAGTTTATAAAATACTGAGGCAACTGTAAAGCCACTCAGAAATTACATACAAAAGGAAAAACTGCCGATTCTGGAAATCGGGAATAAAAATAGAAAATGCTAGAAACCCCCAGATCTGTGGAGAGAATAATCATGTTTTTTTAAAAATATATATTTTATTCAAGATTTTTTGGCCAAACATAACAGTACGTAGTGTTTCTTTTAAACAACAATAAAGCAATATAAATAACAGTGGCCAGTTTTAAACAAATAAATAAATAATATATGAACAGAAACAAAAACCAAACTAAATGGCAACTGCCTGGTCAAAAATAAATACTCTCCAAAGATACAATCCAACAGTCCAATATACATTACCTAAAACAAGTGCCTATACATATACAATAACATCCCTAAGAGCCCGCCCGATTCCTCCCGCCCCCCCCCCCCCCCCCCGGGTTGCTGCTGTTGTCTTCTTTTCCATTCCCTCTATCCTTCTGTGAGGTATTCGACGAACGGTTTCCACCGCCTGGTGAACCCTTGAGCCGAACCCCTTAGTACGAACTTAATCCGTTCTAACTTTATAAACCCTGCCATGTCGTTTATCCAGGTCTCCACACCCGGGGGTTTGGCTTCCTTCCACATTAACAATATCCTGCGCCGGGCTACTAGGGACGCAAAGGCCAAAACATCAGCCTCTCTCGCCTCCTGCACTCCCGGCTCTTCTGCAACCCCAAATATAGCCAACCCCCAGCTTGGTTCGACCTGGACCCCCACCACCTTCGAAAGCACCTTTGCCACCCCCACCCAAAACCCCTGTAGTGCCGGGCATGACCAGAACATGTGGGTGTGGTTCGCTGGGCTTCTCGAGCATCTATCCTCTACCCCAAAAAATTTACTGAGCCGTGCTCCAGTCATATGCGCCCTGTGTAACACCTTAAATTGTATCAGGCTTAGCCTGGCACACGAGGACGATGAGTTTACCCTACGTAGGGCATCAGCCCACAGCCCCTCCTCAATCTCCTCCCCCAGCTCTTCCCATTTCCCTTTCAGCTCATCTACCATGATCTCCCCCTCGTCCCTCATTTCCCTATATATGTCCGACACCTTACCATCCCCCACCCATGTCTCTGAGATCACTCTATCCTGCACCTCCTGCATCGGGAGCTGCGGGAATTCCCTCACCTGTTGCCTCGCAAAAGCCCTCAGTTGCATATACCAAAATGCATTCCCTTGGGGCAACCCATATTTTTCCGTCAGCGCTCCCAGACTTGCAAACGTCCCATCTACGATCAGATCTCTCAATTGTACTACCCCTGCTCTTTGCCATGCTCCAAATCCCCCATCCATTCTCCCCGGAACAAACCTATGGTTATTTCTTATCGGGGACCGCACCGAGGCTCCAGTCTTTCCCCTATGCCGTCTCCACTGCCCCCAAATTTTCAATGTAGCCACCACCACCGGGCTTGTGGTGTATTTCTTCGGTGAGAACAGCAACGGCGCCGTCACCATAGCTTGTAGGCGAGTCCCACTGCAGGACGCCCTCTCCAATCTCTTCCACGCCGCTCTCTCCTCTTCTCCCACCCACTTACACACCATTGAAACATTGGCGGCCCAGTAGTACTCACTTAGGCTCGGTAGTGCCAGCCCCCCCGTCCCTACTACGCTGCAAAAATCCCCTCCTCACTCTCGGGGTCTTCCCGGCCCACACAACTCATAATACTCTTCTCGATTCTTTTGAAAAAAAGCCTTCGTGACCACCACCGGGAGGCACTGAAACACAAAAAGGAATCTCAGGAGGACCACCATTTTAACCGCCTGCACCCTCCCTGCCAGTGACAGGGACACCATGTCCCATCTCTTAAAGTCCTCCTCCATCTGTTCCACCAACCGCGTTAAATTAAGCCTATGTAATGTACCCCAATTCTTGGCTATCTGGATCCCCAAGTACCGAAAGTCCCTTGTTACCTTCCTCAACGGTAAATCCTCTATTTCTCTGCTCTGCTCCCCTGGATGCACCACAAACAACTCACTTTTCCCCATGTTCAATTTATACCCTGAAAAATCCCCAAACTCCCCAAGTATCCGCATTATCTCTGGCATCCCCTCCGCCGGGTCCGCCACATATAGCAACAAATCATCCGCATACAGGGATACCCGGTGTTCTTCTCCTCCCCCGAGTACTCCCCTCCACTTCCTGGAACCCCTCAATGCTATGGCCAGGGGCTCAATCGCCAGTGCAAACAATAACGGGGACAGAGGACATCCCTGCCTCGTCCCTCTATGGAGCCGAAAATAATCAGACCCCCGTCCATTCGTGACCACGCTCACCATCGGGGCCCTATACAGCAACTGTACCCATCTGATATACCCATCTCCAAAGCCAAATCTCCTCAGCACCTCCCACAAATAATCCCACTCCACTCTATCAAATGCTTTCTCGGCATCCATCGCCACCACTACCTCCGCTTCCCCCTCTGGTGGGGGCATCATCATTATCCCTAGCAGCCTCCGTATATTTGTATTCAGCTGTCTCCCCTTCACAAACCCAGTTTGGTCCTCATGAACCACCCCTGGGACACAATCCTCTATCCTCGTTGCCATTACCTTGGCCAGAATCTTAGCGTCCACATTCAGGAGGGAAATAGGCCTATAGGACCCGCATTGCAGCGGGTCTTTTTCCTTCTTTAGGAGGAGCGATATCGTTGCCTCTGACATAGTCGGGGGCAGCTGCCCCCTTTCCCTCGTCTCATTAAAGGTTCTCATCAGTAGCGGGGCCAGCAAGTCCATATATTTCCTATAGAATTCAACTGGGAATCCGTCTGGTCCCGGGGCCTTCCCCGCCTGCATGCTCCCAATCCCTTTCACTACTTCCTCCGTCTCAATCTGTGCTCCCAGTCCCGCCCTCTCCTGCTCCTCCACCTTAGGAAATTCCAGCTGATCCAGAAAGCACATCATTCTCTCCTTCCCATCCGGGGGCTGAGCTTCATATAATCTTTCATAAAATGCCTTGAACACTCCATTCACTCTCTCCGCTCCCCGCTCCATCTCTCCCTCCTCATCTCTCACCCCCCCTATCTCCCTCGCTGCTCCCCTTTTCCTCAGTTGGTGGGCCAGCAACCTGCTCGCCTTCTCCCCATATTCGTACTGTACACCCTGTGCCTTCCTCCATTGTGCCTCTGCATTACCCGTAGTCAACAAGTCAAATTCTACATGTAGCCTTTGCCTTTCCCTGTACAGTCCCTCCTCCGGTGCCTCCGCATATTGTCTGTCCACCCTCAGCAGTTCTTTCAACAACCGCTCCCTTTCCCTACCCTCCTGCTTTCCTTTATGTGCCCTGATAGATGTCAGCTCCCCTCTAACCACTGCCTTCAGCGCCTCCCAGACCACTCCCACCTGAACCTCCCCATTATCATTGAGTTCCAAGTACCTTTCAATACACCCCCTCACCCTTAAACACCCCCCCTCATCTGCCAATAATCCCATGTCCATTCTCCAGGGTGGACGCTGTTCTTTTTCCTCCCCTATCTCCAGGTCCACCCAATGTGGAGCGTGATCCAAAATAGCTCTCACCGTGTACTCCGTCCCCGTCACCTTCGGGATCAGTGCCCTTCCCAAAACAAAAAAGTCTATCCGTGAATAAACTTTGTGGACATAGGAGAAAACGAAAACTCCTTACTCCTAGGTCTACTAAATCTCCAGGGGTCTATTCCTCCCATCTGCTCCATAAAGCACCCTAGCTGCAGCCGGCCTCCTTCCGGTCCTGGACCTCGATCTGTCCAGCCCTGGGTCCAGCACCGTATTAAAATCTCCACCCATTACCAACTTCCCCACCTCTAGGTCCGGGATACGTCCTAACATACGCCTCATAAAGTTGGCATCATCCCAGTTCGGGGCATATACGTTCACTAAGACCTCTCCTGCAGCATAACCACATCTGCCTTAAGTTTCTTTAGGTGTGCGAGTACCCGTGCCCTCTTTATCGGCCCGTTCAGCCCTCTCACATTCCACATGATCAGCCGGGTTGGGGGGCTCTTTACCCCCCCCCCCTCCACCCTTGTCGACTAGCCATCTCCTTTTTCAATCCAGCTCCTCACCCGGTTCCCACGTAGCCGTATCTACCCCCAACGGCGCCCTCCCGCCCCAACCACCCCACCCCATACCAGCTCCCCCTTCTCCCCAGCAGCAGCAACCCAGTTAACCACCCCCCCCCCCCCCGCTAGATCCCTCACTAGCGTAATTGCACCTCCCATGTTGCTCCCAGAAGTCAGCAAACTCTGGCCGACCTCGGCTTCCCCCCGTGACCTCGGCTCCCACTGTGCGAGGCCCCCTCCTTCCTGCTTCCCTGTTCCCGCCATGATTACCATAGCGCGGGAACAAAGCCCGTGCTTCCCATTTGGCCCCGCCCCCAATGGCCGGCGCCCCCAGCTCCTCCTCCTCCCTCGCCCCCTCCCCCACGACATGGGGAAGAGAGAAAAGTTACAGGGTCGCAGGATTAACAACTTGGGAAATCATCTCTTCCCCTTTTCCCCCTCTTCACCCCACATATTCGCCCCACCACTTTGTCCCAAACGTTCTTTTTCTAGCCCGCTTATTCCAGTTTCTCCTCGACAATAAATGTCCACGCCTCTTCTGCCGTTTCAAAGTAGTGGTGTTTACCTTGATGTGTGACCCACAGTCTTGCCGGCTGCAACATTCCAAATTTAACCTTCCTTTTGTGCAGCACCGCCTTGGCCCGATTAAAGCTTGCCCTCCTTCTCGCCACCTCCGCACTCCAATCTTGATATACGCGGATCACCGCGTTCTCCCACCTACTGCCCCGAGTTTTCTTTGCCCATCTGAGGACCATCTCTCTGTCCTTATATCGGAGAAATCTCACCACTATGGCTAGAGGAATTTCTCCAGCCCTCGGTCTTCGCGCCATAACTCGATCGGCTCCCTCCACCTCCAACGGGCCCGTCGGGGCCTCCGATCCCATTCACGAGTGCAGCATCGTGCTCACATATGCCCCGACGTCCGCCCCTTCTGCACCTTCGGGAAGACCAAGAATCCTTAAATTCTTCCTCCTCGCATTATTCTCCAGCACCTCCAGCCTTTCCACACACCTTTGTGTTGTGCCTCGTGCATCTCTGTCTTCACCACCAGGCCCTGTATGTCGTCCTCATTCTCAGCAGCCTTTGCCTTCGCGACCCGAAGCTCCTGCTCCTGGGTCTTTTGCTCCTCCTTTAGCCCTTCAATCGCCTGTAATATCGGGGCCAACAGCTCCTTCTTCATTTCCTTTTTAAGTTCTTCCACGCAATGCCGCAGGAACTCTTGTTGGTCAGGGCCCCATATTAAACCGCCTCCTTCCGACGCCATCTTGCTTTGTGCCTGCCTTCCTGGCCGCCGCTCTAGAGGATCCACCGCAATCCGGCCACTTTCCTCTCCTTTTTCCATCCGTGTCCAGGGGGGGGGATTCCCTTCTGGTTTACCGCACAGTGTTTTTAGCCGTTAAAATTGCCGTTGGGGCTCCTATTAAGAGCCCAAAAGTCCTTTCCACCGGGAGCTGCCGAAACGTGCGACTTAGCTGGTCATTGCCACACCCGGAAGTGAGAATAATCATGTTAATGAACTCCTTTTCAAACCAGGCTTTGCTGACGACTGTACATCCAAAGTGTTTTCTTGCCCATTCAGTCCACAAATATTGGTTAAGCTGCTGTATTTCCAAAAAATAAATAAAGACATGTATGGAATAAATGAATTTGCAACATGTACAAATGATCAGCCTTTATTAAAACAGGTAACTGTGTTGCTAAAAGACAGGTGCCATTTCTTCACATTTCATGGTATTCCATGCAGTACGTTTGTGAAAAATCTAGTCCTGACAAATTTTGGTAATGAATTTACAACAGAAAAATTTCACACCAATCCATTGTTAATGATGCTGAAACAAGTATGCACTGACTTAAAAATGTATCAACAGGAACAACCAGGGCTATATGTGCTAACAGAACACAACAGAAAAGAAAATGAAATATTTTGGAACTTATCACAAATGTATGCTAAAATTCTTGGTTTGGCTGGAATTAGGACAGAAGTAATACACTATAGCAAGACAGTTCACTCCATCATGTCAGTGCTGGTTCTAGCTCCATATTAGAGGTTTCTCCTTCAATCTCATTTTACCGCTCCATCCCGGTGTCCTTTTCCTCTTTTTCAATTGTTCACCTAATTCCCTCAAATGTTGTGGTTGACTTAACTCTTAACCCCCGCTTTAAGCTCCAGGAACTAATTCTAAGTTTATGCTCCCCTTGTTACTAATATATTGCCAGGTTATAAACAGCTTATTTACCCTCGCAGTTCTTTAACAGTCAGTACCTTCCCAAATGTAAAGAAAGAGGCTTTCAAGAAATTAAATGAAATTAAATGAAAATCACTTATTGTCACAAGTAGGCTTCAAATGAAGTTACTGTGAAAAGCCCCTAGTCGCCACATTCCGGCGCCTGTTCGGGGAGGCTGGTACGGGAATTGAACCGTGCTGCTGGCCTGCCTTGGTCAGTTTTAAAAGCCAGCTCTATAGGTCTGTGCTAAACCAGTCTGTGAGTTTAGAGATCAGGGCAATCTAAAGTTTCTCCTGAGAGAGAAAAACAATTGAAAGAAAAAATGTTTTTCCCCTTCAAGCCATTCCAATGTTCATCCCTAAAAAGGGATAAAATACCACTCCTAGCCAAGCACTAGAGTGGTATTTATCCTAGGAGTTCCTTTCATTTATTTTCAACTAGAAACCAATTAGGATTAGGTTTTTTAAATAATCTCCTCTGTACTGATCAATTTTAATTGGTGAAAAGCAAGATTTTTTTAAAAAGAGAAATATATCTTGAAAGTCACTCAGAGGTAGGTATTTGCAGTTACTGGTACATACCCCTACAGCTGTCCCAAATAAGATGTTGAAATTACCCTTAAATTAATTAATATTTTGTACATTAAAAAATAAAACATAGGACAGTACGATAGCGCAGTGGCTCGCACTGCTGTCTCATGGCGCCGAGGTCCCAGGTTCGATCCCGGCTCGGAGTCACTGTCTGTGTGGAGTTTGCACATTCTCCCCGTGTCTGCGTGAGTTTCGCCCCCACAACCCACAGATGTGCTGGGTAGGTGGATTGGCCACGCTAAATTTCCCCTGAATTGGAAAAAAAAATTGGGTACTCCAAATGTATTTATTTTTTTAAATTAAAGATGAATTGCAGATCAGCTTCATGGCCGCATTCAAAGACATTCAAAGCAAATGTAGCTTTCTGTGTAAACATTTTGTGAATCGGAATTCAAGATAGAAGAGTCCCTTGCCGTCAGGCAGACGGTTACTGCTGCTTCAGAAACTGATTCTTTTGGTATCTTCACAGTCACTACTGGCAATCCAGGTTCTTACTTCGTATTATTGGCCCGTTTGCCTGGAAAAAGAACAGCAAGGGAGGAAAATCACAACTTAGCAATGTATTTTAAATTAAATGAAAGTCGCTATACTCTCCGAGGACCAAAGGCTGCTCTCCCCTTTTTGAGAGGGAGCTGACTGGTGATAATTTAACCTGAAGCACAGATGAAGGGGCAAGGTTGAGAAGGGGGGCCTTCATGGATAACCTCAGCCGGTACGGGAATTGAACCCACACGGTTGGCATCGCTCTGCATCACGAACCAGCCGTCCAGATAACGGAGCTAACCAACCCCCAAAATGCAAACATGCTCACTTCAGCATTATGAATTCTACTTGTCTAATAAAGAAATAAAGGTTATAGTTTTATATTTTTTGCCCACAAAGGATCTTAACTGAAATTGTTTCCATTCACTATTATTTTACAAGGCCTCGAAAATTCTACGTGAGCTTCTGCACTATGTCCACAAATTCATAGAATCCCGACAGTGCAGAAGGAAGCCTTTTGGCCCATCGAGTCTGCACCAACCCTGCGAAAGAGCACCCCAACTAAGCCCAATCCCCCGTAACCCCACTTAACCTTTTTTGGACACTAAAGGGGCAATTTAGCATGACCAATCCACCTAACCTGCACATCTTTGGACTGTCGGAGGAAACCCATGCAGTCACAGGGAGAAAGTGCAAACTCCACAGACAGTTACCAGAGGTCGGAATCGAACCCGGGTCCCTGGCTCTGTGGGGCAGCAGTGATAACCACTCTTCCACCGTGAGACATTAGTAAACAAGACACAGATTGGAACTGCAAGTTACCCGTCAGCCTTATTGATCAGGGAATGGTGCAAATGAAAAACAGAAATTAAATAAAGAACCAAAGAATAAATTAAAAATAATGGGGTGGAGGCTGGAGAGAGAATAAGCATAATTGGCACATTACCTAAAGTAACAAATCTGGTGGATTAATGAGTAACCATATCCATTCTGTGATTGATACCAATGTTCCCGCTAAGCTGTGTGACCATGCAGGAACCTGCAAGTCCCTGAGTAGGTAGTGCACAAGTTGGTCTTTTTAGGATACAATGCAGGTGCAACATGACAAAAAATGTTAGGGAGGCCGTTCAATGGAATGGAAGACACACTCCAAAAGAAAATTAGGGGGTTCTTTGATTGATACTAGTACGTAAAACTCTCCATATGGTCATCGAAAGTATCTCATTTAACACTCACTGAAATATTACTTTCAGCACAAAGTCATCTGCAATTAAGACTCTGGGTGAACAACAAATCCTTTTATGCTTGCTAGATAACATAAAATCTCCATTATGCTTCCCATCTCTGTAGCACAGTGGGTAGCACTGTTGCTTCACAGCTCTAGGGTCCCAGGTTTGATTCTCAGCTTGGATCACTGTGTGGAGTCTGCACGTTCTCCCTATGTCGCTGTGAGTTCCCTCCGGGTGCTCTGGTTTCCTCCCACAAGTCCCGAAAGAAGCGCTGTTAGGTGAATTGGATATTCTGAATTTTCCCTCAGTGTACCTGAACAGGCGCTGGAGTATGGCGACTAGTGGCTTTTCACAGTAACTTCATTGCAGTGTTAATGTAAGCCTACTTGTGACAATAAAGATTATTTTTTTTAAATCTCTTTGGCAAACTATTCATATTTACTACAAAGTTCAACAATTAAAATCGTTTTATTCGTGGATACATATATTTACAGATGATGGGTTTTTAAACACTTCCTTGGTGATCTTAGCAGAAAACAATAACTTTACATTGTAAGGCAAAGCTCTGATTTCTTGGGGAAATGATAGAAGGGGTATGATATCGTTGGGAATACGAAGACATGGCTCCAAGGTGACCAAAGATGGGAACTAAATATTGAGGGCTATTCAATTTTTAGGAAGGACAAGGAAAATGTGGTGGAGTCGCATTGTTGATTAAAGAATATATTGATACAATATTAATGAAAGATATTAGTACAGATGATGTGCAATTTGACTGAAGAAACACCAAGGGGCAAAAACATTCGAAGGGGTGGTATACAGACCACCAAACCTGGTGGTAATGTTGGGAATAGCGTTATCAGGATATCAGAAATCCATGTGATAAAGGAACATCTGTGATTATGGGTGACTGCAATCTGCATAGAGATTGGGTGAGTCAAATTAGTCATAGTACAATAGAGGAGGAATTTCTGGAGTGTTTAAGGGATAGTTTTGTGGACCAAAACGTTGAAGAACCTACAAGGGAACAGGCCATCTTGGACTGGGTGTTGTGCAATGAGAAAGGATTAGTTGGCCATCTAGTTGTGAGACCCTTGGGTATGAGTGATCATAATCTGATAGAATTCTTTATCAAGGTAGATAGTGAGGTAGTTGATTCTGAGACCAGGGTCTTCAACCTCAATAAAGGTAACTATGATGGTATGGGACATGAGCTGGCTATGGTGGACTGGGAAACATTACTGGAAAGAAGGACAGTAGACAGCCATTCAAGGAACAAATTGGTGAACTCCAAAAGTTGTATATTCCTATGTGACGCAAGAATAGAATGGGAACTGCGGCCAAACCATGGCTTACAAAAGTAATTAGAGATAGTATTAAATTCAAAGAAGAGACATAGCAAGACTCGTAAGAGAAAGCAATAGACCTGAGGATTGAGAACAGTTTAAAATTCAGCAAAGGCAGACCAAGGGATTAATTAAGAAGGAGAAAATACAATATGAAAGTAAGCTAGCGGGGAACATGAAAACTGACTGTAAAAGTTCCTATAGGTATGTAAAGAGATAAAGATTGATAAAAATGAATGTAGGCCCCTTACAGTCAGAAACGGGGGAATTCATAATGGGCAAAGAAATGGCTGAGGAACTAAATTCATACCTGGCTTCTGTCTTCACAAAGGAAGAGATGAATAATTTACCGGAAGTTCTGAGAAACATAGGTTTCAGTGAGGAGCTGAAGGAAATTAGTATTTGTAACAAAATAATTTGGGGGAAATTAATGGGATTGAAGGCGGATAAATCTCCAGGGCCTGATAATCTTGTCCCAGAGTACTTAAGGAAGTGGCCTAGAAACAGTAGATGGTAATTTTCCAAAATACTTTGGACTCTGGAATGGTTCCTACAGGTTGAAGGGTAGCTAATATAACCCTGTTATTCAAAAAGGGAGGTAGAGAGAAAACAGGGAACTATAGACCAGTGGGCTTAGCCTCGGTAGTAGGAAAATTGCGAGAGTCCATTATCAAGGATTTTATAGCACAGCATTTGGAAAGCAGTGGTATAATCAGACAAAGTCAGTACGGATTCACAAAAAGGAAATCATGCTTGAAAAATCTACTAGAATTGTTTGAAGATGTAACTACAGCTCTAGTAGAGTTGACCAGGAAGAACCAGTGGATGTTAATTTAGAAAGCTTTTGACAAGGTCTCACATAGCAGATTACTATGTAAAGTTAAAGCGCATGGGATTGCAAGTCATGCCTTGAGATGGGTAGAGAACTGGTTAGCAGACAGGAAGCAAAGAGTTGAAATAAATGGGTATTTTTCCGATTGGCAGGCAGTGACTAGTGAGGTACCTAAGGGATCTGTGTTAGGACCTCAACTGTTCACATTATGGACTTCCGGGTGCGGCGATGACCAGCTGAGTCGCACGTTTCGGCACCTCCCGTTGGAACGGACTTTTGGGCTCTTATTAGGAGCCCCAAAGGCAATTTTTGACGGCTAAAACCATTGTGCGGTGAAATAGAAGGGAATTCCCCCCGGATATATATGTAGAAAGGAGAGAGTAGTGGCTGGATTGCAGAGGATCCTCAGGAGCAGCGGCAAGGAAGGGAAGCACGAAGCAAGATGGCGGCGGAAGGAGGCCGTTCGGTATGGGGCCCGGAACAGCAAGAGTTCCTGCGGCGCTGTGTGGAGGAGCTGAAGAAGGAGGTGTTGACCCCGATGCTACAGGCGATTGAAGGGCTAAAGGAGGCACAGAAGACCCAGGAGTTGGAGCTTCGTGATGTGAAGGCAAAGGCTGCCGAGAATGAGGATGAAATACAGGGCCTGGTGAGTGAAGACAGAGACGCACGAAGCACTGCATAAAAGGTGTGCAAAGAGGCTGGAAGCCCTGGAGAATAACTCGAGGAGGAAGAACTTAAGAGTTTTGGGTCTTCCCGAAGGTGCAGAGGGGGCAGACATCGGGGCATATGTGAGCACATTGCTTCACTCGTTAATGGGACCGGAGGCCCCGACGGGTCCCTTGGAAGTGGAGGGAGCATATCGAGTCCTTGCGCGAAGACCAAAGGCAGGAGAAATACCTCGAGCCATAGTGGTGAGGTTTCACCGCTATAAGGACAGGGAGATGGTCCTGAGATGGGCGAAAAAGACACGGAGCTGCAGGTGGGAGAATGCGGTGATCCGCCTGTACCAGGATTGGAGTGCAGAGGTGGCGAGAAGGAGGGCGAGTTTCAATCGGGCCAAGGCGGTGCTACATAGAAAGAAAGTTCAATTTGGAATGCTGCAGCCAGCGAGACTGTGGGTTACACACCAAGGGAAAAATCACTACTTCGAGACGGCAGAAGAGGCGTGGACATTTATTGTAGAGGAGAAGTTGGACTAGACTGGAGAGAGAAAGAGTTTCTGTAATAAAGTAGTGGGGGGATTGTATGGGACGGGGAAGGGGGGGGAAATTTTCTCTATTCCCCTCGTGTGGGGGGGGGTATGGTGAACTGTGGGCGCCGGTGGGGAAGGAGAGGGGGAAGGAGAGAGGGAGCTGCGCCATTAGGGGCGGGGCAGAGTGGGAAACACAGGCTTTGTTCCCGCGCTATGGTAATTGCGGCGGGAAAGGGAGCGCAGGAAGGAGTGGGGCCTTACACAATGGGGGGCCAAGGATAAACGGGGGAAGCAGAGGTCAGCCAGAGGTTTGCTGACTTCTGGGAGCAACATGGGGGGGGGGGCAATTACACTAGAAAGGGATCTAGCGGGGGGGGGGGGGTTAACTGGGGTTGCTGCTGCTAAGGGAAAGGGGGAGCTGTTATGGGGTTGGGTGGTGGTCGGGACGGGAGGACACGTCGGGGGGACAAACGGGAGCGTGGGAACCGGGTGAGGAGCTGGTCTAAAAAGGGGATGGCTAGTCGACATGTGGGGTGGGGGGGGGGGGTTAAAGAGCCCCCCGACCCGGTTGATCACGTGGATGTGAGAGGGCTGAATGGGCCGATTAAGAGGGCAAGGGTACTCGCGCACCTAAAGAAATTAAAGGCAGATGTGGTCATGCTACAGGAGACGCACCTGAAACTGGCGGATCAGGTCAGATTACGTAGAAGGATGGGTGGGACTGGTATTTCATTCGAGCTTGGATGCGAAAAATAGAGGGGTGGCTATATTAGTGGGGAAACGGGTAGTGTTTGAGGCGAGGACCATAGTAGCGGACAGTGGGGTAGATACGTGATGGGTGAGTGGCAGATTACAAGGGGAAGCGGTGGTTCTGGGTGAACGTATATGCCCCGAACTGGGATGATGCAAACTTCATGAAAGGTCTATGCATGGGGCGTATCCCGGACCTGGAGGCGGGAAAGTTGGTAATGGGGGGAGATTTCAACACAGTGCAGGATCCAGGGCTGGACCGGTCCAGGTCTAGGACCGGGAGGAGGCCGGCAGCGGCCAAGTGCCTTAAGGACTTCATGGAGCAGATGGGAGGAGTAGACCCCTGGAGATTCACTAGACCCAGGAGTAGGGAGTTTTCCTTCTTCTCTCATGTCCACAAGGTGTATTCTCGATAGACTTCTTTGTCTGGGAAGGGCACTGATCCCGAAGGTGACGGGGACGGAGTATTCGGCCATAGCCATCTCGGACCATGCCCCACATTGGGTAGATCTGGTAGTAGGAGAGGAAAAGGAAGTGCACCCACTCTGGAGATTAGATATGGGACTGTTGGCGGATGAGGGTGTGAGTGTAAGGGTGAGGGGATGTATCGAAAGGTACCTGGAGATTAACGATGATGGAGAGGTTCAGGTGGGAGTGGTCTGGGAGGCACTGAAGGCGGTGGTCAGAGGGGGAACTGATTTCCATAAAGGCCCATAAGGGGGAAAACAAGAGAGTAAAGAGAGGGAGCGATTGTTGAGAGAAATTTTGAGGGTGGATAGGCAGTATGCAGAGGCTCCGGATGAGGGACTGTACAGGGAAAGACGAGGTTGCATACCGAATTTGACTTGCTGACCACGGGCAGGGCAGAGGCACAATGGAGGAAGGCACAGGGAGTACAGTATGAGTACGGAGAGAAGGCGAGCCGGTTACTGGCCAACAATTGAGGAAGAGAGGGGCGGCGAGGGAGATAGGTGGGGTGAGGGACGAGGAGGGTGAGATGGAACGGGGAGCAGAGAGGGTGAACGGGGTGTTTAAGGCATTTTATGAGAGGCGCTGTATAAGGCTCAACCCCCGGAAGGGAAGGAGGGAATGATGCACTTCCTGGATCAGCTGGAATTCCCGAAGGTGGAGGAGCAGGAGAGGACAGGATTGGGAGCACAGATTGAGGTGGAGGAGGGTGGTAAAAGGTATGGGAGCAAGCAGGCAGGGAAGGCCCGGGACCAGATGGGTTCCCGAGGTAGAATTTTATAGGAAATACATGGACCTACTAGCCCCGCTTCTGACGAGAACCTTTAACGAGGCAGGGAAAAGGGGACGTTGCCCCAGACGATGTCGGAGGCGACGACATCGTTGCTCCTGAAGAGGGACAAAGTACCCGCTGCAGTTCGGGGGGTGTACTTACAGGCCTATCTCCCGTCTGAATGTAGATGCCAAGCTCTTGGCAAGGTGATGGCGACGAGGATAGAGGATTATGTCCCAGGGGTGGTTCACGAGATCAAAACTGGGTTTGTTAAGGGGAGACAGTTGAACACTAATATACGGAGGCTGCTAGGTGTGATGATGATGTCCCCGCCGGAGGGAGAGGCGGAGATAGTGGTGGCGACGGACGCTGAGAAAGCATTTGATAGAGTGTGAGTGGGATTACCCGTGGGAATCTGTTGAGGAGATTTGGATTTGGAGAGGGGTTTATTGGGTGGGTTCTGCTTTTATATAGGGTCCCGGTGGCAAGTGTGGTCACAAACAGGCAGAGATCTGACTACTTCCGTCCAAATAGAGGGACAAGACAGGGGTTCGTCCCCTGTCCCCGATACAGTTTGCGTTGGCAATTGAGCCACTGGCCATAGCGCTGAGGGGCTCTAGAAAGTGGAGGGGAGTACTAGGGGAAAAGAGCACCAGGTGTCCATTATAAGCGGATGATTTGTTGTTGTATGTCGCGGACCCAGTGGAGGGGATGTCCGAGACTAATGCAGACACTCAGGGAGTTTCTGGAATTTTCGGGATATAAACTGAATATGGGGAAGAGTGAGCTGTTTGTGATGCACCCTGGGGAACAGAGCAGGGGAATAGATGATTTGCCGCTGAGGAGAGTAACAAGGGATTTTCGGTACCTAGGGATCCAGATAGCCAGGAACTGGGGAACCATTGCATAAGCTTGAGAATTTAGGAAGATTGGTGGAGCAGATGGAGAGGATTTAGGAGATGGGACATGGTGCCCCTGTCACTGGCGGGTAGGGTGCAGGCGGTCAAAATGGTGGTCCTTCCGCGATTTTTGTTTTGTGTCCCAGTGCCTCCCTGTGATGATTACCAAGGCTGTTTTTCAAAAAAGTGGATAAGAGCGTTATGAGCTTTGTGTGGGCTGGGAAGACCCCAAGAGTGAAGAGCGGGTTTCTGCAGCGTAGCAGGGATAGGGGGGGGACTGGCACTGCCGAGCTTAAGTGACTATTATTGGGCCGCCAATATATCAATGGTATGCAAGTGGATGGGGGAATGGGATGGGAGCGGCGTGGAAAAGACTAGAGATGGCGTCCTGTAGGGGAACCTGCCTGCAAGCATTAGCGACGGCGCCTTTACCGTTCTCCCTGAAAAAGTACACCACAAGTCCAGTGGTGGTGGCAACAACTGAAATTCTGGGGCAGTGGAGACGGCATAAGGGAGTGACGGGTGCCTCGGGGAGGTCCCGATAAGGAACAACCATAGGTTTGTCCAGGGAAGATAGATGGAGGATTTAAAGTCTGGCAGAGAGCAAGGGATTGTGCAATTGAGGGATTTGTTCCTAGACGGGACGTTTGCAAGTCTGGGAGCACTGACGGAAAAATATGGGTTGCCACCGGTGAATGCATTTCGGTATATGCAACTGAGGGCGTTTGCGGAGGCAACAGGTGAGGGAATTTCCGCAGCTCCCGGCGCAAGAGATTCAGGACAGGGTGATTTTGGGGGCATGGGTGGGGGATGGTAGGGTGTCAGATGTATACAGGGAAATGAGAGACGAGGGGGAGATCATGGTGGATGAGCTGAAGGGAAAATGGGAAGAGGAACTGGGGAAGAGATCGAGGAGGGGGGCTGTTGGGCAGATGCCCTAAGTAGGGTAAACTCTTCGTCCTCATGCGCCAGGCTCAGCCTGATACAATTCAAGGTTCTACATAGGGCGCATATGACTGAAGAAAGGTTAAGTAGATTTTTTTGGAGTGGAGTGGAGGACAGGTGCGGGAGATGCGCGGGAAGCCAGCGAACCACACCCACATGTTTTGGTCATGCCCGGCACTACAGGGGTTCTGAGTGGGGGTGGCAAATGGTGTTTTCGAAGGTGGTGGGGTCTGGGTCAAGCCAGGCTGGGGTTGGCTATATTCGGGGGTAGCAGAAGAGCCGGGAGTGCAGGAGGCGAGAGAGGCTGATGTTTTGGCCTTTGCGTCCCTAGTAGCCCGGCGAAGGATATTGCTTATGTGGAAGGAAGCTAAGCCCCGGGCGTGGAGGCCTGGATAACTACGTGGCGGGGGGGGGGGGGGGGGGGGGGGGGGGGGGGGGGAGGGAGAGGCCCTCAGGGGTTTCCTATAGTTGTTTGTATATTAGCTATTTATACTGGCGTGTGGGCTCTCATTGTTTTGGAGAGTTATTATTTTGTTGTTGGCAGTTGCCGTTCAGTTAATATATTATTTATTTGTTAAAAAACGGTCCATTATTATTTATATTGTTTTAAAGTTGTAAAAAGGGGAAAATCCTGTACTGTTCTTGTTTGACCGAAAAAATTTGAATAAAATATATATATTTTTTTAAACTGTTCACATTATATATTAATGAGATAGACGAGGGACAGATTATCTCCAAATTTGTAGATGATACAAAGATGGGTAGGCGGGTGAGTTGTGAGGAGGATACAGAGATGTTTCAGCGAGATTTGGACAGGCTGAGTGTGTGAGCATATGCAGTGCAGATGCAGTATAATGTGGATAAATGTGAGGTTAACGCTTCGGTAGCAAAAAATAGGAAGGCAGATTATTATTTGAATAGATGTAAATTGAGAGAGACGGATACTCAGGGATACCTTGCTATACTCGTGCATCAGTCACTGAAAGTAAGCACGCAGGTACAGCAGGCAGTAAAGAAGGCAAATGGTATGTTGGCCTTCATAGCAAGAGGATTTAATTATAGGAATAGAGATGTTTTACTGCAATTGTAGGGCATTTGTATTACTGCAATTGTTTAGGGCATTGGTGAGGCCACACCTGGAGTATTGTGTGTAGTTTTGGTATCCTTATCGGAGGAAGGATGTTCTTGCTATGGAGGGAGTGCAGCGAAGGTTTATCAGGCTGATTCCTGGGATGGCAGGACTGTCATATGAGGAAAGGTGAAGTTGGTTAGGATTATATTCGTTGGTGTTTAAAAGTGTGAGAGGGGATCGCATAGAAACTTATAAAATTTTAACAGGATTAGACCGGGTAGATTTAGAAAGAATGATCCCCATGGTGGGGGAGTCCAGAACTAGGGGTCACAGTTTGAGGATAAGGGTAAAGGGATAAGGACTGAGGCAAAGAGAAATTTCTTCGCCCCGAGAGTGGTGAATCTGTGGAAGTCACTACCACAGAAAGTAGTTGGGGCCAAAACATTGTGTAATTTCAAGAAGGAATTCGGGATATCGGGCGGAAGGTGGAATCGGGTATTGAACTTGATGATCAGCCATGAATGGCAGAGCTGGCTCGAAAGGCCGAATGTCCTCCTCCTGCTTCTATTTTCTACGTATCTATGAATGTAGTTTTTGTTGTGATTCATTCAGGCAGGTATATGTGGAGGCATGTTCCATTCAACATATCCATAGTCAGAAACAGGCTCCTTACATCTCTAGTCTAAATGCTGATGAAATGTAATTATTGGGGATAGACAGGAATGTGGTTGAAGTTATAATCAGATCAGCCATGATCTTATTGATAATAATCTTTATTGTCACAAGTAGGCTTACATTAACACTACAATGAAGTTACTGTGAAAAGTCCCTAACACTGCAATGAAGTTACTGTCAAAAGCCCCTAGTTGCCATACTCTGGCGTCTGTTCGGGTACACAAAGGGAGAATTCAGAATGTCCAAATTACCTAACACAAGGGACTTGTGGGGGGATACCGGAGCACCCAGAGGAAACCCACGCAGACAAGGGAGAACGTGCAAACTCCGCACAGTGACCCAAGCCGGGAATCGAACCTGGGACCCTGGAGCTGTGAAGCAACAGTGCTAACCACTGCTACCGTGCCACCTGATGGTGAATGGCGCTTCTAATTCATAAGTTTGTCAGAAATAAACTGTGATGTTGGTAACAGCTTGCAAAATAATAATGAAGTATACGTGAAGGAAAAAAATGTATTACATATATTTTTTAAATTCTGCCCTTAGCATATGGGTGACAGTCAAAGCAACATTTTGTCCATCTCTGTTGCCGTAAGGCCATTGAGAGCAAACCATTGAGTAGGGATGGAGTATCATGTAGAGGTGGTATTGGGTGTGACAGCTCTACTTCCCTGAGCGTAAAAAGGATTGGTGAACTGGTTGGGTCTTTTTACAACAATGTCAGATTTCTAGTGCTTGCCCACAAATACAGGGTATTATCCAAGGCACTTAACAATTAATTTTGAGGTGCAACAACTCAGTACAAAGGCAAATGTGATAGCCAATTTGAGCACGTTCCATAAACAGCAAATAAATCTGTTCTTGGTTCTTGAGGAAGTAATGTTGTGTGAAACCTGGAGAACTCGCTTCAAACCACACCCACCCACCCTGCCCATTTCACCCTCAGACAATCTTTACACCGCCAGTGTCTTGTTTTAAGATCACATCCAAAAGATTACACCTTTAACAAGAGCTCATTCCTTCAGTCAATCAGTGTCTATCTGGATTAGGCGCTCGACCCCATAGAGGGCTCAAAATCACAAACCTTTGGCTCTCCATAGATTTCTAGAATCCCTACAGTGCAGAAGGCGGCCATTTGGCTCATCGTGTCTGCATTGACCTCTGAAAGAGCACCCTACCCACTCCCCCACCCTATCCCCATAACCCCACCTAACCCGCACATCTTTGGACTGTGGGAGGAAATCAGAGCACCTGGAGGAAACCCACACAAACGTGGGGAGAAAATGAAAAACGCCACACAGACAGTAACGCAAGGGTGCAATTGAATCCAGGTCCGTGGCGCTGAGAGGCACCAGTGCTAACCATTTTGCCACTAGACAGAAATAGACAGAGGGACAGACAGGAATGTTTACTTTCTAGTTCTCTGCACCCTGTCAGGTTGACCAGCTCTGGTGTATTTAGAATAAAATGTATATTAAGTATGCACAAAATCGCTGCTAAGTCATAGTCTCAGCCTAAGGGGTAGCAAATTTAAAACAGAAATTAGGAGAAATTACTTCTCCCAAAGGGCCGTGCATCTGTGGAATTCGCTACCCCAGAATGTGGTGGATGCTGGGACAGTGAGTAAATTTAAGGAGGAGTTAGACAGATTTTTAATTAGTCATGGGTTGAAGGGTTACGGAGAACAAACAGGACGGTGGAGTTGAGGCTACGATGAGATCAGCCATGATCATATTGAACCGTGGAGCAGGCTAGAGAGGCTAAATTGCCTACTCCTGCCTCTAGCTCTAAGAAATAAATATACAGTCTAATTCCACCTTCCAGCTCTAGCCCTGTAAGTAAAAGCACCTCAAGTACAAATCTGGTGTCTTGATTAAAATGGAGATCCGGGGTTATGGGGCAAAGGCAGGAGAATGGGGATGTGGAACATATCAGCCATGATCGAATGGCAGAGCAGACTCGATGGGCCAAATGGCCTAAATCTGCTCCTATATTTTATGGTCTAAATGCGAAGTTGCTCCAGCAACATTGCATTCACTAAACAATTATTACATAGCAATATAGATTCCATTACATTAGAATCACCGTGACAATATTAACGTGTCAAGGGGGAGACCTGAATGTAGCTGCAGAACAGTTTAGCAAGCAGTAAGTCTAACTATTAAGGAAGTTAATATTCTTATAAGATCACATAGCCTATATTTGTAATTACAGGTGTCTGAGGGGCCTGCAGACAGATGTAAAATCCCAAGTCATCTGCTCAGATGACAGTGAGAGGAGGAGTCCGCTGATCCTTACCACCTTCTGCGGACTGACGTGCCCTTCACTGCCCCTCAACTTAGGACAAGTCCAGTTTCTTCTGCGTCTCCACCAGTTTCGACTGCAGCCGCCTCTTCCTCCAATCCAGGAACCTCCTCCTCAGAATGTTTGCCTGCCAGCCGATAATCACTCCTGAAGTGAAGGACAGAACGACTGCTAATTGCAGCGTCCTCTCGGACACTTCAGCCATGTTCACCCCGCTGGGGGCGGAGGCAGGAAGCACCAGCCCCACCGCGCGTGCGCCGTCCGGGCCACGTTCCATCTGATCAGCTGAGAGGAGGAAGTATCAAAAGCAACGTTACTTTGTGCCTTACTGAGGGCGCAACAACTCGCTACCCGAATGTAACAAAACATTCCCAAAGCAGCGATTGCGGTGTACGCTGCAGATATATTTATGGTGTGTCTTTTTTCTTCTATGAATTCATTCCCGGAGGGTTTGATCATGTGACACTCTGATCATATGACACTCATCTTTTCTAAAGTTTGGGTGCCCTGTACTTTTTCAGTCTGAATTACTTGCTCGTTAACTGTTGACTGGGTAGCAACTGCCTTGTTAAAGACCGATGCAAAATTATTCATTTAATGACTAAACAATGTGCTGTGTCTTCCTTTTTTATTCTAATTAGCTCTACTCCCACCATTATGCTATTTACATAATATAATAATAATTGCTAATTGTCACAAGTAGACTTCAATGAAGTTACTGTGAAAGCCCGTAGTCACCACATTCCAGCACCTGTTCAGGAAGGCCGATACAGGAATTGAACCCACACTGCTGCCTTGTTCTGCATTACAAGCCAGCTATTTAGCCCACTGTGCTATTTAGCCTACTGTGCTCCACTGACATGTGTCTGGAAGACCGAGATTCCCTTTTGTGTTGGCTGCCAGTCTATTCAGACTCCTTGCTTCTCTTATTTACTTTTTCACCACCCCTTTGAACCTTCTATATTTTGACTGGTTCTCAATTGTATTTTCTATCTGATACCAGCCCTAAACAAACTTGTTTAGGATTTCAATTTCACCTTGTGCAAAGTTTAGAGATGTGCGAGGCAGGTTTTTTTACACAGAGGATGCTGGGTGCCTGGAACGCGCTGCCAGGTGAAGTTGTGGAAGCAGATACATTAAAGGTGTTCAAAAGGCATCTCGACAAATACATGGATAGGATGGGTATAGAGGGATACAGCACTAGAAAGTGCTGAAGGTTTTGGCCAAGGGTGGTAATATGACTGGTACAGTCTTCGAGGGCCGAAGGACCTGTTCCTGTGCTAAATTGTTCTTTCAGTATTCCTTTGCCTTGGATTGTCATGGGCATTCAAGCTTCCACACAATCTCTCAGGTATCCAGTCATGCCAACATAACACGACTGCGTCACAGGTTGCATTAAGATGTCACCAAACTTTTGAATTACCTTGGATGACTGGTTTCTTACCCAGCTGCCTTTAAACCTAATTCTTGCAGCTGTCACTTTAGCTCAGAGTACTTTCTCTGCTCTTTACACAAATTCTCCTGAACAGGACCTTGTTCAAATTCTTGTTCTTTGTTCCTTTAATTTTACTGTCTTCCAGGGACATTCTTTTGTCACCAGATCCCTGGGTTTAGAATCATAGAATCCCTACAGTGCAGAAGGTGGCCATTTGGCCATCGAGTCCACACCAACCCTCTGAAAGAGCACCCTATCCCCGTAACCCTGAAGTCTGCTACCTGCAGCTGAATAGTCCTGTCTAGCTTATCCTCAGTCCACTAAAACAAAATTTATGTCTGTCCCAGGGTGGCCGCTGGTTGGTAAGAAACAACCTGATGTTTCCCTTTAAACTCTGTTTGCTTTCAGATCACAAACTCTCACTACCATACAAGCACCTTAGCCAAACCAAAGTTGTTAACCCTTTCAAATACAGAACCACAAAATTAAACTTACTTAAAGCTATGCCTTCTTTCTAATACCCACAAATATAGATTTAAAACTACCCTATCCTTTTTCACCTTTAATTTCCTTGCAAACTTGTTCTTCTACATTCTTCCTACTAGTTGGTAGCCAATAGACTACATTGGACAATGTAGTTGAACATGCTTAGTTCCTTAGTTCCCATCATATAGATTACTTCCTTTACCCTGGCTTTCTTTCTCCAGCTCTGCAATGCTCTCCTTAGTTTATACTATCGTCCTCTTCTTTTCCCATCTTTCCTGAATACCATGTATCCAGGAATACTTGACATCCAGTCTTGTGCTTGAGTCAAATCGATGTTACAACCACAACATTGTATTTCCACATGGCAATCTGCACTTGTCACTCACTAATCTTATTTACCACACGTTTTTAAAAATAAATATTTTTTATTGGGTTTTTGAACAAAGTATATTTACCATTATGTACACAGGATAAGAAACATATATATAAGAGAAGGGCACACCCAAACATACCAAAGAAAAGAAAATAATAAATAATTTTTTAAAATTAAAATAAAAAATAAAATGGAATAACTGTTAGGGTATTGTGCCCCAGCTCAACGGCAGCAACTCTGTACACCTGGCAAAATTATTTACAACACATAGGTAGGCGACTGTGGGGGGGGAGGGAGCGAGGGGATGGAGACTGGGAAAGTAAATATACATTTGGGTGCCCGAGAAACAATTAAGTGGGCAATACTCGAATGGGTTTGATGTTGGTGTTGTCGCTTGCTTCTCCCGCTCGGATCTCGCTGCCGTCTCACGCTCACCTCCGCTTCTGCCGTTCCTCCCATCTTTCGTCTTTATTCTCCACGTTCCCTGCTCCTGGAGATGCCAAGTTCGTCATTGTATCCCGTGCCTTCCTTCCGGCTCTCATTTCCCTGCCTCCCCCCCACCTCCCTGGTTCGCCTCTTGTTCCCTATCTCTTCCCTCTCCCTCCCCCCCCCTCCTGTGGTTCGCTCTCCTTTCCTGTTAGGATTAGCTGCCCCCTGCCCCCCCCCCCCCCCCCCCCCCACGCCCTCTCCCGGTCTATCTCTCCCTCTCATGCTTTGGCTACTTTCCCCTGATTCTTGGCTACCTGGCTATTCTTTCGCTTGTTCGTTGGCCACAAACAGGTCCTGGAACAATTGCGTGAATGGGTCCCACATTCTGTTGAAGCCGTCGTCTGACCCCTCGAATGGCGAATTTGATTTTCTCCATTTGGAGAGATTCCGCGAGGAAACAGCCAGTCTGCAGCTTTTCGTGGTGCTGCTGACCACCAGCCGAACAGGATTCAACGGCGGGCAATCAGGGAGGCAAAGGCAAGGGCATCCGCCCTCCTCCTCAGGGATTGACCTGGCTGGTCTGAAACCCCGAAGACCGCCACTTTTGGGCATGGCTCCACCCTCATCCCCACCACTTTGGACATTGCCTCGAAGAAGGCTGTCCAGTACCCCGCAAGTCTGGGGCAAGGCCAGAACATGTGGGCGTGGTTAGCCGGGCCTGTTTGGCACCGTTCACATCTATCCTCCACTGCCAGGAAGAGCCTACTCATACGGGTTCTTGTTAAGTGGGCTCTATGTACCACTTTTAGCTGCGTCAGGCTGAGCCTTGCGCACATGGAGGTGGAGTTGACCCTATGCAGTGCTTCGCTCCAGAGTCCCCACTCTATCTCAATCCCCAGGTCCTCCTCCCATTTCTTTCTTGTTGCGTCCAGTCCGGTGTCGGCCCTTTCTATCAGTCGGTCATATATGTCACTACAGTTTCCTTTATCAAGTATGCTTGCGTCCAGTAATTCTTCCAGTAATGTCTGTCATGGCGGTTGTGGGTACGTCCTTGTCTCCTTTCGCAGGAAGTTTTTGAGCTGTAGATACCTCAGCTCGTTCCCCCTGGCTAGCTGGAATTTCTCGGTCAGTTCGTCCAGTGTTGCGATCCTGTCGTCCGTGTATAGGTCCCTGACTGTCAGTGTCCCTCCGTCCTGCCCCCACCTTTTGAAGGTGGCGTCAGTCAGTGCTGGTGTGAACCTATGGTTGTTGCAGATGGGAGCTTTGTCCGACATTTTGTCAGGCCAATTTGCTGCCGTAGTTGGTTCCAGGATTGGACGGTAGCTATCACCACCAGGCTGCTGGAGTGCTTTTTGGGTGGGGATGGGAGTGCAGCCGTGGCGAGGGCCCGGAGGGAGGTCCCCATGCAGTAGGCATCTTCCGCGCGCACCCACTCGGCTTCTGGCTCCTTGATCCATCCCCTTATTCGCTCGGCCGGTGGTAGAATTGTAGGTTTGGGAGGGCTAGCCACCCCCCCGGATTTTGTTTTTTGTAGGAACTTCTTTGGGATCCTTGCATCCCCCCCCCCCCCCCAAATACAAACGCCATGATTAGTTTGTCCAGCGCTTCGAAATAGGCCTTGGGGACGTAGATCGGAATGGATCTAAGTAGGAAGAGGTACCTGGGCAATACGTTAATTTTGATCGTTTGGGCTCTCCCCGCGAGGGAGCGTGGGAGTGTGTTCCATCTTTGTAGGTCCTTTTTTACTTCCTCCGTCAGACTGGTGAGGTTCCATTTGTGGATCCCTTTCCAGCCATGGGCTATTTGGATCCCCAGGTAGCGGAATTTGTGTCGGGCTTGTTTAAGCGGCAGTCCCGTTAGTGCTGCCCCCCCCCCCCTCCTCCGCCCCCCTACTTGTGGGTGTACCGAGAAGATCTCGCTTTTGCTCATGTTGAGTTTGTAGCCCGAGAAGGCGCCAAACTCTTTCAGGAGCGCGATGATTCCGTCCATGCTGCTTTGTGGGTCCGAAATATAGAGGAGCAGGTCATCTGCATAGAGTGAGACTCTGTGCTCTCTGCGTCCCCTTCGGATCCCCCTCCAGCTTTTTGCTGCTCTGAGCGCGATTGCTAGTGGTTCGATCGCGAGAGCGAACAGCAGCGGTGACAGTGGGCATCCTTGTCTGGTGCCCCTGTGCAGCGGGAAGTATCGGAGTTGGTATTGTTGGTCCGTACGTTCGCCATGGGAGCGTTGTATCGGAGCTTTACCCAGGAGGTGAACCCTGTTCCAAGCCCGAACCGCTCCAGTGCCTCTATGAGGTATTTCCATTCGACTCTATTTACCACACTTCTTGATGGAGACTTTTATTACCTTCTCCTTTACTCTGCTCCATTTACTTATTTTCGTGCTTTGTATTGCATGCAGTATTCTGTGTACTTTGGTATTCTTTGATATTATGCCCTGGCTCCCACGGTCCTGTCAAGTTAGTTTAAACCCAACCCTATAGTACTAGCAAATTCATAGAATCCCTACAGTTCTGAAGGAAGTCATTCTGCACCGACCCTTTGAAGGACCACCCTACCTAGGCCCAATTCTCCACCATATTCCTGCAACCCCACACTAAGGGGCAATTTATCATGGGCAATCCACCTGACCCACACATCTTTGGACTGTGGGAGGAAACTGGAACACCCAGAGGAAGCTCACGCAGATACGGGGAGAATGAGAAAACTCCACACAGTCGCCTGAAGTCAGAATCGAACCCGGGTCCCTGGCGCTGTGAGACAGTAGTGATGACTACTGTGCCAATGAACTCAGTCCCAACTTTATTTAGGAGGAAACCATCAGCCTGTACAGGCTGAATTTCCTCAAGACCCTATCCCAAGAATGTAAAGCCTACTGTCTTTACAGCCACATTTTCTCTTACTTTTACTTCTATACTAATTTGCATATTGTACTGGGAGCAATTTGGAGGCTTCTACTTTTGAGGCCGTGCTTGCTAATTTCCTATCAAGCTCCCTTAATTCCAATTGCAAGAATACATCCCTCTTTCTGCCTGTGTTGTTCACAGTTATGTGGAACACGACTGCTGGCTGCCTGCCCTCCCTTTTCAGGATGCTCAATGCCATCCTTGACCCTGACACCAGGGAGGCAAACATAACTCTTACCTAACCCATTGAGCCAGAATTCCTTTACATTCTACAAAGTGGAATCAGATTGTTCACTCAATGCGATTTTCAACAGACCTTTTCCATTTGTGCTTAGACTCTAATTTGTACTTGGGTTACATGTAAACTTGACCACTTTGAACTGGGAACTATAACAAGATCCAATTTGTACTTGGCCTTCATATTAAAACCAGCCAGCCTTTTGAATGAAAAGATAAAATGGTACACCTTTTGTCTGCTCTTTTGTGTGGACATATAAACTCAGGACACTGTTCAAATAAGGGTAGGGAAGATCTCCCAAATGTCCTTGACAATATTGAGTGCTCAACCAACCCCACCAAAAAAGATTATCTGGTTATTATCCCATTGCTGTTTGCGGGACCTTGCTGAGCTAATTGGCTTTTGTGTTTCCTGCATTGCAACAATGATTACTTTCATGTCCCACAGACATGAAAGAGATCAGAAACTATTCAAATCAAACTTTACTTTTTTGCTCATTTAAAAAATTGATTTTGCTGAAGCAGAAGAAATTAAATGAAACTCACTTATTGTCACAAGTAGGCTTCAATGAAGTTACTGTGAAAAGCCCCTAGTCGCCACATTCCGGCGCCTGTTCGGGGAGGCTGTTACGGGAATTGAACCGTGCTGCTGGCCTGCTTTCAAAGCCAGCGATTTAGCCCTGTGCTAAACAGCCCCTGCTGCTGCTGCAAGATGGCTGCGACAAGTGATATGATTCACACATTGATTAGAGTTCCTGGAAATTTCCTACAGCGGTACTGGGCAAAAGCTCAATCCTCACCCTTGAGGAATCTCGCACCTCTCATTGTGAAGACAGTACAATCAACGAAACCAGCCTGATCCCATAACAAAGGAGAGAGCCATCAAAATCTATTATATTAATAGAGGCGCTAATAGACACCATCGATCTCCGAGGTTGCATGCTGGATTTAGACCAGAGGCATTGAAACTGCTTGTGAGCCTGCAATTGACTCAGTGATGTAAGCTTCTGGCCTTTGGAAAGTTTTCATATTACATTTTTAGATTCACAACTTGGTGTGCTGTTTAACGTTCAGCCTGCAAAGACCATAGCAGGACTCCAGGCTGACCAATAGCCTGCATCAAGACTTCCTTGAAACCAGTTTCTCTGGAAAATTCCGCCATGAGCAGCTGAACAGACTAAGTCTCTGTATAACAAGCTCATCTTGCTGTGACACCATCAACTTTAAAGGAATACTGCAACTCCTGGTTCAGCTAGCTGAACCCACCTGAACTGTAACTCCTCCGTGAAGGAACCCTGTCTGGACTCCAACAATCATGTGAACTGATATCCATACCAGTGATTCTTTTTCTTTTAAGTTAATCATTGTGATAAACACACCTCCTTTCCTATCTTCTTATTGTGTGCTTGTATGATGTTACGAACAACATTGGGTTTGAATGTGTGAATAAATCATAAGTCCATTCAGCTGTTGTCCATCTCCTTCCAGAATTTCATGCCAGATTAAACCCAGATTTCAAGATATTCAGGTTTCAATGTTGCGGCAGGGGCTTCACAACAGACACTGAAAACAACAACCCACAAATTGGCCTCTTCAAATGAAAGGTGCGCCATATGAAGACACTCCATCTGAAATGGAATTGTTTGCTGCATGCCCATCTTCTTTCAAAAATGGAAGGATGCTGACAACCAATGTTGCTATCTTTTATTAAGGTTGTAATTCTAAAATTAGACAGTAGAAAGAAGTCATGGCTTAGATATTGACGATTGATGGAAAATCATTACAAGTTGATGCGACCGTCAATTCACACGAGACGAAGAGTTGAAGTGAACAGTGGTTTTAATCAGCTAGATCTGTGCCTGCCTGCGACTGCTCTGTACTGAGTGCCGTTTACAGGCTGCAGATCTATATACCTCCCCCGAGGGGGCAGAGCCATAGGCGAGCCCACATGGGCATCAACATAATACAATGCAATGTAATGCAATACAATGGTGAATGATCGCAGTAATACATTCACCACACAAGTTACTGCAAATGTTGACAGCAAAACATTTACTTTGCAGGAAATTCTGTGTCAAGTCCCTGCAGAAAATGTTGACACGAATTGGTGCCGTTTTCTTTCATGCTGAAATTGGGAAACAACAAATCTATCGCTGAAGGAAAAATCAGCCTATTGCTGAATTATTAACCTGGAAAATCAGCAAATATCAATGATGGGCAAACAGGATTTGATGTTTCAGGAAGTACCATCAATCACACCCATTTAAAAAGTTTACTGCAATCACTATGTGTGCTTACATGTAACAGTTGGTCCTGGGGTGAGATTCCAGAGGAGGATGGCACCCATGAAACCCTACCTCAGCATGAATCAATGTAGGCTCGGTTCTGATGAAGGCTTCCCAGGACCTAACATGTTAACTAACTTGCTGGAGTTTTTTGAAGAGGTAACAGAAAGGGTTGATAAGGGTAATGCTGTTGATGTGATGTACATGGACTTCAAAAAGGCATTCCATACAATGCCACACAAGACTTGTGAGAAAAGACAAAGCTCATTGAATAAAAGGGATGGTAGCAACATGGATGCAAAATTGGCTGAGTAATAGGAAACAGAAATTCATGATCAATGATTATTTCTCAGGCTGGAGGAAGGTTTGTAGTGGAGAAGTGCAGGGTGATGCATTTTGGTTGGAAGAATATGAACAGACAAGATAAAATAAGGGGTATAATTCTTCAGGGGGTCTAAGAGAAGAGGGACCTGGGGGTATAGTTGCAGTGCAAAGATCATTGAAATAGCAGGACAGATGGAAAGAGCAGTTAATAAAGCATACAGTATCCTGTACAAGACAGCACAAAGTACAAGAGAAAGGAGGTTATGCTGAACTTACATAATGATGTGGAGATGCCGGCGTTGGACTGGGGTGAGCACAGTAAGAAGTCTTACAACACCAGGCTAAAGTCCAATAGGTTTGTTTCAAACACTAGCTTTCGGAGCACTGCTCCTTCCTCAGGTGAATGGCATTCACCTGAGGAATGAGCAGTGCTCTGAAGGGGGAAGGCTGGGAACAGAGCAATCAGAGGGTGGAGCCCTGAGGAATTGATTGACAGTGACCCAGAAACTGCCCACAAAAGGGGCGGGGAAAACTCAAGCCAGTTAAAAGACAATGCAGCCATGACTTCTCTCTCTCTTGGATCCGACCTATGCCAACCAAAGTGCAGCATAACGACCAGACAGATAAGTTCAAGACCAACGATCCCTACCAGATGGATGAGCCCAGCAGAAACAGAGCCACTTCCTCCACCCAGCCATGCAAGATCAGGACAAAGGCCTTATCCATCTGGATAGAGCTGGTTGCCCTGAAGTTAAGTATAGATTATTGTAGTTGTTAGGTGTAGTTTAACTTGTAATGTTTTGTGTTGCATGTCAAAGTAATCCTTGTGTGTAAATAAACCATCTTTGAACTTGAACTGACTAACTGGTTGTGTGGTCCTTTGATTGATATCCGGTAAAGCCTTGTGATGGTATCATAGATACCTGGCGACTCTAAAGACCATCATTATTGGCGACATCTGACGGGACTCGAATTAGAAGTGATTTTGTCACTCAGAGAGAACCCACAAACTTTGAAATCCAATTGCGTGAAAGAGAAAGAACCACAAGTGGAAGCCCCTATCGACCAAATCACCGAATTTTGGAAGTGTGTACTAACCTGCATGCGTACTAACAAGGATATAAGGTAAACTCGTTAGATTGTGTCAAAACTATCGAGGGAATTGTGAACCGGAAAATAGCTTAGGCCATACCCGCTGTTCAAATCGCCGCCTTATCCCCCTGTCCCAAATTAACGATAGGAAACAGACATTGACGGTAGGAAACAGAGACTAAAAGTAGAGCAAGAGTGATTAGAAGCAATGGCCACAAAAGCAATGGAACGTTTAATGAACCCCCAGGAACCCGAGGTCGCAGCGACCAACAGAGCAGAGCAGTGCCCTGATTTGTTATGTTGTAGGTGTAACATAAGCGGCTTCCTTGTGGTGCACTTGACAAAGGAAGGTTCAGACGTGGAGATAACTTCAACACGTTTATTAAACTATTTTCACTTCTATTACTCGGGTTCGACACTACTGCTAATCCTACTATAGCTACCCAGACTGACTAACCAGTTGCTGCAATCAATGTGGTGGGTGTAATATTGAATCAACCCTGTGTCTCTAGTCATTGACTGTCTCCACTGAAAAGAGGCAGATCATGTGTGTGGTGTCCTTTATATATGGGTTGGTGTAATGCCCCCCTGTGACCGTGTCACCTCCATGTGTATCGTGAATGTCCATTGGTCGTATCCTATCAAACTGATCTATTGGTTGAGTGTGTGTGTGATGGCACTGGTGCCCCATCTCATGTCTAGCTAGCCTACATGCACTTACATTGATGCACATCACCACATCCCCCTTTTTTTATATGTTACATATTTTCTGCACACTTTGAGAAAATTGAACAAAGAACAGGTAGATAAGATAAGGTCATATACAAGTCATGGGAACAGTGATTAAACAATAAGTCCAAATCATTTGTGTTGACCCATAAACCATCAATCATCATGGTCAAATGTCTCTCTTGGTTATGAACGTCATCAATGTCCCTGTGCCACAGGAACCAAGAAGTGGTCAAATCACTTCGCTGTCTGATTTGGAGTCTTTCTCTTTTTCCGATGTTTGTGATGGTGCTGTCGGATGGCATCTTGTAGCTGATAAGGTGTTGACGTTGAAGAGGTACCATCAACAGAATCATTCGAGGTCATGGATGTGCCATATGTTGAAGTTGGATAAGACTGTACATACTGGTTCTGGCCACATGCTGTGCTGGAAGGGTGATCCTGCTGAGAATCGTTGAAACTTGTCGAATTGGAAACAGAATTGCTGCTCGCATAAATACCTGGTGATGGTGTGAAACTAGAACCTTGCATTTGATAGGAATATGCCGTCTGGACATGCTGGGGTGCAGCAAATCCTGGGCTGTAACTAAGGCATCCAGTCTGTAGTGCAGATTGCGCTTGCGGTAGTCCTCCTTCGGTCTTGATTCCATTAGTGGGCAATCCGTAGTGCTGGCCTGTTTGGGAATATGCTGCATAGACTGTTGGCTGCTGCATTCCTGAATACTGTGTTTGTCCAGCATGAGCTGTCATTGGCTGCATTGCTGGTGTGGAAAAAATGTATAGATATAGCTGTGGTGAATATCGGTGTATTCCTCTTGGACTGTAGCCACTGCTTGTTATTACTGACCCAGTGTAATTGTTAAGTGATCCATCTCCTGTCGTTGTGACATCTGCTGTCACCCTGAGCGTGCCATCACTGAGGTTGCGGCACTCCCTGTCTGGAGTAAAGTCCAGCTTACGTGAATCAGAGTCGCCGTTTGGTTGCTCCCCATCTGGAGTCTTGTCTGTTTTAACTGAGTCAGTGGTGGTTTGTTGATGCTTACCGTCCGGAGTCTTAGCAGGTTCACAGGAGTCAGCTGAGATTTCTTGAAGCTGCACGTCTGGAGTCAGAACATGCAGGAATGCATTGTCTTGTGGAGAGGTTCAAGCGAATGAGTGTGGAAGTATCATGGTGTCACCGGAATCACCAGTGGTCTCACGGTGATCATCGAGTGCCTCTGTACACACTAGCTGAGGTCTGTCACTTTGCACATCTTGCATGGGATGTGGGATGCTGTCGTCACTCGTCTCACATGCCGTGGGTAGCTCCTCAGTAGCTGCTTGTTGTTCACTTGGGTTGGGTAAATTGTCAGAGTCTTCATCTGGTGGCGCAGCCAATGTGGGTGGAATGTCATTGTCTTGCTGTTGTCCTTCATTTGGGCTTGGACTGTCATCGTCGCTTTGTTCTTCACTGTAGCATGATAGACCGTCATGGTCGTCCTGCTGTGCACTGGAGTGTGGTAGACTGTTATAGTCTTCTTGCTGTTTGCTTGAGCACGGCAGACATGCATCATCTGCCGCTAGTTAGTCAGAGGAGGTTGCTGGATCCTCATGGTCTTGTTTCTGCAAGGACTGCACGTCGGAGTCTTGCGTTGCTTCTATCGTGGAGGCTGTCCACGAGCTCGCTGTGGAGGCTTGTGACTCTGGAGTCACTTCTTGTTCATGCAAGGACTGCGGTGTGGAGTCTTGCATGTCTTCTTTCGTAGAGTCGGGAACCCTGAGCGGTGCGTGGACCACGCTCTGTGTGGCAGCAGGCCGCTCTCTGTGGGCTTGTACTGCTCTCTGTCTCTTGGTTTCAGGCTGCAGCATCATCCTGCACTCATGCGTTGGGATGTCATGTCTGCTGGGCTGAAGATTCTCAAATCCGAAGAACGAATCCGCGTCTGCGTCGGATTCAATACGGGGGTCGCCAATGTGCAACACGTCTAGTTGCGGTTCAGATTTGGTACTGGGGTAGCCTCCCAAGGTGAAAGGTTTGTCCGAGTCGTAGTCTTCTAAGACCATATCATCACTGTGTGCGTTGGAGCTGGCATTGGGTTTGCGAGGTCCAGAGAAAATGTAAAGGTCGGTATCGATGTATTCAAGGTCGGAATCATCGGTTTGGGCGTAGGTAACTGCTTGTTGCAGGGTTCTTTGGAGTTTAATTTCATTTCCTGGTTCAATTTGAGGCATTGTGCTGTCATTCCAGGTGAAAGAAGGTTGTTGTACACCTTTAAAATATTTTTTTCTTTGATTTGGGACGTTTCCCCTTTAAATGGGAGTGGTCCGGGGTCTCTGATGTCATGACGTGCGTGACGTAGCGCATAGAAAACGATTGCGCATGCGCAGATTGCGATTCCTTTACCAATGGCCGTTTTTGTGATTGCGCATGCGCGGCGTTTCGCGCATTCGCAAACGGACCTACCCGTTCTGTGCGCTTCTCGCGCAACTGTGCAAGTGCAGTCCCTTTAGAAAGATGGCCGCCGACCAAAATCGTTCTCTGCTCCGAGATCTCGGCCTCGAGGTGAGTACTGGCGCTTCTCTTATCTTTTCTTGCTGGTTGGAGTGTGTTTTCCTCACAGTATTTGCCGAATTTTCCCAGGACTGCCTGGAAGTCACTCCTGTTTTGCCCCTTGGAGAACTTGAATTTTTAAAAGATTTCTTCTGCTCTGGCACCGGCGATGGTGAGGAGAAGGTCTGTCTTTTCAGCTTCGGCCACTTCTTCTAGTTCGGCTGCTACCAGGAAGAATTCAAACATTTGCCGGAATTCCCGCCAGTTTTCGCAGAGATCGCCGTGGCACTGGAGCTGCTGCGGAACCCGGATCCCGAACATCTTGCCTGAGTATCGTTGCTGGTTGTCACTGTACGCTGAGGTATGGCTATATGGATTGAAACAGTTCATTCCTGGTATCATGATTTGTTATGTTGTAGGTGTAACATAAGCGGCTTCCTTGTGGTGCACTTGACAAAGGAAGGTTCAGACGTGGAGATAACTTCAACACGTTTATTAACTATTTACACTTCTATTACTCGGGTTCGACACTACTGCTAATCCTACTATAGCTACCCAGACTGACTCACCAGTTGCTGTAATCTACATGGTGGGTGTAATATTGAATCAACCCTGTGTCTCTACTCACTGACTGTCTCCACTGGAAAGAGGCAGATCATGTGTGTGGTGTCCTCTATGTATGGGTTGGTGTAATGCCCCCCTGTGGTCGTGTCACCTCCGTGTGTATCGTGAATGTCCATTGGTCGTATCCTATCTAACTGATCTATTGGTTGAGTGTGTGTGTGTAATGTCACTGGTGCTCCATCTAGTGTCTAGCTAGCCTACATGCATTTACATTGATGCACATCACCACATGCCCCATATGGGAAGAGTTGAGGAAGTATTTAAAGGGAAAAGGATGGCCCCTTTGGTCCAATTTTTGTTCAAATGAAGAGTCAGGTCCAGGAAGCATAGGACAAACTTGGTGGGACAACCTAACCGAGGTGCATAAGAAAAATGCAGCGAAAGTGCGAAAGTGAATGGCAATAGTGTCCTGTTTGGCACAGTTGCGAGGCATTGAGGAGGCCGTGAGGACGCTCCGCAGACAGCTAGTTGAGAAAGACGAGAAGAATGAGGGAAACAATAGTGAAAGCGAAAAGATTATTGAGCAACTCCGGGATCAGTTGGCAGCTAAAGATAAAGAGATGGCTGATGTCAAACGGGCACACCAATCTTGTTTAGTTCACCTTAGCAGCTATCAGACCCAGTACAATAAAGCCTACCAAGATACACAGTGCGCAGTTTGGTACGAGAAGAGACAGAACAGCAGGTAGCACAGTTCACGAGACAATGCACGGATTTAAAGGCAGCTTTACGAGAGCTCCATAGCTCCACTACAGAACAAAGACAGAGCACAGTAGACCACGTGAAATGTAGACAACAAATAGAGAAGTTGCTTCACTGCTTCCAGTGCAAAACGGATTTAGGTATACTTTTGGACAAAGTTTAGATGAGGAAGGTGCCCCAATTGGCAAGAACTAAATAAAACCACCCAGAGATATGTGGAGGACACAAAAAATCACAATAGAGCCCCCCCCATGCCCCGAAAAGGAAAGCACCCGCACCACCGACTGCACAGGCAGCACCACCCCCCCCCCCCCATGAATCTGGTGACCACACAGCGCAAGTCATCGGATCGGGAGGAGCCCGATTGTGTTTACACCACCCCATTATCCATCACCCAACTGAGAGGTGCCTGCACTAAAATTGATCCATCCGAACCCACCACAGACCTGCATAATTTCTTTGAGAGAGTACGTCAACAAAAAGTTATGTACGGCCTAGACGAGAGAAAGTCAAACTCATAGTTATGAGCCTTAGCCAGTCCGTCAGATCAGCTTTGCCAGAACCCCAGAATGTAGTAGGAGGAACCCTTCAGGAAATGAAAACGGCCTTTTCGGTGCAATCGGGTATAACAAAGGAGATCCAGTCGAGGGTTTAAACCATTGTAGGCAAAAGAAGGGAGAGCATCCAACCGCATTTGCAAGTCTCCTTTGGATCCATTTTAAAGCAGTATTTGGGGATTTGAAACGCGCACACTTAAATGAGGACGACACCACTAAATGGTCCCGCACTTTAGTCTTGCATGCCACAGAAGCATGTCAAAAGGCTTGTGTGAATTACAACCCCGCAGACCACACACACAATGAAGTTTGGGTTCGGAGGCGATTCTCCAGAGCTTGGGAACAATCCCTTCACAGACAGGCAGATCAGGAAGATATAGAAGCAAATATGCAGCCAGTTAGAACTAACCAGGGACCCGCATGGATAAACGAGGGTAGAGGAGAAGTCCAATATCCCAGGGAACCATACCCAAGGGAGTAATACACCTGAGCCTGCTCCACCTTACGTGCCCCGGGGGTCATGTTACAACTGTGGGCAGTCAGGACACTTTGCCCGAGATTGCAGGAGACACCCATCACCAGCTAGACTAGCCCCCAGATATGAAAGAGAACACCACCCACAGCAGCTACAAGGTCCCAGCTGCCCCATGCAAACTGTGAGCGCTTACCCTCCACTTCTCATGGCAGGGACACCTCAGCAATGCCACTTCATTTTTGTTTCTCTCCTCCTTCCTCTCTTCTTCGGTCACACTACACTAACTCTATATGCTAGTTACACCCCAGGCCAAATGTGATTGCGGCTGACAAATATATAAAACTGGCCGCCCCGAAATTCGGCTGGTTAAGATAAGCCTCAACCTCCCATGGTTATGATTTGAGAAAGACTGGTCGAAGAAATTTTCACCCCACTCCAAGCATCGACCACAATCTGCTAGAGTCTCTATACTTTAGAAATTTGCATTTCTTGTCTCTCCAAAAAAAAAAATGAGGGAGTCACACATGGTGACAATCAGAATGGGTAATTGGAGTAAAGAGAGAAAGACTAATAAAACGAGATATTAACCAAAGATAATAAGATACTATGCTTGAACCCCCAGGAATACACGGAAAATGGAAGACAGAAAACAGGATGAAGCAAGGACTGCTAACATGCGTTTGGATCATCGCTGGACTTCTGCAACTGCGCGCGCAACGGACTATTTTAATGTACACCACACCAGGCCCAAACACTACCACACAACATGACACCCCTAGCCCGGACATCACATCACACACAAAGACAGACACCAAAACACCCACTTGGTGCGAAAGCATTGCCAATTGGAATCCCCTTTCATACACAGTAGAGGCCCCTCTAGTAATTGCAATAATCTGCAGTGTCATTCATTAATGTGGACATGCCAAATTTCCTTAGTTTCCTGAGGAAGTATAGGCGCTGTTGTGCTTTCTTGGTGGTAGCGTCGACGTGGGTGGACCAGGACAGATTTTTGGAGATGTGCACCCCTAGGAATTTGAAACTGCTAATCATCCTCACCTCGGCCCCGTTGATGCTGACAGGGGTGTGTACAGTACTTTGCTTCCTGAAGTCAATTACCAGCTCTTTAGTTTTGCTGGCATTGAGGGAGAGATTGTTGTCGCTACACCACTCCACTAGGTTCTCTATCTCCCTCCTGTATTCGGACTCGTCGTTATTCGAGATCCGGCCCACTATGGTCGTATCGTCAGCAAACTTGTAGATGGAGTTGGAACCAAGTTTTGCCACGCAGTCGTGTGTGTACAGGGAGTAGAGTAGGGGGCTAAGTACGCAGCCATACGGGCCCTGGTATTGAGGACTATTGTGGAGGAGGTGTTGTTGTTCATTCTTACTGATTGTGGTCTGTTGGTCAGAAAATCGAGGATCCACCAGCGCCCGCTGTGGCGCTTGGAGGTGGGGCTGTTGGCGGACGAGGAGGTGAGCGAGCGGGTCCGAGGAAGTATTGAGAGGTACTTGGAGACCAACGACAACGGGGAGGTCCGAGTGGGGATGGTATGGGAGGCACTGAAGGCGGCGGTGAGGGGAGAGCTGATCTCCATCAGGGCCCACAAGGAGCGGAGGGAGAGGGAGAGGCTGGTGGGGGAGATGGTGAGGGTAGACAGGAGGTATGCAGAAGAACCTGAGGAAGGATTGTTGAGGAAGAGGCGCAGCCTCCAGGCCGAATTCGACCTGGTGACCACCAGGAAGGCAGAGGTGCAGTGGAGGAAGGCCCAGGGGGCGGTCTACGCGTATGGGGAAAAGGCAAGCCGGATGCTGGCGCATCAGCTTCGGAAGCGGGACGCAGCTAGGGAGATCGGGGGAGTTGACAGGGGAGAGAGCGTGGTGCGGAGTGGGGTTGGCATCAATGGGGTCTTCAGGAACTTCTATGAGGAATTGTACCGATCCGAGCCCCCACAGGAAGAGGGAGGGATGGGCCGTTTCCTGGACCAATTGAGGTTTCCAAAGGTGGAGGAGGGACTGGTGGCGGGACTGGGGGCCCCGATTGGGCTGGAGGAGCTGATCAAAGGGATAGGAAACATGCAGGCGGGGAATGCACCGGGGCCGGACGGTTTCCCGGTCGAGTTCTATAAAAAATATATGGACCTGTTGGGCCCGCTGTTAGTGCGGACCTTCAATGAGGCAAGGGAGGGGGGGTTTACCCCCAACGATGTCCCGGGCACTGATCCGCTTGATCCTGAAGCGGGACAAGGATCCCCTGCAATGTGGGTCTTACAGACCGATTTCCTTGCTAAATGTAGATGCCAAGGTGCTGGCGAAGGTCTTAGCCACGAGGATTGAGGATTGTGTGCCGCAGATCATCCATGAAGACCAGACGAGGTTTGTGAAGGGGAGACAGTTGAACGCGAATGTGCGGAGGCTTTTGAACGTTATCATGATGCCGGCGAGGGAGGGGGAGGCGGAGATAGTGGTGGCGATGGACACTGAGAAAGCCTTCGATAGGGTAGAGTGGGGGTACCTGTGGGAGGTGCTGAAGAGGTTCGGGTTTGGGGAGGGGTTTGTCAGGTGGGTTAGGCTGTTGTATGAGGTCCCGATGGCGAGTGTGGCCACAAATAGGAGGAGGTCCGAGTACCTTCGGTGGCACCGAGGGACGAGACAGGGGTGTCCCCTGCTCTTCGCACTGGCGATTGAACCCCTGGCTATGGCACTGAGAGAGTCGAGGAACTGGAGGGGGTTGGTGCAGGGTGGGGAGGAGCATAGGGTGTCGCTTTATGCGGACGACCTGCTGCTGTATGTGGCGGACCCGGTGGGAGGAATGCCAGAGGTAATGAGGATGCTTAGGGAGTTCGGGGACTTTTCGGGGTACAAACTCAATATGGGGAAGAGCAAGCTGTTCGTAGTTCAGCTAGGGGACCAGGAGAGGGGGATTGGCCAGCTCCCACTAAAAAGGGCGGAGAGGAGCTTCAGATATTTGGGGGTCCAGGTGGCCAGGAGCTGGGGGCCCTGCATAGGCTTAACTTTACAAGGCTGGTGGAGCAAATGGAGGAGGTGTTCAAGAGGTGGGACGCGTTGCCGCTGTCCCTGGCGGGTAGGGTGCAGTCAATCAAAATGACGGTGCTCCCAAGGTTTTTGTTCCTGTTTCAGTGCCTCCCCATGTTTATCCCGAAGGCTTTTTTCAGGCGGGTTAACAGGAGTATAATGGGGTTTGTGTGGGCGCGAGGGACTCCGAGGGTGAGAAGGGTGTTCCTGGAGCGGAGTAGAGATAGGGGGGGGCTGGCGCTGCCCAACCTCTGTGGGTACTACTGGGCCGCCAATGCGACAATGGTGCGCAAGTGGGTGATGGAGGGGGAGGGGGCTGCATGGAAGAGGCAGGAGACGGCGTCTTGTGTGGGTACGAGTCTGGGGGCGCTGGCAACGGCGCCGCTGCCGCTCCCTCCAAGGAGGTATACCACGAGCCCGGTGGTGGTGGTGGTCCCCTCAAAATTTGGGGGCAGTGGAGGCGGCATAGGGGGGAAGTTAGGGCCTCGGCGTGGACCCCATTACGGGGGAAGCACCGGTTCGCCCCAGGAAGAACAGGTGGAGGGTTTTCGGGGTGGCACAGGGCAGGGATACGTAGGTTGGGGGACCTGTTTGTGGACGGGAAGTTCGCGAGCTTGGGTGAGCTGGAGGAGAAGTACGGGCTCCCCCCCGGGGAACACCTTCAGGTACTTACAGGTAAGGGCGTTTGCCAGACGGCAGGTGGTGGAATTCCCACAGCTACTGCCACACACAGTACAGGACAGGGTGCTCTCGGGGGGGTGGGTGGGAGTGGGGAAGATCTCGGAAACTTAACAGGTGATGCAGGAGGAGGAGGAGGCCTCGGTGGTGGAGTTGAAAGGTAAGTGGGAGGAGGAGTTGGGAGAGGAGATCGAAGAGGGGACGTGGGCAGATGCCCTAGGGAGGGTGAACTCTTCCTCTTCATGCGCGAGGCTCAGCCTCATACAGTTTAAGGTGCTGCACAGGGCGCACATGACCGGGCCAAGGATGAGCAGGTTCTTTGGGGGTGAGGACAGGTGTGTTAGGTGCTCAGGGAGCCCAGCAAATCACACCCATATGTTCTGGGCATGCCCAGTGCTGGAGGAATTTTGGAAGGGCACAGCGAGGACGGTGTCGAGGGTGGTAGGATCCAGGGTCAAACCTGGCTGGGGGCTCGCAATATTTGGGGTGGCAGAGGAGCCGGGAGTGCAGGAGGCGAATGAGGCCGGAATTCTGGCCTTTGCGTCCCTGGTAGCCCGGCGAAGGATTCTCCTTCAGTGGAAAGATACGAGGCCCCCAAGCGTGGAATCCTGGATCAGCGATATGGCAGGGTTCATTAAATTGGAGAGGGTGAAATTCGCCTTGCGAGGGTCAGTACAAGGGTTCTTTAGGCGGTGGCAACCGTTCTTAGACTTTCTGGCAGAACGATAGACATTGGTCAATGGCAGCAGCAGCTCAGGGGGTGGGGGTTACTTTATTTTTGTTTATGTTATTTACACTGGAAGGGTCTGAGGGGGTGTATACACCTGTTGTCTTAAGTCGGGGTGTTAATGTTAATTTATTATTTAGGTACAGGGGGGGGGGGGGGAGGGGTTTTGGGGGTTGCTTTTTTAGATTGTGTTTTGTACTTAACCCTGTTGGGTTCTTTTTTCTTTCTCATTTTGTTATTGATATTTTATGAAAACCTTTCATAAAAATTATTTTTTTTTAAAAAGGAAAATTGAGGATCCAGTTGCAGAGTGGGGAGCCAAGTCCTAGGTTTTGGAGCTTTGATATGAGCTTGGCTGGGATTATGGTGCTGGGAGTATGGTATGTTACTTTTGCAACATTAGGGTTTCAAAACTACAGAAGTGATCCAACAAATGTTTCCTTTACTAGGTCCCAGTCATAAACTTCAATAAAAACTGGTGACCCAAAAAGAGATGGATAATTATTTAGATTTTAATGGCATCAAAGGGTATGGGGAGATAGCAGGAATATGGCATTGAGATTGAGGATCAGCTAAGTTCAAGATAAATGACGGAGCAAGCTTCAATGGATGAATAGCCAACTCCTGCTCCTAGTTTCTATGACCCTCCTGGTTCTTTTTAAGGTGCTCAAATTATTAGTGTCAAATACTTATCTCAAGCCATTTGCTCTTTAGTCTAGGTTTCATTGGTTAATATTCTATATTTTTATTTTTAAAATCATAATACTTTACACATATTTACATTGATATTTATTGATATTTGTATAGTGGAAAGTATTTTTCTGCGGCCAAGGGAACGTATACAGTATGTACAGAGTAGACAAAAGAATAAACGACAGAGTACATTGACAAGTGGTACATCAACAAATAGTGATTGGTTACAGTGCGGAACAAGGGCCAAACAAGCAATACATGAGCAAGAGCAGCATAGGCAGCATAGTCATAGAAAGTTACAGTCTATATTATTTTTATGAAAATCATGTAAATAACCAATTCTCCCATTTTTCTTTAACCATCTTGTGGGGGGAGGCACGAAGGCGCAGTGATTCATACCATATCATAGAATCTTATAATTTACAGTGCAGAAGGAGGCCATTTGGCACATCGTGTCTGCACCAGCCCTTGGAAAGAACACCCTACCCAAGTCCACATCTCCACCCTAGTTAGCACTGCTGCTTCGCGACACTGAGGATCCTGGTTCGATCCTGGGTTAGTCTATGTGGCGTTTTCACATTCTCCCCACACAACCCAAAGATACGGAGGGTAGGTGGATTGGCCACGCTAAATTGCCCCTTAATTGGAAAAAAAACCCTTTATCCATAAACCTGACGATATATTGTATTCCTCTCCAGACCATTTGTTTCACTGCCTAATCCCTTGCATCGGTTTCATTCCGCCCATTGTCGCCTCCAAAGATTATCCCAGCAGAATCCCCATGTGGGATGGTGCTGTGCACAGCTTTCTCGCGTCAACAATTCATGGATCGCGGAGTTGGGCAAAAAAAGGGAGGAATCTAATTCTTTGTAGGTTTTCGTGAAGTGAAAAGTGGCTGCTCCAGACCTTTCTTTTAGGAAGTTGATCCTTTTGATACCCGCGCAGCCAAGATCTGCTTATTTCCTTGAAGAGCGTTGGGAAAAGAAGGAAAATGATAACTCAGCCGCACATTAAATGGTTGTCCTTCGAAAAGATACCCTGAAATAGGAATAGTTTTAAGCGCCTTTAGCTGCCCAGCAATATTACCTCAGCGCGCTTCCATCTGGGTTTGTCCAGGCTGGGTCCACAAGTGGTTTGGTGGCCAGGGTTGGACGGAAAGCCTGGATCATGGGAGTGTCTGGATCAGAGGGTGCTGCAAATGTAAATCAGGCAAATGGCCAAGACTGCGACCGCAATCCACCAGCGCAGGAGCCAACGCCACAGTTTCTTAGCCTTCCAGCGGAGCCGATACCACTTGTCCTCGACCAGCCAGCCCACCAAGAAGCCCAGGATGAAGAAGACGACGTGGCTGAATTGCAGCGCCCACAGCGACTCGTCCCCCATCTTCCGCTGCCGCCGGGCGGGGACGGGGAATAGCGGAGCCAGGAGCGGGCGGAGGGAAAGCTCAAGCTGCGCATGTTCCTCTCAGTATCCAATACCTGGAGGAATGGGAGCAGAACCGTCCCTCTGGGCACATCTAATAATAATAATCTTTATTGCCACACAAGCTCACATTAACACTGCAATGGAGTTACTGTGAAAAGCCCCTAGCTGGAGGCGGGACCAGCTGAAAACAGCAAAACCCAGAGTGCATCTGCTGATGGATTTATGATGTGCACAGATTTATAAGAAGCTACATCGTTTCTTATTTAGGATTGTCAACTCAGGTTGAACACATTTCTACGAGTGAACATGTGGCACCCTTACCACATCCACCCAAATCTTCTGATCTGCAGATCATTCCAGACCAGACAGGTGACCAAATATCCTGTGGACGTCCTGAGGTGCTGAACTGCACAGGAATTGATCGGGAGGTTTCAACTTCCAATAGGCTTCCTGGGAGCCTCTGAGATTGTCTGGAGGATTCAGACGATTCTTTATTCACAGGATGTGGCCGTTACTGGCCCGGCCAACATTTATTGCCCATCTCCAATTACCCATGAAAAGGTGACAGTGTCAGGTCTTGCCCTGACTCCACTCCGCTCCGGTGGGAGTTCCCCAGAGGTCGCCGAACTGCTCATTTCTCTGACAGCAGGGAGCGGAAGGTCCCTGAGGAAATGTGCAGCAGCAGGAGGTGGGGGATTTTCAAACACAGCAGCAATCCAACCCCAGCCATTCAGTTACATGTTTTGTTGCACTTACCTTAAAAAGGCTGGGGACCCTGGGGAGGTTTCTTTTTGTTGTTCTCTGCTAGCAGCTGGTTTGCAGGAAATTCTGAGAACCAGGAGGCCCCATTAGGAGGAAACGAAGAGAAACCCAGAGTAGAGAAAAAGGAGAATTGCCAAGGTGGGTGCAGCATATTTGGGTTCTGTCAATACCACGCGGCAACTGATCTCATTACAACCTTGATCCAAACATGGACACCGCAGATGAAGACCAGAGGTGTGATGAGAATGACTGCCATTGACCAAGTGTGACCCCACAAACGATAGGACTCCCACGGCGAGTAACTCACTTCTTGACCCCCCCCCCCCCCCCCCGCTTCCCAGATCTACACAGCACAAGTCAGGAGTGCAATGGAATAGCTCTCCATTTGCTTGGATGAGTGCAGCTCCAACATCCTGGGCCGGATGGGATTTATCCTAGGATTCTCTGGGAAGCTAGGGAGGAGATTGCTGAGCCTTTGGCTTTGATCTTTAAGTCAACTTTATCTACAGGAATAGTGCCAGAAGACTGGAGGATAGCAAATGTCCCCTTGTTCAAGAAGGGGAGTAGAGACAACCCCGGTAACTATAGACCAGTGAGCCTTACTTCTGTTGTGGGCAAAGTCTTGGAAAGGTTTATAAGAGATAGGATGTATAATCATTTGGTTAGGAATAATTTGATTAGAGATAGTCAACATAGTTTGTGAAGGGTAGGTCGTGCCTCACAAACCTTATTGAGTTCTTTGAGAAGGTGACCAAACAGGTGGATGAGGGTAAAGCAGCAGATGTGGTGTATATGGATTTCAGTAAAGCGTTTGATAAGGTTCCCCACGGTAGGCTATTGCAGAAAATACGGAGGCATGGGATTCAGGGTGATTTAGCAGTTTGAGTCAGAAATTGGCTAGCTGGAAGAAGACAAAGGGTGGTGGTTGATGGGAAATGTTCAGACTGGAGTCCAGTTACTAGTGGTGTACCACAAGGATCTGTTTTGGGCCACTGCTGTTTGTCATTTTTATAAATGACCTGGAGGAGGGCGTAGAAGGATGGGTGAGTAAATTTGCAGATGACACTAAAGTCGGTGGAGTTGTGGACAGTGCGGAGGGATGTTACAAGTTACAGAGGGACATAGATAAGCAGCAGCGCTGGGCTGAGAGGTGGCAAATGGAATTTAATGCAGAAAAGTGTGAGGTGATTCATTTTGGAAGGAATAACAGGAAGACAGAGTACTGGGCTAATGGTAAGATTCGTGGTAGTGTGGATGAGCAGAAAGATCTCGGTGTCCATGTACATAGATCCCTGAAAGTTGCCACCCAGGTTGAGAGGGTTGTTAAGAAGGCGTACGGTGTGTTAGCTTTTATTGGCAGAGGGATTGAGTTTCGGAGCTATGAGGTCATGTTGCAGCTGTACAAAACTCTGGTGCGGCCGCATTTGGAGTATTGTGTGCAATTCTGGTCGCCGCATTATAGGAAGGATGTGGAAGCATTCGAAAGGGTGCAGAGGAGATTTACCAGAATGTTGCCTGGTACGGAGGGAAGATCTTATGAGGGAAGGCTGAGGGACTTGAGACTGTTTTCGTTAGAGAGAAGGTTAAGAGGTGACTTAATTGAGGCATACAGGATGATCAGAGGATTAGATAGGGTGGACAGTGAGAGCCTTTTTCCTTGGATGGTGATGTCTAGCACGAGGGGGACATAGCTTTAGATTGAGGGGAGATAGATATAGGACAGATGTCAGAGGTAGGTTCTTTACTCAGAGAGTAGTAAGGGTGTGGAATGCCCTGCCTGTAACAGTAGTGGATTCGCCAACACTAAGGGCATTCAAATGGTCATTGTATAGACATATGGACGATAAGGGAATAGTGTAGATGGGCTTTAGAGTTGTTTCACAGGTCAGCGCAACATCGAGGGCCGAAGGGCCTGTACTGTGCTGTAATGTTCTATGTTCTAAAACTCAAGAAACCTGTCACCATCCAGGACAAAGCAGCCCGCTTGAATGCTCCCCCTTCCATAAATATTCAATCTATCCACCATCAATGAACACTGGCAGCCGTGTGTACCATCTACAAGATGCACTGCAGTTAGTCATCAAGGTTCCTCTGACAGCACCTTCCAAACCAGTGACACTACCATCTAGAAGAACAAGAGCAACAGATCCCTGGGAACCCCATCACCTGGAGAGTCCCCTCTAAGTCACGCAATACCCTGACTTGGAAATACATCGCCATTTCTTCACTGTCACTGGGTCAAAGTCCTGGAACTCCCTCCCTAACAGCACAGTGGGTGTATCTATACCTCAGGGTCTGCAGCGGTTCAAGAAGGCAGCTCACCACCACCTTCTGAAGGGTAATTAGGGATTGGCAATAAATGCTGGCCTAATCAGCGACGCCCACATCCCGTAAATGAATTCCAAAAAACATTAAATGAACTCAATTGGAATAAAAGGGAAGTCTCTGCTGACTGGAATCATACCTTGCACAAAGGATGATCGTTGTGGTTGTTGGAAGTCAATTATCCCACTCCACAACATCTCTACAGGAAATCCTCAGGGCCTTGCCTAGGCACTGCCACCTTCACCTGCTTTGTCAATGGAGCAAGGAACAGTGTGTACTCTGGCCAAATTTGCAGATGGTACAAAGGGGGGATGAAAGGCAGGTTGTAAGGAAAATACAAATAGTTTACAGAGATATTTTGACAGATTATTCATGAAGCCCTACCTTCTCAACCTTGCCCCTCACGTGAGGTGGGATAATCCTCAGGTTAAATCCCCACTCGTCAGCTCTTCCCTCAAAGGGGAAAGCAGCCTATGGTCATCTGGGACTATGGTGACTACCTTACTTTATTGACAGGTTAAGTGAATGGGAAGATGTGAGATTGTTCATTTTGGAAGAAAAAAATGAGAATGTGGATTATTGGATTTAGATTTATTGTCACATGTACCGAGGTACAGTGAAAAGTATTGTTCTGCGTACGGTCCAGACAGATCGTTCCATGCATGAAAAAAACATAGGACATACAGTAAATACACAATTTAAATACATAGGCATGGACATCGAGTGAAGCATATGGATATAGTGCAATAACAGTAGAGAAGATGCATAGAGAGATCAGTTCAGTCCATAAGAGGGTCATTCATGAGTCTGGTAACAGCGGGGAAGAAGCTGTTTTTGAATCTGTTAGTGCATAGAACATAGAACATAGAACAATACAGTGCAGTACAGGCCCTTCGGCCCACGATGTTGCACCGAAACAAAAGCCATCTAACCTACACTATACCATTATCATCCATATGTTTATCCAATAAACTTTTAAGTGCCCTCAATGTTGGCGAGTTCACTACTGTAGCAGGTAGGGCATTCCACGGCCTCACTACTCTTTGCGTAAAGAACCTACCTCTGACCTCTGTCCTATATCTATTACCCCTCAGTTCAAAGTTATGTCCCCTCATGCCAGCCATTTCCATCCGCGGGAGAAGGCTCTCACTGTCCACCCTATCCAACCCCCTAATCATTTTGTATGCCTCTATTAAGTCTCCTCTTAACCTTCTTCTCTCCAACGAAAACAACCTCAAGTCCATCAGCCTTTCCTCATAAGATTTTTCCTCCATACCAGGCAACATCCTGGTAAATCTCCTCTGCACCCGCTCCAAAGCCACCTTCCTATAATGCGGTGACCAGAACTGTACGCAATACTCCAAATGCGGCCGTACCAGAGTTCTGTACAGCTGCAACATGACCTCCTGACTCCGGAACTCAATCCCTCTACCAATAAAGGCCAACACTCCATAGGCCTTCTTCACAACCCTATCAACCTGGGTGGCAACTTTCAGGGATCTATGTACATGGACACCTAGATCCCTCTGCTCATCCACACTTTCAAGAACTTTTCCATTAGCCAAATATTCCACATTCCTGTTATTCCTTCCAAAGTGAATCGCCTCACACTTCTCTACATTAAACTCCATTTGCCACCTCTCAGCCCAGCTCTGCAGCTTATCTATATCCCTCTGTAACCTGCTACTTCCTTCCACACTATCAACAACACCACCGACTTTAGTATCGTCTGCAAATTTACTCACCCACCCTTCTGCGCCTTCCTCTAGGTCATTGATAAAAATGACAAACAGTAACGGCCCCAGAACAGATCCTTGTGGTACTCCACTTGTGACTGAACTCCATTCTGAACATTTCCCATCAACCACCACCCTCTGTCTTCTTTCAGCTAGCCAATTTCTGATCCACATCTCTAAATCACCCTCAATCCCCAGCCTCCGTATTTTCTGCAATAGCCTACCGTGGGGAACCTTATCAAACGCTTTGCTGAAATCCATATACACCACATCAACTGCTCTACCCTTGTATTTCCAAGTCAGGGTGTTGCGTGACTTAAAATAAATTTAGTATACCTAATCAAGGGGTAATTTTAGCATGGTCAATCCACCGAACCTGCACATCTTTAGGTTGTGGGGATGAAACACACGCAGACGCGGGGAGAATATGCAAACTCCACACAGACATTGACCCAGGGCCGAGATCGGACCCGAGTCCTCAGCGCCTTACGCAACAGTGCTAACCACTACGCCACCATGCCACCCCTGACTTTTGTATATTCTGCCCAACGGAAGAGGTTAGAAAAGAGAATAACCCAGGAGGCGTCTTTGATTATGCTGCCTGCTTTCCCAAGGCAGCGGGAGGTGTAAACAGAGTCAATGGATGGGATGTGGGTTTACGTGATGGACTGGGCTGTGTTCACGACTCTTGGTAGTTTCTTGGCCAAGCGTTTGTCATACCAGGCAGTGATGCAGCCAAATAGGATGCTTTCTTTTTTAAAAAAATGTATTTTATTACAAACATGTATCAAAATAGGTTACAGCGAACAACCACCCTGGGAAACATGCTTCCCTCCAATCAACTATACAGATTTTCCCACTTTTTCACTCTCCCCCACGACAAACAGCCCCTCAAACACGGTTACAAACATCCCCCACATTTCCTAACCCCCCCCCCCTGAAGAGCCCCTTAACTCATACTTTATCTTCTCTAATCGCTGGAAGTCGTACAGGTCACCCAACCAAGCCGCTACCCCCCGGTGACAATGCCAACCGCCACTCCAGCAAAATTTGCCACCGTGCAATCAGAGAGGCGAAGGCCACGATATCGGCCTTCCTCCTCTCCATGAGCTCCGGCTTCTCTGAGACCGCAAATATCGCCACCAAAGGGTCCGGGTCTACCTCCTCCTCCACTATCCTGGCTAAGACCGCGAACACTCCCACCCAGAATCTTCCCAATCTTTTGCAATCCCAATACTTGTGCGCGTGATTCGCTGGCCCCCGCCCACACCTCTCACACCCATCTGCTACCCCCTGAAAGAACCCATTCATTCTTCCCCGAGTCATATGCACCCTGTGCACCACCTTAAACTGTATCAGACTCATCCTTGCACAGGAGGAGGTCCCGTTTATCCTACGCAGTGCCTCACTCCATGCTCCCCAATTGATCTCCCCTCCCAACTCCGCTTCCCATTTCTCTTTGATCTTCACCACCCGCTCGCCTCCCTGCTCCCTTAGACACTTGTAGATAGCCCCAATTTTTTCCTCCCCTTCCACATCCGGGAGCAGCAGTCGCTCCAGCAGGCCTAGGGAACCCCCTCCAGACATTTCATGCAAAGTCCCTAACCTGCAGACACCTGAACTCACTCCCCCTCGGCAGCTCTAGCCACCCCCCCACCTACGCTCCTCCAGACTGGCGAACCCTTCCTCCAAATACAGATCCCTCACCTTGACCAGCCCCACTTCCCTCCATCTCCTGTATACACCATCCATCCATCCCCCCCTCCGGCTCAAACTCATGATTCTCGCTCAGCCGCGTTAGCACCGACATCCCTTCCACCCTAAAATGCCTCCTCAACTGATTCACGTATCTTCACTGTGGACTGCACGACCGGGCCCCTTGAAAACCTACTCGGAGCCATTGGCAATGCTACCGTCCTCAAACTAGACCCCTTACAAGATTCCTCCTCCACCCTAACCCACTCTACCCCTTCTCCTTCCCACCACCGCCGCACCTTGTCCACATTCGCCTGCCAATAATAATGAAGCAAGTTCGGCAACGCCAACCCCTCGTGCAGTCTCTGCCTCTGTAGCAGGGTCCTCCCCACCTTCGGCACCAATAGGATGCTTTCTATGTTGCATCTGTAAAAATTGGGAATGTATACATGCCGAATTATCTCAGTTTCCTGAGGAAGTATAGGCGAGGTTGTGCTTTCTTAGTCGTAGCATCGACGTGGGTGGACCAGAACAGATTTGGTGACTTGTACACCCAGGAATTTGAAGCTGTCATCTCCACCTCGGCACCATTGATGCAGACCCGTGGGTGAGGGTGACAGTGATGAGTGTGACAGTGGGTGAGTGTGACAATGAGTGAGGGTGACAGTGGCTGAGAGTGACAATGGGTGAGGGTGACAATGAGTGAGGGTGACAATGAGTGAGAGTGGGTGAGGGTGACAATGGGTGAGGGTGACAATGGGTGAAGAGTTGAGGCCTGGCAGGCCTCCTGAGAAGAGCTGGGCTTGATAGAGGCCTGAGAAGAGCCGAGGTCGAGGGGCATCTGAAGCGCCGAGCCCTGAGAAGAGCTGAGGCCGGTCCAGGCCAAGGGGAGTCAGGCACGAGGTGCATGCCCGAGAAGAGCCGAGGATGGACGAGCGCTCAAGGAGAACCGGGATCGAGAGGGGCCATGAGACGAGCCAAGGCGAGGGTGGGGTGCTCTTTCCAAGAGCCGGGCAGACTCGATGGGATGAATAGCCTCCTTCTGCATTGTAAATTCTATGATATTCTATGATGTGGTGTAACTGCATCCACGAGCTGTTAGGGAAGCAAATACCAGGATTTTGACCCAGCGACAGCGGGCAATCTGAAGGGGAACTTCCAGGTGGTGTTGTTCCCATGTGTCTTCTGCCCATGTCCTTCTAGATGGTGATGGTTGTGGGTTTGGAAGAGGCTAACTAAGGTACCTTGGTGAGTTTGTGCAGTGCATCTTGCAGATGGTACACAAGGCTGCCACTGTTCGTCAATGGTGGAGGGAACTGATGTTGGTGGAAGTGGTGCCAATCAAGCGGGCTGCTTTGTCTCGGATTGTGTTGAGCTTCTTGAGTGTTGTTGGAGCTACACTCATCCAGGCAATTGGAGAGTATTCCATTACACTCCTGACTTGTGCCTTGTCGATGGTAGATGCACTTTGGGGAGTCAGGAGGAGAGTTATTCGCCACAGGATTTCTAACCTCTGACCTCCTCTTGAACCACAGCATTTATATGGCTAGTCCAGTTCAGTGCCTGTCCAATGGTAACCCCAGGATGTTAACTGTGGGGGATTCAGTGATGGTAATGCCATTGAATATCAGGAGGCGATTGTTAGATCCTCTCTTTTCGGAGATGTTCATTGCCTGACACTTGTATGGCGCAAAACTTGCCACATGTCAGCCCCAAGTCTGGATATTGTCTAGGTCTTGCTGCATTTGGACATGGACTGTGATGCACTGCTTCAATATCTGATGAGTAATTTAATTCAAGTTATGGTCCAATATCATAAACCATCTTTTGCTATGCATGAGTCCTAAGGGTAGATGTCCTCTTGTTTATATACCACTATTGCGTTGCTTCATGTTACTTTTTCAACATTGGGCTTTCAAAACTAAAGAAATGATCCAAGAAAATGCTTTCCTTTACAATGTCCCAGGAATCACTTTAGCAGAGTTCCCATGTGGGTGGTGTACGTAGATTCTCGCGTAAACAGCTATGGATCGCAGAATTGTGCAAAACAAATGGGGAGGAATCTAATTCTTTGTAGGTTTTGTGAAGTGAAGTTGCTGCTGCAGATGATTATTTTAGACAGGTGCTTATTTTCGTATCGACGCAGCCAAGGTCTGCTTATTCCCTGAAGAGTGCTTGGAAAAAGAAGGAAAATTATAACTAGGTGAATACATTCAAAGATGCCCGCGTTGGACTGGGGTGGGCACAGTAAGAAGTCTTACAACACCAGGTTAAAGTCCAAAAGATTTGTTTAGATTCACTAGCTTTCGAAGTGTAGCTCCTTCCTCAGGTGAATCACCAGATGAAGGAGCAATGCTCCGAAAGCTAGTGAATCGAAACAAACCTGTTGGACTTTAACCTGATGTTGTAAAACTTCTTAATATATTCAATACTCACGATTTGTGATTGATCTTCGAAAGGGACCCTGATAGCTGCACATTTTTAATGTACCTTTATCTGTCCAGCAATATTATTTCAGCGCACTCCCCATTCTACTTGGGTCTGTTCTGTGTCACATCCACAAGTAGTTGGTGAGAGCAGATGAGCGAAGAGTCTACAACCTGGGACTGTCTTGGACAGAAAATGGCATAAATTACAAAAACGGCCAAGGTTATCTTCCACCAGCTCAGGAACAAATGCCACAGTTTCTCGGCCAGCAGCCAGCTCTACTTTCCTGCCTTATCCCCATAACCCTTGATTCTCTCACTGATGAAAAATTTGTCTATCTCAGTCTTGAACATACTTAATGATCCAATCTCTGCACCCCTCTGTGGAAAGAATTCCACAGATTCACTACCCTCAGAGAAGAAAATCCTCCTCACATGTGTCTTTAAGTGGGCGACCCCTTACTCTGAGATTGTGCCCTCTGGTCCTAGAATCTTCCCCCAGGGAAGCGTTCAGATCCCACTCTGGATGTCCCATCCCTTGCTGCCTCTGCCGACCTCCATTTTCCTGGTTTCCTGAGTGAATGAGTAAATAGTAAGCCTGTAGTTGCTGGACTTTTAAAAAAAATTTAGAGTACCCAATTTTTTTCCAATTAAGAGGCAATTTACCTTGGCCAATCCACCTAACCTAATCACCTATGGGTTGTGGGGGTGAAACCCATGCAGGCACGGGTAGAATATGCAAACTCCACACAGACAGTGACCCGGGGCAGGGATCGAACCTGGGTCCTCAGCATGGTAGGCAGCAAAGCTAACCACTGCGTCACCGTGCTGTCCTGCAGTTGCTAGATTTAATGTAACACCCCTCTTTTTGAACAGGGTGCAGAATGTGCAATTCTCTAGTCCTCTGGCACCACCCAAGTCAAAGGAAGACTGAGAAACTATTACCAGTTCCTCTGCAATTTCTAATATTACTTTATTCAATCCCCCCTCCTTCAGTCGCCTCCTTTGCCATCCCTCCTCCCATTTCGTCTTTCTCTCACTTCCTTCTCCCTTTCCATAACTTCCTGCCCCAGCTCCCATCCTTCTCTCCATACCCATCCCTCATTCCCCCTCTCACATCCCTCTCACCCACCCCTAGTCTCCTTTGCCGTCCACCCCCATTCCCACTCCCCTCAAAAACCATTAAACCTGCAGATGCGCAAATTGCCACCATCTATCGCCTCAGATAAAAAAAGGATATTGGCCATAGGCATAGAAACTGCTTGTTAATCTGAAACTGACTCATTAATGGGCAACACCACCTGATCTATGTTTCTGGCATTTGGAAAGTTTTAATATATTTCTAGACTCAAACGTCAGTCTGCTATTTGACCTCCAGCCTACAAACACCGTAGCAGGGCCTCAGGCCGACCAACAGTGTACATCAACTCTAAGCTTCCTTGAAGCCTGTTTCTCTGGAAGATTTCTGCCAAGTCTCCAACTTCATCGTGTTGTGTTACCACCAACTTCAAAGGAATTCTGCAACTCTGGCTTGAGCTAGCTGAACCCGCCTGAACTGTAACTCCGAGGTGAAGGAACTCTCACTGGCCTCTGACTTTCTGACAGTCGTGTGAACTGATATCCATATCTGTGATTCTTTTTCTTTTGTTATTTTAAATGGTAAAAAAAACACTCTATCTTCTGTTTGTGTGCTTGTGTGGGTGTGTATGAAGTTACAACCCCCTGTCCCAGGTGAGTTTGTGAAGGGTGTTTGCTATGAGTCGATTCAAAAATTGACTCTCAAACAGAGGGTTTAGGGATACACGCTACAGCCTATTTCAAACAAATAAAAACACCTCTGCTTACAGACAGAGGGCAAGAAAATAAAGGAGTTCAGTTTTCCCTCCTGCAAAGTGATGAGGTTATGAAAAGTGCTATCTTTTTTTATTCTTTCATGGGATGTGGCTGTCAGTGGCCGGGCCAACATTTATTGCCCATCCCTGAGGGCATTTAAGAGTTAACCACATTGCTGTGGGTCTGGAGTCACATGTAGGCCAGACCAGGTAAAGATGACAGATTTCCTTCCCGAAAGGACATGAGTGAACCAGGTGTGTTTTTACAACAATCGACAATGGTCATCTTTAGACTTTTAATTCTGGATTTTTAAAAAATTGAATTCAAATTTCACCATCTGCTATGGCAGGATTCGAACCAGGGTCCCCAGAGCATGATTCTGGATTATAGTCCAGCAACAATACCACTACGCCACTGCCTCTCCAAAAGATTTAAGCCTTTTATTAGTACGTTTTTGTTACAATAGACAAGGCCGTTCAGCGGTTTCCCGTCTCCTTCCAGCATTTCATGTTGAATTAAATTAAACCCAGATTTCAAGATAGCCAAGTTTCGATGCTGCCTCAGAGGCTGGGTACCAAACACTGAAAACAACCCACACATAAACCTCTTCAGCCATCAGCGAAGGTGAAGACACCACATCTGAAACGGATTTGTTTGCTGCATGCCCATCCTCATTCGTCAATGGAACAATAATATTGTTATATTTATTAGGGTTATAATTCTAAAATAAAAGATCACGACATTGGTTGTGCAAATGTTGGCAGAAAAACATTTATTTTGCAGAAAATTCTAGGGCGAGTCCCTGCAGAAAACGGCGGCACTCCTTTGTGCCATTTTCTTCTTACACTGAAATTTTCAGCAAACCTGGGAGAAAAAGGGTGGGATTCTCCATCCCTGGTGCGGTGCGCCCCCAGGATTATCCGTCTCGCCAGCCGGCCAGCGGGGTTTCCCATTGCGGGCGGCCCCACCCCATCGGTAACTCCCCAGGCTGCCGGCGCAACGGAGAATCCCGACAGCGGAGGATCCAGCCCAAATAGTCAATTCCTGAGGGCAAATTGGCATATTTCTGATTTTTAAACTTTTGGAAAGACAGCACATGGCAATCTTGAGTGAGGACAAGATAGTTTGTTCAGCAAGTACCATTAGCACTCCCAGGTAAATAGCTTGTTGCTAGAAACTTCCCGACACTTCTCAGAGCTTCTTCAGTGATTTCTATTTTCTGTTTTCTTTGCAGTTTAAATTCACAATGTCCAAAAGGGGTGAGTATCTATTTTCCTCCAGTCCCCTTAACAAACTCTGCCCAATATTCTGAATAAATTAGCTCATATATAGCAGAGGCTGTTTAGCACAGGGCTAAATTGCTGGCTTTGAAAGCAGGCCAGCAGCACGGTTCAATTCCCGTAACAGCCTCCCTGAACAGGCGCCGGAATGTGGCGACTAGGGGCTTTTCACAGTAACTTCATTTGAAGCCTACTTGTGACAATCAGCGATTTTCATTTCATATATATATTGAGCATTGACTGTGCTTGACATCAGATTTGTCTTATCATTTTACAGTAAAATATTATAAACTAAAATACGAGGTACACATATTAAAGTCATTCACTTAATTCAACTTCTGGTCTAATATCATAAACTATTAGCATGCATGATTCGTAAGGTTAGATGTCCTCTTGTTTTTATTTGGTATTTTGAGCTGGTAACAGAAAAGGTTGATGATGGTAATGCTGTTGATATGATACACTTGGACTTTCAGAAGGATTTTGATACACAACAGACTTGTGAGAATGGGACAGTAGCAATGAGGATACAAAACTGGCTGAATAATAGGAAGCAGAGAGTAATGGTCAATTGGGCCAGAGGAAGGTTTTCAGTGGTGTTCTCCAGCGGTCAGCATTGGGACCCTTGATTTTCCTGATATATATATATCAATTATCTTGGTGTGCAGGGGACAGTTTCAAAGTTTGCAGATGATACAAAACTTGGAAGTATTGCAAACTATGAAGAGGGCAGCATGGAACTTTAAAAGGACATAGATAGGTTGATGAAATGGGCAGATAGGTGGCAGATGAAGTTCAATGAAGAGAAGCATGAGGTGATGAATTTGGTAGGGAGAAATTGGAGAAACAATATAAAATAAGGGGTAAAATTCCAAAAGGGATGGGTGCAGGTGTATATGTGCAAAGATTGTTGAAGGTGACAGGACAGTTAATAAAGCAGATAATATTCTGAGCTTTATTAATAAGGGTGTAGAGTATAAGAGCAAGGAGGTAATGCTGAACTTATAAAAAACACCAGTTGGATCTCAGCTGGAACTTTGTGCACAGTGCTGGGTGCCACACTATAGGAATGATGTGAACACATTGGAGAGAGTGCAGAAGAGATTTACAAAATGGTTCCAGGAATGAGAAACTTCAGTTATGAGGATAGATTGGAGAGGTTGGGATTGTCCTCCTTAGAGAGAAGAAGGCTAAGAGGAGATTTGATAGAGATGTTCAAAATCATGAGGAGGATGGATAGAGTAGCTAAGGAGTAACTGTTTCCCCTTGTTAAATGATCGAGAACGAGAGGGGACAGATTTAAAGTAATTTGCAAATGAAGCAAATGTGATGTGAAAAAAAACTTTTTCACACAGCGATTGGTTGGGGTCTAGAATGCACGGCCTAGAAGTGTGGTGGTGGCAGGTTCAATAAAGGCATTTATGAGGGCATTGAATGATTCCTTGAATCGAAACAATGTGCAGGGTTACAGGGAAAAGGCAGGAGAATGATACTAAGTCATGATGTTCGTTTGGAGAGCTGGTGCAAACACGATGACCCAAATGGCCCCTCTCTGCACCGTAACAATTCTGTGATTAAAGCACCATTGTGTTGTTACACATGCGGGTTAATTTTTGAACATCTGGGGTTTCAAATCTACAGAAGTGATCCAAAAAAATGTTTCCCTTACCAGGTCCCAGTCACAATCTTCAATAAACGCTGGTGACCCAGAAAGAGACGGATAATTATTTAGATTTTAATGGCATCAAGGGGTATGGGGAGAAAGTGGGAATATGGCTTTGAGATTGAGGATCAGCCATGATCATAATGAATGGCGGAGCAGGCTTGAAGGGCCGAATGGCCTACTCCAGCTCCTAGTTTCTGTGCCCCTCCTGGTCTTATTTAAGGTGCTTACATTCTTAGTTTCAAATACTTATCTCAAGCCATTTGGTCTTTAGTCTAAATTTTGTTGGTTAATATTCTACATTTTGCAACAAAGAAAATCACAATACTTGACACAGAAAGCTACAGTCTGCATTATTTTTTAAAAATCATGAAAATAACCACTTCTCCAATTGTTCTTTCACCTTTCTTTATCCATCTTGTGGATAAATCTGACGATGTATTGTTTAACTCACTGGTCAAAATTTTTCGTTCATTATTCCCTGGGATGTGCGTGTCCAGCATTAGTTGCCCCACTCTGTTTACTCACACATCACTGCCTAATCCCTTGAATCGGTTTCATTCCGTCCATTGTCACCTCCAGAAATGATTCCAGCAGAATTCCCATGTGGGATGGTGCTGTGCACAGCTTCTCGCGTCAACAATTCATGGTTCGCGGAGTTGTGCAAAACAAAAAGGGAGGAATCTAATTCTTTGCAGGTTTTCGTGAAGTGGAAAGTGACTCTTTTAGGAAGTTGATCCTTTTGATACCTGCGCAGCCAAGATCTGCTTATTTCCTGAAGAGCGTTGGGAAAAGGAGTCAAATTCATTGACAAACTTCCTCCGAATGAGACCCTGATTGTTATAAATTATTTGAAGTACCTTTAATCGTGCAGCAAGGACTTTCTACTTTCGCTCCTTCTGTGCTCGGTCGGCACACAGTGGCTGCTGATCAGAGTTGAGTGGAGCAGCTGGATTTTGGCACTATCTTGGCCAGATGTTGTAAATAACAAAAAAAGCTAAAGCTGAAAAGGCAACCCAGCAACGGAGGGACAGATGCCAGAGCTGCTTCGTCTTCCAGCGGAACCAAAGCCACAGTTTCTTGACCAGCCAGCCGCCAATGAACCCCAGAATGAACAACAGGACGTGGTCTGACTGCAGCGCCCAGACCAAAGCTTCTCCCATCTTTCACTGTGCTGGAGGCGGAGACAGGAGCTGGGGGAAGCTCACGCTGCGCATGCTCCGCTCAGTATCCAATGCCTGGAGGAATGGGAGCAGAAACGTCCCTCTGGGCACATCTGGAGGTGGAACCAGCTGAAAATAGGAAAACCCCAGTGTTAAACTGCTGATGGATTTATGATGTGTATAGATATATAGGGCCGGTTTAGCTCAGTGGGCTAGCCAGCTGGTTTCATAGAATCATAGAATTTACAGTGCAGAAGGAGGCCATTCGGCCCATCGAGTCTGCACCTGCCCTTGGAAAGAGCACCCTACCCAAGCCCACACCTCCACCCTATCCCCGCATCTCCACCGATCCCCGTAACCCCACCTAACCTTTATTTTTGGACACTAAGGGCAATTTAGCATGGCCAATCCACCTAACCTGCACATCTTTGGACTGTGGGAGGAAACCGGAGCACCCGGGGGAAACCCACGCAAACACGGAGAGAATGTGCAGGCTCCTCACAGACAGTGACCCAGCCGGGAATCAAACCTGGGATCCTGGAGCTGTGAAGCAACTGTGCTAACCACTATGCTACCATGATGGCAAACAAGGCCAGCAGCGTGGGTTCAGTTCCCGTACCAGCTGAGAATTCTGAATTCTCCCTCCGTGTACCCAAACAGGTGCCGGAATGTGGCAACTAGGGGTTTTTCACAGTAACTTCATTGCAGTGTTAATGTAAGCTTTCTTGTGACAATAAAGATTATTTAAAAATATACGTATATGTTTCTGATGTATCTTATATTGAAACTACGATTGAACAAACCTAGCAACACAAGACTGGATATCCATAGGGCGCCGTGGGACATCGGCAGCAGCAGAATTGTACTTACCTGCAATTGGTAACCCCATGACCCGGCATATCCCCCACGCCACCATTACCACCAAACCAGAGGATCAATCCTTATTCAATGAAGAGTGCAAGAGCAGCAAAAGGGGACCAGAGGTTATGGGGAGAAGGCAGGAGAATGGTGATGAGAAATACATCAGCCATGGTTGAATGGCAGAGCAGACTCAATGGAGCGAATAGCCTAATTCTGCTCCTATATCTTATGGCTTACCAGATGAGGTGTCAACCCAGTGAAGCTACAACACAGGACTACTTGCATGCCAAAGAGCATTAGCAGCAATTCATAGACAGAGCTCAGCCATTCTAAAATGAACGTATCAGATTTAAGGTCTGCAGTCCTTCCACATCCAGCCGTGAATGATGGTGGACAATTAAACAACTCACTGGAGGAGAAAACTCCACAAATATCCCCACGATGGGGGAACCCAGCACCTCAGTGCAAAAGACAAGGCTGAAGCATTTGCACCAATCTTCAGCCAGTAGTGTTGAGTGGATGATGCATCTAGGTCTCTTCTGGAGGTGCCCAGCATCACAGATGTCAGTCTTCAGCCAATTCAATTAACTCCACGTGAATACAAGAAATGGTTGAAGGCATTGGATACTGCAAAGGCTATGGGCCCTGACAATATCCCGTCAATAGTACTGAGGACCTGTGCTCCTTAACTTGCTGCACCCCTAGCTGAACTGTTCCAGTATAGCTACAATACTGGCATCTACCCGGCAATGTGAAAATTGCCCAGGTGTGTCCTGCACACAAGAAACAGGACAAATCCAATCTGGCCAATTACCATTCCATCAGTCTATCTTGATCATCAGTGAAGTTACGTAAGGGGTCATCAACAGCATTATCAAGTGACACTTCCTCAGCAATAACCTGCTCACAGACGCTCAGTTTAGGTTCCGCCATGGTCACTCAGCTCCTGACCTCACTACACCTTGGTTCAGACATGGACAAAAGAGCTGGCCTCCAGAGGTAAGATGAGAGTGACTGACCTTGACCTCAAGGCAGCATTTGACCGAGTATGGCATCAAGGAGCCTTACCAAAACTGGAGTCAATGGGAATCAGGAAAAATTCTCTCCACTGGATGGAGTAATACTTAGCGCAAAGGAAGATGGTGATGGTTGTTGGAGGTCAATCATCTCAGCTTCAGGACTTCACTGCGGGAGTTCCTCAGGATATAGTGTCCTCGTCCAACCATTTGCAGCTGCTTCATCAATCATCTTCCTTCCATCATAAAGTCAAAAGTGGGGATGTTCGCTGATGACTGCATAATGTTCAGCACCATTCACATCTCCTCAGATACTGAAGCAGACCATGTCCAAATGTAACAAGCATTGGACAACATCCAGTCTTGAGCTGACAAGTGACATTTGTGCCACACAAGTGTCAAACCATGACCATTTCCAACAAGAGATGAATCCACCACTGCTTCTCAGCCTTTTGGCTAAGATCAAGCGTCAGATCAAGGCCAAGATGAGGTGCAATGCTTTCCTTGTCAGCTTGGATCTTGTATGTTGCCCTTGTGGAGACCATGAATTGGGTTCAATTTAAATTTGAATTGTTTTTTGGTGCAAGCAATGAGATGGATTAAGGGTTTGCCCTGTTCACTCTGCGCATTGGCTTTGTAACTTTAAGGGTGGGTTAAAAAACGTTTTTTTTTAAAGATGAATCCCCCACTATCAACATCCTAGGGGTCACCATTGACCAGAAACTAAACTGGAATAGCCATATTGGCTACAAGAGCAGGTCAGAAGCTAGAAATTCTGTAGAAAGTAACTCACCACCTGACTCCCCAAAGTCTGTCCACCATCTACAAGGCACAAGTGAGGACCGTGATGGAATCTTTGCCTGGATGAGTGCAGCTCCACCAACACTCAAGAAGCTTAACACCATCCAAGACAAAGCAGCTGCTTGTTGGCACCTGATATGCAAACATTCATTCCCTCCACTCCCAATGCACTGTAGGAGCAGTGTGTACTATCTACAAGAGGAACCTATCAAGGCTTCTCAGACAGCACCTTCCAAATCCATGACCACCACCATCTAGAAGTGCAAGGGGAGCAGAAACATGGAAACACTACCACCTGGAAGATCCCCCTCCAAGTCACTCACCACCTTGACTTGGAAATCATTGCTTCATTGTCACGGGGTCAAAATCCTGGAACTCCCTCACAAACAGCACTATGGGTGTACCTACACCCCACACCATCACCTTCTCAAGGGCAATTGAGGATGGGCAACAAATGCTGACCAAGCCAGGGGTGCCCACGTCCCCTGAATGAATTGTTTACAAATTATGGTCCAGAAGGTCTGTTCATCGAGTCCATGTCAGCTCCCAGTAGAGCAATCCAGTCAGTTCTATTCCCCCAATCTATCCCCACAACCCTGCAAATTTATTTCCCTCAAGTACCCTTCCAATTTTCTTTCAAAACCATTGATCATTTCCAGTTCCACCTCCTTCAGTTGAGAGTTCCTGGCCATTACCTCTTGTTGCACCTGCAGGGATATTCTGGAGTGAGATACTTGGCCTCCAACAACCACACCATCGTCCTTTGTGTTAGGCATGACTCCAGCCAGCAAAGAGATTTCCCTCTGATTCCCACTTAGTTCGATTTTATGAGGGCTCCTTTATGCCACACCCCTGTGGTCGAGAAGTGTAGGTCACTGAACTGGTAAACCACAAACCTAGCTCAATGCTCTGGGTTCCAAATTTGAATCTCACCATGGTGGATTGTTAAATTTAATCAAAATAATTGGTCAAATGCTGTCTTGACGTCAAGGGAAGACATTCTCACCACACCGCCGATCTTCAGCTCTGGTGTCCATGTTTGGACCAAAGTTGTAATGAGATCAGTTGCCACGTGGTATTGACAGAACCCAAATATGCTGCACCCACCTTGGCAATTCTCCTTTTTCTCTACTCTGGGTTTTTCTTCGTTTCCTCCTAATGGGACCTCCTGGTTCTCAGAATTTCCTGCAAAACAGCTGCTAGCGGAGAACAACAAGAGAAACCTCCCCAGGGTCCCCAGCCTTTTTAAGGTAAGTGCAACAAAACATGTAACTGAATGGCTGGGATTGGATTGCTGCTGTCTTTGAAAATCCCCCACCTCCTGCTGCTGCACATTTCCTCAGGGACCTTCCGCTCCCTGCTGTCAGAGAAATTAGCAGTGCGGCGACCTCTGGGGAACTCCACCGGAGCGGAGTGGATTTAGGGCAAGACCTGACACTGTCACCTTTTCAGCACTAATTACTATATGGTAAGTTCAGTGGACCAGTCTGAATGTTAGTGCATGGGTGAGTGATAGGGAAGTGAGTGGGTAGATGGGTGAGTGGGTAGGCGGGTGAGTGGATAATTGGGTAGCTGGATGATTTTCTCTGTGGGTAAGTGGGCATGTAGGTTGGGTAGGTGAGGTTGGTAAGTAAGGTGGATAAATAGGTTGGTAGGTGTGTAGGGTGGGCGAGGTAAGTGTTGTGTTGGTGGGTAAGTGGTTGGATCAAGGCATAGCTGGAGCAGGGGATTGTCAGACGGTAGGAAGATGCAGTCAGGCCGAAAGTGTGAGGCATGGTCGGCAGTGGGGGGGGGGCTGGTTACATGTGGTTGGGATGCGTAGTCTGGTCGGTGGGGTTCTGCTGTGTAGTCAGGTGGTTGGGCTAGTAGTCAGGAGGGGTAGTAATGTCGGGGAATGTTTGGGTTGGGTCAAGAAGATATTCAGAAGGGTGGGGTGTAGTTGGGTCCGGTCAGAAGCTGACCCAGCTGGCTGTTGGTGGGAATAGTCAGGACAGGTTGGACCTGTGGTCAGCAGGGGTAGTCAGGTCGGCAGGTAGAACTAGTTAGGAAGGTGGTGGGAGCAGTTAGGTTGAGTGGTTAGTTGGGTCAGGTAGGGGGCAGGTCAATCAGTTTAGGATACCTGGGTGGTTGGGGAGTGGTTTGGTTGGGAGTGTCATTGGTGGGGGTGGTAGTTGATGCGGTAGTCAGGTCAGGGGTATAGTTGGGGGTGTCATGGGGTCAGTGAGGGTGATTATGGGAGGTATTGTATAGTTACCCAAGTGTTAGACTAGGTTTAATCTACCCAACATTTCCTGGGCAACTACTCATTTACAATGATGTGGAGATGCCGGCGTTGGACTGGGGTGAGCACAGTAAGAAGTTTTACAACGCCAGGTTAAAGTCCAACAGGTTTGTTTCAAATCACTAGCTTTCGGAGCACTGCTCCTTCCTCAAGTGAATGAAGAGGTATGTTCCAGAAACATATATATAGACAAATTCAAAGATGCCAGACAATGCTTGGAATGCGAGCATTAGCAGGCGATTAAATCTTTACAGATCCAGAGATGGGGTAATCCCAGGTTAAAGAGGTGTGAATTGTGTCAAGCCAAGACAGTTGGTAGGATTTTGCAGGCCAGATGGTGGGGGATGAATGTAATGCGACATGAATCCCAGGTCCCGGTTGAGGCCACACTCATGTGTGCAGAACTTGGCTATAAGTTTCTGCTCAGCGATTCTGCGTTGCCGCGCGTCCTGAAGGCCGCCTTGGAGAACGCTTACCCGGAGATCAGAGGCTGAATGCCCTTGACTGCTGAAGTGTTCCCCAACTGGAAGGGAACATTCCTGCCTGGTGATTGTCGTGCGATGTCCGTTCATTCGTTGTCGCAGCGTCTGCATGGTCTCGCCAATGTACCACGCTTCGGGACATCCTTTCCTGCAGCGTATGAGGTAGACAACGTTAGCCGAGTCGCACGAGTATGTACCACGTACCTGGTGGGTGGTGTTCTCACGTGTAATGGTGGTATCCATGTCGATGATCTGGCACGTCTTGCAGAGATTGCCATGGCAGGGTTGTGTGGTGTCGTGGTCACTGTTCTGAAGGCTGGGTAGTTTGCTGCAAACAATGGTTTGTTTGAGGTTGCGCGGTTGTTTGAAGGCAAGTAGTGGGGGTGTGGGGATCACCTTGGCACGATGTTCATCTTCATCGATGACACCTTGAAGGCTGTGAAGAAGATGTCGTAGTTTCTCCGCTCCGGGAAAGTACTGGACGACGAAGGGTATTCTGTCGGTTGTGTCCCATGTTTGTCTTCTGAGGAGGTCGGTGCGGTTTTTTGCTGTGGCGCGTTGGAACTGTCGATCGATGAGTCGAGCGCCATATCCCGTTCGTACGAGGGCATCTGTAGATGTCTGTTACGCTCCTCCTTGTCTGAGCAGATCCTGTGTATACGGAGAGCTTGTCCATAAGGGAATACTTCTTTAATGTGTTTAGGGTGGAAGCTGGAGAAGTGGAGCATCGTGAGGTTATCCGTGGGTTTGTGGTAAAGCGAAGTGCTGAGGTGACTGTCCTTGATGGAGGCAAGTGTGTCCAAGAATGCAACTGATTTTGGAGAGTAGTCCATGGTGAGTCTGATGGTTGGATGGAACTTATTGATGTCATCGTGTAGTCGTTTCAGTGATTCTTCGCCGTGGGTCCAAAGGAAAAAAATGTCATCGATGTATCTGGTGTATAACGTCGGTTGAAGGTCCTGTGCGGTGAGTAGGTCCTGTTCAAACTTGTGCATGAAGATGTTGGCGTATTGGGGTGCGAATTTGGTCCCCATGGCTGTTCCGTGCATCTGGATGAAGAACTTGTTGTCGAAGGTGAAGACATTGTGATCCAGAATGAAGCGGATGAGTTGCAGAATTGCATCTGGAGATTGGCAGTTGTCGGTGTTGAGTACTGAGGCTGTTGCAGCAATGCCGTCGTCATGGGGGATGCTGGTGTAGAGTGCCGAGATGTTCATTGTGACGAGGAATGTTCCTGGTTCAATTGGTCCATGGGTGCTGAGTTTCTGTCGGAAGTCCGTCGTGTCGCGACAGAAGCTGGGTGTACCTTGTACGATGGGTTTCAAGATGCCCTTGATGTAGCCAGAGAGGTTCTCACACAGGGTCCCACTGCCTGAAACGATAGGACGGCCTGGTGTGTTGGCCTTGTGTATTTTTGGGAGGCAGTAGAGATCTCCAATGCGGGGAGTACGTGGGATGAGAGCACGTAGGGTGCTCTGAAGATCTGGATCCAAGGTCTTGATTAGTCTGTTAAGTTGGCGGATGTGTTCCTTGGTCGGATCTGTGGGTAACTGTCTGTAGTGTTCTTGGTTGTTGAGTTGTCGGTATACTTCTTTGCAGTAGTCCGTTCTGTCCAGTATGACAGTGGCCCCTCCTTTGTCTGCTGGTTTGATGACGATGCTGCGGTTGGTCTTGAGAAAGGACGTCCAGAAGCATGGTACATTGGTGAGACCATGCAGACGCTGCGACAACGAATCAATGGACATCGTGCGACAATCACCAGGCAGAAACATTCCCTTCCAGCCGGGGAACACTTCAGCAGTCAAGGGCATTCAGCCTCTGATCTCCGAGTAAGCGTTCTCCAAGGCGGCCTTCAGGACGCGCGGCAATGCAGAATCGCTGAGCAGAAACTTATAGCCAAGTTCCGCACACATGAGTGTGGCCTCAACCGGGACCTGGGATTCATGTTGCATTACATTCATCCCCTACCAACTGTCCTGGCTTGACACAATTCACACCTCTTTAACCTGGGGTTACCCCATCTCTGGATCTGTAAATATTTAATCACCTGCTAATGCTCGCATTCCAAGCATTGTCTGGCATCTTTGAATTTGTCTATAGATATGTTTCTGGAACATACCTCTTCATTCACCTGAGGAAGGAGCAGTGCTCCGAAAGCTAGTGATAGCGAAACAAATCTGTTGGACTTTAACCTGGTGTTGTAAGACTTCTTACTGTACCCATTTACAAGGCAGAGGCATTTGTAACAACCTTCAGTCAGAAGTGCCGAGTGGCATCTGAGGTCCCCAGCATCACAGATGTCAGTCTTCAGTCAATTCGATTCACTCCGCCTGATATCAAGAAAGGGCTGAAGGTGCTGGTTACTGAAAGAGCTATGGGTCCTGACAACATACCAGCAATAGTACTGAAGATGTCTTCTCCAGAACTAGCTGCGCCCCAGCCAATCTGTTCTAGTACAGCTATACCACTGTATAACACTGCTATAACACTGACATCTACCCAATAATGTGGAAATTATCATAGAATTTACATAGAATTTACAGTGCAGAAGGAGGCCATTCGGCCCATCGAGTCTGCACCGGCTCTTGGAAAGAGCACCCTACCCAAGGTCAACACCGCCACCCTATCCCCATAACCCAGTAACCCCACCCAACACTAAGGGCAATTTTGGACACTAAGGGAAATTTAGCATGGCCAATCCACCTAACCTGCACATCTTTGGACTGTGGGAGGAAACCGGAGCACCCGGAGGAAACCCACGCACACACGGGGAGGATGTACAGACTCCACACAGACAGTGACCCAACCGGAATCGAACCTGGGACCCTGGAGCTGTGAAGCAATTGTGCTATCCACAAGGCTACCGTGCTGCCCCAGAGATGTCCAGTCTACAAAAAATAGAGGGGCAGCACAGGGCACAGTGGTTAGTGCTGTTGTCTCACAGTGCCAGGGACCCCGGTTCAATTCTAACTTTGGTGTGGAGTTTGCATGTTCTCCCCGTGTTTGCATGGATTTCCTCAGGGTGCTCCGGTTTCCTCCCACAGTCCAATGTTATGCAGGTTAGATGGAGTTGCCATGCTAAATTGTGGGGAGTGGGCTTAGTAGGTGCTCGTTCAGAGGATCGGTGCAGACCCGATGGGCCGAATGGCCTCCTTTTGCACCGTCGAGATTCTTTGAAATCCAACCCAGCCCTATCAGTCTACTCTCAATCATCAGTAAATGATGGAAGGAGTTGCCAACAGTGTTATCAGGCAGCACTTATCCAGCAGTAACCTGCTCACTGATGCGCAGTTTGGGTTCAGGCAGGGCCACTCAGCTCCTCACCTCATGGAATAAAAGAGTTAAACTCAAAGAGATAAAAGTGACTGCCCTTGAAATCAAATGGGCCTAGCAAAACTGGCGTGAATGGGAATCAGGGAGAATCTTGGTGTGACTGGTGGGAGGTAGTCTTCCACATCTGACTAAAAAGGTCAGTGGCATTCTCAGAGGGTCCCAGGAGAATTGAAGCTTCCCAGGTCAGCCCCGCCGGCTTTTTTGTAATCACAGGTAAGGACAGCAGATTTCCTTCCCTAAAGGACATTAATGAACGAGTTGGGTTTTTACTGTCATTATTAGTCTTTCAATTCCAGATCCACGATCTGCTGTGGTGTGATTCAAATCCAGGTCCTCCAGAGCATTACCCTGAGTCTCTGGATTACTAGTCCAGTGCCAATACCACTGGCTCCATATGGTGCCAACATAGGTCTTTGGTTGTATGTCTGGTCTCCAATGATCTGGAGACTGCAAGTTTGAACTGAATGCCACATGATCACTTCCAGCAACGCTCCTACCTGAATTGACAATCCTAGTTTCAATATAAGAAAGTACATCAGAAAAATATATCTATACACCTATACCGCCGTTCCTTCACTGTCGCTGCGACAGAATGGTGGAACTAGCTCCGCATCTCTGAACTAGCTCTGGGCATACTTACACCACATGGACTGCAGCGGTTTAAGAAGGCAGATCATGCGGACTTCCGGTTGCGGTGATGCACTGCTAAGCCGCACGTTTCGGCACCTCCCGTTCTAACGGACTTTTGGGCTCTTATCGGGAGCCCCAACGGAATTTTCTTTAGACCTAACCCAGAGTGGGGTGACGAAGGAAGGAGTCCCCCCGGGTGTGTAGGAGCGGCGGTAGTGGCCAGATTGCGAAGGATCCTTTGGAGCAGCGGCAGAGAAGAGAAGGGAGAAGCAAGATGGCGGCGGATGGAGCCCAGATGGTATGGGGCCCGGACCAGCAGGAGTTTCTCCGACGATGTGTGGAGGAGCTCAAGAAAGAGGTGCTGGTGCCGATGCTACTGGCAATCGAGGGACTGAAGGAAACACAAAAGGTCCAGGCGATGGAGCTCCGTGGAGTGAAGGCAAAGGCAGCCGAGAATGAGGATGAGATACAGGGCCTGGTGGTAAAAACGGAGACACATGAGGCACTACACAAGAGGTGCATAGAAAGGCTGGAAGCCCTGGAGAACAGCTCGAGGAGGAAAAACCTACGGATTCTAGGTCTCCCCGAAGGAACAGAGGGAGCTGATGTTGGGGCTTATGTGAGCACGATGCTCCACACACTAATGGGAGCTGAGGCCCCAACGGGCCCCCTGGAAGTGGAGGGAGCGTACCGGGTCCTCGTGAGAAGACCAAAGGCAGGTGAAACACCAAGAGCAATAGTGGTGAAGTTCCATCGCGACAGGGACAGAGAGATGGTCCTGAGCTGGGCCAAGAAGGCACGGAGTAGCAAATGGGAGAATGCGGTGATACGTGTGTATCAGGACTGGAGTGCGGAGGTGGCGAGAAGGAGGGCGAGCTTTAACCGGGCCAAGGCGGTGCTCCATAGGAAGAAAATAAAATTTGGGATGCTGCAGCAGGCGCGACTGTGGGTCACGCATCAGGGCAAGCACCACTACTTTGAGACGGTGGATGAGGCATGGACATTCATCCAAGAAGAGAAACTGGACTAGATTTGAGAGTTTGATGTTTGGAGAGAAGCTGCGAGGTGGTGATACAGGAATGTAAAGTGGGGAAAGGGGAGGGTTATTGTACAGCAATGTTGGACGGGGAATTTTTCTCCCCCCGATGGGGGGGACACGAAGAAATGTGGGCGCCGGTGGGAAAAGGGACAGGGAAGGGGAATGAGTATTTTCCCACGCTATGGAAATTATAGCGGGAAAACGGGCACAGGAAGAAAGGGAGCCCCACACGCAGGGAGGTCAAAGAGTGGTGAATGTATATGCCCCGAATTGGGATGACGCGGGATTCATGAAGCGAATGCTGGGACGTATCCCGGACCTGGAGGTGGGAAGCTTGGTAATGGGGGGGGATTTTAACACAGTGCTGGATCCAGGGCTAGACCGGTCCAGATCCAGGACCGGGAGAAGGCCGGCAGCGGCCAAGGTGCTTAAGGGATTTATGGAACAAATGGGGGGAGTGGATCCGTGGAGATTCGCCAGGCCGATGGCTAAAGAGTTCTCTTTTTTCTCCCACGTCCATAAGGTATACTCCCGGATAGACTTTTTCGTTTTGGGAAGGGCACTGATCCCGAAAGTGGCAGGAACGGAGTACTCGGCCATAGCCGTTTCAGACCACGCCCCGCATTGGGTGGATTTGGAACTAGGAGAGGAAAGGGAGCAGCGCCCACTCTGGCGACTAGATATGGGACTACTGGCGGATGAGGGGGTCTGCGGAAGGGTGAGGGGGTGTATTGAGCGATACCTGGAGGTCAACGACGATGGGGAGGTTCAGGTAGGGGTAGTATGGGAAGCGCTGAAGGCGGTGGTTAGAGGAGAGCTGATCTCCATCAGAGCCCACAAGGGGAAACAAGAGGGCAAAGAAAGAGAGAGATTAGTGGGGGAAATTTTGAGGGTGGATAAAAAAATATGCGGAGGCCCCAGACGAAGGGCTATACAGAGAAAGACGAAGACTACAGACGGAGTTTGACCTGCTGACCACGGGAAAGGCAGAGGCACAGTGAAGGAAGGCACAGGGGATGCAATATGAGTATGGGGAAAAGGCGAGCCGACAGTTAGCCCACCAACTTCGGAAGAGGATGGCGGCGAGAGAGATCGGGGGAGTTAGGGACGAAACGGGAAATATGGAGCAGAGAGCAGGGAAAGTGAACGAGGTGTTCAAGACCTTTTATGAGAGTCTATATAAGTCCCAACCCCCGGGGGGAAAAGAAGGAATGCTACACTTTCTGGACCAGCTAAGGTTCCCGAAGGTGAAGGGGCAGGAGGTGGCAGGCCTGGGGGCGCCAATCGAGGTGGATGAGGTGATTAAAGGACTGGGGAACATGCAGGCAGGGAAGGCCCCGGGACCAGACGGGTTTCCGGTGGAATTCTACAGGAAGTATATGGATCTGTTGGCCCCGCTCTTGGCGAGAACCTTTAATGAGGCTAAGGAAAGAGGGATGCTACCCCCGACAATGTCGGAGGCGACGATATCGCTAATCCTGAAACGAGATAAAGACCCGCTGCAATGCGGGTCATACAGGCCTATCTCACTCCTAAATGTAGATGCCAAACTGCTGGCCAAAGTGATGGCGACAAGGATAGAGGATTGCGTCCCAGGGGTGGTGCATGACGATCAGACAGGGTTTGTAAAGGGGAGACAACTGAATGTTAATGTACGAAGGCTGCTGGGGGTGATGATGACGCCCCCACCGGAGGGGGAGACAGAGATAGTGGCGGCGATGGATGCAGAGAAGGCATTCGATAGGGTGGAGTGGGACTATCTGTGGGAGGTGCTGAAGAGGTTTTTGTTCGGTGAGGGGTTTATTAGATGGGTCAGACTCTTATATGGGGCCCCGATGGCAAGCGTAGTCACAAACCGGCAAAGCTCAGGGTATTTTCGGCTACATAGGGGTACAAGACAAGGGTGTCCCCTGTCCCTGTTACTGTTCGCGTTGGCAATTGAACCACTGGCCATAGCGCTGAGGGATTCTAAGAAGTGGAGGGGGGTGCTTAGAGGGGGAGAGGAACACCGAGTGTCGCTCTACACAGATGATCTACTGCTATACGTTGCGGACCCGGTAGAGGGGATGCCAGAGGTAATGCAGATACTTAGGGAGTTTGGAGAGTTCTCGGGATACAAACTAAACATGGGGAAGAGCGAGCTTTTTGTAATGCACCCCGGGGAACAGAGTCGGGGGATAGATGCTCTGCCGCTGAGGAGAGTGGAAAGGAACTTCCGATACCTGGGGATCCAGGTGGCCAGGAACTGGGGAACCCTGCATAGACTTAACCTGACGCGACTGGTGGAGCAGATGGAGGAGGACTTTAAGAGGTGGGATATGGTGCCGCTGTCGCTGGCGGGCAGAGTGCAGGCGGTTAAAATGGTGGTCCTCCCGAGGTTTCTTTTTGTGTTTCAGTGCCTCCCCATTCTGATCACAAAGGCCTTTAAAAAAAAAATAGATAGGAGCATTATGAGCTTTGTGTGGGCAGGAAAGACCCCGAGAGTAAAGAGGAGGTTCCTGCAGAGCAGTAGTGACAGAGGGGGACAGGCGCTGCCGAGTTTGAGCGACTACTATTGGGCCGCCAATGTGTCGATGGTCTGTAAGTGGATGAGGGAGGAAGAGGGAGCAGCATGGAAGAAGCTGGAGATGGCGTCCTGTAAGGGAACGAGCCTAAAAGCGCTGGTGACGGCGCCGCTGCCGTTCTCCCCGAAAAGGTACACTACAAACCTAGTGGTGGTGGCAACCTTGAAGATCTGGGGGCAGTGGAGGCGACAGAGGGGCGTGACGGGTGCCTCGGTGTGGTCCCGGATAAGGAATAACCATAGGTTTGTCCCAGGGAGGATGGATGGGGGGTTCCAGTGTTGGCAGCGAGCAGGAATTAGGAAGCTGAGGGACCTGTTTATCGACGGGACGTTTGCAAGTCTGGGAGCGCTAGAAGAAAAATATAAGTTGCCCCCAAGGAACGCCTTCCGATACAGGCAAGTGAGGGCATTTACAAGGCAACAGGTGACGGAATTTCCGCAGCTCCCGACGCAAGGGATCCAGATAGAGTGATTTCGGGGCATGGGTTGGAGAGGGCAAAGTGTCCGAAATATATCGGGAGATGAGGGACGAGGGGGAGGCGATGATAGAGGAGCTGAAGGGAAAATGGGAAGAAGAGCTGGGGGAAGAGATTGAGGAGGGACTATGGGCGGATGCCCTAAATAGGGTAAATTCCTCATCCTCGTGTGCCAGGCTTAACCTGATTCAATTTAAGGTTCTACATAGAGCACATATGACGGGAGCAAGACTGAGCAGGTTTTTCAGGGTCGAGGACAGGTGTGGGAGGTGCTCAGGAAGCTCTGCGAACCACACACACATGTTCTGGTCGTGTCCGGCACTGCATGAGTTCTGGGGGGGGGGGGGGGGGGGGGGTGGCAAGGGTAATTTCAAAGGTGGTGAAGGTCCGGGTCAAGCCAGGCTGGGGGTTAGCTATATTTGGGGTTGCGGAAGAACCGGGAGTGCAGGAGGCGAAAGAGGCCGATATTTTGGCCTTTGCGTCCCTAGTAGCCCGGCGTAGGATTCTACTCATGTGGAAGGAAGCGAAGCCCCCGGGCGTGGAGGCCTGGATAAACGACATGGCAGGGTTCATAAGATTGGAACGAATAAAATTTGCGTTGAGAGGATCGGCTCAGGGGTTCTCCAGGCGGTGGCCACCGTTCCTTGACTATCTCGCGGAACGATAATGAAAAGATAGAAATGACAGCAGCAGCAACCCAGGGGGGAGGGGGGGGGGGAGCACTATTCTGTGTTTTTGCTATTTGTTTTTCCTTTTTAGTTTTTGTTGTAAGTTCACTATATTATTGAAATAATGTTATTTACCAGTTAATGTATAACCCCTTGTTGAGTTGTAAAAACGGGGAAAAATTTTTGTTTGAAAAATTTCAATAAAATATATTTTTTTAAAAGAACGCAGATCATCGCCACCTTCTCGAGGGTAAATGGGGATTAAAAGTAAAATGCAGGAGATTTAGTGGGGATCTGAGAATAAACATTTTCATCCAGAGGGTGACGGGTAGCTGGAACTCACTGCTGAAAGGGTGACAGAAGCGGGAACCCGCACAACATTTAAGAAGCATTTAGCACTTGAAAGATCATAACATACAAAGCTACAGATAAGTGCTGGAAAATGGGATTAGAATATAGGTGCTTGGATGACTGATGCAGCCATGATGGACCGAAGGGTCTCTTTTTGTGCTGTAACACTCTGAATCTATATGAATTGATCGTCTGTACGGTATGATTCATTGAGCTGTTGTGTGCCTAGTCTGTGGGACAGTTCCTCAAATTCTGGGAGTTTCCAGTTGCTGATTAGGAGGACTTTGCAGCGTTGACAGGTCTGGATTTGCTGTTCACATTACTGTTTCATAGGTCGATGTTGGCTGGTCCATCCAGTGTCACTTAGACTTTATAGCAGTTTGATACAACTGAATGTCTTGCTAGGCCATTTAAGAGGACATTGCTATGGGTCTGGAGTCACATGTAGGTTAAATGAGGACGGCAGATTTCCTTCCCTAAAAGGGGCATTAGTGAAACGGGTAGGTTTTTATGACAATCAATTACTGAAACCATGGCCGAAATCATAGAATCATAGAATTTACAGTGCAGAAGGAGGCCATTCGACCCATCAAGTCTGCACCGGTCCTTGGAAAGAGTATCCCACTTAAGCCCTCCACCTTATCCCCATAACCCTACCCAACCTTCCTTTTTTTGGACACTAAGGGCAATTTATCATGGCCAATCCACCTAACCTGCACATCTTTGGACTGTGGGAGGAAACCGGAGCACCCGGAGGAAACCCACGCAGACACGGGGAGAATGTGCAGACTCCACACAGACAGTGACCCAAGCCAGAAATCGAACCTGGGACAGTAGAGCTGTGAAGCAACTGTGCTAACCACTGTGCTACCATGCTACCCTTCCATCTTCCTTTGTGCCTGGGATTCTCCGATGCCATTGAAGATGAATGAAGTTTTGTTTGGAAAGCCAAATTCTCTGTCCCCGCTTGGATCAGGTCCCGCCCCGGGCGAGATCGTTGAATCCCGCCCTAGTCTTCAATTCCAAATTCATCCATTGAATTTAAATGCCACCGGCTGCCATGGTGGAAATTGAATCATGTCCTCAAAGCATATAGAGATCTACCATGCGGATCTAGTGGCACTTGCGAACACTAAAACTCAGTAGAAATTTAAGTTAACAGTTCTCAGGTGCAAATAAGAATCGTTTATTGTCTTCTATTTGATCACAATTGAGAATCACTTAAATCCTATTCTCTAATAAGTCCGGCATGCAAAAGGACTCAAAGAGAAGTAATTCGTACACAATTTAACTTTCAAATTATGCAGAAATGATTTTCTTGCTTATGGCAAACGGCTTGCATTTACTTCAAGAGTAATGTGGGAAAGTGATAATATGAAAAATAGAGAATAGTTTCGATCAAAGTATAGAATGATCCAGAATAAAGATGGCCGTATGGACTACTAAATCATATCAGTCTTTAGCCATCTATCTACATCCCTATGTAATCCTAATTGGTTTGGGTTAAAATCAAATGAGATTGATTTGACAGTTAGCTGTCAGTCTTTAATGTGCAACATTAACTTGAAATGTTTCATAAATGAATTCTTGTATGTGTTATGGAATGCGATTCTATGATGTTATTGCGACAGGCTTGAACTGACTTCTTGCTGACTTAGCTGTTATCACCAGTGAGAACAATGGTGCCTTGATATTACCATGTCGTTGCTATGCTGTTGCCATAGAGCTTGCCCTGTCCTTGGACACTGTCTTGTCAAAGTGTTTGTTTTAATCTATCAGGTTCTTCTGCGTTTCTGTTGAATTATGTGTTTTTATGAGGTAGAATTTGTGCTGTGTCATGCTGTTTTGTAAGCTGTATGTTTTGAGATGATCTGAGGTTATGAGTGAATTTAAAATGGGTATTTAGTAAGACAGGGGTTTAATATTTAGCTATCTTTTACCTATTAGGTGTGTTAGAAAACAGTTGGCTTCTACAATTAACCTGGGTCTCTGGATTAGTAGTCCAGTGACATCACCACCACACCACCATCTTCAGTTTCATACAAAGATTGGAGAATTTGGGATTGTTCTCCTTGGAATAGGGAAGGTTGAGAGGAGATTTGATAGAGTTGTTCAAAATCATGAGGTGTTTGGATAAACTAAATAGGGGGGGGGGGGAATATTCCCATCGGAACATCAAGAAACAGAGGCAGCTATTTGAGGTGATTGGCCAAAGGAGCAATGGCAAAATGAAGAACAACTTTTTCAAGCAACAGTTGGCTAGGATTTGGAAAGCACTGCCCGAGAGTGGGCTGGAATTGGATCATTATCTGAAAAGGAATAATCTGCAGGAGTGTCTCAAGGTGAATTGCTCCTATCGAGGGCCAGCCAAATAGCCTTTCTGTGCTGTAAACGTTCTCTGCTTCTGCGAGGACAGTTGTATGAATTCTCTCAACGTATTTGGTGGGGGGGTGGGGGAGGTGGGGTGGGGGGGGGGGCGGGGGAGATCCAGTGATACAGGGAATGTAAACTGAAGAATTTGGTTGTTTAGTTAGCCAGCAGTTTTTCTGAAGCAATTGAGGTATGTGTGTGTGACGGGACGGACAGCGATGCATGGCTGCCCAGTCAGGATTGAAGTGTGCAATTTTGGAAAATTGGGCTGCTGGGAATTGTGTGTCACCGGTGTAAAAAGAGAGATTATAGGAGGTTAACCATGAGCCCATGGCCTATTAAGTTTCTGGATGCTGTGTTTGGAAATGGCAGGCGACAGAACATAAGCAACACAAAAGTTGCTGCGCAGAGCTTGTAGATAGGTGGAGATTTGTCGATTAATTTCCCTCCCCGAGTTCCCTAATTCAATTCTGGTAAAATAGAAACAGCTCACTCTTGAAGATTTTAAAAAAATAAACTGGAGCACATGGCAGAAAAAGTACACTTCAGTTAACTGATTTTTTTTACTCTCCTTCAGAGTGTATGGAGCAGGCTTGGTTTGCAGAATAGTTGGATTCCAAAATCTTCTGAAGCTGTTTTCCTGCCTCTAACAGTGAGCAGATTTGTCTTGATTGCTCATTGTTTAAATCCTCCAACTTCTTTTTGAAGTACAGTAAGAAGTCTTACAACACCAGGTTAAAGTCCAACAGGTTTGTTTCAAATCACTAGCTCTCGGAGCACTGCTCCTTCTTCAGGTGAATGATGTCAAAGATGCAAGACAATGCTTAGAATGCGAGCATTTGCAGGTAATTAAGTCTTTACAGATCCAGAGAGAGGGGTAATCCCAGGTTAAAGAGGTGTGAATTGTCTCAAGGCAGGTCAGTTGGCAGAATTTTGCAACTCCAGGCCAGATGGTGGGGGGGGGGGAGACACACAACTTCGCTATAAGTTTCTGTTCGGTGATTCTGCGTTGTCACGTGCCCTGAAGGCTGCCTTGAAGTACGCTTACCCGGAGATCAGAGGCTGAATGCCCTCGACTGCTGAAGTGTTCCCCGACTGGAAGGGAACATTCCTGCCTGACGATTGTCACGTGATGTCTGTTCATCTGTTGTCGCAGCGTCTGCATGGTCTCGCCAATGTACCACGCCAACCTACCTCTTCATTCACCTGAGGAAGGAGCAATGCTCCAAAAGCTAATGATTTGAAATAAAACTGTTAGACTTTAATCTGGTGATGTAAAACATCTTACTGTGCTCACCCCAGTCCAACACCGGTATCTCCACAACGTCTCTTTTTGAAGGTGTTACTGCCCTCTGCTGGCATCAACTGACGACACAGACAAATTGATACTTACTGAAAGTTTGATTTACTTTTAAATACAACTTTATTCAACTCACTTTAAGATTTCAGTTTGTGATGTTCTTTGCTTTGTGGATGAGGATGGCTTTTAAATGTAGTGTCTCACAAAGAACATCAAGCTATGTTTTGAACAAAGCTAATTTATTAACACAACAACTAAATAGATTTGACTTGCTTACTGAGATCTTACTGAGATATAAAAGACTACAGATAAATTAAACTTAGGATTCTATCTATAGAGCTTCTAAAAACATGACTACTCTCTATCCCGCCTAATTACTCATTCCCAGAATCAAGGGTATCACGTGAACCATGTGTATGCGCTTGATCGCCATCTAGTGGTTGGATGCATTTACATTAAATTGTTAACCCTTCATTAACCTTACAATATACATATTGTCACATCCCCCTTTCTTTGAAATTGTTTGGAGGTACATACAAACATGTGTAAAGGACATGATTATTGTTTAGGCTCTACATAGTTCCACTGTTACTGTCCAGAAGTTAACAACTTCTATTTTTCACAAATTGAGTCTGTCCGGTTTCTTTCTCAGATGTGTAGATCTTCTCAGTTGAGTTTGTTCTAATGCTGCTGTTGTTGTGTTTGCTGCTGGAATTACGTCTTGCTGATGTGCAGTAGGAGTCGCTTTAAGTAGCTCTGTGACTATTGTTATATGTGGAAATTGGGTTGAGTCATCTTTACCTTAAGACTCTGCGGTTTCTCCTTAAGATTGAACCCTCTTCTGTTACGACAATGTATGAATGTGGAGCGGCCTGGAGAATTACATGTGCCACGCTCGACCATCCACTTGGAAGTTGTACTCTTACAGTGTCCCCTTGCTCTCACAGTGCTAGATTTTCCGCTGTCCTCTCATAGTAATTGATGTGACCATCAATTCACTGAGAGACACATTGAGAAGTAAACCGTGGTTTTAATCAGCTTACAACTGAGGCTGCCTGTGACCGGTACAATAATGAATGCGGCACCGCAGGTCAGCTGCCTTTATACTTCCTGCAAGTGGTGGAGTCATGGGCAAGCCCGCACATGCGGGCGGTGTAGCAGATAGTGGCGAAGATGGCAGCCCCCGTTGGTCACCCTGTGGGTGAGGCCGTACAGTGGCCCATAGGTGGAGCCCACAGGGTTGAACACATAACGTAACACGATACAGCAGTAACATGATATCACAGTGCACTGGCGAATTAACAGTAGTTCCATTCACCACATTCACCCCCTGTTTAAAAAATGAAATCCGGAGGGGGTGACGGGTTTACAGATTCAGTTGGTCTGGTGCCCGGATCGTACGTTGCGACCGCCGAAGCACTGGTGTTGCAGCTGTTTCGGGTGGCTGTGGAGCTGGGCCGGAGCAGGCACAGGCGTGGACTCCTGGAGCGGCTCTTCCGGAGCTTCATTCCTGTGGACCGGTGCGGCGGGTGGGAGGGAGCGCGAGAACCATATCGGGGTAGGGGCACTGAACATGGGAGGTTGGATAGGGGTAGGGGCGCTGAACATGGGAGGTTGGACGGGACCTAGTGTGGGGGATGCAGTAGTGGTCGTAGTGTCGGAGCCTGCGGGCGCCTGGTCCAGGAGGGAGACGGCATCCTGCCGGCCATTGGGGTGTCTGATATATGCATAGTGTGGGTTGGAGTGCAGGAGCTGGACCCTCTCTACCAGGGGGTCGGTCTTATGGCTCTTATGTTTTCGGAGGAGGACTGGACCCGGTGTCATCAGCCAGGACGGAAGTGAGGCCCCTGAGGTAGCTCCCCTCGGGAAAACAAACCAGCGGTCATGAGGGGTCTGGTTTGTGGCCGTGCAAAGGAGGGACCTAATAGAGTGGAGTGCATCGGGGAGGACCTCCTGCCAGTGAGAAACCGGGAGATTCCTGGACCGTAGGGTCAGTAGGACGGTCTTCCAGACCGTCGCGTTCTCCCTCTCCAACTGCCCTTTTCCCCTGGAGTTATAGCTGGTAGTCCTGCTCGAGGCAATGCCCTTACTGAGTAGGTACTGACGCAGTTCGTCGCTCATGAACGAAGAGCCCCTGTCGCTGTGGACATAGCTGGGGAAATCGAACAGGGTGAAGACACTCTGCAGGGCTTTGATGACTGTGGGAGTGGTCATATTGGGGCCGGGAATGGCGAATGGAAAACGGGAGAACTCGTCTATGATGTTCAGGAAGTATGTGTTGCAATTATTGGAGGGGAGGGGCCCTTTGAAATCGATACTAAGGCGTTCAAAGGGCCGGGACCCCTTTACCAGGTGGGCCTTATCTGGTCGATAGAAGTGCGGTTTACACTCCGCACAGATTTGGCAGTCTCTGGTTACAGCTTTGACCTCTTCGATGGAGTAGGGCAGGTTGCGGGCCTTGATGTAGTGGGCGAGCCGGGTGAGCCCCGGGTGGCAGAGGTCATCGTGGATAGCACGTAATCGGTCACCATGCGCGCTGGCGCACGTGCCCCGGGACATGGCATCTGGGGGCTCGTTGAGCTTCCCAGGACGATATACTATATCGTAGTTATAGGTGGAGAGTTCGATCTTCCACCTCAAGATCTTGTCGTTCTTGATCTTGCCCCGCGGCGTATTGTCAAACATAAAGGCAACCGATTGTTGGTCGGTGATGAGGGTAAACCTCCTACCAGCAAGGTAGTGCCTCCAGTGCCGTACGGCTTCCTCGATGGCTTGGGCTTCTTTTTCGACCGAGGAGTGTCGAATTTCAGAGGTGGTGAGGGTGCGGGAAAAGAACGCTACCGGTCTGCCTGCTTGGTTGAGAGTGGGGCGAGAGCGACCTCTGAGGCATCGCTCTCCATCTGGAAGGGGGTGGACTCGTCCACCGCGCGCATTGCAGCTTTGGCGATGTCCGCCTTGATGCAGTTGAAGGCCTGGCGGGCCTCGGCTGCCAGTGGAAAAATGGTGGCCTTAAATAGTGGACGGGCTTTGTCCGCATACTGGGGGACCCACTGGGCGTAATAGGAGAAAAATCCAAGGCACCTCTTCAGGGCCTTGGGGCAGTGAGGGAGAGGGAATTGGAGGAGGGGGTGCATACGGTCAGGGTCGGGCCTAGGACCTCGTTTTCCACGACCTAGCCGGGGATGGCTAGCCTGGTTGTGCGGAAAACGCATTTCTCCTTGTTGTAGGTGAGGTTGAGTTTTTGGGCGGTTTGGAGAAATCGGTGGAGGTTGGCGTCGTGGTCCTGCTGATCATGGCCGCAGATGGTTACATTGTCCAAGTACGGAAACGTGGCCTGCAGCCCGTACTGGTCCACCATTCGGTCCATTGCTTGTTGGAACACTGAAACCCCGTTTGTGACGCCAAAGGGGACCCGGAGGAAATGGAAAAGGCGGCCCTCTGCCTCAAACGCCGTGTAGTGGTGGTCCTCCGGGCGGATTGGGAGCTGGTGATATGCAGACTTCAGATCTACCGTAGAGAACACGCGGTAGTGTGCGATCTGATTTACCATGTCTGCAATCCAGGGAAGGGGATACGCATTGAGTTCCGTAAAGCGGTTAATGGTCTGGCTGAAATCAACCACCATCCGGAACTTTTCCCCGGTCTTGACGACCACCACCTGAGCTCTCCAGGGGTTTTTGCTGGCTTCTATGACCCCTTTCCGCAAGAGACGCTGGACCTCGGACCTAATGAACGTCCTGTCCTGCTAACTATACCGCCTGCTTCTGGTGGCTATTGGCTTACAATCGGCGGTGAGGTTCGCAAAGAGGGGGGGAGGGTCGATTTTTAGGGTCGCGAGGCTGCATATGGTGAACGGGGGCAGGGGCCCCCCAGATTTAAGAGTTAGGCTCCTGAGGTTGCACTGAAAATCGAGTCCTAAGAGGAGAGGAGCGCAGAGGTCTGGGAGCACATATAGTTTAAAATTAGTGTACTCAGCGCCCTGGATCGCTAGGGTTGCAGTAGTGCACCCTTGGATTTGTACCGAGTGCGACCCAGAGGCGAGGGAGATAGTTTGTCGTGTCGGGAATATTGGGAGCGAACAACGTCTTACCATGTCCGGGTGAATGAAGCTCTCTGTGCTCCCGGAGTCGAAAAGGCAAGGTGTCTCGTACCCGTTTACCCGGACGGCCATCATGGAGCTCCGGAGGTGCTTCGGTCGCGACTGGTCCAGGGTAACCGCGCTGAGCCGGGGGTAGCCGGTGGGGTGATCGGAGGTGCTGTGGCGACCCCGCGATGGCTGCTGTCCATGTCGTTCGTACATCTCGGGCGGTGTAGCAGATAGCGGCCAAGATGGCGGCCCTCGTTGGTCAAGCGTGGCGGGCGGTGAGGACGATGGCGTCCAAGATGGCGGCCCCCATGGATCGCACGTGGCCGGCCGCATGGGGAGGATGGCCAAGATGGCGGCCCCCATGAGTCGCACGTGTTGTGCGGAGGCGGAGGCGGCAGACACGCTGCCACTTTGCGGGGTCTGCGGGCCTGTGGATCGGGTCTGTGAGTTCGAGTGTTTAGACCTGGCCAGGCAGACCATGGCGAAGTGTCCTTTTCGCCCGCAGTTACTACAGTTCGCGTTGCGGGCCGGGCAGTGCTGTCGGGGGTGTTGGGACTGGCTGCAAAAATAGCGGGGCAGCCCCCCATGATGGGCGGGCGGCACAAGCCTGGGGTAGTCTCTGGTCGGGGGCCCATGAGGGGGTCGCGTGGTCGGCGGGGAATGCAGTAAGGCTCTGAAACGCGACCTCCAGAGAGGTAGAAAGTGTTACCGTGTCCTCCAGGTCCTGGGCCCCTTTTTCGAGCAGACGCTGTCTTACATAGTTCGATCGGACCCGCCACATAAACATCTCGGATAGCGAGCTCCATATGCTGAGGGGCCGTAACGGCTTGGTAGTTACAGTTGCGCGCGAGGGCTTTGAGGTTGCGTAGGTAATCATCTAGCGACTCCCCGGGGCGCTGGCGGCGAGTGGTGAAGATGTGTCGCGCGTAGACCTCGTTCACGGGCCGTACATATATGCGTTCGAGTAGTGCGAGGGCCTCTGTATAGGACGCGGCGCCGTCGAGCTGGACAGAAATACGATGGCTCACCCGTGCGTGGAGAAGACTCAGTTTCTGTTCGTCCGTGACGGATGGCGTATACGACGCGGCGAGATAGGCCTTGAGACATCAAAGGCAGTGCGAAAAAATTTATCTCGCCTCCGCAGCCTGTGGATCGAGTTTCAGTCTATCAGGTTTGAGGGCTGATTCCATAGTAGTATTTTAAGATGATTAAATTGATGCGACCATCAATTCCCTGAGAGACACGTTGAGAAGTAAACCGTGGTTTTAATCAGCTTACAACTGAGCCTGCCTGTGACCGATACAACAATGAATGCGGCCCCGCAGGTCAGCTGCCTTTATACTTTGTGTAAGGGGTGGAGCCATGGGCGAGCCCGTACATGCCCCGTAGCAGCACGGTTCGATTCCCGTAACAGCCTCCCCGAACAGACGCCGGAATGTGGCGACTAGGGGCTTTTCACAGTAACTTCATTTGAAGCCTACTTGTGACAATAAGCGATTTTCATTTCATTTCATATCCCCGTGGGTGAAGCCGTACAATGGCCCATAGGTGGAGCCCACAGGGTTAAACACATAACGTAACACGATACAGCAGTAACATGATATCACAGTACGAAGTCTTAGAACACCAGGTTAACTTCCAACAGGTTTGTTTCGATGTCACTAGCTTTCATGCCCAATGGGGTGTCTTCTCTGGCGCGGAAGGAGTGCCCCCAAGGCACAGGCCCGCCCGCAGATCGGTGGGCCCCGGTCGCGGGCCAGGCCACCATGGCGCCCCCCCCCCCCCCCCCCCCCCCCCGGGGCCGGATCCCCCCGTGTCCCCCTCCCCGAGGAGAACCACACCAGCCGGCCTACCAGCCAGGTCCCACCATGTGGGACCATGTCTAACCCACGCCGGCGGGACTGGCCAAAAACCGACGGGCGCTCGGCCCATCGGGGCCGGAGAATTGCCGGGGGGGGGGCGCTGCCAACGACATCCGACCGGCGCGGTGTGATCCCCTCCCCTGCCCAAAAACCGCCGTCGGAGAATACGGCAGCCGGCGTCGGAGCGGTGGGGTGGGATTCACGCTGCCCCCCCCAGGGAAGCCTCATCGACTTCACTCTATTCGTCTCATGGAGTCTTTGTGCGCTACAATTTATTAAGCGTGTCTGTTCCCCCGCAGCTCGATAGTAAACTGGCCTGCGGGGGAAGACTCCGGCTTCTTATACTCCGCCTTCAGGGCGGAGCTTGAGGTCAACGGCCAACCAGGACTCGGGATCTGTCAGCCAATGACATTAGGGCTTCCAGTCCCACATGACCCCCAATACATACTACCACACTGCTGTCAAAACACAGTCCATTGTCACTCATTACAGTGAATGGGGTGCCATGCCTAGCAAATATTTCCTTCATAGCCTTGATGACTGCCTTCAAACTGGAGTTGGGTAGCCTGATTACCTCCGGATAGTTTGAAAAGTAGTCAATGGCTTACAAATATTCATTGCCTAGGAAGAAAAACAGATCAATACCTACTTTCGACCATGGAGTCATGACGATTTCGTGCATTGTCAGTGCCTCCTTCTGTTGATGGGACTGGTTCTTCTGACACGTTTCACATTGTGCAATTAGGTTGCTAATGTCATCGTTGATTCCTGGCCAATACACAGACTCGCAAGCTCTTCTTTTACATTTTTCCATCCCCAGGTGACCTTCATGTACCTTGCTGAGGATTACGTGTCGTAAAGATGTCGGAATAACAATACATTATTGCCTGAGCAAGAACCCATTTACACTGCTCGTATGTTCCAGTATTTGGAACAAGTTCCCTTGGGCCAACCATCCCACATATGCTTTGACACTTGTTGATAGTTTCGTCTTTACATGTTTCTTCTTTGATGAGCTTCGATTTGTTGTCAGATACAGATAGGTTTTTTTCAATGAGGGTCGCTTGAGCTTCAATGATCTGTACGATGCCTGTCGTCCCTGGATCATCGGTTGCATGTGATTGTGTATCAGCTACAACTATCGCATTTCCTGGCGTATAGACTACTCAAAATTGTGCCGTTGAAGTTTCATAATCATTCTCTGTAGTCGTGGAGACATGTCGTTCAAGTTCTTCTTTATAATGGAGAAGAGAGGATGATGATCAGTTTCTACTGTGAATGTGGACAATCCATACACATAGTTATGGAATTTGTCCATACCAGTGAGTAGATCCAAACACTCCTTTTCAATGTGCGCATAGCGCTGCTCGGTTGGTGTCATTGACCTCGAGACATATGCAACTGGTTGTATGCTGTAACAGCACTGAGTCAATGCCATCCTTGCTGGCATCTGTCGAAATCTTCGTATTACTCATGGGATCGAAGGACAGAACAGGAGCCATAGTGAGTGCTCTTTTCAGATCTGACCACTCTCTGTTGTGTTCATCAGACCAAGTGAACATGACGTTTTTCCGGATAAGCTGTCTTAGTGCTGTGGTGTGTGATGCCAAGTTTGGTATGAATATTCCCATAAAATTGACAACACCTCGCATTCTTAGTACTGCCTTTTTGTCTTTTGGATATGACATTCTGGTGATGGCTGCAATCTTTTCAGTGCTTGGCTGGACTCCTTGAGCTGTGGCACGGTAGCACAGGGGTTAGCACTGTTGCTTCACAGCTCCAGGGTCCCGGGCTTGGGTCACTGTCTGTGCGGAGTCTGCACGTTCTCCATGTGTCTGCGTGGGTTTCCTCCGGGTGCTCGGGTTTCCTCCCACAGTCTCTTTCTAAGGGCCAGTGCAGACACGATGGGCCGAATGGCCACCTTCAGCACTGTAAATTCTATGATTCTTTGATAGTTGATCACCCAAGAAAGTTAGTCTGGAGATGCTTTGACAAAAGGTCATCTGGACTCAAAACGTTAGGTCTCTCTGCTGCTGCACCCCTTTCATAATTGTACCCTTTGTTTTATATTGTCTCTCCTTGTTCTTCTTACCAAGTGAATCACTTCACATTTCTTGCCATTTCGGCAAGGTAGCACAGTAGTTAGCACTGTTGCTCACAGCACCAGGGACCCGGGTTCGATTCCCGGCTTGGGTCACTATCTGTGCGGAGTCTGCATGGGATTCCTCCGGGTGCTCCGGTTTCCTCCCACAAGTTCCGAAAAGATGTGCAGGTTAGGTGAATTGGACATTCTGAATTCTCCCTCTGTGTACCCGAACAGGCGGCGGAGCGTGGCGACTCGGGGATTTTCACGGTAACTTCATTGCAGTGTTAATGTAAGCTTATTTGCGACACTAATTATTCTTTTTATAAATGTAATCTGCCACATGTTCCACCCATTCCACCAGCCTATATAAGTCTTACTGAAGTTTAATACTATCCACCTCATGGTTCACAATACTTTCATGATTTGTGACAGCCACAAATTGTGAAATTGTGCCCTGTATACCTAAATCTAAGCTGAATAGCAGTGATCCTAATAGCAGCCTCGGGAAACCCTTCGATAAACTTTCCTCCAGTCCGAAAAACAACGCCAAAAAACACCATAACTCCTGTTCTTGCCCAAACTTCTTATTTCTTTTTAGGGTAATTTTATTTTTAATAGACGTGTATGGCATATCCATACACAATATTAAAATTGTTCAATCAAAATAACTCAAATATACACTTTCCTAACTCTCACAAACCAACTTCATTTAACTGCCCATGTAGAGGGTTGAGGACAGTGGTTGCGATTTTAAACAAAATGTTGACACGCGTAAACAATGGTTCTTTTCAACTCGCACAATGGTTCAATGAGATCCAAATCACTAGATAGAAAATACACATAAAATAAAAATAAAAGCAGGATAAAAGCAAATTACAATCTCAGCAGGTCTGGCAGCATCTGCAGAGGTGTTGAAAAAAAATACGTTAGGCTGGCCTGGTTTCCCAATAACTTAATGAGTTTAGCCACTGACTAACTGACCCATGCAGACCAAGAAGCTCCCTGCTGTGAACTTTGACCAATGGTGAGTTAAATGATCTTAGCTGTGTAGTGATTGAGCATTACAATTCTTCATTCCTGTGATTTAAGGAGTAGACAATCAGCTGGGGTCCCCTTCCCCAAGCACAATCCAGGAATTCATCCAGGAATCTAGGTGCTGGACTTGGAATAGCTCAGTCCAGGCTGCATGATTTAGCAGAATTCCTACACACAAATCAAAACTCAAACATGCATAGTCACTTGGGGAAAGCACTAACGGGCAATCAATTATCAAACCATACTTAAGAATTAAATCAACATTTTGCAAGAAGAGTTAAAAATAACGAAAAAGGTAATTGAAAAACTTTGAGAAAGGAAAACTTAAAACAAATGTTGGCAATGTGTGGCATTTCTCTCAGCAGTTTCGTGAAAGATACTTTACCTGTATCACCTTAATAGTTTCTGAATTGAGTTTCTATCCCAATTCGGTTATCAAACTGAAGATTTAAAAACATTAATTCCTCGGATCTTGGTATCGCTAACATGGCCAGCTTTTTTTGCCCTCCCCAATCTCCCTTGAGAAGATGCAGGTGGACCACCTTCTTGAACTGTTACAATCTGTCTGCACTGCAGCCCATGTGATGGAGGTACTCCTACAAGTGCTGTTCGGTAGGGAGCTCCAGGATTTTGACCTAGTTATAATGAAGGAAAGGAAATATGTTTCCAAGTCAGGATGGTGAATCACCTGGAGGAAAACTTCCAGGTGATGGTGTTCCCATGTGCCTGGTACTCTTCCTTTTCTGGGCGGTAGATGTCACGAGTTTGGAAATTGTTGTTGAAGAAGTCTTGATGAGTTGATGCAATGCTTTTTGTTGGCCATTTACACTGCAGGCCCGGGATGCCAGTGGTGGAGGGAGTTTGAGGTGTTAGATGGGATGGCAATCAAAAGGCTCTTGGATAGTATCAAGCTTCTTGAGTGTTGTTGGAGCTGAACTCATCCAGGCATTTATTTCATCACACTCCTCACTGGCACCGTGTAGATGGGGGAAAAGCTTTGGGGAGTCAGGAAGTGTGTCACTTGCCACAAAGTTCCCAACCTCTGACCTTCTCCTTGTAGCCAAATGTGGTTACATTTCTGATCAATGGTGACCCCCAGGATGTTGATGATGGAGAGTTTGACAATGCTGATTTAATTGGATGTCAAGGGAGATGGTTGAAGATGCCTGGCAGTTACGTGTGGCAAAGGATGTTACTTGCCATGCATCCGCCTAAATCTGAACTTTAAAACATTTTTTTAGAGTACCCAATTCATTTGTTCCAATTAAGGGGCAATTTGGCATGGCCAATCCACCATCTGTGTGCTGTGGGGGTGAAACCCACGCAAACACGGGGAGAATGTGCGAACTCCACGGACAGTGAGCCAGAGCCAGGATCGAACCTGGGACATCGATGCCATGAGGCAGCAGTGCTAACCACTGCACCGCCATGCTACCCCTCTAAATCTGAATGTTGTCCAGCTCCTGCTTGCTGTATCTGAGGAGTTGCGAGTAAAACTGAACACTGCAATCATCAGCAAACATCCCAAAGTTCTGAACTTAACCATCGATTAAAAAATGGAAAAAGGTTGGTATTTGGACACTGCCTTGAGGAACTCCTACAGCAATGTCCTGGGACTGAGACACATGACCTGGAGATGCCGGCGTTGGACCGGGGTGAGCACAGTCAGAAGTCTTACAACACCAGGTTAAAGTCCAACAGGTTTGTTTCAAATCACTAGCTTTCGGAGCGCTGCTCCTTCCTCAGGTGAATGAAGAGGTAAGTTCCAGAAACATATATATATAAAGTCAAAGATGCAAGATGATACTTTGAATGCGAGCATTTGCAGGTAATTAAGTATTTACAGATCCAGAGAGACGACTGGCCTACAACAACCACACAATCTTCCTTCGTGCGTGATATTACTACAGCCAGTAGTAGTGATAGCAGCACCCCCCCCCCCCCCCCACCTCTCCCCCTCCCCCCCATCATCCCATCATTCCCATTGACTTCAATTTTGTTAGAACTCCTTGATGCTGCCATGATATGCAGGCACACACACTGATGATCACATAATGATATACAGACAAGCAGCTAATGGACACAGAGAACAGGACATGACCAATAAGCAGGCAGGACACTCAGGGGTGGGATCTGACGAAAAAAGACACGAGGCGCTCACACTCCGCCTCTTTCCACTGATAGACATCTAGAGAGTCAGTCAAGGATGTTGTTAAAATCTCACACCTCCACCACGTGGCTAAGAACTAGTCTGATTCATAGATCATAGATCATAGAATTTACAGTGCAGAAGGAGGCCATTCGGCCCATCAAGTCTGCACCAGCTCTTGGAAAGAGCACCATACCCAAGGTCCACACCTCCACCCTATCCCCATAACCCAGTAACCCCACCCAACACTAAGGGCAATTTTGGACACTATGGGCAATTTAGCATGGCCAATCCACCTAACCCGCACATCTTTGGACTGTGGGAGGAAACCGGAGCACCCGGAAGAAACCCACGCACACACGGGGAGGATGTGCAGACTCCGCACAGACAATGACCCAAGTCATCAGTCAGACAGAGTAACCACACTTAAGTTAGCAGAGAGTCGAACTCACAGAGAACTGTGCTAACTGTGCTCGTAGTTCAATAAACCTGATTGAACTAACTTCAATGTCTGGAGTATCTTTCTGATCTAAGATGCAGCCAGTGTTAGACCAGTGTACCTAACACGACAGATGCCACACTCAATCAAGTGCTGCCTAAATGACAAGAGCAGTAATTTTCACCTCAACTCTGTAACTGAGTTCTTTGTCTCCATCTTTGGACCCAAAGCATTCATAGTGAGGTCTGGAGCTCAACTGTCCCGGGCAGAACGCAAACTGAACATGGCGGGGTAGTTCTGTCCCTGAAGGAAAACACACAATGGTCACTTCAACACCGTCCCTGATGCTGCAGTTTGACAATAACTCATTTGTATGTGCATGCATTTTAACTGAAGTGCTAAAACTCTTTTCCCAACGCATTTAGCGTATCAAACACTAGGGACTAAATTAAAGAGCAGGTCCTCCAGGGTTATAATCTCTGGATTACTACCCGAGCCAAGTGCCAATTGCCATAGGGTTGAGAAAATTAGAGAAGTTAACACGCGGCTAAAGGAGTGGTGCGGGAAAGAGGGATTCCATTTCATGGGGCATTGGCATCAGTACTGGGGCAGGATAACCTGTACCGTTGGGACGGTCTTCACCTGAACCATTCTGGGACCAGTGTTCTAGCGAATAGGATAAATAGGTTGGTCACAAGGACTTTAAACTAGCAAGTTGGGGGGAAGGGAAGTGTAAAGCTATGGACAGTATAATGGTTAATGGAGATCAAGGCAGCAGGTTACGTGACAGGTTATTATGTAGAGATATGGGTTCAAAGACAAGGTAAATTAGGAGAAAGGGTAAGAGGAAAAATAATTTGCGAAAAGTTACTGATCAAGGTGTTAGGATTCATAACAAAGACATAAAAAACAGCATAAGTGTACTTTACCTGAATGCCCGTAGCATACGAAATAAGGTAAATGAGTTGATGGCGCAAATCATCGTGAATGACTATGATTTAGTGGCCATTACTGAAACATGGTTAAAAGATGGTCACGACTGGGAGTTAAATATCCAAGGGTATCAGACTATACGAAAGGATAGAATGGACGGTAAGGGCGGTGGTGTAGCTTTGTTGTTTAAGGATGGCATCCGGGCAATAGTAAGGGATGATATTGGTGCTATGGAGGACAAGGTTGAATCAATTTGGGTGGAAATCAGGAATAGTAAGGCGAAAAGATCACTGATAGGAGTAGTCTATAGGCCACCAAATAGTAACAGGATGGTAGGGCAGGCAATAAGCAAAGAAATAACGGATGCATGTAGAAATGGTACAGCGGTTATCATGGGAGATTTTAATCTGCATATCGATTGGTTTAACCAGGTTGGTAAAGGCAACCTTGAGGAGGAGTTTATAGAATGTGCCCGGGATAACTTTCTGGAACCGTATGTAATGGAACCTACAAGGGAACAAGCGGTCCTAGATCTGGTCCTGTGTAATGAGGCAGGATTGATTAATGATCTCATAGTTCGGGATCCTCTTGGAAGGAGCGACCACAATATGGTGGAATTTAAAATACAGTTGGAGGATGACAAGGTAAAACCAAACACTAGTGTTTTGTGCTTAAACAAAGGCGATTACAATGGGATGAGAGAAGAACTAGCTAAGGTAGACTGAGAGCAAAGACTTCATGGTGAAGCAGTTGAGGAACAGTGGAGAACCTTCCGAGTGATCTTTCGCAGTGTTCAGAAAAGGTTCATACCGACAAAAAAGAAAGACGGTTGAAAGGGGAAAAATCGACCGTGGATATCTAAGGAGGTGAGGGAGAGTATCAAATTGAAGGAAAAAACATACAAAGTGGCAAATATTAGTGGGAGACTAGAGGACTGGGAAGTCTTTAGGGGACAACAGAAAGCTACTAAAAAAAGCCATAAAGAAGAGTAAGGTAGACTATGAAAGTAAACTGGCTCAGAACATAAAAGCAGATAGTAAAAGCTTCTACAAATATATAAGACAAAAAAGAGTGGCTAAGGTAAATATTGGTCCTTTGGAAGATGAGAAGGGAGATTTAATAATAGGAGACGGGGAAATGGCTGAGGAGTTGAACAGGTTTTTGGGGTCAGTCTTCACAGTGGAGGACACAAATAACATGCCAGTGACTGATGGAAATAAAGATATGATAGGTGAGGACCTTGAGATGATTGTAATCACTAAGGAGACAGTATTGGGCAAGCTAATGGGGCTAAAGGTAGACAAGTCTCCTGGCCCTGATGGAATGCATCCCAGAGTGTTAAAAGAGATGGCTAGGGAAATTGTAAATGCACTAGTGATAATTTATCAAAATTCACTAGACTCTGGGGTGGTCCCAGGGGATTGGAAAGTAGCAAACGTGACACCACTGTTTAAAAAAGGAGGTCGGCAGAAAGCGGGTAATTATAGGCCAGTAAGCTTAACTTCGGTTGTAGGGAAAATGCTGGAATCTATCATTAAGGAGGAAATAGCGGGGCACCTGGAGGGAAATTTTCCCATTGGGCAGACGCAGCATGGGTTCACAAAGGGTAGGTCGTGTCTGACTAATTTGGTAGAATTTTTTGAGGACATTACCAGTGCAGTAGATAACGGGGAGCCAATGGATGTGGTATATCTGGATTTCCAGAAAGCTTTTGACAAGGTGCCACACAAAAGGTTGCTGCATAAACTAAAGATGCATGTCATTGAGGGTAAAGTGGTAGCATGGGTAGAGGATTGGTTAACTAACAGAAAGCAGAGAGTGGGGATAAATGGGTGTTTCTCTGGTTGGCAACCTGTAACTAGTGGGGTCGCTCAAGGATCAGCGTTGGGCCCGCAGTTGTTCACAATTTACATAGACGATTTGGAGTTGGGGACCAAGTGCAATGTGTCAAAGTTTGCAGACGACACTGAGATGAGTGGTAAAGCAAAAAGTGCAGAGGATACCGGAAGTCTGCAGAAGGATTTGGATAGGTTAGGTGAATGGGCTAGGGTCTGGCAGATGGAATTCAATGTTGCCAAGTGTGAGGCTATCCATTTCGGGAGGAATAACAGCAGAATGGATTATTATTTAAACGGTAAGATGTTAAAACATGCTGCGGTGCAGAGGGACCTGGGTGTGCTGGTGCACGAGTCGCAAAAAGTTGGTGTGCAGGTGCAACAGGTGATTAAGAAGGCAAATCGAGTTTTGTCTTTCATTGCTAGAGGGATGGAGTTCAAGGCTAGGGAGGTTATGCTGCAATTGTATAGGTGTTGGTGAGGACGCATCTGGAGTATTGTGTTCAGTTTTGGTCTCCTTACCTGAGAAAGGACATATTGGCACTGGAGGGAGTGCAGAGGAGATTCACTGGGTTGATCCCAGAGTTGAGGGGATTAGATTATGACGAGAGGTTGAGTAGACTGGGACTGTACTCATTGGAGTTTAGAAGGATGCGGGGGGATCTTATTGAGACATATAAAATTCTGAAGGGAATAGATAGGCTAGATGTGGGCAGGTTGTTTCCACTGGTTGGGGAAAGCAGAACTAGGGGGCATAGCCTCAAAATAAGGGGAGGTAGATTTAGGACGGAGCGTAGGAGGAACGTCTTCACCCAAAGGGTTGTGAATCTCTGGAATTCCTTGCCCAGTGAAGCAGTTGAGGCTCCTTCTTTAAACGTTTTTAAGAAAAAGATAGATGCCTTTCTAAAGAATAAAGGGATTCGGGGATATGGTGTACGGGCCGGAGAGTGGAGCTGAGTCCACAAAGATCAGCCATGATCTCATTAAATGGCGGAGCAGGCTCGAGGGGCCAGATGGCCTACTGCTGCTCCTAGTTCTTATGACGCTGTACATTTGGGCAGGAGTACATCTATTGAAGTAGGCAAGTCATCTAACTAAATCTATCGAGTTAAAGTCTTGCACCGACTTATCTCCGAGCACAACACACTGCCAACATCCAAGTACAGCAAAGAGGGTTCCTCTCAATATTGGCTGCCTTTTGCGAACCACGTCGAGGAGCGGAATTTCTCAACAACCCCCACATCTCCTCATTCTCGATTCCCGCTACTTCTGCCCATTATCACATGGCGGCTCGATTGGTGTGTGTGTGTGTGTGTGCACAAAAAACTAAAGTAGTTACCTCACACTTTTAGTGTGAGCCGGCAGCACACGTGAAAATAAACAGGAGGAAATTTGACAAGAGAAAACACGAAGGGAAGTGCTCCTCCCATTTCTCCCTCTTGTAGGACGGAAACAGCGCTCAGCAGACACACAAAACAAAGTTTCTCTCGCTCCTGCCGGAGAAAGGAAGCAGGAGGGGGAGGAACGGAGTCGTCTCCGATTAGAACTCGGTTGTCCCCCCTGAGGGACGGCGTCGGACAAGATGCAGGGGGCGGCGGCTGAAGACCAGGGCGGATCGGACAAGAAGCCCGCGGTAACCTCGGGTGAAAAGTTTCAGAAAGGTCAGCAAAGCCTCTGCCAGCTGCCCATCGATGATGAAGTGAGTACCTCTCCCGTCCACTTGTGTTAAAAGGGCTGAGTGAGCAAATTGAGAAGCAGGAGGGAGGGAGGGGGGTTTACTTCATGCAATTCACTTTTCCATGCCAAGCAATCGCTTTGAAGTTGGGTGGGGTCGGGTCAGGGCAGCCCTGCCCTGGATAGGTCTGTGTCTACAACCACCCCAAGTGCACGGACCCGCGCGGGTTGCTGTTTGGAAACGGGCTAATTTTGCAGACCGTGCAGTTAATTGAAGCTGGTTGCCTGCCCAGTTCTGAGTGCTGATGCACTGAGTTTTTCCAAAGTCACAAATGTAAGCAGGAGTGGGAGACAGGAATTCCGTACAATTAACGACTGCTCCATTCCCGGTTGTATTTATAAATTGGCGGGAGGTTTGTACTTTGTGATTCGGACTGAACTCGACGTTTCAGTATGTTTCGTATGTTTACTCTGTAATTCGAACAGAGGTGCATGTCCTGATTCTGGCGGGGGATCTTTTTGAACCTTTTATTATTGTCACAAGTAGGCTTACATTAACATTGCAATGCAGTTACTGTGAAAAGCCCCTAGTTGCCATATTCCGGCGCCTGTTCGGGTACACAGGAAGAATTCAGAATGTCCAAGTCACCTAACAAGCACGTCTTGTGGGAGGAACCGGAGCACCCGGAGGAACCCCACACGAAGACAGGGGAAGAACATGCAGACTCCGCACAGACGGTTACCCAAGCTAGGAATCGAACCAGGGTCCCTGGTGCTGTGAAGCAAAGAACATACAATACAGGAGGCCATTCAGCCCATCGAGTCTGCACCAACCCACTTAAGCCCTTGCTTCCTCCCCATCCCTCTAACCCAATAACCTCTCAAACTTTTGGACACTAAGGAATATTTAGGATGGCCAATCCACCTAACCTGCACATCTTTGGACTGTGGGAGGAAACCGGAGCCCCGGAAGAAACCCACGCAGACACGTGGAGAACGTGCAGACTCCACACAGTCAGTGACCCAAGCTGGGAATCAAACCTGGGACCCTGGTGCTGTGAAGCCACAGTGCTAACCACTATGCTACCGTGCTGCCCAAATTGACCACTTTCCTGGTGAGATGGAATCATCATCCATATTTCCCTCTGGACTGGGAGCCGATATTACTCCACAAAGACACATCCCACTTAGTCGAACTCCGAGATTGGCTTGCAGCCTAACTTGGATCTTTGGAAATAATCCTTACCCAAGTAACATCTGTTTCTCCTTTTAAACTCTAAACCAGTTGATGCATTGGAATACTGTGGCCCTCCTGCGGAGGAATTTTGTAGTTCCAAGCTACCATTTCCAAGCATGTCCTCTTGGAGCCACCTCAACTCTGAGAAGACCCACATGCTTTCACTTCCTCTCCCCTCTCCCTTTCTCTATCTCCATATCTCGCTGGGGAGGGCTGTTGCTTGCTAGTCAATGGACTTAATATATGGATAGCAGGTGCCTGGAAAAGCTCAAGTAGCTTGTTAGCAGGGAACTATGAAGTCACTCATTTTGGTTGGACATGCTATATAAAACAAAGGGTATAATTTCAAAGGGGGTGCAAGAGGAAGGGGACCTTGGTTTATATGTGTGCACATCATTGAAGGTGGCAGTGTTTGATTAATAAAGCATATTTGATCTTGGGCTTTGTCAATAGTGGCATAGGGTACAAAAGCAAGGAAGTTATGTTAAATCCACTGTATGAAACACAAGTTCGGCCTCAACTGGGGTATTACATCCAATTCTGAGCATTGCCCTTTAGGAAAGATGTAGAGGGAGTTCAGAAAAGATTTGCAAGAATAGCTTTGGGGTTGAGGGACTTCTGTTAGGTGGCGAGGTTGAGAAGAGATTTAATAGAGGTGCTCAATACCATGAGAGGTTTGGGAAAACTGTTCCCATTGGTAGAATGATCAATAATCTGGGCACACAGATTTAAGCTGATTGCCTTTGCATTTTGACAATGTCAGGAGAAAAGCATTAATGCGGTGAATGGTGAGGATCGGGAATGCACTACCTGACAGCGTGGTGGGAGAAAATGTAATAATGATTTTCAAAAGAGAATCAAAAGAGAATTGAATGTTTATGTGAAGAGAAGAATCGAAGGGCTACGGGGGAGTGGCATTTACCCTTTCCGAGAGCTGACACAAGCACGACAGACCAAATGGCCATCACCTGTGACATAACTGTTCTGATAACTCAACAAAACTATATTACTTCTTCACATGTCTTCTTCACTTGTAAGAAGATGTTTGGCTGTTTCGTACCATCGAAGAGCCAAATAAACTGACATGGGAGCAAAATTGGTGAGAGGCTGTTGAAAGGGAAATGGGTGCCAAACATCAAAGGGCCAAAATGAAGTGATGCAGCAGTGGGGAGCGAGCATGATGGTAGAGGAGCAAAAGGCTCACAGGAACGCCTGGCGAATAAGAAGGTAGAGCTGGGAAAAGATGACTGGTAGAATTTGAAAGCTAGGTTGTAAATTTTTAAGTTCCTGAATTGCATACCAGGCAGTTTAGAGGGGCTGGGAGTGAAGGGGCTGCTTTGTGTAAATGAGAATGTAGACTGATGCTTTTATCTGTAGAATATAGATGAGGTGTTGGGGAGAGCGATGCAAATGTTGGCCGTTGAGGTTGATGAATGTAGGGATTGCCTTAAGATTGCCATGGGTATAGGGGAAAATCTAGGTGGCCAGTGCTGTAGAGTTAGATTATCTTTGTAATGAGCACAGGTGGTGAACAGTCTGCCAAATTTCTGCAACTTCCAATTCTAGCAAATGTGTCTTGTGGGGAAATTATGGAATCAAGACCAGAGATGGTGGGTGCCAAAGAACATTGTTTTTTTGTCTTGTGGACAGCTTTAACTCCCCCAGATTTAAATATCTGCCAGTTAGTTGTGAAACATTGTAATTGCTTCATTAGACTCATGGAGGATGTAGAGCTAGATACCAGTAGAAGCAGACTGACTGAATGCTGCTGAATGGTTATTAGAACATAGAACATACAGTGCAGAAGGAGGCCATTTGGCCCATCGGGTCTGCATTGACCCACTTAAGCCCTCACTTCCACCTTATCTCCGTAACCCAATAACCCCTCCTAACCTTTTGGGTCACCTAAGGGCAATTTAGCTCAACTCCACTTTCCCGCCCATTCTCCACAACCCATTACTGAATAAAAATCTGTCTATCTCCTCCTTCAATTTACTCAATGCCGTGGCATCCACCATGCTCTGAGGTAGTGAATTCCACAGATTCAGGACCCTGTGAGAGAAATAATTTCTCCTCTTTGTTTTAAATCAGCTATCCCTTATCCTAAAACAATGACCTCTCGTCCTAGATTGCCCCACAAGAGGAAGCATCCGCTATACGTTTACTTTATCAATACCTTTTTATCATCTAGTATACCTCCATTCGATCTCCTCTCATCTCTGGAATCAATCTAGTGAACGTCCTCTGAACTGCCTCCAATGCAATTACATCACTCCTCAAATAGGGGCTGGTTTAACACCCTGGGCTAAATAGCTGGCTTGTAATGCAGAGCAAGGCAGCAGCGCAGGTTCAATTCCCACACCGGCCTCCCCGAACAGGCGCCGGAATAGCGACTAGGGGCTTTTCACAGTAACTTAATTGAAGCCTCTTGTGACAATAAGCTATTATTATGGGACCACAACTGTACACCGTACTTCAGGTGCCGTCTCACCAATGCCTTGTACAGTTGCAGCAACACTTCTCCACACTTGTCCTCTATCCATCCTTTTAGCTATAAAGGCCTAAATTCATGCATGAGGACTCCCAAATTTTCTTGATGTGGGGTGGGAAGCACTGTAAGTACCCTGACATTTCTCCCCATTTAGATAATAGATTGCCATTCGTTTTTCCAACCAAAATGGATAACCTCACTTATGCACGTTAAACTTCATCTGCCAAAATTTGGTTCACTCATCTAAACTATCTATATTCATTTGTAAATTTCTTATTTAGTCATTGCAGCTTACTATCAAATCTATTTTGGTGTCATCTGCAAATTTGGCGATAGTACCTTCTAGCCCTACATCCAAGTCGTTAATTTAGATTATGAATAGTTAGTTGCCCGAGAACCAAGCCCTTTGGCACCCCACTAGTTACATCTTGCCAATCAGAAAAATACCCATTTATCCCAACTCTCTGCCTTCTGTTGGTTAGTCAGTCTACTATCCAAGCTAATACATTGCCCCTAATTACACGTGGTCTTATCTTGTGTATTAACCTTTTGTGCAGCACCTTATGAAATGCATTCTGGAAATCCATATACACTACACCCACAGGATCTCCATTATCCACTTTGCTTGTTACAAACAGATATTAAACTAACTGGTCTCTAGTTTCATACTTTCTGCCTCCCTCCCTTTTTGAATAAGGGCATTACATTAGCATTTTTCCAATCCACTGGAACCTTTCCTGCATCCAGGGAATTTTGGAATATTATAACCAATGGATCCACTATCTCTTACCACTTCCTTTCAGACCCTAGGTTGTAGGCCATCTGGCCCTGGGGACTTGACTTGTCTGCTTGTGGTCTGCCAAGTATGAATGGAAATGGAAGAGGCAAAATGTTGGAAGGGGCTGCAGAGCTTAGAAGTAACGTCATATGAAAGAAACTTGGGCTGAGAAAAGCTGTAATGTACCAAATGGCTGAGAGGCAGATAGTTTGTGCAAGTACAAAGAGCAAAGGTTTCCACATGTTGTCTTATGAAAGGAATGCCTCAAATTCTAATACCATTGGGGGTCCTTGTTGAGATTCTTAATTTATGGAATCAGTAAATCTTCTACTTCAGAGGGCGTAAAATCTTTATTCACTATGATGCGGATCAATATACCTTGTTTTATTTTGTGGATGAGAATTTACTTTAACATTGGCAACTGCGGGAGCAAGTGGGTTTGAAGATTGGAGTTGGGTAATAGGATCTGAATTAGTTGCATCTCTATAATCTGTTAGTTCAGCTTTGTCACCTTTTAATGATGCAAGTTGCCAGATTTTCTCATAACTGGCCCCTCTCCTCCTCTGCCTGCCAAGGCAGTTGCTCCTCCTCTGCTCTGCTTGCAAGGCTAACCACTTCTATTTCCATGTGCAGCAACTTTAGCTGCAAATCTGTCCTGTGGATATTGATGAGGAGACATTGGATAGGCTGCCTGACCGTAAAAGTTGCTAAGACACCATAACAGGATGAGATGCAGCCAAGGATACTGAGGCAAATGAGTGGAAAGCACAGAGGTACTGTAATGATATTCCAATCTCCCTTAGACTTGGGTGGGGCCAGAGAATTGCAAATGTTAAACATTGATCAAACTTCAATGGCGGGGAAGCTTCCAGAAACAATAATTTGGGACAAAAGGTCAATTGAGCAAATGTGGGTTAATTAAGGAAAGCTAGCATGGATTTATTGTGGGAAACTTGTGTTAACATGCAAGAGATTTTTGAAGAGGTAACGGGGACGGCAGGATAATGTTGTTGATGTGGCGTACATGGACGTCCAAAAAGCATTTGACTATAGTGCTTCTCGAAAGACTCCTCCGTGAAGTTCTAGCTCGTGGAGTAAAAGGGAGTGGCACCAGGGACATAAAACCAGCTGAGTGACAGGAAACAGAAGGTAGTATTGTAAATGGATGTTTTTTGGCTGGAGCGTGGTTTGTAGTTCAGTTCTCCAGGGGGAGTCTTATTCTTCTTGATATGTATTAGTGACATAGTTCTTCATGTTCAGGGCATAATTTTTTAAAAATTTGCATGATGTGAAACTTGGGAGAATAGTGTAAAACTTCAAAAGGACATAGACAAGTTGATGGATTGAGTGGATGAATGGTAGTTGAAATTTGAATTGTGGAACGATTCATTTTGATTGGAAGAACACAGAGACAGTCTAAAGTAAAGGGTACAATTCTTAAGGGGGTTCAGGAACAGCAGGACCCAGGTGTGTATGTGCATAAGTCATTGAAGTTGGCAGATCAGGGCAGCACAGTGATGCAGTGGTTAGCACTGCTGCCTCACGGCGGCGAGGTCCCAGGTTCAATCCCAGCTCTGGGTCATTGTCCGTGTGGAGTTTGCACATTCCCCAAAGATGTGCAGGGTAGGTGGATTAACCACGCTAATTGCTCCTTAATTGGAAAAAATGAAATGGATACTCTAAATTTATATTTGAAAAAAAGTTAGCAGGACAGATTGAGAGTGCGATTGATAAAGCTTACAATATCCTCGCTGTTACTAATTGGGCTTTGATTTTTAAAAAAAAAAGACTGGTTTGTCCACAACTGGAATATTGGATTCAGTTATGAGCACCACTCCTTCGGAAAGATGTTAAGGTATTGGAGAGAGTGCGGAAAAGATTAATGAGAATGGTTCCAGGTGTGAGGAACTTCAGTTTTGTGCAAAGTTGGGACTGTTTTCCTTGGAGAAGAGAAGGTTGAGAGGAGTGAGCAATGAGTATAGAGAAACTGTTCCCATTGGTGGAAGAATTGAGAACAAGAGGGCACAGAGATTTAAGGTAATTGGCAAAAGTAACAATGGCAATGTGAGGGGCTTTCTCCTGCAGTGAGTGGTTAAGGTTTGGCATGCACTGCCTGAGCGTGTGGGCAGGTTCGATTGACGTACTCTTAAGAGGGAATTGGATTATTATCTGAACAGGAAGAATGTGCAGGGCTACAGGGAGAAGGGTGGGGAATGGCTGTATGTGAATTGCTTATGAGTCAGTGCAAACAGGATGCAATCGCATAGTTCCATCAAGAGAGGCCATTGGTTGGGGGGCTTTAGAGGACATGAAAAGCCTTGGCACATTTCACCCTCGAGTCCACCCCTGCCGTCTCCATTGCAAATGGATGAATATGTCAGTATAATAAGAGAATAATTTGAGGTGGAATCTGTAGCGTGGTGGTGTGGAGGGAGTCACCAGTGCAGTGAGCCAGGTTTTGGCTGGGCACTTGTGCTTGCAGTTTGAGCACACTGTAGAATTATTTTGTTTTGTTAGAATAACAATTTAAAGGAATATCTACAAATAAGATGTTGGCTCAGCGGGTAATTAAAGGAATACGAAAGAATAAATGAGCACTTTTTAAAGCAGGGTTATCCAACCTTTTGAAGCAAGGTACAAAAGCAGCATGTGGCAGATGCTGGAAATCTAAAATAAAAGGATCGTGATAAATGGCGGAGCAGACTCTAAGGGCCAAAAGGCCGCCTCCTGCTCCTATCTTCTGTGTATCTATGTATCTAAAATTCCCTGCATAAACAAAAACAGCAGTATAAACCATGTCCAGTACTTGTGAAACAAATAGGCAGTTGCATTGCAGCCAAGAGCCCATAAAACTCTGATCAAATAAACGGACTTCATAACTGCTATGTCAACAGATGGCTGGAATACTGAAACACAATGGGAAATACTAAATGTTTACACTTGGTTATCATACTAAAGTAGGCTTTAAAAAAAATGTACTCTACCTTTTTATCTATTTGATCCCTTTTAATTCATTGGAAAATTTTCCGTATTAACATAGTTGATATTTTTGACAGTTTGCCAGTTTGCCGAAAAACATTTTGAGAACGGATTATTTCAGGGGTAGTTACACGTTTCAGTGACAACCCTAATGATGAACTATAAAAGAGGTGAAACTATCTTACTTATCTGTGAAACTCTTCCTGGCCCGTATCCGTGGTTTAAACATTCTTGCAGCTATATAAAAGGTACTGCTAAAGCCAAGCTGCCCTCCATGGAAATATCAAGACGCCTATTTGGAGCGTGCTGTCACAGCACACGGGTGCGGGTGGGTTCTGAGGCCTACATCCTTCCCGGCTCCTTGAAAATGGTGGAGGGTGGGAACAGAAACGGGCTATCTGGCTGCCTCGCTGGCCCGCTATTTTATTTGGTCCCAGTGGGGACCATGTCAATCCAGTCCTGGTTGTTACATCCTTGTGTGGAACAGAAGCAGGGAATGAACTCTGTATAATGAGAATATGTTGGTTTAGACAGAATTCTAATTGAGCCCCGTGTATCTGGCTGCCCTTTGTTTCACTTTTGTAACACATGCAGTAAAGCATTGGTAGGTAATCTTTTAACTGACAAAAGGTCAGTCCAGCAACTAGTTGGCACTTTCCCCCCCATTTAAAAAAATATACTCAACCTTTGAACTTGAATCTTTCTTTGGATTAGAAGACAACATCGAGAATTTGGTACCTAAAAAGTGTATGTGTAACACCTTTTTGTTAATGATTGATAACCTTAAAGCAGAAGGGCAAAGCAGAGAGAACATCAAATTGGTTCAACTTGAAGGCCAACTCTGATAAATGGAGACAATTGCTGCATTCTCAGAGCAAGCTTTTGTTCTCTCTCGCTACACCAATGTCCCCCATTCCCTGTTCATTTTAATGACCTTGACCTTGATGTGCAGGGCACAATTTCAAAACTTGTGGATGATACTGTTGCTGCTCTCTGCTGGCATCAACTGATGACAGGCAAATATTGATACGCACTGCAAATTTGATTTATTCAGCCTTTATCCAACTCACTTTTTAGACTTTGGTTATGTGCTTACAGTTCCATAAGTATAAAGACTCAAAACTTGAACAAAAATACTACCCGCCAGAGAGAACTTGGCCAGGCTTTCTCTGAAGGTGTGCGCCGTGAGCTTTCGAACTCCAGGGTTGTCTTGTGAATGGTGATTCCGGGGTTATCACCATTGAATCTCAGAAGCTGTTGCCATTTTCTAATGTTTTGGTTTGCACTTTATAGTTCATTCATACAAACAATCCTGCGGCCCACAGGCCTTATTCAACCTTGAGAGAGCCTCGTTCTCGCTGACTCAAAATAGTGTTATCAGCAAAATGTTCAGTTGTAAGCCGTCATTCTGTCTATTCCCAAGAAATTCATTCTGCAGGGTGGCCGATTTTCTCGCATACGTCTGTTGGCCTCTTTCTCCATCATGCCTCACGGCACAGCGATGGCCATCTTTCCTACCCAGCATTCCCCACTTTTGATCCACTGGGTTGAGCGAAGTGGGTCATAAAACACCTTAGCCAGTTCTTCCCATCGAGCAGATAATCGCTTATTGTCACAAGTAGGCTTCAATGAAGTTACTGGGAAGAGCACCTAGCCCCTTGGACTCTAGTCCAAGCCACATTGCAACTAATCATAACTACTTCAAGGAATTAACTTGTATATAATTATTCATTGGCATATAATTTTCCCAACAATCCTTCCCATTTATGTCTAATTTCTTTTCCATCTTAATTTTCCACGCTTTTAAGTACAGGAAATACAGTAAAATCTATTAAGAAATGCGATATAATTCATTCCCATAGGTAGAGCTGTATATTTGTTCCCCAGTTCCAAATATCATGCCACCTGCTAGTTTACTTAATTTCACTTATGTCAGGTTTGATAACCGTTCTTGTAGTACTCTACAGATGTGTCATAAGAGCATATTTAAGGCACTTTTAATATTTCATAATTTTTGGCAACAGCTGTATATTTGTCACATTTTCCCCAATAATCCTTAAATTCAGATTAAATTTCCTCCGTGACATCATTCGGTCTTGTTCTTGTTTATGAATATCGACTAACTCAGTTTTACCAATTCTAGCCGAAACCTGGGGTATATGCAGAATGTGGGTTTCTCCACAAGGCAGATTCTGGTCCCATTCCAATATCTTCTCCGTGAGAATATTCTCCTTTACCCACATGTGCGACCCTTATGATCTCTGTTTTTAGGGCTCTAACTTCCAGGGTACAAGTTACATTCTCATTTGTCTTAAATCCATACTTGGCTTGATCGGAGGGGATATATTGGATATAATTTTGCTGGCTTGCTGACATTTGTCCAGCATAGTTGCTACTAATATTTTGTTCCGTTCTGCCGCATACGGGGCACATCTTTGTGTTTTTTTATTTATTAATGGGATGTGGGTGTCGCTGGTTAGGCCAGCATTTATTGCCCATCCCCAGTTGCCCTGGTGGTGGTGAGTTGCCTTCTTGAACCACTGCAGTCATTGAGGTGTAAGTACACCCACTGTGCTGTTAGGGTAGGAGTTCCGGGATGTTGCCCCAGTGGTAGTGAAGGAACGGCGATATATTTCCAAGGTAGGGTGGTGTGACTTGGAGGGAAACCTCTGGGTGATGGGGTTTGGGAGGTGCTGTCGAAGGGACCTTGGTGAGTTACTGCCGTGCATCTTGTAGATGGTATACGTGAATGTGAGCTTCTTGAGTGTTGCAGCTGCACTCATCCAGGCAAGTAATAATAATCTTTATTAGTGTCACAAGTAGGCTTACATTAACACTGCAGTGAAGTTAATGTGAAAAGCCCCTAGTCGCCACGTTCCGCACCTGTTCGGGTACACGGAGGGAGAATTCAGAATGTCCAGTTCACCTAACAAGCACATCTTTTGAGAGGAAACTGGAGCACCCAGCGGAAATCAACGCAGACACGGGAGAACTTGGAGACTCAGCACAGCCAGTGCCCCAAGCCAGGAATTGAACCTGGGTCCCTGGCACTGTGAAGCATCAATGCTAACCACTGTGCTACCATGCCGCCCACTGTGTCACCGTGGAGAGTATTCCATTACACTCCTGACTTGTGCCTTGTAGATGGGGGTCAGGAGGCAAGTTATTAATGTAGGATTCCTAACCTTTGACCCACCCTGGTAGCCACCGTATTACTATGGACAGTCCAAAATTACAAATGCTTCAATGAAATATTTTGTTATTTAAATTAAAAAAATATGGCCAATCCATTTAATTTCTGATCAATGGTAACCCCAGAATGTTGATTTGTGGGGGATACAGTGACAGATAATGCCATTTAATGTCAAGAGGCGGTTGTTCGATCCTCTTGTAGAAGATGGTCATTGCCTGGCACTTGTGTGGTGCGAATGTAACTTGCCACTTGTCAGCCCAAACCTGAATATTGTCCAAGTCTTGCTGCATTTGATGTGGAAATGCTGGCGTTGGACTGGGGTGAGCACAGTAAGAAGTCTTACAACACAAGGTTAAAGTCCAACAGGTTTGTTTTGAATCACTAGCTTTCGGAACACAGCTCCTTCCTCCGGTGTATGAAGAGGTGGGTTCCAGAAACATATATATAGACAAAGTCAAAGATGCAAGACAATGCTTAGAATGCGAGCATTTGCAGATAATTAAGTCTTTACAAATCCAGAAAGAGGGGTAATCCCAGGTTAAAAAGGTGTGAATTGTCTCAAGCCAGGACAGTTGTAGGATTTCGCAGGCCAGATGGTGGGGGGTGGGGGGTGGGGGGGGGGGGGGGGGGGGGCGAATATAATGCGACATGAATCCAAGGTCCCGATTGAGGCCGCACTCTTGTGTGCGGAACTTGGCTATAAGTTTCTGTTCGGCGATTCTGCGTTGTCACGCATCCTGGAGGCCGCCTTCGAGAACGCTTACCTGGAATGAGAGGCTGAATGTCCTTGACTGCTGAAGTGTTCCCCGACTGGAAGGGAACATTCCTGTCTGGCGATTGTCGCGCGATGTCCGTTCATCCGTTGTCGCAGTATCTGCATGATCGCCGATGTACCACGCTTGGGACATCCTTTCCTGCAGCGTATGAGGTAGACAACGTAGGCCGAGTCGCACGGGTATGTACCAAGTAACTGGTGGGTGGTGTTCTTGCGTGTAATGGTGGTACCCATGTCGATGGTCTTGCAGAGATTACCATGGCAGCGTTGTGTGGGGTCATGGTCGCTGTTCTGAGGGCTGGGTAGTTTGCTGCAAACAATGGTTTGTTTGAGGTTGCGTGGTTGTTTGAAGGCAAGTAGTGGGGGTGTGGGGCTGACCTTGGCAAGATGTTCGTCTTCATCGATGTCGTATTGAAGGCTGCAAAGAATATGTCGCTGAGGAAGGAGCAGCATTCCGAAAGCTAGTGATTTGAAACAAACCTGTTGGACTTTAACCTGGTGTTGTAAGACTTCTAGCTTCATTTGGACATGGACTGCTTCATTATGAGGAGTCACAAATGATGCTGAACATTGCGCAGTCATCCGCAAACGTCCTCACTTCTGACCTTATGATGGAAGGGAGGTCATTAAGGAGGCAGCTGAAGATGGTTGGCCTAGGACACTACCCTGAGGAGCTCTTGTAGTGATGTCCTGGTGCTGAGATGATTGACCTCCAACCACCACAACCATTCCTTTGTGCCAGGTATGACTCCAACCAACCGAGAGTTTCTCCCTTGATTCCTCCCATTGATACCAGTTTAGCTAGGGCTCCTTGATGCCAAACTTGGTGGTCAAATGCTGCTTTGATGTCAAGGGCAATCACTCTCACCTTACCTCTGGCATTCAGCTCTTTTGTCCATTTTGAACCAAGGCTGAGGTCAGGAGCTGAGTGACCCTGGCGGAATCCAAACTGAGTGTCTGTGAATAGGTTATTGCTGAGTAAGTGCCACCTTTAGCACTGTTGATGACTCCTCCTATCACTTTGATGATGGAGAATAGACTGGTAATAAGGTGGTAATTGGCTGCATTGGATTTGTCCTGTTTCTTGTGCACAGGACACACCTGGGCAGTTTTCCACATTGCAGGGGAGATACCAGTGTTGCAGCTGTCCTGGAACAGCTTAGCTAGGGGTGTGGCAAGTTCTGGAGTACAAGTCTTCAGTGCTGTTGCCAGGATATTGTCAAGGCCAATAGCCCTTGCAATATCCAATGCCTTCAGCAGTTTCTTGATATCACGCAGAGTGAATTAAATTGGCTGAAGACTGACATCTGTGATGCTGGGGACCTTCGGAGGAGACCGAGATGGATCATCCACTCGCCACTTCTGGCTGAAAGAAATTGTGAATGTCTCAGCCTTGTCTTTTGCGCAGATATGCTGGGCGCCTCCATCATTAAGGATGGGGATATATCCTCCTCCCGTGAGTTGTTTTAATTGTCCACCCATTCACGGCTGGATGTGGCAGGACTGCAGAGCTTAGACCTGATGCATTTGTTGTGGAATCGTTTAGCTCTGTCTATTACTTGCTGTTTGGCACACAAGTAGTCAATCATAGAATTCCTACAGTGCAGAAGGAGGCCATTCGGTCCATCGAGCCTGCACTGACCCTTTGAAAGACCATCCTAGGTAGTCCCAGTCCTCCAACAGTCCTGTTGTAGCTTAACCATGTTGACACCTCATTTTTCGGTATGCCTGATGTTGCTCCTGGTGTGCTCTCCTGCACTATTCATTGAACCAGGGTTGATCCCCTGACTTGGTGGTAATGGCAGAGTGAGGGATATGCGGTCCATGAGGTTGTAGATTGTGGTTGAATACAATTTTGCTGCTGCTGATGACCCACAAAACCTCATGGATGCCCAGTCTTGAGTTGCTAGATCTGTTTGAAGTCTATTCCATTTAGCAGAGAGGTAGTGCCACACAACATGATGGAGGGACTTTGTCCCCACAAGGACTGTGGGGTGAGGATGAGGACAAGTATGTTTTCCCTCTTGTTGGTTCCCTCATCACCTGCTGCAGTCCCAGTCTAGCAGCTATATCCTTCAGGACCCGACCAGCTCGGTCTATCACCAAGCCTTTCTTGGTGATGGACGTTGAAGTTCCCCCAAACAGAGTATATTCTGCACCCTTGCCACCCGCAGTGCGTCCTCCAAGCGGTGTTCAACATTGAGGAACACTGATTCATCGGTTGATGGTGGCTGGTACATGGTAATCTGAAGGAGGTTTCCTTGCTCATGTTTATCGTGAAGCCATGAGATTTCATGGGGCCCAGAGTCGATGTTGAGGACTCCCTTCCGACTGTATACCACCATGTTTCCACCTCTGCTGGGTCTGACCTACCGGTGCGACAGGACATATCCAGGAATGGTAATCGTGCTGTCTGGGATATTGTCTGTAAGGTATGATTCTGTGAGTATTACTATGTCAGGTTGTTGCTTAACTAGACTGTGAGGTAGCTCTCCCAACTTTGGCACAAGCCCCCAGATGTTAGTACCATCCCTTTACTTCTCCACTGATCCCTTTACATTCTTCATTGAACCAAACTTTAGTTAGCTGTCTAAGTTAGCACCCTGTTAATGTCTCTATTGGCCAAATTTTGTAACTGCTTGATAGGGCAGCACGGTGATACAGTGGTTAGCACTGTTGCCTCATGGCGCAGAGGACCCGGATTCTATTCCGGCCCCGAGCCAGAGTCCGTGTGGAATTTGCACATTCTCCCCGTGTCTGCATGGATCTCGTCCCACAACCCAAAAATGCACCAGGTAGGTGGATTGGCCATGCTAAATTGCCTCTTCATTGAAAAAAATATAATTGTGTACTCTAATTTATTTTTTAAATTTGTAACTATTCACTACTAATCCGTAAATCCACTAATATTGTATTTACTTCTTCCGTCATTTCCCTCAATTGTTCTATCATCCAATCCATAAATACTGCAAAGAATTTGATTCTGATCCTGCTCTGAATCATTCGCCTTTTCGTTTATTATCTATTTAATTTTTCTGCTATTAATGAAAGTCCACCTTCTCAACTTTGCCCCTCGCCTGAGGTCTGGTGATCCTCAGGTTAAATCACCACCAGTCAGCTCCACCCCACAAAGGGGAAAGCAGCCTATGGTCATCTGGGACTATGGTGACTTTACCTTGTTTCTGCATGTTCTTCCAGTGTTTTCACACTATCTAACCCTATTTGATTTGTTAATTTCCCTCCGTTTCTTGTTTTCGTTTAATTTCCCAAATATACTTTTCACTTGTCTTGTTAAAGCTCTCAATTTTTCATCCAGATTCTGCAAGTCTATAGTGTTAACACTAGCCATTCCTGTACTGTACACGGTTGCCGCATCATTCACCACAGCCCTCTTTCTTTTCCTCTTTTCCTCAGAATTCCCTACTTCTTGGCCTAATGGTGGGCAGCACAGTGGTTAGCACTGTTGCTTCACAGCGCCAGGGACCCAGGTTTGATTCCCAGCTTGGGTCACTGTCTGCAGAGTCTGCATGTTCTCCCCATGTCTGCATGGGTTTCCTCCCACAAGTCCCGAAAGACTTGCTTCTTAGGTGAATTGGTCATTTTGAATTGTCTCTCAATGTACTCAAACAGGATTGTGGCGAGTAGGGGATTTTTACAGTAAGTTCATTGCAGTATTTAATGTAAGCCGACTTGTGACACTATTAAAGATTATTATTATTATTATTATGTCGGTTAAAGAATCTCTTGATCTGCATAAGCCCTGTTTTTACAATATTTAAAACTGCTGATCCATAAGAACTAGGAGCAGGAGTAGGCCATCTGGCCCCTCAAGCCTGCTCCTCCATTCAATGAGATCATGGCTGACCTTTTGTGGACTCAGCTCCACTTTCCAGCCCGAACACCATAACCCTTAATCCCTTTATTCTTCAAAAAACTACCTATCTTTATCTTAAAAACATTTAATGAAGGAGCCTCTACTGCTTCGCTGGGCAAGGAATTCCATAGATTCACAACTCTTTGGGTGAAGAAGTTCCTCCTAAACTCAGTCCTAAATCTACTTCCCCTAATTTTGAGGCTATGCTCCCTAGTTCTGCATTCACTCGCCAGTGGAAACAACCAGCCCACATCTATTCCCTTCATAATTTTATATGTTTCTATAAGATCTCTCTTCTTCCCCCCCCCCCCCCGCATCCTTCTAAATTCCAACGAGTACAGTCCCAGTCTACTAAACCTCTCCTCGTAATCCAACCCCTTCAGCTCTGGGATTAACCTAGTGAATCTCCTCTGTCCTTTCTCGGATAAGGAGACCAAAACAGAACACAGTACTCCAGATGTGGCCTCATTAACACCTTATACAATTGCAGCATAACCTCCCTAGTTTTAAACTCCACCCCTCTAGCAATGAAGGCCAAAACTCCATTTGCCTTCTGAATCACCTGTAAACCAACTTCTTGCGACACATGCACTAGCACACCCAGGTCTCTGCACAGCAGCATGTTTTAATATTTTATCATTTAAATAATAATACCTTTTGCTGTTATTCCTACCAAAATGGATAACCTCACATTTGTCAACATTGTATTCCATCTGCCAGACCTTAGCCCATTTACCTATCCAAATCTCTCTGCAGACTTCCGGTATCCTCAGCACTTTTTGCTTTACCACTCATCTTAGTGTCGTCTGCAAATTTGGACACATTGCAAAGAACAAAGAAATGTACAGCACAGGAACAGGCCCTTCGGCCCTCCAAGCCCGTGCCGACCATGCTGCCCGACTAAACTACAATCTTCTACACTTCCTGGGTCCGTATCCCTCTATTCCCATCCTAGTCATGTATTTGTCAAGATGCCCCTTAAATGTCACTATCGTCCCTGCTTCCACCACCTCCTCCGGTAGCGGGTTCCAGACACCCACTACCCTCTGCGTAAAAAAACTTGCCTCGTACATCTACTCTAAACCTTGCCCCTCTCACCTTAAACATATGCCCCCTAGTAATTGACCCCTCTACCCTGGGGAAAAGCCTCTGACTATCCACTCTGTCTATGCCCCTCATAATTTTGTAGACCTCTATCAGGTCTCCCCTCAACCTCCTTCGTTCCAGTGAGAACAAACCGAGTTTATTCAACCGCTCCTCATAGCTAATGCCCTCCATACCAGGCAACATTCTGGTAAATCTCTTCTGCACCCTCTCTAAAGCCTCCACATCCTTCTGGTAGTGTGGCGACCAGAATTGAACACTATACTCCAAGTGTGGGCACTTGGTCCCCAACTCCAAATCATCTATGTAAATTGTGAACAAATGTGGACCCAACACTGATCCATGAGCGACACCACTAGCTACTAATTGCCAACCAGAGAAACACCCATTAATCCCCACACTTTGCTTTCTATTAATTAACCAATTCTCAATCCATGCTACTACCTTATCCTTAATGCCATGCATCTTTATCTTGTGCAGCAACCTTTTGTGTGGCACCTTGTCAAAAGCTTTCTGGAAATCCAGATATACCACATCCATTGGCTCCCCGTTATCTACCGCACTGGTAATGTCCTCAAAAAATTCCACTAAATTAGTTAGGCACGACCTGCCCTTTATGAACCCATGCTGCGACTGCCCAATGGGACAATTTCCATCCAGATGCCTCACTATTTCTTCCTTGATAGATTCCAGCATGTTCCCTACTACCGAAGTTAAGCTAACTGGCCTATAATTACCCGCTTTCTGCCTCTCTCCTTTTTTAAACAGTGGTGTCACGTTTGCTAATTTCCAATCCGCCTGGACCACCCCAGAGTCTAGTGAATTTTGGTAAATTATCACTAGTGCATTTGCAATTTCCCTAATCATCTCTTTTAGCACTCTGGGATGCATTCCATCAGGCCAGGAGATTTGTCTACCTTTAGCCCCATTAGCTTGCCCATCACTACCTTCTTAGTGATAATCATCTCCAGGTCCTCACCTGTCATAGCCTCATTTCCATCAGTCACTGGCATATTATTTATGTCTTCCACTGTGAAGACTGACCCCAAAATCCTGTTCAGTTCCTCAGCCATTTTCTCATCTTCCATTATTAAATCTCCCTTCTCATCCTCTAAAGGACTAATATTTACCTTAGCCACTCTTTTTTGTTTTATATATTTGTAGAAACTTTTACTATCTGTTTTTATATTCTGAGCAATTTTACACTCTTAATCTATCTTGCTCTTCTTTATAGCTTTTTTAGTAGCTTTTTGTTGCCCCCTAAAGATTTCCCAGTCCTCTCGTCTCCCACTAATCTTTGCCACTTTGTATGCTTTTTCCTTCAATTTGATACTCTCCCTTATTTCCTTCGATATCCACGGTCGATTTTCTCTCTTTCTACCATCCTTTTTGTTGGTATAAACCTTTGCTGAGCACTGTGAAAAATCGCTTGGAAGGTTCTCCACTATTCCTCAACTGTTTCACCATAAAAGTCTTTGCTCCCAGTCTACCTTAGCTAGCTCTTCTTTCATCCCATTGTAATCTCCATTGTTTAAGCACAAAACACTCGTGTTTGATTTTACCTTCTCACCCTCTATCTGTATTTTAAATTCCACCATACTGTGATCGCTCCTTCCGAGAGGATCCCTAACTATGAGATCATGAATCAATCCTGTCTCATTACACAGGACCAGATCTTGGTAGGTCCCTCGTAGGTTCCATTACATACTGTTCTAGGAAACTTATCACTGATACATTCTATAAACTCCTCCTCAAGGCTGCCTTGACCGACATGGTTAAACCAATCGGCATGTAGATTAAAATTCCCCATGATAACTACTGTACCATTTCTACATGCATCAGCTATTTCTTTGTTTGTTGCCTGCCCCACCATAATGTTACTATTTGGTGGCCTATAGACTACTCCTATCAGTGACTTTTTCGCATTACTATTCCTGATTTCCACCCAAATGGATTCAACCTTATCCTCCATGGCACCGATGTCATCCCTTACTGTTGCCCAGCTGTCATCCTTAAATAACAGAGCTACACCACCTCCCTTACCATCCACTCTGTCCTTCCGAATATTTTGATGCCTTTGGATATCTAACTCCCAGTCGTGACCATCCTTTAACCATAAATCATAGTCATTCACGATGATTTGCGCTATCAACTCATTTATCTTATTCCGAATACTACGAGCATTCAGGTAGAGTACACTTTTATGTTGGCTTTTATACCTCTGTTTTGAATCTCAACACCTTGATCAGTGACCTCTCCTAAGTTATTTTTCCTCTTAACCTTTCTCCTAATTTTCCTTGTCGTTGAACCCATATCTTCATGTAACAACCTGCTGCGTCGCTTTCCATTTATGTTTTTACTTCCCGTTTTATTCCTTTTAGTATTGTTCGGCCTATTCACTGAGCTGTGATTTTTGACTGTGGCTTCTCTGCCTTACACTTACTGACTTTTATTTCTGTCCCTGTTTTACAACCTTCCGACTTCCTGCATCGGTTCCCATTCCCCCTGCCACATTAGTTTACCACTCCCCAACCGCTCGGCAAATAGGCCATCAGTTCCAGTCCTGCCCAGGTGTAACCTGTCCAGTTTGTACAGGTCCCACCTCCCCCAGAACCGGTCCCAATGTCCAGGAATCTGAAACCCTCCCCTTGACACCATCCCTTCAGCCACATATTTATCCTATATATCCTGTCATTTCTACTCTGACTAGCACGTGGCACCGATAGTAATCCTGAGATCACTACCTTCGAGGTCTGATTTCTTAACTTCCTTCCTAGCTCCCTGTATTCAGCTTTTAAGACCTCATCCCTTTTTTTTAACCTTTTTTTTTTAACCTATGTGTCCCAAGCATGGTAATCCTTCCAATGTTGTGCAATGAGAAAGGATTAGTTGGCAATCTAGTCATGAGAAAAACCTTTTGGAGATGAGTGACCATAATTTGGTAGAATTCTTTGTCAAAGTGAATAGTGAATCTGAGACCAGGGTCCTAAACTTCAATAAAGGTAACTGATGGTGTGAGGCATGAGTTGGCTATGATAGACCGGGAAACTTTACTGAAAGGAAGGACAACGGACAGGCAATGAAAGGCATTCCAAGAACGAATAGGTGAACTCCAAAAGTTGTTTATTCCTATTTGGCGCAAGAGTAGAAAGGGCACTGTGGCCAAATCCTGGCTTACAAAGGAAATTAGGGACAGTATTAGATTCCAAGAAGAGGCATTCAAATCATCAAGAAAAAGCAGAAGACCTGAGGATTGGGAACAGTTTAAAATTCAGCAAAGGCAGACCAAGTAATTGATCAAGAAGGGGAAAATACAATTTGAAAATAAACTAGTGGGGAACATAAAAACTGACTGTATAAGTTCTAGGGCCGGTTTAGCTCAGTGGGCTACACAGCTGGTTTGTGATGCAGAACAAGGCGAGCAGCGCGGGTTCAATTTCCGTACCAGCTGAGAATTCCGTGCACCCGAACAGGTGTTGGAATATGGAGACTTTTCACAGTAACTTCATTGCAGTGTTACTGTAAGCCTACTTGTGACAATAACGGATCTTTATCTTCTCTTATCTTTATACATATGTAAAGAGATGAGGATTGAAAAAAAACTAATGTCGGCCCCTTACAGTCGGGGGGATTCTTAACTGGGAACGAAGAAATGGCTGAGGAACTAAATTCATACTGTGTTTCTGTCCTCACAAAGGAAGACATGAATAATTTACCGAGAAACTGTTTTAGCGAGGAGCTGAAGGAAATTAGTATTAGTAAAGAAATAGTTTTGGGGAAATTAATGGGATTGGGTGGACATATCTCCAGGGCCTGATGATCTTCATCCCAGAGTACTTAAGTGGCCCTAGAAATAGTAGATCAATTGGTGGTCAATTCTTTGGACTATGGAATGGTTCCTACAGATTGGAGGGTAGCTAATACAACCCCACTATTCAAAAAGGGAGGTAGAGAGAAAACAGGAACTATAGACCAGTGAGCCTAACATCGGTAGCAGGGAAGGTGCTGGAGTCCATTATCAAAGATTTCCTAGCACAGCATTTGGAAAGCAGTGGTGTAATTAGATAAAGTCAGCATGGATTTATGAAAAGAAAATCATGCTTGACAAATCTACCAGAATTCTTTGAAGATGTGACTAGTAGAATTGACCAGAGAGAACCAGTGGATATGGTTTATTTAGACTTTTAGAAGGCTTATGCCAAGGTCTCACATAGCAGATTAATATGTAAAGTAAAGCGCATTACATAAGAACGTAAGAACTAGGAGCAGGAGTAGGCCATCTGGCCCCTCGAGCCTGCTCCACCATTCAATGAGATCATGGCTGATCTTTTATGGACTCAGCTCCACTTTCCGGCCCGAACACCATAACCCTTAATCCCTTTATTCTTCAAAAACCTATCTATCTTTATCTTAAAAACATTTAATGAAGGAGCCTCTACTGCTTCACTGAGCAAGGAGTTCCATAGATTCACAACCCTTTGGTGAAGAAGTTCCTCCTAAACTCAGTCCTAAATCTACTTCCCCTTATTTTGAGGCTATGCCCCCTAGTTCTGCTTTCACCCGCCAGTGGAAACAACTTGCCCGCATCTATCCCATCCATTCCCTTCATAATCTTACATGTTTCTATAAGATCCCCCCTCATCCTTCTAAATTCCAACGAGTACAGTCCCAGTCTACTCAACCTCTCCTCGTAATCCAACCCCTTCAGCTCTGGGATTAACCTAGTGAATCTCCTCTGCACACCCTCCAGTGCCAGTGCGTCCTTTCTCAAGCAAGGAGACCAAAACTGAACACACTACTCCACGTGTGGCCTCACTAACACCTTATACAATTGCAGCATGCGGGTAGTATCTTGAGATGAATAGAAAGCTGCTTAGCAGACAGGAAGCAAGAAGTTGGAATAAATGTTTTTTTTCTTCTGATTGGCAGGCAGTGGCTAGTGAGGTACTGCAGGGATATGTGCTAGGATCCCAACTGTTCACATTATATGTTGTTGATTTGGACGAGGGAACTAAATATATTATCGCCAAATTTACAGATGGTATAAAGTTGAATGGGAAGGTGAGCTGTGAGGAGAATGCAGAGATGCTTTAGCGAGGCTGAGTGTGTGGGCATATGCATGGCAGATGCAGTATAATGTGGATAAATGTGAGGTTATCCACTTTGGTAGCAAAAACAGGAAGGCAGATTATTATTTGAATGAGTGTAAATTGAGAGGTGGCTACTCAGCGAGACCTTGGTGTCCACGTGCATCAGTCGCTGAGAGCGCGCAGGTACAGCAGGCAGTGAAGAAGGCGAATCATATAATTTACAGTGCAGAAGGAGGCCATGGTATGTTGGTCTTCATAGAGAGAGGATTTGAGTATAGGAATAGAGATGTGAGTCAGCAGATGATCGATAACAAAGTTTAACTCCTGCTGTGGTTCGGTTCTTCATTTTCGTTTTGATAATCTTGCACTTCACATCGTATGTCATTTTATCATCATTTCAAATCTGGAAACTATCTCCAGTGTAACTGATGAGCCTGAATATATTAAGCTAAGTGACCCTTGAATTGAATTAAATCCAGCAGCATTGTTACCAGTGAAAAGCTGCCTTAAATTGAGGACCACTGTTTCTGGTGAAGAATTGTGAGGCCACACCTGGAGTATTGTGTGCAGTTTTGGTGTCCTTCTCTTGCTATGGAGGGAGTGCACCGAAGGTTTACGAGGCTGATTCCTGAGATGGTGGGACTGTCAGATGAGGAGTGACTACGTTGGTTAGGATTATATTCACTGGAGTTTAGAAGAGTGAGAGGGGATCTCATAGAAACTTACAAAATTCTAACAGGGTAGATTCAGAAAGAATGTTCCCGATGGTGAGGGAGTCCAGAACTAGGGGTCATTGTTTGAGGATAAGCGGTAAACCTTTTAGGACTGAGGTGAGGAGAAAGTTCTTCGCCCAGAGAGTGGTGAATCTGTGGAATTCACTACCACAGAAAGTAGTTGAGGCCAAAACATTGTGTAGGAATTAGATATAGTTCTTGGGGCAAAAGGAATCAGGGGCTATGGGGTGGGGGGCAGTGGGAAGCAGGAACTTGATGAATGAGCTCCTCCTTTCTATGTAATCTCAAAGCTGGAGCCTGTACAAGTGCCCTTTTCAGGGCTGTGTTCATCACCTCATTCAATGTGGTCTTGTGAATAATAATTATAGCTTATTGTCACAAGTAGGCTTCAATGAGGTTACTGTGGAAAAACCCCTAGTCGCCACATTCCGGCGTCTGTTCGAGGAGGCTGGTACGGGAATTGAAGCCACACTGCTAGCATTATTCTGCATTGCAAGCCAGCTGTTTAGCCCACTGTGCTAAACCAGCCCCAGAAGCTCACCCCTCTTCAGTTAAGACTAAAGCAACACACGGGCAGCACTGTAGCACAAGTGGATAGTACTGTGGCTTCACAGCGCCAGGGTCCCAGGTTCTATTCCCCGCTGAATCACTGTCTGTGCGGAGTCTGCACATTCTCCCCGTGTCTGCGTGGGTTTCCTCCGGGTGCACCGGTTTCCTCCCACAGTCCAAAGACGTGGATTGGCCATGCTAAATTGCCCTTAGTGTCCAAAAAGGTTAGGAGGGTTTATTGGGTTACGGGGTTAGGGTGGAAGTGAGGGCTTGATGTGGGGCAGTGCAGACCCGATGGGCCGAATGGCCTCCTTCTGCACTGTATATTCTATCTAATTCTATGTATCATTCTCACAGCTATAAATTTGTAATAGTTAATTCTCTTGTAGCTGTAGGACCTTAAAGACAGAACACTGCAAACTCACAATCCCTTACTACAAATTTAGGCACACGCAGTAATCACCTTTACATTTTCCCATATTTGATACTGAACCAAAGTTACAAGAGATATTTTATGAAATGGGTTGTTAAGGGACTCAACATATTGAAAATTCAAATTGAATTGCTGCCAAATTTGTCTTGGGTCAGACCTTCACAGTTTGAAATTTGTACTGCCTTTATTTCAAACTCCAGCACACCCCTTCCGAATTCTAGCATGGTTCAAATTTCTTTGAACAAAAACTCACAGCAGTTCGATTTTAAATTAATTTGAGTAATTCTTTGAATCTATGGTGATTGCGAACAATATCCTGCTTCAACAATGACATGACTCAAATGTATGGTATTCCTTCAACTGAGCAAACCAACTTGGAGTAAGGGACATGGATCGTGCCGGTGCAGAGGTCACGGCGAACCTCACACGCCGGCATTCCCTTATCACACAGGAGAGGTGGAGAAGAGGGAGTCGTGCTTTCGGCTGCCCTGACTTTGGAGATAACAGCTAGAACTGCTTGACCTGATTTTCTATCTCCTCATTTTCTGACTGTAAATCAAATCTTGTTCTAACCTTTGGTCTAACAGCTGTAGTTTTTTTTTCTTAGCACCACGCAGGCTATCATGTGCCTCTTCCCAATGTAACTGTGCGTTCAGGCCAGACGTGCTCTCCTGCAAGCTCCATTCTGTAGCTGATCTACCCTTTCCCTTAACTCTTTGTACCTTTTACTCAGTTGAAAGGCACACAGATATGTACTGTAGACTAACTTATTCCAGATTTCCTCCAACTTGCTGTTTCCGTTCTGAAACAATCTAGGATGTTCTCGTAATCTCCGTCACATTCTTCCACCGCTCCCAGGGCATCGTTTGCTACTGTCTCTGTGTTGCTACTGTCTGTGTTAATCTATCAGTCGCATTATAGCATATGACAAAGCCATTATTAACTTTGCGTTTACTGTACAATATGGTGTGGTGTTCTGCTACAAACCTTGTGATGGAGCCCTCAGCTCCCCAATCGAAGTTCATGACACTCTTCTTTTCCTGACAGCTTTCAATCACTGCCCGTCTCGGCACAGTTTGCTTTTGAGTCTGCACTGTTCTTATCAACTTGTTTACATGCAATTTCTTTTAGAAGTCTGGTCTCCCAGCTACGGCTACTGTCTTTCCCGACCGTCACCCACCAGAACGGCACTGCACCCTACCTTGGTGCTGCTCACTGTCCTGAGTGCCATTTCCTATTCTGGCCGAGATAGGGACATTCCTCAGTACTCAGTTAATCAACACAGTAATTTTTCGGGTCTGGCGCCAACCTTGGTGGAGAGGAAGAGAAGGAGTTTCTCTCCTTAATCCTTTTAAACTCCTTCCCAGGTACCTTTGTTAACTTCCCATCTGGTCTCTCCTTGTTGACGCACATGAGGTTTGCTGAACATCCCTCGAGACTGATTATTGGAAGTGACTTTTCCTTTTCACGCTAATCACTTGCTCCAACAATTTGTCTGCAATGTCAGTAGTTCGAATGCGTCTTCAGAATTAATCAGCTACCCAGTTCTTTGTTTCTATGTTCCCTTCAATTACCTCATCCTGGCCATCACATGGAGCTACCTACTGCCATCTTAATTCAGGCTCAGGCGATTGAGTTGTCTAAATCTCACCCCCACATCCCAAAGATGTGCAGGGTAGGTGGATTGGCCATGCTAACCTGCCCCTTAATTAGAGTTTTTTTTGTTAATTTGAAAAAGAAAGACTTCAGTTAAACAGTTTCACAAGTTTCGAGACTTGCAGTTTGAACAAAATACTACCCGCCAGAGAACCTGGCCTCGCTTGCTCTGGCGCTTCCAAACTCCTGGCTTGTTTTGCGAATGTTGATCCCAAAGTTATCGCCCACTGAAATCTCAGAAGCTCCTGCTATTTTATAATGTTATGGCTTGTAATTTATAGTTCATTCATATAAAAATATTCTGTGGCCCACAGGCCTTATTTGTCCTTGAGCGTGCCTTGTTCTCGCTGTTCCAAAATAGTCCAGTTGTAAGCCGTCGTTACGTCTGTTCCCACGAAATTCAGTCCACAGAGTGAATCTGTTGACCTCTTTGACCATCATGCTTCACGGCACCATGTTGGCCCCATCATGCTTCACGGCACAATGTTGGCCATCTTACCTATTCAGCAATGCAAAATTTGGAAAATTTGTAGTGTCCTAGATTTTATGAATTCGGCTTGGATCACAAGAACAAGGAGGTAACGTTAAACATGTATAAAACATTGGCTTGGCCTCAACTGGAGGATTGTATCCAGTTTTGAGCGCCCCACCTGAGGATTGATGTGACAACATTGGAGAGGGTGCAGGAAAAATTCATGAGCATGATTCCTGAGCTGAGGAACTTCAGTTACATGGATAGGTTGGAGAAGATGTTTTTCTTGGAGAAGAGTTGTCTGAATGGAGATTTGCTAGAGAAATTCAAAATCTTGGAGGGATGGGAAGAGAAGAGAATGGAGTAGGGAGTAACTGTTCCCATAGGCGGCAGGATCGAGATTAAGAGGCGCAGATTTAAGGTAATTGGCAAAAGAAGCAATGATGACCGTAGAGCTTTTCCGTGCAATGAGTCCGTTGAGGTCTGGAATGCAGTGCCTGAGAGTGTGGCCAGGTTCGATTGAAGTATTCAGATAATAATCCAATTCCTTCTTGAACAGGAAGAATGTGCACTGTTACAGGTAGAAGGCTGGGGAATGGCTGTAGGTTAATTGCTCTTTTGGTGAGCTGGTGTAGACACAATGGACAAATAGCCTCCTTCTGTGCTGTAACAATTCTATAATTCTGTGACAATTGATAAAATGGTTCCAAAGTCAAAAGGAAAGGGAAGCATTGGTTCCAACGCTTGCTGTCCATTTAGAGCTTGGAAAAGAAAGCCTCCTATTTCTGGAGCAACTTCTATGATCACAGGACCCCTCCGAAAGTGCTTTATAATCAGAAAAGTATTTTTGAAGTGCCATTGTTGTATCGTAGGAAATCAATAGATACTACCATGATGATTAACAACTTTGTTGGTCAAGTCCTTCTTGAAATCTAATCCTTTTGTTTAACTTGTATTAAAATTTCACAGCAACTGCAACTGGCTGCAGCTTATGTCTCCGATGCTCAGTATAACAGAAACATCCAGTTTGAAACTTCACCACAAGCAATCAGGTAAGATTTTAATAATTTATCATTACATTGGTTGCAACAGTGTACAAAGTCTTTCGTTGGTTTCATACTTCGTGAGGTTAGGAATATGTGTGGAATTCGCTACCCCACAGTCCGGTGGAAGCTGGGACAGTGAGTAAATTTTAAGGTGGAGTTGGACAGATCTTTAATTGGTAATGGGTTGAAAAATTATGGAGAACGGGCAGGACAGTGGAGTTGAGGCCCAGGATGGGATCAGCCATGATCACATTGAGGGTGTTTAGGCTTGGGAGGCTAAATTGCCTATTCCTGCTCCTCAAGCAGGAATAGTGTTCTAGGGAGGAGATGCTCTGGCTGATTTTGCAAACCAGCTCTTTGCCTGTAGCATTGTAGGTAACAGATGAAGAACATATCAACTATGATAGAATGGCGGAGCAGACTTGATGGGACGAATGGCCTTATTCTATTCCTATATCTTATGAACCTTATGAATTTACGGATTACAAATCTAGCTATATTTCTCAAGCTCTCATGTATCTCACCGAAACTATTGGCACTGCCATAATCCATTAACAAAGAACCAGATGAGAGATTTTTTTTTTTTTACGCAGCAATGAATTCCATATGATACTTTGAAAACACTTTTGAATGTAAATCACCCTATTGGGAAGACGTGCAGCTCACATTTGAGCTCTACTGATTATCCACACTACCTCTTGACACCCTGCAACCTCCACCCCAAACCAAACACCTGGGCCGGGATTCTCCCCTACCCGGCGGGGCGGGGGAATCCGGCGTAACGGAGTGGCGGGAACCACTCTGGCGTCGCGCCGTCCAATTCCGTACCTTTAGGGGCCAAGCCCTTAACTTGTGGGGCCAGGCCCGCGCCGGAGTGATTTCCGCCCCACCGGCTGGCGGGAAAGGCCATTGGCGCCACGCCAGTCGGCGGCGAAAGGACTTTGCCGGGCGACGCATACGCGGGAGTGTCAGCGGCCGCTCACGTCATCCCCGCGCATGCGCACTGGAAGGGGTCTCTTCCGCCTCCACCATAGTGAAGACCATGGCGAAGGCGGAAGAAAAAGAGTGCCCCTACGGCACAGGCCCGCCCGCGGATCGGTGGGCCCCGATCGCGGGCCAGGCCACAGTGGGGGCACCCCCCGGGGCCAGATCGCCCCCAGGACCCCGGAACCTGCCCGCGCCGTCTGCTCCCGCCGTTAAGGTAGGTGGTTCAATCCACGCCGGCTGGCGAGGGTTGACAGCGGCGGGATTTCGGCCCATCGCGGGGCCGGAGAAGCGCTGGGGGGTGCCCGCCGACCGGCGCGGCGTGATTCCCGCCCCTGCCAATTCTCTGGTCGTGGCGAATTCGGAACACGGCTAAAACAAATTCTGGCCTCGCTATTGCAGACAATCTAATGTAAGAAATATATATCAGACATAGGGGCTAGTTAGAAGGAGGAATTGGAGGAAATTAGTATTACTTTTTTCAACAAAAAAAAACAATGTTGAGAAATTATCTCCAGGGCCTGATGATCTATATCCCAGGGTGCCCAGGGGCTGGTTTAGCACACTGGGCCAAATCGCTGGCTTTTAAAGCAGACCAAGGCATGCCAGCAGCACGGTTCAATTCCTGTACCAGCCTCCCTGAACAGGCGCTGGAATGTGGCGACTCAGGGCTATTCACAGTAACTTCATTTGGAGCCTACTTGTGACAATAGGCGAATTTCATTTCATATCCCAAGGTACTAAAGTAAGTGACCATGGAAATAGTTGGTTGTCATCTTCCGAGATTCTGAAACAGTCCGGTGGGTGGCGAATGTAATCCTGCTATTTAAAAAAAAAAAAAAGTAGGGAGGGAGAGAACAAGGAATTGCAGACAAGTTAGCCAAACATGTACTAGGGAAAATACCAGAGTCTATTATAAAGGATGTGATAACCGCGCATTTACAAAATATCAGCGGGATTAGACAAAATCAACATGAATTTATGAAAGAGAATTCCTGTTTGAAAAACTGCTCCAGATTTTTTGAGGACTCAACTAGCAGAATGCAAGCCAGTGAATGTGATGTATTTGGATTTTCAGAAAGCTTTTGATAAAGTCCCATGTAAAAGGTTCATGTGAAAAATGAAAGCATAAGCGATTGGCGGTAACATATTGGCATGAATGAGAATGGTCAGGAAACGGAGTAGAAATAAATGGGTCTTTCTGGAGCGGAAGTCTGTGACTCGTGACATACCATAGGGATCAGTGTGTGGGCAGCAGCTATTCACTTGTATACAAAAAAATAATTTGGATGAGGGGAATTAAATGTACCAAGTTTTCTGACAACACAAAACGAGGTGGAATTCTGAGCGGTGAGGAAGAAGTAAAGAGGCTTCAAGGTGATCTAGACAAGTTGAGAGTGGGGAAATACATGGTGCAGGGTAACAGAATCACAGAATAATACAGTGTAGAAGAGGCCCTTCGGCCCATCAAGTTTGCACCAACACCGGAAGGACACCTGACCTGCCTACCTAATCGTGTTCGCCAGTCCGCAACCGTCACGCCAGGTCCGGAAGTTGAGAGACACGCGACTGACGCTGTTGGGAAGTTGGCCCATTGGGGGAGGAGTTCAGGTGACGTCCTGAGGCTAAAGTCGTGCAGCGTACTCCTCAAGTATGCCGCTTTTGAAGGGACGGAGCATCGGAAGAACGGCATCGCCCCCCCCGATTCTCCGGCCAATCGGCGAATGCGCTTTTGGCGTCGGCAATCTGAGAATCCCACCCTGTGTGTTTTCAAAAAGGAGATCGATAGATTTCTTGAGGTGAAGGAGATCAAAGGATATGGGGTAAGGGGGAATTAGACTATTGAGTTGGATGATTAGCCATGATCATATTGAATGATGGAGCAGGCTCGAAGGGCCAAATAGCCAACTCCTGCTCCTATTTTTCTTTGTATTTATGAACCCCCACTATCACTTTGACAGAAACTGAACTGGACTAGCAAAATAAATACTGTGGCTGCAAGAGCAGGTCAGAGATTGGGAATCCTGCAGCGTATAACCCATCCCCTGACTCCGCCAAAGCCTGTCCACCGTCTACAAGGCATAAGTCAGGAGTGTGATTGAATACTCTCCACTTGCCTGGAGGAGTGCACCTCCAACAACACACAACAGGCTTGACACTCCAAGACAAAGCAGTCTGCTTCATGCTATCCTTACCACAAACATTTAATATCTCTGTCATCGATGAATAGTGTGTACCATCTACAAGATGCACTGCAGGAACACTTGAGGTTCCTTGGGCAACACCAACCAAACCCACAACCACGACCATCTAGAAGGACAAAAGTAACAGATATTGGACAAAGGTAACAGATGCCTGTGAACACTACCAGATGGAGGTTCCCCTCCAAGTCAGTCATCACCCTGACTTAGAAATATATCACTATTCCTTCACTGTCACTGCGTCAAAATCCTGGAACTCTCTCTCCAACAGCACTGTGGGTGTACATACACCACATGGCTGTTGCGGTTCAAGGGGCAGTTCACCACCACTTTCTCCAGGACAACGAGGGCTGGGTAACAAATGCTGGCCTAGCCAGTGATGCCCACAGCCTATAAATGAATGTTTCAAAAAAAACAGCAGAGCAGTTAGTCAGTTCACTGCCTGAGTCTCCCCCCCCCCCCCCCCCCCCCCCCCCCCCCACAGACACACACACACACACACACAAGTGCTCTTCCTGGACCTATTGATCAAGAGGCTTGTAAAAGGCAATGGACCATGAAATTGAAATAATGCAGTTCAAAGTTTTTAGATTTCTAGGCATGCACAGAGGCTTGAAAAAAGTTTTTAAAGTGCAATGAAATTGACTGATAAAAGCAGCTCAAAGATTTCCACCACATTAAATGGAAGACATTCACTTTGTTCTCGTAGATCTTTGATCTTTACATCATGGGAGAGGACTTAAAGGGTTTAGGGCTGCAGAGAAAAGACTTTCACTTTCTTGGCGAGCTGAAAAGGGATTTAAATGTTTTAAAGGCTACAGATGGGAGGACCAGTTAAAGACCCCCAACCCCACCTTCCCTGAAGGACACCCCCTCGGCTGGTTGAGGCAAGTGAGTGAGGTTACTCGCCTCTTGTAAATGCATTAGAAGCAGTTCAGAAAAGATTTACAAGACTAATAGTCTCGGATTGAAGGTTACAATCAGATCAACCATGATTTATTGAAGAGAGGAGCAGACTTTCAAGGCCAAGTGGCCTACTCCTGCTCCTAATACTTACATTTGCATGTAAAAAGAGTGAAGGAATCAAGAAAAGGACATCAACATTGAAGTTCTGCTCTGTAAAAATCTCATGAATAAAAGTGAGAAAACTCACCTGAGAAGTTCCAGAGACACTAGACCCTGGCTGCAGGGACAAAAGGGGGACCCTGGCTGCAGGGACGAAAGGGGGACCCTGGCTGCAGGGACGAAAGGGGGACCCTGGCTGCAGGGACGAAAGGGGGACCCTGGCTGCAGGGACGAAAGGGGGACCCTGGCTGCAGGGACGAAAGGGGGACCCTGGCTGCAGGGACGAAAGGGGGACCCTGGCTGCAGGGACGAAAGGGGGACCCTGGCTGCAGGGACGAAAGGGGGACCCTGGCTGCAGGGACAAAAGGGAGAAGTCGAGCTCCAGCTAAAGTCTCAACTGAAACCCTGTGGAAGCAACTCCACCAAGACCGAGCTCGTTGCCAGCAGCATGCAGGGTGAGATGAAACCTTTTTGAAGTTCCAGGGAAGCCAGTCCAGTGAACTATTTCAGTAAAATATCAGTCCGACTGAAAGCCCAGCTGCACGTTCTTCACCAGCCGACCTCTGACCTGGTGCCCTCTCCACAAATGCAATGTTAGCCTTTATTGCTTTTGGGGCACGGTGTATAAAAGTAACCTTTCCACAACTGTACAGAGCATTAGTGAGACCATACCTGGAAAACCACGTACAGCTTTGGTATCCTTACTTGGGGATTGGAAGCGGTTCACTAGGCTGATTCCAAAGAGGTTGGGCTTGAGCTCATTGGAGTTTAGGAGAATGCAAAGTGACCTTTTTCAAACATAAAGGATTGTGAGTAGACTTGGCAGGTTAGATGTTGAGAGGATATTTCCCCTTTTGGGAGTATCTAGAATTCTGGGACACAGTTTGTATACAGAGTGTATCCCATTTAAGACACCGATGAGGAGGAATTTCTCCTCTGATCATTAGTCTTTTTGGAATTCCCTTCCACGGGGAACAGTGGAGGCTGGGTAATTGAACATATTTAAGCTGTTAGGTGGATATTTAATTGACAAAGGAGTTAAAGGTTATGGGGGTAGGGCAGCACTCTAGCGCACTAGTTAGCATTGCTCCTTCGCGGCGCCGAGGTCCCAGGTTCGATCCCAGCTCTGGGTCACTGTCCGTGTGCAGTTTGCGTGGGTTTCGCCCCCACAACCCAAAGATGTGCAGGCCAGGCGGATTGGCCACGCTAAATTGCCCCTTAATTGGAAAAAATGAATTGGGTACTCTAAAATTAAGAAAAAAAATAGGTGAGGGGATGAGCAACAGGAGAGTAGAATTGAGGCCACAATCAAGTCAGCATGTCTTGTATTAAATGGTAGAGTAGGTTTGATGGATAGAAAGGCCTACCCCTTTTTCATGATCTTATAATTGCGGGTTAATATTGGTCAGGACATTGGGGAAACTAACTGATTTTGACTTTCAGTCAATTTACCTCACAAAATTCCTCATTAGCTGTAATATTTCTTCCACCTTGTCAAATGATTATTAATTTTTGATACTTTTTCTCCCCTAGATTCTACAAATTGTACAATCACTGGTCTACACAGGGAATTACTTATTTTTTTGTCCTTGTGGATCTTCTCCTTGGCCTCTTTGAAGATCCTGCAGTCTATTTGCTGCCAATTTGGGTGAGTTTCTTTCAGTGACTGCATTTACTTCTGCATCCAATCTTCAGTACTTCTGCCATGACTCCATTCCATGTAATCGCTACCAGCCTGTGGTTGACTTAGCAACAGCAGTATATAGGGGAGGCGGTGGTATAGTGGTATTGTCACTGGGGACCCAGGTTCGAACCCCCACCATGGCAGATGGTGATATTTGAGTCTGAAATTAAAATTCTAAAATGGTGACCATGAAACCGTTATCGATTGTTGCAAAATCCTTTAGGTAAGGAAACTAGCTATCCTGGCCTACATGTGACTCCAGGTCCAGTGCAATGTGGTTGATACTTGTATGCCTCTCTCTGAAATAGCCTAACAAGCCAATCAGGGCAGTTGGGGATGGGTAATATATGCTGGTCCAGCCATGAATGAATTTTTAAAAATCTCTCATTTGTTTTGCAGCCTCACACGACTGGAGGTTGCTGACCTCTTTTGAATTGGGAGTAAATGAGAAAACCTTTCCCTTTAAGTATTTATGCCACTTGCCCTTCTGTGGGAAGCCTTGTCAACTCCATTGATTCTGGTTCTTCCTTCCTCTGATAAGAGGTCATTAACTTGAAAAGTTGGACGTGATTCAACCAGAATGAGGCCCCTTAATACTCTCCCTTTACCCCCCCCCCCCTCCTCCTCTCCATTTTCATGGGCATGGCCTCCCTCTGACCTACACCCTGGGAGTGCCACTGCCAGCCTGGTGCCACCATTGGTTCCCAGGCGCCAGGAGAATCCAGCACACATATATTTGAATGAGCCTTCCGGTTGCGGCGATGACCAGCTAAGCCGCACGTTTCGGCGGCTCCAGCTCGAACGGACCTTCGGGCTCTTTTAAGAGCCCCAACGGGGAATCTTTTCGGGACGAAACCCGGTGTGGGGTGAGACAACAGGGAGGTCCCCCCCCCCCCCCCCCCCCCCAACGAAAAAGAAAAATATCGGCGGCGGCGGCCAGATCGCGAAGAATCCTCGAGGACAGGGGCAGAAGGAAAAAGGAGCAAGATGGCGGCGGAGAGAGCCCAGGCGACATGGGGGCTGGACCAAGACGAATTTTTGAGACGGTGTGTGGAGCTGCTTAAGAAGGAGGTGCTGACCCCGATGCTACAAGCAATTGAGGGGCTTAAGGAGGCACAAAGGACCCAGGAGACAGAGCTCCGCGTGGTGGAGCAGAAGGTGACAGACAACGAGGACGAGATCCTGGGCCTGGCGGTCAAAACGCAGACGCACGAGGCGCTCCACAAAAAGTGCATTGAAAGGATTGAAGTCCTAGAAAACAGATCACGGAGAAAGAACCTTCGGATCCTGGGTCTCCCCGAGGGAGTGGAAGGAGCGGACGGCGGGGCTTACGTGAGCACGATGCTACGCTCGCTAATGGGAGCTGAGGCCCCCTCGGGCCCCTTGGAAGTGGAAGGGGCCCATCGGGTCCCTGCGAGGAGACCAAAGGCGGGAGAACCACCTAGGGCGACGATCGTGCGATTTCATCGCTTCAATGACAGAGAGGTGGTTCTGAGATGGGCCAAAAAGGTACGAAGTAGTAGATGGGAGAATGCGGTGGTACGGGTGTACCAGGATTGGAGTGCGGAGGTGGCGAGAAGGAGGGCGAGTTTTAACCGAGCCAAGGAGGTGCTACACAAGAAGAAGGTGAAGTTCGGGATGTTGCAGCCGGTGCGACTGTGGGTCACGCATCAGGAGAGGCATCACTACTTCGAAACGGCGGAAGAAGCATGGACCTTCATTAAAAACGAGAAACTGGATCAGAACTGAGGGACTGATGTTGGAGGGGAAACAACAATGCTGATGTGTATATAGAGATGTAAATTGGGGAGGGGGGGGACACTAAGAAATGTGGGCGCCGGTGGGGGGAAGAAGAGACATAGGTGGGGAATGGGAGTGGGACGGCAGAGGGAGCTGCGCATGAGGGGCGGGACGGCTCTAGAGAACACTGGGCTTATTGTTCTTGTTCCCGCGCCAGAAAGATGATGGCGGGAAGATAGGCGCAAGGTAGATGGGAGTTCCCCACACGGGGGGGTCAAGGAGAGAGCGGGAGAAGCCGGGGTCAGTTGAAGTCAGCTGACTTTCGGAAGCAATATGGGGGGAGTAATCATGCTAGATGGGGATCTAGCTGGGGGGGTGCGGGGAGGATAACTGGGTTGCTGCTGCAGAGATCGAAGAGGAACTGGTAAAAGAAAAGTTGGTCGGGGCGGGAATGCGCCGCCTGGGGAACGGGTGGGTGCGCGGAACCGGGACGTGGGACTGGCCTAGAGAGGGTGATGGCTAGTCGACAGGGGAGGGGGGCAGGCAGCCCCCCCAGTTCGGCTGATCACGTGGAACGTGAGAGGCCTAAATGGACCGATTAAAAGGGCCCGAGTGTTCGCGCACTTGAAAGGACTGAGGGCAGACGTGGCCATGCTTCAGGAGACGCACCTGAAGGTGGCGGACCAAGTTAGGTTAAGGAAAGGATGGGTGGGACAGGTACTCCACTCAGGGCTGGATGTAAAGAACAGAGGGGTGGCCATACTGGTGGGGAAACGGGTGTCATTCGAAGCTAGGAACATTGTAGCAGACAGCGGAGGCAGATATGTGATGGTGAGTGGCAGACTGGAGAGAATGGAGGTCGTGTTGGTTAACGTATATGCCCCGAATTGGGATGATGCGGGATTTATGAAGCGGGTGCTGGGACGTATCCCGGACCTGGAGGTAGGAAACCTGATAATGGGGGGAGACTTCAACACCGTTTTGGACCCAGGGTTAGATAGATCTAGATCTAGGACCGGAAGAAGGCCGGCAGCGGCCAAGGTGCTTCGGGGGTTTATGGACCAAATAGGGGGAGTGGATCCATGGCAATTTGTTAGGCCGATGGCCAAGGAGTTCTCCTTCTTCTCCCATGTCCACAAGGTGTACTCCCGGATAGATTTCTTTGTTTTGGGTAGGTCACTGATTTTGAGGGTGGAAGGAACTGAGTACTCAGCCATAGCTGTTTCAGATCATGCCCCACACTGGGTGGACCTGGAACTAGGAGAGGAGAGGGAGCAGCGTTCACTCTGGCGACTGGATGTGGGATTACTGGCGGATGAGGGAGTCTGCGGAAGGGTGCGGGGATGTATCGAGAGATACCTGGAGGCCAATGACGATGGGGAGGTCCGAGTGGGAGTAGTATGGGAAGCACTAAAGGCGGTGGTCAGAGGAGAGCTGATCTCCATCAGGGCCCACAAGGGGAAAATAGAGGCCAAGGAAAGGGAAAGACTACTGGGGGAGATTTTGAGGGTAGATAAAGAATACGCGGAGGCCCCGGATGAAGGACTATACCGGGAGAGGCGACAACTCCAGACTGAGTTCGACCTGTTGACCACAAGGAGGGCGGAGGCACAGTGGAGGAAGGCACAGGGGATGAGATATGAATATGGGGAAAAGGCGAGTCGCCTGTTGGCCCATCAGCTGCGAAAAAGGACAGCGGCGAGGGAGATAGGGGGAATTAGGGATGAAATGGGAGCTACGGTGCGGAGAGCAGGGAAGATAAACTAGGTGTTTAAGACCTTTTACGAGAGAGTATATAGGTCCCAACCCCGGAGGGAAAAGAGGAGATGTGGCAGTTTTTTGGACCAATTAAGGTTCCCGAGGGTGGAGGAGCAGGAGGTGGCAGGCCTGGGGGCGCCGATTGGGGTGGACGAGGTTACCAAGGGGCTGGGGAACATGCAGGCAGGGAAGGCCCCGGGACCAGATGGGTTCCCGGTGGAATTCTATAGAAAATATGTGGACTTGTTGGCCCCGCTGCTGGTAAGACCTTTAACGAGGCCAGAGAAGGGGGGACCCTACCCCCGACAATGTCGGAGGCGACGATATCGCTAATCTTGAAGCGGGATAAGGCTCCGCTGCAGTGCGGGTCCTTATAGGCCTATCTCACTGCTAAATGTGGACGCCAAGTTGCTAGCAAAGGTGCTGACAACGAGGATAGAGGATTGTGTCCCGGGGGTGGTGCACGAAGACCAGACAGGGTTCGTAAAGGGGAGACAACTAAATGTCAACGTGCGACGGCTATTAGGGGTGATAATGATGCCCCCAGCAGAGGGGGAGGCACAGATAGTGGTGGCAATGGATGCAGAGAAGCATTTGATAGGGTGGAGTGGGAGTATCTATGGGAGGTGCTGAGGAGGTTCGGGTTCGGGGATGGGTTTGTCAGCTGGGTTAAACTCCTCTATGGGGCCCCAACGGCAAGTGTGGTCACAGGTCGGCAAAGGTCGGAGTATTTTCGACTACACAGGGGAACAAGACAGGGATGCCCGTTGTCCCCATTACTGTTCGCGTTGGCAATTGAACCACTGGCCATAGCGCTGAGAGACTCCAGAAAATGGAGAGGGGTGATTAGAGGGGGAGAGGAACACCGAGTGTCACTCTACGCGGATGACCTACTGCTGTATGTGACGGACCCAGTGGGGGGGATGACAGAGGTCATGCAGATATTGAGAGAGTTTGGAGATTTCTCGGGATATAGGCTTAACATGGGAAAGAGTGAGCTTTTTGTGATGCACCCTGGGGACCAGAGTAGAGGGATAGATGGCCTACCGCTAAGGAGAGTGGAAAGAAACTTCCGATACCTGGGGATTCAGATAGCCAGGAGCTGGGGAACCTTACACCGACTCAATCTGACACGGCTGGTGGAACAAATGGAAGAGAATTTCAAAAGGTGGGACATGCAGCCGCTGTCACTGGCTGGCAGAGTGCAGGCAATTAAGATGATGGTCCTCCCGAGGTTCCTATTTGTGTTCCAATGTCTCCGTATGCTGATCACTAAGGCCTTCTTTAAAAAAAATAGATAGGAGCATCACGAGCTTCGTGTGGGCAGGGAAGGCCCCGAGGCTAAGGAGGGGGTTCCTACAGCGTAGCAGAGACAAGGGGACTGGCGTTGCCGAATTTGGGCGACTACTACTGGGCCGCCAACGTGGCGATGATTCGTAAATGGATGATAGAGGGAGAGGGAGCGGCGTGGAAAAGGTTGGAGATGAAGTCCTGCAAAGGGACGAGTTTAAAAGCGCTGGTGACGGCGCCGCTACCGCTCACCCCATAAAAATTTACCACGAACCCAGTGGTGGCGGCAACATTAAGTATCTGAGGGCAATGGAGGCGACAGAGGGGTGTGCTGGGAGCCTCGGTGTTGTCCCCGATCAGGAACAACCATAGGTTTGCCCCAGGGAGGCTGGACGGAGGATTCCAGAGCTGGCACCGGGTAGGAATCAGGAGAGTGGGAGATTTATTTATAGATGGGACGTTTGCGAGCTTGGGAGCGCTTGAGGAAAAGTATGAGCTGCCCCCGGGAAATTTCTTTAGATATATGCAGGTGAGAGCGTTCACGAAACAACTGGTGAGGGAATTTCCGCTGCTCCCGACACAAAGGATCCAGGACAGGGTGCTTTCGGGGGTGTGGGTCGGGGAGGGCAAAGTGTCCGAGATATACCGGGAGATGAGAGAAGAGGGGGAGGAGCTGGTGGGCGAACTAAAAGGAAAGTGGGAAGAAGAGCTCTGGGAGGAGATTGAGGAGGGTTTGTGGGCTGATGCCCTAAGCAGGGTAAATTCCTCTTCCTCGTGTGCCAGGCTTAGCCTGATCCAATTTAAGGTGCTGCATAGAGCACACAGTATTCCCTTCGGCAACATTGTCTTTTTCCTGTGTGAATACTGACGAAAAATATTCATTTAGCACCTCTCCTATCTCCTCGAACTCCACGCACAACTTCCCACTACTGTCCTTGACTGGCCCTACTCTTACCCCAGTCATTCGTTTATTCCTGACATATCTATAGAAAGCTTTAGGGTTATCCTTGATCCTACCTACCAAAGGCTTCTCATGTCCCCTCTTGGCTCTCTCTTTAGGTCCTTCCTAGATAACTTGTAACACTTGAGCGCCCTAACTTAACCTTCATGTCTCATCTTTACATAAGCCTCCTTCCTCTTGACAAGTGTTTAGACTGCTTTAGTAAACTACGGTTCCCTTGCTCGACCACTTCCTCCCTGCCTGACAGGTACATACTTATCAAGGACAAGCAGTAGCTGTTCCTTGAACAAGCTCCACGTTTCCAGTGTGCCCATCCCCTGCAGTTTTCCTCTCCACCCGATGCATCCTAGGACTTGCCTCATCGCATCATAATTGCCTTTCCCCCAGATATAACTCTTGCCCTGCGGTATATACCTATCCCTTTCCATCGCTAAAGTAAACTTAATCGAATTGTGGTCACTATCACCAAAGTGCTCACCTACCTCCAAATCTAACACCTGTCCTGGTTCATTACCCAGTACCAAATCCAATATGGCCTCTACTCTCGTTGGCCTATCTACATACTGTGTCAGGAAACCCTCCTGCACACATTGGACAAAAACGGACCCATCTAAAGTACTCAAACTATAGCGTTTCCAGTCAGTATTTGGAAAGTTGAAGTCCCCCATAACAACTACCCTGTTGCTTTCGCTCCTATCCAGAATCATCGTTGCAATCCTTTCCTCTACATCTCTGGAATTTTTCAGAGACCTATAGAAAACCCCTAACAGGATGACCTCTCCTTTCCTGTTTCTAACCTCAGCCCATACTACCTCAGTAGACGTCCTTTCTGCCACCGTAACACTGTCCTTGACTAACAATGCCACCCCTCCCCCTCTTTTACCACCTTCCCTGAGCTTACTGAAATATCTAAACCCCGGCACCTGCAACAACCATTCCTGTCCCTGCTCTATCCATGTCTCCGAAATGGCCACAACATCGAAGTCCCATGTACCAACCCATGCTGCAAGTTCACCCACCTTATTCCGGATGCTCCTGGCATTGAAGAAGGCATACTTTAAACCACCTTCCTGCCTGCCAGTACACTCCTGCAACTTTGAAATCTTACTCATGACCTCACTGCTCTCAACCTCCTGTATACTGCAGCTACAATTCAGGTTCCCAAACCCCTGCTGAACTAGTTTAAACCCTCCCGAAGAGCATTAGCAAATTTCCCCCCCAGGATATTGGTACCCCTCTGGTCCAGGTGTCGACCATCCCGTTTGTAGAGGTCCCACCGACCCCAGAATGAGCCCCAATTATCCAGAAATCTGAAACCCTCCTGCACCATCCCTGTAGCCACGTGTTCAACTCCTCTCTCTCCCTATTCCTCGTCGCGCTATCACGTGGCACGGGAAACAACCCAGAGATAATAACTCTGTCCTAGATCTAAGTTTCCACCCTAGCTCCCTGAATTCCTGCCTTACATCCCTATCCCTTTCCCTACCTATGTTGTTGGTACCTATGTGGACCACGACTTGGGGCTGCTCCCCCTCCCCTTAAGGATCCTGAAAACACGATCCGAGACATCACGCACCCTGGCACCTGGGAGGCAACACACCAACCGCGAGTCTCTCTTGTTCCCACAGAATCTCCTATCGATCCCCCTAACTATGGAGTCTCCAGTGACTAATGCTCTACTCCTCCCCTCTTCCCTTCTGAGCAACAGGGACAGACTCTTGTGCCAGAGACCTGTAACCCATGGCTTATCCCTGGTAAGTCACCCCCCCCCAACAGTATCCAAAGCGGTATACTTGTTACTAAGGGGAATGACCACAGGGGATCCCTGTACTGACTGCTTCCTCCCAGCGCCTCTCACCGTCACCCATCTATCTTTATTCTTCGGAGTAACTACATCCCTGAAGCTTCTATCTATGACCACCTCTGCCTTCCGAATGATCCGAAGTTCATCCAGCTCCAGTTCCCTAACGCGGTTTCTGAGGAGCTGGAGATGGGTGCACTTCCCACAGATGAAATCAGCAGGGACACTGACGGCATCCCTCACCTCAAACATTCTGCAGGAGGAACATTGCACTACCTTCCCTGCCATCCCTGCTAGATTAAATAAAAGAAAGAAAGAGCTTACCAGTTATTCACTCCTTCTCAGCAAGCACTCACTCAGCAACCTCTGCGCCCCGCACGGTAACACCCGAGGGGAAATAAAAGAAAAAAAAACTACTTGCCAGTCACCAGCCAATTCCTTACCTGCAGGCTGTGACTTCACGGTTCAACTTCTTTCTACTTCTACCTGCCCTCGGGCTGGTTTAGCACACTGGGCTAAATAGCTGGCTTTTAAAGCAGACCAAGGCAGGCCAGCAGCACGGTTCAATTCCCGTACTAGCCTCCCCGGACAGGCGCCGGAATGTGGCGACTAGGGGCTTTTCACAGTAACTTCATTTGAAACCTACTTGCGACAATAAGCGATTTTCATTTTTTCGAGCCTTCCTCTTGAGCTTTACAGCAGTTGGGTTTTTTGGTTTAGAGGAGGGGGTAGGGAGGGAAACACTGAAGAAGTGTTTCGGGTTTAAGTGTCACTTGACAACAGCTCCTCCACAAACCATCTTCAAGTTAGGGTGAGCACAACAGACGTATGCAAATTGCCCCTGCAACAGCCAATCAGCAGCTCCGCTCTACTGCCCTCTGCTTGATGCTTGTCTTCCCTTGACCAACTGGGGTCTCTTGCTCAGGTACACCTTCAAGATCGGGTGAGCACAACAGACTTATGCAAATTGGCCCCGCAACAGCCAATCAGCAGCTCCGCTCTACTGCCCTCTGCTGGATGACCAGGAAATTGTAGGCCAGTCAGTCTAACCTCAGTGGTGGGAAAGTTACTCAAACAAATTCTGAGGGACAGAGCTCTTGGATAGACACTGGTTAATCGGGGATAGTTTCTTAAGGGAAGGTCATGTTTGACAAATTGAATTGAATTTTTTGAGTAGCTAACCAGGAATATTGCTGAGGGTAATGTATTTGATGTTGTCGGAATGGATTTTAGCAGAGTTTTTGATACGGTCCTTCATGGCAGACTGGTCAAGAAAATAATGGCCCCTGGGACCCAAGGCAAAGTGGCACATTGGATCCAAAATGGGCTGAGAGGCAGGAAGCAGAGGGTGATAGTGGGAGGGTATTTCTGTGACTGGAAGTCTTTCCAGTGGGAGTCCACGGGGGCTGGGGCTCTTCCTATTTGTGGTGTACATGACTGATTTGGATATATGGGGTATGATCCAAGAAATTCGCAGATGACACGGAAATGGATAGGGTGGTAAATAGTGAGGAGGATAGCTGTAGATTGCTGGAGGATATCAATCGAATCTTAAAGTGGACAGAGCAGTGGCAAATGGAATTCAACCCGGAAAGATGTGAGGTAATGCATTTGGGGAGAGCTAAAAAGGTAAAAGATTACACTATGAATAGTAGGATTCTGGAAAGTACTGGAAATCAGAGAGACCTTTGGGAGCATATCCACAGATCCCTGTAGGTAGAGGGCAAGTAATAATAATCTTTATTTATTTTAAAAAAAATTTTTTATTAAGGTATTTGAAAATTTTTATAACAATAACAATGACATAAACATGGTACAATAAACATTTCCCCCATCTCAATCTTCACACACCCTAATCATAAAACAACAATCCGGCCCTCTTTCCTGCCCCCCACTCCCCCCTTGGAATACTGCACATGCTGACATTTTAATTTTCCCCGAGAAAGTCGACGAACGGCTGCCACCTCCGGGTGAACCCGACCATTGACCCTCTTAAGGTGAACTTTATCTTCTCGAGACTGAGCAACCCAGCCATGTCACTAAGCCAGATCTCTGCACTCGGGGGCTTCGAGTCCCTCCACATTAATAAGATCCGTCTCCGAGCTACCAGGGAGGCAAAGGCCAAGATGTCGGCCTCTTTCGCCCCCTGAACTCCCGGATCTTCCGACACTTCAAAGATCGCTACTTCCGGACTCGGCACCACCCGTGTTTTTAGCACCGTGGACATTGCCTTAGCAAATCCCTGCCAAAACCCTCAAAGCTTTGAGCATACCCAAAACATGTGGACATGGTTTGCTGGGCTTCCCGCGCACCTCGCACACCTATCCTCTACCCCAAAGAACTTGCTCATCCTAGCCACTGTCATGTGTGCCCGGTGGACTATCTTAAATCGTATCAGGCTATGTCTGGCACATGATGAGGAGGTATTAACCCTGCTTAGGGCATCTGCCCATAAACCCGCCTCTGTCTCTCCTCACAGCTCGTCCACTTGACCCTAAGCTCCTACACCGGAGTTTCCTCCGCCTCCGAAAGCTCCTGGTAAATATCCGATACCTTCCCCTCCCACCCAGGTACTGGACACTACTCTGTCCTGTATCCCCCGTGGCGGCAGCAGCGGAAAGGCCGGAACCTGCTTTCTCAGGAAGTCGCGCACCTGCAAACACCTAAACCCGTTCCCTGCTGGCAATTCAAATTTATCCTCCAAGGCTTTCAAGCTGGAAAAGTTCCCATTAATTAAATAGATTCCCCATCCTCCTAATTCCTGCCCTTTGCCATCTCCGGAACTCACCATCCAGCCACCCGGTACAAACCGATGATTATTATAAATCGGGGTCCAAACCGATGCTCCCTCCACTCTCTGATATCTCCTCCATTGCCCTCAGAGTCGCCACCACCACCGGACTTGTGGGGTATCAGGCCGGCGAGAACGGAAGAGGTGCCGTTATCACTGCTCCCAAACTTGTGTCTTTGCATGTTGCCGCCTCCATCTGCTCCCACACCGACCCCTCCCCCGCTACCCACTTCCTAATCATGGCTACATTAGCTGCCCAGTAGTAAATGCAGAAGTTCGGCAACCGCACACAGTCAATAAAGCCCTCACCAAATCCAAACCTTCCCAGCGCCTCCCACAGGTAATTCCACTCCACCTGATCAAAAGCCTTCTCCGCATCCATCGCTACCACCACCTCCTCTCCTTCTGAGGGCATCATAATAATATTCAAAAGCCTTCGAACATTGGTCTTGAGTTGCCTGCCCTTTACAAATCCCTTCTGGTCTTCCCCTATCACCCCCAGGACACAGTCCTCTATCCTTGTGGCCAGTACCATAGCCAGCAGTTTGGCGTCCACATTTAAGTAGAGAAATTGGCCTGTATGACTCGCATTGCTCTGGATCCTTCTCCCGTTTCGGGATCAATGAAATTGAGGCCTGCGACATTGTTGGGGGGGGTGGACTCCCTTCTTTGATTTGATTTATTATTGTCACATATATTAGTATACAGTGAAAAGTATTGTTTCTTGCATGCTGTACAAACAATGCATACCGTACATAAGGAAGGCAGGAGAGGCTGCAGAATATAATGTTACAGTTATAGCAAGGTGTAGAGAAAGGATCAACTTAATACGAGGTAGGTCAATTCAAAAGTCTGATGGCAGTAGGGAAGAAGATGTTCTTGAGTCGGTTGGTACGTGACCTCAAACATTGGTATCTTTTTCCTGTCGGAAGGAGGTGGTAGAGAGTATGGCCAGGGTGCATGGGGTCCTTAATTATGCTGGCTGCCTTTCCGAGGCAGTGGGAATTATAGATAGAGTCAATGGATGGGAGGCTGGTTTGTGTGATGGACTGGGCTACATTCACGACCTTTTGTAGTTTCCTGCGGTCTTGGGCAGAGCAGGCTCCATACCAAGCTGTGATACAACCAGAAATAATGCTTTCTATGGTGCATCTGTAGAAGTTGGTGAGGGTCGTATCTGACATGCCAAATTTCCTCAGTCTTCTGAGAAAGTAGAGTCGTGGGTGGGCTTTCTTAACTATAGTGTCGGCATGGGGGGACCAGGACAGGTTGTTGGTGATCTGTACACCTTAAAAACTTGAAGCTCTCGACCCTTTCTACTTCGTTCCCATTGATGTAGACAGGGGCGTGTTCTCCACTACGCTTCCTAAAGTCAATGATAATCTCCTTCGTTTTGTTGACATTGAGGGAGAGATTATTGTCGTTGCACCAGTTCACCAGATTCTCTATCTCATTCCTAAACTCTGTCTCGTCATTGTTTGAAATCCGACCCACTACGGTGGTGTTATCAGCAAATTTGAAGATCGAGTTGGAGGGGAATTTGGCCACACAGTCCTAGGTGTATAAGGAGTATAGTAGGGGGCTGAAGACACAGCCTTGTGGGGCACCGGTGTTGAGGATGATCGTGGAGGAGGTGTTGTTGCCTATCTTTACTGATTGTGGTCTGTGGGTTAGAAAGTTCAGGATCCCGTCACAGAGGGAGGAGCCGAGGCCAAGGCCACCGAGTTTGGAGATGAGTTTCGTAGGAATTATGGTGTTGAAGGCTGAGCTGTAGTCGATAAATAGGATTCTGACATGGAACACCTAGATAACAAAGACACCCATGTTATCTAGGTGCAGGGCCATGGAGATGGTGTCTGCTGTGGACCTGTTGCAGCGGTAGGCAAACTGTAGTGGATCAAGGCAATTGGGGAGGCTGGAGTTGATTCATGCCATGACTAACCTTTCGAAGCACTTCATGATGGATGTCAGAGCCACTGGACGATAGTCATTAAGGCACGCTGCTTGACCTTTTTTTTGGTACAGGGATGATGGTCGTCTTCTTGAAGCAGAACTTGTCCCTCTCTTGCTTCATTAAATGTCCTCACCAGCAGTGGGCTCAATATCTCTGAAAACGTCTTATATAGAATTCCACCGGATAGCCGTCGGGCCCCAGGGCCTTGCCCGACTGCATGCCCTCCAGTCTCTCGATTATTTCCTCAATCTCAGTTGGGGTTCCCAGCCCTTCCACCAGCTCCTCATCTACCCAAAAACTGCCTCATCCCCTCCACCCCAGCCGGGGGTTCCGACTCATATAATTTACTATAAAAGTCCTTAAACACCTCATTCACCCCCACTGGGTCCAGGACAGTATTCCCGCCTCTACCTTTACTTTACCTATTTCCCTGGCCGCTTCCCTTTTCCTGAGCTGGTGCGCTCACATTCTGCTTGCCTTTTCCCCGTACTCCTAAATCGCCCCCCCCCCCCCTCCCCCTTGACTTCCTCAACTGTTCCACCGCTTTCCCTGTGGTCAACAGCCCAAACTCCGCCTGTAGCCTCCGTCGCTCCCTCAGTATCCCCACGTCCGGGGCCTTCGAGTATCTCCTGTCCACCTGGAGTATCTCCTCAACTAACTTATCCCTCTCAGCCCGTTCCACCTTTTCTCTAGGCCCGTATCGAGATTAATTCCCCTCTGACCACTGCCTTCTGAGCTTCCCAAACCGTCGCTGTAAAGACCTCCCCCGTATCATTTGTTTCCAGGTAGTTCTGGATGAACTTGTTAACCCGCCCACAGATCGCTTCGTCCGCTAGCAACCCCACATCCAGTCCCCACAGCGGGCGTTGCCCTCTCTCCACACTAACTCGTAGATCCACCCAATGTGCGACATGATCCGACACTGCGATTGCCGAGTACTCCGTATCCACCACCCTCGGTATTAGTGCCCTGCTCAGAACAAAAAAGTCGATGCGAGAGTATACCTTGTGGACATGTGAGAAAAAAGAAAGCTCCTTCGCCCTCGGCCATGCAAACCTCCATGGGTCTACACCCCCATCTGTTCCATAGACCCCTTCAATTCCTTGCCGCGGCCGGCCTCCTCCCTGTCCTGGATTTTGACCGGTGTTGGAATCTGTAATTGAAAGAATGTTAACTCCTGGCTGGCTCGTCAATTGTTGAGAATCTTTCATTTGAAGGGATCTTAACCTGCCGAACTACGCCAAGTTTGGATTTTGCATCTTGCAATTCTTCAACAACTGCAATTAGTTTGGCAGGTTAAGATCCCTTCAAATTAAAGATTCTCAACAATTGGCGAGCCAGCCAGGAGTTAACATTCTTTCAAATACAAGATTCTAACATTGGCGAGCCAGCCAGGAGTTAAGATTCTTTCAATTACAGAACCGGTCCAATTCCGGATCAATGACTGTGTTAAAATCTCCTCCCATAATCAGGTTATGTGACTCTAAGTCTGGAATCTTACCTAATACCTGCCTCATAAATTCCACATCGTCCCAATTCAGAACATATATGTTCATGAGCACCACCCGCGCCCCCTCCAGTTTCCCACTCCCCATTATGTACCTACCCCCCTTGTCTGACACGATTTTCCCTGTCTCGAATGCCACTCGTTTGCTGATCAAGATCACTACCCCCCCTGGTCTTTGAGTCCAGCCCTGAGTGGAATACTTGGCTAACCCACCCATCAATCTAGTCTGGTCTGTAACCTTAGTTGTGTCTCTCGTAGCATTGCCACGTCCGCCTTCAGCCCCCTCAAATACGCAAACACGCGAGTCCTCTTGACCGGTCCATTCAACCCTTTTTTAAAAAATATATATTTTTTATTAAGGTTATCTAACACAATTTTTTCCCCTTACAAACAGTAACCCCCCCCCCCCCGTAACAAAATAACGCAAAATCTCCCTGAGCAAGATATATACATGGCAAGATGATATATTTACATAGCTTTATACACTGGCTCTTGGCCGCACGTACCGTTTCTCCCCGCCCTCCATGCCATCTCCCGCTCGTCCATCCGCTCAAACAATCTCTCGTTCTCCCCCCACGCCCCAGGGTTGCTGCTGCTGCTGCTGCTGACCGACCACCATTCAACCCTTAACGTTCCATGTAATCAGCCTGGTCGGGGGGGGGGGAGCTTACTGTGCCCCCCCCCTCCCGTGCCAGTTAGCCATCACCCTTTTTAGGCCAGCCTCTGGCTCACGCCCTCTGCCTCCTCGAGCCCCCCACTTGGGCATTCGCTGTTCCCGATCTCCCATTTGTCCCTGTAACATAGAACATAGAACATAGAACAATACAGCGCAGTACAGGCCCTTCGGCCCACGATGTTGCACCGAAACAAAAGCCATCTAACCTACACTATGCCATTATCATCCATATGTTTATCCAATAAACTTTTAAATGCCCTCAATGTTGGCGAGTTCACTACTGTAGCAGGTAGGGCATTCCACGGCCTCACTACTCTTTGCGTAAAGAACCTACCTCTGACCTCTGTCCTATATCTATTACCCCTCAGTTTAAAGTTATGTCCCCTCGTGCCAGCCATATCCATCCGCGGGAGAAGGCTCTCACTGTCCACCCTATCCAACCCCCTGATCATTTTGTATGCCTCTATTAAGTCTCCTCTTAACCTTCTTCTCTCCAACGAAAACAACCTCAAGTCCATCAGCCTTTCCTCATAAGGTTTTCCCTCCATACCAGGCAACATCCTGGTAAATCTCCTCTGCACCCGCTCCAAAGCCTCCACGTCCTTCCTATAATGCGGTGACCAGAACTGTACGCAATACTCCAAATGCGGCCGGACCAGAGTTCTGTACAGCTGCAACATGACCTCCCGACTCCGGAACTCAATCCCTCTACCAATAAAGGCCAACACTCCATAGGCCTTCTTCACAACCCTATCAACCTGGGTGGCAACTTTCAGGGATCTATGTACATGGACACCTAGATCCCTCTGCTCAGCCACACTTTCAAGAACTTTACCATTAGCCAAATATTCCGCATTCCTGTTATTCCTTCCAAAGTGAATCACCTCACACTTCTCTACATTAAACTCCATTTGCCACCTCTCAGCCCAGCTCTGCAGCTTATCTATATCCCTCTGTAACCTGCTACATCCTTCCACACTATCGACAACACCACCGACTTTAGTATCGTCTGCAAATTTACTCACCCACCCTTCTGCGCCTTCCTCTAGGTCATTGATAAAAATGACAAACAGCAACGGCCCCAGAACAGATCCTTGTGGTACTCCACTTGTGACTGTACTCCATTCTGAACATTTCCCATCAACCACCACCCTCTGTCTTCTTTCAGCTAGCCAATTTCTGATCCACATCTCTAAATCACCCTCAATCCCCAGCCTCCGTATTTTTTGCAATAGCCTACCGTGGGGAACCTTATCAAACGCTTTGCTGAAATCCATATACACCACATCAACTGCTCTACCCTCGTCTACCTGTTCAGTCACCTTCTCAAAGAACTCAATAAGGTTTGTGAGGCATGACCTACCCTTCACAAAGCCATGCTGACTATCCCTGATCATATTATTCCTATCTAGATGATTATAAATCTTGTCCCTTATAATCCCCTCCAAGACTTTACCCACTACAGACGTGAGGCTCACCGGTCTATAGTTGCCGGGGTTGTCTCTGCTCCCCTTTTTGAACAAAGGGACCACATTTGCTGTCCTCCAGTCCTCTGGCACTATTCCTGTAGCCAATGATGACATAAAAATCAAAGCCAAAGGTCCAGCAATCTCTTCCCTGGCCTCCCATAGAATCCTAGGATAAATCCCATCAGGTCCCGGGGACTTATCTATTTTCAGCCTGTCCAGAATTGCCAACACCTCTTCCCTACGTACCTCAATGCCATCTATTCTATTAGCCTGGGGCTCAGCATTCTCCTCCACAACATTATCTTTTTCCTGAGTGAACACTGACGAAAAATATTCATTTAGTATCTCGCCTATCTCTTCAGACTCCACACACAATTTCCCATCCCTGTCCTTGACTGGTCCTACTCTTTCCCTAGTCATTCGCTTATTCCTGACATACCTATAGAAAGCTTTTGGGTTTTCCTTGATCCTTCCTGCCAAATACTTCTCATGTCCCCTCCTTGCTCGTCTTAGCTCTCTCTTTAGATCCTTCCTCGCTACCTTGTAACTATCCATCGCCCCAACCGAAACTTCACACTTCATCTTCACATAGGCCTTCTTCTTCCTCTTAACAAGAGATTCCACTTCCTTGGTAAACCACGGTTCCCTCGCTCGACGCCTTCCTCCCTGTCTGACCGGTACATACTTATCAAGAACACGCAGTAGCTGATCCTTGAACAAGCCCCACTTATCCAGTGTGCCCAACACTTGCAGCCTACTTCTCCAACAGTTCCTCCCCTGTCAGCAAAGCAGCTCTATTTCTCCCCCCCCCTCTTTCTCTCTCTTTCCCCCCCAGCAACAACACTAGAAACCCAACCCCCCCCCAAGTCAAGCTCCAGCTTCACAACTGCTCGCCCCCCACTGCTTCCGTGAGTCAGCTGACCCATGCTGACTTAATGGCGCCCATCCCTGGCACTAAGCAGTCTGCCTCCCCATTGTTCTCTCCCCTCTTCCCCCCCCCCCCCCCACTTGAACAAACATATTAAGAACATCACATTCCCCAGTAAACAAACATCAGAAAAAACAGTGAAGAAACAGTCACTTTAGCAAAAAACAACCTCACCCAAAAACAGAACCAGCCCCAAACCCCCCCCCCCCCCGCCCCCCCTGCAAACCAAAGTTAGACCATAAGACAGGAGTGGAAGTAAGGCCATTCGGCCCATCGAGTCCACCCCACCATTCAATCATGGCTGATTTCCACTCTATTTACCCGCTCTCTCTCCATAGCCCTTAATTCCTCGAGAAATCAAGAATTTATCAACTTCTGTCTTAAAGACACTCAACGTCCCGGCCTCCACCGCCCTCTGTGGTAATGAATTCCACAGACCCACCACTCTCTGGCTGAAGAAATTTCTCCTCATCTCTGTTCTAAAGTGACTCCCTTTTATTCTAAGGCTGTGCCCCCGGGTCCTAGTCTCCCCTGCTAATGGAAACAACTTCCCTACATCCACCCTATCTAAGCCATTCATTATCTTGTAAGTTTCTATTAGATCTCCCCTCAGCCTCCTAAACTCCAATGATTATAATCCCAGGATCCTCAGACGTTCATCGTATGTTAGGCCTACCATTCCTGGGATCATCCGTGTGAATCTCCGCTGGACCCGCTCCAGGGCCAGTATGTCCTTCCTGAGGTGTAGGGCCCAAAATTGCTCACCGTATTCTAAATGGGGCCTAACTAATGCTTTATAAAGCTTCAGAAGTACATCCCTGCTTTTATATTCCAAGCCTCTTGAGATTAATTAAATTATGGTCAGCAGGAACTATAAATTACACATTAGGCCACAACTGGTGTACTGCGTGCAGTTCTGGTCACCACATTATAGGAAAGATGTGATTGCGCAGGAGAGGGTGTAGAGGAGATTCACCAGGATGCTGCCTGGAACAGAGGGTCTGAGCTATGTGGATAGGCTGGGGCTGTTTTCCTTGGAACAGCGATGGTTGAGAGGGGGCCTGGTAGAGCTGTATAAGGTTATGAGGGCCATAGATGGGGTGGATAGGAGGGTACTTCTTCCATTAGTAGAGGAGTCAATGACCAGGGGAACATAGATTTAAAGTAAGAGGTGGAACACTAACAGGAATTGAGGAGAAACCTTTTCACCCAGAGTGTGGTCGGAGTCTGGAACTCACTGCCTGAAAGGGTGGTTGAGTCAGAAACTCTTGTGACATCTAAGAAGTATTTAGGTATTCACTTGTGTTGCCATAACCTCCAGGACTATGGGCCAAGCGCTGAAAAATGGAATTAGTGTAGTCAGATCGTTAATGACAGGTGTGGACACGATTGGCTGACTAACCGCCTTCTGCGTGATAAATGTCTATGAATCTATTAATAGGGAATTAGAGACCAGTTAACCTAACATCAGTAGTGAGGAAATGCTAGAGTTGGATGTGATAACAGGACACTTGGAAAGTGTCAACAGAATTAGACAAAGTCAACATGGATTTATGAAAGGGAAATTATGTTTGACAAACCGACAATTTTTTTTGAGGGTGTAACTAGTAGAGTAGATCGGGGAGAACCAGTGGATGTGGTGTATTTGGATTTTCAGAACGGTTTTGATAAAGTCCCATGTGAGGGGTTAGTGTGCAAAATTAAAGAACATGGGATTGGGGGTAATATATTGGCATAGATTGAAAATTGGTTAGCAAACAGAAAGCAGCAGAAATAAATGCGTCTTTTTCGAAGTGGCGGCGGTGACTGGTGGGAGGGATCAGTGTTTAGGCCCCAGCTATTCACAATATATATCAATTATTTGGCTGAGGGAACCAAACGTAGTATTTCCAAGTTTGCTGATGACACGAAACTTGGTGGGAATGTGAGTGACGAGGAGCATTGTTAAGTCTTCCAAGGTGATTTAGGTAAGTTGAGTGAGTGGGCAAATACATGGCGGATGCAGGATAACCTGGGTAAGTGTGCAACAAAGGTTCACCAGACTGATCCCTGGGATACAGACTGGATGCTGGGATAATGTTTCCTCTGGCTGCGGGTGTCGCAGTCTCAGGATACAGGATAGGTAATTTAGGACAGATGAGGAGAAACCTCTTCACTCGGAGGGAGGTGAACCTGTGGAATTCCCTGCCATAGAAGTTTGTGGAGGCCACACCACTGAATACATTTAAGAAAGAAACAGATTTCTAGACTCTAAAAGGGGTATGGGGAGTGCGCAGGAGTACGGCGTTGAGAGGGAGAATCAGCCATACTCTTATTAAATGGTGGAACAGGCATGGAGGGTCGAATTACCCACTCTTGCTTCTGCTTTCCATGTCTCTTTTTTTTTCTCCTAGTAGCAGAAGTGTACTCTTGTTTCCATATACAGAAAAGTACTTTTTATTGAAAAGTTCATGCAAGAGCAGAAATCATTACATTCAGCCCTGACTGTTTTAAATCCGAGCTTTGCCTTGTCTTCCATTCTTTTATTGGACTTACTATTCAAAGTCCTAAGATTGCAACCTTTTTATTACTGTTGCTGCAGCTCCTCTTCTCCAGTGCTGTCATGTACAGAGTCTGCTGTCATAAGTGGGTCAGATGTATTGTGACTTGCACAGTTTCCTTTCGAGCACGCGTGCATAATTAACCAAACTGCTATCCCACTTTTACCATTGACCATAAACAATAAGAAATGCGCATGTACATTGCAGTGATATTGTTCGAGTGCACTTGGGGTATAAGTAACTCAGTGACCCTGGTGTTTTGGGGCCCTTGGATAGTTGCAGTGTCCAGGTTGCACATTCTTTTCAAGTCAGAGTTCAGCACCAAGAGGTTTGTGCCGACAATAACTTTAACTTTAACCTGTGCACCTGGAACTGCCATTAAGGGCGGCATGTGGCACAGTGGTTAGCACTGCTGCCTCACAGCTCCAGGGATCCGGGTTCAATTCTGGCCTCGGGTGACTGTGAAGTTTGCACGCTCTCCCAGTGTCTGCGTGGGTTTCCTCCCACGGGCCAAAGATGTGCAGGTTAGGTGGATTGGCCATGCTAAATTGCCCCTTAGTGTCCAAAAGGTTAGGTGAGGTTACTGGGTTATGAGGATAAGGTGGAGGCATGGGCTTAAGTGGGGTACTCTTTCTAAGGGCTGGTGCATACTCGATGGGCCGAATGGCCGCCTCCTACACTGTAAAAATTCTATGAGTGCTATTCAGTTAAAACAAGCGATGCTTTTCAATATTGAAGGCAAGATCAGGTGATGGAACTAACAAAAGGAGCGGAAGGTGGTAGGAGGTATTTATGGGAACACTGGTCTAGGACCTCTCAACCTGAACAAGCTCTGACCTCGGGATCTTTTGAGCCAATGTCCAGAAATTATAAATATTTAGAATAAACTAGGCTGATTTTCCAGTCGCTGGAGAGGATCCCGAACTGACAATAAATGGAACCGAGCCCTGGTGTTCTGAAAATCAGACTAGAGGTTAGTGAGTTTAAAAACATTGCAGATATTGGAAATACAACCAATACAGCACAAAGTTATTATTTTATAATAGACAGATGAGCGGGAGTGCGTTTCCTTTGTGTATTTCATTTCCAGGACCTATGCTGAGTTTTAATAGTGATACTGAACTTTTACCATTAGAGGTCCTACGTGAGCTTTGCAAATAAACTTTGGAAAAGCCTTTAAAATGTCTAAATATAAGTCAGACGCTGTCTGATTTCTCTTCCCTAACTGCCCCCTTCCCAAGTTGTGGGATGTGGGGGTTGAGGAATATTGGTGCTGTGGAATCTTTCACCTACCAAGCAACAACAAGAAAAAGTGCGCCATAATTCGTAGACCAAACAGCAAAAGGTCCATAATTGAACTGTGACCTAATTCAATAGAGATTTTAAAATGTGGACGGCTAGTCACAATAAAATATTTATTTACTTAAAAGGCTCCTCTATCCTCATTTCATAAGTAGTACAGACAAGAATTTTGGGCAAATACAACAAAACATTTTGTCTGTTGGTACAGTAATGTCATTTGAGGGCTATTGTTTGATAAAATGCTCAGATATTTGGACTGTGGTCAAGTGATTAGAACTCAATATTCATAACATGGGAACCCTTTGTAATTTGACATTAAAACAATGGAAAATCGGCCTAATTTATTCCAAGCATTTGACCTTAAATGGGGATATTTCCAGATATTGGTTCTAAATACCCCTCGGGAGAGAGGTCATTTCTCGTTCATGTTGAGGGGTCCTGGACCAGTGTCCCCACAAACACCACCTACCACCTACTGCTCCCTGAGTTAATGTTCTCAAGTCAGTGTTTGAAAGATTGTGTTTTTTTAATGAAACTTTCTAAGCTTTTCGTAGAATACAGAGTTCTTCTAACATTTCAGTGATCATTGTGAGCCCCACTGAAGGTGAAGTTCACTGACCACTATTTGCAACTGATATTGAACTGTTTTTGCAAGCTTGTATGATTTGAGGTAGCCTCTATCCTCAGATATTGGTTACATAACCTTCAGTCTCTTGAAACATTCATCACATGGTACACATTAGGTAGGTCACCCATACAAGAGTTATTTTCTTTTAAGTTTGAGAAATTATTAGGGTTAGTGTATATCATTCAGACTAATGGAGAAATAGTCCTACAACAAGATGTATGGAAGGAAGTCTCAGCAACGCATTTGGCCGAGACCATTGAATCTTTTTGGCTGTCTCCATTTACAGCCTTTTGGACTGGCATCTAACAACAACAATCGCTTATTGTCACAAGTAGGCTTCAATGAAGTTACTGTGAAAAGCCCCTAGTCGCCACATTCCGGCGTCTGTTCGGGGAGGCCAGTACGGGAATTGAACCTGCGCTGCTGGCTTTGTTCTGCATTACAAGCCAGCTGTTTAGCCCACTGTACTAAACCAGCCCCTCTGGGCGATTTATATAGGAAAGCTGCCTATGTGGAGTATATGCTACCTGGGCTCCCTTGACCCTGATCCCACTGAACTCTTGACCACCGAACTTTCATCTATGGAGCCAAGCTAGCTGACATTGTAATCCTGAGGTACTGTACAATAATACCTGTGGCCTGTGCTATCACAGAATTGTTACGGCGCAGAAGGCGTTGAATTGGCCCTCTGTGTCAACACTGACTCTCCGAACGAGCTTCATGACTTAGTGCAGGGTATGGGGAAATGGCACTTTGTTTCTATTCAAATAATCATCTAATGCCCTCTTGGCTGCCTTGATTGAACCTGCTTCCACCACACTTCCAGACAGTGCATTCCAGACAAACCATTCGTCGTGTGATGAAGCTTTTTCCTCACATTACAGCTGCTTCCTTTGCAAATCATTTTAAATCCGTGCCCCCTCGTTCCTGATCCTTTTATGAGCGGGAACTGTTTCTCCCCATCTACTCATGATTTAGAAAATCTCTTATCAAACCTCCTCTTAGCCGCCTTCTCTCCAGGTAGAACAGTCCCAATCTATCGTCATAAGTTCCTCATCACTGGAACCATGCTTGTAAACCTCTTCTGCACCCTCCAATGGGCTCACATCCTTAAAGTGTGGTACACAATATTCCAGCTGAGATCTAACTGGTATCCTGTATAAGTTCAGCAGGTGATGGCATAGTGGTATTGCCACTGTACCAGTAAACCAGAAACCCAGGGTAATATTTTGGGGACCCGGGCTCAAATCCCACCACTGCACATGGCGGAATTTGTATTCCATAAAAATCTGGAATTGAGTCTAATGATGACCATGAAACCATTGGCGATTTGTTGTAAAAACCCATCTGGTTCACTCATGTCCTTTCTGCCATTCTTACCTGGTCTGGCCTACATGTGACTCCAGATCCACAGCAATGTGGCTGACTCTAACTGCCCCCTAAAGGGCAATTGGGGACGGACAATAAATTCTGGCCCAGCCTGCGACACACTCATCCCATTAAAAAAAACTAATTTAAAAGAATGTAAAAGTAGAAAACGTTGATCTTGGGTAAGCAAGGGATGTGGAAACCGGGTGGGATGAGGCATAAGATTTATATCTGAAACAGAAGTATAAATCTGTAGATCAGTTGGTACTGTGATGCGAAGGGAGGAGTTTGCCTTTCTGGTATGGACAGCATGAGAACCCCTATTTGTTTTGGATAAGGCTGCATTTGCTGCGAATGTTTACTTCATGACGTCATTTGAAGTGCGAGTACTCGTCAGTCAGGCCGAAATAAAGTACAATAAACTGCCGTTCTATCTTTGAGGACCCTAGAATTTAACTTTCAGTTCTCGACGAGGTTCAGTGCTCTGACACAACCCGTGTACACATTTGATACACTCTGCCCAGCATTTTCCATTATATATGTGGTGAATGTATAGTACTAGTAATTCACCAGTGTATTAGTATCATGTTCTGCCATTGTGTTACAGCTGTTATGTTGTTGACCTTGTGGGCTCCACCTATGGGCCATTGTGTGGCTTCACCCACAGAGGGATATGTTGGGGCATGTACGGGCTCCACCCATGGCTCCTCCCCTTGAAAGGAAGTATAAAGAGCAGTTGACCTGTAGGCGGTTCACAGTATTGTACCAGTCGCAGGCAGGCACTATTCTAAGCTGATTAAAACCACCGTTTACTTCTACTCGTGTCTTTGAGTGAATTGATGGTCGCATCAGGTTATTCATACCGTTTTCTCTTTTGCTTGCTTTGTTGTTGGAAAATTATGTCAGGAATCTGGAGAACCGACACCGATGCATCAAAAATCTGCAGTGTTGAGGTGTGCAATGTTGTGGGATGTTTTGCAGGTTGGGCTAGCATTAGTCTATACTGCAGCTAGTCTCTTGCTTATATTCTGACTTCTTATCTGTATGACTGCAGTTCCCCACTCATTTCATTGATCATGCTAAATCAATTTACAATGGTGCTATAGACCCTGATGCCACCCAAGTTTTGAAGGATCCACCATCGGGTTTCGGCATATGTGCCGACAGGTGCTCATGTGCAGATGGATATCTGCAGCCATCTTGCATTGGCAAGAGACGGTGCTTTTACAATTGGCCACAGCTGGTTTCTTCTATTACTCCTCCTCCCCATGTCTTTATTTTAATTGATTGTTTCTGGTTTCCCTATTGCCTATTTGGAATATGTGGCAGTAAGATTTATTATCAGCAGCTTCAACTGTTCTGTTCTTTGGTTACAAAAACAATACTGATTTTTAAAAGTTGCCTCCATTGACAGTCCGATGATAAACATGTCTTGGCAGTAAGGTAATAGAGTAATAGAATTTTACAGCACAGCACGAGGCCCTTCGGCCTATCCTGTCTGTGCCGGTTGTCAGCGTTTACATTTGCGGATTTGAAAGATCGCTTATCGTGAATTATCGATATAGATCCACTCCTCAAAAGTTCCATTGTTAATTTGCCACCTTCAGTAATTGCTCTCCAGGCCACAGAGAAATTATCTGTGTTTTCTTTTAACCCAACAGGTAACTTCAACAGTAGAGTTTATGTGCCTGCTGATCTTTGGTCTACGTCTGTTACATTTCTCAAAGATTACTCCCACCAAGGTGTTTTGGAAAGATGCAAAAAACATCTGCATCATTGTCAGCATATTGGTGAGTGTGAAATCTGAATAAATGTAATGTGATTTTGCCGATCATTGTGCAGGCTGCCATTTGTGTGGTCAATCGCTTGGAAGTCAAGAGTGAAGTGCTCTCGAGCAGGAGATCCATTGTGTCATGTGAGGGTCCCTTTAAGAAAAGTGTGTTTTATCAAATGGCTGTAGTGATGTCACTGTATGGGTGGAACTGGGATGTGATTCTCTCTTTTACTTTCGTTTTGAGCTGGAAGCTGCTTTGTGGCTCGAGTTTTTTGGTTTTGTTTCCAGTTGGGAGCTGCATTCCAACAAAGAAGGTATATGTTTTGTCTCTCTCTGCATGCTAAAGAATGTCTCCAGACCACTTGATAACTTCAAAGTAATATCTGCTTTCTGTAAGGAATTCAAACCTACTGTTTTTGTAGAAAAATGGTGTTTGGCTTATGGATGTTGTTAGGAAAGTTACTACGGGTTACCTATAGAGTACTGTATCTTGGGGGAGGGGGGGGGCTGGTATTTGTGTTTGTAGTTGATAAGATGTTTACTGTGGGTTTATAAAATGTTAACTGGATTCATAGAATAAACATTTTTTGTTTAAAAATGCTTAAGATCTCTGTTGCATAACAGCTGGAAAGTGGGCCCTTGTGCTCCTCATAACCAAAATCTATTAGAAGTTGTAGGTCAGGTGAACTCCATGATATGCTTTGGTGTTCTCTAAACCCTGGCCCATAACAATTGACACTATTGAAAAGAGCAAGAGGTTCTTCAGTTCTTGCCAACATTCTCCCTCAGATGATATCACAAAGTAACATTTCTCTGGCTGTTTCTTTACTTGCTGTTTGTGGACCTTCTGTGAAAATAATTTGTCAGGTGCTGACATGTAGACAAACTGTGCCTACATATCAGAACTTAGCCATTGGGTGTAAGGTATTGGAAACTGAGGAAACCCCAGAGATTTTATTTGAAATTACATTAAGAATCTTACTGAAATGTTTCAATATTCTGCTTGTGATTTTTTTTTTTTTTTTTTTTTTTAAGCTGTTTTTTTTAATACAAACTTTTTTCCCTTCCTCCCTCCCTGAAGTCTTGTACTGGGGAATGATCACTCCCACATTCTCTGGCTTTTTACTCAGCTCTTCATTTACACTTGCCATTGGGAAACCACTAGATGGCAATCAGGAGCATGATCATTCGATATTGGATTTACCCTTGCATGTCACTATTTGTGCTCTCCTGTGCCTCTCATCCCATAGTGGTGAGCTTTGCCCAGCTTATAAAAATGTTGTTTATAAATTACGTGGTAAGATAATGCAGAACAGTTTTGACAGATTTTAAAAGTGCTGCATTTCTTCACTTCCAGCTCACAGTGATGGACATGATTATATACTTGACTCTGACAGAAACTGGATATTTTGTCGTCAGGTGGTCCAGAATCCTGAGGCCACTGTTTTGTGTCAACTTCACCGAAAGTCGTCAGGTGAGCCTAATCTTTTAACTTTTATTTTGCATCAGAATATCAATCCAGAACTAAAGGCCTGCACTTATTTTTAAACACAGCAAGATGAGAAACTTGTGAAATATTTCTCCAATGTTGTCTTCTGTAGCATGGTGCAGAGCCAACATGTCCCACCCCAGGAGCATGTTTGCCATCGAATACCACTAATTACAATTGTTAGTATTACAGTTTCTTGTATTTCAGCTCCGAAGAGCCTTCAGGAATATCCGCAACACTCTTCCGGAGATCACCTATGTCTTTGTGCTGTTTATGTTCAGTGTTGCAGTGTTTTCTCTCATGGCTTTGAAGTTGTTTGCGAAAAGGTAAACTAGTTAAATTATATATTTTTTTAAATGATCATAACTTTCCTTTCTTGACGAATTGCCCCTCTGCCTTTGCTTTGCACAGCTCCACAGCCACTCTCTAATATATCATCTTGCTGCAATTATACAGGGCCTTGGGTGAGGCCAAACTGGAATATTGTGCCTCTTCCTATTTTGGTGCTTCAAGTCGATATTAGAATACCATGGCATTATTTGAAACGGAACAGTAGTTTCCCCCTACTTTCTGGCCAACATTCCTTTCCCAACGAAAACCGGAAAAATTATCCTCCAGTCATTTATCCAATTCCTGTTCAATGTCGCTGACCGCCAATGTGTCAGGAACAGCTGCAATTGTGCCCTCTGATGCATAGAATCAGAACTGTGCCTTGCAACCATCAGAAGTTGTCGAGGTAATGCACAATGGGTTCACACCTGTGACTTAGGAGGCAAGAAATTTAGTTCTATCAATTTGGGTTCACTAGACAGCCAACAAAGGTTGATTAGGTCACAGGGAATGAAATAATGCCTCCCATATCAACACTATTCTTATGGTTAAATACGAATAAGACAACAGTTGGCAAATGGCCTCAATATACTTTGGTGCAGGTTATTAAAACTCGCCGCAGGTAAGATTATATTTTAACTGGAAAGTCCCATGAACAAGTTGAAAAGGCTTTGCAGAATGAGTTCCTTTACAGCCTGAATGGTGGGATTCTTATTCTCCGGTCATGGCTTTAAGTCTTCAATATTTCACTCAAGACATTTTCTTTTGATTTTCTTTCAAACCAAAAAGTGTCCTTAAACTAACTGTTAAACTACTGAAATTCTTTGAGGATGTAACTAGTATAGTTGCCGAGGGGGAGCCAGTGGACATGGTATATTTGGACGTTCAGAAAGCTTTTGACAAAGTCCCGCACAAAAGATTAAATGTGTAAAATTACAGCGCATGGTATTAGGGCTAGTATTGAGGTGGACTGGTTGGCAGACAGGAAACAAAGAGTAGGAATTAATGGGATTTTTCAAATTGGCATGGTAGATATTGTATGTTTCCTATTGGTCAAGCTGTATGGTAGCTCCGCCCTGCAAGGCGGGGTATAAGAGCCCGTGCCTCCCCAGCAGCCTTCTTTCCGTACCTGAGCTGCAGGGGGAAACATCTAGCTTATTAAAGACTTCAGTTGGACTACAACCTCGCTTTAGTGGTCATTGATTGTGCATCAATTTAATAAGCTAGATTTAAAAGGATGGAGCTCCGAATAAAGCCGGAGTGTCTGCAACTCAGCCCCCACGTGGCGAACTCAGCGGCAACCTTCAAGCACTGGCTGGCGTGTTTTAAAGGATATCTCTGAACGGCCGAAAACACACCCACGGGAGAACAGAAATTGCAAGTCCTGCACTCGAGGGTGAGCCTGGAAATTTACACCCTCATCGAGGACGCGGGCAACTTCGATGCAGCAATGGAGCTGCTAAAAGGACGTTATATTCACCCGGTAAACCAGGTCTACGCCCGACATCTGCCAGCAACGAGGCGGCAAATCCCTGGGGAATCGCTGGAAGAGTTCTACCGTGCGCTCCCCGTGTTGGGGAGAAACTGCGGCTGCCCGCAAGTTTCGCCGAGCGACCACACAGAACTCTTGATCCGGGACACTTTCGTGGCAGGTATGCTGTCCTCCCAAATCCGCCAGCGATTGCTGGAAAAAGACACCCTAGGCCTCAAGGAGGCACGGGCCCTTGCAGGCTCCCTGGATGTGGCCTCCAGAAACGTCCGCATTTACATTCCCGACCACGCGGCAGCCCTCTGGGCAGCGTGGAACCCCTCCGCAGCCGACCCCGAGACATCCCCCATCCCCCCACAAGCTTGTGCTGCAAGGTGGCCTGGCAACCTCGGGCGGGGGGGGGGGGGGGGCCCGCTGCTACTTTGCGGGTAGGTCAAGTACCCCTGGCAGTGCTGTCCAGCCTGCGCATCCACCTGCAAGGGATGCGGTTAAAAACGGCCACTTCGTGGTGGTATGCCAGGCCCGTGCGGCCGCCGCGGTCTCCGGCGGCGAATGCGGGCCGCCACCACAAACCTCTCCATGGTCCCCGTGCGACCAGCGGGCGCCGCCATCTTCCTCCTCCAGGGCCATGTGCGGCCCCCGGGCGCCACCATCTTGTCCCGCAGGCGCCACGTTCGATGGATGGGCGCCGCCATTTTGTGAACCCCCAGCCATGTGCGATCAATGGGAGCCGCCATCTTGGATGGAATCCCAGGGCCCCAGTTCGGCTGACCGCACACCGCCCGAAGAGAACACTCAACTGCTGCGATTAGCCTCGGTGACCCTGGACCAGACCCGGCCTCGAACACTCAACTGCTACAACAACAGTACTAATCAACGGGCACGAGACGACCTGTTTAATCATCTCTGGGAGCACGGAGAGCTTCATACACCCTGACACGGTAAGGCGCTGTTCTCTCCTCCTCCACCCCGTTAATCAAAAACTCTCCCTGGCCTCCGGTTCCCACTCAGTAGAGATAAAGGGGTTTTGTGTAGCAAACCTCACAGTCCAGGGAAGGGAGTTCAAAAAGTACCGGCTCTACCCCACATCTATGCAGCCACACTCCTAGGTTTAGACTTACAGTGTAATCTCCAAAGTCTAACTTTCAAATTCGGCGGCCCTATACCCCCCCCCCCCCCCCCCCCCCCCCCTCACTGTCTGCGGCCTCGCGACCCTCAAGGTCGATCCGCCTTCCCTGTTTGCGAACTTCACCCCGGATTGCAAACCCATCGCCACCAGGAGCAGACGGTACAGTGCTCAGGACCGGATCTTTATTAGGTCAGAGGTCCAAAGGCTACTGAGGGAAGGAGTCATTGAAGCTAGCAACAGTCCCTGGAGAGCTCAAGTAGTGGTGGTAAAGACCGGGGAGAAGCATGGGATGGTCATCGACTACAGTCAGACCATCAACAGGTTTACGCAGCTGGACGCGTGCCCCCTCCCCCGCATATCCGACCTGGTAAACAGGATCGCGCATTACAGGGTCTTCTCCACGGTGGATCTCAAGTCCACCTACCACCAGCTCCCCATCCGCACTAGTGACCACAAATACACTGCCTTTGAGGCAGATGGGCGGCTCTATCACTTCTTAAGGGTTCCCTTCTGTGTCACCAACGGGGTCTCGGTCTTCCAGCACGAGATGGACCGGATGGTTGACCGGTACAGTTTACGGGCAACATTCCCGTATCTCGATAATGTCACCATCTGCGGCCATGACCAGCAGGACCACGACACCAACCTCCGAAAATTCCTCCAGACTGCAAAGATCCTTAACCTTGCATGTAACAAGGATAAATGCGTGTTTAGCACCGACCGCCTAACCATCCTCGGCTACGTAGTGCGAAATGGAGTTATAGGCCCCGACCCTGAATGTATGCGTCCCCTTATGGAGTTCCCCCTCCCTCACTGCTCCAAGGCCCTGAAGCGCTGTCTAGGGTTTTTCTCTTACTACGCCCAGTGGGTCCCCAACTATACGGACAAGGCACGTCCCCTGATCCAATCCACAGTTTTTTCCCTGTCAATAAAGGCAAGCCAGGCCTTCAGCCGCATCAAAGCAGACATTGCAAAGGCCACGATGCACGCCATCGACTAGTCCCTCCCCTTCCAGGTCGAGAGCGATGCGTCCGATGTAGCTCTGGTGGTCAACCTCAACCAAAAGGGCAGACCCGTGGCCTTCTTATAGAATCATAGAATTTACACTGCAGAATGAGGCCATTCGGCCCATCGAGTCTGCACCGGCTCTTGGAAAGAGCACCCTACCCAAGATCAATACCTCCACCCTATCCCCATAACCCCGTAACCCCACCCAACACTAAGGGCAATTTTGGACACTATGGGCAATTTAGCATGGCCAATCCACCTAACCTGCACATCTTTGGACTGTGGGAGGAAACCGGAGCACCCGGAGGAAACCCACGCACACACTGGGAGGATGTGCAGACTCCGCACAGACAGTGACCCAAGCCAGAATCGAACCTGGGACCCTGGAGCTGTGAAGCAATTGTGCTATCCACCATGCTGCCTCTTCTCACGTGCCCTCCATGCTTCCGAAATCCGCCACTCCTCAGTCGAAAAGGAGGCCCAGGCCATAGTAGAAGCTGTGCGACTTGGAGGCATTACCTGGCCGGCAGGAGATTCACTCTCCTCCCTGACCAACGGTCGGTTGCTTTCATGTTCGATAATTCACAGCGGGGCAAGATTAAAAAACGATAAGGTCTTGCGGTGGAGGATCGAACTCCACCTACAACTACGAGATCTTGTATCGTCCCGGGAAGCTAAACGAGCCAACGCTCAAGTGGACTGCCTCCGAGCCCTTCACGAGGACCTCTACCACCCGGGGGGTCACTCTCTTTTTTCCCCACTTTATCAAGACCCGCAACCTGCCCTAATCCATCGAGGAGGTCAGGACTGCCAAATCTGCACGGAGTGCAAACCGCATTTCTTTTTTTTTTATTATTAAATATTTTATTGAAAATTTTTGGTCAACCAACACAGTACATTGTGCATCCTTTACACAATATTATAACAGCACAAATAACAATGACCTATTTTATATAAACAAAAAATGAATAAATACTAAATAACAAAAATGAAAACTAGCCCTAATTGGCAACTGCCTTGTCACAAGTAACACTCTCCAAAAATATAATTTAACAGTCCAATATATAATTATCTGTGGCAACGACCTATACATACTATACAGTATATATTAACAACCCTGAGAGTCCTTCTGTTTCCTCCTCCCCCCCCCCCCCCCGATCCTGGGCTGCTGCTGCTGCCTTCTTTTCCCATTCCGTCTATCTATCCGCGAGGTATTTGACGAACGGTTGCCACCGCCTGGTGAACCCTTGAGCCGACCCCCTTAGGACGAACTTAATCCGCTCTAGCTTTATAAACCCTGCCATGTCATTTATCCAGGTCTCCACCCCCGGGGGCTTGGCTTCTTTCCACATTAGCAATATCCTGCGCCGGGCTACTAGGGACGCAAAGGCCAAAACATCGGCCTCTCTCGCCTCCTGCACTCCCGGCTCTTGTGCAACCCCAAATATAGCCAACCCCCAGCTTGGTTCGACCCGGACCCCCACTACTTTTGAAAGCACCTTTGTCACCCCCATCCAAAACCCCCGTAGTGCCGGGCATGACCAAAACATATGGGTATGATTCGCTGGGCTTCTCGAGCACCTCGCACACCTATCCTCCACCCCAAAAAATTTACTGAGCCGTGCTCCAGTCATATGTGCCCTGTGTAATACCTTTAACTGAATCAGGCTTAGCCTGGCACACGAGGACGACGAGTTTACCCTGCTTAGGGCATCTGCCCACAGCCCCTCCTCGATCTCCTCCCCCAGCTCTTCTTCCCATTTCCCTTTTAATTCATCTACCATAGTCTCCCCTTCGTCCCTCATTTCCCTATATATATCTGACACCTTACCATCCCCCACCCATGTCTTTGAGATCACTCTGTCCTGCACCTCTTGTGTTGGGAGCTGCGGGAATTCCCTCATCTGTTGCCTCGCAAACGCCCTCAGTTGCATATACCTGAATGCATTCCCTTGGGGCAACCCATATTTCTCGGTCAGCACTCCCAGACTCGCGAACGTCCCATCCACAAACAGATCTTTCAGTTGCGTTATTCCTGCTCTTTGCCACATTCCATATCCCCCATCCATTCCCCCCGGGGCAAACCTATGGTTGTTTCTTATCGGGGACCCCCCCAAGGCTCCAGTCTTTCCCCTATGCCGTCTCCACTGTCCCCAAATCTTCAGTGTAGCCACCACCACCGGGCTTGTGGTGTAGTTCCTCGGTGAGAACGGCAATGGGGCTGTCACCATAGCCTGTAGGCTAGTCCCCCTACAGGACGCCCTCTCTAATCTCTTCCACGCCGCTCCCTCCTCTTCTCCCATCCACTTACTCACCATTGAAATATTAGCGGCCCAATAATACTCACTTAGGCTCGGTAGTGCCAGCCCCCCCCTATCCCTGCTACGCTGTAAGAATCCCTTCCTCACTCTCTGGGTCTTCCCGGCCCAGACAAAACCCATGATGCTCTTTTCAATCCTTTTTTAAAAAAAAGCCTTCGTGATCACCACCGGGAGGCACTGAAACACAAAGAGGAATCTCGGGAGGACCACCATCTTAACCGCCTGCACCCTCCCTGCCATTGACAGGGATACCATATCCCATCTCTTGAAATCTTCCTCCATCTGTTCCACCAACCGCGTTAAATTTAACCTGTGCAATGTGCCCCAATTCTTAGCTATCTGGATCCCCAGATAACGAAAGTCCCTTGTTACCTTCCTCAACGGTAGGTCCTCTATTTCTCTACTCTGCTCCCCTGGATGCACCACAAACAACTCACTTTTCCCCATGTTCAATTTATACCCTGAAAAATCCCCAAACTCCCCAAGTATCCGCATTATTTCTGGCATCCCCTCCGCCGGATCCGCCACGTATAGTAGCAAATCGTCCGCATACAAAGATACCCGGTGTTCTTCTCCTCCCTTAAGTACTCCCCTCCACTTCTTGGAACCCCTCAACGCTATCGCCAGGGGCTCAATCGCCAGTGCAAACAATAATGGGGACAGAGGGCATCCCTGCCTTGTCCCTCTATGGAGCCGAAAATATGCAGATCCCCGTCCATTCGTGACCACGCTCGCCACTGGGGCCCTATACAACAGCTGCACCCATCTAACATACCCCTCTCCAAAACCAAATCTCCTCAACACCTCCCACAAATAATCCCATTCCACTCTATCAAATGCTTTCTCGGCATCCATCGCCACTACTATCTCCGTTTCTCCCTCTGGTGGGGCCATCATCATTACCCCTAACAACCTCCGTATATTCGTGTTCAGCTGTCTCCCCTTCACAAACCCAGTTTGGTCCTCGTGGACCACCCCCGGGACACATTCCTCTATTCTCATTGCCATTACCTTGGCCAGGACCTTGGCATCTACATTTAGGAGGGAAATAGGTCTGTAGGACCCGCATTGTAGCAGGTCCTTTTCCTTCTTTAAGAGAAGCGATATCGTTGCTTCAGACATAGTCGGGGGCAGTTGTCTCCTTTCCTTTGCCTCATTAAAGGTCCTCGTCAGTACCGGGGCGAGCAAGTCCACATATTTTCTATAGCATTCGACTGGGAATCCATCCGGTCCCGGGGCCTTTCCCGTCTGCATGCTCCTAATTCCTTTCACCACTTCTTCTACCTCGATCTGTGCTCCCAGTCCAACCCTTTCCTGCTCTTCCACCTTGGGAAATTCCAGCCGATCCAAGAAGCCCATCATTCTCTCCCTCCCATCCGGGGGTTGAGCTTCATATAATTTTTTATAAAATGTCTTGAACACTCCATTCACTCTCTCCGCTCCCCGCTCCATCTCTCCTTCCTCATCCCTCACTCCCCCTATTTCCCTCGCTGCTCCCCTTTTCCTCAATTGGTGTGCCAGCAACCTGCGCCTTCTCCCCATATTCGTACTGTACACCCTGTGCCTTCCTCCATTGTGCCTCTGCAGTGCCTGTAGTCAGCAAGTCAAATTCCACATGCAGCCTTTGCCTTTCCCTGTACAGTCCCTCCTCCGGTGCTTCCGCATATTGTCTGTCCACCCTCAAAAGTTCTTGCAGCAACCGCTCCCGTTCCTTACTCTCCTGCTTCCCTTTATGTGCCCTTATTGATATCAGCTCCCCTCTAACCACCGCCTTCAACGCATCCCAGACCACTCCCACCTGGACCTCCCTATTATCATTGAGTTCCAAGTACTTTTCAATGCATCCCCTCACCCTTAGACACACCCCCTCATCCGCCATTAGTCCCATGTCCATTCTCCAGGGTGGGCGCCCTCCTGTTTCCTCCCCTATCTCCAAGTCCACCCAGTGTGGAGCGTGATCCGAAATGGCTATAGCCGTATACTCCGTTCCCCTCACCTTCGGGATCAATGCCCTACCCAGCACAAAAAAGTCTATGCGCGAGTAGACTTTATGGACATAGGAGAAAAACGAGAACTCCTTACTCCTAGGTCTACTAAATCTCCACGGGTCTACACCTCCCATCTGCTCCATAAAATCTTTAAGCACCTTGGCTGCTGCCGGCCTCCTTCCAGTCCTGGACTTCGACCTATCCAGCCCTGGTTCCAACACCGTATTAAAATCTCCCCCCATTATCAGCTTTCCCGTATCTAGGTCCGGAATGCGTCCTAGCATCCGCCTCATAAAATTGGCATCATCCCAGTTCGGGGCATATACGTTTACCAAAACCACCGTCTCCCCCTGTAGTTTGCCACTCACCATCACGTATCTGCCCCCGTTATCCGCCACTATAGTCTTTGCCTCGAACATTACCCGCTTCCCCACTAATATGGCCACCCCCCTGTTTTTCGCATCTAGCCCCGAATGGAACACCTGCCCCACCCATCCTTTGCGCAGCCTAACCTGGTCTATCAGATTCAGGTGTGTTTCCTGTAACATAACTACATCTGCCTTAAGTTTCTTAAGGTGTGCGAGTACCCGTGCCCTCTTTATCGGCCCGTTCAGCCCTCTCACGTTCCACGTGATCAGCCGAGTTGGGGGGCTTCCTACCCCCCCCCCCCCTTGTCGATTAGCCATCACCTTTTTCCAGCTCCTCACCCAGTTCCCACGCAGCTGTATCTCCCCCAGGCGGTGCCCCCCCGCCCATCCTCTCCCGTACCCGCTCCCCCCTCTCCCCAGCAGCAGCAACCCAGTAATTCCCCCCTCCCACCCCCCCCCCCCCCCCGCTAGCGTAATTACTCCCCCCATGTTGCTCCCAGAAGTCAGCAAACTCTGGCTGACCTCGGCTTCCCCCCGTGACCACGGCTCGCACCGTGCGACACCCCCTCCTTCCTGCTTCTCTATTCCCGCCATAATTATCATAGCGCGGGAACCAAGCCCGCGCTTCTCCCTTGGCCCCGCCCCCAATGGCCAACGCCCCATCTCCTCTACCTCCCCACCTCCCCCCATCACCACCTGTGGGAGAGAGAAAAGTTACCACATCGCAGGATTAGTACATAAAAACCCCTCTTTGCCCCCCACATTCGCCCCACCACTTTGTTCGAACGTTCTTTTTAATAACCCACTCATTCCAGTTTTTCTTCCACAATAAAAGTCCACGCTTCATCCGCCGTCTCAAAGTAGTGGTGCCTCCCTCCGATATGTGACCCACAGTCTTGCCGGTTGCAGCATTCCGAATTTTATCTTTTTATGAAGCACCGCCTTGGCCCGATTAAAGCTCGCCCTCCTTCCCGCCACCTCCGCACTCCAGTCTTGATAAACGCGGATCACCGCGTTCTCCCATTTACTGCTCCGAGTTTTCTTCGCCCATCTAAGGACCATTTCTCTATCCTTAAAACGGAGGAATCTCACCACTATGGCTCTGGGAATTTCTCTTGCTCTCGGTCCTCGCGCCATCACTCGGTATGCTCCCTCCACCTCCAACGGTCCTGCCGGGGCCTCCGCTCCCATTAACGAGTGCAGCATCGTGCTCACATATGCCCCGACGTCCGCTCCCTCCACACCTTCAGGAAGACCAAGAATCCTCAGGTTGTTCCTCCTTGCGTTGTTTTCCAGTTCCTCCAACCTTTCTACACATCGTTTCTGATGTGCCTCCTGCGTCTCCGTCTTCACCACCAGGCCCTGTATATCGTCCTCATTCTCGGCTGCCTTCGCCTTCACGACCCGAAGCTCCCGCTCCTGGGTCTTTTGTTCCTCCTTTAGCCCTTCGATCGCCTGTAGTATCGGGGCCAACAGCTCTTTCTTCATTTCCTTTTTTATCTCTTCCACACAGCATTTCAAGAACTCTTGTTGTTCAGGGCCCCATGTTAAACTGCCACCTTCCGACGCCATCTTGGTTTTTGCTTGCCTTCCTTGCCGCTGTTCCAAAGGATCCACTGCAATCCGGCCACTTTCCTCTCCTTTTTCCATCCGTGTCCAGGGGGAATTCCCTTCTGGTTTACCGCACAGTGTTTTTAGCCGTTAAAATTGCCGTTGGGGCTCCTATCAAGAGCCCAAAAGTCCGTTCCACCGGGAGCTGCCGAAACGTGCGACTTAGCTGGTCATCGCCGCACCCGGAAGTCGCAAACCGCATTTCTACCGGCCAGAGAGAGCGCACCTGATAAAGGCTTCCCGTCCCTTTGAACGCCTCAGCACGCCCCCCTCCCCTCCACCGACCGTAACACGTACTTTCTGAACGTGATTGACGAGTGCTCCCATTCGCCATCCCCTGCCCCGACATGACCGCAACCACCGTCATCGAGGCCCTCCATAGCATCTCTGCAAGGTTCGGGTTCCCCGCTTACATACAGAGTGATAGGGAATCCTCCTTTTATGAGCGACTAACTGCGTCAATTCCTGCTCAGCAAGGGCATCGCCTCGAGCAGGACGACCAGTTACAACCCCCGGGGTAACAGACCGGTAGAGAGGGAGAACGGAACAGTCTGGAAAACCGTCCTACTGGCCCTATGGTCCAGGAATCTCCCAGTCTCCCGCTGGCAGGATGCCCTCCACTCCATCTGGTCACTACTTTGTACCACGACCAACCAAACACCTCACGAACGTCTCCTTGTCTTCCCCAGGAAGTCCTCCTCTGGGACCTCGCTCCCGACCTGGCTGGCAGCTCCCAGACCCATCCTGCTCCGAAAACATGTGCGGGCACACAAATCGGACGCGTTGGTCGAGAGGGTCCATCTTCTCCACGCTCACCCCCAGTACGCCTACGTGGCGTACGCCTACGTGGCGTACCCCGACGGCCGACAAGATACGGTCTCACGAGACCTGGCGCCCGCCGGATCCCCACGCACACCCCAGCCACCAGTCCCACCCTCCCTCCCACCGGTGCACCTTACATGAGGATCGGTCCTTCCGCCGGTCCCTTCTAGGCCCCCCCACCCACCGACACCCGCAGATGCTCCCTTCCCAGGTCAACTGTTGAAGCTGCCACAGAGATTGAGTCACAGATGCCCGAGCCTCCACCAGTCACCACCAAAGCTTCGACAATCCGAGGGGACGACCAGGGCCCCCGATCGACTGATTGCTTCATTTTAAACTGTATAGTTAATTCTGAATCTGTAAATGGTTACAAAACGCAGTACGGAGGTATTACGGTACCTCCATAACTCTAATTTCTACCACGTTACCATTTTGTAATATCAAGCCACCACCCCTGCCGGACTTTTTTTTTTAACAGGGGGTGAATGTGGTAGTCTGTATAGAGGTATTACGGTACCTGGTAATGCTGGAACATCATTGGTAGATATTGTATGTTTCCTATTGGTCAAGCTGTATGGTAGCTCTGCCATGTCGCCCCAGCAGCCTTCTTTCTGTACCTGAGCTGCTGGGGGAAACATTCAGCTTATTAAAGCCTTCAGTTGGACTACAACCTCGCTTTAGTGGCAATTAATCGTGCATCAGAGGATGCAGAGATTCTTTGGTGTGATTTGGACAAGCTGAGTGCGTGGGCAAATGAATGGCAAATTTAGTATAATTTGAAAAATGCAACGTTATCCATTTTGGTTGCAGAAACGAGAAGGCAGACTATTATCTGAATGGCCATAAATTAGGAGAGGAGAATGTGCAACAAGACCTGGGTGCAGTCACTGAAGGGAAGCATGCAGGTGTAGCAGGCGGTAAAGAAGGCAAATGGCCTTCATCGCAAGAGGAGCAGGGATGTCTTGCTGCAATTATACAGGGCCTTGGGTGAGGCCACACTGGAATATTGTGTGCAGTTTTGGTCTCCTTATTGGAGGAAGGATGTTCTTCCCCGAGAGCAGTGATTTAAAGGATGGTATCACCATCAGTGCAGAACCCCATCGGCATGCTCTTGACTCGGCTTGGCTTGTTCTGCCAATCCTTTGGTAAGTGGGACTTGAAACCACTTCATTTGCAAGCGTGCGTGCAACTGACGGAAACAAGATGATGTCTGGTTATTTTATCACGTGGCATCTCAGCCCCCCCCCCCAATTCCTATTCAACTCGCAATTGAGGTCAGCACTTCTGCCTCACCGCGCCAGGGACCCGGGTTCAATTCCTGCCTCGGGTCACTGTCTATGTGAAGTTTGCACGTTCTCCCCGTGTCTGCGTGGGTTTCCTCGAGGTGCTCCGGTTTCCTCCCACAAGTCCAAAGATGTGCAGATTAGGTGGATTGGCCACACTAAATTGTTCCTTAGTCTCCAAGGATGTGAACAGGGCGGGGGAGTGGGCCTAAGTAGCATGCCTTTTCAGAGGGTCCATGCAGACCCGATGGGCCGAATGGTTTCTTTCTTCGTTGTAGATATTCTATGATTCGATTAAATTGGGTCGAGATTCAGCAGAAAGCGATAAAGAGTAATGTACAGGGTTTGTCAAAACTGGGACTGGTTAAATAGCCTAGAGTGGTATGTTCATTCATTTCTTGCTATGATCTGGTTTGACCTATTTGGTTGATAACTTCAGCTTTTTGTATCTATATATTTTTAAATATTTTACCCATTTCCTTTGAGATCTTGATGATAAATCAGCCTCGCAAACCCTCCATCGCGGATCCTGATCTCCATTTCTTTAATATACAGGAAGCTCAAAACAGGAGAAGGAGCCCCGTACTTCAATAACTACCTCGACATATTCTTTAATCTCTACGTGCTGGTGACAACAGCAAACAGCCCTGATGTGATGTAGGTATATCTTAGTAATTTAGAATGTAGCTGTTTTGTTTCGGTTGTGACCCGACGATCCGTAGACACGATGACATCTACTGTGGAACCCACCACCTGAATAGGTCATGGAAACTAGCTGAGATTCTAGGATTCCCAATAATTGGCCTTCGATGTAGGGTAACAGGAATATTTGACTCTGAGAATGAAGATGGGTGCAACCCAAAAATGAAGGAACATTTTAACCACCTAGGAAAGAACCACATGTACCAATAACTGACTGCTTACGAAGGCTTTTTCTTCTGTGAAAACGCTGGCAAGTAATTGGTGTGATTAATGGAGCGTTTTGTATTCAGTTGTTACTGTCGTTGTAACAAAATGAAATGAATTAAATGAAAATCGCTTATTGTCACAAGTAGGCTTCAATGAAGTTACTGTGAAAAGCCCCTAGTCGCCACATTCCGGCGCCTGTTCAGGGAGGCTGTTACGGGAATTGAACCGTGCTGCTGGCCTGCCTTGGTCTGCTTTCAAAGCCAGCAATTTAGCCCTGTGCTAAATAGCCCCTAACAAAGGCTCTGAAGCGTTTTTGAGTTGAGGTTTTTTTTTTTTTTTTTTTTTTTTTTTTGTTGCTAACTTTCCTCAAATGTGCTTTATGTTTGCATGACGTTTGGATTAATTTACAGCACTCCTTAGTAAGAAGTGTCTGCTATGGTGTGCAAGATCTTGTCACCAAGTGCCCAGAATCAGCATTGTGCTTTGTTTTAAGGTTTTTAGAAACTGAGACTACTTCCATCAGTCTTTTTAAACCGAGAGGGCTGCCTGTTTGACTCTAATGCAACTGAGATCACCTCTCTTTTTCCAGAAGGATTTGTAGATTCGAGAACATCCGAGCCGCTCTGGAGTCTCGTTCCTTCCTCTGGCTCCAGAGGGTGAACAATCTCCAATTTTATTTGCAAAAACTTGAGTGAGGCAATCTTTTGAAGGGCTTCATTAGGGATCCGGCTAGACTTATTGAGTAGCTAGATTTCCTAATGCTGCTAGATAGGTTGGACAACTTCGCTTAATCCCAGCTTGGAATGTATTAGATATGACTCACAAATGATATGCTAGGCACTATTAACTCTTGACATTATATCTTTCAGGATGCCTGCCTATGAGATCAGCTGGGCGTATTCTATTTTCTTTGTCATTTTTATAATCGTGAACACTTATGTCTTCATGTCCCTCTTCCTTGCTGTTGTATATAATGATTACAAGAAACATTTAAAGGTATGTATTTGTGTGAATGACTCCAGACATTGAAAGGTACTGTGCTTTTTAAATTGAATTTGAGACTGTCCGGCTCTTTCCTCTCTATCACTGTCCTGTGCTTCCGTTCCACGTTAACCAACCTGATTAAATTTTGAATTACTTGTTATTTTTTAAAAATACACCCTCGCCCTCAATGCAAACGGTTCAGTGTGTTTCTCTTTCTTTTTGGACCGCAAAGCTTTTTAATAATTCCTTCGAAGGTAGAGTGTCCAGTGCAACATGCAGTGTCAAACAAAAAAACTGCTGTCAAAGTTAGAATAACTTGGACCAATATCATTGAGATTAATTCCAGTGCATAGTTAACCCAGTTTGTTACTGCATCACTTTAACCACACATTGAATCGTCTGTCTACTCTACACTGTTCTAAGTATTATTTTCGTTAACCTCAACTGATTTTTTTAATGACCTCTGATCCTTATTTATCTGCTGTTGCTGAGTCTTGCTTTAAAACCGTCTGGTGAGTTCCTGAAGTGTAGGTCTTGGCAGTGTTTCTTTGGGCAGGGTTTGATGTTTCTCAGAATGGCCACCCAAATGCCTTCACTTAGCTGATGATAAATTTGACAGCCCGTTGTACAGAAATTTATACCAGTGAGCCTGCTCTCACACATCACTGCACTGCAAAGGTAATTCATTGTGTGAAGCGCTGTAAGGCTTTAATGATTTCACGATACAATTAATGAATTCAATATTTTTGAAATCATAGATCATTTTAAAAAATCATAGAATTTACAGTGCAGAAGGAGGCCATTAGGCCCACCGAGTCTGGACCGGCTCTTGGAAAGAGCACCCTACCCAAGCCCACACCTCCACCCTATCCCCATAACCACACCCAACACTAAGGGCAATTTTGGACCAAGGGCAATTTAGCATGGCCAATCCACCTAACCCGCACATCTTTAGACTGTGGGAGGAAACCGGAGCACCCGGAGGAAACCCAAGCGCACATGGAGACAACGTGCAGTATCCGCACACGGTGACCCAAGCCGGGAATCGAACCTGGGACCCTGGAGCTGTGAAGCAATTGTGCTAACCACTGTGCTACCGTGCTGCCCAGATGGTGTGAAGATCCTTACAAGGGTCTGATCTACAGTGTCCGTTGTGAAGCCGTGGTAATTCTGGGCAGAAGTGCTGTGCCATGTAGTCTGTGAGGTGTAACATTTTTAACGTACTCGGAACCTTTGCTACGGAAAAGAAAATCTATTTGGCTTTTTATATTCCGGTTATGTTTGTGCACAGCTGTCCTTGGTACCTCTTATTTTGTATGTGCCCTTTGACTCGATGAGTTTGGTCGATAAGCTAACGCATTGTGTTTTCCAGAATGAAGTAAGAAAACTGGTTTATATGAAGCATCGGAAAATGATAGAAGCATTTGACATCTTGAAGGTGAAGAATGGAACTGAGTTTGTAGTTCTGGATTCGCACTGGAGGCAGCTGGTGAAATTGGTGGCACCAGAGATCCCCAGCTCTCATAGAGAGCTACTGTGGAGAGTTTCAGATGAGGAACAGAAGGGCTTTGTGGGTGGGTAGTTGTAAAATAAACCCTCATTGCAGTATAACAACAATCTGAAATGGAGAGGAAAAAAAACACACATTTGATGTATTATTAGTCCATCATGGACTTTCCATTTCTCTGTCGGGGATTGCAAGTGGGGAGCTTTCGTCCCATTGATCCCCCTACTGTTAAAGCACAAAGGTTCTTGCCTTAAACTAATCTAGACTAAAAAAAAAGTGTTATAGAAAATAGCAGGAGAGGCCATTTGGTCCTCGAGCCTGTTCCGTCAATCATTATGATCATGGCTGATCATCCAAATCAATAGCCTAATCCCGCTTTCCCTCCCCATCCTTTGAACCACTTCACCTTCTAACTGCTTCTTGAAAACATACAATGTTTCGGCCTCAACAATTTCCTGTGGTAACGAATTCCACAAGCTCACCACTCTCTGGGTGAAAGAATTTCTCCTCATCTATGTCTTAAATGGTCTACCCCGTATCCTCAGACTGTGACCCTTGGTTCTGGACACACCCACCATCAGGAACATCCTCCCTGCATCTACCCTGCCTAGTCCTGTTAGAATTTTATACGTTTCTAAGAGATTCCCCCCGTCTCTCATTCTTCTGAACTCCAGTAAATACAATCTTACCCGACTCAATCTCTCCTCGTGCGTCATTTCCGCCATCCCGGGAATCAGTCTGGTAAACCTTCGCTGCACTCCTTTCTGGAGCAAGAACATCCTTCCTCAGATAAAGAGATGAAAACTGCACTCAAATGTTCCAAATGTTGCCTCACCAAGGCCCTGTATAATTGTAGCAAGACATCCCTGCTCCTGTACTCAAATCCTCTTGCAACGAAGTTCAGCATACCATTTGCCTTCTTTACCGCCTGCTGCACCTGCATGCTTACCTTTGTTAAAAAAAACATTTCCAATTAATGGGCAATTTAGTGTGGCCAGTCCACCTACCCTGCACATCTTTGGGTTGTGGGGGTGAGACCCACGCAGGCATGGGGAGAGTGTGCAAACTCCACACAGACAGTGACCTGGAGCCAGGATCGAACCCCGAGTCCTCAGTGCAATGAGGCAGCAGTGCTAACCATTGTGTCACCATGCCACCCCCTACACACTTCCATTTGGTGACTGGTGTACGAAGACTCTGGTCTTCTTGCACATTCCCCTCTCCTATCTCTCAAATCTACTGCTCTCTTTTCTGAACACATATCCAACTCCATTTTAGGGGGTACAAGAACTTGAATCTACTGTCTTTAGCAATCTTGGGGGGGGGGGGGGGGGGGGGGGCGTGTGGGGGAGATACAAAGGATCAATCAGAAATCAAATGTTTTTAAGATTTTATACCCAGCATCTGCAATTCCTTTTGAAATTGTGGGATGAATCTGAGTTTGCCCAAGCTGTTAACAATTTTTGCTGAATAGAGCTCAGACAAAATGCTCAGCTTGCTGGGTTCGGCCATGGATTTTATTTTGTAAAGACCAGATTGTGTACTAGAAATGAGTTTCCCTTGTTAGACAAAGTTCACCTTTTTTTATTCCCAGTCTTGCATCTGGCAACATTCCCTGTGGATTTGTGTAGGAAATGGGCCGTTAGCCACATTGGTAATCAATGCACTCATCCAATCGGCATATATCTGTCTTCACAATAGATAGATAACAGCTGTAGAATGCCATAGTTTGTGTTGCAGGCTTCTCCTTTCCTGGAGAGAGATCACAATGCAATATCCACATTTTGAATTGTGGTGAAAATGAATTGCAGTAAGTTAGAATTGAGTCCAGAGTGTACTTTGTGATCCACATTACCAGTTAAGCCGCTTTATATAATTCCTGTTTCTGACTTGTCTTTATGAAACAATAAATGTTCATCTTCGCAACACTCACTTGCTTTTAGCAAGTTCGGGCCATTGAAAGACGGGCTATTTAGCGCTTTTCACAACCACCAGATGCCTCAAAGTGCTTTACATCCAGTGAAGTACTTTTGAAGTATAGCCATTGTTTAATATAGAAACCACAGAATTGGTACAGTGCAGAAGGAGGCCATTCGGCCCACTGTCGGCAAATGAGCATTATGACTTGGTGCCACTCCCCTGCCGTTTCCCTGTACCCTTGCACATTGTTTCTGTTCAATTAATCATCTAACGCCCTCTTGAATGTCTCAGTTGAAGCTGCCTCCGTCACACTTCCAGTCAGTGCATTCCAGACCCAAAACACTCGCTGTGTGCAAAGGATTTTTCTCGCATCATTTTTACTTCTTTTGTAAATCGCTTTAAATCCGTGCCCTCTATACTTTTACGAGCGGAAACCGTTTCTTCCTATCTATTCTGTCCAACCCCCTCGTTATTTTGAACATTCCTACTAAAGCTCCTCCTAGCCTTCTTCTTTTCAAGGAAAACAGTCCCAATCTCTCCAATCTATCTTTATAACTCAATTCGCATCCTTCCTATAGAGTGTTCTATGTACTATTAAGGGAATAGTGTAGATGGGCTTTAGTGGTTTCACAGGTCGGCGCAACATCGAGGGCCGAAGGGCCTGTACTGCGCTGTTATGTTCTATGGCACTCAGAACTGTACTCCAGCTGAGGTCTAACTAATATCTTGTATAAGTTCAACATAATTTCCTTGCTCTTGTACACTCTGCCCCTGTTAATAAAGCCTTCGGATACTGTACACTTAATCGTTTTTTTTAAAGTAGCATTTTATTGGCGGCATTTTCAAATATATACTTAATAAAGAAGAAAAACGCAAACTCAAAAAACAACCGCAGCAACAGCAAAAAGCCAAAACATCCTTACGCACCCCCCCCCCCATAATCTCCCCCAACCAAAAACTGTATGATTTATCAACTGCTCTCTCCACCTGCCACCTTCAATGATCTATGCACGTATGCATCCAGGTCCCTCTGCTCTGCACACTCTTAATAATTTACCCCTTTTTAAAAATTGTCTTTCGACCAAAATGCACAACCTCACACGTCTGCATTGAACTTCATCTGTCACCTATCAGCCCACTCCACCAACTTGTCCAAATCCTTTTGAAGTTTTACACTGTCCTCTTTACAGTTTACAATACTTCCAACAGGCAGCCAATTTGAGCACAGCAAACTCCCACAGAGAGAAATTGAGCATAACCAGATCACCTGTTGTTGCGATTTTGATTGAGGGATAAATATTGGCCAGCACTCCCCAGGGATAATGCCTCTGATCTTCTTTTCATAGCACTATGGGATCTTTTACGTCTGAGTGGATGAAGGCTTAGTTTAACATTTCATCAGAAAGACAGTACCTGTGCCAGTGCATCATGTTGCATTACATTCATCCCCCACCATCTGGCCTGCGAAATCCTACCAATTGTCCTGGCTTGGCACAATTCACACCTCTTTAACCTGGGGTTACCCCATCTCTGGATCTGTGAAGATTTAATCACCTGCTAATGCTCGTATTGCAAGCATTGTCTGGCATCTTTGCATCTGTCTCTCTCTCTCTCTCTTATATATATATATATATATATATATATATATATATGTTTCTGGAACATACCTCTTCATTCACCTGAGGAAGGAGCAGCGCTCTGAAAGCTAGTGACATCGAAACAAACCTGTTGGACTTTAACCTGGGGTTGTAAGACTTCTTGCTATGATCACTCCCTTAGTACTACATTAGACAGTTAACCTTGACTTTTGAGCTCCGGTCTGGAGTGGGTCTTGAACCCGGGACCTTGTGATTCAGGCAAGAGAGATATCAGCAGAGCCATGGCTTGTCTAATTCGAACACCTTGCTGATTTCTCATTGACTGCTGGGCTGAGCCTATGGGGGGGAAAAAAGAATCTTTATACTAAAGATAGAGCTATGTGTCAATACTAGGTATAGAGCGATATTCAAAGGAACCACAGAGAATCACTGATCCTGTCTGTTCCACATGTCTGTGTCCCAGATGCAGCTGTCTTGTCAAAACCAATACCAACTGATGTGAATCACCCTGGGTATTTGGAATTGAATTGGATAATTTAATTCAGTTGATCTATGCCAAGCACTTTGCTGGAGAGGTCTGCATCCTGGTGCAATCCAATAGGCAAATCAATGATTTTAAAGCAGACCAAGGCAGGCCAGCAGCGCGGGTTCAATTCCCGTACCGGCCTCCCCGAACAGGCGCCGGAATGTGGCGACTAGGGGCGTTTCACGGTAACTTCATTTGAAGCCTACTTGTGACAAGTGATTTTCATTTCGTTTTCATTTCATTACCAAAGTCAAGTTAAAGAAGGTTTTTCTTCCTTCTGTTTCTGTGCTGAACCTCATACGAGCAACATTGACGAAAAGTCAAGTTACTGAAGGGTTCCTTTTGTTTCTGATCATTCGTTACTGATATACCATCTATTCACTGCAAGACTGAGAAAAGTGAACATAAGGCTTTATTAACCAGGAACTTGCCTGCCAGTGTCTGCTGTACAAATGAGTGCCGCCCACAGGTGGCAGGTCTATATATCGCCCCGGGGGTGGTGGAGCCCACCGGGGTTCTAGTGCAATACCTGGAAGTAGATCATATTACCATTTCCTGGCCATAGGTCGCAGTATTATACAGACGGCTCATATTCGCGTGAATACATTCACCACAGTTACCTCAGTCTTAACTGAGATTGCCTACCTCGTATATCTTTTGGAAGCATAATATACAACTTGAGATTATACCATTTTTGATTATGGAAATGAATGATGTGGGTTTAGGAAAAATGTAAGCATTGGTGTGTGTCCTGTTGGGAAATCTGGAGTTCAGTTTGAAATGCAGTTATTAAAAGTCCATAACTTCTGCATCTGATCTGGGTTATTGTTTGGTAACCTAAGAATGCGAAGTGTAGACCTGAAAAAGAACTCTCTCTCTCTTTTAGGCTTAAATCGGTAGCAGATGAAGTTCTTTCATTCCTAATCCTGAGGTCTGTGGCCTTAAACGATATTCAAACTATGTTCCCTGAACTGGGTTTTTCTTTTTTATTTGTTTTGTTCTTTTCTTCATCATTATCTCTCTTTCCCCCCCCCCCACCCCCCCTTACCCGCCATTAAAGGCAATCTGAATAGTATGCTTCTTTAGATGTGTGCACCTCCTGTTTTCCCAGTTGTACTTTTGACCCTCTGAATGTTTATTGTTGCGGTATTAAATGATTTAGTACAAAGTCTTACAACACCAGGTTAAGTCCAACAGGTTTGTTTCGATGTCACTAGCTTTCGGAGCGCTGCTCCTTCGTCGGGTGAATAAGACCATAAGACATAGGAGCGGAGGTAAGGCCATTCGGCCCATCGAGTCCTCTCCACCATTCAATCATGGCTGATTTCAACTCCATTTGCCCGCTCTCTCTCCATAGCCCTTAATTCCTCGAGAAATCAAGAATTTATCGACTTCTGTCTTAAAGACACTCAACGTCCCGGCCTCCACCGCCCTCTGTGGCAATGAATTCCACAGACCCACCACTCTCTGGCTGAAGAAATTTCTCCTCATCTCTGTTCTAAAGTGACTCCCTTTTATTCTAAGGCTGTGCCCCCGGGTCCTAGTCTCCCCTGCTAATGGAAACAACTTCCCTACATCCACCCTATCTAAGCCATTCATTATGAAGAGGTCTGTTCCAGAAACAAATATATAGACAAATTCAAAGCTGCCAGACAATGCTTGGAATGCGAGCATTAGCAAGTGATTAAATCTTTACAGATCCAGGCAACCTTCAAACAACCGCGCAACCTCAAACGAACCATTGTTTGCAGCAAACTACCCAGTCTTCAGAACAGTGACCACGACACCACACAACCCTGCCATGGCAATCTCTGCAAGACGTGCCAGATCATCGACATGGATACCACCATTACACGTGAGAACACCACCCACCAGGTACGCGGTACATACTCGTGCGACTTGGCCAACGTTGTCTACCTCATACGCTGCAGGAAAGGATGTCCCGAAGCGTGGTACATTGGCGAGACCATGCAGACGCTGCGACAACGAATGAACGGACATCGCGCGACAATCACCAGGCAGGAATGTTCCCTTCCAGTCGGGGAACATTTCAGCAATCAAGGGCATTCAGCCTCTGATCTCCGGGTAAGCGTTCTCCAAGGCGGCCTTCAGGACACGCGACAACGCAGAATCGCCGAGCAGAAACTTATAGCCAAGTTCCGCACTCATGAGCGCGGCCTCAACCGGGACCTGGGATTCATGTCGCATTACATCCCCCACCATCTGGTCTGCGAAATCCTACCAACTGTCCTGGCTTGACACAATTCACACCTCTTTAACCTGGGGTTACCCCATCTCTGGATCTGTAAAGATTTAATCACCTGCTAATGCTCTCATTCCAAGCATTGTCTGGCAGCTTTGAATTTGTCTATATATGTGTTTCTGGAACAGACCTCTTCATTCACCTGAGGAAGGAGCAGCGCTCCGAAAGCTAGTGACATCGAAACAAACCTGTTGGACTTTAACCTGGTGTTGTAAGACTTCGTACTGTGCTCACCCCAGTCCAACACCGGCATCTCCACATCATAAATGATTTAGAGCAGGGTGGATTTATTGCCCAGGACGGTATTTTACTGTCTTGAATTTCAAGTTTAGTTGAAAAATGGTAGCATTTGGAGAACGACACTTGCTATACAGACAGCGTACAAATTCATCAGATTTCGTCATGGGATGCCGTGTCGTCCCGGACCACCCGCCTTATTGCTGAATGATAGAGAAATAATGGCGAGTGATAGCAGTGCAAATTGTAAAGTGTCTCTGAGTGCGTGTGTCTCTGTCTGCGTGTGTGTATTACTGAAGGATTTGATAAATGCTAAGTATAATTTGTACCAATTGTTTTTAAATAGGAAGAGAATGCTTCATCCGCTTGGCAGATCTCCTGAACATACAGGTCATTCAGATGAAGGAAAGAGTTCATCCATTGGAGAACTGCATGCCAAATATGTACAACTCTGCAGTCAGCCAGGTTATCCGCCGAATGGTCAAGCACCAGTATGTAATTACTTTTTGTGTATTGGCTATCAACACAATAACTAACACTCCACTGACTCCTGCTGTGTCAGATATGTCTGGAGAATTTATAATAAGATATCATAAAGAAAGTGAGGGAGTAAACCCCGAAGAATCTGATGCACGGTAGAATGTACGCTGTAACTCTCTCTCTCTCTCTCTCTCTCTCTCTCTCTCTCTCTCTCTCTCTCTCTCTCTCTCTCTCTCTCTCTCTCTCTCTCTCTCTCTCTCTCTTCTCTCGTCTCCCAATCTCCAGCATTCTGTAAACATTGAGTTCCCAATCTTTGTTTTCCTAATGCGGATTTATTGATTTTTGGATTTCTATCATATATCATGGGGAATCTTCAAATATGTTCACTTTAGCTCACCTTTGAAATATACTGCATTTATTGTTTGAAATATTTTCATAACTACACTCTGAATTGGTGTAATCAGTACTTGGCAAAGCCCAATTGGAACAAGTTGATCTACTTCCCAGACATCACCGATGTAGTCCGTCGCCAATGAATAATTCCCACTTTATTAATGTCTTAAGTTAACATAATTGATGCAATCATGAGATTAAGACCATAAATCATGGGAGCAGAATTAGGCCACTCGGCCCATCAAGTCTGCTCCGCCATTCAATCATGGCTGGTATTTTTCTCATTCCCATTCTCCTGCCTTTTCCCCATAACCCCTGATCCCTTTATTAATCAAGAATCGTGAACAAGGACTCCCAAGCTCCTTTGTGCTTCTGATTTCCTCAGCAATTACCTCATTTAGAAAATAGTCTTTGAGTCCATTCCTCATTCCAAAGTGCATAACCTCATACTTTTCCATCTGCCACTTCTTTGCCCACTCTCCTAGTCTGTCCAAATCCTTCTGCGACCCCCTTGCTTCCTCAATACTACCTGTCCCTCTACAGATCTTTGTATCATCTGCATTAAATGTGGAGAACTTCAGTAATGTAAGATAGAGGGCCTTTGGGTTTCCATTTGAATATATTGTAACTCAGCCAGAGGAGGATGCTCTCTCTTTATAGTATATATTAGATGTTACAGTATATACACCTTGTAACCTAAAGTAATGTAAAGGAGCATAGCAGTCTTATCATTTTTTGGTAGTTCAATTCCTGGAGCGGAGCTTGAACTTGGAACCGTGTGATTGTGAAACAAGTGTGTTATCAACTGAACCCTAGCTGACACTACGGTGCACGGTTGACGCTACTGTAGTGAGCAATGCAATAGGAGACCTTGTGTAATGTACAATATACAGTACAGAAAGGAGCCTTTTGACCCAACTAGTCTCTGCTGATGTTTCTAACTCACTCTTGAGGCAGTAAAATGAGACTCTTTCAATGTTACTAAATGTTTTATGTTTGTCATTTTTTTTTTCTAACAGGGGTTTCCGTTACACATACGATGTTATCATTGTTATAAATGCTATTTTTATTGGTGGCGACGAGACCAATCCTTTGATATCCAAGGCAGAATGGGTGTTTTTGACTCTCTACCTAATGGAAATACTGCTGAAACTCTTTGCCTATGAACCCAGGGCGTTTTTTGCCAAATCCCAATTTTGGAATTGGTAATCGTAACACTTTTGCAAAACAATTCTCAACGTTTATATTATTGTGATTTATTCTAGATGCGTAGCTATAAATTAACTTCCTTTTATGAACATTCTAGGTTTGATACCCTAATAATCATCGCTGCTTTGCTGGGAACTATAGTCAATACTGCACTTAAGTCATGTAAGTATTGGGTACAGTTTGTACTTGGTTACCAGTGTAACTTTTAAACTATTGGAACAAAGTGGGTGTAGCTAGTGGAACCATTTGATGTAGGTCAACATGATACGATATGTCATGATTCAACGCATCATGCCTGACTTGGCTAGCTGACAAGAGCAATCCAACTTGTTCCATTCCCCCATTTTTACCCCCATAGCAATAGTGGGAATACTGAAGTCTGGATAAAACACTGGAGGATTGTCCACCTCTAACGCACGGTAGCACAGTGGTTAGCACTGACCCCAGACCCAGGATCCCAGGTTCAATTCCTGGCTTGGGTCACTGTCGTGCACTGTAAGTTCTATGATTCAATGATGTATAGATCGGAATGCAACTGCCAGCTGGTGGGTTGACAGTACTGGTTCCTACTGCTCACAGCTGGAAATTATATTCAAGACTTCCAAATAACATGGATCCTTGAGCGCACAAAAGTACTTCACTTGGTGGCTCCTCCACAATCTTCTTGCAGGCTATTTGAGATGGGCAATGAATGCCGGCCTAGCCAGCAACGGCCACATCCCATGAAAGAATTTTTAAAAAGATACAAATTGTGCTGCACAACAGTGATCTTACTGCCCTTATCCCGAATAAGTGTTTCCTTTTCCTCTTGCACTCTCATCTACCACCTGTAAAGTCATTCTTGAATTGCACTTTGGAAAGTTTTTTTCTGACTAGCATAGAGGACTTTCGAGGACTGTATCCATAGAAAGCTAAATTTATGTTATTAATTCATTCACGAGGCACGGGTGCTGCAGGCAAAGCTGTTTTTTTTTTTTTTTATTTGCTCATCTCTAGTTGCCCTTTAAACTACTGCTGTACATGTGGTGAAATAGCTTTTTTTTAAAATTAATTTTACGGGACACTAGTGTTGCTGGCTGGGCCAGCATTTATTGCCAGTCCTGAATTGCCCCCTCACAGAGCATTTGTGTGCCAACCACATTGCTGTGGATCTGGTGTCACTTGTGGGCCAGACCAGGTAAGGATGGCAGATTTCCTTCTATAAAGGACGTTTGTGGACCAGATGGGTTTTTACAACTTTTAATTCCAAATTTTTATTGAATTCAAATTTCATCGTCTGCCGTTGGGCAGGGTTTGAACCCCAGGTCTTGCTCTGCGCCTCTGGATTGCTAGTCCAGTGACAATGCCACTGCCTCCATTCTTTTAAGTGCTGTTAGGATCTCCTTAGTGGAGGTAGATTTAGTGTTTTTCGTGGTCAAGGCAATGTCATCTGATATGAACTTTCAGGATTCTGTTTCAGGAAGGTCAATGTTGTAAACAATGAATAACGAGATCTCTGAGCTCTGCAAGCTTCTGTATTTCAGTGTTTCTTTTGAGTGCCAATGCGCACAAGTTGGGAAGTGGCTCGTTGTTCTGCCAAGTAGTTGTCTCTGTGTTTCTTTCCTGTGTTGCATGCAGATGTTGGATCCACGAATGCCACAGCAGCAATTTTGATGTACATACCACGTGGGCGCAGCCACTCCACAGCCAGCCTGTTCCTTTGAGACGGCTGGCTTGTTAATGAAGGCTAGCTTATGGAGTAGTAACTTCTTCGACATTTTGCAACCAGTGCAATTTAGTGAGCTCAGATGGAAAACTGAGGTGTTAGGTGTTCTTCTCTTCCTTCAGGAGGGCAATAATTTTACTCTGGGTTGATGGATTTTTTGCGAGGTGTCAGTACCTCAGTGAAGAAGATTTGCTGTCTGCTTCTCTCTGCTGCCTTGATAATAGAATGTGCCTTGATCTTTAGCATCAAAGAGACCAAACTTATTTGCTTCAGTGGAACTCTCTATTTGCTTCTCCATTATTGATGGCACCTTCATAGCTACACATTGCATGATAGCTATTAATGTCTCCAAGAAGGATGCGTGTTCGCAGCTGTGATTGACGGGTTGTAAATATTGCTGATCATTACACCTCTATGCATATTGCCATAGTGGAAATTCCAGCAAAACTAGTATGCTTGAGATCGCTGCAAATTTTGATGCCTTGTTTGATGTAGCGCAAGAAATAGGAGCATGAGTAGGTCATTTGATCCTTGAGTCTGCTCCGCCATTGAATAAGATCATGGCTTAACTCCACTTTCTGCCTGTTCCCCATAACCCTTGACTCTGTTGTTGAACAAAAATCGGTCTAACTCAGCCTTGAATATCTTTAATGGCCCAGCCCCTACTGCTTGTTGGGGGAGAGAATTCCAAGGACTAATGGCCCGCAGAGAAGAAATTCCTCCCCCGCTCCTCCAGTGGGTAGCACTGTTGCTTCACAGCTCCAGAGTTCCAGGTTCGATTCCCGGCGTGGGTCACTGTCTGTGTGGAGTCTGCACGTTCTCCTCGTGTCTGCATGGGTTTCCTCCCACAAGTCCCGAAAGACGTGCTGTTCGGTGAATTGGACACTATGAATTCTCCCTCAGTGTATCCGAACAGGCACCGGAATGTGGCGAGGAGGGGCTTTTCACAGTAACTTCATTGCAGTACTTGTGACAATAATATTATTATTATCTTAAATGGGAGACCCCCTATTTTAAAACTGTGCCCTTTCGCACTAGGTTCCCCTACGAGTGGAAACCACCTTTCAGCACATACCCTGTCAAACTCCTTCAGAATCTTTATATGTTTCAATACGATCCCATCTCCTTTTCTAAACTCCAATGGTTAGAGGGTGAACCTTTCTTCATAATACAAACTCCTCATCCTGAGAATCGGCCTAATGAACGTTCGCTAAACTACTTCCAATGCAGATATGTCCCTCCTTATGTAAGGTGACTGAGCATTCGGTGTGGTCTTGCCCCGTGCCCTGCATGGTTGCAGCAAGAATTCCCTATTTTTATACTTTATCCTTGCGGTAAAGATCAGCATTCTGTTTGCCTTCCTAATTACTTGTTGCATCTACATGCTGACCTTTTGTGATTCATCTTCAAGGACACCCAGATCCCTCTGTATTTCAGCATTCTGTAGTCTCTCTACTTAAACAATATTCAGCTTTTTTTTTTATTCTTCCTGCTGAAGTGAACAACCTCCTGTTTTCCCACATTTTTAGCCCATTGTCAATTTTTGGCCCTATCCCTTAAACCTCTCTATGTACCTTTTGCGGTCTTTGGGCTGAAATTTCCTTTGTTTTCTCCTAAAGTGCTGAACCAGGCGAGGGAAGTGACATGCAGCTCGTTGGCTGCGCGGTTGGCTTTTCTCGCCACGTTGTCCAATGCTTAGAAGAGGAAAATCCTGGAGGCTTGCTCCACGCTGTCACACTGGTCGGCGTGACCTGACAAAGCTGGCAATGTCTGGTCTCCAGAGATCTGGGATCCCGACATTGGGCTAACTGGCCTATAGTTTTCTGCTTTCTGCCTCCCGCCTTTCTTGAACAAAGGTGTAAAACTTGAAGTTTCCATTATGCTGGGACTTTCCCAGAATCTAGGGAGTTTTGGAAGATTGCAATGAATGCATCTACTGTCTGTGCACCCACTTCTTTTAAGACTATAGGCTGCAGGCCATTGGGTTCAGAGTTCTTCCTCGGAGATGGTGAATCGGTCTTTGGGAGTGGGGAGGTAAGTTACTCTCCATAGAATTGTCAGCCAAGGATCTGCTCTCGTCCCACAGTATTTCTTCAGGTAGCCCCAGTTCTGTTTTTGATCAATAATAAACTTTATTAGTGTCACAGTCACAAGTAGGCTTACATTAACACTGCAATGAAGTTACTGTGAAAATCCCCTAGTTGCCACATTCCGGCGCCTGTTCGGGAGGGAGGGAGAATTCAGAATGTCCAATTCGCCTAACAAGCACATCTTTCGGTACTTGTGCCCCCACAAGGATGTTGATAATGGAGAATTCAATTATCGTAATGCCGTTGGGGGCGAGGGTTAGATTCTCTTGTTGGAGATGATCATTGTCTGCCACTTGTGTGGCGTGAATGATCCTTACCACTCATCAGCTAAAGGCGGTCAGGCCTTGCTGCATATCAGCACAGTTTGCTTCAGCATTTAAGAAGTTCCAAATGGAACCTCTATGTTCCTATGATCCTTCATTTAAATGAAACTGTTGATGTTGGATGGGGTAGGAAATAACCCTTCATTGTCACTGGGGCAACATCCTGGAACTCCCTCCCTAACAGCACAGTGGGTGTACCTACACTTCCAACACTGAATCGGTTCAAGAAGGCAACTCGCCTCCACCTTCTGAAGGGCACTAAATGCTGGCCTAACAAGCGATGCCCACATCCCGGAGGTGAATATTAAAAAAAACCACCCAACTACAATTATCTTTGTTTCGTGCTAACCATAACTCTAGCCGATGGATAGTTTTCCACCGATTCCCATTGTCTTCAATTATACATGGCCCCTTGATGCCACACATGGTCAAAAGCTGCCTTGCTGTCAGGAGCAGTCACTCTCGCCTCCCCTCACTTATTTCAAAGAGTTTTGTACTAAGCCGTAAAATGAACGTTGGGAATCAACAGTGTTTATTAATATACTTCTTTGATTTACAAACTTGCTGTCTATGAAATTCATGCAAATGTATGAAGGTTTAGTTCAGACCATTAAAATGCACTTTAAGAAACAATTGCCAGCCTTTTAATTTTGAGGTTCTCTTTTGTCCCTTCAGCTGGTGGATACAGCAGTCAACAGGTCTTGGATATTGTGTTCATCCTGAGAGTACTTCGGTTAATCAGGATTATTGACAGTTTCCAGAGGTATAGACTGAACTTTGTATATGTTACCTTTTGAGAGACTGTGTTGCATGACCATTAATGTGTTTCATTGCTGGGGGGGGGGGTTTATCACTAGCCCCAAGAGCTATATCCAGTTTCTTCTTGAAATTACACAACATTTTAGCTTCAACTACTTTTTGTGGTAGTGAATTCCACGGATTCACCACTCTCTGGGTGAAGACATTTCTCCTCACCTCAGTCCCAAAAGGTTTACCCTTTAGCCTCAAACCATGACTCCTAGTTCTGGACACTCCCACCATCGAGAACCCTCTTTCTGAATCTACCCCTTTTATTCCTGTTTGAAACTTATAAAGTTCTATGCGACCCCCACCCCCCCTCACTCCTCTTAACTCCAATGATTAAAATCCTAACCGATCAAAAACATCCTTCCTTAGATAAGGACACAACAGTTGCACACAATACTCCAGGTGTGGCCTCACCAATGCCCTATACAATTGTAGTAAATCATCTCTATTCCTGTACTCAAATCCTCTTTCTATGAAGGCCAACAAACCATTTATCTTTTTTACTGCCTGCTGTACCTGCGTGCTCTCAGCAACTGATGCCAAAGGACCAAGGTCTCGCTGAGTATCCATTTCTCTCAATTTACCCCCATTCAAATAATAATCTGCCTTTCTACTTTTGCTACCAAAGTGGATAACCTCTCATTTATCCACATTATACTGCATCTGCCATACATACGCTCACACACTCAGCCTGTCCAAATCCTACTGAAGCATCTCTGCATCCTCCTCACAGCTCACCCTCCCACCCAGCTTCGTATTCATCTACAGATTTGGAGATAATACATTTAGTTCCCTCATCCAAATCATTAAAATGAACAGTCTGGGTCCTAGCACAGATCCATGTGGTACCCCACTAGTGTCTGCCTGCCACTCGGAAATAGACCCATTTATTCCAACTTTTTGCTTCCTGTCTGCTGACCAGCTTTCTATACATCTCAAGACACTACCCGCAATTCCATGCGCTTTAACTTAACATAGTAATCTGCTATGTGAGACCTTGTCAAAAGCTTTCTGAAAGTCTAAATAAACCGCCTCCACTGCGTCTCTCTTGTCAACTCTACTAGTTACATCTTCAAAGAATTCCAATAGATTTGTCGAGCATGATTCCTCTTGCACAAATCCCATGCTGACTTTGTCTGATTTTACCACTGCTTTCCCAATGCTGTGCTATGAAATCCTTGATCATGGGAGCTCACTGGTCTCTAGGTCACTGATTTCTCTGTACCTCCCTTTTTGAATAGCAGGGTTATATTAGTTATCCTCCAATCTGTAGGAACCGTTCCAGTCCAAAACATTTTGGAAAATGACCACCAATGGATCTAATATTTCCAGTACCACTTCCTTAAGTACTCTGGGATGAAGATTATCAGGCCCTGGAGATTTATGCACCTTCAATCTCATTAATTTCTCCCAAACCATTTCTTAACGAATGCTAATTTCCTTCAGCTCCTCACTAAAACTTGTGATTCTCAGAACCGGCAGTACATTATTCATATCTTCCTTTGTACAGACAGAAGCAATGATTTCAAAGTTTCTGTCTGTAAGGGGCCTACATTCATTTTTATCTATCTTTTTCTCTTTACATACCTATAGAAACTCTACGGTCAGTTTTTAATATTCCCTGTTGGCTTACTTTCATATCGTGTTTTCCACTTCTTAATCAATCCCTTGGTCTGCCTTTGTTGAATATTAAACTGTTTCCAATCCTTAGGTCTATCACTTTTTCTTGCTAACTTGTATGTCTTTAAATCTAATACTATCTCTAATTTCCCTTGTAAGCCACGGTTCCCTTTCTACTCTTGCGCCAAAAGTAATAAACAACTTTTGGAGTTCTCCCATTCTTGAATACCTGCCATTGCCTGTCCATCATAGCCAACTCATGCCTCATACCATCATTGTTACCTTTCCTGAGATTCAGGACCCTAGTTTTAGAATCAACTACCTCACTATCCACCTCGATAAAGTATTCTATCATGTTATGGTTCTCTCACAACCATAATGCCAATTAATCTTTTCTCATTGCACAACTCCCAATCTAAGATGGCATGTTCTCTTGTTGGGTCTTCAAGGTATCAGAAAACTATCCCATAAACACTCCAGAAATTCCTCCTCTATTATACGGTGATTAATTTGACTCGCCCATTTGGAAATTAAAGTCACCCACCATCACAGATGTTTCTTTTGGCACAAATGCATCTCTGATTTCCTGTCTAATGCTACTCCCAACATTACCACTGCTGTTTGGTGGCCGGTATGCCATCCCTACGAATGTTTTTTGCCCTGTGGTGTTTCTTAACCCATGCAAATTCCACATCTTTAAAATATTTTATCAATATTCTCTTTAATCAACAATGCAACTCCGCCACCTATCTTTTCTGTCCTTTCTAAAAACTGAATATCCTCCATTCTTGGCCACCTTGGAGCTGTCTCCATAATCCCAACTATATCGTACCCCTTTACATCTACCTGCGCAACTAATTCATCCATTTTATTTCAAATGCTCGGAGCATTTGGAACCTTAAGGCTAGTCCTTTTAACGTTTCTTGACTGGTCCCTACTATTTTTTTACAGTCTATCTGATCCCTTGATTTCTCTGCCTATCACTTTTCCTATTTTCTTTGCTGTCCGTTCTCTTGTTCTTGATTTCCCCCTGCTCGGAATTCTTACATGGGTTCCTATTCCCCCTACCATATTAGTTTAAACCCTCCCCAATAGCTCGAGCAAGTAGCCCCCCCAAGGACATCAGTGCCGGTCCTGCTCAGGTGTAACCCATCCAGTTTGTGCAGATCCCACCTCACCAGAACTGGCCCCAGGAATCTGAAACCCTCCCCCTCGCACCATCTCTTCAGCCATGTATTCATATGATATGTTCTGCTATTTCTGCTTTGACTAGCATGTGGCACTGGTAGTAATCCTGAGATCCTATCTTTTGAGGTCTGACTTCTCAACTTTCTTCCTATCTCCTTATATTCTGCTTTCAGGACCTCATCCCTTTTTAAACTTAGGTCGTTGGTTCCGATGTGCAACACGACCACCGGCTGTCACCCTCCCCCTCTAGAATGTCCTGTAACCGCTCTGAGACATCCTTAACCCTAGCACCTGGAAGGCAACGCACCACCCAAGAGTTGTTTGAGGCCACAAAAACACCTATCTATTCCACTTACAATCGAATCTCCTATAACTTGCATTCCCACACTTTTTACTCCTCCCCTCTGCAGCAGAACCAACCATGGTGTAACAAATTTGGTTGTTGCTGCTCCCTCCTGAGAGATCATTCCCCTCAGCAGTATCCAAAGCTGTATATCTGTTCTAAAGAGGAATGGTAGGTAGTGTGTTCACTTGGACTTGATCTGTCTTTCATTGTGAAGATGTCCATGTCACCAGTAAGAAGTAATCTAATTGCTTGAGCATTTGGTTGTAACCTAATCTCCTAAAGCTTGGAATCATCTAGTTCACTGATGTCATTAAGGGAAGGAAATCGTTTTGTTTTTTTTTAAATTTAGAGTACCCAATTAATTTTTTCCAATTAAGGGGCAATTTAGCGTGGCCAATCCACTGCACATCTTTGGATTGTGGGGAGGAAATCCCATGGAGACACGGGAGAATGTGCAAAGTCCGCACGGACAGTGACCCGGAGCCGGGATCGATCCTGGGACCTCGGTGCTGTGAGGCAGCAGGGCTAACCCACTGCGCCACCGTGCTGCCCCAAGGGAAGGAAATCTGCCACCCGTTTGGTCTATATGTGACTCCAGACCCACATGGCCTAGCAAGCCATTCAGTTTAAGGTCAATTTGGGATGGGCAATAAATGCTGGCCTTGCCAGTGACACCCATATACCCATGAAAGGATATAAAATATGAATAACCCACTAGAGTGAACAAAGCTGTATCGTTGAGCTCAGCTCACTATTTTTCTTTCTCCATACAATACCAATAAAACGTGTTTAACCTCCAGTCCATTGCCTGTAGATGCTCCCAAGTACTTGACTTGTCATATTGATAACTGACATACGGATGCTTTCACAGCTTGGCCAGTAATCAATCCCAAATAAGGGTTGTGTTCCTGGGAATCTTATTCCCTAGATGTTTAAGGAGCTGATTTGTTCCCAAGTTTTTGAAATATTAAGGAAACCGTTAGGATAGATGGAGAGAAACAGGTTGAGGAGTTTAGGACTGTTGAGGAGTTGGGTTGGGGTGCCGAGTAGATTAGAACTCTTCTACAAACTACAGTTGATGCTAGATCAAATGTTAACTTTCAACCTGAGATTGGTAGAATTTGGTTAACCAAAGTTATTAAGCGGTACAGGACAAAGGCAGGTATATAGAATTAGTTCATGATCCAATATCATCTCATTTGAATGGCAGAACAGACTCTAGGGAATAAATGGGCAACTCCTGTTCCTATGTTTGAATCTTTATTCCTTTTTGGTTTTCTGGAGTTGCAAATCAAGATATTTCAAGTTTATCATTTTATCTCTTGTTATCATTTGACCTCATCTGCCTGGTTTTCTTCGCTGCACTGTGAACAGCTGACAATTTCAGCAACTTGCTACAAAAGAAAAATGTAAACTTTCCAAGAGCAAGCACAACGATCGGCAAATAGAGGCGTCCAAACATCAATCAACGTGACATCTTCCATGATTCTGGAATCGAGGAAACTTAATCAATTTAAAAACAATTGTCCAAGGTTGAAAAATAGTTGCTTGTTTTTCTTAGTGTTATGACTTTAGAAGGAGTTCGGGTAAACATGTAAGATTTTCAAAATTGGAGAGAGAAGGGAAAAGTTCAAGTGTGAAGGCCATTGTACAGAATCTCTTCAGTATCTATTTTTTTTAAAAAGTGTCTACATGTTTTCTTTTAAAGATTCCGGGTTCTACTGAATACACTGATAAATCTTATTCCTACAATGCTAACCTATGCAGGACTTGTTGTGGTAAGTAATTATGCTTTTAGATAATACAATTAATAAGCTTCCTTTTATTAAAAAAAAAAATTGAAATTGATTTTCTTTTAGGTCGTGTATTATATCTTTGCGATAATTGGAATGGAAGCGTTCAAAGGCAGAATTCGATTTTATGGTGCTAACTCCAGTGACCCTGCAGCCAAATATTGTGGAAATCTAGCACTGAAGGGTTCTCAGTTTGCCGCTCTTAGATACTGCAAGAATAACTTCAATAATATTGTTTCGGCCTTCATTTTGCTGATTGAATTAACAGTGGTCAATCAATGGCATGATATCCTTTTTTTTTAAAAGAAATGTAGAAATAATTTTCCTTTTCCCTATTAAATTGAAGGTCTTGTGGGTTCGATCCAGCCCCGAGTCACTGTCCGTGTGGAGTTTGCACATTCTCCCCCTGTCTGCATGGGTCTCGCCCCCACAATCCAAAGATGTGCAGGGTAGGTGGATTGGCCACGCTAAATTGCCCCTCAATGGGAAAAAAGAAGCGGGTACTCAAGTTTAAAAAAAAAATGTAACTTCTTAATAAAAACTCTGAGTATTGTCACAAGCAGGCTTACATTAACACTGCACTGAAGTTACTGTGAAAGTCCCCTAGTCGCCACATTCCGGCCCCCATTGAGGTACAATGCGGGAGAATTCGGAATGTCCAAATCACATAACAAGCACGTCATTCAGGACTTGTCGGAGTAAACCGGAGCACCCGGAGGAAACCCACGTAGATACAGGGAGAACATGCAGACTCCGCACAGACAGTGACCCAAACCAGGAATCGAACCTGGTTCCTGGGACCCTGGAGCTGTGAAGCAACAGAGATAGCCACTGTGCTCAGAAGGAGATCAATATACTTCTGATTATAAAAGAAAATAAAAAAGAGGGATATGGGGAACAGGTAGGGAGGTGGATTTGAGACCAGGAAGAGATCAGCCATGATCTGATTGAATGGCGGGTTAGGCTTGAAGGGCTGAATTGCCTACTTCTGCTCCGAATTCCTATGTTCCTATAATGTCACTGGTCCCTGAATGAAGCAGTTAGATAGGTGCATTGCTCATGGGAAAATTGAGAAGTATCTTATGGAGTGTTAGTGTAGTTAGTAAATTGGAACTGTGAATAAAGAATTTCGAAGTGGAAAGTTTCAACCCATGGCACAGGGTTGCAATTATGTTTTGAGTGTGTATTTTAATCTGATTCTTGGAGAGGTGTCTCAGATTTCTGCTTCTGAAATTTAATATATGTCCTGATCAACCTATTAAGACAATGATGCTTCGGTCAAAAGGTGATTGTTTTCTTTGTGTTATAAATGAAGATTAGATTCACTGATTCTGGCAACAATAGTAAGGAAATTGGATGCTGTGAAGAAGTCCAGGAATAACATCATTAGGGCTTCTTTTCCATATATGGCCATGATCAATTCCGGGAACTCATGAAACCAGCAGAGAGACTGTTTGTTGTTTATACTTCTTGGCCCAAAGAATAAACTATTAAAATGCCCTTCCCAAGCTATGCACAAACATATGTTAGGAATGATAATATCATGAATGTGTATTTCTGGAGGTATTAAAATTAAATATACCCAATTCATGAAGGCACTTCAGTTCAGAACCAATATATGTAGCCTCCATGAGCTGCATTGACTAGAGAGATTCCCAAAGAGATGAAAACCATGCAGTAGGTGTGGAGCAGTTCAGGAAACTATTTTGTGTAATTATCCCTTTTTGAGTATACCCCATTGTGGAAAAGTGAATTGATGAAGTAGATAGCGATATCTTCAAAGTTTGCTTTGGAGCAACGTTAATTTGGGAAAATGGAATTTTATAGAAGGTGGATGTAATTCTTCAAAAATGATTTGCACAATACAAGGGCAATAGTGCAGGAGGCCGGGGGGTGGGGGGGGGGGGGGGGGGGGGGGAGAGAATATCAGCATTTGGCTGAATAGGAAACAGCCTTTTTGAGTTACTGTCCAGTTTCCTTTTGTTTTTCATTTGTTCATGGGATATTCAGATCACCAACAGGCTGTTTTGTCCTGGATGGTGTTCAGCATCTTGTTGGAGCTATACTCATCCAGGCAAGTGAAGAGTATTCCATCCCACTCCAAGCTGGTGCCTTGTAGATGGTGGACATCTTTGGGGAGTCAGGAGGTGAGTTCCTTGCTTCAGGATTCCCAGGTCCTGACCTCTTGTCGGCACAGTATTTTCTGGCTGGGTCAGTTCAGTTTCTGATCAATGGTAACCCCCAAGATAACCAACATGGAATTTTTAGCAGTGGTGATGCCATTAAATGTCATGGGGAAGTGGTTACATTTTCTCTCGTTGGAGATGGTCATTGCTGGCATTTGTGTAGTGCAAATGTTATTTTTCACCATTGGACCTAACCTGAATTTTGTTTGGGTCTTGCTTAAGTATGTGAAGAACTGTGACTGGTACTGAATATTGCCAATCATTGAATATCCCTACTTTTGACCTTGGCGTTGGAGAGAAGAGTGGCAATGAAGCAGCTGAAGATGATTGGGCCTAGGTTACTACACCGAGGAACTCTTGCAGTGATGTCCTGGGACTGAGATATTTGCCTCCAACAATCGCAATCATCTTCCTTTGTGCTAGGTATGACTCCAACCAGTGAAGAGTTTTCCCTGGTTCCCATTTGCTAGAATGCTACCTCTGGTCAAATTCTGCCTTTATGCCACTGTCACTTCCCCTCTGGAATTTAGCTCTTTTGTCCATGTTTCACCCAAAACTGTAATGGGGCCTGGAGCAGTGTGCCATGGCAGAACCCAAACTGAGTATCCGGGACCAGGTTATTCTTGAGTAAATGTCACTTGATAAGCTGGCAGTGAAACCTGAATCGCTTTACTGATGAGTGAGAGTAGACTGATGGGACCAGATTGGATTTGTTCTGCTTTTTCTGTGGACAGAACCGACCTGGGCAATTTTCCACAATGTCGGGCAGATGCCCATGTTCGACCTGATATCATGAGATTTTTGTGGAGTCTGGAATCATTGTGGAGTGGTTCCCAGGGCCACTGTCTCCTGACTGTATACCATTGTGCTGCCACCTCTGGGTAAGTGTCTCTTACCAGTGGAACTGGACATACCGAAGGAAGGCGATAGAGTCTGGGAGATTAATAATAATATAATAATCGCTTATTGTCACAAGTAAGCTTCAATGAAGTTACAGGGAAAAGCCCCATTTCGCCACATTCCGGCGCCTGTTCGGGGAGGCCAGTACGGGAATTGAACCCGTGCTGCTGCCTTGTTCTGCATTACAAGCCAGCTGTTTAGCACAGTGGGCTAAACCAGCCCCTTGGCTGTAAGGTTAGGATTCAGTGAGTTTGACTCTATTGGATGGTTGCTTGATTAGTCTGCGGGAAAGCTCTTCCAATTCGTTCTCTGTATAGGTGTCACTGGGCAGCCCCGGTTTATGGCCAACCCCTAGTGATCATGGTATTGAATCTCTGTCGTCAGTGAGCAATTTGCTGCAACCATTTCAAGGATGCTAAGAGTCAACCATGTCGACATGGGACTAACGGTTGTGGCGATGCGGAGCTAAGCCGCACATTTCGGCAGCTCCCGCTATAACGGACTTTTGGGCTCTCCGGAGGAGCCCCAACGGAAATGTTTTTGATTGAATCCCGTGTGGGAAGGTGAAGTAAGGTCCCCCTTGCATCGTATGGCGGGGATTAGCAGTGGAGCGACGGAAAAAGAGGCTTTGGAGCAGCGGCAGAAACGAGGGGGGAAAAACAAGATGGCGGAGATCGAGCAGCATGGGGGCCGGACCAGCAGGAGTTCCTTAGGGCTGCGTGGAGGAGCTTAAAAAGGAGGTGTTGGTGCCAATGCTGATGGCGATCGAGGGGCTGAAGGAGGCCCAGGCGGTGGTGCTCCGTGAGGTGAGGGATAAAACTAACGAGAATGAGGACGAGATCCTGGGCCTGGCGGTAAAGATGGAGGTGCACGAGGCGGTGCACAAGAGGTGGGCTGAGAGATTTGAGGTCCTGGAGAACAGGTTGAGGAGGAAGAATCTCTGGATTCTGGGTCTCCCCGAAGGAGTGGAGGGGGCTGATGCCGGGGTGTATGTGAGCACGATGCTCCATTCGCTGATGGGTGCGGAGGTCTCTCCGAGCCCCCTGGAGCTAGAAGGGGCTCACCGGGTCCTGGCGAGGAGACCCAAGGCTGATGAGCTGCCAAGGGCGATAGTGGCGAGGTTTCATCGCGTCGCGGACAAAGAGTGTGTTCTGAGATGGGCCAAGAAGGTGCGGAGCAGTGGATGGGAGAATGCGGTAATCCGAGTCTACCAGGACTGGAGCGCGGAGGTGGCAAAGAGGAGAGCTGGCTTCAACCGGGCCAAGGCGGTGCTGCATAAAAAAAGGGTGAGATTCTGAATGCTGCAGCCAGCGCGACTGTGGGTCACGTATCAGGACCGACACCACTATTTCGAAAATCCAGAAGAGGCTTGCACCTTTATCCAAACGGAAAAATTGGACTCCAACTGAGGGACTGTGGTTGTGGGGGAGATGTTGACTGTATACAGGGTTGTAAATATGGGTAAAGAAGGTTTCATGGGTGGGATGATGGACGGGGATGGGGGAAGAGTTTTTTCTTCTTTTGATGAGACAGTGGGGAATGTGGGCGTCGGTGTTGGAGGGAGGTGAGACTCGGGGATGGGGGAATTGGGATAAGGCCGCAACAGGAGTTGCGCCACAGGGGGTGGGGCTGGCTCAGGAAAGCGAGGGCTTTTTCCCGCGTTAGAGAGGGGGGGGGAATGGAGGAACGTAAGGAGGAGGAGAGATTCCCACACCGGGGGGGGGGGGGGGGATCGATCAACGGGAAGGCGGGGGAAGCCGAGATCAGCAAAAATTAGCTGACTCACGGAAGTATTATGGGGGGAGCAAAAGAGCTAGATTTGGATCTAACTGGGAGGGGGGGATAATAGGGTTGCTGCTGCACTGGCCGAGGGGGAACTGGAAATAGAAGAGGTGGTTGGGGCGGGGGTTCCCTGTCTGGGGGACTGGAGGGTGCGGGACACGCGGGCACAGGACTGGCCTAAGATAGGAGATGGCTAGTCGGCAGGGGGGGTAGCCCCCCAATCCGGCTGATCACGTGGAATGTGAGAGGCCTAAATGGGCCGGTTAAGAGGGCCCGAGTGTTCGCGCACTTAAAGGGACTGAAGGCAGACGTGGTCATGCTTCAGGAGACACATCTGAAGGTGGTAGATCAGGTCAGGTTAAGGAAGGGATGGGTAGGACAGGTGTTCCATTCGGGGCTGGATGCAAAGAATAGAGGGGTGGCAATACTGGTGGGGAAGCGGGTGTCATTTGAGGCCAAGAACATAGTAGCGGACAATGGAGGCCGATACGTGATGGTGAGCGGTAGGTTGCAGGGGACGGGGGTGGTATTGGTAAATGTATACGCCCCAAATTGGACGATGCTGGATTCATGAAATGGATGTTGGGGCGTATTCCAGACTTGGAGGTAGGGAGCTTGATAATGGGGGGGGATTTCAACACTTGTTGGACCCAGCATTAGATCGTTCCAGATCTCGGATGGGAAAGAGGCCAAGGTGCTCAGGGGGTTTATGGATCAGATGGGGGGAGTAGATCCGTGGAGATTTGCCAGGCCTTTGGCCAGAGAATTTTCTTTTTTCTCCCATGTACGTAAGGCCTACTCCCGGATGGATTTTTTTTGTTCTGAGCAGGGCATTGATCCCGAAAGTGGAGGGAACGGAGTATTCGGCCATAGCCATTTCAGACCACCACCGCACTGGGTGGAGCTAGAGCTGGGGGAGGAGAGGGACCAACGCCCGTTGTGGCGGTTGGATGTGGGACTGCTGGCAGACTAGGAAGTGTGCGGGAGGGTGCGGGGGTGCATCGAAAGGTCTCTGGAGGCCAACGACAACGGGGAGGCACAGGTGGGAGTAGTATGGGAGGTGCTGAAAGCGGTGGTCAGGGGAGAGTTAATCTCCATCAGGGCTCATGGGAGAAGAGAGAGGGCAGGGAAAGGGAGAGGTTAGTGGGGGAGATTTTAAGAGTGGCCAGGAGATATGCAGAGGCCCCGGATGAGGGACTACTCTGGGAGAGACGTAGTCTCCAAACTAAGTTCGACCTGTTGACCACAGGGAAGGCAGAGGCACAGTGGAGGAAGGCACAGGGGGCGATGTATGAATATGGGGAGAAGAGAGGAGCCGGGAGTGCAGGAGGCGAAAGAGGCCGGAATTCTGGCCTTTGCGTCCCTGGTAGCCCGGCGAAGGATTCTCCTTCAGTGGAAAAATACGAGGCCCCCAAGCGTGGAATCCTGGATCAGCGATATGGCAGGGTTCATTAAATTGGAGAGGGTGAAATTCGCCTTGAGAGGGTCGGTACAAGGGTTCTTTAGGCGGTGGCAACCGTTCTTAGACTTTCTGGCAGAACGCTAGACATTGGTCAATGGCAGCAGCAGCTCGGTGGGGGGGGGGTTTACTTTATTTTTGTTTATGTTATTTACACTGGAAGGGTCTGAGGGGGTTAATGTTAATTTATTATTTAGGTACAGGGGGAGGGGTTTGGGGGGTTGCTTTTTTTAGATTGTTTTGTACTTAACCCTGTTGGGTTCTTTTTTCTTATTTTGTTATTGATATTTTATGAAAACCTTTTAATAAAAATTATTTTTATTTAAAAGAAAAAAGAATATGGGCAGAAGGCAAGTCGGATGCTGGCACATCAGCCCCGTAAGAGGATGGCAGCGAGGGAAATAGGTGGAGTCAAGGATGGCAGGGGAACTACGGTGCGGTGAAAGTGAATGAGGCATTCGAGGCCTTTTACGAGGAGCTGTATAGGTCCCAGCCCCCAGGGGGAAAAGAGGGGATGCGACGATTCTTGGACCAACTGAGGTTCCCAAGGGTGGAGGAGCTGGAGGTGGCTGGTTTGAGGGCGCCAATTGGGGTGGAGGAGCTGGTTAAAGGACTGGGGAGCATACAGGCAGGGAAGGCCCCGGGACCGGATGGGTTCCCGGTGGAGTTCTATAGAAAGTATGTAGACCTGTTAGCCCCGTTGCTGGTAAGGACCTTCAATGAAGCAAGGGAGGGGGGGGGACACTGCCCCCGACAATGTCAGAGGCGACGATCTCTTTGATCCTGAAGCGGGATAAGGACCCACTGCAATTCGGGTCGTATAGGACGATCTCGCTCCTCCATGTCGATGCTAAGTTGCTGGCAAAAATGTTGGCTACGAGGATTGAGGACTGTGTCCCGGGGGTGATTCACGAGGACCAGACGGGATTCGTAAAGGGTAGGCAGCTCAACACTAATGTGCGGCAGCTCCTAAATGTGATAATGATGCCATTGGTGGAGGGAGAGGCGGAGATAGTGGCAGCAATGGACGCGGAGAAGGCCTTTGACCGAGTAGAGTGGAGTATCTCTGGGAAGTGTTGCGGAGGATTATCAGTTGGTTAAACTATAGAGCCCCGGTGACGAGCGTGGTTACGAATCGGCAGAGGTCGGACTATTTTCGGCTGTATCGAGGGACGAGGCAGGGTGCCCCCTGTCCCCCTCGTTTGCACTAGCAATTGAACCTTTGGCCATGGGTCAAACGGAGTCTGGGAAATGGAGGGGGGTGGTCTGAGGGGGAGAGGAGCATCAAGTGTCGCTGTATGCAGACGACCTGTTGCTGTATGTGGCGGACCCAGTGGAGGGGATGGTGGAGGTCATGCAGATCCTAAGGGAGTTTGGGGACTTCTCGGGCTATAACTCAATGTAGGGAAGAGTGAGCTCTTTGTGGTGCATCCGGGGGATCAGGGAAGAGGGATAGACGACCTACCGTTGAGGGCGGATAGGAGCTTTTGATACTTGGGGATCCAGGTAGCTAGGAGCTGGGGGGACCTGCACAAACTTAACTTGACAAGGCTGGTGGAGCAGATGGAGGAGGACTTTAAACGGTGGGACATGTTGCCACTCTCGCTAGCGGGCAGGGTGCAGTCGATTAAAATGGTGGTCCTTCCGAGGTTTCCTTTTGTATTCCAATGCCTTCCAATTGTGATCACCAAGGCCTTTTTAAAGAGGGTAGGCAGGAGCATTATGGGCTTTGTGTGGGCGAGTAAGACCCCGAGGGTAAGGAGCGGGTTCCTTGAGCGTAGTAGGGATAGAGGAGGGCTGGCGTTGCCGAATCTGGGTGGCTACTATTGAGCAGCCAACGTGGCGATGATCCATAAGTGGGTGATGGAGGGAGAGGGGGCGGCATGGAAGAGGTTGGAGATGGCGTCCTGCAAAGGAACGAGCCTGGGGGCGCTGGTGATGGCACCGCTGCCGCTCTCGCCGTCAAGGTACACCATGAGCCCGGTGGTGGCGGCAACGCTAAAGATCTGGGGGCAGTGGAGACGCCACAGGGGTGCGACAGGAGCCACGGTGTGGTCCCCGATCAGAGACGACCATCGGTTTGTCCCGGGAAGGATGGACGGGGGGGTTTCAGAGCTGGCATCGGGCAGGGATTAGAAGAATGGGGGACCTGTTCATTGATGGGACGTTTGCAAGCTTAGGGGCGCTGGAGGAGAAGTTTGGGCTACCCCTGGAAAACGCTTTCAGGTACATGCAAGTGAGGGCGTTTGTTAGGTGGCAGGTGAGGGAATTCCCACTGCTCCCGGCACAGGGGATTCAAGACAGGGTGATTTTGGGCGTATGGGTCGGAGATGGCAAGGTGTCGGCGATATACCAGGAGATGAAAGAAGAGGGGGGAGGCTTTGGTAGAGGAGGTGAAGGGTAAATGGGAAGAGGAGCTAGGGGAGGAGATTGAGGAGGGTCTGTGGGCTGATGCCCTAACTCGGGTTAATTCCTCTTCCTCGTGTGCCAGGCTTAGCCTGATACAGTTTAAGGTAGTTCACAGAGCGCATATGACGGGGACGAGGCTGAATAGGTTCTTTGGGGTAGAGGACAGATGTGGGAGGTGCTCAGGAAGCCCGGCGAACCATGTCCATATGTTTTGGTCATGCCCGGCACTGGAGGGGTTCTGGATGGGAGTTGCGAGAACAGTATCTAAGGTGGTGAAAGTCCGGGTCAAGCCAAGCTGGGGGCTAGCACTATTTGGAGTAGCGGACGAGCCGGGAGTGCAGGAGGCGAAAGAGGCCGGCATTCTGGCCTTTGCGTCCCTAGTCGCCCGGCGAAGGATCTTGCTAATGTGGAAGGAGGCGAAGCCCCCCAGCCTGGAGGCCTGGATAAATGATGTGGCAGGGTTTATCAAGTTGGAGAGGATAAAGTAAAGTTTGCCTTGAGAGGGTCTGCGCAGGGGTTCTACAGGCGGTGGCAACCATTCCTAGACTATCTCACGGAGCGCTAGATGAAGGTCGGACAGCAGCAGCAGGAACCGGGGGTGGGGGGGAAAGGTTTTTTTTTCTGGGGGCATTTGAGCAAGAAAATACATGAATGATCCGGAAAACTGATATGTACGGGAGGAATCCAATGTACAAAGTTCTGTACCATATTGACTTGCCATGTTCATGTCTTGCTATGCAAGCTTTCTTTCTTTTTTGTTACGGGGGGGGGGGGGGGTTTGTTTGTATGGTTGATAATTTTGTTTAAAAATTCTTAAACATTTTTTTTTTTTAAACCATGTCGACATGGGATTGGAGTCAGGAAAAATAGTCTGGTTAAGGACAGCAGATTCTTTTTAAAGGACATTAATGAACAAGTTGAGTTTTTAAGGCAATCCAGCAGCTTCATGCACGCTTTTACTCGTATTGGCTTTTATTTCGAGATTTAAAAAAACCGAATTCAAATTGTCATGGTGAATTACTCTTGAGTTCTTACTCCCTGAATTACAAATCCAATTCTAGTTCCATTGATGATTGAATAACACATTGAATTGACTGCTTGGTGGATGACTCGCATTAATATTTGAAATAGACAGTCAGCTTTTCCTAAATGTGTGGTTGTTACATTACCAATAGTTCATGCTCTCACTTATCATCTTCACTATTTTTGTTCTTGAATTCCTTGACAATAATACTTCTTGCAACTGGATTTGTGAAAGTAACTCACTTAACTGCAAGGATCTTCTTTGTCGTGTTTCATATAATGGTTGTTATTATACTTATCAAGTAAGTCCAATATGTTGACTTTTAGAATTGCACAAATATATCTCCGTTTGTTAACATGAATGTGATTGATTTTTTTTCTTCTTTGAAAGTATCTTTATAGCATTTGTGTTGGAAGCATTTTTTGTGGAATACTCATTGGCCAGAAGTGCAGTAGAAACTGCTGTTGAGAGGAAAATTCAAGAGCTTGAAATGGGAGATTGCATGTAAGTAAAGCAGGGATAAATGTGTTATTCAAAAGTTCAATGTGTCAAATATCCTTTTCAAACATACAGATTCAATTTAGGGACCACCCAGCTGGAAACCTAGTTGAGGCTATGGAGACAAATGAAAATGATTTTGGCAATACTGGTGATAAAGACTTGAAATCCGGACTGAGATTTAAAATAGCTTCAATGAGTAAGTATAGATATATATATATATATATAATTTATTATTTTTTCTCCCCCCCCCCCCCCCCCCCCCCTGTATCCCACTGCCTTGGGTGTTTCACTATACCTCCCCATTTGGACCACCCTCCTTCATATTATCATGTCAGAAGGAAACAAGATCACTAAATATCTAGACATAAGAGATCAATTATCATGTACTATGCATTCAACTGATCCAATATTGTTCATTTAATTTGGATACAAACAATTGAGGCAGTGGGATTTTAAAATATTTTATTCAAGGCATTTTCATATAAACAAACAAAAGCAGAAGAAAAATCATACATTATAAATAACCCAGCATCCATTCTTTTCCCCTCTGCTCCCCCAGTATTGCCCCTTTCTCCCATTCTGCCTTCCCCATTTTAATCACCTTACCCCCCCACCCCCTCCCCTTTGCTAATCCCTCAATCCTCCCTAAATAATTCAATAATCCACCTCCGAGCGAACCCATTGACCGACCCCCTCAAGACGAACTTGACCATCTCCAGCCTCGGGAATTCTGCCAGGTCGCTCACCCACACCCCTGCTGTCGGCAGCTCCGAGGCCCTCCATCCAAAGAAGATCCGTTTGTGGGCTATCAGGGATGGCAAAGGCCAAAGCATCAGCCTCTCTCTCCCACTGGTTCTTCCGACACCCCGAATATCGCTACCTCTGCACTCGGGGCCACCTTCACCCCCAGCACCTTGGACATTATGTCCGCAAACCCCTGCCAGAACCACTTTAGCTTCGAACATGCCCAAAACATGTGGATGTGATTCACGGGTCTCCCCGTCCGACCATGCCCTCCAAAACCTACTCATCTGCGCTACCATCATATGTGCCCTATGGACTACTTCAAACTGAATTAGACTTAGCCTCACTTGAGGATGCATTCACCCTCCACAGGGCCTCAGCCCACATTCCGATCTCCACCTCCCCTCCCAACTCCTCCATTCATGTTTTATGTCCCCACCAGGGCCCCCTCTCAGTCGATCAACTCCTTGTAGACCCCGGACACTTCCTCTCCCCTATCTTATCCCACGACAGTACCTTATCCTGCAACCCCAGGGGTGGCAGCCCAGGAAAGGATGGGATGTCTCTTTACAAAATCCCGGACCTGCAGGTACTTGAAACCGTTCCCCCTGGGCAACTTATACTCTTCCTCCAGGTCCTCCAACTTTGCAAATTTGGCCCTTATAAACCGATCACCAAACCGTTCATTCCCTGCCTGCCGCCATCCCCGAAACCTCGTATCTGGCGCAAACCTATGGTTATTGCAGATCGGTGCCCATGCCAAGACACCCTCCAGTCCCAAATGCTGCCTCCACTGCCCCCATATCCTCGCGGCTCATACTACCACTGGGTTCAGAGTGCCTGGCCGGCGGGAACGCGGAGGCGCTGACAACAAGTCCTTCAACTTGTTCCTCTACACAAAGCTGCCTTCATCCGCCCCCATGCTGACCCGTTCCCCCACAGCCCATTTCCTGATAGTGACGATGTTCACCACCCAGTAATAGTTTATATTCGAGGCAGCATGTGGCACAGTGATTAGCACTGGGACTGCGGCGCTGAGGACCTGGGTTCAAATCCCGGCCCTGGGTCACTGTCCGTGTGGAGTTTGCACATTCTCCCCATGTCTGCGTAGGTTTCACCCCCACCACCCAAAGATGTGCAGGCTAGGTGGATTGGCCACGCTAAATTGCCCCTTAATTGGAAAAAAACAAATTGGGTACTCTAAATTTATCCCCCAAAAATAGTTCATCATATTCGACAACGGCAGCCCCTCCCTCCCTCCGAAAGGCCGTCCTGACCTGCGGGGTCTTCCCCGCCCAGACAAACCCAGAGGTAGCGCATTGACCTTTTTGAAGAACGCCTTTGGGATGAAAAATGGGAGGCTCTGAAACACAAACAGAAACCTTGGCAGCACCATTTTTACTGTCTACACCTGAACCGGCCAAATTCCCCGTGTCCCCAATGGGTCCAAAATGTATAGCAACAAAACTGTTTGATTGGACTTGTGACTGGAGAATTCTGGCCCATTCACTGGTGGCAGGTCTCTGGCCCCTCCCAATGGTTATGTGGCAGAATGAGGTGGCTTCAATGGGAAATCCCGTCACTGAGAAACGGGAGGCTGCAGAATCCCGTCCATGAATTTCAAGATAGATGTTTGCCACCCAATTCCTAATGCATAATTTCTTATACAATGAGAACTGCCAAAATGCAATAAATGCTGGCTTATCCAACATTCCATCAATGAGCACACTATATGGCTTCTCAGGATCTTGTGTTACTCTGAAAATTTTGCATAACTCCCTTGATTGTGCAGTTTGGGAGTCAAGTCAAAAAGGATTTTACTTGCAAGTGTCACATCTGCGCGTGTCTTTGCAGATTTGTTTGGTTACAACTAGGTTTTGGGTCAGTCACTGCTAATAAGGATTTTTCCAATGGCTCTGTTGTAGGATACAAGACTGTTGATGCCTTGCTGCAACATATGTTTGAAGAAGAGTTAAAACCAGAAGATGAAATACCAACACTGGAAGAAATTGATAATCTTTCACCAGATGATTACAAACCCAAGCAGCCCACTTTTGATAGTATAGCATAACTTGTTCAAAAATGCTCATGTCATAGATTCAAATTGAAAATTGTGCTTTTGTCTGCTTTGACATGTATTCTCAACTGGAAACATAGTATAGGATGTAACGGGTGATCCTATTTTTGAGCAATAAGTACTTGACATGAAGACAATTGTGGATCCAAATGAACTTGTGCACTAAAATGATTTCCATTGTTTTTATTTCTCAAGTAATCCTTTGTTAAATACAAAATAAGACAGCATGATCATGTGTTTGTTAATGACAGTCAAGCTTCCTAAGTAGGAAGGATGGTATACTTTGTTACAGGTGTTTTTAAAAAAAAAAACAACCAAAGGATTACTGAAATAAGACCTTCCAGTCAGTCTATAATGGACGATGATACTTCTGGTTAGAAGGAAATTCTTGTGCTCCAGGTGGGCTGTAAGCATTACAAGTAGAGGATCCTGAAACACCACCATTGCTGGTTCTTAATCTGCTATACAAAAGGAAATACCCTAGCCTCAATTTCAATTAATTTGGAACGCCATAGACCATGATGTGCAACTTTTGCAAGATGACTTGACTATTGTCTAATTCATAGTAAGTGAACTTCTCAATTAATCTCTTCCTTAAACTATGCTCCATACCGTAATTAAATGTTTAAAAGATTTTAGTCTTTAAAACGCATAAATTTGACAGGAAAAAATGCCATCTAGCCGCGGGGTTAAAATCACTGCTGTTTGTGATAAACTCCACTTGTAGATTGAGGCAGTTTAGTTCCAAACAACTAGAAAAATGCTACATGCACTGGAATGAGTAAAAGCACAACTTGAGACCAAAATTGATGTCAAAAGCTTTAATCTAGATTCCATGAGCCCTTAACGTCATTCAGTTTAGATTCTTTGTGAAGGTTTATTTTCAAGTAAAAGTGACATTAACCGCCGCCGAAGTGATTTCAGTTCCTTAAAGAGCGACGCCAGCTTTTCCCGTAGATCTCGAAGTGATGGTAGAGTCTGGCAGTTGGGAATATATAACCAGGTATTAAAGAAATGATTCCACATAGCTGCATGATGACCTCTGAAACAAAAAGAAAATAGTTCACCAACCTGGCCATAGTTCAGAGATACATGATATAATGTCACATCTGGTTAGGGTTGTAAGGGGAAAATCCGGGACAACGGATCAAGACCATAAATCATGGCTGACACTGTACCAGAAACAGGCAGGTAAAGGGTTAAATCAGATGGGTAGCACAGAAAGACCACACTTAAAAAGCACAGACACAGATCCCATCAGGACAATAAAGTATTCCCAATCAATACAAAGCCTGCATTTAACACCTCGTTATGAAACCCGGAACATATCTCAACCGCCACCCAAAAGCCATCACCATTTGATCTAGTTAAAGGGAGCTCTATTGTGAACCTAAATAAATCCTATTAAAAAGCATGGTATTGACGTCAGAGCCAGAAAGCCCACCAAAACTTGTAAGAAATCTGTTGTGTATAAGATGAAGCCTTTCTGTATGTACTTTGAGTTCAGTGTGGACCGTGCTGTCTTTTAACGCCGGCCCGCTGTTCTCCCTGGAGCTTCAGACAATAAAACCTGTCTTGCGATTCAAACGTCTGACTCAGGCTGACTTTTTCCCTGCAACAAATGGCGCTGCGAACACGGGTCTGATTTCTGACTTTCTGGCCGGTGGCCACGGCACGGAGGTCGGGGTCAGATTTCCAACGAATCTGGAAAAACAGTCAGAACGGATACAAGACACGGTTTAAACAAAAGGTACCTTTGGGGAAATTTGGGGTTCTTGTATTTAAATTTGGGGAACGGGATTCGAAATTTGGGGTTCTTAAATTTGGGGGAATGGGATTCCTGACTAAGTATGGTAACTGTTTAAAATATAAGTTAACTTACAGAAACTTTTAATTCCGGAGCAAGTGAGTTTTACTCCAGGTGAAGGGTCAAGGAACCCAGAGGTAAAGGTCGGAGCAACCTCCAAAAACAGGTAAGTAATTATTGTTTAAAAGTTTTCCATACAATAAGGAACAGAGCTAAAAGTAAAATCCAGTATTCGTGAAATTGACAGGGCAAGAAGTAAGTGATCACAGGGTGTAGATTCAAAGTAAGATAAACCGCATGCTGATAACTGTTGTAACTAACCCATGTATTGTGTATAGAAAGCACTACCTGATCCCTAAGCAAAGGACAGTGTCTGTCTCAAAACCTTGCTTTGGGCGGCTGTTAAGAGGAGACCCACGCGAAGGTCAGGATTTGAAGTAGGAATTGAGACACAAGGGCACTTGGAGTGAAGGACACGGGTGGTGGAAATCACTTAACCAAAAAGACCCTGTAGTGGCGAACAACGCAGGGTCGAAAAAGGGTTACTACTTACAGGGGCTTTGCTGATTGGTGTTGTGGTGAGGAATAGGAGATCAATCCCCTCTGACCAAAGGTCCACGTTTTTATGCGGCAATCCTTACGGGGACCCGCAAATTTTGTGTCACAACTCTGTTCGTCTGAATAGCAGGGGGCCAACGGATCAGCCTTGTTAGGTGCAGGCGGTGGCCAAGCGGGAGGTGCTGGAAGGTGTCTGACTCTGGGTGATCCCCGGGTGTATACCCTACTAGGACAGCGATAAGCCAAGCGTGAGGTGCCAGGAATAGTGGGGGGTACAGGGGCAAGGAGACCCACTGACCACACTACGAAGACACATAGCAATACTGTACGGTGCTGGGAGAGGAGAGTGAATAGGAGTGGGGTAAACAGTCGGGCACTTTACTGCAGTCAAGCACGCAGGGGTTGTGGGTCTGTCCAGAAAATGGCAGACAGTGTTGTTTTGAAGGGAGTGTCTGCAGACTCCCTCATGTTTAAGTATTTATCAGCCAGAGAAGCGATAGTAGCCAAGATGAGAAAGGAAGGGTGGGATGCAACACAACCTTTTAGAACACCAAAGAGAATGGATAAATGGGATAAAACGAGATAAAGTAAAGAAGATGGGCATCATGTTAGTAACTCAATTAGCGGGACTGATTGAGGAAGTAAATGCCTCCTCAGATGAAAAGGAGAAAGAAACCAAATGAATCAGTGAGCTGGAGGAGAAGATTAGGGAGTTCGAACAAGAGAATTACATGTTGAGGGAAAGGAGAACAGTCCCCTCACCTCCATATGAGCCCGTGCAACTTGGGGCTACCACTCCGCAACAGGAGTGGGACACGAGGAATTACAATTCGGCACCAGTCACCAGAGGGGGGACTGAGGCGCAACCAAAAGCAAATTACAAACCTTTCACCCCAGGAGAGAGACAACAGATTATGGCCTCCCTGGGGCGACTGAGTCCCAGAAGTACAAATTTGAAGTTTTGGGAGGAATTGGATACACTCTGGGTGGAACACCAGCTGGTCAGGGCAGCCTGCCCAGCGGATAAGTGGCGACGGGTAGCGGGTGGACCCACCGCTCCAGCCGCCCAGGATTATAATGGGGGCAGATGGACCCAGGCCGTTCCCTTACCGGCAGAAATGGAAGCGCAGCTGGTTCCCTTTGCACAATTTAAAATTGAAATCCAGCGGGTGTTGGGGAACTTTCCCACTAATTGGAGCAAGATTACTAACACAAAACAGCAGAAGGGAGAGGGAGCATCCGAATTTGGGGAACGATTGTTTAAAATCTATAAAGAATGCTCAGGGCAGGATAACTCCGAGAGGGGGGACAGAGCCTTTGTCCAAGCCTTTAAGGACGGGTTATCTGAAACGCATCAGGGAATCCTGAGAATGGGAGTGATAGCCTCCAAGATTATGATGAGCTAGTCGAGTGGGCTAGCGGGGTACAGGAAGGGAAAATGCCCCAAGCAAAACCAAGACCAGAGAGGATAGGAGCCTCTTACCAAGGAGGGAGTGGGCCCAGCTGCTACAAGTGTGACAGACCGGGACACCTAGCTAGAAATTGCAGGAACCCACAAGCAGGAGGAGGCATATAGTGAGTTAAAGGCAAGACTAATTTCAGCACCAGGATTAGGGTTGCCAGACGGCAGCAAGGACTTTCACATACATTGTGACAACCAAGACGGTTTTTACTCTGCTGTGGTCTCACAGGACCACGGAAATAAGAAGAGACCCAGAGGGTATTACTCCACAGCCGAAGGACCGGTGGTTACTGGGCTGCCCAGGTGCATAGCAGCATTGGACTGTGCAGCCTGGGCTGTGAGGGTGAGCGAACCAGTTATCATGACAGGGAACATAGTTTTACATACCAAGCACACCCTGGTAGAGATGCTAAACACTGGGAAGCTAAAAACAGTTTCCAATATCAGAAGGGCAAGGTGGGAAGCAGTCCTCTTGCCACCCAGTAATTCTGTTACTATAGTCAGGGACACGGGAGAGAACCCCGCAGAGGGAATTCTAGGTACTGGGGAGGAGCACATCTGTGGGGACGTGGACAGAGATGAGAGTGACGGAAAAATTAGGGACGTACCCCTTCCAATAGCAGAAGAGACCCTCTATGTAGATGGGTCCCGCAAGTATATAAACGGGTCACCCAGAATGAGGTGGGCCGTGGTAAATCAGGAGTTAGAAACCATAAAATCAGGAAGGATTGATGGGGGTAGCAGAATTGGTAGCCCTCACACAAGCATTACGGCAAGCCAAAGGAGGAACGGTAAACATCTACACGGACAGCCAATATGCGTTCGGTGTGATCCATGATTACATGACCGCATGGGGCAAAAGGGGATTCCTTACGACTGGTGGTACCCCCCATTAAACACTGTAGCCACCTAAAATGGCTGATTCCCGATTAATTTGGCCAAAACCCCGACCTAAAATGGCTAACCGAAAAGGCTGATGGGAAAAGCAGCCAACAGGGCACAAACGGACAGCTGCAGACAGAACAGCGTATTCAGCTATGGGGAAGTCGGCCCAGATCGATACCTGCGACCATTAGCAGCACATCCACCCAGACATCTGCAGTTTAATCGGCTATCCCCGGGAACAATTGCAACATATTAGCAATTGAATTCCGATCCAGACCTCTCGGCGCCAGCAGTGGCCGAGACAAAGAAAGGTGAACGACCCCCCCCCGATCAAGGAATCGCCCCATTATTGGAGCATATCGAACCCAGTGATTGGGAACAAGTCCAATCACTTGGGACCAGGGTCAAGGTCCGCCCCGAGAGGCGGGAAGCCCCTGGGAACTATAAGAGTAAGGGGCCAAGTTCAGATCGACCCTTCTCTCCCTTCTTCTGCTCGCAACCCTCGCAAGAACCATCGACCAGCAACCGTAAGTTTGACTCCAGCGATCGCTACCCGATAGAGATGCCTAGCCATCGACCTGTATCAGCCTTTGAATCCCGCAGGCCAGACCCAATTCGATAAGCCATTTGTTTCCCTGACCTGATGGGCCATTCCCAAAAGTTAAGTATTGGCCAGTAGTGGTAGGTAGTAGTCTAGAAAGAAGGATTATTTTATAAGTATTTATTGCTGTACATAATAAATGACCGTTGATTTTACTCTTACTAAGCGGTGTGCTGTCTTATTAATCATACCGCCACGTGGTTCACGCTCTAGTTATCAGATACTTACCTGGCGACTCGTGAGCAAAGGTGACCGAATTAGAGCTAATAAAACTAAGGCTAATAAGAGCAACAACACCAGCCGCGAATAACAGCACTGCTAGAAGCTAGCAAAGGGCCTAAAGAGGCCACAGTAATAAAAATAAAAGCCCACCAAAAGGATCCAGGGAAAGGTACCCTGGGGTAGATCCATTATAAAGGAAATCAAGCCGCAGACAGAGCAGCACAACGAGCACTGGAAGACAGTGCTATAGAGGAACAACCTGTTGCAGTACTAGAGATAGAAAGGGAGGAAATCAATATCTAGAAATTACAGGAGGACATTCCACAACCGGAGCGAGATAGATGGAGAGAATTAGGGGCAGCCGAGGGGGCTGATGGAATTTGGAGGAAGGACAATAGGGTAATGGCACCAGAATGTATTCAGACCACCTTATTGGAACTACACCACGGTTTCTCCCATACAGGCAGAGATGCAATGATCAGCAGCCTGGAGAGAGAATGGTGGTGGAAGGGATTGGGGAGAAATGTAGCAACATATTGTCGCAACTACACCGTGTGCGCACAGCACGATCCCGGGAGACCCATAAAAGTTAGAATGGGACACCAGCCAAGACCAAGGGGGCCCTGGGAACAGATACAAATGGACTTCATAGGACCGTTGCCACCCTCTCATGGGAAAACATACTGCCTGGTTGTTATCGACCAATTTACTAGGTGGGTGGACGCATTCCCAACAACAAATTTTACTGCCACCACTGTGGCCAGAATTTTAGCAGAGGAGATACTTCCCCGATGGGGAATGCCAGTACAAATCGATTCAGACCAAGGAACACATTTCACAGGTACGGTCATGAAAACCATTTGCCAATTATTAGATATAAAACAGAAATTCCACATACCATACCACCATCAAAGCTCAGGGATGGTAGAGCGAATGAATCGAACTTTAAAAGTTGCCCTAGCTAAAGCTATACAAACGTCGGGAAGAGGGTGGACAAATGTCCTGCCGGCAATTTCAATGAGACTTAAGGCAACCACAAACCGGACCACGGGTTTAACCCTGTACGAGTTAATGACCGGGCGAGCCATGCAACTGGCCGAAAATATAATCACAGGTGGGACCGATGTGGGTCCAATAAAAGACAAAATTCGGCGATACATCCAGGATCTTAGCACCCAACTGAAAGGGATGCGGCGATCCACAATTACTAATCAGACACAAGCCGACGCACAGAGGGACCTAGAAATATTCCCTGAGGTCCCGGAAGCTGGAGACCGCGTCTTTGTAAAAATGCTGCCCGCAAAACCGGGATTTGCCCCAAAGTGGTGTGGACCATATGAAATTATTATTAGTGGAGACACCTGTGCATGTGTAGATATCAGAGGACAAGGGATTTGGAAACACTGGACCCAATTGAAACCATGTACAGATAACCAAATCTAAATACTGATTTTTCTCTTTTTGGACTACAGGACGAACTCAATTCATCAAAAGATCGACCAGCAAGACAACACCCTATTTAATATTGGTTATATTTCTGTACTGTATATAACTGTATTGAGGCCCACAACATGGGGCTAGACAAATCCATTCTTATAACTATATATATTTTCCAATATCTATGTCCTACCAATGTAAAAATGTCACTTATAGGGGAGAACTTGTTTCATAAAACCCACACCCAGATACATGGGAACAGGACGGCCTGCTATCCTAAAGACGGTCAGTAGAATCCCTATTCATAGCCACACCAGGGTGACTACCACACGAATTATATACCATAGACACCTCGAGGAAACCCTGTAACGAGCAAATTGGACATTTCAAACGGGGAATGCAGGGGAGGTGTGTGGAGCTCACTGAGCTCGGGATATCGGGAGGATCAGTGCCCCAACGGGCAGAGGGATATGGGGATTACCCCCAATGCTTCAAAGGACAGGGCTGGGGATGCGTGTATGCCCTAGTCCCTAAAAGCAATTTGTGCGTCCAGACACTGTACCCAGCAGAGGGACACTTCACCTGCGTTTGCAGGCAGCAGGAATGCGTCGCGATTACAAAGGGAAGGCCGCTTGTGTGTGGTATGTGAAACGGTACACACGTACGCTCAGCCTTATGGACATACCCATTTGATTTCTACCAGGGGGTAGAATCAACTGGGGAGTCGAGGGAAAGGGAGGGTGCCTCCACATGGAACCACAGGGTTAAGCGACCCAGGAGCACAGGGTGCGGCCGGGCAAAGGAGGGATATGTGTTCTTGTTTAAAAATGTTTACGCAACAGTCACAGAGTGACCCCCGAGGTTCTTCACAGTAGGGACTATTAAACCCCTTACTGTTCCATGCCCAAGCGAGGGACACGTCCAAAAATGAATAGTTTCTCGATCTGCCAGTGCAGAATTCTGCGCTGACTGGCAGACACCTACTACATTGGGGTCATCATTAGGATATGGGTTCCTAGGGACTGTATCCCTAGGGGGAGCGGCCGGGGTGGTTAGTGCAAAAAACAGGAATTTCATCATCTGTGGTTTAACCATTCTCGGGAATCACACTTTGCAGGCATTCGGGGCTATTAATCAGGAACCCGCGGAACTTAGGCTGTACACACAACAAACTCGCTATGCGGTAGACTATCAGCTGGCCCGACAAGGAGGGGTGTGCACTATTATTCAGGACCAATGCATAACATATGAACACGATGAGACCCTCAATATCACAGCAGCAATGGCTGCAATACGCAAACAGCTGAATGGGTTCAGACTGGGGTCCCAGGGAAATGGTAATTGGCTTGGCTGGTTACTGGATAAGGCTTGGGGAACATATTTGAAGAATGGGGTGATTCTGCTGCTATCCACACTGTTTGTACTCTGCCTAGGCCTGGGTTGTGTAAAAATGTTGCAAATTACTAGTGTCCAAAGCCATTTCAACTGCAAGTCTAATGACAGAAGAGCCCCGCGACTTCTCTCCCCCAGAAGATCTTCAACTACCAACGAGATATCTATGAACAAATGTCGGCCTGAGGGGGGTCGGCCATGAATGGGACCCCCTGGCCGAGAGGGGGTAGTTGTAAGGGGAAAATCCGGGACACCGGATCAAGACCATAAATCATGGCTGACACTGTACCAGAAACAGGCAGGCAAAGGGTTAAATCAGATGGGTAGCACAGAAAGACCACACTTAAAAAGCACAGACACAGATCCCATCAGGAAAATAAAGTATTCCCAATCAATACAAAGCCTGCATTTAACACTTCGTTATGAAACCCGGAACATATCTCAACCGCCACCCAAAAGCCATCACCATTTGATCTAGTTAAAGGGAGCTCTATTGTGAACCTAAATAAATCCTATTAAAAAGCCTGGTATTGACGTCAGAACCAGAAAGCCCGCCAAAACTTGTAAGAAATCTGTTGTGTATAAGATGAAGCTTTTCTGTATGTACTTTGAGTTCAGTGTGGACCGTGCTGTCTTTTAACGCCGGCCCGCTGTTCTCCCTGGAGCTTCAGACAATAAAACCTGTCTTGCGATTCAAACGTCTGACTCAGGCTGACTTTTTCAACAAAGAACAAAGAAATGTACAGCACAGGAACAGGCCCTTCGGCCCTCCAAGCCCGTGCCGACCATACTGCCCGACTAAACTACAATCTTCTACACTTCCTGGGTCCGTATCCTTCTATTCCCATCCTATTCATATATTTGTCAAGATGCCCCTTAAATGTCCCTATCGTCCCTGCTTCCACTACCTCCTCCGGTAGCGAGTTCCAGGTACCCACTACCCTCTACGTAAAAAACTTGCCTCGTACATCTACTCTAAACCTTGCCCCTCTCACCTTAAACCTATGCCCCCTAGTAATTGACCCCTCTACCCTGGGGAAAAGCCTCTGACTATCCACTCTGTCTATGCCCCTCGTAATTTTGTATACCTCTATCAGGTCGCCCCTCAACCTCCTTCGTTCCAGTGAGAACAAACCGAGTTTATTCAACCGCTCCTCATAGCTTATGCCCTCCAGACCAGGCAACATTCTGGTAAATCTCTTCTGCACCCTCTCTAAAGCCTCCACATCCTTCTGGTAGTGTGGCGACCAGAATTGATCCAAGTGTGGCCTAACTAAGGTTCTATACAGCTGCAACATGACTTGCCAATTCTTATACTCAATGCCCCGGCCAATGAAGGCAAGCATGCCGTATGCCTTCTTGACTACCTTCTCCACCTGTGTTGCCCCTTTCAATGACCTGTGGACCTGTACTCCTAGATCTCTTTGACTTTCAATACTCTTGAGGGTTCTACCATTCACTGTATATTCCCTACCTGCATTAGACCTTCCAAAATGCATTACCTCACATTTGTCCGGATTAAACTCCATCTGCCATCTCTCCGCCCAAGTCTCCAGACAATCTAAATCCTGCTGTATCCTCAGACAGTCCTCATCGCTATCCGCAATTCCACCAACCTTTGTGTCGTCTGCAAACTTACTAATCAGACCAGTTACATTTTCCTCCAAATCATTTATATATACTACAAAGAGCAAAGGTCCCAGCACTGATCCCTGTGGAACACCACTGGTCACAGCCCTCCAATTAGAAAAGCATCCCTCCATTGCTACCCTCTGCCTTCTATGGCCTAGCCAATTCTGTATCCACCTTGCCAGTTCACCCCTGATCCCGTGTGACTTCACCTTTTGTACTAGTCTACCATGAGGGACCTTGTCAAAGGCCTTACTGAAGTCCATATAGACAACATCTACTGCCCTACCTGCATCAATCATCTTAGTGGCCTCCTTGAAAAACTCTATCAAGTTAGTGAGACACGACCTCCCCTTCACAAAACCGTGCTGCCTCTCACTAATACGTCCATTTGCTTCCAAATGGGAGTAGATCCTGTCTCTAAGAATTCTCTCCAGTAATTTCCCTACCACTGACGTAAGGCTCACCGGCCTGTAGTTCCCGGGATTATCCTTGCTACCCTTCTTAAACAGAGGAACAACATTGGCTATTCTCCAGTCCTCCGGGACATCCCCTGAAGACAGCGAGGATCCAAAGATTTCTGTCAAGGCCTCAGCAATTTCCTCTCCAGCCTCCTTCAGTATTCTGGGGTAGATCCCATCAGGCCCTGGGGACTTATCTACCTTAATATTTTTTAAGACACCCAACACCTCGTCTTTTTGGATCACAATGTGACCCAGGCTATCTACACCCCCTTCTCCAGACTCAACATCTACCAATTCCTTCTCTTTGGTGAATACTGATGCAAAGTATTCATTTAGTACCTCGCCCATTTCCTCTGGCTCCACACATAGATTCCCTTGCCTATCCTTCAGTGGGCCAACCCTTTCCCTGGCTACCCTCTTGCTTTTTATGTACGTGTAAAAAGCCTTGGGATTTTCCTTAACCCTATTTGCTAATGACTTTTCGTGACCCCTTCTAGCCCTCCTGACTCCTTGCTTAAGTTCCTTCCTACTTTCCTTATATGCCACACAGGCTTCGTCTGTTCCCAGCCTTTTAGCCCTGACAAATGCCTCCTTTTTCTTTTTGACGAGGCCTACAATATCACTCGTCATCCAAGGTTCCCGAAAATTGCCGTATTTATCTTTCTTCCTCACAGGAACATGCCGGTCCTGTATTCCTTTCAACTGACACTTGAAAGCCTCCCACATGTCAGATGTTGATTTGCCCTCAAACATCCGCCCCCAATCTATGTTCTTCAGTTCCCGCCTAATATTGTTATAATTAGCCTTCCCCCAATTTAGCACATTCATCCTCGGACCACTCTTATCCTTGTCCACCAGTACTTTAAAACTTACTGAATTGTGGTCACTGTTACCAAAATGCTCCCCTACTGAAACATCTACCACCTGGCCGGGCTCATTCCCCAATACCAGGTCCAGTACCGCCCCTTCCCTAGTTGGACTGTTTACATATTGTTTTAAGAAGCCCTCCTGGATGCTCCTTACAAACTCCGCCCCGTCTAAGCCCCTGGCACTAAGTGAGTCCCAGTCAATATTGGGGAAGTTGAAGTCTCCCATCACCACAACCCTGTTGTTTTTACTCTTTTCCAAAATCTGTCTACCTATCTGCTCCTCTATCTCCCGCTGGCTGTTGGGAGGCCTGTAGTATACCCCCAACATTGTGACTGCACCCTTCTTATTCCTGATCTCTACCCATATAGCCTCACTGCCCTCTGAGGTGTCCTCTCGCAGTATAGCTGTGATATTCTCCCGAACAAGTAGCGCAACTCCACCTCCCCTTTTACATCCCCCTCTATCCCGCCTGAAACATCTAAATCCTGGAACGTTTAGCTGCCAATCCTGCCCTTCCCTCAACCAGGTCTCTGTAATGGCAACAACATCATAGTTCCAAGTAGTAATCCAAGCTCTAAGTTCATCTGCCTTACCCGTAATGCTCCTTGCATTAAAACATATGCACTTCAGGCCACCAGACCCGCTGTGTTCAGCAACTTCTCCCCGTCTGCTCTGCCTCAGAGCCACACTGTCCCTATTCCCTAGTTCTCCCTCAATGCTCTCACCTTCTGACCTATTGCTCCCGTGCCCACCCCCCTGCCATACTAGTTTAAACCCTCCCGTGTGACACTAGCAAACCTCGCGGCCAGGATATTTATGCCTCTCCGGTTTAGATGCAACCCGTCCTTCTTATACAGGTCACACCTGCCCCGGAAGAGCTCCCAGTGGTCCAGATAATGGAAACCCTCCCTCCTACACCAGCTGTTTAGCCACGTGTTTATCTGCTCTATCTTCCTATTTCTAGCCTCACTGGCACGTGGCACAGGGAGTAATCCCGAGATTACAACCCTCGAGGTCCTGTCTTTTAACTTTCTGCCCAGCTCCCTGAACTCCTGCTGCAGGACCTCATGCCCCTTCCTGCCTATGTCGTTAGTACCAATATGTACAACGACCTCTGCCTGTTTGCCCTCCCCCTTGAGGATTCCCTCTACCCGTTCGGAGACATCCTGGACCCTGGCACCAGGGAGGCAACATACCATCCTGGAGTCTCTTTCACGTCCACAGAAGCGCCTATCTGTGCCCCTGACTATAGAGTCCCCTATTACTATTACTCTTCTGCGCTTTGACCCTCCCTTCTGAACATCAGAGCCAGCCGTGGTGCCACTGCTCTGGCTGCTGCTGTTTTCCCCTCATAGGCTATCCCCCCCGACAGTATCCAAAGGGGTATATCTGTTCGAGAGGGGGACAACCACAGGGGATTCCTGCACTGACTGCCTGCCCTTTCTGGTGGTCACCCATTTCTCTGCCTGCACCTTGGGTGTGACCACATTTACATAACTGCGATCTATGACGCTTTCCGCCACCTGCATGCTCCTAAGTGCATCCAATTACCGCTCCAACCGAACCATGCGGTCTGTGAGGAGCTCCAGTTGGGTGCACTTTCTGCAGATGAAGCCATCCGGGACGCTGGAAGCCTCCCGGACCTGCCACATCTCACAGTCAGAGCACAGCACCCCCTCTAACTGACATTGCGTCAATTAATTAAAATTTGTCTTCTTTTTTTTTAAATACTTTTTTTAAAATTTCAAAGTTACTGTCAACTATCTGTTTCCTAGCACTAGATTTCTAATAGAAATGCGATAGCTAACTATAATACTCTCCTATCTCTGGCTTAGATATCCTCTAAATTATAATTAAGTTATTATGTTTAATTAGTTCCCAAATACTCAAATTTTTTTAAAATTTAGGTTAGAATCCCAACCAGCCACTCTGGCCACAGCTTTTCTGTGATGTCACTTTAGTTTCCCCCCGACACACACAATTTGAAAAAAGGTGTAAAAGTAAAAATAACTTACTTACCTTCTTACCTTCTGAGTGGCTTAGATGTTCTCAGGTTCTCTCGCTGACAGAGACTGCTCCTCCACCTCCGAACCTTGACCTGCACAATGCTAATAATATAATAATAATATAATATGGCACTTACCTTACACCAATGGGTCTTATTATTAGGTTAGAGGAGGAGGGCGGGTGGGAGACACTACACGTGTAGTGTCTCGGGTTTCCTCTCCACCAGAATTTATTAGTTGGGGGGGGGGACTTCCCAGAGGTCCGCGGGTCGAACTTCCGGTTCCCGCCTTATATAAAAACAAATAAAACAGGAAAGAAGAACAGACACGGGACCAGGCAAGGCTTTTAAATACACTACTCACCTTCAAGAAGGCCCCTGCGCACCGCTGCCGCCGAAATCCGAAGGGCTGCTCCTGTAAAGGTAAGGCTTTTTAAAGTAAGTACTCACCTCCCAGAAGGCCCCTGCGCACCGCTGCCGCCGAAATCCGAAGGGCTGCTCCTGTAAAGGTAAGGCTTTTTAAAGTAAGTACTCACCTCCCAGAAGGCCCCTGCGCACCGCTGCCGCCGAAATCCAAAGGGCTGCTCCTGTAAAGGTAAGGCTTTTAAATACACTACTCACCTCCAAGAAGGTCCCTGCAACAAATGGCGCTGCGAACACGGGTCTGATTTCTGACTTTCTGGCCGGTGGCCACAGCACGGAGGTCGGGGTCAGATTTCCAACGAATCTGGAAAAACAGTCAGAACGGATACAAGACACGGTTTAAACATAGTTTATATTCGAGGCAGCATGTGGCACAGTGATTAGCACTGGGACTGCGGCGCTGAGGACCTGGGTTCAAATCCCGGCCCTGGGTCACTGTCCGTGTGGAGTTTGCACATTCTCCCCATGTCTGCGTAGGTTTCACCCCCACCACCCAAAGATGTGCAGGCTAGGTGGATTGGCCACGCTAAATTGACCCTTAATTGGAAAGAAACAAATTGGGTACTCTAAATTTATCCCCCAAAAATAGTTCACCATATTTGACAATGGCAGCCCCTCCCTCCCTCCCTCCGAAAGGCCGTCCTGACCTGCGGGGTCTTCCCCGCACAGACAAACCCAGAGGTAGCGCATTGACCTTTTTGAAGAACGCCTTTGGGACGAAAAATGGGAGGTTCTGAAACACAAACAGAAACCTTGGCAGCACCATTTTTACTGTCTACACCTGAACCGGCCAAATTCCCCGTGTCCCCAATGGGTCCAAAATGTATAGCAACAAAACTGTTTGATTGGACTTGTGACTGGAGGATTTTGGCCCATTCGCTGGTGGCAGGTCTCTGGCCCCTCCCAATGGTTATGTGGCAGAATGAGGTGGCTTCAATGGGAAATCCCGTCACTGAGAAACGGGAGGCTGCAGAATCCCGTCCATGAATTTCAAGGTAAATGTTTGCCACCCAATTCCTAATGCATAATTTCTTATACAATGAGAACTGCCAAAATGCAATAAATGCTGGCTTATCCAGTATTCCATCAATGAGCACGCTATATGGCTTCTTAGGAGCTTGTGTTACTCTGAAATTTTGCATAACTCCCTTGTTTGTGCAGTTTGGGAGTCAAGTCAAAAAGGATTTTACTTGCAAGTGTCACATCTGCGCGTGTCTTTGCAGATTTGTTTGGTTACAACTAGGTTTTGGGTCAGTCACTGCTAATAAGGATTTTTCCACTGGTTCTGTTGTAGGATACAAGACTGTTGATGCCTTGCTGCAACATATGTTTGAAGAAGAGTTAAAACCAGAAGATGAAATACCAACACTGGAAGAAATTGATAATCTTTCACCAGATGATTACAAACCCAAGCAGCCCACTTTTGATAGTATAGCATAACTTGTTCAAAAATGCTCATGTCATAGATTCAAATTGAAAATTGTGCTTTTGTCTGCTTTGACATGTATTCTCAACTGGAAACATAGTATAGGATGTAACGGGTGATCCTATTTTTGAGCAATACGTACTTGACATGAAGACAATTGTGGATCCAAATGAACTTGTGCACTAAAATGATTTCCATTGTTTTTATTTCTCAAGTAATCCTTTGTTAAATACAAAATAAGACAGCATGATCATGTGTTTGTTAATGACAGTCAAACTTCCTAAGTAGGAAGGATGGTATACTTTGTTACAGGTGTTTTTAAAAAAAAAAACAACCAAAGGATTACTGAAATAAGACCTTCCAGTCAGTCTATAATGGACGATGATACTTCTGGTTAGAAGGAAATTCTTGTGCTCCAGGTGGGCTGTAAGCATTACAAGTAGAGGATCCTGAAACACCACCATTGCTGGTTCTTAATCTGCTATACAAAAGGAAATACCCTAGCCTCAATTTCAATTAATTTAGAACTCCAGAGACCATGATGTGCAACTTTTGCAAGATAACTTGACTATTGTCTAATTCATAGTAAGTGAACTTCTCAATTAATCTCTTCCTTAAACTATGCTCCATACCGTAATGAAATGTTTAAAAGATTTTAGTCTTTAATACGCATAAATTTGACTTCCGGTTGCGGCGATGCGGAGCTAAGCCGCACGATTCGGCAGCTCCTGCGATCACGGACTTTCGGGCTCTCTTGAAGAGCCCCAACGGGAATTTTTTGAAGACGTTCCGTGTGGGAAGGGGAGAGTGACGTCCCTCTTCATGGTTTATGGATCGAACAAGAAGTGAACCGACCAAAAAGGCGGCGTTGGAGCAACGGGAGAAGCGAGGGAAGAAAACAAGATGGCGGCGGCCGGAGATAAAGTGGAAGGCGGGGCGGAACTGCAAGAGTTCATTAAGCGCTGTTTTGAGGAGCTGCGGAAAGAGATGCTGGCGCCTATGCTGTCGGCGATTGAAGGATTAGGGATGACACAGAAGGCCCACAAGGTCAAGGTCCAGGAGGTGCAGAAAAAAGTTAATGAGAACGAGGATGAGATCTTGGGCCTGGCGGTGAGGGTGGAGGTGCACGAGGCGCTGCACAAGAGGTGGGCGGGAAGATTCGAAGACCTGGAGAACAGGTCGAGGAGACAGAATCTTCGGATCCTGGGTTTCCCTGAAGGAGTGGAGGGGGCCGATGCTGGGGTATATGTGAGCACGATGCTCGAGTCGATGACGGGCGCGGAGGCCCCTCTGAGGCCTTTGGAGCTGGATGGGGCACACCGGGTGCTGGCGAGGAGGCCCAAGGCTAATGAGCCGCCAAGGGCCAGGTTTCACCCTTTCACAGACAGAGAGAGGGTCTTGAAATGGGCTAAGAAAGAGCGGAGCAGCAGCTGGGAGAATGCGGAGATCCGAATATACCCGGACTGGAGCACGGAGGTAGCAAAGAGGAGAGCGGGTTTCAACCGGGCCAAGGCGGTACTGCATCGGAAAGGAGTGAGATTCGAAATGCTGCAGCCAGCGCGATTGTGGGTCACATTCAAGGATCAACATCACTATTTTGAAACGCCTGAGGCTTGGACCTTTATTCAAACTGAAAAGTTGGACTCAAACTGAGGGTTTGTGAGGGTGGGGGGGGGGGATGTTTGTTGTACATAGGGTGTTAATCACGCGCAGGAAATGTTCCACGGGTTGGGGGATGGATGGGAAGGGGACCGGGTGAGAAGAACGTACGAGATGGTGGGCGCTGGTGCTGGAGGGAGAGGAGACTCGGGGATGGGGAAAATGAGAACAGGCCGTGACAGGAGCTGCGCCAGAGGGGGTGGGGCAGGCTTAGGAAAGCGCGGGCTTTTTCCCACACTAGGGAAGGACGGAGGGGGGTGGGGAATGGAGGAACGCACACTGATTGGGAGATTCCCACACGGGGGTCAATGGCGGCGGGGGAAGCCGGGGTCAGCTGACTTACGGGAGTGCTATGGGGGGAGCAAAAGAGCTAGACATGGGTCTAGCGGGGGGGAATAGGGTTGCTGCTGCACTGGCCGAAGGGGAATGGGACACAGAAGAGGTGGTCGGGGCGGGGGCCTCCCGTCTGGGGGACTGGAGGGTGAGGGCAGCGCGGGCACGGGACTGGCCTAGAAAAGGAGATGGCTAGTCGGCGGGGGGGGGGGGGGGGGGGCAATCCGGCTGATAACGTGGAATGCGAGGGGCCTGAATGGGCCGGTAAAGAGGGCCCGAGTGTTCGCGCACTTAAAGGGGCTGAAGGCAGACGTGGTCGTGCTCCAGGAGGCACATTTGAAGGTGGCGGATCAGGTCAGGTTAAGAAAGGGATGGGTAGGACAGGTATTCCATTCGGGGCTGGATGCGAAGAACAGAGGGGTGGCAATATTGGTGGGGAAGCGGGTGTCGTTTGAGACCAAGAATATCGTAGTGGACAATGGAGGTCGATACGTGACGGTGAGCGGTAAGTTGCAGGGGACGTGGGTGGTATTGGTAAATGTATACGCCCCGAACTGGGATGATGCCGGTTTCATGAAGCGCATGTTGGGGCGCATTCCGGACCTGGAGGTAGGAAGCTTGATAATGGGTGGGGATTTTTTTTTAAATAAATATTTTATTGAAACTTTTTGGTCAACCAACACAGTACATTGTGCATCCTTTACACAATATTATAACAGCACAAATAACAATGACCTATTTTATATAAACAAAAAACAAAAAATGAATAAATATTAAATAACAAAAATGAAAACTAGCCCTAATTGGCAACTGCCTTGTCACAGGTTACACCCCCCCCCGCCCCCCCCACCCCTTCCCCCCCCCCCCCCCCCCCCCCCCCCCCCAAATCCTGGGCTGCTGCTGCTGCCTTCTTTTTCCCCTTCCATCTATCTATCCGCAAGGTATTCGACGAACGGTTGCCACCGCCTGGTGAACCCTTGAGCCGACCCCCTTAGGACGAACTTAATCCGCTCTAGCTTTATAAACCCCGCCATGTCATTTATCCAGGTCTCCACCCCCGGGGGCTTGGCTTCCTTCCACATTAGCAATATCCTGCTAGGGACGCAAAGGCCAAAACATCGGCCTCTCTCGCCTCCTGCACTCCCGGCTCTTGTGCAACCCCAAATATAGCCAACCCCCAGCTTGGTTCGACCCGGACCCCCACTACTTTTGAAAGCACCTTTGTCACCCCCATCCAAAGCCCCCGTAGTGCCGGGCATGACCAAAACATATGGGTATGATTCGCTGGGCTTCTCGAGCACCTCGCACACCTATCCTCCACCCCAAAAAATTTACTGAGCCGCGCTCCAGTCATATGCGCCCTGTGTAATACCTTAAACTGAATCAGGCTTAGCCTGGCACACGAGGACGACGAGTTTACCCTACTTAGGGCATCCGCCCACAGCCCCTCCTCGATCTCCTCCCCCAGCTCTTCTTCCCATTTCCCTTTTAGTTCATCTACTATAGTCTCCCCTTCGTCCCTCATTTCCCTATATATATCTGACACCTTACCATCCCCCACCCATGTCTTTGAGATCACTCTGTCCTGCACCTCTTGTGTCGGGAGCTGCGGAAATTCCCTCACCTGTTGCCTCGCAAAAGCCCTCAGTTGCATATACCTGAATGCATTCCCTTGGGGCAACCCATATTTCTCGGTCAGCGCTCCCAGACTCGCGAACTTCCCATCCACAAATAGATCTTTCAGTTGCGTTATTCCTGCTCTTTGCCACATTCCATATCCCCCATCCATTCCCCCTGGGGCAAACCTATGGTTGTTTCTTATCGGGGACTCCCCCAAAGCTCCAGTCTTTCCCCTATGCCGTCTCCACTGTCCCCAAATCTTCAGTGTAGCTACCACCACCGGGCTTGTGGTGTAGTTCCTCGGTGAGAACGGCAATGGGGCTGTCACCATAGCCTGTCGGCTAGTCCCCCTACAGGACGCCCTCTCTAATCTCTTCCACGCCGCTCCCTCCTCCTCTCCCATCCACTTACTCACCATTGAAATATTAGCGGCCCAATAGTACTCACTTAGGCTCGGTAGTGCCAGCCCCCCCCTATCCCTGCTACGCTGTAAGAATCCCTTCCTCACTCTCGGGGTCTTCCCGGCCCAAACAAAACCCATGATGCTCTTTTCAATCCTTTTAAAAAAAGCCTTCGTGATCACCACCGGGAGGCACTGAAACACAAAGAGGAATCTCGGGAGGACCACCATCTTAACCGCCTGCACCCTCCCTGCCATTGACAGGGCTACCATATCCCATCTCTTGAAATCTTCCTCCATCTGTTCCATCAACCGCGTTAAATTTAACCTATGCAATGTGCCCCAATTCTTAGCTATCTGGATCCCCAGGTAACGAAAGTCTCTTGTTACCTTCCTCAACGGTAGGTCCTCTATTTCTCTACTCTGCTCCCCAGGATGCACCACAAACAGCTCACTCTTCCCCATGTTCAATTTATACCCTGAAAAATCCCCAAACTCCCCAAGTATCCGCATTATTTCTGGCATCCCCTCCGCCGGATCCGCCACATATAGTAGCAAATCGTCCGCATACAAAGATACCCGGTGTTCTTCTCCTCCCCTAAGTACTCCCCTCCACTTCTTGGAACCCCTCAGCGCTATCGCCAGGGGCTCAATCGCCAGTGCAAACAGTAATGGGGACAGAGGGCATCCCTGCCTTGTCCCTCTATGGAGCCGAAAATATGCCGATCCCCGTCCATTCGTGACCACACTCGCCACTGGGGCCCTATACAATAGCTGCACCCATCTAACATACCCCTCTCCAAAACCAAATCTCCTCAACACCTCCCACAAATAATCCCATTCCACTCTATCAAATGCTTTCTCGGCATCCATCGCCACTACTATCTCTGTTTCACCCTCTGGTGGGGCCATCATCATTACCCCTAACAGCCTCCGTATATTCGTGTTCAGCTGTCTCCCCTTCACAAACCCGGTTTGGTCCTCGTGAACCACCCCCGGGACACATTCCTCTATTCTCATTGCCATTACCTTGGCCAGGACCTTGGCATCCACATTTAGGAGGGAAATTGGTCTGTAGGACCCGCATTGTAGCGGGTCCTTTTCCTTCTTTAAGAGAAGCGATATCGTTGCTTCAGACATAGTCGGGGGCAGCTGTCCCCTTTCCTTTGCCTCATTAAAGGTCCTCGTCAGTACCGGGGCGAGCAAGTCCAAATATTTTCTGTAAAATTCGACTGGGAATCCGTCCGGTCCCGGGGCCTTTCCCGTCTGCATGCTCCTAATTCCTTTCACCACTTCTTCTACCTCGATCTGTGCTCCCAGTCCCACCCTTTCCTGCTCTTTCACCTTGGGAATTTCCAGCCGATCCAAAAAGTCCATCATTCTCTCCCTCCCATCCGGGGGTTGAGCTTCATATAATTTTTTATAAAATGTCTTGAACACTTCATTCACTCTCTCCGCTCCCCGCTCCATCTCTCCTTCCTCGTCCCTCACTCCCCCTATTTCCCTCACTGCTCCCCTTTTCCTCAATTGGTGTGCCAGCAACCTGCTCGCCTTCTCCCCATATTCATACCGTACACCCTGTGCCTTCCTCCATTGTGCCTCTGCAGTGCCTGTAGTCAGAAAGTCAAATTCCACATGCAGCCTTTGCCTTTCCCTGTACAATCCCTGTGGGTGGGGATTTTAATACGGCGTTGGACCCAGCACTGGATCGCTCCAGATCTAGGACCGGAAAGAGACCGGCTGCGGTCAAGGTGCTTAGAGGGTTTATGGATCAGATGGGGGGGAAGTGGACCCATGGAGGTTTGCCAGGCTGCAGGCCAGGGAATTTTCTTTTTTCTCCCACGTGCACAAAGCCTACTCGCAGATAGATTATTTTGTTCTGGGCAGGGCGCTGATCCCGAAAGTGGAGGGAACGGAGTACTCGGCCATAGCCATTTCAGATCACGCCCCGCACTGGGTGCGGTGCGGAGTGCGACAAAAGTAAATGAGGCATTGAAGGCCTTCTATGAGGAGCTGTACAGATCCCAGCCCCCAGCGGGGGAAGAGGGGATGCGACGATTCTTGGACAAACTGAGGTTCCCGAGGGTGGAGGAGCAGGTGGCTGGTTTGGGGGCACCAATTGGGTTGGAGGAGCTGATCACAGGTCTGGGGAGTATGCGGGCAGGGAAGGCCCCGGGACCAGACGGGTTCCCGGTTGAGTTCTCGAGGAAGTACGTAGACCTGCTGGCCCCGTTGTTAGTGAGGACTTTTAATGAGGCAAGGGTGGGAGGGACCCTGCCCCCGACAATGTCGGGGCGACGATCTCTTTGATCCTGAAGCGGGACAAGGACCCACTGCAATGTGGATCCTCAACGTGGATGCTAAGATGCTTGCAAAAGTGCTGGCTACGAGGATCGAGGACTGTGTCCCGGGGGTGATTCATGAGGACCAGACAGGATTTGTAAAGGGTAGGCAGCTCAACACCGATGTGCGGCGGCTCTTAAACGTAATAATGATGCCATCGGTGGAGGGAGAGGCGGAGATAGTGGCGGCTATGGACACGGAGAAGGCCTTTGACCGAGTTGAGTGGGAGTACCTCTGGGAAGTGCTACGTAGGTTTGGGTTCGGGGGAGGGTTTATTAGTTGGGTTAAGCCCCTATACAGAGCCCCGGTGGCGAGTGTGGTTCATAATCGGCGGAGGTCGGAGTATTTCCGGCTGTATCGTGGGACGAGGCAGGGGTGCCCCCTGTCCCCCTTGTTATTTGCATTAGCAATTGAACCCTTGGCCATGTCATTGAGGGAGTCTAGGAAATGGAGGGGGGGTGGTCCGAGGGGGGAGAGAAACATAGAGTGTCGCTTTATGCAGATGACCTGTTGCTGTACGTGGCGGATCCAGTGGCGGGGATGGTGGAGGTCATGCAGACTGTAAGGGAGTTTGGGGATTTTTCGGGCTATAAGCTTAATGTAGGGAAGAGTGAGCTTTTTGTAGTACAGTCAGGAGACCAGGAAAGGGGGATAGACGATCTACCGCTGAGGAGGGCGGAAAGGAGCTTTTGGTACCTGGGGGCCCTACATAAACGTAACCTGACGAGGCTGGTGGAGCAGATGGAGGAGGACTTCAAACGATGGGACATGTTGCCGCTCTCGCTAGCGGGTAGAGTGCAGTCGGTCAAAATGGTGGTCCTCCCGAGGTTTCTTTTTTTGTTCCAGTGCCTTCCAATTGTAATCACCAAGGCCTTTTTTAAGAGGGTAGGCAGGAGTATTATGGGTTTTGTGTGGGCGAATAAGACCCCGAGGGTAATTGGAGGGTTTCTGGAGCGCAGTAGGGACCGAGGAGGGTTGGCGCTGCTGAATCTGAGTGGCTACTACTGGGCTACAAATGTGGCGATGATCCATAAGTGGGTGATGGAGGGAGAGGGGGCGGCGTGGAAGAGGTTGGAGATGGCGTCTTGCAAGAAAACGAGCCTGGGGGCGCTGGTGACGGCACCGCTGCCGCTCTCGCCGACAAGGTACACCGAGTCCGGTGGTGGCGGCAATGCTTAAGATCTGGGGCCAGTGGAGACGGCACAGGGGTGCAATAGGAGCCTCGGTGTGGTCCCGATCAGGGGCAACCATCGTTTTGTCCCAGGGAGGATGGATGGGGGGTTTCAGAGCTGGCATCGAGCAGGGATTAGAAGAATGGGGGACCTGTTCATTGATGGGACGTTTGCGAGCCATGGGGCACTGGAGAAGTTTGGGCTACCCCCGGGAAATGCTTTCAGATACATGCAGGTGAGGGCGTTTGTGAGGCAGCAGGTGAGGGAATTCCCGTTGCTCCCGGCACAGGAGATTCAAGACAGGGTGATCTCGGGTGTATGGGTCGGAGAGGGCAAGGTGTCGGCGATATACCAGGAGATGAAAGAAGAGGGGGGAGGCGTTGGTAGAGGAGCTGAAGGGTAAATGGGAGGAGGAGTTGGGGGAGGAGATTGAGGAGGGGCTATGGGCTGATGCCCTAAGTAGGGTTAATTCCTCTTCTTCGTGTGCCAGGCTTAGCCTGATACAATTTAAGGTGGTTGATAGAGCACACATGACGGGGGCGAGGCTGAGTAAGTTCTTCGGGGTAGAGGACAGATGTGGGAGGTGCTCAGGAAGTCCGGCAAACCATGTCCATATGTTTTGGTCATGCCCGGCACTGGAGGGGACTGGCAGGAACAGTATCTAAGGTGGTGAAAGTCTGGGTCAAGTCAAGCTGGGGGCTAGCACTATTTGGAGTAGTGGACGAGTCGGGAGTGCAGGAGGCGAAAGAGGCCGGCATTCTGGCCTTTGCGTCCCTAGTAACCCGGCGAAGGATCTTGCTAATGTGGAAGGAGGCGAAGCCCCCCCCAGCGTGGAGGCCTGGATAATTGATACGGCATTGTTTATCAAATTGGAGAGGATAAAGTTTGTCTTGAGAGGGTCTGCGCAGGGGTTCTACTGGCGGTGGCAACCGTCCCTAGACTATCTCGCGGAGCGTTAAATGAAGGTCGGTCAGCAGCAGCAGCAACCCGCGGGGGGGGGGGGGGGGGGGGGGGGGGGGGGGGGGGGCTTGTTTAGTGGGTATTTGAGCAAGAAAATACATGAAGGATCTGGAAAACTGACATGTACGAGAGGAATCCAATGTACAAAGCTCTGTATCATATCGATTTACCATGTTCATGTCTTGCTATCATGTGCGCTTTCTTACTTTTTGTTACCGGGGGGGGGGGGGGGTCGTTTGTAAGGGTGAAAAATTGTGTTAAAATTCTTAATAATTATATATATTTTTTAAAAACGCATAAATTTGACAGGAAAAAATGCCATCTAGCCACGGGGTTAAAATCACTGCTGTTTGTGATAAACTCCACTTACTAGTCCAAATCTTTCACATGTAGATTGAGGCAGTTTAGTTCCAAACAACTAGAAAAATGCTACATGCACTGGGATGAGTAAAAGCACAACTTGGGACCAAAATTGATGCAAAAGCTTTAATCTAGATTCCATGAGCCCTTAATGTCATTCAGTTTAGATTCTTTGTGAAGGTTTATTTTCCAAGTAAAAGTGACATTAACCGCCGCCGAAGTGATTTCAGTTTCTTTATGTATTGTTCCTTAAAGAGCGACACCAGCTTTTCCCGTAGATCTCGAAGTGATGGTAGAGTCTGGCAGTTGGGAATATATAACAAGGTACTAAAGAAATGATTCCACATATCTGCATGATGACCTCTGAAACAAAAAGAAAATAGTTCACCAACCTGGCCATAGTTCAGAGATACATGATATAATGTCACATCTGGTTAGGGTGACAATTCAAGATTGGTTGGGAATACAAAACTGACCTTTGAAAAGTTGCATTGACCTTCCAGACACCCTGTTCTTTCTTTAATTTCAGGTAAGTGCCAAAGAGTAGGCAGTGAACCGTGGCAGCAATTCCAAAGTAGTCTGTCTAAAGTCACAAAGAAGCATGCATGTTAGCTTCAAAATAATATTTTGGGTGCTTCAGACATGCTTTGCATAATTTCCTGATTGATTTAGTAAATAAATGAAACATAAGAAAAGCTTGGTCAATTAAAGAAGCAAATAATAGGGTAAAAGTCATGGCAAAGTACTTGTTTTTGATTCAGTCTTGAAATAAGTGTTCTGGCAGACCAGCATTTATTGCGTTCCTAATTGCCTTTCAGAAGGTGGGGGTAAGTTGCTACTTTGAATGGCTGTTGTTCATGTTCACTTAGTGTTGATAGATGTTGCATGTCCATTCATTGAGGCTCAAAGACACTGTCTTTGAACATTGTGTTTATTAGTAATACAACTATAATTGGGTATTTCCCAAACTTTTGGATAACTCCGTGCTTGCTTCTACCCAGCTCTTTCTCCAGTCCACAACTCACTCTAGTCTCAGATCATGTGTCTCTTTACATCACATTAGGTGGTATCATTTCTCAGCCCATATGAACCCTCAAGACAAAAGGAAGTTCCAGGACTTAGACCCAGTGGCATTGAAGGAACAACTATATAGCTCCAAGTCAGGACGGTATGTAACTTGGAAGGGAAACTTGCGGGTGGTGACTTTCCCAGGCATTTGCTATCCTTGCCTTTCTAGGCTGTTAAGGTCACGGAACTGTAAAATGCTACTGCAGAACCCTTAAGAATTGCTGTGGCACTTTTTGTCAGTGGTACATTCTGTTGTCACTGTGTGCACCAGTGGTGGAGGTGGTGCTGATGCTGATCGAGCTGGATACTTTGTCCTAGATGGTATCAAGCTTGAGTATTGCTGAAGCTGCATTCATCCAGGCAAGAGGAAAACATTCCAGGGTATGTCTGACTTGTACCTTACCGGGTGGACAGGCTTTGGTGAGTCAGGAGGCAAGTTGCTCACCATAGAATGCCCAGCCTCTGACCTTGTGTTTTTGGTTAATGGTAACCCCCAAGATGTTGATTGTAGGGGATCCATCAGGATGGTTACACTTGTATTGAAGACTGTCATTGCTTGGCCACTGCTGTTTGTCATTTTTATAAATGACCTGGAGGAGGGTGTAGAATGATGCGTCAGTAAATTTGCAGATGACACGAAAGTCGGTGGAGTTGTGAACAGTGCGGAAGGATGTTACAAGTTACAGAGGGACATAGATAAGCTGCAGAGCTGGGCTGAGAGGTGGCAAATGGAGTTTAATGCAGAAAAGTGTGAGGTGATTCATTTTGGAAGGAATAACAGGAAGACAGAGTACTGGGCTAATGGTAAGATTCTTGGCAGTGTGGATGAGCAGAGAGATCTCGGTGTCCATGTACATAGATCCCTGAAAGTTGCCACCCAGTTTGAGAGGGTTGTTAAGAAGGCGTACGGTATGTTAGCTTTTATTGGTAGAGGGATTGAGTTTCGGAGCCATGAGGTCATGTTGCAGCTGTACAAAACTCTGGTGCGGCTGCATTTGGAATATTGCGTGCAATTCTGGTCGCCGCATTATAGGAAGGATGTGGAAGCGTTGGAAAGGGTGCAGATTTACCAGAATGTTGCCTGGTACGGAGGGAAGATCTTATGAGGGAAGGCTGAGGGACTTGAAACTGTTTTCGTTAGAGAGAAGAAGGTTAAGAGGTGACTTAATTGAGGCATACAAGATGATCAGAGGATTAGATAGGGTGGACAGTGAGACCCTTTTTCCTCGGATGGTGATGTCTAGCACGAGGGGACATAGCTTTAAATTGAGGGGAGATAGATATAGGACAGATGTCAGAGGTAGGTTCTTTACTGAGAGTAGTAAGGGCGTGGAATGCCCTGCCTGCAACAGTAGTGGAGTCGCCAACACTAAGGGCATTCAAATGGTCATTGGATAGACATATGGACGATAAGGGAATAGTGTAGATGGGCTTTCGAGTGGTTTCACAGGTCGGCGCAACATCGAGGGCCAAAGGTCCTGTGCTGCGCTGTAATATTCTACGTTACTTGCCACTTACCTGTCCAAACCCAAATGTTGGCTGCATTTAGCAAGATTTGGATACAGTATGAGTCATGCATGTTTGCTGCTCTTATAATAATAATCTTTATTGTCACAAGTAGGCTTACATTAATACTAGGGCTGTTTAGCACATGGCTAAATCGCTGGCTTTGAAAGCAGACCAAGGCAGACCAGCAGCACGGTTCAATTCCCGTAACAGCCTCCCCAAACAGGCGCCGGAATGTGGCGACTAAGGGCTTTTCACAGTAACTTCATTTGAAGCCTACTTGTGACAATAAGCGATTTTCATTTCAATGAAGTTACTGTGAAAATCCCCTAGTCACCACATTCCGGTACCTGGGTTCGGGTACACGGAGAATTCAGAATGTCCAAATGACCCAACAGCACATCTTTCGTGATTTATGGAAGGAAACCCACGCAGACATGTGCAGACTCCGAATAGACAGTCACCTAAGCGGGATTTGAACTTGGAACCCTGGAGATGTGAAGCAACAGTGCTAACCACTGTGCTACCATGCATTGAGACAGCTGTAGATAGGCAACTCCTGACGATCTCCTGCTGTGCTGTTGAAGAGCGGAGATGATTTTTTTTTTTATATAAATATTTTATTGAAAATTTTTGGTCAACCAACACAGTACATTGTGCATCCTTTACACAATATTATAACAACACAAATAACAATGACCTATTTTATAAACAAAAAATGAATAAATAATAAATAACAAAAATGAAAACTAACCCTAATTGGCAACTGCCTTATCACAAGTAACACTCTCCAAAAATATAATTTAACAGTCCAATATATAATTATCTGTAGCAACGACCTATACATATTATACAGTATATATTAACAACCCTGAGAGTCCTTCTGGTTCCTCCTCCTCCCCCCCCCCCCCCGATCCTGGGCTGCTGCTGCTGCCTTCTTTTTTCCATTCCATCTATCTTTCTGCGAGGTATTCGACGAACGGTTGCCACCGCCTGGTGAACCCTTGAGCCGACCCCCTTAGAACGAACTTAATCCGCTCTAGCTTTATAAACCCTGCCATGTCATTTATCCAGGTCTCCACCCCCGGGGGCTTGGCTTCTTTCCACATTAACAATATCCTGCGCCGGGCTACTAGGGACGCAAAGGCCAAAACATCGGCCTCTCTCGCCTCCTGCACTCACGGCTCTTGTGCAACCCCAAATATAGCCAACCCCCAGCTTGGTTCGACCCGGACCCCCACTACTTTTGAAAGCACCTTTGTCACCCCCATCCAAAACCCCTGTAGTGCCGGGCATGACCAAAACATATGGGTATGATTCGCTGGGCTTCTCGAGCACCTCGCACACCTATCCTCCACCCCAAAAAATTTACTGAGCCGTGCTCCAGTCATATGCGCCCTGTGTAATACCTTAAACTGAATCAGGCTTAGCCTGGCACACGAGGACGACGAGTTTACCCTGCTTAGGGCATCTGCCCACAGCCCCTCCTCGATCTCGTCCCCCAGCTCTTCTTCCCATTTCCCTTTTAGTTCATCTACCATAGTCTCCCCTTCCTCCCTCATTTCCCTATATATATCTGACACCTTACCATCCCCCACCCATGTCTTTGAGATCACTCTATCCTGCACCTCTTGTGTCGGGAGCTGCGGGAATTCCCTCATCTGTTGCCTCGCAAACGCCCTCAGTTGCATATACCTGAATGCATTCCCTTGGGGCAACCCATATTTCTCGGTCAGCACTCCCAGACTCGCGAACTTCCCATCCACAAACAGATCTTTCAGTTGCGTTATTCCTGCTCTTTGCCACATTCCATATCCCCCATCCATTCCCCCCGGGGCAAACCTATGGTTGTTTCTTATCGGGGACCCCCCCAAGGCTCCAGTCTTTCCCCTATGCCGTCTCCACTGTCCCCAAATCTTCAGTGTAGCCACCACCACCGGGCTTGTGGTGGAGTTCCTCGGTGAGAACGGCAATGGGGCTGTCACCATAGCCTGTAGGCTAGTCCCCCTACAGGACGCCCTCTCTAATCTCTTCCACGCCGCTCCCTCCTCCTCTCCATCCACTTACTCACCATTGAAATATTAGCGGCCAATAATACTCACTTAGGCTCGGTAGTGCCAGCCCCCCCCCTATCCCTGCTACGCTGTAAGAATCCCTTCCTCACTCTCGGGGTCTTCCCGGCCCACACAAAACCCATGATGCTCTTTTCAATCCTTTTAACAAAAGCCTTCGTGATCACCACCGGGAGGCACTGAAACACAAAGAGGAATCTCGGGAGGACCACCATCTTAACCGCCTGAACCCTCCCTGCCAGTGACAGGGATACCATATCCCATCTCTTGAAATCCTCCTCCATTTGTTCCACCAACCGCGTTAAATTTAACCTATGCAATGTGCCCCAATTCTTGGCTATCTGGATCCCCAGGTAACGAAAGTCCCTTGTTACCTTCCTCAACGGTAGGTCCTCTATTTCTCTACTCTGCTCCCCTGGATGCACCACAAACAACTCACTTTTCCCCATGTTCAATTTATACCCTGAAAAATCCCCAAACTCCCCAAGTATCCGCATTATTTCTGGCATCCCCTCCGCTGGGTCTGCCACGTATAGTAGCAAATCGTCCGCATACAAAGATACCCGGTGTTCTTCTCCTCCTCTAAGTACTCCCCTCCACTTCTTGGAACCCCTCCATGCTATCGCCAGGGGCTCAATCGCCAGTGCAAACAATAACGGGGACAGAGGGCATCCCTGCCTTGTCCCTCTATGGAGCCGAAAATATGCAGATCCCAGTCCATTCGTGACCACGCTCGCCATCGGGGCCCTATACAACAGCTGCACCCATCTAACATACCCCTCTCCAAAACCAAATCTCCTCAACACCTCCCACAAATAATCCCACTCCACTCTATCAAATGCTTTCTCGGCATCCATCGCCACTACTATCTCCGTTTCCCCCTCTGGTGGGGCCATCATCATTACCCCTAACAGCCTCCGTATATTCGTGTTCAGTTGTCTCCCCTTCACAAACCCAGTTTGGTCCTGGTAATTGCCATTACCTTGGCCAGGATCTTGGCATCGACATTTAGGAGGGAAATAGGTCTATAGGACCCGCATTGTAGCGGGTCCTTTTCCTTCTTTAAGAGAAGCGATCTCGTTGCTTCAGACATAGTCGGGGGCAGTTGTCCCCTTTCCTTTGCCTCATTAAAGGTCCTCGTCAATACCGGGGCGAGCAAGTCCACATATTTTCTATAGAATTCGACTGGGAATCCATCCGGTCCCGGGGCCTTTCCCGCCTGCATGCTCCTAATTCCTTTCACCACTTCTTCTACCTCGATCTGTGCTCCCAGTCCCACCCTTTCCTGCTCTTCCACCTTGGGAAATTCCAGCCGATCCAAAAAGCCCATCATTCTCTCCCTCCCATCCGGGGGTTGTGCTTCATATAATTTTTTATAAAATGTCTTGAACACTCCATTCACTCTCTCCGCTCCCCGCTCCATCTCTCCTTCCTCATCCCTCACTCCCCCTATTTCCCTCGCTGCTCCCCTTTTCCTCAATTGGTGTGCCAGCAACCTGCTCGCCTTCTCCCCATATTCGTACTGTACACCCTGTGCCTTCCTCCATTGTGCCTCTGCAGTGCCCGTAGTCAGCAAGTCAAATTCTACATGTAGCCTTTGCCTTTCCCTGTACAGTCCCTCCTCCGGTGCTTCCGCATATTGTCTGTCCACCCTCAAAAGGTCTTGCAGCAACCGCTCCCGTTCCTTACTCTCCTGCTTCCCTTTATGTGCCCTTATTGATATCAGCTCCCCTCTAACCACCGCCTCCCAGACCACTCCCACCTGGACCTCCCCATTATCATTGAGTTCCAAGTACTTTTCAATGCACCCCCTCACCCTTAGACACACCCCTCATCTGCCATTAGTCCCATGTTCATTCTCCAGGGTGGGGGCCCTCCTGTTTCCTCCCCTATCTCCAAGTCTACCCAGTGTGGAGCGTGATCCGAAATGGCTATAGCCGTATACTCCGTTCCCCTCACCTTCGGGATCAACGCCCTTCCCAGCACAAAAAAAGTCTATTCGCGAGTAGACTTTATGGACATAGGAGAAAAACGAGAACTCCTTACTCCTAGGTCTGCTAAATCTCCACGGGTCTACACCTCCCATCTGCTCCATAAAATCTTTAAGTACCTTGGCTGCTGCCGGCCTCCTTCCAGTCCTGGACTTCGACCTATCCAGCCCTGGTTCCAACACCGTATTAAAATCTCCCCCCATTATCAGCTTTCCCAGCTCTAGGTCCGGAATGCGTCCTAGCATCCGCCTTATAAAATTGGCATCATCCCAGTTCGGGGCATATACGTTTACCAAAACCACCGTCTCCCCCTGTAGTTTGCCACTCACCATCACGTATCTGCCCCCGTTATCCGCCACTATAGTCTTTGCCTCGAACATTACCCGCTTCCCCACCAATATAGCCACCCCCCTGTTTTTCGCATCTAGCCCAGAATGGAACACCTGCCCCACCCATCCTTTGCGTAGCCTAACCTGGTCTATCAGTTTCAGGTGCGTTTCCTGTAACATAACCACATCTGCCTTAAGTTTCTTAAGGTGTGCGAGTACCTGTGCCCTCTTTATCGGCCCGTTCAGCCCTCTCACGTTCCACGTCATCAGCCGGGTTGGGGGGCTTCCTACCCCTACCCCCCCCCCAGGCGGTGCCCCCCCGCCCATACCAGCTCCCCCCTCTCCCCAGCAGCAGCAACCCAGTAATTCCCCCCTCCCACTAGATCCCCCGCTAGCGTAATTACTCCCCCCATGTTGCTCCCAGAAGTCAGCAAACTCTGGCTGACCTGGCTTCCCCCCGTGACCTCGGCTCGCACCGTGCGACGCCCCCTCCTTCCTGCTTCTCTATTCCCGCCATGATTATCATAGCGCGGGAACCAAGCCCGCGCTTCTCCCTTGGCCCCGCCCCCAATGGCCAACGCCCCATCTCCTCCACCTCCCCTCCTCCCCCCATCACCACCTGTGGAAGAGAGAAAAGTTACCACATCGCAGGATTAGTACATAAAACTACTCTTTCCCCCCTTTTTAACCCCCCTCTTCGCCCCCCACATTCGCCCCACCACTTTGTTCAAACGTTCTTTTTAATAACCCGCTCATTCCAGTTTTTCTTCCACAATAAAAGTCCACGCTTCATCCGCCGTCTCAAAGTAGTGGTGCCTCCCTCGATATGTGACCCAGTCTTGCCGGTTGCAGCATTCCAAATTTTATCTTCTTTTTATGAAGCACCGCCTTGGCCCGATTAAAGCTCGCCCTCCTTCTCGCCACCTCCGCACTCCAGTCTTGATAAACGCGGATCACCGCGTTCTCCCATTTACTGCTCCGAGTTTTCTTTGCCCATCTCAGGATCATTTCTCTATCCTTAAAACGGAGGAATCTCACCACTATGGCTCTGGGAATTTCTCCTGCTCTCGGTCCTCGCGCCATCACTCGGTATGCTCCCTCCACCTCCAACGGACCCGCCGGGGCCTCCGCTCCCATTAACGAGTGCAGCATCGTGCTCACATATGCCCCGACGTCCGCTCCCTCCGCACCTTCAGGAAGACCAAGAATCCTCAGGTTGTTCCTCCTTGCGTTGTTCTCCAGTGCCTCCAACCTTTCCACACATCGTTTCTGATGTGCCTCATGCGTCTCCGTCTTCACCACCAGGCCCTGTATGTCGTCCTCATTCTCGGCTGCCTTTGCCTTCACGACCCGAAGCTTCCGCTCCTGGGTCTTTTGTTCCTCCTTTAGCCCTTCGATCGCCTGTGGTATCGGGGCCAACAGCTCTTTCTTCATTTCCTTTTTGAGCTCTTCCACACAGCATTTCAAGAACTCTTGTTGTTCAGGGCCCCATGTTAAACTGCCACCTTCCGACGCTATCTTGGTTTTTGCTTGCCTTCCTTGCCGCTGTTCTAAAGGATCCACTGCTATCCGGCCACTTTCTCCTCCTTTTTTCATCCGTATCCAGAGGGGATTCCCTTCTGGTTTACCGCACAGTGTTTTTAGCCGTCAAAATTGCCGTTGGGGCTCCTATCAAGAGCCCAAAAGTCCGTTTCACCAGGAGCTGCCGAAACGTGCGACTCAGCTGGTCATCGCCGCACCCGGAAGTGAGAGAGCGGAGATGATTGACATCCAACAACCCACATCCACCTTCCGTTCCGCTAGGTAGAACTCCAACTAATTGTCCGATTTCTATTGACTTAAATTTTTCTAGGTGTCCTTGATGTGACACGGTCAATTGATGACAAGGGCAGTCACCCTCACCTCTGCTGTTTAGCTACTTTGTCTAGGTGTAAACTAAGGTTTCAATAAGGTCCAGCGTAAGGACGTTACCGTGAGGTAACTGCCACTTGCTATCACTTTGCTTATTGTGAGCAGACTAATGGTGTGATAACTGGGGCTAGATTAGGTTTGTTCTCCTTTCTGGGACTGCATATAGTTGTCCTATTACAAGATTATACAAAAGATTAGCAATAGATACAAAAAAAAATACAGTTCTTAAATTGTGGTATAGCTAAGGAGCGTTTATGTAGAAGTTCAAAAGTAAAACAATGACATACCTGGAATGTCCATGGTTTTTCTGACAGCATTTCGATACACTGGAAGCCTGATGTCTTACAATTTTCCACAAAAACTGTATTTGGAGGGAATAACTTCATATCTATACTTTGACCAAAGTCAATCAATGTGAATCCTTGGGATAAGGTATCATCAACACTGCCTACATCATCCAGGAACCTAGATTTAACATATATTAGAGTCAAAACTTTAGACCAATTTTAGTGCCAGAAATGTAGAGGATCAGAAACATCAAGCTAAGTATTTGGACTGTCCCCAAATTGAAAATATAATTTTTCTCAATGTCAGCATAGACTAATTTATATAGCACCTTTAATATAATAAAACAACCCAAGGCACACTGTAAAACAAAATGGGACAACCATATACGGCAATTTAAGACAGATGGTTAAAAGTTTGGCCAGAGGTGAGTTTTGAGGGGAATTTGAGATGTAGAAGGGAAGTTCAGGGCCCAGGCAAAAGAAGGTGAGGTCACCGATGGTGAAGTGATTAAAATCAGGGCTCAAGAGGCCAGCATTAGATAATTGCAGATATCTCAAGAGGGTTGATAATAAGGATGAGAATTTTAAAATCAAGCCAGCGTTTAACTGGGAGCCAATGTCGGTCACTCATTATGAAGTTCTTCGAGAGGTTGGTCAGAAGACACATCACCTCCATACATCCAGAATGCCTTGATCCACTGCAATTCGCATACCGCTACAATGGATCCACATCAGACGCCATCTCCCTGGCCCTACACTCATCTCTGGAGCATCTCGACAACAAGGACACCTACGTCAAACTCCTTCATGGACTACAGCTCTGCATTCAACACCATATGGCCAAGCTCATATCAAACCTCCAAAGCCTAGGACATGGCCCCTCCCTCTGCAACTGGATCCTCAGCCATAGACCACAGGAAAAACAACGAAACCTCCTCCATGCTAGTCCGCAAGGCTGCGTACTTCGCCCCCCTGCAATAATATACACACATGGCTGTTGTCATGATATCCACATTAACATATCATGGTGCAATCACACACACACACGATGGACAGGTAGTTGGACCAACCAACACACACACACACACACACAACATCGCAGCCAATCACCAGGGAGAGCACACGCACTATAAAACAGGGGACACCACAGTTCCCGCTCATTCTACCAGGAGATAGCTCAGAGCACAGCTCACAGCGTGCCACTCAGACATGCACCATGTGCTGAGTGCCTCACTAAGACAGTGCTAGGGCTGGGTCCACAGGTTAGCTGGTGAAGTACGAATCACAGCCAGAAGTTAATAGTTATTATTGTACAGAATAATAAAACAGTTGTACCATCTACAACCGTGTTGGTTTGTTTGTGTATCGGAACACCCAACACAACATGATACCAGGACTGGAAACTCGCCAGCAACTGTGAGACCTACCTGCACCTCTTTAGAAACCCGCCATCCTGCACCATGGAAACCATCAGCCCGCCGCAGCCGCTCCGGATCGCTGGAAATCTTGGCGTCAACTGGAAGCTGTTTAAACAGCTCTTCCAACTCTTCCTAGAATCCACAGACAGGGAGAATGCATCGGACACCAGGAAGATCGCCCTCCTCCTCTTCACGGCGGGGCAACACGCCATCCACATCTACAACTCCCTGGCATTCGCGGAAGGCGAGGACAAGACGAAGTACAAGACGGTCCTGCTAAAATTTGAGGAGCACTTTAATGTGGAAGTTAATGAGAGCTTCGAGAGGTACCTCTTCCAGATGGGACTGCAGGGTAAGGATGAGCCTTTTCAATCTTATTTGACACACCTCCGTATCCTCGCGCAGTCCTGAAGCTATGAGGCCACCTCCGACTCCATGATTCGGGATCAGATAGTTTTTGGGGTCACCTCGGACACCCTACGCCAGCAGCTCCTCAAAATAAAGCGCCTCACCCTAGCCACCGCCATCGAGACCGGTGTCCTCCACTAAAACGTGACCAGTCGGTACTCCCAATTCCAGGCGGCCGAAATGGCACGGCAGGGGTCCTACGAGCCCGAGCGGGTCCAGTCGATAGAGTTCCTCCCGGCCCGCGGCCCGGACGAGGGCGCTTTCCGAGGCCTCCCGCGCTTGTATGTGCCAAAAGAGGGGACGTCGACGCAGAGGGACGGGATGTGCAGGCGCGCTCTACGCAAGACTGCACCGGCATGCGCGGTGGGGCAATGAATGCCATGACGTCACGACGTGCGGCAACTGTGGATCCGCACACTTAAAGCGGCAATGTCCGGCCAAAGCGCGACAATGCCTCCGCTGTGGCAGGATGGGCCACTACGCTGCCCGCTGTCGAGCAGCTCAACCTGCCAACTCCCTGTAATTCAGCCAGCCTCGCAGGGACGTGCGGGCCATTCAGCCCCCATACACCGAGTCATACCCTGACGACGTGCTGACCAGTGATACCGACGACCGGGAACCCTTCCGCGTTGCGGTAATAAACAAGAACCGGATGTCCCCAAGTCGGACCCACCAGCCGATGCCAGTGCACAGCATTAATCAGGGCGATGAATGGTGTGCCACCCTAACGGTCAACCGATCACCAATCACATTCCGCTTAGACACTGGTGCCTCCGCCAATCTCATTGCATGGTCAGCCTTCCACACCTTGAAGGTTAAACCACCGATTCTGCCATCCCACTGTCAGCTGGTTGATTATAACGGAAACGTTATCCCGGCCTTGGGGTCCTGCCAGCTCAAGGTTGCACACAATTCATACACAGCCACACTGTCTTTTGAGATAGTTGGATCCTCAAAGGACTCTCTGTTAGGAGCACAGGTGTGCAAGATCCTCCACCTCGTTCAGCGGGTACACACTTTGTCAATAGAGGGCACTTCCGATTTCCCGGATGCAGACTTTAGGGCGCAGCTCCACTCGCTCCTCGCCCACAACCAGGAGGTTTACGAGGGCATGGGTACACTGCCCTACACTTACAAAATACGGCTCAAACCTGATGCCATCCCGGTCATTCACGCACCTCGTAGAGTTCGAGCACCACTCAAGGACCACCTCAAGCAGCAGCTGCAGGACCAAGGAGTGCTTTCCCGGGTCACGGAGCCAACGCCATGGGTCAGCTCCATGGTGTGCGGAAAAAAGCCCTCCAGCGAGCTCCGAATCTGCATCGACCCGAAAGACCTGAACATCATGAGGGAACACTACCCCATACCAAACGGGAAGAGATCACGAGCGAAATGGCCCGGGCTAAAATTTTCACCAAGCTTGATGCCTCAAAGGGTTTTTGGCAGATTCAACTGGATCAGTCCAGCAGGAAGCTGTGCACTTTCAACACTGGCAGATACTGCTACAATAGGATGCCGTTTGGCATCATCTCGGCATCCGAGGTGTTTCATCGCATCATGGAACAGATGATGGAGGGCATCGAAGGGGTACAAGTCTATGTTGACGACGTCATCATCTGGTCCACCACTCCACAGGAGCATATCAGTTGTCTCCAGCATGTCTTTGCACGGATATGAGATCAGGGCCTGCGCCTCAACCGAGCCAAGTGCTCTTTTGGCCAAACTGAGCTAAAGTTTCTGGGGGACCACATATCCCGGTCAGGGGTGCGGCCGGATGCCGACAAAGTGGCAGCTATTGCAGCCATGCCGCAGCCAGCAGACAAGAAGGCAGTGTTACGCTTTCTTGGGATGGTCAACTTCCTGGGGAAGTTTATTCCCAACCTGGCCTCGCATACAACGGCTCTTCACCACCTGGTCAAGAAGACAATGGAATTCCAGTGGCTGCCAGCACACCAGAAGGAATGGGAGGAGCTCAAGATCAAGCTCACCACCGCCCCGGTATTGGCGTTCTTCGACACCACTTGGGACACAAAGATCTCGACTGATGCAAGCCAGTCCGGTATTGGGGCGGTACTCCTGCAACGGGACGACACTGCATCATGGGCCCCGGTCGCCTATGCCTCACGGGCCATGATCCCCACAGAACAGTGCTATGCGCAGATTGAAAAGGAGTGCCTGGGTTTGTTGACCGGCATCGACAAATTCCACGATTATGTGTATGGTCTTCCACAGTTCACTGTGGAGACCGACCATCGCCCCTTGGTCGGCATCAATCAGAAGGACCTCAACGATACGACCCCTCGCCTCCAGCGCATTCTGCTCAAGCTCCGGAGGTACGACTTCCAACTTGTCTACACCCCGGGAAAGGACCTCATCATCGCGGATGCCTTGTCCAGAGCAGTGACCACACCGCCCGAATCGGAGGGGTTTGTTTGTCAGGTCGACGCACAAGTAGCCTTCACATCGGCCAATCTGCCAGCTACTGATGCATGTCTGGCCCACATTCGCCGTGTGACTGCGGCTGACCCCCTTCTACAACGTGTGATGCGCCACATGACAGAAGGGTGGCTCAAGGGGCAGTGCCCACAATTCTACAATGTCCGGGACGACTTGGCCGTCATTGATGGTGTCCTCCTAAAGTTGGATCGGATTGTGATCCCACACAGCATGCACCGGCTTGTCCTCGAACAACTGCACGAAGGCCATCTTGGAGTTGAAAAGTGCAGGCGGAGGGCCCGAGAAGCTGTATACTGGCCGGGCATCAGCGACGACATCGCTAAAATGGTGCTCAACTGCCCCACCTGCCAAAGGTTTCAGCCGGCGCAACCCCGAGACACTTCAGCCCCATGAGTTGGTCACGTCCCCCTGGGCAAAGGTGGGTGTGGAACTCTTTCATGCGCTCGGCAGGGACTAAGTCATTATAATTGACTATTTTTCAAATTATCCGGAGGTCAAACACCTGCACGACTTGACGTCATCAGAGCATGCAAAGAAACCTTCGCTTGCCATGGGATTCCGCTCAACGTCATGTCTGACAACGGGTTCTGTTTTGCGAGCCAAGAATGGTCTTCTTTTGCCGCTTCATACGACTTCACACACGTGACGTCCAGCCCTTTGCATCCCCAGTCCAATGGCAAGGCGGAAAAGGGCGTCCATATCGTGAAGCAGCTCCTCTGGAAGGCTGCTGATGCCGGATTTGACTTGTTTAGCCCTGATGGCCTATCGCTCGGCCCCACTGTCCACAGGCCTCTCGCCAGCCCAGCTGTTGATGGGTCGCACCCTCAAGACCAATGTGCCGTCCATTCGTGTTCCTAAACCCGACCATGCTCGAGTACTGCAAAGGATGCGACAGCAGCGTGCTCAGCAGAAGGTGGCACATGACGCTCGGGCAACTGATCTGGCGCCTGGAGACAACATCCGCATACACCTACGGAGGGTGGCTGGTCGGCAACCACCGAGGTTCTCCGCCGCATGGCTCCCCGCTCGTTCCTGGTTCGCCTGCCTGATGGCTCCATTTGCCGGCGCAATCGGCGGGCCCTCCGGCTGCTTCCGCGCTCGCTACGTGATCATGCACCGGTGCCACGTCCTCCTGTTGTCCCTGATGTCGACTTTGTTGAGCTTCCTGCCACTCTGCCTATTCCGCTCTCGCCCATGGCCAGGCCCATTCCTCAGCCGGTGGATCCTGACCCAGCCTGGAGGCGGTCAACCCAAATTCGTCGCCCACCTAATGGACTGGACTTATGAGCCTGTTTGCACATTGGACTCACTGAATTGTTTTGCAATACTGTTAACGTGTTTCTTGTCGTTCCAGAAGTTCTCTTTCGATGTTTGCTGTTTGCACTTGTTTTGTTCGTGGTACAACCTTGTTGCTCTGTTGCAACCGACACCTTCCTCTGTATATAATTTAGCCTCATGTACATGCTGTAAATATTGCACACACATACTCAGATGCACTCAGTACACACCAATATTTATTACCATGTAGTCACAATATTCTTGTGAAAAGGGGGGGGGGGGGGGGGGGGGGGGATGTCATGATATCCACATTAAAATATCATGGTGCAATCACACACACACACGATGGACAGGTAGTTGGACCAACCAACACACACACACAACATCGCAGCCAATCACCAGTGAGAGCACACGCACTATAAAACAGGGGACACCACAGTTCCCGCTCATTCTACCAGGAGATAGCTCAGAGCACAGCTCACAGCGTGCCACTCAGACATGCACCATGTGCTGAGTGCCTCACTAAGACAGTGCTAGGGCTGGGTCCACAGGTTAGCTGGTGAAGTATGAACCACAGCCAGAAGTTAATCGTTATTATTGTACAGAATAATAAAACAGAGTTGTACCATCTACAACCGTGTTGGTTCGTTTGTGTATCGGAACACCCAACACGACAGCTATGTGGCAAAATTTGACCCCGTCTCCATCTACAGGTTTGCCGATTACACGACCGTACTGGGTCGGATCCCAAACAACGATGAGTCAGAGTTCAGGAGGGATATAGAGAACTAGTGGCGTAGTGTAACGACAACAATCTCTCCCTCAACGTCAATAAAACTCTGGTCACTGACTTCAGGAAGGTGGAGATGGTTGACAGCTTCAAATTCCTAGGTGTGCACATCATCAACAATCTGTCCTGGTCCACCTACATCAATGCTACAACCAAGAAAGCACTTACTTCCTCAGGAAACAAAGGAAATTCAGTATGTCCACATTGACTGTTACCAATTTTTACAGATGCACCATAGAAAGTTTGACCCAAGCCCAAAAGAAACTACCGAGATGCAAGGTGGGGTTGGCGACAGGGGAGCAGGTGGTGTGCGATTGTTTATTGAATTGTTTTGTTGTTCTTCTGATTTTTTTTTGTATATGTGGAATATGCCTTGAATAAAAATATTTTCTAAGAAAGAAACGAGCCATGAACACAGCCCAGTCCATCACACAAAACCGCCTCCCATCCATTGACTCGGTCTAAACCTCCCGCTGCCTTAGGAAAGCAGGCAGCATAATGAAAAGACCACTCCAACCTGGGTTATTCTCTCTTCCATCGGGCAGGAGATACAAAAGTCTGAGAACACACACTAACAGGTTCAAAAACTGCTTCTTTCCCACTGTTAAAAGAGCAGACTCCTCAATGACACTCTTATGGACTGAACTCTTCACACATCTTCTGAATAGTATTGCACTCTGTATGCACTGTGTCCATGTATGTCCTATGTTTTTTCACACATGGAACGATCTGGACTGTACGCAGAACAATACTTTTCATTGTACCTCGGTACACATGACAATAAATCAAATGTAAATCTAGGTGTGGGTTAGCATTTTCCAACTCAACTCCCCCCTCCCCCCAATATCACTTACTGACCTTCGGGACCCACGGCATGTTTGCTTACCCAGTCGATCCTGAGTCAAGGCACAGTTTGGGACACAAATTGTTTTGCCCCAGGCAAGGGAGTAAAGAAAATGATCTAGTTTTCTGGTTCCTAATGACTATCCAGTAGCCCCTACTGCATTTAATTTGTCAGTATTGAGTGAGATCAGGATCAGACATACCTGTGCTGACCTATCTATAAAATGTTCACTGTCCAGGGTCACACATGAAGAATAGTTACTCATGAGAGATACTGGAGGTATTCGGCCTTATATGTTCAATGGCCGATTTTCACCAGGTGCTCTCCACCTTGGGCTGAGTACTTAAAATCCAGGGATAAACCTAACAGACGAAGACTCCCATGAATCAGAGAAGCAGCCGCAGCTTCTATTTTCTCTATTGAGGATTTGGCCACATTGCCCGACCCCTCCAAATCCAGGGCAACCTCCGATCCCCACCCCCAGGCTCAAACTGGATGTAATATTCCTTCTCCATGCCAGTCTAGGTTTTACAATGTTCTAATTTTCACAAAGCAGTTCAACAACAGCTCCACACTCCTTGTTGAAAACATTCTGTCCGATAAAAATCACCAGCCCGATCATTTCCCATTATCAATATGCGAGGAAGTTTATGTGAGAGTTTGCACAGTTCCCTCACGGCATGACCAGTGTACATTGTCCATTTGGAATTGCTTTTCAAAAGACTTCCCAATTGTACAGAACAAAGCTCATTCAAAACACCGAAAAGGAAACATGCTATGGAATTGTTACTTTATTCTTATATGCTGCAAGTGAAGTATGTTAAAAACGACTCAATGATGGAATAATTTGCTCACGGTCAGGCAAACCCATGACCAGTGATGGATTGAGTGACAAATGAAGTGGGTCCCCTGGCGCTCCGTTAAATTTGATAATTGGCCCCAAAATTCGGCACAGTTGCAAGAACAAGGAAATGAAAAATCTTTCTACCCGACTTTCAATCAAATATTCCTTTGGGTGGGTGGCACAGTGGTTAGCACTGCTGCCTACGGCGCGGAGGACCTGGGTTCAAAACCCAGCCCCGGGTCACTGTTGGTGTTGAGTTTGCACATTCTCCCAGTGTCTGCGTGGGTTTCACACCCACAACCTAAAGATGTGCAGATTAGGTGGGTTGACCATGCCAAATTTCCCCTTAATTGGAAAAAAAATAATTGGGTACTCTAAATTTCTTAAAACAAAATATTCCTTTGTGCTTATAGTAAAAATGCCAACACTTGGGGATTGTTGCTATGCTAACTGAGGGAGGGGGGCTATTGGGGAGAGAACAGATTTTGGACACAGCATTTGAGCGGCAGCTGGAGCTAGATGGTCGCTGACATAAATGGTTCAGGAAACTTGCGTCCCTCAGTGGCGTTATGTAAGTGTTGAGTCAACGGCTTGTTAAATTCCTGCTTTTACAGGGAAGCAGCCTCTCCCCACGAATTACAGAATTGTTGCCAGCCACAGGCTCCATGACCCGCCTGCAGGTTGCGACCTGCACTTTGAAAAACCCGGAGTTAAGATGCTTGGGGTGATCTGAAATTTATGGAGAGTAGAATATGTTGAAATAGTCAAGTCTGGAGGTGAAGGCATACATGGGTATGGAGCAGTGAACGGAGCCTGATGAAGTCAGACAGCTATGGAGATGGAAATACACTATCTTAGTGATGGCACAAATGCGTGGTCAGAAGCTCATCTGAGCGTCAAATGTCACTAAAGCTCTCTTGGGGCTAAAGGGATCAAGGGATATAGGGGAAGGTGGGATGAGGATATTGAACCTGATGATCAGCCGTGATCATAATGAATGGCGAAGCAGACTCTAAGGGCCGAATGGCCTCCTCCTGCTCCTGTTTTCTATGTTGCAAGTTGTGAGCAAACTCAGCTTGCTGCCAGGGATACGGACTGAATTGATAGTTAGGGAAATAAATTTGGAGCAAGGGCTGAAAACAGTAGCTTCAGAGCGGCCAATATCTAATTCATAATAACATGAACACTCCAGCAGGATAGCCACACCTCAGCAGGAAATGAATTTACTAGGTCCTAGCTCTGGACAGGGGTTGTCATGGGATTAAATAAGCAGAGCGATTGGTCACTTCTTATCAGTGCATCTATATCAGGGGGGTCAAGGCAGATGAGAATTTTGAAGAAACGATAACATAGTAAAAGAAACTGAAGTTTGATTGCACAAAAACCACACCAAGGATGTTACGAAGATACAAACCTTTCTCCAAGTATGAAATTGTCAGGTTTTACATCACCATGAATTATTCCAATACTATGCAGCTGTTCCATGATAAACAGAATGTGGATGGCAAAGTAGATCACCAAAGGCTGAGGCATTGCTTTTTCATTCATTGTTTTATATAGATTAACTGCATTCTGAAATCAAAGAAAATATTCAATTTTACGAGTGGTTTTCAAAGAAAGGTTCACTTCTACATGTTCAAAAGAAAGTTAAGGGAGGTAGCCTTTAAGAGCAAATAGTTATACCTCCTCTCCTCCATGATCTCCAAAACCGACCCTTTTGTATTTCTTGCATGCAATAAAAAGGCATTCATTTCTCAAAGCTAGCACATTTCATAAAATCCATACTGTGGTTAGTAGCTACAAATGCTACTCTTGTATGTCCAGCTCTTTTTCCTCATGGCAGAGGAGCACTCAGAGGAACAATATAGCAAGCAGAAGTCTTAGATTAACTGCGACTCACAGGACTAAATCATAAAAGTAAATTGGATCAGTTAGATGAACAGTTGCTCACCAGATTTTTCACATTTACAATTCTAAATTACAGCAAAAAATAAGATAATAGTGGTCCATAATGCCAGTTCTGGCCCTTTGAACGAACCACCATTTTGTCCCATTTCCAATGCCTTTTTATGAAGTTTCTTAAAGCTGCTGTGGATTCTGCTCCCATTAGGAGCATGAAAAATCTTTCAATTCTTTTGTTATTGATTTTGATTAGTTAATTTTTGAACTCCTATGTTTTATTTGTTTTAATAAATAAACTCTAGTTTCTCACCCAAACAGAAAATACGGGACAATCTCAGCAGTTCTGACAGCATCTGTGGAGAGAGAAGGAAGCCAACATTTCAAGTCTGGATGACTTTTTTTTCCAAACGTCTCTCTCTCCACAGATGCTGTCAGATCTGCTGAGATTGTCCAGTAGTTTCTGTTTTTGTTTCAGATTCCAGCATCTGCAGTAATTTGCTTTTATCTAGTTGCTCACCTCTCCCCACAGCCAACCTCTCATCCCTGTATCATCTATCATCTAAGTGATCGGTTCAGCACACAACCCATGGTCCTGACATTCTGACTAAGATAAATCAACTAAAATTAGACTTAATCAATAATTTCCAATTCCGATCAAGCGTCACAACCTGAAACAATAATCTGTTTGTCTCTCCACAGAAGCTGGCAGACTGGTGTAATGCCAGCATTTCCTGTGTTTATTTTAGTTTCAACATGCACTTCTTTGGTGCTCTGCCATTTCTTAAACAGGTTCATCAATTTTTCCTCAAACCATGAATGATTTGTATATATGAACTAAGTCTCTCAGCTCTTTTATTCTTTTGCAATTGAATACGTGTTACATATTCTTCTCCCAAAACTGCATTTCTTGGCTGCCATCCTGAAAAAGACCCCTTTATCCCCACTCTCTGCCTTCTGCCAGTCAGCCAATCCTCTATCCATGCCAGGATCTTACCCTGAATACCATGGGCTCTTAACCTACTTAACAGTCTCCTATGCGGCATCTTGTCAAAGGGCCTTCTGGAAATCTAAATAAATCACATCCACTGGTTCTCCTTTGTCTAACTTGCTTGTTATTTCCTCAAAGAACTCTAACAGATTTGTCAGACATGACAAATGTCTGTCATGTCTTGCCTTGACGAAGCCGTGCTGACTCACTCCTATTTTACCATGCACTTCCAAGTGCTTCGCTATCTCATCTTTAATAACAGACTCTAAAATCTTACCAATGACCGAAGTCAGGCTAACTGGCCTATAATTTCCTGTCTTCTGCCTCCCTCCCTTCTTAAACAGGGATGTTTACTTTAGTGATGGAAAGGGATAGGTATATACCGCAGGGCATGAGTTATATCTGGGGGAAAGGCAATTATGATATGATGAGGCAAGACTTAAGATGCATCGGATGGAGAGGAAAACTGCAGGGGATGGGCACAATGGAAATGTAGAGCTTGTTCAAGGAACAGCTACTGCGTGTCCTTGATAAGTATGTACCTGTCAGGCAGGGAGGAAGTGGTCAAGCAAGGGAACCGTGGTTTACTAAAGCAGTCAAAACACTTGTCAAGAGGAAGAAGGCGGCTTATGTAAAGATGAGACATGAAGGTTCAGTTAGGGCGCTCGAGAGTTACAAGTTAGCTAGGAAGGACCGAAAGAGAGAGCTAAGAAGAGCCAGGAGGGGGCATGAGAAGGTAGGATCAAGGATAACCCTAAAGCTTTCTATAGATATGTCAGGAATAAACGAATATCAAATGTCAATCGCTTATTGTCACAAGTAGGCTTCAAATGAAGTTACTGTGAAAAGCCCCTAGTCGCCACATTCCGGCGCCTGTTCGGGGAGGCTGGTACGGGAATTGAACCGTGCTGCTGGCTTGCCTTAGTCTGCTTTCAAAGCCAGCTCTTTAGCCCTGTGCTAAACAGGGCTATGGTAAGAGTAGGGCCAGTCAAGGACAGTAGCGGGAAGTTGTGCGTGGAGTCAGAGGAGATAGGGGAGGTGCTAAATGAATATTTTTCGTCAGTATTCACACAGGAAAAAGACAGTGTTGTCGAGGAGAATACGGAGATTCAGGCTACTAGACTAGAAGGGCTTGAGGTTCATAAGGAGGAAGTGTTAGCATTCTGGAAAGTGTGAAAATAGATAAGTCCTCTGGGCCGGAATGTGATTTATCCTTGGATTCTCTGGGAAGATAGGGAGAAGATTGTTGAGCCTTTGGCTTTGATCTTTAAGTCATCTTTGTCTACAGGAATAGTGCCAGAAGACTGGAGGATAGCAAATGTTGTCCCCTTGTTCAAGAAGGGGAGTAGAGACAACCCCGGTAACTATAGACCAGTGAGCCTTACTTCTGTTGTGGGCAAAATCTTGGAAAGGTTTATAAGAGATAGGATGTATAATCACCTGGAAAGGAATAATTTGATTAGAGATAGTCAACACGGTTTTGTGAAGGGTAGGTCGTGCCTCACAAACCTTATTGAGTTCTTTGAGAAGGTGACCAAACAGGTGGTGACCAAACAGGTGGATGAGGGTAAAGCAGTTGATATGGGGTATATGGATTTCAGTAAAGCATTTGATAAGGTTCCCCACGGTAGGCTACTGCAGAAAATACAGAGGCATGGGATTCAGGGTGATTTAGCAGTTTGGATCAGAAATTGGCTAGCTGGAAAAAGACAAAGGGTGGTGGTTGATGGGAAATGTTCAGACTGGAGTCCAGTTACTAGTGGTTTACCACAGGGATTTGTTTTGGGGCCACTGCTGTTTGTCATTTTTATAAATGACCTGCAGGAGGGCGTAGAAGGATGGGTGAGTAAATTTGCAGGTGACACTAATGACCGTGGAGTTGTGGACAGTGCGGAAGGATGTTACAAGTTACAGAGGGACTTAGATAAGCTGCAGCACTGGGCTGAGGTGTGGCAAATGGAGTTTAATGCAGAAAAGTGTGAGGTGATTCATTTTGGAAGGAATAACAGGACGACAGAGTACTGGGCTAATGGTAAGATTCTTGGCAGTGTGGATGAGCAGAGAGATCTCGGTGTCCATGTACATAGATCCCTGAAAGTTGCCACCCAGATTGAGAGGGTTGTTAAGAAGGCGTACGGTGTGTTAGCTTTTATTGGTCGAGGGATTGAGTTTCGGAGCCATGAGGTCATGTTGCAGCTGGACAAAACTCTGGTGCGGCTGCATTTGGAGTTTTGCGTGCAATTCTGGTCGCCGCATTATAGGAAGGATATGGAACCATTGGAAAGGGTGCAGAGGAGATTTACCAGAATGTTGCCTGGTAAGGTGGGAAGATCTTATGAGGAAAGGCTGAGGGACTTGAGGCCGTTTTCGTTAGAGAGAAGAAGGTTAAGAGGTGACTTAATTGAGGCATACAAGATGATCAGAGGATTGGATAGGGTGGACAGCGAGAGCCTTCTTCCTCGGATGGTGATGTCTAGCTCGAGGGGACATAGCTTTAAATTGAGGGGCGATAGATATAAGACAGATGTCAGAGGTAGGTTCTTTACTCAGTAGTAAGGGTGTGGAATGCCCTGCCTGCAACAGTAGTAGACTTGCCAACACAAAGGGCATTCAAATGGTCATTGGATAGACATATGGATGATAAGGGAATAGTGTAGATGGGCTTCAGAGTGGTTTCACAGGTCGGCGCAACATCGAGGGCCGAAGGGCCTGGACTGCGCTGTAACGTTCTATGTTCTATGTTACATTCGCCACTTTCCAGTCCTCTGGGACTCTTCCTGCCTCCAGTGATTCCTGAAAGATCATCACCAATGCCTCCACAATTTCCTGAGCTATCACTTTTAGAACCTTGGGGTGTAGTCCATCTGGTCCAGGTGGTTTATCCACCTTCATACCTTCCTATTTCCCCAGAACCATCAGTAGTGCTGATGGTTATCAAAATCCATGCTATCTGGTCAGTAAGAAAAGACAATCAAATGGGAAGGGAATTCAAATGATTGAAGTGCACTGGATAAACAGGTGCAATTATCTAGTTCATCTCCAATGGCCTCTTTTGGGACATGTTTGGTGAATTTATCTTTATAAGAAAGGAAGCCAAGTAGAAAGCAGGGCTCTGGTTAGAAAAGGTCAAAGCAGAGGAATTAATGCTTTAGCTCAGGTTTGTCCCAAGAATGGCCAGGGACTGGATGCAGCCTGCAAAGCCCCACAATGCAGCCCCTGACATCAGTTTTCAAAAGTCTGGTCAATGAGCAGAATTAAACCATTTGGCCCATCGCGTCTGCTCCACCATTCGATCATGGCTGATCTCATCCTGGCCTTAATTCCACCATCCTGCCGGTTCTCTGTGACCCTTCAACCCATTGCCAATTAAAAATGGGTCAAACTCCTCCTTAAATTTACTCACTGTCCCAGCATCCACCGCACTCTCAGGTAGCATTTTAAGAGAAATATCTGAAATATCTTTTAGACGTTTCCTCAGTTCTGAAAAGCATATACAAAATATACGATAAAGAAATAGGAGTATGCTATTCGGCCCCTCAAGCCTACTCCGCCAGTTAACAAGTTCATGGCTGCTCTGATTGCAGCTGACTCCACCTCACTACTCGCTGGGGTAGAGAGTTCCAAGGCTAATGATCCTCAGAAGAAATTCCTCCTTATCTCCATATTAAATGGGAGACCCCCTTATTTTGAAACTGTACCCTCTAGTTCTGGATTACCTCATGTGGGGAAACATACTCTCAGCAGCACCCTCAGAATCTTGTATGGTTCAATAAGACCACCTCTCAATCTTCTAAATTCTAATGTGTAGAGGCCTAACGTTTCTCATAAGGCAACACTTTCACCCCAGAAATCAGCCTAGTGAAAAAACTGTTTTTGTTGTATTTAGCAAAAGGAGATATTCAAAAGTTTGGAGTTAAGTTCAAAATGCTCAGCTTGGCATACACACGACTACGCTTTCTTCCCCAAGATTCTCAACATCACATGTGACAATCTGATTCACTTCAAATGACGACAAGATTGCAAAGGTCCCTAAACAAGATGGGCTGCTTTAGCTCAGTGGGCTAGACAGCTGGTTTGTGATGCAGAACAAAGCCAGCAGCGCGGGTTCAATTCCCGTACCAGCTGAGAATTCTGAATTCTCCGTGTACCCGAACAACCGCCAGAATGTGGCGACTAGGTGGCTTTTCCCAGTAACTTCATTGCAACTTGTGACAATAAAAAGATTATTATTACATTCCTGCTGTGGTGCTGCCACCTCTGATGTTCTTTATATAGTCTTTCAAGATGGCTAAAAGGCGTAGTGTTGACAAGAACATAAAGCTATGTATTTGAAACAAAGCTAGTTTATTTTACACCATTTCAAATGGTTCGTACACTTCACTAAGTAATAGTTAATAAAATAACAGTATTAAATCTATGCTACAGAAATCTATAATGTCTTTCTAGTACAACTTACACTCTATATCAACCTCTCACTAACCTTCTTTCCAACCTTCTCCCAGAACACCTAGAGACGCAGACTTTTATAAGACTACTCTGTGGTGCCATCTAGTGTTGAGATACATGAACACCACCTTGTTAACCATTTACACTCCTTACATTATACAAATCATTGCACCACCAACTTATGCTTCAGAGAGAGCTGCGCCTCAAGTTGTGCTGTTCCAGTACAGCTACAATACAGGCATCTAACCAACAAAGTGGAAAATTGCCTAGGTTGTCCTGTTCACAAAAGGTATGACAAATACAACAGGCCAATCATCGTTCCACAAGTTTACCCTCAATAATCTGTAAAATAATGACAGTGCTATCAAGTGGCAGAAGGGGAAGAAACTTACCAACCACATGAATACTCTGGCTGCAAGAACAGTCTGGGTTATATGGCAAATAACTCACTTTCTGCCACCCTGAATCCTTTCCACCTGCTACAAGGCACAAATCAAAGGTGTGATGGAATACTGTCCAACGGGCTGGAGGAGTGCAGATCCAACACTACAAGAAGCTTGGTACAATCCAAGAGAAAGCAGTCCGCTTGAATGACACCACGCCCATCCTCTCTTAAGCATTTACTCCCTCTACCACCACTGCACCACATCTGGAAGTCACACACCAAACTCACTTGAAAATGTATCCGTACTTGGTTGTGACTGGGTGAAAATCCTGGAACTCTCTACTTAACAATACTCATCATATGGACTGCAGCAGTTAAAGGCAGTACCTCCTCACCATCGACATTTCAATTCAAGATGGGTGATAAATACTGATCTTGCTAGTGAAGCCTACAACTCATGAAAAAGGTTATGGTGTACAGATCTGACCTGTACAGCTACAGCATCAATACTGTGACTTCGACAGCAGAATTTACAGACTGTGTCTGAAAGATGCAAGGGATTTATGTTTAAAGTAACATTCAATAAGCACTTTCACAAATTAACTAGACAAAACACTTGCCTCAACTGAAGTACCCTGTAAATATATCAAAATGTCATTCTATTTACAAAGTCTAACGAAAGTGCATAATTTCAGTTATGTTAACCTTTTAATTATTCAAATGATGTGAACAACAAATTCAACATAGTCACTGACCAGTTCCTGTATGGCCTTAAGTAGCTCTGTAATGACCAAAGTAAAATGCCAATATAGCCTGCCATCAAACTGTTGGATTGATTTTCTGATAGGATGAAGCTTTACCCTTTACAAAAGACACTCCAGACAGGAAATACCACAGGACAGCTGGATAGATTGGTGAGGGAACTAATGCAACAAAATTCACTATTCCCATTCTGAAGATTTACATCAAAGCTGGGAAAAGGAAAGGGCGGACAGGAGGAAAGGGTCAGCAATGTAGGTGATCAGACAAATTCAGATCAGGATTTCTCCTTTTAAGACGAGAATCCAAAAGTACACATCAACAAAAGAAAATAGGGTGGCATGATGGCACACTGCTGCTCCACGGCGCTGAGGACCCGGGTTCGATCCCGTCCCCGGGTCACTGTCCGTGTGGAGTTTGCATTCTCCCATTGTCTACGTGGGTCTCACCCTCACAACCCAAAAAGTCTAATGATGTCCATGAAACCATTATCGATTGTCGTGAAAACCCATAGGTTCACTAATGCTTTTTAGGAAAGGAAATGTGCCACCCTTACCTGGTCTGGCCTACATGCGACTCCAGGCCCACAGTAATGTGATTGACTCTCAAATGCTCTCTGAAATGGCTTAACAAGCCACTCAGTTCAAGGGAAATTAGGGATGAGCAATAAATGCTGGCCCAGCCAGTGACACCCACATTCCACAAACAAATAAAAAAATTATTGAGAATTCTGATACTCCATGTGGATAGGACCCAGTAGACAGAATTGAGATTTATCTTCTTGCTTTCCTGTTTTTAACATTTTAACATTCCTACATACTTTTCACAGAACTGTGGAATCTCCATGTAGAATTGATATAAGCCAAATAAACTAGCAGTCTCAGCTGATAATTAATGATGTAATCAATGTTTCAGCAACTTGAATAGGATATACTCAGGATAGGATATACTCAGGGCTTACTCAATGCCACATCTCTAATATAGAATTCAAGTCATCTTTTAAGTAGGTCACAACATGTGATTCAAATATGCTGCATATATCGGAATGTCTCTAAAACAAAGTGTTGAGCAAAACAAATACCAGCAAAGTTCCAAAACTGTACAGCTCTCCAACCAAAATACTGCCATTCTTAAAGTAGTGTCCAGAGTAGATATTGTTGTAGAGACAGCAAAACTTGGGCTTCAATCTCTCATTTAGTTGAGTACTTATGTAGAATTCCCAGGGATTAGATGTTTTTTGAACCTGGCGAATAGAAAAAAACTACTTTAAAAATTGTACACCATGTCACATCACAAGATTTAGAATCAAAAAAGTATTAACTTTTCCAAACATATTAATTTTTTTCCCCCAGTATTATTTTCACCTGAAAGCCAAAACTTTTTCTGGGATGCAATCCCATAGTATGACCCATTAAGCGCACACTTTGAAATGTTTCGGACACTGGGGAGTTGAACTGGCCAGCAGGACCTGTTCATCACCCTCTCACAATCCTCTGCATTCAGAACCCCTCAAACCGGTTTGTGGCCCCTTCACCCAATTTCATGGGCCTGTCTCCAACCACCACCCCCCCCCAAACCAGGCCCCGACCCTTGGTAGTGCCAAGGTGCCCAGGGCAGTGGTGGGATAGTACCCTGCCCTGTCCCCGACCACCTGAGGGGGCTCTAATGGCCTCAAAGAACACCCCCCAAATGCCATCACACCTGGTCCACGTTCATGGAAACCACTGCTAATTGGAGTCCGGCTGAGATCTCGTAGGTGTGGCCGTTGGTTCATAATGGCTCATTTAAACATCACCCCCTTTTTCTGGGCATGGAGTTGAGTGAATCGCATGAGGTTTCGCACGCACGAGGCACAATTTGGGCCACTCCCACAATTCATCTGTCAAACCCGGGTCGGGACCAGACACGACACGGTGGGGAAATCGTACCCCATGTATGCATTTTTGATCAGGCTTCTCAACTTTTCCTGCCATTTTAAAAGATTGTGTATATTAATCTCCCAAGTTTACATCCTGGTTTTTCGGCTACCTAACTCTGACTTATTCCACTTCTGCAACCTTCACAGGTCTGCAGCTCCTCCAATTCTGGTCTCTTGCATATTTATCACTGGTAGCTATATAGTGAACTGTCTATAGCCCAAGCTCTGGAATTCCGTTCCAAAACCACCAATCTCTCTCACTACTCGAAGGCATTCATTAAAACCTATCTTTTAGGCCAAGCCTTTGGTCACCTGCCCTAATATTTTCTTATGTGGCTTGGTGTCAAATTTTGTTCAATGGTGCACCTGTAAGTGGTTTGGGACATTTTGGTATGTCAAAGGATGTTGTTTTTCCATCCCTGTATTCTCATGAAAATTGAACTCACCAAGTCTCCTTTCAAAGCACCTTCAAAACCCATCTACCATCTAGAAGGTTATGGGTAACACAGACACCTGGAAGTTCCCCTCCAAGTCACTCATTTTTCTGACTTGGAAATATATAGTTGTTCCTTCGCTGCTACAGGATTTAATCCTGTAACTCCCTCCCTAACAGTAGTGTGGGTGTACCTAAACTACATCGACGGCAGTGGTTGAAGCATTACTTTCTCAAGGACAATAAATGCTGGCCCAGCCATCAAAGTCCATACCACTTGAATGAACATTTTAAAAAATTGTTTATATTGCATCTCATTCTTGGGAGAGGTGGTGACATCATGGTATTGTCACTGGACCGGTAATGCTCTGGGGGCCTGGGTTCAAATCTCACCATGGTAGACGGTGAAATTTGAATTTAATAAAACTCTGGAATAAGAAGTCTAATGATGGCTGTGAAACCATTGTCACTAATTCTGGTTCACTAATGTCCTTTAGGGAAGGGAATCTACAATCCCCTCACTTCACCTGGTCTACATCTGACTTCAGATCCAAAGCAACGCGGTTGACTCTTAACTGCCCTTTGAAATGGCCGAGCAAACAATTTGGTTCAAAGGCAGTCAGGAATGAGTAACAAATCCTGGCCCAGCCAGCAACACCCAATCCCAGAAATGAATTAAATGACATGGTGGATGCAATAGGATGTTTCCCCTGGCAAATCGAGTCTAGAACCAGGAGGACACCGTCTCAGAATAACGGGCAGGTCATTTAAGCCTGAGATGAGGAGGACTATTTTCACTCTAGAGGGTGGTGAATCTTTGGAATTATTTTCAAATTTGCTATTCGAGAGGAATATGGAAGCTCAATCATTGAGTAATTTCAAGACTAAGATCAATAGATTTCTGGATATTAAAGACATCAAGGGATATGGTGACAGTAGGGAAAAATGGAGTGGACAATCAGTCATGATCTGTTTGAATGGGTTCAACAGGCCAAAAGGCCTACTTTTTAAAAATTCTCTGGTGAGGCTAGCATTTGTTGCCCATCCCTAATTGCCCTCAAGGTGGTGGTGAGTTGCCTTCTTGAATTGATGCAGTCCATGTGGTGTAGGTACACCCAGAGTGCTGTTAGGGAGGGGTTCCAGGATTTTGACCCAAAGACAGTGAAGGAACAGCAATATATTTCCAAGTCAGAATGGTGTGTGACTTGGTGGGGAACTTCCAGGTGGTGGTGCTCCCCTGTTTCGGCTGTCCTTGTCCTTCTAGTGGTTGTGGGTTTGGAAGATGCTGCTTAAGGAGCTTTGGTGAGTTTCTGCAGTGCATCTTGTAGATGGTACACACTGCTCCTACTGTGTGTTGGTGGAGGAAGAATTAATGTTTGTGGAAGGGGTATGTAATGACTTAGGCCAGGCCTTTGAGATTGGCCAATCAGAATAAGAGTTCCATAATTAGTGGCCCAATCAGGGAACCCCTTTCTGTGTATATAACAGGGCGTGTCAGATCCTCTGTACTCTCCGTGTAGACAGCAGACTGACTGGTCATGGTTGTTCAGCTGTTGGGTTTGTAAATAAAAGGAATTCTGGTGACGGGACTTCTGCCTCCGTGGACTTATTACAGGATACCAATCAAGCAGGCTGGCTTGACCTGGATGGTGCTGAGCTTCTGGAGTGTTGCTGGAGCTGAACCAATCCAGGCAAGTGGGGAGTCTTCCACCACACCCCTGACCAACAGGGGCTGGTTTAGCACACTGGGCTAAATCGCTGGCTTTGAAAGCAGACCCAGGCAGGCCAGCACGGTTCAATTCCCGTACCAGCCTCCCCGAACAGGCGCCGGAATGTGGCAACTGGGGGCTTTTCACAGTAACTTCATTTGAAGCCTACTTGTGACAATAAGCGATTTTCATTCATTTCATTTCACTTGTGCTTTGTAGGTAGTGGACCGGCTTTGGGGAGTCAGGTGGTGAGTTACTTGCCGCAGGATTCCTAGCCTCTGACCTGCTCTTGGAGCCACAGTATTTGTATGCTGGTTAACACTGCTGCCTCACAGCGCCAGGGACCCGGGTTCAATTCCGACCGTAGCCTCTTGATGCCATACTCGATCAAATGTTGCCTTGGCAGTCACTCTCACAACAAAAAATTCATAGCCTTTTACTAACCTTTAAGCTCACTTTTTGCTGGTTCCTCACATCGGACAAATTATTCATATCCAGAATTGTAGCTCGGTAAACATGAGCAAAGGACCCCTGCCCAAGCAAATTAGCAACATGGAACATTTCATTTCCTAAACACAGAGAGAAGGATAATTTCACAAATATTGCAAAGATCATGCATCGTAATAGAATCCAGTTGCATTAATGTTAATTAAAAAGAGGTTGAAGAAAACAAATTGACAAAATAAAAATAATTATAGGTGGCAGTCTAGTGGTAATGTCACTGAACCAATAATCCAGAGGCCCAGGCTAATGCTTCATGGACATAGATTCTAATCCCACCACAGCAGCTGATGCAGTTTAAATTCATTTAATAAATCGGAGCATACTCTGGGAGACTTTGATGTCCATCACCAAGTGTGGTTTGAAATCACCACTATTGGCCGAGCCCTCCTGGTATATAGCTGTTCGAGTGGGTCTGCGGCAAGTGGCGAGGGAACCAATAGGAAGGAAAAACCTACTTGACCTCGTCCTCATCAATCTAGGCATCACAGATGTATTTGCCGATGACAATAGTGATAAGAGTAACCCCCCAGTCATTCTGGAGACAAGCTCCTGTCTTCACATTCAGGATACCCTCCACAGTGGTGTGTGGCACTACCACTATGCTAAATGGTATAGATTTAGAACAAGTATCACAACTCAAACCCAGGCATCCATACCTGTGGGACATCAACAGTAGTAGAATTGCATACGACCACTATCAGCAACCTCATGGCCAGCATATCCCACACTCTTCCATTACCAACATGCTGTAGAATCAATCCTCATTAAATGAAGAGTGCAGGAGGGAATGCCAGGCACGGCACGAGGCATGCTTAAAAACAAGGTGTCAACCTGGTGAATCTACAATACAGCACTACTTGTAATGATATGCAGACATGTAACCAATGGGTAATCAGAACCAGACACAACCAATGGGTAATCAGAACACCCAGTGGTGGCATCCCCACAAGAGGGCATCACACGACCACTCTAAAAGACAAGACACACAGGCCCTCACCCCCTTCCACTGGCAGAAACCTAGAGAGCAAGATGTGTGTAGCAAGTATTACCGTCATAACACCACTCAATAAATACGTTCAACTTACCTCGAAGTTTGGAGTATTCTTCAACAGCACCTACAGCAAGTAGCGGCTTATGTTACTCAAAGTAAGATAACAACACACTACTTACATGCCAGAGCAGAAGGAGCATGCAACAGAACCATTGATTCCCTACAGTGCAGGAGGACATTCAGCCTATCGAGTTTGCACTGACTCTCTGAAAGAGCACTCTACCTACGGCCATAACCTAACCTACACATCTTTGGACTATGGAAGGAAACAGGAGCACCCAGAGGAAACCCACACAGATACAGTGAGATTGTGCAAACTCCACATAGTCACCCAAGAATTGAAACTGGGTCCCTGACTCTGTGAAGCAGCAGTGCTAACCATTGATCCACTAGAGCTAGAGCTAGAGCTAACTGATCCCACAACCAACAGATCACATCTGAGCTCTTCAGTCCTGCCAGCAGTCATGAATAAACAACTAGCTGGAAAAGGCAGCTCCACAAATATCCCCATCTTCAATGATGGGGGAGCCCAGCACATCAGTAGCATTTGGAATCGTCAGCCAGAAGTGCCAAGTGGATTAAAAAAATTATTAATTCACACGTGTCGCTGGCTATGCCAGCATTCATTGCCCATCATAATTTCTCTCGAGAAGGTGGGGTGAGCTACCTTCTTAAACCAATGCAGTCCATGTGTTGTAGGTTCACCCATGGTGCTGTTAGGGACAGTTCCAGGATTTTAACCCAGCGACATTCGTTGCTAGAGGGATGGAGTTTAAAAGCAGGGAGGTTATGTTGTATAGGGTGGTGAGGTCACACCTGGAGTACTGTGTACAGTTTTGGGCTTCTTACTTGAGAAAGGATGTACTGGCACTGGAGGGTGTGCAGAGGAGACACAGACTGGGACTAGAATTATTGGAATTTAGAAGAATGATGGGGGGGGGGCTTATACAAACATAAAATTTTGAAGGGAATAGATAGGAAAGAAACAGGGAGGTTGTTTCCACTGGCAGGTGAAACTAGAACTAGAGGGAATAGCCTCAAAATAAGGGGGAGCGGGTTTAGGACTGAGTTGAGGAGGAACTTCTTCACCCAAAAGGTCATGAATCAGTGGAATTCCTTGCCCAGTGGAGCAGTTGAGGCTACCTCGTTTTGGACAGTCAAGAGGCACTTACTAAGCAATAATCTGCTCACTGGCACTGTTTGCGTCCTGCTAGATCCACTCAGTTCCTCACCTCATTACAGCCTTGATCCACAGGCAAAAGAGTTGAGGTGAAATGAGAGTGACTGATGTTGACATCAAGGCAGTATTTAAGTATGGTATTAAGGAGCCCTGGAAAAGCGGAAGTCAATGGGAGTAAAGGGAGAAAAAACTCCATGGCTGAAGTCACACCAAGCACAAAGGAAGATGGTTGTGATGGTTAGAGGGCAACCATCTCATTCCTGGGACATCATTGCAGGTCTCCCTCAGTGTAGTGTCCTAGGTCCAACCATCTTCAGCTACTTTATCGATGACCTTCCTTGCATCATAAGATCAGAAGTAGGGATGTTCGCAGGTGAACGAATAAAAAAAAAAAAAAGACACGGATCTACCTTAAAAGTGGAGTAAGCAATAAAAATTGGGAGACAGCAATAAAAACGAAACATGTGAAGGGTCAGATGGCCTGAAGGATGTTGTGTACAAAAATAGACAAACGCTTTTAATTAACCTTTAATTACAAAGGATAGGAGCCAGAATTGTGATGTATCAGGGGCCCAAATGCGCATGCAGGCAGTTGATGGTCTCGCACATGCGCACTTTCCACTGCAGTGCCAGCAATCAAACCGTCATCCTCCTGGCGCACGGAGGCCTATTTAAGGAAGAATGCAAATGCAGTTCAGAGAGGGTTTACTAGACTAATACATGGAATGGGTGGGTTATCTTATGGGGAGGCTGGACAGCCTAGGTTTGCATGCACTAAAGTTTAGAAGAGTAAGAGGTGACTTGATTTTAGAATATCCTGAGGGGATTGACAGGGTGGAGGTGGAGAATATGTTTCCTCTTGTGGGAGAATCTAGAACTAGAGGGCATGGTTTAAAAGTAAGGGGTTGCCCAATTTAAGAAGAGTGGGGAGAAATGTTTTCTCTCAAAGGATTGGGTCTTTGGAATTCCTTCCTCAAAAGGTGGTGGAAGCAGTCGTTGAATATTGTTAAAGGCAGAGGTAGCTAGATTTTTGATTAACAAGGGGGGAGGCAGGAGGTTACAATTAAATTAGCTATAATCTTATTAAATGGCAGAGCAGGTTCGGTGGGCCTACCTTTGACAAAGGGTCATCTGGACTCGAAACGTTAGCTCTTTTCTCTCCCTACAGATGCTGCTAGACCTGCTGAGAATTTGCAGCATTTTCTCTTTTGGTTTCAGATTCCAGCATCCGCAGCAATTTGATTTTATCGATGGGCCTATTCCTGCTCCTAATTCAGAAGATCTACTTCATTTACCCACCTTGGTTGCAATATCCCTCAAAATCCTTACCTAAAAAAAAAACATTAATCCCAAATTATAATTTTGAATTGATCACCCTCAAGTATTGTTGCGGAGTGATTTCCAAATTTCCACTACTCTTTTGTGAAAAGAGGTTCTTCCTGACATTACTACCAAATTGCCCAGCTCAAATTTTAATAGCTATGCCCCTTATTCTGAACTCACCCACCTGGGGAAATATTTTCTCACTATTTTATCTTTAATCACCTTACATTGTAGCTTAGCCATCAGGGAATAATAGCAAGTTAAACCCAGGTCCTTTCCCACGCAAAGAAACAGACATAGAAAATAAATACACTGGCGTGCAAACTGGAAAAAAAAAGGTTCCTACTCACAGGAAAAGAATGAGATGCAAAGTTGCATATACTACATTTTGCTCTGAGAAGGTACATATGGAAATACAATTAAACTAAAAAAATTACTAATGTGTTTACCTAAGGAAAGGTTGATTTTTGGTCTGACGATAGGCATATTGTCCATCCAAGTTAAAAAAGAGCCATAGGAACTCAATGGTTTGGTTAAATTTGACAGAAGTTCACTGATAAGATTCTTGTCCCAAGGATTCTTAATGATTAAACCTGGACAATGAGAGGTAAAAAACACAAGTTTTCATAACATTCTATTGTTCACTTTCATGTATTTAAAATATGATATTTCAGTCAAATGATATTTGTTAACTCCAGATATTCTTGTTTTGAATGACCAATACAGATACAAATCAATATGAGCGCCAGGACTTAAAATATATCCTAAACCAGAAGTATATTACACCACTCAAATGCAAGATCCAATGGGACTAAAAAGAAATGAGCCAATGATCCATTCCACTCAGAGACTGCAACTTTTGTATTCTAGACAACAAGTTAAAATTGTATTATTGCATTAACATGGTTCCAAAGGAATTAGGAGAAATAGGCAAATCAGACCTTCGAGCCTGCTCCTGTTCCGTACTACCAACGATCAGGCTTCATTTTATTATAGATTAAAAACTTGTACACTTTTCAGAGATACACCATTGTTTGTCTGAGCTATTGGCAAAGACATGCTGCATTCCTCAAGCTGGAAATGGTTTTAAAAAGTTAAACGGAGATGCTGTTTAATTAAGGAAAAAAATATTATAAACCAGTCAGCCAAACATAGGTAGTCAATAAACCTCCAGTTGTAATTGTATGGGATAAAAATTAATTCTCACTTGGGAAAAATGAGTGTTAATTAAAGACACCAGCACGGGTTTGTAAAAGGTGAATAACGTCTGATAAAGAGTCCTTTGAGGATATAATGCAGTGCACTGATGAAGGAAATGTGGATGTTATGCATATAGATTTCAAAAATAATTTGATAAGATTCTGCATAAGATCCTTATTGATTTGGTCTGACGATAGGCATATTGTCCAGGAGACAGTGGCATAATGGTATTGTCACTGGACTAGCAATCCAGAGACCCTGGGGTCTCGGGATTGAATCCACCGTGGCAGATGGTGAAATTGGAATTCAATACAAATCTGTAATTTTTTATTAAAGATGTAAATAATGATGTAAATAACTGTATTCCTGACATTTACAAACATTTCATTTAAAGCATTTTAAGTACGCTTTCGGGAGTTTGGCCAGGTGATTCTCAGCGGCTGCAGCGCCGAGTGAATCCTGCGTCTGGGTATTTAAATGAGCCATTCAAGCCCAGCAAAGGAGAGTGATCCAGATCAAGCACGAGGGGGGTGGGACCCGTGATCAGCCTGACGTCCAGCATGAACTCACACACAATTCATCCAAGCCAGGTGCAACTCAATGAACAAAGAAACATGCAGCACAGGAACAGGCTCTTCGGCCCTCCAAGCCTGTGCCGATCGATCATGATGTCTAAAACAAATATTTTGACCCTTACTCTGTCCGTATCCCTCTATTTCCTCCCTATTCATGTACCCATCCAGACTCTTAAATGTTATTAATGTACCTGATTCCACTACATCCTTTGGCAGTGTGTTCCAGGCACCCATCACTCGATGCATGAAAACCTTTACCCATACATCCCTCTTAAACTTTCCCCCTCTCACCGTGAACCTGTGCCCCCTTGTAATCGACATTTCCACCCTTGGAAAAGTCTCTGACTACCCACCCTCTCTATGCTTCTCATAATTTTGTAGACCTTTATCAGGTCTCCCCTCAGCCTCCGTCTTTCCAGTGAAAACAATCCTAGTTTATTCAACCTCTCCTCACTGCCACGTCCTTCTGACAATGTGGTGACCAGAACTGCAAGCAATATTCCAAATGTGGCCTAACCAAGCTTTTATATAGCTGCATCATGATTTCCCAACTCCTGTACTCAATGCCCCGGCTGAAGAAGGCAAGCATGCCATATGCCTTCTTAATCACCTTCGCCACCAGTGTTGCCACTTTTAGGGAACTGTGGACTTGCACGCCCAGATCCAACTGTTCCTAAGGGTTCTGCCATTTACAGTATATTTCATACCTAGATTTGATTCTCCAAAATGCATCAGCTCGCTTTTGACCGGATTAAATTCCATCTATGTCCAAGTCTCCAACCTATCGATATCCTGTTGTATCCTCTGACAATCCTCGGCAGCAGGCGCAACGGGGTTGCTAAACAGCACCTAATATCTTTTTGTCTTCGGCAAATTTTGATATTGAGTCGGGTGATCAGAGGAATTTTCATTTTTTAAAATATATTTAGAGTACCCAATTATATTTTTCTCAATTAAGGGGCAATTTAGCGTGGCCAATCCACCTAACCTGCACATCTTTGGGGGTGAAGCCCACGCAGACTTGGGGAGAATGTGCAAACTCCACACGGACAGTGACCCAGGGCCGGGATTCGAACCCGGGTCCTCAGCGCATTAGTCCCAGTGCTAACCACTGAAACATTCCACCCGGGGATTTTAATTCCTGGTGCTAGTTCACAAATTGCCATTTACAGAACTAAATTTTATACTCGTCATGATGGCATTGTAACTCATAACTGGGTTCTTAGCCTACTGCTAAAATCAGTACACTACTGTGCCCAGAAATGGAACTTGTAGAATCAAAAGTAGCACTATCTGCCAAATACAAAGTTTCCAAAATTTTGCTGCACCTATAATCACTTCTAGCTTTCATCATGACAGAGTATTTAGTCAACTTTACTGCATACATCATAGATTATCATCATAGAATTTACAGTGCAGAAGGAGGCCATTCGGCCCATCAAGTCTGCACCGGCTCTTGGAAAGAGCACCCTACCCAAGGTCAACACCGCCACCCTATCCCCATAACCCAGTAGCCCCACCCAACACTAAGGGCAATTTTGGACACTAAGGGCAATTTATCATGGCCAATCCACCTAACCTGCTCATCTTTGGACTGTGGGAGGAAACCGGAGCACCCGGAGGAAACCCACGCACACACGGGGAGGATGTGCAGACTCCGCACAGACAGTGACCCAAGCCGGAATCGAACCTGGGACCCTGGAGCTGTGAAGCAATTGTGCTATCCACAAGGCTACCGTGCTGCCCATACTATTCCCTAAATGTCTGCCTTCCACTTACCCGCCTTCCTTTAAAAGTCTTCTCAAAATTCATTTCTAAATCTCTCTCTTCATGTCTTACTACATTGTCCACTTCCAAGCGTGAAATGTTTTGGGACATTTTTATATTAATGGTTTTGTACAAATGCAGGCTGTTTAGATGTTAATTTGAGAAAGAACACAGCAACACAAAGCTAATCAAACACTTCAAAATATTTCAATTAATACAAGTACCTATGGCAACGTTTTAAAATAGGTGATATTCCATTACACTTGCACAACAATAACTTCCCTAGTTATAGGAAGAGTGGTGTGGATGGTTACATTTACCAGTTTCTGTTGGGGTTTCAACTGGCTCCTCAAACTGTCGATCACTGCAGTACATTTCCTCAAGACAGCAAAATGACTGTTCAGGTTTGAGACACTCTTCAAGAGTAAGAAGGCTGCATGGTTCTTGTTCCTCTTCAATCATCTGATACTCTACAGAGATTGGTGGCTCATTGGATATATCCTGACAATTAATGCTAGGGTCAACAGCAGGGATTGATATGCTATTGATTGATTCTGGTTTCAGATCCTGAATAGGACTGTAAAAAAAAAAAATGTTTGGAGGTGGAAGAAATAAAGAGATTACTTGATCGCCAATAAAATTGTTTTGATTCAAAAACGCGAGTTAAGGAAAAAAGTTACTGACAACTTTTTCGGCAATACTACAGGAATTGGTTCATGTAATATAAGAAACAATCACATCAACCATTACAACTATTAAATACTTACACTGATTGCATAAGTATCTTCTGATAATTCATTACAGTTAATTAAATAAATTCCCAAAAATATAATGACCGATTTTCAAAGAGTTACCAAAACCTAATAGATAAAGCACCCCTTGGTGTTCACAGTTCTTACCTAATTTTTCTGATTTTGCTAAGCTGAAAGATCTCCTCCTTGGATGAGTGAAGAGCCACGTGCCCATCGTTGTTAAGTTGTGTATTTTCTGGGGGAAAATAAAATGATTATCTGAAAATAATCCTATTTTAATTGATTATATACTATACAAGCATTCACTTTTAATGTGCATGCTAATAGCATTTTTTCACAGAACAAAGAAAATTACAGCACAGAAAGAGGCTCTTTGACTCTCCAAGCCTGCACCAACCGTGCTGCCCACCTAACCTAAATCACCCGACCCTTCGGGGGACCATATCCCTCTATTCCCATCCTATTCATGTATTTGTCAAGGCGCCCCTTAAAAGTCACTATCGTATCTGCTTCCACTACCTCCCCCAGAAGAGAGTTCCAGGATTCCACCACCCTCTGTGTAAAAAAACTTGCCTCGTGCATTGCCTTTAAACCTTGCCCCTCGCACTTTAAACATATGCCGCTTAGTAATTGACTCTTCCACCCTGGGAAAAAGCTTCTGACTATCCACTCTGTCCATGCCCCTCAATCTTGTTGACATCTATCAGGTCGCCCCTCAATCTTCCCCATTCCAGCAAGAACAAGCCAGGTGTCTCCAACCTCTCCTCATAGCCAATGCCCCCCATACCAGGTAAATCTTTTCTGTACACTCTCCGAAGCCTCCACATCCTTCTGGTACTGTGGCAACTAAAATGTTTTTTTTCCCCCCTGAAAATCATTTTATTGCCGTTTTCCACATTTATCAACAATTACATACAATAAATTAACTCGGCAAAAAATGTATTATCCAGAAAGGTTTATCGTATCCTTCCCTTGATTTAATTTATGGACATTTCACCGCCTACTGACGTGGCCTGTAGTCCCTTCCGTCACCCACCCTCCTCGTGTGTCCCTCTTCCCTTTTCTCGCCCTCCCCCTCACCCAGTCAAGTTTGCATTGTGTTTGCCCTGTGATCTCTTTCAGGATCTGCAGTATTGCCTTCAGTCCCTCCTGTGGCTTTGAGACATAAAGGAGCAGGTCAACCGCAGAGAGAGAAACTCTAGGCTCTCCGTCTCCTCTTCGGATGCCCTTCCAACATTTTGCATCCCTATCCCAACCCTCGAGGAGGTACTTCCATTCGACTCTGTCGAAGGCATTTTCTGTGTCCCAGGGTTATCCCTATTCCCTTTTTTGAACAGCGGCACAACATTCGCCGCTCTCCAATCCCCTGGTACCACCCCTGCTGACAGTGCGGACGAAAAGAACATTGCCAACGGCTCTGCAATTTCATCTCTTGCTTCCTATAGAATCCTTGGATATATCCCATCAGGCCCGGGGAACTCGTCTATCCTCAAGTTTTTCAAAATGCCCAACACATCTTCCTTCCTAACAAGTATCTCCTCAAGCTTACCAGTCTGTTTCACACTGTCCTCTCCAAAAATATGGCCTCTCTCATTCGTAAATACTGAAGAAAAGTACTCGTTCAAGACCTCTCCTACCTCTTCAGACTCAATACACAATCTCCCTCTACTGTCTTTGATCGGACCTACCCTCGCTCTAGTCATTCTCATATTTCTCACATATGTGTAAAAGGCCTTGGGGTTTTCCTTGATCCTACCCGCCAAAGATTTTTCATGCCCTCTCTTAGCTCTCCTAATCCCTTTCTTCAGTTCCCTCCTGGCTATCTTGTATCCCTCCAGCTCCCTTTCTGAACCTGGTTTCCTCAGCCTTACATAAGTATCCTTTTTCCTCCTTAACAAGACATTCAACCTCTCTTGTCAACCATGGTTCCCTCACTCGACCATCTCTTCCCTGCCCGACAGGGACATACATATCAAGGACACGGAGTAGCTGTTCCTTGAACAAGTTCCACATTTCAATTGTGTCCTTCCCTGACAGCCTATGTTCCCAACTTATGCACTTCAGTTCTTGGCTGACAGCATCGTATTTACCCTTCCCCCTCCCTGTTGCACACACCTATCCCTCTCCATTACTAAAGTGAAAGTCACAGAAGATAGTGGTCACTATCTCCAAAATGCTCCCCCACTAACAAATCTATCATTTGCCCTGGTTCATTACCAAGTACCAAATCCAATATGGCCTCCCCTCTGGTCAGACAATCTACATACTGTGTTAGAAAAGCTTCCTGGACACACTGCACAAGCACCACCCCATCCAAACTATTTGATCTAAAGAGTTTCCACTCAATGGTTGGGAAGTTAAAGTCACCCATGACTACTACCCTATGACTTCGGCACCTTTCCAAAATCTGTTTCCCAATCTGTTCCTCCACATCTCTGCTGCTATTGGGGGGCCTATAGAAAACTCCTAACAAGGAGACTGCTCCTTTCCTATTTCTGACTTCAACCCATACTACCTCAGTAGACAGATCCTCCTCGAACTGCCTTTCTGCAGCTGTTATACTATCTCTAATTAACAATGCAACCCCCCCCCCCCCCCCACCACTTTTACCACCCTCCCTAATCTTATTGAAACATCTCTAACCAGGAACCTCCAACAACCATTTCTGCCCCTCTTCTATCCAAGTTTACTTGATGGCCACCACATCGTACTCCCAAGTACCGATCCATGCCTTAAGTTCACCAACCTTATTCCTGATGATTCTTGCGTTGAAGTATACACACTTCAACCCATCTCTATGCCTGCAAGTATTCTCCTTTGTCAGTGTCACCTTCCCCACTGCATGCTTTGACGTCCTGAACATCGGCTACCTTAGTTGCTGGACTACAAATCCGGTTCCCATTCCCCTGCCAAATTAGTTTAAACCCTCCCAAAGAGTACTAGAAAACCTCCCTCCCAGGATATTGGTGCCCCTCTGGTTCGGATGCAACCCATCCTGTTTGTACAGCTCCCACCTTCCCCAGAATGTGCTCCAATTATCCAAATACCTTAAGCCCTCCCTCCTGCAGCATTTCTGCAGCCACGTGTTCAACTGCACTCTCTCCCTATTCCTAGCCTCGCTATCACGTGGCACCGGCAACAAACCAGAGATGGCAACTCTGTCTGTCCTGGCTTTTAATGTCCAGCCTAACTCCCTAAACTTATTTATTACATCCACACCCCTTTTCCTACCTACGTCGTTGGTACCAATGTGCACCACGACTTCTGGCAGCTCCCCCTCCCCCTTAAGGATCCTGAAGACACGATCCGAGACATCCCTGGCCCTGGTACCCGGGAGGCAACATACCTTCCGGGAGTCTCGTTCGCGACCATAGAAAAATGACTTTTAGTGACACCTTTTAGCTCTCCTGACTCCTTGCTTAAGTTTCTTTCTACTTTCCTTGTATTCCACACTTGCTTTGTGTGTTCCAAGCCTCATAGCCTTGAAAAATGCTTCCTTTTTCTTATTGACCAGGCTCACAATATCTCTCGTTATCCAAGGTTCATAGAACATAGAACAATACAGCGCAGTACAGGCCCTTCGGCCCACGATGTTGCACCGAAACAAAAGCCATCTAACCTACACTATGCCATTATCATCCATATGTTTATCCAATAAACTTTTAAATGCCCTCAATGTTGGCGAGTTCACTACTGTAGCAGGTAGGGCATTCCACGGCCGCACTACTCTTTGCGTAAAGAACCTACCTCTGACCTCAAGTTCCTGAAACTTGCCATACTTATCCTTCAGCCCTACAGCAACGTACTGGTCCTGAATTTCTATCAACATACACTTGAAAACCTGCCACATGCCACATGTTGATTTTCCCTCAACATCTGCTCCCAATCTACATTCTTCAGTTCCGGCCTAATAATGTTGTAATTCGCCTTCCCCCATTTTAGCACCTTCACCGGAGGACTACACTTATCTTTATCCATCAGTAACTTAAAGCTTACTGAATTGGGCTCACTGTTCCCAAATTGCTCCCCTACTGAAATGTCGACCACCTGGCCGGGCTCATTCCCCAAATACCACGTCCAGTATGGCCCCTTCCCTAGTTGGACTATCTACATACTGTTTCAAGAAACCCTCCTGGATGCTCCTTGCAAACTCTGCCCCATCTACGCTCCTAGCACTAAGTGAGTCCCAGTCAATATAAGCGAAGTTAAAAATCACTCACCACAACAATCCTGTTACTTTTACACCTTGCCAAAATATCTGTTCCTCCATCTCCGGCTGGCTGTTGGGAGGCGATAATAAACCCCCCACATTGTAACTACACCCTTCCTGTTCCTGAGCTTTACCCGTACTGCCTCGCTGTATGAGCTCTCTGAGGTGTCCTTCCGCAGTACAGCTGTGATATTTTCCTTAACTAGTAGTGCAACTCCACCACCCTTTTTATCTCCCTCTCTATCCTGCCTGAAACATCTGTATCCTGGAACGTTAAGCTCCAATCCTGTCCTTCCCTTAATCAAGACTCTGTAGCGGTAACATCATCAAGTACTAATCGAAGCTCCAAGTTCATCTGCTTTACCTTTTACACTTCTCGCATTGAAACAAATGCACTTCAGTCCACCAGACCCTCTTTGATCAGAAAGCACTCCCTGCGTGCTCTTCCTCAGAGTCTTGCTGGCCCTATTCTCTAGTTCCCCTTCAGTTAATTCACCTTTGCTTTGGTTCTCACCCACCTGCCAAACTAGTTTAAATCCTCCCGTGTGACACTAGCAAACCTCATTTTAAGACTCTTGTAAATTAGGGACATTCCTTGAATGTACTGCCTCATAATTTATTTTTAGCTCAGTCTTTTTAGAAAGAAACTGCCATTTTGCTTCCTCCCCAACCCTCCAGATCACCACTTCCGTCTCCCAACCCTTCTGCTCACTGCTTTCCTCTCCCGAACCTCCACCTCACTGCTTTGCTCCATAGAATTTACAGTGCAGAAGGAGGCCATTCGGCCCATCGAGTCTGCACCAGCTCCTGGAAAGAGCACCCCACCCAAGGTCAACACCGCCACCCTATCCCCATAACCCAGTAACCCCACCCAACACTAAGGGCAATCCTGGACACTAAGGGCAATTTATCATGGCCAATCCACCTAACCTGCACATCTTTGGACTGTGGGAGGAAATCGGAGCACCCGGAGGAAACCCACGCACACACGGGGAGGATGTGCAGACTCCGCACAGACAGTGACCCAAGCCGGAATCGAACCTGGGACCCTGGAGCTGTGAAGCAATTGTGCTATCCACAAGGCTACTGTGCTACCCTTGACCTTCTTATTTTCTGCTCCCCGGCCCACCACTCTCAGCCCCTCTTGCTTGCTTCATCCCTCTCCTGAGCGTTGGGGAATGGTTGGGCAGGTCGGAAAGGCAGCCAACAGATGGATTCATGGAGGTTGCGAGCGAATGGTTAGGCGAAAGAGTTGCTACATTAGTAAGATGAGTTTTGGCTAATTAGGTTCAAGGCAGCAACAGGTTTTTAATGTAAAAGTTACGGGTCGAGAATATACCCCACCATTATTACATGTTTTCTTAGGAGAAATTGATTTTTTCTTTGCATTTTGTTTAGGGTTACATTAGAAGTGTTGAACAAGGGATAGCTGTATTACATGGGCTACTGTCACACGGGAGGGTTTAAACTAGTATGGCAGGGGTGTGGGCACGGGAGCAATAGGTCAGAAGGTGAGAGCATTGAGGGAGAACTAGGGAATAGGGACAGTGGGGCTCTGAGGTAGAGCAGACAGGGAGAAGTTGCTGAACACAGCGCGTCTGGTGGCCTGAAGTGCATATGTTTTAATGCAAGAAGTATTACGGGTAAGGCAGATGAGCTTAGAGCTTGGATTAGTACTTGGAACTATGATGTTGTTGCCATTACAGAGACCTGGTTGAGGGAAGGTCAGGATTGGCAGCTAAACGTTCCAGGATTTAGATGTTTCAGGCGGGATAGAGGGGGGTGTAAAAGGGGGGGGTGGCGGAGTTGCGCTACTGGTTAGGGAGAATATCACAGCTGTACTGCGGGAGGACACCTCAGAGGGCAATGAGGCTATATGGGTAGAGATCAGGAATAAGAAGGGTGCAGTCACAATGTTGGGGGTTTACTACAGGCCTCCCAACAGCCAGCGAGAGATAGAGGAGCAGATAGGTAGACAGATTTTGGAAAAGAGTAAAAACAACAGGGTTGTGGTGATGGGAGACTTCAACTTCCCCAATATTGACTGGGACTCACTTAGTGCCAGGGGCTTTAGACGGGGTGGAGTTTGTAAGGAGCATCCAGGAGGGCTTCTTAAAACAATATGTTGACAGTCCAACTAGGGAAGGGGCGGTACTGGACCTGGTATTGGGGAATGAGCCCGGCCAGGTGGTAGATGTTTCAGTAGGGGAGCATTTCGGGAACAGTGACCACAATTCAGTAAGTTTTAAAGTGCTGGTGGACAAGGATAAGAGTGGTCCTAGGATGAATGTGCTAAATTGGGGGAAGGCTAATTATAACAATATTAGTTGGGAACTGAAGAACCTAGATTTGGGGCGGATGTTTGAGGGCAAATCAACATCTGACATGTGGGAGGCTTTCAAGTGTCAGTTGAAAGGAATTCAGGACCGGCATGTTCCTGTGAGGAAGGAGGATAAATACGGCAATTTTCGGGAACCTTGGATAACAAGAGATATTGTAGGCCTCGTCAAAAAGAAAAAGGAGGCAATTGTCAGGGCTAGAAGGCTGAGAACAGACGAAGCCTGTGTGGAATATTAGGAAAGTAGGAAGGAACTTAAGCAAGGAGTCAGGAGGGCTAGAAGGGGTCACGAAAAGTCATTGGCAAATAGGGTTAAGGAAAATCCCATGGCTTTTAAAAGCAAGAGGGTAGCCAGAGAAAGGGTTGGCCCACTGAAGGATAGGCAAGGGAATCGATGTGTGGAGTCAAAGGAAATGGACGAGGTACTAAATGAATACTTTGCATCAGTATTCACCAAAGAGAAGGAATTGGTAGATGTTGAGTCTGGAGAAGGGTGTGTAGATAGCCTGGGTCACATTGAGATCCAAAAAGACGAGGTGTTGGGTGTCTTAAAAAATATTATGGTAGATAAGTCCCCAGGGCCTGATGGGATCTACCCCAGAATACTGAAGGAAGCTGGAGAGGAAATTGCTGAGGCCTTGACAGAAATCTTTGGATCCTCACCGTCTTCAGGTGATGTCCCGGAGGACTGGAGAATAGCCAATGTTGTTCCTCTGTTTAAGAAGGGTAGCAAGGATAATCCAGGGAACTACAGGCCGGTGAGCCTTACTTCAGTGGTAGGGAAATTACTGGAGAGAATTCTTCGAGACAGGATCCACTCCCATTTGGAAGCAAATGGACCTATTAGTGAGAGGCAGCATGGTTCTGTGAAGGGGAGGTCGTGTCTCACTAACTTGATAGAGTTTTTCGAGGAGGTCACAAAGATGATTGATGCAGGTAGGGCAGGGGATGTTGTCTATATGGACTTCAGTAAGGCCTTTGACAAGGTCCCTCATGGTAGACTAGTACAAAAGGTGAAGTCACACGGGATCAGGGGTGAGCTGGCAAGGTGGATACAGAACTGGCTAGGTCATAGAAGGCAGAGAGTAGCAATGGAAGGATGCTTTTCTAATTGGAGGGCTGTGACCAGTGGCGTTCCACAGGGATCAGTGCTGGGACCTTTGCTGTTTGTAGTATATATAAATGATTTGGAGGAAAATGTAACTGGTCTGATTAGTAAGTTTGCAGACGACACAAAGGTTGGTGGAAGTGCGGATAGCGATGAGGACTGTCAGAGGATACAGCAGGATTTAGATTGTTTGGAGACTTGGGCGGAGAGATGGCAGATGGAGTTTAATCCGGACAAATGTGAGGTAATGCATTTTGGAAGGTCTAATGCAGGTAGGGAATATACAGTGAATGGTAGAACCCTCAAGAGTATTGAAAGTCAGAGAGATCCAAGAGTACAGGTCCACAGGTCACTGAAAGGGGCAACACAGGTGGAGAAGGTAGTCAAGAAGGCATACGGCATGCTTGCCTTCATTGGCCGGGGCATTGAGTATAAGAATTGGCAAGTCATGTTGCAGCTGTATAGAACCTTAGCTAGGCCACACTTGGAGTATAGTGTTCAATTCTGGTCACCACGCTACCAGAAGGATGTGGAGGCTTTAGAGAGGGTGCAGAAGAGATTTACCAGAATGTTGCCTGGTATGGAGGGCATTAGCTATGAGGAGCGGTTGAATAAACTTGGTTTGTTCTCACTGGAACGAAGGAGGTTGAGGGGCGACCTGATAGAGGTCTACAAAATTATGAGGGGCATAGACAGAGTGGATAGTCAAAGGCTTTTCCCCGGAGTAGAGGGGTCAATTACTAGGGGACATAGGTTTAAGGTGAGAGGGGCAAGGTTTAGAGTAGATGTACGAGGCAAGTCTTTTTACGCAGAGGGTAGTGGGTGCCTGGAACTCGCTACCGGAGGAGGTGGTGGAAGCAGGGATGATAGTGACATTTAAGGGGCATCTTGACAAATACATGAATAGGATGGGAATAGAGGGATACGGACCCAGGAAGTGTAGAAGATTGTAGTTTAGTCGGGCAGCATGGTCGGCACTGGCTCGGAGGGCCGAAGGGCCTGTTCCTGTGCTGTACATTTCTTTGTTCTTTATTTTGTTTGTATTTCACTCACTGCTTGAAGTTGACACCATAAAACATATTCTTACCTTCGCTGTAATCCTCCGAATCTTGCTTCGGCTGTGATGGTACCCCATAGAACGGAGTCGATGCTAGTGGGGCTACAAAGCCAAAATCCGCTGTATCATTGGGATTGATTGCCAGGGTTCTGTTATCACAAGCAGCCCAAATAGCACGATCATCTGTACACTGAGCAAAAGTTTTTTTTAAAAAGTAAATTTCATACTTTGCAAAATAAGTTACAAGATCTAGAATTTTCCCTAACACAGAATTAAAACATTATTGCTGGTTTACTGGACATTTTTACATTCTGTTACAGGTGTGTAACAGAAAATTATTTTAAGGCTTTTTATTCCTCATTCTTGGTTGGGAGGATGAAAGAGAGACACACAGTGGGGAGCGTGTTGGGGGCAATTTATGATATCATAATGACTATGTGACATCACAAAGTGATTTCAACCAATAGAGTTATGAAAATACTCAATACATTTTCAACAGGAAAATATATATAGCAAGCAGTGATGAAATATGTCCTAGTTACTTCTACGGCAGAAAATGCCAACTTATAAAATAAATTCAGGAAATACTCAGCAGGTCAGGCAGCATGTGTGGAGGCTGGAATAGATAATCTTTCAAGTTGATGAACTTTCATTGGAAACCTGAAACAACCTAAAAACGTTGTTTCTGCTTTCCAATGAAAGGATACTAGGATATTTTGACTAGGGCATTTCTTCTTTGTGATTTATACCAAACACTTGGAAGATGGTTAGAAAATTAATACGCTTCTCTTACAGCCACATTAGTTTCACGTTAGCCTCAATTTTGTTTCTGTTGTTAGAAAGTTTGGGTTCAACCGCAATTACAGAACTGAAAAACATAATCTAAGCTGATATTTCATTGCATTACTAAAGGAATGTGGCACTGTCAAACGTACTAGATCTGCCTGTTCTGTGATTCATAAAAGGACATTAAAGATCCCATGGTACCTAGTATCCCAAGTGTCCTAGTAACATTTCTTCTTGAACCACCACCACCATAAACGAACAGGTCATTTATTTAATTGTTGTTACAACATAGCTGCTGCATTGCTATGTTCCAAGAAATAATTCAATGTGTGTGAAGCACTTTGGTAGGGCAGCAAAAAAACAGAAGTCTTACCTTTGCTTTACTAGCAGTGAACGGTTTCTCAGACAATTCTCCCCATGGCTTCGATTCTGCAGGTTTACTATTCAAGTCATTTTGTATGCTGCAACATCACAATGCTAATTAACAAGAGTCAAACTGGTTACAGATTTTCAAAAAATAAAGTTATAAGATACTGCTCGACATACCTATTTACACCACCGGCATCATCTTCAAAGATAGAAAACTGAAAAGTGGAAGGTGGAGCAAAATTCATACCCTGAGTTTCCATGGATTGATGGTTGTCTTGAGGAAATAAATGGAGGCAAAAAAATTAGGGGGCGTTATTCAAATGAAACTAGTCACAGAACACTTCCAGAAATTTCCACCAAGATCTATGTTCCTGTAATGACCCTCATGAGACCCAGAGGGACAACATAATTGATTTCCCCATGGGTCTCGTGGAATAAGAGCTCCCCCGCTGATGGGCTGAGGTTTAGCAGCTGGGGCTCATGAAATCAATCCTTAAATGCTGACCTGGATTGGGACGGCATGACTGGTAAATCCTGGTTGGTAACTATATGCTGTATGCTGCGTTGCAGCCTTTTCTTTTGACTAGAAAATAAACTGTGTTTTCTGAAGATTTTGTGACTACATATACTTTGCTAATGAGAACCTTATGCATGAAATGAGAAAAGACAGTGTGAAGTATTACAGTGCCAATGCTTAGTGCTCAGCTACATTATTCTGAGAAAGTACCAAACAGCGATCTTCATCATAAACAGGAATGTCCTCACCAGGTTCTTTTTTAAAGGTTCACTTATGGGATATGGGGGCCGCTGGTTAGGCCAGCATTTATTGCCCATCCCTAGTTGCCCTTCAGAAGGTGGTGGTGAGCTGCCTTCTTAAACCGCTGCAGTCAGAGGTGTAGTTACACCCACAGTGCCGTTAGGAAAGGATTTCCAGGATTTTGGCCCACGGGACAGCACGGTAGCATTGGGCAGCATGGTAGCACAAGTGGCTAGTTTCACAGCCAGGGTCCCAGGTTCGATTCCCGCTGGGTCACTGTCTGTGAGGAGTCTGCACATCTCCCCGTGTCTGCGTTGGTTTCCTCCGGGTGCTCCTGTTTCCTCCCACAGTCCAAAGACGGCAGATTAGGTGGATTGGCCATGATAAATTGCCCTTAATGACCAAAATGGTTAGGAAGGATTATTGGGTTACGGGGATAGGGTGAAACTGAGGGCTTAAGTGGATCAGTATTGACTCGATGGGCCGAATGGCCTCCTTCTGCACTGTATGTTCTAGGTTAGTGAAGGAACGGAGTCAGGATGGTGAGTGACTTCGAGGGAAACCTCCAGGTGGTGCTGTTCCCAGGTATCTGCTGCTCTTGTCCTTCTAGATGGTAGTGGTTATGGGTTTGGAAGGTGCTGTCTCAGGAAGCTTGATGAGTTAGTGTAGTGCATCTTGTAGATGGTTACCACTGTTCATTGGTGGAGGATTTGATTGTTTGTGGAAGGGGGAGCAATCAGGCGGGCTTTGTCCTGGATGGTGCTGAGCTTTCCGAGTGTTGCTGGAGCCGCACTCATCCAGGGAAGTGGAGAGTATTTAATTACACTCTGGGCTTGTGCCTTGTAGATGGTGGACAGGCTTTGGGAGGGGGTCAGGTGAGTTACTCACCTTGGAATTCCTAGCCTTTGACCTGCCCCGGTAGCCACAGTATTAATGTGGCCAGTCCAGTTCAGTTTCTGATCAATGATAATACCCTGGATGTTGATTGTGGGGGATTCTGTGATGGTAATGCCACTGAATGTCATGGGTGATGGTTAGAGACTCTCTTGTAGAAGATGGTCATTGCCTGGCATTTGTGTGGTTGTAACTTGCCACTTGTCAGCCCAAGCTTGGATATTGTCCAGGTCTTGCTGCATTTGGATATAGACTGCTTCATTATCTGAGTCATGAATGGTGTTGAACTTGTGAAGTCATCTGCGAACATCCCCAATTCTGACCTTATCATGGGAGGTAATTGATGAAACAGCTGAAGATTGTTAGGTCTAGGACACTACCTTGAGGAACTCTTGTAATAATGTCCTGAAGCTGAAATGATTGACCTCCAACAACACAACCATCTTCCTTTGTGCCAGGTAGGACTCCAACCAGCAGAGATATTTCCCCGATTCCTATATGACTCCAGTTTAGCTGGGGCTTCATGATGTCATACTCAGTCAAATGCTGACTTGATGTCAAGGGCAATCACTCGCACCTCACCTCTGGCATTCAGGTTTTTTGTCCATGTTTGAACCAAGGTTGTATTAAGGTTGGGAGCCGAGTTACCCTGGCGGAACCAAACCAAGTGTCCGTGAGCAGTTTAATGCTGAGTAAGTACCGCTTGATAGCACTGTCGATGGCTCCTACCCAACCATTTCAAAAACAAGCTTCATAGTGTAATGCAGGGTTTTCAAAGTGTGGATCGCAGACGGGTGTCAGGAGGGTCGCTGAGCGATCGATCGCAGAGTTGCCGCAGTGATCCCGATCTGATCCCGGGAGAAGGGCCCAATGTTGTATTCTCTGGCCCCCTTAATAGCTTGGATTTTCTCTTCCACCGGGTGCAAACCGTCCTTCTCAACCTGATGTCCCAGCTATATGATCTCTCTTGCCTGCAAGATGCACTTGCTCCTTTCCAGGCAGACACCTACCTCAGACAAACGGCAGAGAATTTCTCCCAAGTTATTCAGGTGTTCCTTCTTGGAGGCTCCTGTAATCAATGCAGCGTCCAGGTTGACCATCACCCTGGGGATATCTTAAGGATGCTCTCGCCATAACCCCTGGAAGATTGCACAGGCTGATGATACTCCAAATGGGAGCCCGGTGTATTCATACGATCCCTGTGGGTAATAATGGCCACATATTTCCTGCACGCCGCGTCCAATTCCAGAAGGAGGTACGCATGGCTCATATCCAATTAGTAGAAAGTGTAGCCGATGCAGTTTCCTAGGTTAGGGCGAGGTTTGCCAACTTTGCATATAGGTCTTCCACGTGACATTCAATACCTATCCAAACAGGAGGCTTTGTTGACCGTCATTTTATAGTTGCCAGTCAAGCGGATGGTCTTGCCTGGTCTGAGCACCACCTGGACTGGACCAATAATCCCCAAGTTCTCCAGCTGGCTCAGCTTGTCGCCCACCATTGACAGCAGGGCATATGGAACTGGACGGTCCCTCAAATACTCTGGGTCCATGTAAAGTTTGGTCATGGCCTCCATTATCTCTTGGGTATTTCCCCAGATATAATGATAATAATCTTTATTGTCACAAGTAGGCTTACATTAACACTGCAATTAAGTCACTGTAAAAAGCATCCAGTCGCCACATTCTAGCGCCTGTTTGGGTACATTCAGGGAGAATTCAGAATGTCCAAATTACCAACAGCACATCTTTCGGGACTTGTGGGAGAAAACCGGAGCACCCGGAGGAAATCGACGCAGACACAGGGAGAACGTGCAGACTCCGCACAGTAACTCAAGCCGGGAATCGAACCTTGGACCCTGGCGCAGTGAAACAACTGTGCTAACGTGACACCCATATAATTCGCCTGTACCCATTCTAATCATCTGTTGCCAATCTAAGCAGAGTCTTTGTAGCCACTCGAGACCCAGGAGACTAGGTTTCAACCCCTGCACCACTAGCAATGGCAGTTGAACTGATTGTTGCCTATCAGTAACTGGAGTCGCCGTTGTCCTAATAATGGTTAATGGTTCTCCGGTACACATCTCCAGCTGTGCCTTAGTGACTCTTTGGCTCATGTGCTGGATCCCCGAACAAATGTTCCTGTATGTTTTTTGTCCAATGAGAGAGACAGCATCCCCTGTATCCATTTCCATATCCAACAGGTCAGCATCCAACTGGATGGTTATCTTGATGGGGATCATTGGTGCCATAATGCAATTTAGTTGCATGCAATCACCCTCATTGGGCTGAGCTAACTGTAGAGATCTGGCCCGAGGTAGTTGTTGATTCTGGCATTCCTGGCCCCTATGGTTTCTGTGACCACAAGTGTAGCCGTTGCGAATCCTCTTCCTGGACCACAGGGAAGGTGTTTCGTCAGGCTGCAGTGGCTCCTTGGCCACGGATTTGGGAGTGGGTGGGGAGGGGGGGCAGCAACAGGCGTAGCTCACCGGAATGGGGGGCAGCCAGCACTATGTACATCCATGTCTATTATGTAGTCTTGGAGTTCCGGGACTCCCTTTTCCATGTTTTCATGTGAGAGGGATAATTCTACGGCCATTTTTTTAGATCCAAGGACGGTTCTGCCAATAGTTGGGTTGCCATGTTATTAATGCCACGCACTGGACAGTCTTGTAACACCTCCGGAAGGGATGGCCAAGTCGTGTTCGGCAAGCTAACGAAGGTTGGTCAGGAATTCCATGACCAAGGGTAGCACGGTGGCGGAGTGGTTAGCAGTGCTCTCTCATGGCGCCGATGACCTGGGTTAGATCCCAGCCCTGGGTAACTGTCCATGTGCAGTTGTACATTCTCCCCCTGTCTGCATGGGTCTCACCCCTACAGCCCAAAAGATGTGCAGGTGGATTGGCCATGCTAAATTGCCCCTTAATTGGAAAAAATAATTGATTACTCTAAATTGTTTTGGTTTTTTAAAAAAAGGAATTCAGTGACCAATTCCCCGGGATTCTCCCGGCGGTGTTGAACCGGTATTTCTGCACGATCATCGATGGTTTGGGGTCGTAATGGTCTACAACATGCACTACAAGCTTATTAAAGGTCTTTGAATCTGGGGCTGCCAGGTAGGTAAGGCTTTTGATCACATTGAAAGTTGGGGCTCTGCAGGCGGTCAGAAGTATTACCTTTTGACAATAGTCTCCTGCAACAGATTTTGCCTGGAAGAAATACCGCATCCATTCTGTACACTGGGTCTAATTTTCCACAAGTGTCAAAGGCCTCAAACCTTCTAAAAAGAGACATTTTAGAATTCTCTCCGCCCTTGCTCTCCATGAGCCCCACAGGGAGATCAATTGGGTCATCCCTGTGGGTCTTGAGGATTATTATACCATTGTAACAAAATATTAGGGAAGTGAATAAATGAAAAACAAGAAACCCCGCATTGATGTAACACTTTTGATTACCTCAAGGCAACTGTTGTAACAAAGGGAAACATGGCAGCCAATCTGTACAAATGACACGCAAACAGCAGTGGGATAAATGCCCAAGCTAATCAGTGTCAATTAAAAGAAAAAATTGGAGAACTCCTAATGCACATTCATAACTGTCATGGGATCTTTTATGTCCACCTGAAAGGACAGACACGGTCTAAGTAAATGTTATCAAACGATGACATCTCCAACAGTGTAGCATTCCTTCCGAATGGCTTTGAAATATCAGCAAATTTCATGTCCTCAAGTCTTTGGAATAATCCTGCCACCCAAGACCCTTTCACTCAGTGGAAAACTTGCTGCGCTGACACCTGGTGCAAAGTTAAACCCATAGATTTCTGACTCCGTGAGCATGCATGACACCTATAGGCAATTATGCAAGGAGTCTTCATTTCAACTCATTAATATTATATAGGGTTTTGTGACATTTAAGTTTTGCAGTTTACAAATATACCAGTCATTTTTATGATCGAGTTGAAGTGGGGAATGCCTTGTTATAATTATTTTGTACTCTGATTCATGCGCACTACAAACTTTTATATAGGATGATACAAAAAAGGCAGGCATTCCATTAGCATGGGTTGAATTGTAACCGAGGTTCCGAAGATGAAATGTCAGATGTTAACCCATGGCTGAAAGACAATTGCAGGATGGAGGATGGACTGCAGCGGCTCAAGAAGGCAATTCATCACCACCTTAAGGCCACTTGGAAACAATTCCTGGCCTTGCTAGCGATGCCACATCTCATGAAAGGATAAAAAGAGGATACATATGGGGTAAAAGGCAATGACAAATTTGAAATCACATTCAGCATTTAATAAAGGCACATTGTACAATCAAACAATGGGTTTTGACAGCACTGGATTGGAGTTCCTAGCTCTGCCCCAGCACTGGAAATCCATTAATACCCAAGGAGAGATGAGGATTCTAGATGAAATCAGAAATAAAATTGAGGCAAATCTCAACATCACATCAGCTTGTTATATGCAGGGGAGATCTCACTGGACTAGAAACCAAAAAAAGATGGCGATGATACAAACATGGCTAACTATAGACATGAGACTGCAGTGGTTCAGAGGTGGATCACCACCACTGTCTCAAGGACAATTAGGCGATGGGCAACAAATGTTGGTCTAGCTAGCGAATCCCACATCCCATGGACTAATTTATCTTTTTTATTATTTGTCTAAGATAAACATTTGGCAAAATAATAACTAGTGTAGGCAACAAATGGATTCATAAAATAAATAAAACTTGGTTAAATGTACAGAAAACACTAAGTTAGAGGGGTACAGTCCAGTCTGACAAGACAGGCCGAGGAACTAAAAGAAGCACCCCTAAAAAAAATTAAATAGCTCGAACTATGACAAGCAAACGCAAGATAGATAAAACTCGCTTTGACTTACCATCCTTTTTACAAAATGTTTTGGAATCTGTTTCCTCTACCTCCATTTGATCCTCTGCAAACACACTTCCATTTTCTTCCCGTTGTGGCAACGCAGGGATCACCGGTGCCTGAAACATGTCCATTATAGCATCTACCAGAAGAAAAGAGCCTTCAGCTTATGCACATTGGACTGTGCTACACATTTATTCTAAATTGGATTTGCAATTTTAAGTTAGTCACAAATTAGAGATGATAAAACCATTTCTCTTGGAGATAGTTACATTTTTGGAATTTTTTCCAACTTTCTTAATTCAGATTCAGGCTCCTTCAGTATCAGTTCCAACTTTCTTAACCTTTGCCAGTGGCCATATTTGCCTCGAGATCCAGTGAGTTTTTTGCCATGTACTCGGGAAACTAAACCACAATTCTCCATCTAGTAGTTGCTTTAAGCTCATGGACCCATCTAATGCCTCAATAAGCTCTCATCGTTTCCAACAGTAATAGGGTATCACATCAGACCTCATTTTAAGTTTAAAATATCCAATTTTACAATCAGCGGGCACATGAACAGCTAGATATTTACAATAGATGTCCATCCACTTAACTTTCAAAATGAATAAAAAGCTTGCAACACTGAAAACAATGGTAGCCCTGAATAACATCCAACTGCACAGCATTTCTTCTTACATTCAGGCATTGCACACGGCCTAATTATTTCACCAAGTTGCTCCTGCGATCTCAACCGCCCTCGGATTTATAAAATCTGTTTACACAAGTCTACAAACTGACTCATAAAATGAATCTTTATACGCCAGGAAGTAATGGTTGGAACTTGTTGGATTTTGACTTTTCAATCAGTCAAATTTAGATAGGAAACACCAGCCATATAAAAATGAAAGCAATAACATTATATTGTTTGAGTATGAATATCTAGAACTGCTAAACCCTCAAACAGTCTTGGGGATAAGTTTGGCAATTTGCGGAAGTCCTGATGTACTAACTGGCAGTTTGAAGGTACAGACATCAAATTAAAACCTGGACAAAAATGTCACTTTTTGTTACAGAAGCATTTAATCGTTAAAAAATATTTTAAAAACAAAATGTAGCACATTGAATTAACAAGCTGGTATTCTCTGGTGGTAGAGCATACATTTGCACTCCTAATCGCCACACTTTTTAAGTTCAGCACCTCACATGGTTGTTATGGGGAAAATAGAAAATAAACAACAGAAAGGAATTAGCTACCTGCTACGTCGTCAAGCCTTTTGAAGCCAATTTCAGAAATGCATCAGTGTAGATGGCAGCAGTGGATGCAAAAGGAGCAACAAAAATAACTTGTATTTGTGCAGTGCCCTTTAACGAAGTAGAATCTCGCAAGGCATGTCACAGGAGCATTATCAAACAAAATTTGATATCAAACTATAAGGATATATTAGGTCAGGTCACGAAAAGTTGTCAAAAATTTGAGAGCCAGATACGCAAAGAGGTTTAGGGAGTTAATTCCAGACTTGAGCAATGGAAAGCAAGAGTAAATGACAGGCAAGATTTTAAGGAGTGCAGAGATCTCATAGGGAGGTGGTTACAGAGATAGGGAACAGCAAGGAAGATCCAAAAACAAAGATGGGATCTTTAAAACTCTTAAGAATTGTTCGACTGCGAGCCAGTGTAGGTCACTAAGCACAGGGGCGAAGGGGGTGTTAAAATACACACACAAGAGTTTTGGGTGAGCTTAAGTTTACAAAGGAGGCATGGCCAGCAGAGCAATGGATTAGTCGAGGAGAGAAGTAATAAAAGGTACAGGGAAGGGTTTCAGCAGCAGATGTGTTGAGACAGGGGTGGAGATGGGTGATGTTGTGGAGGGAGAGGTAGACAGCATTGGCGCTGACAAGAGAGAAATTGGGGTTGGAAGTTCAGCTCGGAGTTTTCTGTCAAATAACTCTCCATTCTGACTTTTCCCTTCAATTTTAAATTGCCAACAGATCTTGATGTTCCGATTTACAACTTAACCATTAATGAGGAAGCAGGAATTATCAGCATAATATCACTCGTTAATAATCCAGATACCAAAAATAATGCTCAGTGGTCACGGGTTTAAATCCCACTATGGCAGCTGGTGGAATCTGAATTTAATTAATAGATCGAATATAAAGCTAGCATCATCACTGGCTGTTGTGAAAAACCATCTGGTTCACTAATGTCCTTTAGGAAAGGAAATCTATCATCCTTACCTGGCCTATATGTGTTTTTAAAACCATTCATGAGCATCAGTACCCAGGCCAGCATTTCTTTTGCAAATCCCGAAATGGTGGCGAGCTGCCACCTTGAACTGCTGCAGCACATAACAGTGTCAATTATATCCACAGGGTGGGGAGTTCCAGGATTTTGACCCAGAAACAGTATTGGATTGACGATTCATTTCTAAATTTTACTGGAATATAATTCAACTGCTGGTGATGGCCTACAGCACCTCATGGACGACCAGTTTTGAGCTAAATCTATTCAAACCCATCCCATTAAGTGGTAGTGCCATACCAAATAATGGAGGGTGCGCTCAGTGTTAAAATGAGACTGTGTTTCACAAACACCTTGCGTTGGTTCATCTTACCAGTACTACCATGGATAGATCCATCTGCAAAAGGTAGGTTGGTGAGCGAGAGACCGTAGGTTATTCCCTCATATTTGTTTCTATATCATCTGCCACAGATTCAGCCTGGCAGCTACATCCTTCATTACTTGGCCGGTTAGGTCAGTCATTGTGCTACCAAACCACTCTTCGTGATGTGCATTGAAGCCTCATATTTTGTGCTCTTGCTGTTCTCGTGTTTTTATCCCAAGTAACATGCAACATGAAGCAGTACTGATTCCTCAGCTGAGGGTGGCCAGTATATGGTAATCAGGAGGAAACTTCCTTGTCCATGTTTGATTTTTGCTATCAGACATCATTGAAGTCAGTGTTGAGGACTCCCAGGGCTGCTCTCTTCTGACCATTGTGCCACCCACTCTGGTGGGTCTGTTCTGCTGGCAGGACTGGACATACCAGGGATGGTGATGGAAGAGTCTGAAATATTGCTGAATGATATGGTGGAGGCAACAAGGAGAGAGGGAGGGAATGGGTCTGACTGAATTGCTCTGCAGAGAATTGGCATGGACTCAATGAACTGAATAGCCTCCCTCTGTACCATTATCACTCATCTGTCAGGAGGTTGCTTACCTTGGCTTTGGGACAACTCTCCCAATTTTAGCATAAGTTCCAAGATGTTAGTGAGGAGCAGTTTTGTAGAGTCAACTGGGCTGACCATGCTTTTTGTTATGTCCAGTTTTATTCTTTTTTTTAAAAAATATTTTTATTGAGTTATTTGAAAATTTTAATAAAAATAACAATGACATCAACATGGTATAATAAACATTCCCCCCAGCCATCTCAATCTTCACGCACCCCAACCATAAAACAACAATCCAGCCCTCCCCCCCCCCCCCCCTTGGAATACTACTTCTGCTGACATTTTAATTTTCCCCGAGAAAGTCGACGAACGGCTGCCACCTCTGGGTGAAGCCGACCATTGACCCTCTTAAGGCGAACTTTATTTTCTCGAGACCGAGAAACCCAGCCATGTCACCAACCTAGGTCTCTACACTCGGGAGCTTCGAGTCCCTCCAGATTAACAAGATCCGTCTCCGGGCTACTAGGGAGGCAACAGCCAAGACGTCGGCCTCTTTAGCCCCCTGAACTCCCGGCTCTTCCAATACTCCAAAGATCGCTATCTCCAGACTCGGCACCACCCGTGTTTTTAGCACCGTGAACATTGCCTTAGCATAACCCTGCCAAAACCCACTAAACTTCGGGCATGCACCTGTAAATACCTAAACCCGTTCCCTGCTGGCAATTCAAATTTATCCTCCAAGGTTTTCAACCTGGGAAACATTCTATTTAGAAATAGATCCCCATCATTCTAATTCCTGCCCTTTGCCATCTCCGGAACCCGCCAGCTAGCCTACCCGGTACAAACCAATGACTATTATAAATCGGGGTCCAGACCAAAGCTCACTCCACTCTCTTATATCTCCTCCATTGCCCCCAGATTCTCAGAGCCGCCGCCACCACCGGACTTGTGGAGTATCGGGCCGGCGAGAACGGAAGAGGTGTCGTTATCGGTGCTCCCAGACTGGTGTCGTCCAGTTTTATTCTTATTAGACTCATTCATGAGGTTTAATACAACTGAGTGGTTCGTCATGCCATTTCAGAAGGCAGTTAAAAGTCAGATCTATTGCTGTGGATCTGGAGTCACATGTAGGCTAGACTGTGGGTGAATAGCAGATTTCCTTCCCTAAAGGGTATCTAATAAGAACATTAATTTTATTGAAACCCAGACGTTTAATAGGCACCATTACCCCCCAGACCGCTGAATTACTGGCCCAGCAACATAACTAACACCTGGCCATACCCATGTCTTTAATGTAGTAAAATCTTTGCTTCACAGGAAATTAATCAGATAAAATTTGACATGCAGCCAAATTAGACATTTGGGATACATGTGACCCAAAACAGATTTTAAGGAGTTTGTTAAAAGGAAGAGGGTACAGAAGCTGATGGAGGAATCACAGAGCTAAGGACATGAACAGTTAAAAGAGTGACCATCAAATAACAATGAGGAATGGACAAGTGAAACAAGTGGGGGGGGGGGGGGGGAAGAGAGAAAGAGAGATATATCCAACTTTCTCGCAAGTTCAAGTCAACACCGTTGTTGCGCATACATTTTAATTAGAGTATGCAACTCAACATTTGACAGTATTCATGTCCAAATGGCACAATGCTAATTGAAGTAAATTTCTTACCCAATGCTTCTTTGGTATAAACAGTTGGTGAAGGCAAGACTTTGGATGGAGTAGCTTGAACCAAGCCAAATGAAGAGTTTGGAGTGTGGGATCGATTCCCAACTAATCCTGAAACATTTCCTGTCAGAGTTGAATTTTAAAGCCAACAATTAAATATTTAAAGACTCCATTCCCAAACTTATGATTGCTAAGATTGCAGAGAGAAAAAAAACCTAACAAAAATGTAAATCTCAGACGGTTCTGTGCTTTTAAAGATAGGTTTTGAGGGGAGTACCATATCATCTTCTGATGAACCACCAAGCACTTACATAGCAGCTAAGAATGTGAGAGAAGAAAACAATACTAAGGTACAGAGAGCCAAGAATTGGCCAATCAGTGGCCAAGGAAATAATAAGCATTCCAGAACAAAACAAAACACAAAGAGAGGTTCAGACAATTAGCCAAGATGACAGACTCTCTCAGGAAGGAGACTGCTTTGTTGCTGATGGTAATGGCTTGTTGACTGCAGCAAATTGTCACCACTGGCTTGGTGTCTGGATCATGTTTTAGTAACAGCTTAGTGTGTGATGGTAAGCCATCCTATTGACTGAGCAATATAAGCAGATGAAGTGCAAGGATAGATCTAACATGTAACTGAGCACTTGTAAGTCAAAGACCTTCCCATTCACAAGGGTTAAAACTCCAGCTGAAACAAGTGCACCCGAGGAAGCGGCTTCTGTGGCTCCAGTCTAAAAACTGTAGAAATACTGGAGAAAGCATGCATCTTAGCCATTGCATTGAGCACAACCCCCAGTCTAGAATATAAATTAAAATCCTTGAACGTTCATGTTCAGCTAGACCAAGAACTGTGAAGAGATGGGTTGTCCGGGTTTAGTCATATATTCCTGTGCTGCTGCAATCTGGACCTATGTTGGCGTTAAGGAGTCCAGGTTTCTGTAGTCACATGTACTTTCACATGCATGTTGCAGTCTGGAACTCTGGATAATGGTGGGATAGAGGCTCCATATTTCTTTCCATCACAGATACCAGGAATCTCTCCCACTCTTACCATCTGGCACTAGTATATGGTGGAAGGATTTACAGTTTGATAACACAAGGTTTGGAAGCAGTTTAGAATTCAGCAAAGAAGGACCACGGGGTTGATTAAGGGGAAAATAGAGTAGGAGAATAAGTTTGCAGGGAACAGAAAAACTGACTGTAAAGTATTCTATAGGTACGCAATGAGAAAATGATTGGCGAAGACAAATGGAGCTCCCTTACAGTCAGAAATACTTGGGATGTATAATTGGGGACAAAGAAATGGCTGAGCAACTAAACACTTTGGTTCCGTCTCCACAAATGAGGACTAAATCAGATACCAGAAATGTTGAGGAATGCAGGTTTAGCGAGAGGGAGGAATTGAAAGAGATCAATATTAGTGGAGAAATGGCATTAGGGAAATTGATGGGATTGATGGCTGATAAATCCTCAGGGTCTGATAATCTACATCCCAGAGTACTTAAGGAAATTGATCTAGAAATAGATGGTTCAGTTGGTCATCTTCCAGAATTCCATAGACTCTGGAACAGTTCCTGCAGGTTGGAGGGTAGCTAATGTAATTCCACTATTTAAAAAGGGAGGTCGAGAGAAAGCAGGGAATTATAGATCAGGAAGCCGGACATCACTAGTGGGGGAAATTCCAGAATCCATTATCAAAGATTTTATTGCAGATTTTATCACAGAGCACTTGGAAAATAGTGGCGGGATTGGACAGAGTCAGCATGGATTTATGAAGGGGAAATCATGCTTGACAAATCTACTGGAATTCTTCAAGGATGCAACTAGTAGAGTTGATGGGGGAGGGGGGTGAGAGAGAGAGAGAGAGAGAGAGAGAGAGAGAGAGAGAGAGAGAGAGAGAGAGAGAGAGAGAGAGAGAGAGAGAGAGAGACAGTGGATCTGGTTTATTTGGATTTTCAAAAGGTTTTTGACAAAGTCCCGCATAAGAGATTAGTATGCAAAATTAAAGTGCATGTAGTGTATTGAGATCAATAGAAAATTGGTTGGAAGACTGGAAACAAAGAGTAGGAATTAACCACTCTTTTTCAAATTGGCAGGCAGTGGCTAGTGGGGCACCGCAGGGTTCGGTGCTAGGACCCCAGCTATTCACAATATAAGTGAGGGAGCAAAATGTAATATCTCCAAATTTGCAGATGACACCAAGTTGGGTGGGAGGGGTGAGCTGCGAGGAGGATGCAGAGGTGTTTCAGTATCAGTTGAACAAGTTGAGTGAATGGGCAAATGAATGGCAGATGCAGTATAATTTGAAGAAATGTGAGGTGATCCACTTTGGTAACAAAAACGAGAAGGCAGACTATTATCTGAATGGCCATAAATTAGGAGGGGAATGTGCAACGAGACCTGGGTGTCCTCGAACACCAGTCACTGAAGGTAAGCATGTAGGTGCAGCAAGCGGTAAAGAAGGCAAATGGTATGTTGGTCTGCATAGTGAGAGGCAGAGATGTCTTGCTGCAATTATATAGGGTCTTGGTAAGGCCACCCCTGGAATATGGTGCATAGTTTTGGTTTCCTTTTCTGAGGAAGGATGTTCTTGCTCTAGAGGGAGTGCAACAATGGTTTACCAAACCGATTCCAAGGATGGCAGGACAGACGTACGAGGAGAAATTGAATCAGTTAGGATCGCATTCGCTGGTGGCACAGTGGTTAGCACTTCTGCCCACGGTGCTGAGGATCCGGGTTCGAATCTCATAAACCTAGAAAATCTGAACAGGACTCGACAGGGTAGATGCAGGAAGGATGTTTCCGATGATGGGTGTGGCCAGAACCAGGGGTCACAGTCGGAGGATACACGGTAGACCATGTAGGACAGAAATGAGGAGAAATCTCTTCACCCAGAGAGTGGTCAGTCTGTGGAATTCATTACCACAGGACATAGTTGAGGCCAAAACATTGTATGTTTTCAAGAAGCAGTTAAATATAGCACTTAGGGTGAAGGGGATCAAAGGGTATGGGAGGAAAGCAGGATTAGGCTATTGAGTTGGATGAAGTCATGATCATAATGAATGGCAGAGCAGGCTTGAAGGGCCGAATGGCCTCCTCCTGCTCCTATTTTCTGAAGGCTGAATGGCCTCTTCCTGTTCCTATTTTCTGAAGGGTCAAATGACCTCCTCCTGCTCCTATTTTCTACGTTTCTATAACCAACCTGTTTGATCATATCATGAATGCTTGGATGGGGCTGGAACCCTGAGTTCCTGAGTAAGAGATGCTATGCACTGTGCCACAACACCGCCATTTTATGGACCAATGTGAGTGACCCTTAATTTCTCAAAAGAGTGATCATAGAAAGAGGGAACTGGGTAGCAGTTGAATAAATTAAATCCTGCCCAGTTCTAGAATTCCACTGTGGGAGTGACAAATATTTGCACATGAAATGGTAGTGTGAAAGCGATGCTGACTACAGAGACAAATCAGGAGAAAAGGACTGGCCGTTTAGTTAATCAAGAAACATATTCCAGTGCAATAATAGTATTAACATTCACTGGCAGAAGTGCTAGAAATTTCCTGTACCCAATGGTCTGCATCCTAGGGTTTTAAGAGAGCCAGCTACAGAAGCAATGGGTGCTTTGGTTTTGGTTCCAGAATCCCCTATATTTTAAGAATTTAACCCTGCTATTCAATGTGGGGGAAGCAGAGCATAGGAACATGCTATCATTCAGGGACATGTTAGCAGATACTTCAAAAATTACAATATAATTAGGTAGAGGCAACACAGGTTCACGAAAGGGAAAAGATATTTGACAAATCAGTTTGACTTTTTTGAGTTTGCAACTATTTTTCAATGAATGTTATTTTGCAAATGTGACTTGAACAGCTGAAGTAACTTAAATGTCTTCCAGTAACTGTGTTGAAATGTAACCCAAAAACACTTAAAATTTACCTTCTCTTGGTCTTGACAGCGAGATCCTAGAACTGTTATCACTTCTATTCATAAACCTAAAAGAATAAAATATGTAATCTCACTCAGTAAACAGTCATCAGATGTATTTAAAATAGTACTCTATCTAATCTTATATTTATAAGCACTTCAACTCTAGAACATTTTTTAAAAATCCATAGATGCAGCAATTAACATTATTTTACAGCGGTTAGGGCAGCACGGTGGCGCAGTGGTTAGCACTGCGGCCTCACAGCGCCGAGGTCCCAGGTTTGATCCCGGCTCTGGGGCACTGTCCTTGTGGAGTTTGCACATTCTCCCTGTGTTTGCATGGGTTTTGCCTCCACAACCCAAAGATGTGCGGGGTAGGTGGATCGGCCACACTAAAAATTGCCCCTTAATTGAAAGAAATTGGGTACTCTTAAGTTTTATTTTTTTTAATTTAAACATTTTACACAGTGGTTATATTACTGAACTAGTAATTCAGAGATCTGGATGAATGGCACAAGTTTAAATCCACCATGACAGCTGTGACATTAAAATTCAGTGTATTAAATAAATCTGTAATAAAAAATTAGGATCAGCAATGTTGACGAATAAACTACTGGAGTTGCAAAAACCCATCTGGTTCATAATGGCCGTTAGCCATTCTTATCCTGCCTAGTTCATAAGTTCCTCCAGACCCATGTCAATACAGTTAACTGCCCTCTACTCAGTGGTGTAAAGTGACTCACCAACATCTCCTAAAAGGCAATTAAGGATTGACAATATAATGCCAAAATAAATTCTTGAGGAATAATAAAGGGTCATTCCATTGTTTCTGTTGCAAGGTTTTTCTTAACCAGTATGGTTTCATTTGAAGTATCTGTTAATGAAGTCAACAAAAATAAACAAAATCTATGTCTCAAATATATAACCATACCCAGCCGACAAATATATTGACTAGAACCTAACTTAGCTTAAAAAATTGTTTTTCGTAAAATCGTTATTTAAATATATACACTGGGTGACATTGTATGGTGTTTGTTATTTTTGCAAAGCAGCCCTCTGACATCTGCCCGGGTCCTCAGATATGAGGAAATATCAGCCATGATTGAATGGCCTAATTCTACTCCGATGTCTTATGGCTGATATGTTTCTCATCCCATTCACCTGCCTTCTCCCCATAACCTCTGATCCCTTTATTAATCAAGAACCTATCTATCTCGGTCTTAAAGACACTCAGTGATTTGGCCTCCACAACCTTCTGCGGCAAAGAGTTCCACAGATTCACCACCCTTTGGCTGAAGAAATTCCTCCTCATCTTGATTTTAAAGGAGCATCCCTTTAGTCTGAGATTAGGTCCTTTGGTTCTAGTTTTTCCTGCAAGTGGAAACATCCTCTTTACATCCACTCTATCCAGGCCTTGCAATATCCTGTAAGTTTCAATAAGCTCCCCTCTCATCCTTCTAAACTCCAACAAGTACAGACCCAGAGTCTTCAACCATTCCTCAACCATTCCTCACACAAGCTCTTTATTCCAGTGATCATTCTTGTGAACCTCTTGTTGCTGATTTTGCCTTAGTTCAATTGCTCGGTTTTATTACCTTTGCTCGAGTCGCCAGGTATCTTTATGATACCGCCACGAGGTTCAAGTCCGAGTAATGATCAATAATCCAATACACCGATTAGTAAGATTTAAATCAAAGCACGTTTAGAAAACACAGTAATCGCTACTCATGTACAAATTCTACGTCTAAGCTACTTCTACAACTAACAGGCCTATACTTAACATTGGACTGGCCCACCAGATCAGGGAAACAAATGGCCTTACGTTCGGGTTCTGAGCCTGCGGGATTCAAAGTTGGTACGGATTGGTAGCTAGGAGCACCTATCTCGTAGCGAGCGTTGAATTAAGACTTACGATTTCGATCTTCACTGCTCCGGTCACGGTCAATGTTGGTTCGTTGTTGCTGGGTGACCCGGGCAGGAAGAAGAGCGTGAAGAGAGCGAAGAGGTGGAGAAGAAGAGAGCAATTTGAACTTGGGGCTCAATTCCTATAGTCCCCAGGGGCTTCCTGCCTTTTGGGGCGGACCCTGGACCTGGTCCCAAGTGATTGGACTTTGGCCCAATCACTTGGTTCGATTTTCTCCAATGCTGGAGCGGTTCCCTGATCGATGGGCGGTCTTGAGGTGCTCGTTCACCTCCTTTTGGGTAGGCACCTGCTGGCGCCGAAGAGTCTGGTTTTGCTTTGTGTGTCTAAATGTTGCTTATTGTTCCCGGGGATTGCTCATTAGTATGCAGATGGCTGTTGTTTTGTTATGCTGATGGTTGCTGGTATCAATATTGTCTGGCCTTTCCAGAGGTAAATACACAGCCAACCTGCAGCTGCTGGTTTTTGTCTTGTTGGCTGACTTTCCCATCAGCCTTTGCCGTTCACCATTTTGAATCGGGAGTTACCCATTTTAAGTGGCTACACTCCTCTGGACCCTTTCCAAGGCCAGCACATCCTTCCTTAGATACAGGGTCCAAAACTGCTCACAATACTCCAAATGGGGTCTGACCAGACCTTTATACAGCCTCAGAAGTACATCCCTGCTGTATTCTAGCCCTCTTGACATGAATGCTAACATTGCATTTGCCTTCCTAACTGCCAACTGAACCTGCACGTTAACCTTAAGAGATTCGTGAATAAGGACTCCCTTTGTGCTTCTGATTTCCTAAGCATTTCCCCATTTAGAAAATAGTTTACGCCCCCATTCCCCCTTCTAAAGTGCATAACCTCACACTTTTCCCACATTGGATTTCATTTGCCACTTCATTGCCCACTCTCCTAGCCAGCCCCCCCCCTGCTTCCTTAATACTACCGGTCCCTCTACAGATCTTTGGATCATCTGGTTCTCCTTTGTCTACCTTCCTTGTTACCACCTCAAAGAACTCCAACAGATTTGTCAGGCATGACCTCCCTTTGACAAAGCCGTGCTGACTCAGTACTATTTTATCATGCACTTCCAAATACCGCGATCTCATCTTTAATAATGGACTCTAATATTCTTACCAATGACCGAAGTCAGGCTAACCAGCCTATAATTTCCCCTCTCCTGCCTCCCTCCTTTCTTAAACAGCGGTGTTATATTAGCCACTTTCCTGTCCTCTGGGACCCTTCCTGTCTCCAGTGATTCCTGAAAGATCGCCACAATCACCTCAGCTATCACGTTTAGAACCCTGGGGTGTAGTCCATCCGGCCTATCCACCTTCAAAACTTTCTGTTTCCCCAGAACCTTCTCTTTAGTGATGGTCACTGCACTCACCTCTGCCCCCTGATTCTCCTGGAGCTCTGGCATCCCACTGGTGTCTTCCACCGTGAAGACTGATGCAAAGTAACTATTCAGTTCCTCTGCCATTTCTTTGTTTCCTATTATTACTTCTCCAGCCACATTTTCCAGTTGTCCAATGTCTATTCTTGCGCCTCTTTTACCTTTTATGTATTGAAAAAAAATGCTTCCCATCTTCTTTTATATTACTAGCTAACGTGCACTCATATTTCATCTTCTCTCCCTTTATTGCTTTTTTAGTTGCCCTCTGCTCGCTTTTAAAGATTTCCCTATCCTCTGACTTCCCAGTAATCCTCGCCACTTTGTATGCTTTCTCTTTTATGCTGTTCTTGACTTCCCTCAAGGACAGCATAAAAGCCATGGATGTCTCGTCCTCCCCTAGCACGTTTCCTCCTCCTTGGGATGAATTTCTGTTGTGCCTCCTGAATAACCACCCAAAACTCCTGCATTTCCTGTTCCACTGACTTCCCTGCTAGGCTCCTTTTCCAATCAACTCTGGCCAGCTCTTCCCGCATATCTTTGTAATGACCTTTATTTAATTCTAATACCGTTACATCTGATCCCAGCTTCTCCCTCTCAAACTTCAGGGTATTCATATTGTGGTCACTGCCCCCCCCCCCACGGGTTCCTTCACCTTAAGTTCCCTAATCAAGTCTGCCTCATTACACATCACCAAATCCAGAATTGCCTGTTCCCTAGTAGGCTGTCACAAGCTGGTCCAAAAAAACATCTTAGACATTCCACAAATTCCTTTTCTTGGGATCCACTACTAATCTGATTTTCGCCGTCCACCTGCAAATTGAAGTCCCCCATGATTATTGTGATATTGCCATTTTTACATGCTTTCTCTATCTACTGATTTATTTTCTGCCCCACATCCTGACTACTGCTAGGGGGCCTGTACAGAACTCCCATCATTTTTAACCTTTGTGAATTCCTCAACTCTATTCACAGAGATTTTATGCCTTCTGATCCTATATCGGCCCTTACTATTGTTGATTTAACTTTATTCCTTACGAACAATGCAAACCGCCCCCTTTGTCCATCTGCCTGTCCTTTCGATAGGACACATATCCTTGTATATTTTGATCCCAGCCCTGATCCCCTTGCAGCCACATCTGCGATGCCCACAACATGATACCGGCCATTGTATTTTGGTCCCCAACAGCATCCACCCACCAAACAATGGCCGCTTCGGAGCCCAATTTCATGCCCTAAATGTCTAGCTTACACATAAATGTTGGACTCGATGAGGTATAGTACGGTTTTTGGGTCAACCTGCAAAATTTGCAATCCAGCTGGAGGTTATCATCTTCGGGAAAGGAACGGAAGATGATGTAAAAATGTTGCAGATTTCTTTATTAAAAAAATGTTTCTTGAATATGGGTGCCATTAACATGGAAATTTTAAAATTATCCACCCCTAGTTGCCAATCAGATGCCTGTGATCTTCTTTGTTTGTTTAAATTATTATTAATGTGGTGTTGGGTGTTCTAACACACAGAAGAGCCAACACAGTTGCATATGGTACAACACTTGTTTATTTAAACTCACTATTTACAACTTGGTCTTTGCACTCTGCACGTGGGGGGCTCCCTGCTTGTGGTGTTTCAACAGCTCTTTCATGCTTCCTTCTCCCCAGACCTACTGACCTCCAGGTGTCGTGCTCGTGCTTTTTATGTGGTTGGTGTTCTTGTCTGTGATTGGTTGTGGTGTTGTGTACTCTGATTTGCCTGTTAGTGTGTCCATCATGATGTGTGTGTTTGAATATCATGACATCCCCCCTTTTTACAAAGATATGTGCCTACGTGGTAATAAATATGATCGTGACGTGAGTGCATCTAAGAGTGTGTGTGTGTCGTGTGCAGCATGTGTCTATGACGGAACTATGTACATGGGGCGATGTCGAGTGCGTCACATGAATCCAGTTGTACCATAACATAACAGAAATGCGAACGAGAGAAGAAGAAAAAAAATTTTGAACAGTTGTCCAGTCAGACGACATCTGGAACGATAAACAACAACAGGTTATCATGTAAAATTGTCCAACTTATTAAACATATGAACTGTATTATAAGTCCATTCTAATGGGTTTGCGACGAATTCGGGTTGACCGCCTTAAGGGTGGATCAAGAACCACCGGCTGCTGTGCAGGCATGGCCATGGGTGGCGATGGAAAGGGCGTGATGTGCGGCAGCTCCACAAAGTCATCCTCGGAAGCCTGTTGAGGATCTGGCGTGTTGTGTGGCTGTGAACGTGGAAGTCGGCGAAGGGCGCGCCGATTGCGGCGACGCACGGAACCATCCGGCATGCGAACCAGGAACGAGCGGGGAGCCACTTGTCGGAGGACTTCGGCCGGTGCTGACCAGCCACCATACGGTTGATGGACGCGTACTTTGTCTCCGGAGGACAGGGGGGGCAGGTCCGTCGCTCGTGTGTCGTACCGACCTTTCTGGCGATCACGCTGCAGTTGCATGTCCCGAAGAACCGCCTCATGGTCTGTTGTCGGTGCCAGGACGGAAGGTACCGTCGTCCTGAGGGAGCGACCCATTAGTAGCTGCGCTGGCGAGAGGCCCGTGGATAACGGGGCCGATCGATAGGCCAGCAAGGCAAGGTTAAAGTCCGATCCGGCATCAGCCGCCTTGCACAGGAGCCGCTTTGCGATGTGGACACCCTTTTCAGCCTTCCCGTTCGATTGTGGATGCAGAGGGCTGGATGTCACATGAGTGAAACCATATGCTGCGGCAAAGGACGACCATTCACGGCTGGCAAAACAAGGTCCATTGTCTGACATGACAGTCCTTGGAATGCCATGGCGAGCAAACGTTTCCTTGCAGGCCCCAATGACTGCGGACGACGTCAGATCATGGAGAGGCATGACTTCCGGGTAGTTTGAGAAGTAGTCTATAATAACAATGTAATCTCTGCCGAGCGCGTGAAATAGGTCAACACCCACCTTCGCCCAGGGGGACGTCACCATCTCGTGTGGTAGAAGTGTTTCCGGAGGTTGCGCCGGCTGAAACCTCTGACAGGTTGTGCAGTTGAGCACCATGTTGGCTATGTCTTCATTAATACCCGGCCAATATACCGCCGCCCGGGCCCTTCGTCTGCATTTTTCGACACCCAAGTGGCCTTCGTGTAGTTGACGAAGAATCATCTGGCGCACACTGTGTGGAATGACGATCCTATGCGATTTCATAAGGACCCCGTCTATATTGGTGAGATCATCTCGCACATTGTAAAACTGGGGGCACTGCCCTTTTAGCCACCCTTCCGTCATGTGGCGCATCACTCGCTGCAGCAGAGGGTCAGTCGCCGTCTCTGCGCGTATGTGGGCCAGACAAGGATCATCAGCTGGCATATTTGCTGCTGTCAGAGTCACGTGTGCCTCAATTTGACGCACGAACCCCTCCGCATCTGGTGGTGTGCTCACTGCTCGGGAAAGAGTGTCCGCCACTATGAGTTCCTTCCCCGGAGTGTAGATCAGTTCAAAATCGTACCTCCTGAGTTTGAGTAAGATGCGCTGGAGGCGAGGAGTCATGTCGTTCAGGTCTTTGTTAATGATGTTGACCAGGGGGCGGTGGTCAGTTTCGACCGTGAATCGTGGCAGGCCATACACATAGTCGTGGAACTTGTCCAGTCCAGTTAACAAGCCCAGGCATTCTTTTTCGATTTGCGCGTAGCGCTGTTCGGTAGGGGTCATGGCTCGTGAGGCATACGCAACCGGGGCCCATGATGACGTGCTGTCTTTTTGCAGGAGTACCGCTCCAATACCAGATTGGCTGGCGTCTGTTGAGATCTTTGTAGGGCGAGTCGCGTCAAAGAAGGCCAGCACTGGTGCCGTGACCAGTTTGTGCTTGAGCTCCTCCCATTCCTGCTGATGCGACTGGTGCCAGTTGAATTCCGTCGATTTTTTTACGAGATGGCGCATGTTTGTTGTATGAGAAGCCAGGTTGGGAATGAACTTCCCAAGGAAGTTGACCATGCCCAGGAATCTTAAGACAGCCTTCTTGTCAGCCGGTCGTGGCATGGCTGTGATGGCGCTAACCTTGTCTGCATCGGGACGGACCCCGGACCTTGAGATGTGGTCCCCGAGGAATTTCAGCTCCGTCTGGCCGAAAGCACACTTCGCACGGTTGAGACGCAGGCCATTTTGCCGTATGCGGGTGAAGACACGTCGAAGACGATGCATGTGTTCCTGCGGAGTGGTGGACCAAATGATGATATCGTCCACATATACACGTACCCCTTCGATGCCTTCCATCATCTGCTCCATAATGCGGTGGAATACTTCAGATGCCGAAATGATGCCGAATGGCATCCGGTTGTAGCAGAATCTGCCAAAAGGGGTGTTGAATGTGCATAGTCTTCGGCTGGCCGGGTCCAGTTGGATCTGCCAGAATCCTTTGGACGCATCCAATTTAGTGAATATGTTGGCTCGCGCCATCTCGCTGGTGAGGTCTTCTCGTTTTGGGATGGGATAGTGTTCCCGCATGATGTTGTTGTTCAGATCTTTTGGATCTATACATATACGGAGCTCGCCAGAGGGCTTCTTTACACAGACCATGGAGCTGACCCATGGCGTGGGCTCCGTGACCTTGGATAGGACCCCTTGGTCCTGAAGAATCTGCAGTTGTGCCTTGAGGCGGTCTTTGAGAGGCGCAGGAACCCTGCGAGGTGCGTGAACGACAGGGATGGCGTCCGGTCTGAGTCGAATCTTGTACGTGTGTGGCAATGTCCCCATGCCTTCAAAAACCTCCTGGTTGTGAGCGAGGAGGGAATGGAGATTCGCGTGGAACTCAGCATCCGGGAAGTCGGATATCTCATCTGGAGAGAGAGACATGATGCGCTGTACCAGGTGAAGGACCTTACACGCTTGTGCGCCCAGTAACGAGTCCTTTGATGAGCCCACAACTTCGAAGGGGAGTGTGGCCGTGTACCTCTTGTGAGTCACCTGTAGCTGGCAAGATCCTACGGACGGGATAACGTTCCCGTTATAGTCAACCATCTTAAGCCGGGATGGTGTGATGAGTGGTTTGACCTTCATGGCCTGGACTGCAGAGTAAGCAATCAGGTTGGCGGATGCGCCGGTGTCCAGACGGAAGGCGACGCGCGATCGGTTGACCGTCAGGGTGGCACACCACTCATCGTCTGGATTGATGGCATTGACCTTGTTGACATCAATGACGGCAACTCTGAAGTCATCCTGGTCATCTGCATCACTTAACTGGAAGTCTTGATGCGTGGGCTGGACGGTCCTGACTCGTGTGCGAGGTTGTCGAGGATGCGCCGGATCCATGGGTTGAGCCGCACGACAGCGGGCTGCGTAGTGGCCTATCATGGCACATCTGTTGCACTGTTGGTATTTTGCAGGACATTGCCCTTTTAAGTGTAGACCTCCACACTTGCTGCACGTCATGACGTCACGGCGTTCGTTGCGCCACTGCGCATGCGCAGTGCGATCTTGCGGTGGGCGCGCCTGCGCAGTGCGTCCCTCGTTGTGGCCGTTATTCTTGGCGCGCACCTGCGCGGGAGACCGCGAAAAGCGCGGGAAGCGGCCGCTGTCGTCCGGGCCGTGGGGCGGGAAGAAATCGACGGCCTGGATGCGTTCAACGTCGTGGGCGGCCTGGCTTGCCGATTCGACGGCTGGGGACCCCCTCCGTGCCAACTCGGACGCCTGAAATCGGGCAAAACGGCAGGTCGCATTTTCATGGAGGACACAGGCTTCCACAGCAGACGCTAAGGTGAGGCTCTTTATTTTAAGAAGCTGCTGGCGTAGGCCACTGGAGGCAACGCCAAAAACAATCTGGTCCCTGATCATGGACTCTGTGGTGGTGCCGTAACCGCAGGACTGCGCTAGAATCCGGAGGTGCGTCAAAAAGGGTTGAAAAAGCTCCTCCTTACCTTGCAGGCGTTGCTGAAAGATGTATCTTTCGAAAGTTTCGTTTACTTCAGTTTGAAAGTGCTGGTCCATTTTGAGGATGACCGTGTCATATTTGGCCTGGTTTTCGCCTTCCTCGAACACCAGTGAATTAAAGACATCATTTGGGTGGGGGCCTGCGTAGAAGAGGAGCATTGCAATCTTCGAATCATCCGAGACATTCTGTTTTTCGGTGGCACGGATGTACAGGTCAAATCGCTGCCTGTAGAGCTTCCAGTTGGTGCCTAGGTTCCCCGTGACTTGCATCGGCTGCGGTTTGCCGGTGTGGTCCATGTCCAGAATGGCAGGTTGGTAGGCAGGTATCGATCCACTCCTGTACCATGTGGTGTTGGGTGTTCTAACACACAGAAGAGCCAACACAGTTGCATATGGTACAACACTTGTTTATTTAAACTCACTATTTACAACTTGGTCTTTGCACTCTGCACGTGGGGGGCTCCCTGCTTGTGGTGTTTCAACAGCTCTTTCATGCTTCCTTCTCCCCAGACCTACTGACCTCCAGGTGTCGTGCTCGTGCTTTTTATGTGGTTGGTGTTCTTGTCTGTGATTGGTTGTGGTGTTGTGTACTCTGATTTGCCTGTTAGTGTGTCCATCATGATGTGTGTGTTTGAATATCATGACAATTAAGATTGTCATGTTGCTACAAAGAACATGCAGACTTTGTATTAAATCAAAGTCAGTTTATTTACACTACGCTATAAATTGTGAATTCTTAAATATGCCTAAAAAGCCAAGTATTAGATGAAATAATTGCAATATACAGAACTACTGAAAAACAAGATTGTCTCCAACCCTCTCACCTAACTCACTCCAAGAGCACTTGGACCACTGTGTGGGTTGTGAGATGTGCTCCTTACCATCTAGCTGGATTCTATAATTACACACTATTCTACATGATCATTCATATATACAAAGATGATATACTACATATTAGATATCATTACAATGCAAACAGTAAACAGTCCAATAAGACTAAACTGGAGATGGGGGTGTGGATGGATTGGTGATGGGCGAGTAGGGGCAAGTTCCTCCCTGATCCAGTTGGCTTTCTACAAAATTCTAACAGTTTTCTTTATTTTTCTGCTTTAAACCCACAATTAATAGATTTTTTTAAATTTTTTTTTTTTAAATGGTGGACTTGTCATTGTGTTACTCATACTCATGAATAATATCACAATCACTAGGCTGTTGCACTGACATCGGAGAGGAAATGCTTCAATTAAAACACTCTGAAGCTATGTGTACTGTAGCATCAATAAAATGTAACCAAAATCAAACCAGAAAGGATTATTTACACTTAAGTTTTAGAAGGTTTTGGAAAAATACAGAATTGATCTTTCCAAGTTTGTTTTTGAGATTCAACATGGGCTTTCTAAGATTAAAAGATAGCAAAATTACTTACTGTTCCTTACTTATGCTCTCATTTATACCAGTAGCTATGGGTCCTGTGGGAGCGTCCACGTGTGCCCACATATTACTTAAGCTTTTTTCTGGCTCTCCGTAAAATCTAAATCCAGGTTGAACTCCAGGAGATCTTTGATTATGATCGAATTCTGGCAACAACGATGACACCCCACATTGGGATTGTTGCAGAGGCGTGGCAGCAAAACTTGCAGTTGCGACTGTTCCAGCACAAGCTCTTAAAGAAGAATCTAGTTCATTTCCTTCCTTTGCATCAGTTTTATTTTGTAAAACAGTAGCTGAAGATACTGCAGCAGACTTGGTGGGTAGTGGTGATGGTGCAGGAATCACCTGCAAGGTATTTTGGGATGATGTCTGCATAACAAATTTCAAACATTTAGAAAACAAATAAAGTTGAGAAAAGGTGCAACTTCCAATGAGGTTACACATTTTAAATGTCAGTGAGAGTATAGGTATACCAGTCACAGCAAATATTTCTTTTGTAAATTATATTCACACACAGATAAAAGTCTGATTCTGTAGTAACTATAATACTACAGTAGGTGGTCAGCCTCGCAAATTAGTCACTATTAACTGTTCATGAGAAAAGCTTAATAGGTATAGTAAAGTAGTCACAGATGACCATAGGCTGCTTTCCCTTTTGTGGTGACTATGAGGATCATCACACCTCAGGCGAGGGGAAAGGGTTGAGAAGGCGGAGCCTCCATGAATGACCTCAGCCGGTACAGGGATTGAACTCACACTGTTGGCCTCGCTCTGCAGATGGGAGCGGAGATAGATGTTTTAGCCTTCACCTCGTTGATCGCCGGCAGGCAGGTTCTGTTACGGTGGAGGTCAGCTTCTTCATCCTGTGCCTCAGCCTGGCTGGGGGATCTAATGGAGTTTTTACGTCTTGAGAAAGTGAAACGCTGGGGTGGGGCCTGACTGGGAGTGGCGCAATTGCTGCTGAGCAGGCTCTTACCATGGCAGTGCTATATGAATTGGATGATGGCTGCCTTTGAAGACATTAATGTTATCTTGACGGGAGAATTACGGCTCGGTGGTACAGGTCGTCAAAGCTAATTCTGAGGAATCTTGTCTGCGAGGTCAGAGGTCGTTAGGGCCTTCCAATCACTGGTCCTATATCGTCCTACTCTCTTGCTCATTGGAGCGGGTCAAATCATTCCACCCCGGCCAGGATGTAGTCATAGTCATAGGAGGTTTACAGCATCAAAACAGGGCCTTCGGCCCAACTTGACCATGCCGCCCAGTTTTTGCCACTAAGCTGGTCCCAATTTCCTGCATTTGGCACACATCCCTCTTTATCCATCTTTAAAAAGACAAAATTGTACCCGCCTCTGCTACTGCCCCTGGCAACACGTTCCAGAAACTCACCACCCTCTGCGTGAAAGAATTGCCCCTCTGGGTTATTTTGTATCTCCCCCCCCCCAGTTAGAGCTAATCCATTTCAAGTTTTTGTTTTGGATTTGGATCTTTGAATCAAGAATCGGTGTCTTCATCCTTCTTTGGCCAGGGCAGAGTTTGTATCCTGGAGAGGACTGGGTTCCTTCTGTTTCCTTTTTGAGGCTAAGTTTTTCTTTCTTCTGGTTGCGTCACCTTTTGTGATCCTTCCCTGGGCTCCTGTCGTGGTCGGGTGGTTGAGAGGTTGCTGTGGATATCCTTTCTGCGACAGAAAGTTGAGTTAGGCTAGGTGTTCCTTTGCTGGAGGTTATCTTCTCTTCTTCTTGTCGCCTCTTCATTCAAGTGAGCATGGTGTTGGTCTTCTTATCGTGATCTAGCGCAGTGGTTTGTGGGCAGGGGGTGGGGGAAGAGAGAGTCTCTGTTTTTGGCAGGAAGGAGGGAGTCAGCCCTCCCTCCCAAGGAGCCTAATTTTGGGGTGTCTCGACGATTCCTCTTATGGGCGGGAGCTCCCCTTGGCCGGGCATTGCTCTGGAAAGGTACAGGCAAGACTAGAGTATAGGTTTTACTCTATGATTTGCTGGGGGCCCTAGGCCTGCGCTGTAGTTTATTTTATGTCGGTTGGTCGGGGCTAAGCCAGGCCCCGTACTGTAGCCGTTATCCTTTTGCCTCTGGATGACCCTCTCAGAGGCTGTGGAATGTGCTTGCTGGGGGGGGCTGGTTGAGTTCTATGATTTGGTGGTTATCCTGTGGTTCCTCCTAGGGAGGTAGGTCCCCTTTTTGTTGATTATGTGGCCTACTTTCTTTTTTGTTGCCGAGTGTTGTAATTTGTTGGGATCGCAGGGTGGGACTGTTTTTTCGCTCTTCCTTTTTCTTTCTGCCTTGGAAGGGCAGTGGGCCTGACCATAACTTGAACACACTGTTAATGGTCCTCTCTTTCTCTCCCTTTGTTAGAATTGTGGACCTGTCTTGGCCAGGGTGTGGGGTTTTGTTGCATTATGCAAAATGCCTGTAACTCCTCGTAGATCTGGGTTTCTGTGCATTTTCTTTTGTTTTTGCAAGGATGGGTGTGACAAATCTGTTCTTTATTCATACATGGGTGCAGATGGTCTCAAATCCGGGAAGAGAAGGCGCAACTTAACTAAATGGAAGGTCCTTCAATGCAGCAGCAACACACTACACAGCTGAAGCAACAGTAACCACCCACTTAAATTAGGAAAAGCTATAATTCCAAACATAATTCTTTGAAAATGTGAAAACAGAACTGCAGTGCAATGCACAAACTCCCCATCTGAGCACCTCAAACCAAATATCACATTTTTCAGGTTGCAGAATTGAAAGGAAAAGTAGGTAACCATGTGATCCAGGTCAAACTTGATTAAAATTATGTGGGTTTATCTTGTATCAAACAATTCCAAAATATGTGAACTGCATTTTTAAATAGTGTGTGCAAAATATTCAAGATTTTCAAAATATCAGGTAGGTGTCATCTGTACAGGTAGACAGATCTCACCTTCAGCATTTCCTGCTCCCGGTCCAGAGTTAACCTCAGTTGCACTCTCAGTTGATCCAGTTTCTGTTCCAGTGACCTTATCTCATCAGCCTTGGCGGTTTTGACCATCTCCTCTTCAATTTAGAGAAAAAAAATTGAATTACCATCTGAATAGTTAAAAAGGCAACAGATTTTTATATAAAAATGTTAGCCCAGGTGATAACACACGATCAGAATTTCTAACAGAATTTGATGGCTGTTGCAAAATTCAAACCACTTATAAAGGACAAAAAGGAGCATTTTCATCATAAACTTAACAATTGCAAAAGGCCGACGAGATAATTCAATTAAACACTTGACCCTTTCTCTTCAAGAAAGCAAAATCCAAGATTTTAGATAGAAAGCTCATAAAATGACCAGAGCTTCCCAAGACTCTATTGGAACACATTATCTATATAAAAGCTGGTTGCTCTAAAGATTGAGTACCTATTTGAAGTATTCAAGCGATGCCATTTTGGAGCGAAATCAGGAAGCAACCCTTCATAAATCATAATTGAAATCTGAAAGTTCCCTCCCAAAAAAGGCTGTGGATGTGGAGTCAAATCAATATTTATTGACCAAGATCAATTAATTTTTGTTTTTATTTCAGGTCCCCAGCATCTGCAGTACTTTGCCTTTATTCGAGGGACTAAATCTTTAGAAAACATTTGCCTTTATTCGAGGGACCAAATCTTCAGAAAACATTGAAATAGGATAAGCTTTCATTTTTAAAGGCAAGCTTTTATGTTTTAAGACATCCGTGTGCTTTTAGGCAAGAAGAGACTGTCAGAGATTCTATCTTTTGAATTAGATGTTAACCCAAAGTTTCATCTGCCTCCTCAGGTGGATGTAAAAGGTTCCATGGCACTATTCCAAAGGAGAGAAGATGAGTTATCCCTGGTGCCGTGGTCAACATTTATCCCTCAGTCAACACAACAAACAGATTATTCAAGATTATGGCAGTCTGCTGTCTGCAAATTAGCTGCTGCGTTTCCTGCATGACAACCAAAGGGCACTATTCAATGGAAAATTTTCAAAGTCCAGGGGCGAAATTCTCCGGAAACGGCGCGATGTCCGCCGACTGGCGCCCAAAACGGTGCCAATCAGACGGGCATCGCGCCGCCCCAAAGGTGCGGAATGCTCCGCATCTTTGGGGGCCAAGCCCCAACATTGAGGGGCTAGGCCGATGCTGGAGGAATTTCCGCCCGCCAGCTGGCGGAAACGGCCTTTGTTGCCCCGCCAGCTGGTGCGGAAATGACATCTCCGGGCGACGCATGCGCGGGAGCGTCAGCGGCCGCTGACAGTTTCCCACGCATGCGCAGTGGAGGGAGTCTCTTCCACCTCCGCCATGGTGGAGACCGTGGCAGAGGCAGAAGGGAAAGAGTGCCCCCACGACACAGGCCCGCCCGCGGATCAGTGGGCCCCGATCACGGGCCAGGCCACCGTGGGGGCACCCCCGGGGTCCGATCGCCCCGCGCCCCACCCAGGACCCCGGAGCCCGCCCGCGCCGCCTTGTCCCGCCGGTAAGGTAGGTGGTTCAATTTACGCCGACGGGACAGGCAATTTATCGGCGGGACTTCGGCCCATCCGGGCCAGAGAATCGAGCCGGGGGGGGGGCCCGCCAACAGGCGCGGCGCGATGCGATTCCCGCCCCCGCCGAATATCTGGTGCCGGAGACTTCGGCAACCGGCCAGGGCGGGATTCACGCCAGCCCCCGGCGATTCTCCGACTCGGCGGGGGGTCGGAGAATGTCGCCCCAGATTTGTGTGGGTTTGGCAGGGTGTTCTGCGATGGCCGTGTTGGCGAGATCATGGCATGTATGTAACGGCACTTAGTGCAAATAATTAGCCCCCACGAGATTCTCAACATTACTGGCTCACTAGCCATCTGGTTCACCTGACTCGTGCCTCAGCAGCTCAAAGCTAACAAGTGGGAGCTGCTTCTAAGTACGCCCAGTCAACACACAAGCATAGCAGTGCACAGACCTGCTCCGCTCTTTGGGTATGCTGACCTCACAATGCTTCTCAATGCTGTGGATGAGAGATGGGGCACCCTGTTGCCCGAGGGAGTCGGAGGACCAACAGCAGGGCCAGCAATGCCGCAATGGGTGACAGTGGCTGTCAGTGCGGGCAGCATGACAAGGAGGACCACCGTTCAATGTTGGAAGATGACCAATGACCTCCAAAGAGCTGCAACAGCAAGTTACTACCTCTCTCCTGGCATCAGTTCTGCTTGCCACCCCTCAAATTCCGACCCCCCCCTCCCCCCAATCCACTGGCTGACATCTCTCATCCTCCTCACATCCGATCTTTGTGCTTGTTTCTCAGAACCAGCTGGCATCCACCAGCACAACCCTTTCACGTCCATGTGTGGTGCCCACACATGCCACTGGCTATAGACTACCCTGACCCATCAAGCATGCGGCTCACAACACCCTCTCTTAGTCCTCGCAGGAAAAGATAGCACATAATAAATAGGAAAGGGCCAAGATGGGGTGTGTGTGTGTGGGGGGGGGGGGAATTCCAGAAATTTGACTCCTCACCCCCAAAGAGGAAAAGGCCCTGGAAATCACGGGGTTGCTCGAATAAAGAGCAGTCACCGACAAAGAGGCTGGCCTGCGCCTGAGAGGCGAGGATCCACTGCCCCTACACCAGATGACCTGACTCAAGTGAGTTGTTTATGTCAGGCAAAACGATCCTTCCCTCTCAGACCACATCAGCATCTGATGAGGCTGGGCCATTCGCAGTCGGTCCACCTCTGCCAACCAAGCGAACACTTCGGAGGAGTGCTCAGAGGATACAAATGCTTTCACCCTCACCTTCCACCAGTGCAGAGACATTAGTGGGCAACATCAGTGAACAGGCTTCTGGGGCACAATTTGGTGAGCACCATACAGTTGCTGATGCACATCAGGTGGACACAGGAACATCCAACGGTCTGCTGGATCCCAGAACACAGTTGGGTCCCAGCCAGATGCCCAGCCTCTGGACAAAGTTCTCCCAGAACTGATGCAGATGATAGGCCATAGTGGTCAGATTCAGGAGGGGGTGTCAGTGACATTCCATCGACTGCAAGGCCAGTTAGAAGTGTCCCAAAGACTGCAAGTGCAGGAGATAGTGTCGACAATACGTGCACCAAAGCCAACACTGCTAGGGTAGTGAACACAATGGAAAACCTGAAGCACAACGTGTGCGTCTTGAGTGCTGGTGTCCCAAGGCATGGATCAGTCTGTGACGACCATAGTTGAGGGCCTCACCATCATGTCCTGTTCACTGAGGGACGTGTCCCAGACGCAGGTGGACATTGCCAAGACACTGCAGAGCATGGCCCAGTCACTGAGAAACATCACTGAGGGCATCAACACCATGATGCAGACAATGGGGACTGGCAGTGTCAGATAACTCGAGGTCTCTGAAGCTCACCCCAGCTGCCCTTCCATCCCATGGAGTCCTCCAAGGCTCTATGGGCATCGTCATGGAGAAGGAAGTGCTGGAGGCCAACACAGGGCATACCACCAAAGAGACTATGGCTGCCTCCAGTTCTTCTAAACATCCTCCCCCCTAACACCAGCGTATCACAAGGGCAGTGGGTAGAACAGGATGGTACAGCGACGTCACTGGCACCAGTAAGTCGCCCCCCCCCCCCCTCTCCCCCCCCCCACTCCTGGCCCTCCAGAGGACGTCCGTATCAAAGGCCACAGGGCACAGAAGGTAGCAGGCTGCCTCCACATCTGATGTGCATCCTGGGGCATAACTAGACATAGCACTAGACCACAGAAGAGCAAGAGTGATGAGCCCCGGGTGAACATTGGTGAGGTCACCATCCACAGCTAGGGGGAATGGAAATCTGTCACAGCAAAACGTTCATTATTAAAAATACGTCACACCTCATACATGTGAAGCCTCGGTCACGTTAACCCTCACCCCGTTGCCCTACGATCCACAGGCAGTGGTCAAAGATCAAAAGCCCCCGTTTAGAGGATGGGCGTGTGCGTTCTGTCAGCAGAAAGATAGGAGTCAGACTTCAGCAGAAACGGAGGAGCACCATAGCCTTCCTCACAGCATGTTATCACTCTCCCTTGTATGGTGTCTGTGCCAACACTGGTTCATCACACTGCAGTGATGTTACATGGCCCCTTGGAGAAGGGAACAGGGTGGTCAGGGAAGAGAGGTGTGATGGAGAGGAGGGAGGAAATGGGAGAGCAGGCGGAGGTTGAGTTGACGGACCCAGCCTCGTCCTATGAGAATCTGGAGACGATGAGGGCCTTTCCACCGTCTGTCCTCCATCCTCTGGTTTGTCCTGCTGCACTGCCTCATGTTCCTCCTCAGACGGGGCTGCATGTTACCCTGCCTCCTCCAGCATATCTGCTATGTCAGATAATGGAGGGCACAGCAGGCCACAAGACGAAACCCTCCAAGGGGTGTGCTGCAAGGCACCATCAGACGGTTAAGTCATCGGAACCTCAATTTCAGCAGCCTGATGCACCGCTCAGCAAGAGCATGTATATCAGCGTGGGCCACATAATAACTGATCTCAGGCCTGCGCATTGGCATCATTAGCCATGATCTCAGCATGTATCCCTCGTCCTCCACAAGACAACCCGTCATCCCGGGTGGTCCTCAAAGACACCGGGGATCGATGGGTGCCCCAGGATGTAGCGGTCACACACGTTCCCAGGATAGAAGGCACACATGTACATGATCCTGGGTGGTCACACCGAATTTGGACATTCAGGGAGTGGAACCTTTTCCTGTTAATATAGGGCACTCCCTGATGCCTTGGTGTTCGCAGGGTGACGCTGCCCCTCCCCCTGGACCTGGGGCATCCAGGTGATGGCAGAAAATCCTGCAGCCCGGGCATCTTGGAGGGCCTGGCCCAGCTCAAAGGTGATATAGTCTGATGCCTGGGAAAACAGAGCATCCGTCAACTCCCCGATGCACTTCTGGGCGGAAGATTGTGATATGCCACACAAGTCCCTGCTCAAGCCCTGGAATGACCCAGTGGCATGAAAACGTAGGGTTGCAGAGCCCTTCAGGGCCATCGGAGCGGGTGTCCTCCTCCTCCTCCCCCTCCACAGGTTGTCATGTCCGCGAAGACATGATGGCACAGGTGCCGCATTGTCTCCCTGCTGAGGCGCAGTCTTCTTTGGCACATAGTGTCCGTCATCTCATTGAATGACCAACACGGCTTGTAGGCTTTGAGCCGTCACTGGCCTCCCCTTCTGGGGCCCCCTCAACCTGATGGGTGGCTAGGTCTTCAGGCTATTTGGTGACCTCCTGCACATGGGGGCGGGGGGTGGGGGGGGGGGGGGGGGGGGGGGGCGCCGCCAGCCTGTGTTGTTGCTGCTTTCTACGCATCTGCCTACCTTGGCTGCCAGAAGCAACAAAAAGACAGCCACCGCCAGATCGACTCCAGCAAATATAGCTGAATCTGGAAGGAGAGATACCGACAATGAGTTAGGGTTTCCTTCCCGGGGCACTCAAATCCTCAAACCTCCCCCGCCCTTTAGTGTCCCACCTTCTCGGAGTGCCATCCAGCGAGCCAGTTGTGCTGACAGACATTGATCTGCACACTCACTTTTGGCCACATCAGGAGCCCCATGTCCTCTGCCGGGAACATTAGGGAAACTATGCTCAGTCACTCTCCAATCATCCACACACTTAACCTTTGGCAGCAAGAAGATCCAGTGGTGAAGCGCTGCCCTTTAATGTTTGATTGTTGGCTGCTGGCTCTATGGTGCTTACGCTAAAGGCAAACTGTTCAGATAGGAAATGGCTGGCACGAGGGGACATAGCTTTAAACTGAGGGGTAATAGATATAGGACAGAGGTCAGAGGTAGGTTCTTTACGCAAAGAGTGGTGAGGCCGTGGAATGCCCTACCTGCAACAGTAGTGAACTCGCCAACATGGAGGGCATTTAAAAGTTTATTGGATAAACATATGGATGATAATGGCATAGTGTAGGTTAGATGGATTTTGTTTCGGTGCAACATCGTGGGCCGAAGGGCCTGTACTGCGCTGTATCGTTCTATGTACTATGTTCTATATCAAAGTTTGCTGGACATGCAATGCACCAATTATCCTCTGAGGCATGGCACAAGCCCTTTTTTATTTAAAATAATTTTTATTAAAGGTTTTCATAAAATATCAATAACAAAATGAAAAAAAAAGAACAGGGTTAAGTACAAAACACAATCTAGAAAAGCAACCCCCCCATAACCCCCCACCCCCCCTGTACATAAATAATGAATTAACATTTTCAGTGTAAATAACAGAAAAAAAAATAAAGTACCCCCCGCCCCCCGAGCTGCTGCTTGCCATTGACCAATGTCTATCGTTCTGCCAGGAAGTCTTAAGAACGGTTGCCACCGCCGAAAGAACCCTTGTACCGACCCTCTCAAGGCGAATTTCACCCTCTCCAACTTAATGAACCCTGCCATATCACTGATCCAGGATTCCACGCTTGGGGGCCTCGCATCTTTCCACTGAAGAAGAATCCTTCACTGGACTACCAGGGACGCAAAGGCCAGAATTCCGGCCTCTTTCGCCTCTTGCACTCCCGGCTCCTCTGCCACCCCAAATATTGCGAGCCCCCAGCCCGGTCTGACCCTGGATCCTACCACCCTCGACACCGTCCTCGCTACACCCTTCCAAAATTCCTCCAGCGCTGGGCATGCCCAGAACATGTCGGTGTAGTTTGCTGGGCTCCCCGAGTACCTAACACACCTGTCCTCACCCCCAAAAAACCGACTCATCCTTGTCCCGGTCATGTGTGCCCTGTGCAGCACCTTAAACTGTATGAGGCTGAGCCTCGCGCATGAAGAGGAAGAGTTCACCCTCCCTAGGGCATCTGCCCACGTCCCCTCTTCGATCTCCTCTCCCAACTCCTCCTCCCACTTACCTTTCAACTCCACCACCGAGGCCTCCTCCTCCTGCATCACCTGGTAGGTTTCCGAGATCTTCCCCACTCCCACCCACCCTCCCAATAGCACCCTGTCCTGTACTGTGTGTGGCAGTAGCCGCGGGAATTCCACCACCTGCCGTCTGGCAAACGCCCTTACCTGCAAGTACCTGAAGGTGTTCCCCGGGGGGGGAGCCCATACTTCTCCTCCAACTCCACCACCAAGGCCTCCTCCTCCTCCTCCTGCATCACCTGGTAGGTTTCTGAGATCTTCCCCACTCCCACCCACCCTCCCAATAACACCCTGTCCTGTACTGTGTGTGGCAGTAGCCGCGGGAATTCCACCACCTGCCGTCTGGCAAACGCCCTTACCTGCAAGTACCTGAAGGTGTTCCCCGAGGGGAGTCCATACTTCTCCTCCAGCTCCCCCAGGCTCGCAAACTTCCCGTCCACAAACAGGTCCCCCAACTTTCCTATTCCTGCCCTGTGCCACCCAGCAAACCCTCCACCCGTTCTTCCTGGGGCAAACCGGTGGTTCCACCGTAATCGGGTCCACACCGAGGCCCCAACTTCCCCCCTGTGCCGCCTCCACTGCCCACAAAGTTTGAGGGCAGCTGCCACTACCGGGCTCGTGGTATACCTCCTTGTAGGGAGCGGTAGCAGCGCCGTTGCCAGCGCCCCCAGACTCGTACCCACACAAGACGCCGTCTCCAGCCTCTTCCATGCAGCCCCCCCCTCCATCACCCACTTGCGCATCATCGTCGCATTGGCAGCCCAGTAGTACCCACAGAGGTTGGGCAGAGCCAGCCCCCCCTATCTCTACTCTGCTCCAGGAACACCCTTCTCACCCTCGGAGTCCCTCGCGCCCACACAAACCCCATTATGCTCCTGTTAACCCGCCTGAAAAAAGCCTTCGGGATAAACACGGGGTGGCACTGGAACAGGAACAAAAACCTTGGAAGCACCGCCATTTTGATTGACTGCACCCTACCCGCCAAGGACAGTGGCAACGCGTCCCACCTCTTGAACTCCTCCTCCATTTGCTCCACCAGCCTTGTAAAATTAAGCCTATGCAGGGCCCCCCAGCTCCTGGCCACCTGGACCCCCAAATACCTGAAGCTCCTCTCCGCCCTTTTTAGTGAGAGCTCGCCATTCCCCCTCTCCTGGTCCCCAGGATCAACTACGAACAGCTCGCTCTGCCCCATGTTGAGCTTGTACCCCAAAAAGTCCCCGAAATCCCTAAGAATCCTCATTATCTCCGGCATTCCTCCCACCGGGTCCGCCACATACAGCATCAAGTAGTCCGCATAAAGTGACACCCTATGCTCCTCCCCACCCCGCACCAACCCCCTCCAGTTCCTTGACTCCCTCAATGCCATAGCCAGGGGTTCACTCGCCAGTGCGAAGAGCAGGGGGGACAAGGGACACCCCTGACTCGTCCCTCAGTGCAACTGAAAGTACTCGGACCTCCTCCTGTTTGTGGCCACACTCGCCATTGGGACATCATACAACAGCCTAACCCACCTGACAAACCCCTCCCCAAACCCGAACCTCTTCAGCACCTCCCACAGGTACCCCCCCTCTACCCTATCGAAGGCTTTCTCAGCGTCCATCGCCACCACTATCTCCGCCTCCCCCTCCCTCGCTGGCATCATGATAACGTTCAAAAGCCTCCGCACAGTCGCGTTCAACTGTCTCCCCTTCACAAACCCGGTCTGGTCTTCATGGATGATATGCGGCACACAATCCTCAATCCTCGTGGCTAAGACCTTCGCCAGCACCTTGGCATCTACATTTAGCAAGGAAATCGGTCTGTAACACCCACATTGCAGGGGATCCTTGTCCCGCTTCAGGATCAAGGAGATCAGTGCCCGGGACATTGTCGGATGCAAAGTCCCCCCCCCGCCTCATTAAAGGTCCTGACTAACAGCTGGCCCGACAGATCTATATATTTTTTATAGAATTCGACCGGGAAACCGTCTGGCCCCGGTGCCTTCCCCGCCTGCATGCTTCCTATCCCTTTGATCAGCTCCTCCAGCCCAATCGGGGCCCCCAAACCCGCCACCAGTCCCCCTTCCACCTTTGGAAACCTCAATTGGTCCAGGAAGCAGCCCATCCCTCCCTCCACCTGTGGGGGCTCGGATCTGTACAATTCCTCGCAAAAGTCCCTGAAGACCCCATTGATGCTAACCCCACTCCACACAACATTCCCTCCCCTGTCCTCAACTCCCCCGATCTCCCTAGCTGCGTCCCGCTTCCGAAGCTGATGCGCCAGCATCCGGCTTGCCGTTTGCCCATACTCTTAAATCGCCCCCTGGGCCTTCCTCCACTGCACCTCCGCCTTCCTGGTGGTCACCAGGTCGAATTCGGCCTGGAGGCTACACCTCTTCCTCAACAATGCTTCCTCGGGCTCCTCCGCATACCTCCAGTCTACCCTCACCATCTCCCCCACCAGCCTCTCCCTCCTCTCCTTGTGGGCCCTAATGGAAATCAGCTCTCCCCTCACCACCGCCTTCAGTGCCTCCCATACCATCCCCACTCAGACCTCCCCGTTGTCATTGGACACCAAGTACCTCTCTATACTTCCTCGGACCTGCTCGCTCACCTCCTCGTCCGCCAACAGCTCCACCTCCAAGCGCCACAGCGGGCGCTGGTCCCTCTCCTCCCTCATCTCCAAGTCCACCCAATGCAGGGCGTGGTCCGAAATGGCTATTGCCGAATACTCAGTATCCTCTACTCTCGCTATCAGCGCCCTACTCAAAGCGAAAACGTTGATTCGGGAATAAGCCTCATGGACATGTGAGAAGAATGAAAATTCCCTAGCCCCCGGCCTTGCAAATCTCCAAGGGTCCAGCCCTCCCATCTGGTCCATAAACCCCCTCAGCACTCTAGCCGCCGCCGGCTTCCTACCCGCCATAGACCTGGAGCGATCCAGTGCCGGATCCAGCACCATGTTAAAGTCTCTCCCCATTATCAGGCCCCCCACTTCAAAGTCTGGGATCCGACCCAACATACGCCACATAAAACCCGCATCATCCCAGTTCGGGGCATACACAGAGACCAGTACCACCCTCTCTCCCTGCAACTTACCACTTACCATTATGAACCTACCGCCATTATCTGCCACAATGCTCGACGCCTCGAATGACACCTTCTTTCCCACCAAGATCGCCACCCCTCAATTTTTGGTATCTAGCCCCGAGTGAAACACCTGACCTCCCCACCCTTTCCTCAATCCTACCTGGTCTGCCACCTTCAGGTGTGTCTCCTGAAGCATAACCACATCCACCTTGAGCCCCTTCAGGTGCGCGAACACGTGGGCCCGCTTAACCGGCCCATTCAGTCCCCTTACATTCCAGGTTATCAGCCGGGTCAAGGGACTACCCGCCCCCCTCCCCCACCGACTAGCCATGACCCCTCCTCGGCCAGCCACGCGCCCGCACCCCACACCCGGCCCGTTCCCCACAGCGGCATACCCCCGTCTCGACCCCCCCACTCGCTCCAGCTCCTCCTTGACCATAGCAGCAGCAACTCAATTTCCCCCCCACCAAACTAGGACCCACCCTAGCTGATTTACTCCCCCCATTGCACTTCCGCAAGTCAGCTGACTCCTGCTGACCCCGGCCGCTCCTTCGACTCCTCCTATTGTGTGGCACACCCTCCTCTCCCATTCCCCATCCATATGCTCTCCCTCCTCCCCCTTCCGTTCTAAGCGCGGGAAACAACCCTCGCTTCCCTGCCCCGGCCCCTCCAGTCTTCAGCGCGGGAAAAAATCCGCGCTTTCCACCTACCCGGCCCCGCCACCTCTGACGCAGCTCCTTTTACAGGCCCAGTCCCCTCACCCGACTTGGACCTTCCCCTCCTCTGCGGGGCCTCATCTCACCGCCGGCCACCACCCCTGTTCCGTTTACCTACCCCCCTCCAAGAGACCCCCAACCAACCCAACCAAAACCGTGCCCAACCCGCCCCAGCCACCCTCACCAACCCGAAAGAGAAAAACACAGAGAAAAAGAAACCCGGAGCAGCACGGTAGCATTGTGGATAGCACAATTGCTTCACAGCTCCAGGGTCCCAGGTTCGATTCCGGCTTGGGTCACTGTCTGTGTGGAGTCTGCACATCCTCCCAGTGTGTGCGTGGGTTTCCTCCGGATGCTCCGGTTTCCTCCCACAACCCAAAGATGTGCAGGTTAGGTGGATTGGCCATGATAAATTGTCCTTAGTGTCCAAAATTGCCCTTAGTGTTGGGTGGGGTTACTGGTTATAGGGATGGGGTGGAGGTGTTGGCCTTGGGTGGGGTGCTCTTTCCAAGAGCCGGTGCAGACTCGATGGGCCGAATGGCCTCCTTCTGCACTGTAAATTCTATGAAATACAAAGCCCCCCCCCCCCCCCCCCGAGAGAAAAAAAAATTAAAAATTAAACATAACATATCAACCGCAGTTCCCAATCGTCCATCCCGACCCTCAATCCGTGTCCAACCTCTCGGCCTGAACAAAGGCCCATGCCTCCTCCGGAGACTCAAAATAATGGTGCCGGTCTTTGTATGTAACCCAGTCGCGCCGGCTGCAACATGCCAAACTTCACCCCCTTCCTGTGCAGCGCCGCCTTGGCTCGATTGTACCCAGCCCTCCTCTTCGCCACCTCCGCACTCCAGTCCTGGTATATTCGAACCTCCGCGTTCTCACACCTGCTGCTCCTCTCCTTCTTGGCTCACCTGAGCACACACTCCCGATCAACGAACTGATGGAACCTCACCAGCACTGCCCGCGGAGGCTTGTTAGCCTTGGGCCTCCTCGCCAGCACTCTATGGGCCCCTTCCAGCTCCAGGGGCCCCTGGAAGGACCCCGCTCCCATCAGCGAGTTCAGCATGGTGACCACATAGGCCCCCACGTCCGGCCCCTCCAGGAGGCCCAGAATCCGCAGATTCTGCCGCCTCGACCGATTCTCCATCTCCTCGAACCGCTCCTGCCATTTCTTGTGGAGCGCCTCGTGCGCCTCCACCTTTACCGACAGGCCCAAGATCTCGTCCTCATTGTCAGAGATCTTTTCTTGAGCCTCGCGGATCGCCACCCCCTGGGCCATCTGTGTTTACAGCAGCTTATGAATAGAAGCCTTCATCGGCTCTAACAAGTCCGTTTTAATCTCTCTGAAGCAGCGCTGGATAACCTCCTGCTGCTCCTCCGCCCACTGGGCATCCACGCTGCCTGGTCTCCACGCGCCGCCATTTTTTCCTTCTTCCCTCGCACCTTCTTCGGGTCCACCACCACCTTTTTTGTCGCCCCGCTCCTGGTTGAAGCCATATACTGATGGGGAGCTATTGTAGACTCCTTCCCACACCTGGAAACATCGAAAAAGTGCCGTTGGGGGCCCTGAAAAGAGCCCAAAAGTCCGTTCCAAGCAGGAGGTGCCGAACGTACGGCTTAGCTCCGCATAGCCGCAACTGGAAGTCCCTGGCACATGCCCTTAAGGAGGGACTAGAGAGTTGAGGAGTGCGAGTGCTCTCACAACTAACAAGGTTAATTCCTCATTTGAAATAGCCTTCAGCTGTGAAACTAGATGCTGCTCACAGTCAAAGGGGGTGAAATTGACTTTCAGGTGCCCTGGAGCTGCATGCCAGAAAATGGAAATGGCTACTCATTTCCTCACTTCCCCTTCAGTAGCCATTGCACCAGGCTCCCGATTTTGAAAAGGAGCACTGAACGCCGCCCGTATGACTGGGGGAGTCAGGTAACTCCTGAGAGGTTGCTGCATTCAACTTCAATCTTGTTAATGAGATTGAAATGAATGCAAATGAGGGTTCATGATATTGTCACCACTTTTGGGCATGATTCGGAACTCGCCATTGGGAGCGGGCCGGGTGAATTGCAAATGGTTCACGCCTGGCACAAACCTCAATTTTGCTCTCACCCACTATTCACCTGGCGTGCTCAATCAGTGCCAGGCACAACGCGGTTGCTGAACCGCACCCAAAGTATCTCATTGGCTGTAAAGCTTTTGGGATGCCCAGTAGTTGTGAAAAGTACTGTATAGCAAGTCTTTTTTGTTTCCCTTTCCACAGAAGGCTACCATTTCAAAATAAAGATTTAGAAGGCATAGTTTTATAAAGTCTTGACTTTAGCAATGCGGTTATCAATGAACAGACGACAGGCCGCACTATCAGGCAGGCAAGCAAAAGCTGGAAAACTTCAGTAATTCCGGTGGACTGGCTACGAGTTATAATGAAAATAAAACATACTCAATTTCTCCTTTTCTTTTTGTTCGCTTCGCGCAATGTGTTCCTTTGCTCGAATTTCTTCAAAACACGTCTCTTTATCTCCAGAATATAGAACATCTTTATGGTACATGATGATTTGCTGCAGTTCTCCAGGTGCTTCCTGACTTTCACCATGGCTTTCATTTTGATGCACAAGCTTGGATGCATTTGAAATTCTAAACGGATAATAGAAATTATATAATTTTTGAATTGGTTAACAAAATCATTCCACATGCAGATTATCCACAGCCACACATAAATTCTAAATAGAAGACATCACGTTAGATAAGCAAATATTAGTTAAGCTAAACTGTAATGTTTTGGTGCTCCGAGTTCTTGTAATTCATTATAGTTTATTCAATGAAGTACGTTGAAGTGTTTCAGTATGATCGTTCCAAATTTATACAAGCATTGTTTATCATAAACTACTCACTGTGCTGGTCTGGAGAAATGGGGGAAAGTGAGACCAACAAATAGCTTTCAATATAAACAAGTTTGCTTCTATGCCTATGAACATTGATCAGTAGAAGTAGACTTGGATGAATGGTGAGGGAATTGGTGGTAAGTGTGTACAATTTGTGGCAGCAGTCAGAGAGAATGGGCTTGCTTTTCCTGATATTGATCTGGAGGAAGTTAAGAATCATCCAAGACTCGGCTGGATTTAGAACAGTGCATAAAGAAAAACAAAAGCATTAGAAATGCTCAACAGGTTAGCTAGCATCTATAGATAAACAAAATTAACCAATGTTCATTCGCCAGAAACAGATAAGCATTTCCTGCAACCAATACATGTGAAATTTGGCTGAAAACAGGAAACACATAGTAGCGGTTGGTTAGTAGAGGAAGGTTTATCATGGAGTTCCCCAATAATCGGTGCTAGGATTCCTCCGCTTTCTGATTTATAGACATAGACAAGAACAGCACAGAACAGGCCCTTCGGCCCACGATGTTGTGCCGAGCATTGTCCGAAACCAAGATCAAGCTAGCCCACTCCCTGTCATTCTGGTGTGCTCCATGTGCCTATCCAATAACCGCTTGAAAGTTCCTAAAAAGTGTCTGACTCCACTATCACAGCAGGCAGTCCATTCCACACCCTAACCACTCTCTGAGTAAAGAACCTACCTCGGACATCTCTCCTATATCTCCCACCCTGAATCTTATAGTTATGCCCCCTTGTAACAGCTACATCCACCCGAGGAAATAGTCTCTGAACGTCCACTCTATCTATCCTCCTCATTGTCTTATAAACCTCTATTAAGTCGCCACTCATCCTCCTCCGCTCCAAAGAGAAAAGCCCTAGCTCCCTCAACCTTTCCTCATAAGACCTATCCTGCAAACCAGGCAGCATCCTGGTAAATCTCCTTTGCACCCTTTTCAATGCTTCCACATCCTTCCGATAATGAGGTGACCAGAACTGCACACAATACTCCAAATGTGGTCTCACCAGGGTCATGTATAGTTGCAGCATAACCCTGCAGCTCTTAAACTCAAGCCCACTGCTAATAAACGCTAACACACAAAGTCTTCTTCACAGCTCTATCCACTCGAGTGGCAACCTTCAGAGATCTGTGGACATAAACCCCAAGATCTCTCTGTTCCTCCACATTCCTCAGAACCCTGCCGTTGACCCTGTAATCCGCATTCAAATTTTTTCTACCAAAATGAATCACCTCGCACTTATCAGGGTTAAATTCCATCTGCCATTTTTCGGCCCAGCTCTGCATCCTATCAATGTCTCTTTGCAGCCTACAACAGCCCTCCACCTCATCCACTACTCCACCAATCTTGGGGTCATCAGCAAATTTACTGACCCACCCTTCAGCCCCCTCCTCCAAGTCATTGATAAAAATCACAAATAGCAGGAGGACCCAGCACTGATCCGTGTGATACACCGCTGATAACTGGTCTCCAGTCTGAAAATTTTCCATTCACCACCACCCTCTGTCTTCTATGTGGTAGCCAGCTACTTATCCAATTGGCCAAATTTCCCTCTATCCCATACCTCCTTACTTTCTTCATGAGACGACCATGGGGAACCTTATCAAACGCCTTACTAAAATCCATGTATACAACATCAACTGCTCTACCTTCATCTACACACTTAGTTACCTCCTCAAAGAATTCAATCAAATTTGTGAGGCAAGACTTACCCTTCACGAATCAGTGTTGACTATCCCGGATTAAGCTGCATTTTTCCAAATGGACATAAATCCTATCCTTCAGGACCTTTTCGATTATCTTCCTGACCACCGAAGTAAGACTAACTGGCCTATTATTAGCATGGTCATTCCGACTCCCTTCTTGAACAGAGGAACAACATTCGCCACTCTCCAGTCCTCTGGCACTATCCCCGTGGACAGCGAGGACCCAAAGATCAAAGCCAAAGGCTCTGCAATCTCATCCCTTGCCTCCCAAAGAATCCTTGGGTATATCCCATCTGGCCCAGGGGACTTGTCGGCCCTAAAGTTTTTCAAAACTGCTAATACATCCTTCCTCAGAACATATACCTCCTCCAACCTACCCGCCTGTATCACACACTCATCCTCAAAAACGTGGCCCCTCTCCTTTGTGAACACTGAAGAAAAGTATTCATTCAACACCTCTCCTATTTCTTCTGACTCCATGCACAAGTTCCCACTACTGTCCTTCACCGGTCCTACCCTCACCCTGGTCATTCTTTTATTTCTCACATAAGAGTAAAAAGCCTTGGGGTTTTCCTTGATCCAACCCGCCAAGGACTTCTCATGCCCCCTCCTAGCTCTCCCAAGCCCTTTTTTCAGCTCATTCCTTGCTACGTTGTAACCCTCAAGCGACCCTACTGCACCTTGTTTTCTCATCCTTACATACTCTTCCTTTTTCCTCTTGACAAGACATTCAACCTCTTTTGTGAACCATGGTTCCCTCACACGTCCATTTCCTCCCTGCCTGACAGGGACATGCCTATCAATGACACGCAGTATTTGTTCCTTGAACAAGCTCCACTTTTCATTTGTGCCTTTCCCTGACAGTTTCTGTTCCCATCTTATGCTCCCTAATTCTTGCCTAATCGCATCATAATTACCCCTCCCCCAATTATAAAACTTGCCCTGCCGTATGGCCCTATCGCTCTCCATTGCAATAGTGAAAGACACTGAATTGTGGTCGCTATCTCCAAAGTGCTCTCCCACAAACAAATCTAACACTTGGCCCGGTTCATTACCCAGTACCAAATCCAATGTGGCCCCCCCTCTTGTCGGCCTATCCACATATTGTGTCAGGAAACCCTCCTGCACACACTGTACAAAAACTGCCCCATCCGAACTGTTCGACCTATAGAGGTTCCAATCAATATTTGGAAAGTTAAAGTCACCCATGACAACTACCCTGAGACCTCCACACCTATCCATAATCTGTTTTGCAATTTCGTCCTCCACATCTCTATTACTATTTGGGGGCCTATAGAAAACTCCTAACAATGTGACCACTCCTTTCCTATTTCTAACTTCGGCCCATATTACCTCAGTAGGCAGATCCCCTTCAAATTGCCTTTCTGCAGCCGTTAAACTATCCTCGATTAACAATGCTACTCCTCCACCTCTTTTACCACCTTCCCTACTCTTACTGAAACATCTATACCCCGGAACTTCCAACAACCATTCCTGTCCCTGTTCTAACCATGTTTCCGTAATGGCCACAACATCGTAGTCCCAAGTACCAATCCACACTCCAAGTTCACCTACCTAATTCCAGATGTTCCTTGTATTGAAGTAGACACACTTCAACCCACCTTTCTGTCTGCCGGTGCACTACTGCGGCGTTGATAACCTCCTCAGTACCTCACTACTCTCGACACTGGCTTCTGGACTACAGCTCATTTTCTTAGCCCCCTGACAAATTAGTTTAAACCCTCCCGAAGAGCCATAGCAAATTTCCCAGGATATTGCCCCTCTGGTTCAGGTGCAAACCATCCTGTCCATACAGGTTCCACCTTCCCCAGAATGTGCTCCAATTACCCACATACCTGAAACCCTCCCTCCTACACCATCCCTGCAGCCTCGTGTTTATCTGCACTCTCTCCCTGTTCCTCACCTCACTAGCACCTTCATATGGATGACTAAGACTTTAGCATACAGGGCATAGTTTCAAAATTTGTGGATGAAACAAAACTACGAAGTATGGTGAACTGCGAGGAGAATAATGTAGAGCTTCAAAATGTCCTAGGCAAATTGGTGGAACTGGCAGAGGAAATTAAATGCTGAGAACTGAAATGATTCATTTTGGTAGGGAGATGTGGAGGGACAATAAAACAAAAGATTGGAGCACAAGGACCTGGATGTCTTAAGAGCAGAAATTATTGAAGAGGTAGGGCAGGTTGAGAGAGCAATTTAAAAAAGGATATTGCATCTTGGGCTTTATCAATTGGGGCATAGAGAAAAAAGCCAAGGAAGCTGTATGCAACATGTATAGAGGACACTGGTTTGGCCTCAACAATAGAACAGTCCTGAGCACCACACATTAAGAAAGGTGTGAAAGCATTAGCAGAGGTGCAGAAAAAGATTCACAAGAAGGATTAAGAGCTTCAGTTACGTGGATAGATTAGAGAAGTTTGGACTGTTTTCCTGGGAAAAGATTCGATAAGAGATACTCAAATCCATGATAATGCAGCCATTAAAATACATTTACTTACAAGCTGTTAGACTCTGTACCACAAGAAGGAAGAGTAGATGGTTCACCATTGCAGCCATTTTGTGTGCTCTCCTGTAATAACTGTGAATGTAAATCCTAAAAAATATATAATTACAGGTAAAATTTCAGATGTTAGTCTGGAGCTCCAAGCACCAAAACTACAACATTATACAAAACAATTTTTTTTATTTTTAAATTTTTATTACTTTATCAGAGTTACAAAGCCAAAGCTCAGAGTGTGAACAGGGGCAAAGCCCTAATCCAGCTCCTTGCCTGCTCCAAAAAACAATTCAAATTGAATCCAATTCATGGTCCTCACAAGAGAGACATACCAGATCCAGGCATTACACCCGACCTCGCGCTCATCTTAGCCAAAAGGCCGAGAAGCGATTCCAAAAGATTCTTACTAATCTCACCTCTTCTCCTATTCTGCAGAAACAATCATTACTTTACTGAGAAACCAACGGTACTTTATGCAAGCACAGGTTGTCCTCGGATTTAACATTTCCACATACAAATTGTAAGTGGGAACTGATTACCCCATAGGAACATTGGCAAAATGGGGAATTGGTTCCTGAACCAAGGCCAGCAATCATTCACGGGGTGCCCAGTGGTACTAAATGCTCTCAACTCTTGCCCGGTCAAATCACTGAGGCAATTGCTGATGCCGGAACGCCTAGCACAAGTTCCATGATTAATGTGGGGGATATAATGAAGCCAGCGATCACTTTCAGTTGTTTGTTTAACCTTGAACTTCTGTGAATCTAAGTGCATATTAAATATAACATAAGCATATAAATGCAAGAGAATCGGGAGGGTTGTGCCATAAAAAACCCGACATTGGCTTACAGGTGAATTAACGGAATAATGCACTTGTTTCAAACCAAATAAAAACAGTTCAATCTAATAAAAATGGCATAGTGGTTGGAATGACATTGTCCAGTCATAGAAATGGGCGGCGCAGAACATCGATACGCATTTGTGAACATGTTGGTGTTGCATCATAAAGTCAAACTGATGTTGCAAAGTCAAAACAGGGTGTTAATTAATAGATGTCACAAGCTTTCTGTGGTAACGAATTCTATCTGGGTGAAGAAAGTTCTTCTCATCTCAGATCAAAATGGTTTATCCCGTAACTTTAGACTGTGACTCCAGTTCTGGATTCACCAGCCATCAGGAACATTCTTCTTGCTTCTACCCTGTCTAGTCCTGTTAGTATTTTATAGGTTTCTATGAGATCCCCCTTCATTCTTCTAAACACCAGAGGACATAATCTTAACTGACTTAATCTCTCCTCATACGTCGGTCCCACCATCTCACAAAACAGCCTGGTAAACCTACACTGCACGCCCTCTGTAGCAAGAACATCTTTCCTCAGATAAGGAGACCAAAACTGCACACAATATTCCAGCTGTGGTATCGTTAAGGCCCAATTTTATTGCAACTAGACATCCTGCTCCTGTACTCGAATCCTCTCTCAATGAAGGCCGACATACCACTCATCTTCTTTACCGCCTGTTGCACCTACATGCTTACCTTCAGCGACTGGTGTACAAGAACATCGAGGTCTTGTTGCACATACCCCTCTCTCAATCTGTATTCATTCAGATAATAATCTGTCTTCTTGTTTTTCTTCTTTTTCCATAAGTCATTGGCAAATTGGGTTAAGGAAAATCCCAAGGCTTTTTACAAGTACATAAAAAGCAAGAGGGTAGCCAGGAAAAGGGTTGGCCCACTGAAGGATAGGCAAGGGAATCTATTTGTGGAGCCAGAGGAAATGGGCGAGGTACTAAATGAATACTTTGCATCAGTATTCACCAAAGAGAAGGAATTGGTAGATGTTGAGTCTGGAGAAGGGTGTGTAGATAGCCTGAGTCACATTGTGATCCAAAAAGACGAGGTGTTGGGCGCCTTGAAAAATATTAAGGTAGACAAGTCCCCAGGGCCTGATGGGATCTACCCCAGAATACTGACGGAGGCAAGAGAGGAAATTGCTGTGGCCTTGACAGAAATCTTTGGATCCTCAGGTGATGACCCGGAGGACTGGAGAATAGCCAATGTTGTTCCTCTGTTTAAGAAGGGTAGCAAGGATAATCCCGGGAACTACAGGCCAGTGAGCCTTACGTCAGTGGTAGAGAAATTACTGGAGAGAATTCTTCGAGACAGGATCTACTCCCATTTGGAAGCAAATGGACATATTAGCGAGAGGCAGCATGGTTTTGTGAAGGGGAGGTCGTGTCTCACTAACTTGATAGAATTTTTCGAAGAGGTCACAAAGATGATTGATGCAGATAGGGCAGTGGATGTTGTCAAATGGACTTAAGTAAGGCCTTTGACAAGGTCCCTCATGGTAGACTGGTACAAAAGGTGAAGTCACACGGGATCAGGGGTGAGCTGGCAAGATGGATACAGAACTGGCTAGGTCATAGAAGGCAGAGAGTAGCAATGGAAGGGTGTTTTTCTAATTGGAGGACTGCAACTAGTGGTGTTTTGCAGGGATCAGTGCTGGGACCTTTGTTGTTCAGAGTATATATAAATGATTTGCAGGAAAATGTAACTGGTCTGATTAGTAAGTTTACAGATGACACAAAGGTTGGTGGAATTGCAGGTAGTGTTGAGGACTGTCAGAGGATACAGCAGGATTTAGATAGTTTGGAGACTTGGGTGGAGAGATGGCAGATGGAGTTTAATCCGGACAAATGTGAGGTAATGCGTTTTGGAAGGTCTAATGCAGGTAGGGAATATACAGTGAACGGTAGAACCCTCAAGAGTATTGAAAGTCAGAGAGATCTAGGTGTACAGGTCCACAGGTCACTGAAAGGGGCAACACAGGTGGAGAAGGTAGTCAAGAAGGCATGCGGCACGCTTGCCTTCATTGGCCAGGGCACTGAGTATAAGAATTGGCAAGTCATGTGGCAGCTGTATAGAACCTTAGTTAGGCCACACTTGGAGTATAGTGTTCAATTCTGGTCGCCACACTACCAGAAGGATGTGGAGGCTTTAGAGAGGGTGCAGAAGAGATTTACCAGGATGTTGCCTGGTATGGAGGGCATTAACTATGAGGAGCGGTTGAATAAACTCACAGTTTGTTCTCACTGGAACGACGGAGGTTGAGGGGCGACCTGATAGAGGTCTACAAAATTATGAGGGGCATAGACAGAGTGGATAGTCAGAGGCTTTTTCCCAGGGTAGAGGGGTCAATTACTAGGGGGTATAGGTTTAAGGTGCGAGGGGCAAGGTTCAGAGGAGGTGTGCGAGGCAAGTTTTTATTATTTTTATTTTTACACAGAGGGCAGTGGGTGCCTGGAACTCGCTGCCAGACGAGGTGATGGAAGCAGGGACGATAGTGACATTTAAGGGGCATCTTGACAAATACATGAATAGGATGGGAATAGAGGGATACGGACCCAGGAAGTGTAGAAGATTTTGGTTTACATGGGCAGCATGGTCGGCACAGGCTTGGAGGGCAGAAGTGCCTGTTCCTGTGCTGTACTTTTCTTTGTTCTTTGTTCGTTCTTATTTATCCACATTATACCGCCTCTGCCATGTATATGCCCACTCACTCAGCTTGTCCGACACAAAATGAAGCAGCTCTGCATTCCCCTCACAACTCACACGGAGTTTTGTGTCATCTGAAAATTTGGTTCCCTCATCTAAATCATTAATACATATTGTGAATAGCTGGCACCCAGCACTGACCCCTGCGGTACCCTACTAATCAATGCCTGCCATTTGGAAAAATACCTGTTTATTCCTACTCTTGGTTTCCTGCCTACAATCATTTTTCTATCCATCTCAATACAGCACCCCAACCCCATGCACATTAATTTTATACGCTAATCTCTTATGTGGGACTTTGCCAAAAGCCTTCTTAAGATCCAAATAAACCACATCTATGGCCCCCCTCATCAACTCCACTGGTTGCACCCTCGAAGACTTCGAGTAGATTTGTCAAAGATGATTTCCCTTTCATAAATCCATGCTGACTGTCTGATCCTGCTACTGTTTACCAAGTGCTGTGCTATTAAACCTTATAGAATGGACTCCAGTATATATGTCAAGTTGACTCGTCTATAATTTCCTCTTTTCTCGCTGCCTCCCTTTTTAAAAAGTGGGGTTACATTAGCTACCCTCCAACTGTTTCAGGGTCTATAAAAACATAGCATTGTTCTCTGAAGACATGACAATGAAGCAATTTATCATGTAATTCTGACAGCGAATAATGAACAGTGATAAGCTCATATTACATTACCTAACATTAGTACATAACTGAAGATGACAATAAAAATGGTTACCTGAGATTTGGGAGCTGTCTCCAAACCCATAGGCTTTGTATTCATACCAAATGTATTCAAAGGTGACAATTCTTGACTGATGAACTGAGAATTTTCCAATGGTTCATGTCGAAAGTCTGAACATATATAACACAATTAAATTAAATGCTAATGTGCAGAATTGTACAATTACATATACTCGACCATTTGTCACAATTCCTCCTAAATAAGAAAATACCAAGATCTCCTCATAAAAAAATAGGAGTAGAAGATTATTCAGCCCATTGATCCTGCTCTGCCGTAACAGATGATGATGGCTGATTGGATTGTAGCCTATCAAACATCTGTTTAACTCAGCCTTGCGTATATTCAATGATCCAGCCTCCACTGCTCTCTACAGAAAAAAATTCCTAAGATTAACATCCCTCCGAGAAAATAAATTCCTCATCTCCATCTTAAGCGGGAAATCTCGTATTCTGAAACTGTGCTCCCGGGTTCCAGATTCCACTACAAACATCCTCTTAGCACCTACAGTCAAGGCCCCTCAGAATCTTACCTGCTTCAATAAGATCACCTTCCATTCTTCTAAAATCCAGTGAGTATAGACCCAACTTGCTAAACCTTTCCTTGTAAAACAATCACTTCATCCTAGCAATCAACATAGCAAACCTTTTCTGTACTGTTTCCAATGCCTGTATGAGGCAAGTTAAATAAGTGGGCAAATACATGGCAGGTGCAGTATAATGTGGCTAAATGTAAAGCTATACGTTTTGGTGTGAAAAGCAGAAAGGAAGCAAATTATTTAAATGGTGATATATTGGGGTGTGGATATACCAAGGGCTCAGTGGAGACGCAAGTGCGGCAAGCAATTAGGAAGGCAAATGGTTATGTTGGTCTTAATTGCAAGAGGATTTGAGTTCAGAAGTAGAGTCGACTTGCTGCAGTTGTATAGGGCCTTGGTGAGACCACAACTAGAATACTGCATGCAATTTTGGTTGCCCTATCCAAGAAAGGACATATTTGCCATAGAGGGAATGCAGTGAAGGTTCACTAGGCTGATACCGGGATTGGTTCACCTGGGCATGTTTTCACTAGAGTGTAGAAGAATGAGAGGAGTTCATAAGTTTATAAGATATAGGAGCAGAATTAGGCCGTTCGGCCCATTGAGTTTGCTCCACCATTCAATCATGGCTGATCTCATCCTGGTCTTATTTCCATCGTACTGCTCGTTCTCCATAACCCTTCAACCCATTACCAATTAAAAATCTATCTAACTCCGCCTTAAATTTACTCACTACAGTTCTGATTGAAACATACAAATTTCTAACAGGGTTGGACAGACTAGATGCATGGAGGATGTTTTCCCTGGTTGAGGAATCTAGAACCAGGAGACACAGTCTCAAGGTACGGGGTCGACCATTTAGGACTGAGATAGGAAAAATTTCTGCACTCAAAGGCCTTCGCCTGCTCCTGGTTTCTGTGTAATGCTCCTTAAATAATGAGAACAAAACTGTGGGTACTTATGTGCGATTTGTACAGCTGCAAAAGAAATTCCCTACATTTATACTCTACCCACCTTGCAATGAAGGCAAACATTTCATTTGTCTCCTAATTACTTGTTGTACCTGCATTTTTTGCGATTCATGTACAGGGATACCCAGATCACTCAGAACCATTTTCTATCATCTCTCGCCACTGAAATAATATTGTGCTCTTTTATTCTTCTTACCAAAGTGGATAACCTCACATATTTAACATTATATTGCATCTGCCCAAGTTCCACCCACTCACTTAACTTGTCTAGATCTCTTAGCACTCTTTCTATCATCGTCACAATTTGCTTTCCCTCCGATCTTTGTATCATCATCAAAATAGTTAGAGTACATTTGGTCCCTTCATCCAGGCATTAATATGGAGTGTAAACTGTTGAGGCCCGAACACGGATCATGTGGCACCTGAACGTATCTGACCTTCACAACAGGCGGCAGTTATTCAAAATCTAGGCTAGTCTTGTATAAATTATAGGATATCCAAGAATCTGTAGTGCCAATCCTGAAGTCAGTTTCTTTCTCAAAGGGAAATCGGTTATGACATTCAAACTGCAGATAGCATAATTATGATCCTCTTGATTCTATATATCTTTAATTCATGTCAGGTCTTAAAGGGGGCATTGCATCCGCACGGCATATTCTTAGTCGGTGCAGCAGATTACCGATTGCTCGGTGGTCTTGCACCTACCACATACAGTTTTGCAAAAGTTGAATTTCTGAGACCTATTTTTAGGCAAAAAATTTAAGGGGGTCAACTTTCTCAGGGATAATATTTTTGAGGGATTTACTTTAAACTACTGATGTTCATGGCTCACAAAGCAAGCAGAGAACCCTGCTGGGCTTTCAAGCTCACACAGCCAGTAGAGAACTACACAGGGTTTACAATCTCTCCATTTCAGATGTTCACAGCTCGCAAGGAAGTGGATTGGAGCAAGAACAAAACTTTTCTTTGCCTACGGGACTATAATTTGTTTCAATCTTACCTCCCATCATTTCAACAAGAAATTAAACTTTTACTAAAGTTCTCTGCTATCTCAGTGGGCAAATTGCACTCTGCATAGTCTAGCATTGGTGCAGAAGAATCAGAAAACTCTTGAGCAGAGACTGAAAGGAGTATCCATGGAAATTCAGGTTTTGACTTTTACATGAGGACTTTTTGTTCAAAAATTAGGGGTCAATTTTTACATGAGATGGACTGTCACTCGAGTATATATGGCACTCAATTTAGAGCAAACATTGTTTGAAGTCACATCAAATGAGTGGAAGCCTTTGTGGTTACGGTACAGCTGAACATGAAATATGGCACCTACAAATCTCCACAAAATCCCCATGACACCCTGCACCAAGTACACTGCTTCTAGCACAGGTGCAAGTAAAATTGGCCCCTGATAATCCTAGCTGGGTAACACCTCCTGCCAAGAGCCTTCCTTCTCCTGCCTCACTAAGCAGCTAATTTTGTTTGCTGCCTCTACTTCACCTCCCTCTGATGCTCCAGTTACAGACAAACTACAATTATAGCCTCATGTCTGGAAGCAAGTTGTGTACTCAGAGGCTTTTCAGTATATCTAATTTATCAACTGTTCAGGAGTCATCCAAAAACCCAGTTCTCCTACTAACTCTCCAAGAGTGAGTAGTTAGTAATAAGCTAATAACCTGCAAATGTAATCATCCTTTCAAATTGTAATGATGGGGGAAGAATCATACAGCTTCAGCTGTGTTTGGTTAAGAGGCAACTTTAACTGCAGTGCCAATGTGCAAGATGGCAAGCTGAACGTTAAGTCAGCATTAGACTTCCGCCTCGCATGTGTAATGCCCAGTCTACTACCTTCAACAATGTGATTATCAGGCTGGGTCATGCCAGAGGTACTTGGTAGTAGCATACTCCCAAAGTGTAGTGCCCAGAAATAAATATGATATTTCAGCTGAGACCTAATCAGTGATTTATAAAGATACTTCTAACCTAAAAACTTTTACTTTCCCATGGTGAAATGCAAGAAATATGTCTAGGTAATTTGAAACACCTCACCATTTTGAGCTGCAAAAGCCACACTATGGTGGTTTCCCAGAGATCCAGGTTCAGATCGGATCGGATTTTCTGGTGTCATTGGAAAAAGGTTCTGAGATGCTCGGGCCCTGAAACACCTATAAAATAGCACAAGACCAATTGCTTGACTCACAGTAAAACAAGTATGCTATTAATAAGACTTAAATAATTATTTTAAAGGTGAGATATCAGCATCATATAATGAATTATTCAGCAAATTTATATTCAAGATTAACTTTGCAGTATACTGTTTATCAGAGAGCGTTTTCAGAGGGTAAGAGAACTGCATCTTACATGCATAAAACATTATGTAAATAATATACTAATGACACATGGAATGTTTTATGCAAAGTATTTTCTGGCCCTGATGCAACACAAAAAATTATATATTTTTTAAACTTTCAATCTCAAAACTGCCATTAAGTAGCACCCTAGTGATCAGTTTTAAAGACCACTTTTGTTCTTAAACATGTCCATATAAATATATCACAAGATCATTCCGCATTTAAAAAGGAGGAAAATGATCAGAATTCTGATATCAAATAGCCTAAAATCTTCAGGACTATACCATAAGACATAGGAGCAGAATTAGGCCTCTCGGCCCATCGGGTCTGCTCCGCCATTCAATCATGGCTGATATTTTTCTGATCCTGCCTTCTCCCCATAATCCCTGATCCTCTATAACTTCCTGTCTTTTGCCTCTCTCCCTTCTTAAATAGGGGCGTTACATTAGCCAGCAGAAAATGACTAAAAGGTTAAAGGTGAGAAAAACATTAGAGTACAAGAGGAAGCTAGCTAGAGATGTAAAAATCGATAGCAAGAGTTTCTACACGTACTTAAAAAGGAAAAGAGCAAGTAAAGCGGATGTTGGTCCCCTAGAGAGACAATAGGGAGTTAATAGTAGATAAGAAGAAAATGACGGATGAAAGAAACAAATATTTTTCTTCCGTCTCCACTGTAGAGGATACAAGGAATATTTCAGTAATAGCTATAACTCAGGAGGTGGAAATGAGAGGAAATTGCAATTGCTAGGGAAGCAGTACTGAGCAAACTGATCATGGAGCTACAAGCTGACAAGCCTCTGGATTGATGTACTTCATCCTGGGGTCTTTTTGATTAATGAGGTGGCAGATACATTGGTGTTAATTTTCCAAAATTTGCTCGCTTCTGGAAGAGTTCCATCAGCCTGGAAGGCAGCAAATACAACCCTTCCATTAGAGAAAGGAGGGAGGCAGAAAACAGGAAAGCATCAGTGAATTAGTTTGATTCTAACTGTGTTAAAATTGATCATTGAAGAGATTATAGCTGGGCACTTAGAAAAATCCAAGATAATCGGGAAGAGTCATCATGGTTTTGTGAAAGGAAAATCATGTTTAACCAAGTTATTGGAGTAAAGGGAAGCCTGTACTTTACTTGGGTTTCCAGAACGCATCTGATAAGGTGCCATACCAAAGGTTACTGCGGAGGGAAAAAGCTCATGGTATAGGGGGCAACATATTAAGCATGGATAGAACATTGGCTGGCTGAGAGGTAACAAAGGTCTTTTTGATTGGCAGCATATGACGAGTGGAGTTTCGTAGAGACCTGCGTGGGGCTTAAACTTTTACAATTTATATCAATGACATCGATGAGTGGAGCGAAGGCATGGTCGGTAAATTTGCAGATGACACAAAGATAGGTAGAAAAGTATGTTGTGAAGGGGAGATAAGGAGGTTTCAGACGGAAATAGATAGGTTGACTGAGTGGACAAAAATTTGGTAGCTGGGAATGGTGGGAAAATGTGAAGTTGGTGGGAAGAATAAAAAGCAGAGTACTGCTTAAACAGAAAATGACTACAGAATTCGGAAGTGCAGAAGAATATAGATGTTCTTGTGCATGAGTCACAAAATATTAGTATGGAGGTACAAGTAATTAAGAAGACTAATGGAGTGCTATATTTTATTACAAGAGGAACTGAACATAAAGTAAGGGCATTATGCTTCAGTTATACAGGGCATTGATGAGAACATATGTTGAATTCTATATGCAGCTTTGGTCTCCTTATTTAAGGAAGGATGGAAATGCGTTGGAGGCAGTTCAGAGGTTTACTAGATTGATACCTGGAATGAGTGGGTTATCTTTTGAGGAAAGGTAGGACAGAGTGAGCTTGTTTCTGCTGAAATGTAGAAGAACATTGATTGAATTATGCAAGATCCTGGTCTTCGCAAGATCTTGATAAGGTGGACGTGAAAAGGATATTTCCTCTTGTGAGTCCAGAACGAGGGGTCACGGTTTTAAAATTAGGGGTCGCCCTTTTAAAACAGAGATGAGATGTTTTTTTTCCTCAGAGGTATGTGCAGCTTTGGAACATTCTACCTCAGAAGGCAGGACATTTAATATTTTTACGGGGAGGTAGATGGATTTGTTAGGAAAGTTAGGCAAGGGAATCCAACGTTATCAGGGTAGATGGGAATACGGAATTCAAAACACAAAGAGATCAGTCATGATCTTATTGAGTGGCAGAGCAATTTCAAGGGTCTAAATAGCCTACCTCTGCTCCTATTACATATGTCCGAAAGTTCTAACAAAGGCCAAGTGACGATGTTAAATCAAGTGGCTCTTCCGGCCTTTTGCTGTTCTCCTTAACAGGACTGCCTGCTCTACCTCTGGAAAGTAATTTGCTTCAATACTATACACATAAACTCTTATTCATGCTTTAATAATCTCCAGGCTCAATTACTCCAATACTCTTTGGGAAAGGCTTCCACCAATCACCTGTATAAACTAGAGTTCATCAATTCCCTGCTGCCGGTGTTCTATCTCAGTCATGAATATATTAGCTCCCATTCCCCAAAAGCCTCAAATTTAAAGTCCTCATAATTGTTTATATTTTTATATAGCATTACTCCTTCCTATGTCTAACGTCTTCTAGCACAACGACCCCCAGAAGTCTCAATCTCTCATGCACACTCTGCTTCACGTTTACTCAATGATTTGTGGCTCGGCCATCAGCTACCTGGATCTCAGAAAGCATTCACCTCCCACTCTATGGCAAATTGCATTTATAAAAGACCTTCCTTAAAGTCCACCACTTTGATCAAGCTTTGAGCCACACTAATTGTTTGTTCCTTCCTGTCTTTCTTTTCCTTAGACCTTTGTTTCAGGTCATTTTCCTATATTTGCACAAGTGCAAATTATTGCTGAATACGTAACAATTATGCAAAAATATTTGTGTGAATTTGGTTTATTTTTTTAAAATTGGAAACACTGAGATGGAATAATGCTTCAGAAAGAATGACTACATTTGCCAGAAAAGGGAAGAAATAGAGGAGCAACAGAACAAAGTCCATTCATTTTAAAAAGGTGTCAGTTTTGTTCAGATAAGAATCCAAAGTTATCAAGAACTGACAGGCCGATATTAATATGGATTAAATCAAAGATAGTTAGCTGTTGTGCTAGTTTTAAAACAGGATTATTAGTTATTTCTACCTCTGGTACTATTTCATCTGGCACAAACAGAAAAATAGTGAAGACATCAGTGTATTTGCACCATGGATGACACACTCAATTAACTGGAAGCAGCAGCATCCTAAACTTCAATTTTACCTCATATTTTACTTGCTCTTTGGAACTGACAAGCTAGTAAGTAACTGTATCTCCACCTCAATGTGGACAAGAAAAGACAAAGGGCCACAGGCTCAGGATTAATTCACATCCATGCAGTTACAGATGACCTTAAAGATCTACAAGATATGGATTATTTAACTGACAGCAAATTTTGTTTCCATAGGAAAATCCAGAGAAAATGTTTTGAGCAGACAAACTGGCCTTCATCGCAAACCGATTAAGAATCTACTCAAATCATCCAGGCTTCACTCTCCCTCTAATTTTTATTTATTAAGAATGGTGTTAATTCTGCCAAATGCATTCATTTTGGATCCTCAAAGAAGGAACTGACCACATGTTTTGACAGCTCACTCAAATCACAAAAATGACAGAATTCCTCAATTACAAAATAGTATATTTATTATTCTCAACTCAATCACCCAGGTCTGACTTACCCATGGTGATGCATCAACATATCCATTGGTTCTGCAGAATTATGAATTCCTTTCTGAAATATGCTATCTGCGGTCTGAAAATTGCCTTTCATCTCGAGCACCTGTGCCCACGCAAGATAAACGGCAGCTGATTTTATGCCAATTCCTCGACTGTACATGTAGTTGTAAAAATCAAGTGGCGTTGTACTGCAGTTTATCTGAAAAAGCAAAACAAAGAAAATCAATTTTAATGTTCTGTAGAATGAAGTAGAAACCCCTTAAAAGGGACACCCCAAGAACAGTGTAGTATCAAGGTGCCCTAGCAAAACTGAAGTTTCCACTTGGAGTTATAGCTAACACAAATGAAGATAGTTGTGATTGTTGGAAGCCCAATCAGCACAGCCCCAAAACATTATTGCATGAGTTCATAGTTTCCTCGGCTAAACCATCTTCAGTTCCTTCCTTCCATCATAAGGTTAGAAGTGGAAGTTTGCTGATGATTGCACAATGTTCAACATTTTGCGACTTCTCAGGTACTGAAGCAGCCCATGCCCACATACATCAACACCTGGACAATACTGAGGAATGACATTTGTGCCACACAACGGACAGGAAATGACCCCCTCCAACAAGACTGAATATAACCATCATCCTTTGGCATTCAACATTACCATTGCAAAAATCATCAGTATCAACATTGGCTAAAATGTTAGAGAGACCAGCCTTAAAAATACTGTGACTATTACGGCAGGTCAGATGCTCTTATTATCTTTTATTCATTCATGGGACATTGGCGTCTCTGGCTGTGCCAGCATTTGTTGCCCATCCCTGGGCGGCATGGTAGCACAGCAGTTATCACTGTTGCATCACAGCGCCAGGGTCCCACGTTCGATTCCAGGCTTGGGTCACTGTCTGCACTTTCTCCCAGTGTCTGCGTGGGTTCCTCAGGTGCTCCGGTTTCCTCCCACAAGTCCCGAAAGACGTGCTGTTGAGTGAATTGGACATTCTGAATTCTCCCGCAGTGTACCCGAACAAGCGACTAGGGGATTTTCACAGTGGCTTCATTTCAGTGTTAATGTAAGCCTACTTGTGACAAGAGTCAACCACATTGTTGTGGGTCTGAAGTCACATGTAGCCAGACCAGGTAAGGATATCAGATTTCCTTCCCTTAAAGGACATTAGTGAACCAGGTGGGATATGTATGGTAATGGCTTCATGGTCATCATTAGGCATTTAATTCCAGATTTTTATTGAATTCAAATTTCACCATCTGCAGTGGTGGGATTTGAACCTGGGTCCCCAGAACATTACTCTGGGTCTCTGGTTTACTAGTCCAGTGACAATACCACTACGCCACCGCGTCCCCATTATGGCAAATAACTCCCCTTCTGACTTCAGAAATACTTTCCACCAAATATGAGACACAAGTCAGGAGTGCGTTGAATACTCTCCACTTAACTGGATTAGTGCAACTCAAACAAGATTTTAAAAGCTCAACACCATCCATTAGATAAATTATCTAGTTAGTCTCATCTCCTTTACAACCAAATAGAAAAGCAGATGGGAAAGAGTACGTCACAAACTGGTTGGGAAATGAGTGAGGGCAGCCAGGACTAGACAACTAATCATGTCGCCTACCATGAAGAATGGCAAGTGCTGTGGTGCATGATAAACATGAACATATATGCTATTTATGTTTTTTTCCTATCCAATCCATAGGCCAGACTCCATTGCATACTCTCCCCTCATAATAAAAAAACCAAGTCAGCTGCTAAAAAGTAACAAACAAAATAGAGAAACTTCAGTCAGAGAGAGAGGCGGCAGAGGGTGGGAGGAAAAAAAAAAAGAGGATGCAGCCAGGGAACAGTATCTGTCTGCAGTTGTCTTTCTATTAATCCTGTCATTAATCTCCTCAGACTGCAGAATTATACACAACTGTCAAACTTATTTTTTCCTTATCCACAATATCTTCTTAAGCTGACTAAAGGGATAAAGCCAACAAACAAGATACGACCAAGGTTAAAAAGGTGTCAAGGAATAGTAATTAGGGTGATGCCAAATTTTAATTTAAAAAGTCCAGAGGTTTTAGAAATAAAGGAAACTGAAGTGTTACATGGTTTTGAGTTCCGAGGAAAGAATGAGTTAACATTGGAGATGGTTTCAATTTCAACAATGTGAGCACTGCACGGCCGCGCTCTCTTTGGCATATGATACATAAGAAATCAAGCAAGCATACTTCCAACACAGCTGGTCCCATCTCGACTGGATTCATACATTCTCTGATTTTAGACAGTAAAATCTGAACCTTTTAAAAAGTTCATCCAGATCACTTGCCAGTTTCAACCAGTAGTTGACATATCTTGGATCATTGTAATACTTCTTTTCATCCATAAAATTCTTCACGAGTCTCTCTAACACGGAGACCAATACGCCTTCCTCTGTAGGGGGAAGCAAAAGTTCTGCCCACTGTATAAACCTAGAGTGATGGGGAAATAAAATGTAACCAACTTTTCACAGAATATAGCAGATTTGCAAGAGAAAATTATTGTATTAAATTGCTATTTTTGTACCTGTCCCATACATCCAATGGATCGTCGCCTGCATAGCTTTTTATCTTAGCTTCAAACATTCTGCAGATAAAAAATATTTAAATATGATTCAGTCCATATCGGTAATGGTTAGTCATATTGGACCATTGTCAGCACGGTAGCACAGTGGTTAGCACGGTTGCTTCACAGCTCCAGGGTCAATTCCCGGCTTGGGTCACCGTCTGTGCGGAGTCTGCACGTTCTCCCCGTGGCTGCGTGGGTTTCCTCCGGGTGCTCCGGATGCCTCCCACAGTCCAAAGACGTGCAGGTTAAGTGGATTGGCCATGATAAATTGCCCTTAGTGTCCAAAAAGGTTAGGTGGAGTTACTGGGTTATGGGATAGGGTGGGAGTGTGGGCTTGGGTATGGTGCTCTTTCCAAGGGCCAGTGCAGACTCGATGGGCTGAATGCCTCCTTCTGCACTGTAAATTCTAGGATTCTATGATTCATTTATAATCACAGATGTGATGAATTAACATGAAATCTGCAAATAATATTTTAATAGTATCATATTAGTGAAGGCAGAAATTCCTTTGAAAAAATGGCATTCCCAGAAGTTCAGTTGATAAAATGTAGTCATATTAAGATGTAAAGAAAAGTCCATTAGATCGCCTTGGCTCAATGTATCGCTCGCCTGGACAGAAGGTAGCCTTTTCAAACATTATTCCACATACTTAAGCAAATAATTTAGGATGACACTAATTTAGGATGACATTATAAGAGCAGTACTGAGAAATTATTTTAATATTAGAAATGTTATAGAACATAGAAAAATACAGCACAGAACAGGCCCTTCGGCCCACGAGGTTGTGCCGAACCTTTGTCCTAGATTAATCATAGATTATCATAGAATTTACAGTGCAGAAGGAGGCCATTCGGCCCATTGAGTCTGACCGGCTCTTGGAAAGAGCACCCTACCCAAGGTCAACACCTCCACCCAACACTAAGGGCAATTGTGGACACCAAGGACAATTTATCACGGCCAATCCACCAAACCTGCACATCTTTGGACTGTGGGAGGAAACCGGAGCACCCGGAGGAAACCTACACACACACACACGGGGAGGATGTGCAGACTCCGCACAGACAGTGACCCAAGCCGGAATCGAACATGTGACCCTGGAGCTGTGAAGCAATTGTGCTATCCACAATGCTACCGTGCTGCCCTTGGGAACAAATAAATCTACACTATATCATTTTACCTTAATCCATGTACCTATCCAATAGCTGCTTGAAGGTCCCTAATGTTTCCGACTCAACTACTTCCACAGGCAGTGCATTCCATGCCCCCACTAATCTCTGGGTAAAGAACCTACCTCTGATATCCCTCTTATATCTTCCACCTTTCACCTTAAATTTATGTCCCCTTCTAATGGTTTGTTCCACCCGGGGAAAAAGTCTCTGACTGTCTACTCTATCTATTCCCCTGATCATCTTATAAACCTCTATCAAGTCGCCCCTCATCCTTCTCCGTTCTCATGAGAAAAGACCTAGCACCCTCAACCTTTCCTCGTAAGACCTACGCTCCATTCCAGGTAACATCCTGGTAAATCTCCTTTGCACCTTTTCCAAAGCTTCCACATCCTTCCTAAAATGAGGCGACCAGAACTGTACACAGTACTCCAAATGTGGCCTTACCAAAGTTTTCTCCAGCTGCATCATCACCTCACGGCTCTTAAATTCAATCCCTCTGTTAATGAACGCGAGCACACCATAGGCCTTCTTCACAGCTCTATCCACTTGAGTGGCAACTTTCAAAGACGTATGAACATAGACCCCAAGATCTCTCTGCTCCTCCACATTGCCAAGAACTCTACCGTTAACCCTGTATTCCGCATTCATATTTGTCCTTCCAAAATGGACAACCTCACTTTTCAGGGTTAAACTCCATCTGCCACTTCTCAGCCCAGCTCTGCATCCTATCTATGTCTCTTTGCAGCCGACAACAGCCCTCCTCACTATCCACAACTCCACCAATCTTCATATCGTCTGCAAATTTACGAACCCACCCTTCAACTCCCTCATCCAAGTCATGAATGAAAATCACAAACAGCAGAGGATCCAGAACTGATCCCTGCGATACGCCACTGGTAACTGGGATCCAGATTGAATATTTGCCATCCACCACCACTCTGACTTCTATCCGTTAGCCAGTTCGTTATCCAACTGGCCAAATTTTCCACTATCCCATGCCTCTTTACTTTCTGCATAAGCCTACCATGGGGAAACTTATCAAATGCCTTACTAAAATCCATGTACACTACATCCACTGCTTTACCTTCATCCACATGCTTGGTCACCTCCTCAAAGAATTCAATAAGACTTGTAAGGCAAGACCTACCCCTCACAAATCTGTGCTGACTATTCCTAATCAAGCAGTGTCTTTCCAGATGCTCAGAGATCCTATCCTTCAGTACCCTTTCCATTACTTTGCCTACCACCGAAGTAAGACTAACTGGCCTGTAATTCCCAGGGTTATCCCTAGTCCCTTTTTTGAACAGGGGCACGACATTCGCCACTCTCCAATCCCCTGGTACCACCCGTGTTGACAGTGAGGACGAAAAGATCACTGCCAACGGCTCTGCAATTTTGTCTCTTGCTTCCCATAGAATCCTTGGATATATCCCATCAGGCCCGGGGGATTTGTCTATCCTCAAGTTTTTAAAAATGCCCAACACATCTTCCTTCCTAACAAGTATTTCCTCGAGCTTACCAGTCTGTTTCACACTGTCCTCTCCAACAATATGGCCCCTCTCATTTGTAAATACAGAAGAAAAGTACTCGTTCAAGAGCTCTCCTATCTCTTCAGACTCAATACACAATCTCCCGCTACTGTCCTTGATCGGATCTACCCTCTCTCTAGTCATTCTCATATTTCTCACATATGTGTAAAAGGCCTTGGGGTTTTCCTTGATCCTACCTGCCAAAGATTGTTCATGCCCTCTCTTAGCTCTCCTAATCCCTTTCTTCAGTTCCCTCCTGGCTATCATGTATCCCTCCAGCGCCCTGTCTGAACCTTGTTTCTTCAGCCTTACATAAGTCTCCTTTTTCCTCTCAACAAGACATTCAACCTCTCTTGTCAACAATGGTTCCCTCACTCGACTATCTCTTCCCTGCCTGACAGGGACATACATATCAAGGACACGTAGTACCTGTTCCTTGAACAAGTTCCACATTTCACTTGTGTCCTTCCCTGACAGCCTATGTTCCCAACTTATGCACTTCAATTCTTGTCTGACAACATCGTATTTACCCTTCCCCCAATTGTAAACCTTGCCCTGTTGCACGCACATCCCTCTCCATTACTAAAGTGAAAGTCACAGAATTGTGGTCACTATCTCCAAAATGCTCCCCCACTAACAAATCTATCACTTGCCCTGGTTCATTACCAAGTACCAAATCCAATATTGTCTCCCCTCTGGTTGGACAATCTACATACTGTGTTAGAAAAGCTTCCTGGACACACTGCACAAACACCACCCCATCCAAACTATTTGATCGAAAGAGTTTCCACTCAATGTTTGGGAAGTTAAAGTCACCGATGACTACTACCCTGTGACTTCTGCACCTTTCCAAAATCTGTTTCCCAATCTGTTCCTCCACATCTCTGCTACTATTGGGGAGGGCCTATAGAAAACTCCTAACAAGGTGACTGCTCCTTTCCTATTTCTGACTTCAACCCATACTACCTCAGTAGGCAGATACTCCTCGAACTGCCTTTCTGCAGCTGTTATACTATCTCTAATTAACAATGCCACCCCCCCACCTCTTTTACCACCCTCCCTAATCTTATTGAAACATCTATAACCAGGGACCTCCAACAACCATTTCTGCCCCTCTTCTATCCAAGTTTCCGTGATGGTCACCACATCGTAGTCCCAAGTACCGATCCATGCCTTAAGTTCACCCATCTTATTCTTGATGCTTCTTGCTTTGAAGTATACACACTTCAACCCATCTCCGTGCCTGCAAGTACTCTCCTTTGTCAGTGTTCCCTTCCCCACTGCCTCATTACACGCTTTGGTGTCCTGAATATCGGCTACCTTAGTTGCTGGACTACAAATCTGGTTCCCATTCCCCTGCCAAATTAGTTTAAATCCTCCCGAAGAGTACTAGAAAACCTCCCTCCCAGGATATTGGTGCCCCTCTGGTTCAGATGCAACCCGTCCTGCTTGTACAGGTCCCACCTTTCCCAGAATGCGCTCCAATTATCCAAATACCTGAAGCCCTCCCTCCTACACCACCATTTCTGCAGCCACGTGTTCAGCTGCACTCTCGCCCTATTCCTAGCCTCACTATCACGTGGCACCGGCAACAGACCAGAGGTGACAACTCTGTCTGTCCTGGCTTTTAACTTCCAGCCTAACTCCCAAAACTCATTTATTACCTCCACACCCCTTTTCCTACCTACGTCGTTGGTACCAATGTGCACCACGACTTCTGGCTGCTCACCCTCCCCCTTAAAGGATCCTGAAGATACGATCCGAGACATCCCTGGCCGTGGCACCCGGGAGGCAACATACCTTCCGGGAGTCTCGCTCGCAACCACAGAATATCCTATCTATTCCCCTAACCATTGAATCTCCTACTACTATTGCTTTTCTATTCTCCCCCTTCCCTTCTGAGCCCCAGAGCCAGACTCAGTGCCAGAGACCTGGCCGCTAGGGCCTTCCCCCGGTCGGTCATCCCCCCCAACAGCATCCAAAACGGTATACTTGTTTTGAAGGGGAACAGCCACGAGGGATCCCTGCACTGTCTGCCTGTTTGTTTTCTTTCCCCTGACTGTAACCCAGCTACTCTTGTCCTGTACCTTGGGTGTGGTTACCTCCCTGTAACTCTTCTCTATCACCCCCTCTGCCTCCCGGATGATCCGGAGTTCATCCAGCTCCAGCTCCAGTTCCCTAACACGGTCTTTGAGGAGCTGGAGTTGGGTGCACTTCCCTCAGGTATAGTCAGCGGGGACACCAGTGGTATCCCTCACCACCCACATCCTACAGGAGGAGCATGCAACTGGCCTAGCCTCCATCCCCTCTTACCTTACAGAATATAGCTGCCCTGTGGACCAACTGGACCTCCGACTCTGCTCCCAGTCAGCTGCACTCTCTGTAAACTCCTGGCTCCCTTCTCGCTCTTTGCGGAAATGTAGGAAACAAACTGAAAGGAGCGCTTTACTCCCTCCTCACCTAACTCCCTCAGTCATCAAACTCTCACTATAACACTCAAATGCACCAAATTCAGCACTCCCTCAGTCACCAAACTCTCACTCAAATGCACCAAATTCAGCACTCAGTGCAAACACGACTAAAAACTAATTGGTGTTCTCAGGTGGATGAAACAGATCCCATGGCACTATTGAAAGAGCTAGGGAGTGCTTCCAGTGCCTTTGCTTATCTTTATCCCTCAACCAACACCACTGAAAACAACATTTACTTGAAAACAACATTTACTTGAGCATCTATTTAAACATTATTTATCAGGTATTGCTAAGCATGAAGTTGGGTTCAATTCTGTCCTTGGGTGACTGTGTGTGTGTGTGTGTGTGTGTGTGTGTGTGTGTGTGTGGAGTTTGCATGGATTTACTCCAGGTTCTCTGGTATCCTCCCACAGGTTAGGTAGATTGGCCATACTAAATCACTCCTTAAGTGTCCAAAGATGTGTATGTTGGGTTTATGGGGATAGAGCGGGGGAGTGGGCCTCAGTAAAGTGCTCTTTCGATGCGTCGGTGCAGGCTTGATGGGCCGAGGGCCTCCTTCTCCACTGTAGAGATTCTATGATGCAATATGATTTAATATTTGGAGGCGGGTTTAGCTCAGTTGCCTAGACAACTGGTTCATGATGCAGAGCGCGACCAGCAGCATGGGTTTATTTCCCATTCAAGGCCCTGGCTTCTCAACCTTGTCCCTCGCCTGAGGCGTGGTGATCCTCAGGTTAAATCACCATCAGTAAGTTCTCCGCCTCAAAAGAGTAAAGCAGCCTATGGTCATCTGGGACTATGACGAATTTACCTTATTTGGTACTTCTTTGGCTATGACGTCCTGAAGAATTGAAGTATTATATCAATTTAGTTCATTGGCAAATTTACGGTTGTGTCACAGTGAATATAATATGTAGCCTCATTCCACCTGAGCTAAAATAGGAAAAGAAAAAAATCAAAAATTTCGCTGATTGCCAGCCAATTACTTCTTGACTTCTGGAAAGTGCAGTTTGAAATCTGGGAACAATGGCTTAAGTTACTCTCCCACCATCGCTATATAGGTTCATTATAGGTTCATTACTGAAGAATGGCATACTGATGAGGCAATAATCAGGTCCCAGATTTTATAAACTTACTTTGAAGGCATATATCAGTTGGCCTTATCCATACTACTATTATTCCACATACTTCAAATGAGGTATAAAGGTCATTGACCAGAAACATTAAATGTTTCTCTCCCTAAAAATATTGCCTGCATTTCCAACATTTTCTGTTCGTAGACTATATGGTTCCAGTTTTTAAAAACTTATTGATCAAAGCTGGATTACATGTGTAAATTAAAAACAAAATATTCTGGATACTGGAAAACTGCTTTTACATGGGGTGTGGGCGTCGCTGGCAAGGCCAGCATTTGTTGCCCATCCCGAACTGTCCTTAATAGGAGTGGCTTATGGCAGCACCGTGGTTAGCACTACTGCCTGATGACGTCGAGGACCCAGGTTCGATCCCGGCCCCTCTTCACGTCCGTGTGAAGTTCGCACATTAGCGGATTCGAGGATAGCCAATGTTGTACCATTATTTAAGAAGGGTTGTAAGGATAATCCGGATAATTATCGTCCAGTGAGCTGGACGTCAGTGATAGTGAAATTATTGGAAAAGATTCTGAGAGATAGGATCTATGCACTTTTGGAAGAGAATGGTCTTATTAACTACGGACAGCATGGTTTTGTAAGAGGGAGGTCATGTCTCACTAAGTTGATTGAATTTTTTGAGGTGACAAAAATGATTGATGAGGGAAGGGCTGTGGATGTTGTCTACATGGACTATAGTAAATCATTTGATAAGGTCCCTCATGGCAGGCTGGTGCAAAAGATTAGATCACATGGGGTCAGGGGTGAACTATTTGGATGGATCCAGAACTGGCTTGGCCACAGAAGACAGAGTGTAGAAGTGGAAGGGTGTTTTTCCGAATAGGTCTGTAACTAGTGGTGTTCCGCAGGGATCAGTTCGGGGACCTCTGTCTTTGCAATATATATATATATATATAAATGACTTGGAAGAAAACGTAGCAAGTTACGGATGTTACGAAGATTGCAGGAGTTGCGGATAGTGATGAAGATTGTCAGAGAATACAACAGGATATAGATAGGCTGCAAAATTGGGCAGAGAAATGGCAGATGGACTTTAACCCGGACAAATGCGAGGTGATGCATTTTGGTAGATCCAATTCAGGTGGGAGCTATAAAATAAATGTCAGAACCATCAGGAGCATAGACACAGAGAGATCTGGGCATGCAGGTCCACAGATCCTTAAAATAGCAGCACAGGTGGAAATGGTGGTAAAGAAAGCATATGGCATGCTTGCCTTCATAGGACAGTGTATTGAGTATAAAAGCTCTAAAATTATGTTACAATTATATAGAACTTTGGTTAGGCCACATTTGGAATACTGTGTCCAATTCTGGTCACCGCACTACCAGGACATGGAGGCTTTGGAGAGAGTACAGAAAAGGTTTACCAGGATGTTGCCTGGTATGGAGGGTATTAGCAAGATGGAAAGATTGAATAAACTGGGATTGTTCTCCCTACAGAGACGCAGGCTGAGGGGCGACCTGATAGAAGCTTATAAAATGATTAGGGGCATAGATAGGGTGAACAGTTGGAGGCTATTTCCCAGGGCGGAAATGACAATTACAAGGGGGCACAGATTCAAGGTGAGGGGGAGAAATTAGGGTTAGGGAGATGTGCAGGGGAAGTTTTTTTTACACAGAGGTGGCCTGGAATGCACTGCCAAGTGAGGTGGTTGAGGCAGATATGTTAACGACCTTTAAGACTTATCTGTATGGGCATGTGAACAGACAGGGTATAGAAAGATACAGGAGGTTGGTCTAGATAGGACAGGTGATTGGCGCAGGCTTAGAGGGCCGAAGGGCCTGTTTCTCTGCTGTATTGTTCTTTGTTCCAGATTTTTTAATTGAATTTGAATTCCACCAGCTGCCATAGAGATTCAAACCACTGTCGCCAGAGCACCAGCCCACTGACAGTACCATGTCACCATCTCCTCTAGAGTTCATACTCAGCAGGTCATTCCAAAGAAGACTCATTCCACTCGCAACATTAAATCAGTTTTTCCATTTCCACAGATGCTATCAGACCTGATGAGTATTGTCATCGCTGTCTTGTTTTTATTCCTTGTTAATTTGAGATCAGTGTTGACGCCTTTCATTGTGGCCATCTTTCCTTTCATGTTTTTGCTTTTGAACAGAGCCGTCCTTTATTCTGCCATTTAGCATTTAATACGGGTGGCACAGTGGTTAGCACTGTTGCTTCACAGCACCAGGGCCCCGGTTTCAATTCCCGGCTTGGGTCATTATCTGTGCAGAATCTACATGTTCACCCTGTGTCTGCCCTCCGGGTGCTCTGATTTCCTCCCTCAAGTCTCGAAAGACGTGCATGTTAGGTGAATTAGACATTGCGAATTCTCCCTCAGTGTACCCGAACAGGTGACGGAGTGTGGCTACCAGGGGATTTTCACAGCAACTTCATTGCAATATTGATGCAAGCCTACTTGTGACACTAATAAAGATTATTATAATATTTATAGTAGAAATCTAGTGCCAGGGACCATATAGATTATTTTTAAATTAATTAACTTGTGCTAGAAATGTCAGTCAGCGGAATAAAGTGCTTCACATGTGAGGTGTGGGAAATCCGTGACCTTTCAAGTGTTCTGGTCAACCACAGCTGCAGGACGTGTACCCAATTGCACCTCCTCACAAGCCACAAGGATCATGTAGGTGGCAGAAAGCATCATAGACAGACGTTTTAGAGACGTGATGACACCCAAGGAGCAGGCAGGCGACTGAACTGCCCCCCCCCACACCCACACCCCCCCCCCACACCCACACCCCCCCCCCCCCACACCCACCCCCCCCCCCCACACCACCCCCCCCCCCCACCACCCCCCCCCCCCCCCCCCCCACCCCCCCACCACCCCCCCCCCCCCACCACCCCCCCCCCACCACCACCCCCCCCCCACCACCCCCCCCCCCACCACCCCCCCCCCCACACCCACCCCACCACCCCCCCCCCACCACCCCCCCCCCCCCCACCACCCCCCCCCCCCCACCACCCCCCCCCCCCCACACCCACCCCCCCCCCCCACACCCTTTGGGCAGGATAGGGAGAGATGTCAAAGGGGTGGAGGATTTGCATTACTGGTTAAGGAGAATATCACAGCTGTACTAAGGGAGGATGCCTCGGAGTGCTCATGCAACGAGGCAATATGGGTAGGAATAGGAAGGTTGCAATCACGATGTTGGGGGTTTACTACAGACCTAACAGCCAGCGGGAGATAGGGTAGCAAATATGTAGACAGATTTTGGAAAGAAGTAATAGCAACAGGATTGTTCTGGTGGGTGATTTTAACATCCCTCTATTGATTGGGACTCACCATGCAGGAGGCTTGGCTAGGGCAGAATTTCTAAGGAGCATCCAGGAGGGCATATTGAAATAATGTAAATAGTCCAACTAGGGAAAGGGCCGTACTGGACCTGGTCTTGGGGAATGAGCCCAGCCAGGTAATCAAAGTTTCAGTTGGGGAGCATTTCAGAAATAGTGGCCTTAATTCCATAAGTTTTAATGTATTAGTTGGTAAGGATAAGAGCAGTCCTTGGAACTAAATTGGGGGAAGGCTAATTATAACAATATTAGGCAGGAATTGAAGAATTTTGATTGGGGTGGCCATTTGTGGGTAACTCAACATCTGGCAGGAGTTTTAGGGAGTTATTCGGGAGGCACAACAGAAATTCATCCCAAGGAGGAGGAAACATGCTAAGAGAAAGACAAGGCATCCATGGCTGACGAAGGAAGTCAAGGACAGCATAAAAGTACACAAAAAAGTACACAAAGTGGCGAGGATTAATGGGAAGCCAGAGCATTGGGAAGCCTTTAAAAGCGAGCAGAGAACAACTAAAAAAGCAATATGGGAGTTAGAAGATGAAATATGAGTGCAAGCTAGCTAGTAATATACAAAAAGGTAGGAAGGAAGAGTGTTTTCCAATATATAAACGGTAAGAGACTGGCAAAAATAGATATTGGACCACTGGAAAATGTGGCTGGAGAAGTAATAATAGGAAACAAAGAAATGGCAGAGGAACTGAATAGTTACTTTGCATAAGTCTGCACAGTGGAAGATACCAGTGGGATGCCAGAGCTCCAGGAGAATCAGGGGTCATAGTAGCCATCACCAAGGAGAAGGTTCTGGGGAAACTGAAAGGTCTGAAGGTGTATAAATCACCCGGACCAGGAATCACTTGAAGCAGGGAGGGACCAGAGAACTGGAAAGTGGCTAATGTAACACCGCTGTTTAAGAAGGATGGGAGGCAGAAGATGGGAAATTATAGGCCGGTTAGCCTGACTTCGGTCATTGGTAAGATTTTAGAGTCCATTATTTTATTCTTATAAAATTTAAGAGTACCCAATTCATTTTTCCAATTAAGGGGCAATTTAGTGTAACCAAGCCACCTATCCCGCACATTTTTGGGCTGTGGGGGTGAAACCCACGCAAACACGGGGAGAATTTGCAAACTCCACACAGACAGTGACCCAGAACCGTGATCGAAGCTGGGACTTAGGCGCCGCGAGGCTGCAGGGCTAACCCACTGCGCCACCGTGCTGCCCTCTGGAGTCCATTATTAAAGATGAGATTGTGGAATACTTGAAAGTGCATGATACACTTCCGGTTGCGGCGATGCAGAGCTAAGCCGCACGTTTCGGTAGCTCCCACGACAACGGACTTTCGGGCTCTCCAGAAGAGCCCCAACGGAACTTTTTTGAATTGATCCCGTGTGGGAAGGTGCAGTAAGGTCCCCCCTTAGAATATATGGCCGAGATCAGCGGTGGAGCGGCGAAAAAAAGAGGCTCTGGAGCAGCGGCACAATCGAGGGGGAAAAAGCAAGATGGCGGAGGGCGAGCAGCATGGAGGCCGGACCAGCAGGATTTCCTTAAGCGCTGTGTGGAGGAGCTGAAAAAGGAGGTGCTGGCACCAATGCTGTTGGCAATCGAGGGGCTGAAGGAGACCCAGAAGACCCAGGCGATGGAGCTTCGTGAGGTGAAAGATAAAATGAATGACAACGAGGACGAAATCCTGGGCCTGGCGGTAAAAATGGAGGTGCACGAGGCGGTGCACAGGAGGTGGGCACAGAATTGAGGTCCTGGAGAACAGGTCGAGGAGGAAGAAACTCCGGATTCTGGGTCTTCCCGAAGGAGTGGCGGGAGCTGATGCCGGGGCGTTTGTGAGTACGATGCTCCATGCGCTGATGGGAGCAGAGGCCTCTCCGACCCCCCTGGAGCTGGAAGGGGTTCACCGGGTCCTGGCGAGGAGACCCAAGGCTGATGAGCCGCCGAGGGCGATAGTGGCAATGTTCCATCGCTTCGCAGACAAAGAAAGTGTGCTAAGATGGGCCAAGAAGGTGCGGAGCAGTAGATGGGAGAACGTGGTGATCCGAGTTTACCAGGATTGGAGCGCGGAGGTGGCAAGGAGGAGAGCTGGCTTCAATCGGGCTAAGGCGGTGCTGCATTAAAAAAAAGAGTCAGGTTCGGCATGCTGCAGCCTGCGCAGCTGTGGGTCACTTATCAGGACCGACACCATTATTTTGAAACGCCAGAAGTGGCTTGGACCTTTATTCAGACGGAAAAACTGGACTCGAACTGAGGGGATGTGGTTGTGGGGGGAGATGTTGGTTGTATATGGGGTTGTAAATATGGGTAAAGAATACTTCACAGGTGGGATGATGGATGGGGATGTGGGTAGAGTTCTGGTTCAAATTCCTAAAATTTCCCTTTTTTCTCTTCTGTAGACGAGATGATGATGATGGGGAATGTGGGCGTCGGTGCTGGAGGGAGGTGAGACTCGGGGATGAGGGAGCTGGGATAATGGCCGCAACAGGAGCTGCGCCACAGGGGGAGGGGCTGGTTCAGGAAAGCGAGGGCTTTTTCCCGCACCAAAAAGGGGGGGGGATGGAGGAAGGCAAGGAGGAGACTCCCACACGTGGAGATCAACGGGAAGGGCGGGGGAAGCCGGGGTCAGCAGAAGTCAGCTGACTCAGGGAAGTAATATGGGGGGAGCAAAAGAGCTAGATTTGGATCTAGCGGGGGAGGGAGGGGGAGGAAGGGGGGGATTCTAGGGTCACTGCTGTACTGTCCGAGGGGGAACTGAAAATGGAAGAGGTGGTCGGAGCGGGGGGTTCCCCGCCTGGGGGACTGGAGGGTGCGTGAGGCGCGAGCATGGGACTGGCCTAAGATAGGAGATGGCTGGTCGGCGGCGGGGGGGGGGGGGGGGGGGGGGGGGGGGGTAACCCCCCAATCTGGCTGATCATGTGGAATGCGAGAGGCCTAAATGGGCCGGTTAATAGGGCCCCGAGTGTTCGCGCACCTAAAGGGACTGAAGGCAGACGTGGTCATGCTTCAGGAGACACATCTGAAGGTGGCAGACCAGGTCAGGTTAAGGAAGGGATGGGTAGGACAGGTGTTCCATTCGGTGCTGGATGCGAAGAATAGAGGGGTGGCAATGCTGGTGGGGAAGCGGGTGTCGTTTGAGGCCAAGAACATAGTAGCGGATAAGGGAGGCCAATACGTGATGGTGAGTGGCAGGTTGCAGGGGACGGAGGTGGTACGTGAATGTATATGCCCCGAACTGGGACGATGCTGGATTCATGAAACGGATGTTGGGGCGATTCCAGACCTGGAGGTAGGGAGCTTGATAATGGGTGGGTATTTTAACACGGTGCTGGACCCAGCATTAGATTGCTCCAGATCTAGGACGGGGAAGTGGCCGGCTGCGGCCAAGGTGCTTAGGGGGTTTATGGACCAGATTGGGGGGGGGTACACAAGGCCTACTCCCGGAAAGATTGTTTTGTTCTGGGCAGGGCATTGATCCCGAAAGTGGAGGGAACGGAGTATTCGGCCATAGCCATTTCAGACCATGCCCCGCATTGGGTGGAGTTAGAGCTGGGGGAGGAGGGGGACCAATGGCCGTTGTGGAGGTTGGATGTGGGACTGCTGGCAGACGAGGAAGTGTGCAGGAGGGTGCGGAGGTGTATTGAAAGGTATCTGGAGGCCAACGACAACGGAGAGGTACAGGTGGGAGTAGTATGGGAGGCGCTGAAGGCGGTGGTCAGGGGAGAGTTAATCTCCATCAGGGCTCATAGGGTGAAGAGAGAGGGCAGGGAAAGGGAGAGGTTAGTGGGGGAGATTCTAAGGGTGCACAGGAGCTATGCAGAGGCTCCTGATGAGGGACGACTCAGGGAGAGACAAAGTCTCCAGACGGAGTTCGACCTGTTGACCACAGGGAAGGCAGAGGCACAGTAGAGGAAGGCACAGGGGGCGATATATGAATATACAAAGAACAAAGAAGTGTACAGCACAGGAACAGGCCCTTCGGCCCTCCAAGCCCGTGCCGACCATGCTGCCCGACTAAACTACAATCTTCTACACTTCCTGGGTCCGTATCCCTCTATTCCCATCCTATTCATGTATTTGTCAAGATGCCCCTTAAATGTCATGGGGAGAAGGCGAGCCGGATGCTGGCACATCAGCTCCGTAAGAGGATGGCAGCGAGGGAAATAGGCGTTGTCAAAGATGGCAGGGGAACTACGGTGCGGAGTGCGGGGAAAGTGAATGAGGCTTTTAAGGCCTTTTACGAGGAACTGTATAGGTCCCAGCCCCCAGGGGGAAAAGAGGGGATGCGGCGATTCTTGGACCAATTGAGATTCCCAAGGGTGGAGGAGCAGGAGGTGGCTGGTTTGAGGGCGCCAATTGGGGTGGAGGAGCTGGTTAAAGGACTGGGGAGCACGCAGGCAGGGAAGGCCCCGGGGCCGGATGGGTTCCCGGTGGAATTTTATAGGAAGTATGTAGACCTGTTAGCCCCGTTGCTGGTAAGGACCTTCAATGAAGCAAGGGAGGGGGGGTGACCCTGCCCCCGACAATGTCGGAGGCGACGATCTCTTTCATCTTGAAGCGGGATAAGGACCCACTGCAATGTGGGTCGTATAGACCGATCTCGTGCCTTAATGTAGATGCTAAGTTGCTGGCAAAAACGTTGGCCGCGAGGATTGAGGACTGTGTCCCGGGGGTGATTCACGAGGACCAGACAGGATCCGTAAAGGGTAGGCAGTTAAATACTAATGTGCGAAGGCTCCTAAATGTGATAATGATGCCATCGGTGGAGGGAGAAGCGGAGATAGTGACAGCAATGGACGCAGAGAAGGCCTTTGATCGGGTAGAGTGGGAGTATCTCTGGGAAGTGTTGAGGAGGTTTGGGTTCGAGGGAGGGTTTATTAGTTGGGTTAAGCTCCTGTATAAAGCCCCGGTGGCGAGTGTGGTCACGAACCGGCGGAGGTCGGAGTATTTCTGGCTGTATCGAGGGACGAGGCAGGAGTGCCCCCTGTCCCCTCTGCTGTTTGCATTAGCAATTGAACCTTTGGTTAAGGAAGTCAGGGAAATGGAAGAGGGTGGTTCGAGGGGGCGAGGAACATAGAGTGTCGCTGTACGCAGACGACCTGTTGCTGTATGTGACGGATCCAGTGGAGGGGATGGTGGAGGGAATGCAGATCCTACGGGAGTTTGGAGGTATTTCGGGCTATAAGCTCAATGTGGGGAAGAGTGAGCTCTTTGTGATCCATCCGGGGGACCAGGGAAGAGGGATAGACGACCTACCGTTGAGGAGGGCGGAAAGGAGCTTTTGATACTTGGGGATTCAGGTAGCTAGGAGCTGGGGGGCACTGCACAAATTTAATTTGACGCGGTTGGTGGAACAGATGGAGGAGGATTTTAAAAGGTGGGACATGTTGCCACTCTCGCTGGCGGGTAAGGTACAGTCGGTTAAAATGGTGGTCCTCCCGAGATTTCTTTTTGTATTCCAATGCCTCCCAATTGTGATTACTAAGGCCTTCTTTAAGAGGCTAAGCAGGAGCATTATGGGATTTGTGTGGGCGAGCAAGACCCCGCGGGTAAGGAGGGGGTTCTTGGAGCGTAGCCGAGATTGAGGTGGGTTGGTGTTGCCGAATTTGGCTGGTTACTATTGGGCAGCCAACGTGGCAATGATCCGTAAGTGGGTGATGGCGGGAGAGGGGGCGGCGTGGAAGAGGTTGGAGATGGCGTCCTGCAAGGGAACGAGCCTGGGGGCGCCGGTGACGGTACCGCTGCCACTCTCGCCGACAAGGTACACCACGAGCCCGGTGGTGGCGGCAACGCTAAAGATCTGGGGGTAGTGGAGACGGCACAGGGGTGCGATGGGGGTCTCGGTGTGGTCCCCGATCAGCGACAACCATCGGTTTGTCCCAGGAAGAATGGACGGGGGGTTCCAGAGCTGGCATCGGGCAGGAATTAGAAGAATGGGGGACCTGTTCATTGACGGGACGTTTGCGAGCTTAGGGGCGCTGGAGGAGAAGTTTGGGCTACCCCCGGGAAACGCTTTCAGGTACATGCAAGTGAGGGCGTTTGTGAGGCGGCAGGTGAGGGAATTTCCGCTACTCCTGGCACAGGGGATTCAAGATAAGGCGATTTCAGGCATATGGGTCAGAGAGGGCAAGGTGTCGGCGATATACCAGGAGATGAAAGAAGAGGGGGAGGCTTTGTAGAGGAGCTGAAGGGTAAATGGGAGGAGGAACTGGGGGAGGAGATTGAGGAGGGGCTATGGGCTGATGCCTTAAGTAGGGTTAATTCCTCTTCCTCGTGTGCCAGGCTCAGCCTGATACAGTTTAAGGTAGTTCACAGAGCGCATATGACGGGGGCGAGGCTGAGTAGGTTCTTTGGTGTGGAGGACAGATGTGGGAGGTGCTCAGGAAGTCCGGCGAACCATGTCCATATGTTTTGGTCATGCCCGGCACTGGAGGGGTTCTGGAGGGGAGTGGCAGGAACAGTATCTAAGGTGGTGAAAGTCTGGGGCAAGCCAAGCTGGGGGCTAGCACTATTTGGAGTAGTGGACGAGCCGGGAGTGCAGGAGGCGAAAGAGGCCGGCATTCTGGCCTTTGCGTCCCTAGTAGCCCGGCGAAGGATCTTGCTAATGTGGAAGGAGGCGAAGCCCCCCAGCGTGGAGGCCTGGATAAATGATATGGCTGGGTTTACCAAGTTGGAAAGGATAAAGTTTGCCTTGAGAGGGTCTGCGCAGGGGTTCTACAGGCGGTGGCAACCGTTCCTAGACCATCTCGCGGAGCGTTAGATGAAGGTCGGACAGCAGCAACAGCAACCCAGTTGGGGGGGGTATTTCTCTGGGGGGGCATTGGAGCAAGAAAACACATGAATGATCCGGAAACTGACATGTACGGGAAGAATCCAATGTACAAAGTTCTGTATCTTACTGTATCAATATTGAAAATATTGTTGAAAAATTCTTAATAAAAACATTTTTTTTTAAAAAAGAAGTGCACGATAAAATACGACGGAGTCAGCAAGGCTTCGTCAAGGAGAGGTGATGTCTGACACATCTGTTTTTTTGAGGAGGTAACCAGGAAGTTAGACAAAGGAGAACCAGTGGACATGATTTATTTAGATTTCTAGAAGGCCTTTGACAAGGTGCCGCATAGGAGACTGTTAAATAAGTTAAGTACCCATTGTGTTAAGAGCAAGATCCTGGCATGGATAGAGGATTGGCTGACTGGCAGGAGGTCTTTTTCAGAATGGGTATTTTTCAGGCTGACAGCCGGTGACTGGTGGTGTCTCTCAGGGGTCGGTGCTGGGACCACAACATTTCACAATATACATTGATCTGGAAGAATGAACTGAAGGAACTGTTGCTTGGTTTGCAGATGATACAAAGACCTTTTAATTTTTATTATCACAAGTAGGCTTACATTAACACTGCAATGAAGTTACTGTGAAAAGCCCCTGGTCGCCACATTCCGGCACCTGTTCGGTTACAGAGGGAGAATTCAGAATGTCCAAATTACTTAACAGCATATCTTTCAGGACTTATGGTTGGAAACCGGAGCACCGAGGAAATCCACGCAGACACAGGGAGAACGTGCAGACTCCATACAGACAGTGACCCAAGCCAGGAATCAAACCCATGACCCTGGAACTGTGAAGCAACAGTGCTAACCAATGTGCTGTAGAGGGGCAGGTAGTATTAAGGAAACAGGGGGGCTTCAAAGGACTTGGACAGGCTAGGAGAGTGGACAAGATGGAATACAATTTGTAAAAGTGTGAGGTTATGCATTTTGGAAGGAGGGGTGGAGGCATAGACTATTTTCTAAATGGGGAAATACTTAGGAAATCAGGAGCACAAAGGGACTTGGGAGTCCTTGTTCCAGATTTTCTTACGGTTAATGTGCAGGTTCAGTTGGCAGTTAGGAAAGCAAATGCAATGTTAGCATTCATGCAGAGAGAGCTAGAATACTGTATACGGCTCTGGTCAGACCCCATTTGGAGTATTGTGAGCAGTTTTGGGCCCCGTATCTAAGGAAGGATGTGCTGGCCGTGGATAGAGTCCAGAGGAAGGTCACAAGAATGATCCCTAGAATGAAGAACTTGTCGTATGAGGAACGGTTGAGGACTCTGCGTCTGTACTCTTTGGAGTTTAGAAGTATGAGGGGGGATCTTATTGAAACTTACAGGAAACTGCAAGTCCTGGAGAGAGTGGACTTAAAGAGGATGTTTCCACTTGTAGAAGAAACTAGAACCAGAGGACACCATTTCAGACTAAAGGGAGGATCCTGTCAAACAGAGATGAGGAGGAATTTCTTCAGCCAGAGGGTGGTGAATCTGTGGAACTCTTTGCCGCAGAAGGCTGTGGAGGCCAAATCACGGAGTGTCTTTAAGACAGAGATAGACAGTATCTTGATTAATAAGGGAATCAGGGGTTATGGGGAGAAGGCAGGAGAATCGGGATGAGAAACATATCAGCCATTATTGAATGGCAGAGCAGACTCGATGGGCCGAGTGGCCTTTCTTCTCCTATATCTTATGGTCTTATAGATATGTGGGAGTCTTTCAAACATCAATTGATTGGAATTCTGGAGTGGCATGTTCCTGCGAAGATGAAGGATAAGTCTGGCAAGTTTCAGGAACCTTGGATAATGATGGATATTGAGAGCAGTCAGCAGCAGCAGGGAAGCAAATGAGGGACTAAAAGGAGATGCAGTACTCAGCAACGGCAAGAATAGACATGATAGGCAGGATCACGGCAGGGAGCGGGGGAAACCTGTTGGATTAAATTGTATCTATTTCAATGCAAGAGGGCTGACAGGTAAGGCCGATGAACTCCGGGCACGGATAAGACATTAGCTATGAGGATAGGTTGGATAAACTCAGATTTTGTTTCACTGGAACGACAGAGATTGAGGACTGGCCAGATAGAAGTCTACAAAATTACAAGGGGCATGGACAGAGTGGATAGTCAGAAGCTTTTTCCCAGGGTGGAAGAGTCAATCACTAGGGGACATAGGTTTTAAGGTGTGAGGGGCAAAGTTTAGAAGAGATGTGCAAGGGAAGCTTTTACACAGATGGTAGTGGCTGTCTGGAATGTTTTTACACAGATGGTAGCGGGTGCCTGGAACTCACTGCCAGGGGTGGTGGTGGAAGCAGATATGATAGTGACGTTTAAGAGGCATCTTGACAAATATGTGAATAGGATGGAAATAGAGGGATACGGACCCCAGAAGTGCAGATGGTTTTAGTTGAGACAGACATCATGATCAGCAACGGCTTGGAGGGCAAAAGGGCCTGTTCTTGGTTCTTATTTACACTCATGCTGGACCAATGCTTTGTTTCTTTTCTACAAGCTTTTGTTTCAGGATAGAGTCATAGAGTTTTACAGCACAGGACGAGGCCCTTTAGCCCTTCATGTCTGTGGCAGCCATCAAGCACCCATCTATTTACAACACCGCCAAGGAAGAGGAAGAATGTGAGGGGTTATTGAGCAATGGCACCAAGTGAATGCGCTGATTGGGAGAGCGACCAGGCATGAATGGCCTCCTTCTGTGCAGAGTTGAAATTCTAGACTCCTGCTTCTCTCTCTCTCCTGTGGGCAGTAAGGCAGCACAAGTTGTTAGCACTGTTGCTTCACAGCTCCAGGGTCCCAGATTCCATTTTCCACTGGGTCACTGTCTGTGCGGAGTCTGCACGTTCACCCCGTGTCTGCGTGGGATTCCCCCGGGTGCTCCGGTTTCCACAGTCCAAAGATGAGCAGGTTAGGTGGATTGGCCATGATAAATTGCCCTTAGTGACCAAACTCCTTAGGTTCGGAGTTATTGGGTTATGAGGATGGGTTATGGGGATAGGGTGGAAGCGAGGGCTTAAGTGGGTCAGTGCAGACTCGATGGGCCGAACGGCCTCCTTCTGCACTGTATGCTACATAAGATTGGCTCGGTAACTGGCTGCTGAAATCGGGCTCGGTTTGGGCTCACTTACTGCCAGCACTCCTGAAAGTCTCTGCTGCCGATCGCCGCCTCCCCCTCGCTGGCAGCGGCCATCCCACAGGCTCGGCTCCTGCTGTGGTCTGGTCTGCTCTGGCTCCGTTTCTGCTGCCGACCCCGGTCCTGCCCGGATGCTCGAGCGCTTTTTCAAAAATATAACCGTTACCGCCTTCCTCGGTGCCCATTGGCTGAATCCTGCGCCTTGCTCACCTTTCACCTCGGCCACGGCGCGCGTTTACCGGCTCCGCCTCTCGGCGCCAGGCCACGCGCGCGCCTCGTCTGCGTTTTGTGTGCGCGCCCGCGTCCTGTCTCCCAGCGCGTGCACGCGTAGGTGCTGGTCGCGCGCGGCCACAACCATGCCAGGACTGAAAGTACTCGTCTGGAGGAAACAGCTCAATGACAGGATGGAGCATTCAAGCCAACGTTTACTGCTCAGAATGGTGTCCTAACTTTCTCATACCCTCTGGCTAGTTTGGAGCAACTGATGCAGATTAAACGCTGTTTTATAGTATAAATCTACAAGGGACAAGAAACCTTTCCCCTTAGTAGAGGGGTCAATAAGCAGGGGAGATAGATTTAAGGTGATGGATAGGGGATTTGAGGAGAGCTAATTTGGGTGGTGGGAATCTGGAACTTGCTGCCTGAAAGGATGGTAGAGGTGCGAACCCTCACAAAAAATTGCCCCTTACTACTGTCCAGGGATGTACAGGTTAGGTGGGGTTACGGGGATAGGGCGGGGGAATGGGCTGAGGTAGAGTGCGTTTTCAGATGGTGGGTGCAGACTCGATGCGCCGAATGCCCTCCTTCTGCACTATAAAGACTCTATGACTGATGAGCGCTTGAAACGTCATAGCATTCAAGGCAGTGGACTAGGTGATGGAAAATGGTCAGCACCGACACAATGGGCTGAAGGGCCTCTTTCTGTGCTGAAAAACTCTGTGACTCGCTGCCGGAGGAGGTGGTGGTGGAAGCAAGGATGATAGTGACGTTTAAGGGGCATCTTGACAAATACATGAATAATAATAATAATAATTGCGTATTGTCACGAGTAGGCTTCAATGAAGCCCCTAGTCACCACATTCCAGCACCTGTTCTGGGAGGCCAGTACGGGAATTGAACCCGCGCTGCTGGCATTGTTCTGCATTACAAGCCAGTTGTTTAACCCACTTTGCTAAACAAGCCCAGTAGGATGGAAATAGAGGGATACGGAGCCCGGAAGTGTATAAGATTTTCGTGTAGACGGGCAGCACGGTCGGCGCAGGCTTGGAAGGCCGAAGGGCCTGTTCCTGTGCTGTACTTTTCTTTGTTCTTTGTACTTTGACTTTATTATGTAGGCATTAATGACAAGACCGGAATTTATTGCCAAACCCTAATTGACCTTAAACTCAGTAGTTTGGTGGGCCATTTTAGAGAGAAATTAACAGTCAACCAAATTGCTGTGGGTCTGCAGTCACATGGAGGTCAGACCGGGTGACGGTGGCAGGTTTCCTTCCCTAAAAGGACATTGGGCGACCAGATGGATTTTTACAATAATCAATTAAAGTTTCATGGTTACCATTACTTAGACACACTATTCTGAGTTTATTTCTTGAATTTAAATTGCATCATTTTCATGGGACTCCAGATTACTAGTCCAATGACATTATAGAATTTACAATGCAGAAGGAGGCCAGTTGGACCATTGAGTCTGCACCGGCTCTTGGAAAGAGCACCCTACCCAAGCCCACATCTCCACCCTATCCCCATAACCCAGTAACCCCACCCAACACTAAGGACAATTTTGGACACTAGGGGCAATTTAGCATGGCCAATCCACCTTACTTGCACATCTTTGGACTGTGGGAGGAAACCGGAGCACCCGGAGGAAACCCACGCACACACGGTGGGAACATGCAGACTCCGCACAGACAGTGACCCAAGCCGGGAATCGAACCTGGGACCCTGGAGCTGTGAAGCAATTGTGCTAACCACTATGCCAGCATGCTGCCGATTACGACCACATCAGGCTCTCTCCCAATTTGGCAGTGCAGGAGGAGGTTATACGATCCATCATGTCTATTCGAACATAAATAAGACCAGGAGTAGGCCACTTAGCCATTGCAGCCTGCATAACAAGATCCTGACTGAGCCGCTACCTCAACTTGACCTTCCCATCTCCCTCAATTTCCTTCACATCCAAAAATCTATGAAACCCTGTTGGTCATCTATTTGACAGATTTGTCCAAATTAGTCCCATGCTCCAGCTTTTCTGCTATATCCCTGAAAGTTTTTTTTTTAATTACTCATTCACAGGTAGTAGCTATGGGAACATAGAAACATAGAAAATAGGAGCAGGAATAAGCCATTCAGACATTGAGCCAACTCAGCCATTTAAGATGACATGGCTGATCCTCTATCTCAACCCCCCCCCCCCCCCCTCTCCCTCCCCCTACCCTATGATGCCTTTAGTGTCTAGAAATCTATCTATCTATTTCTTTCTTAAATACATTAATCGGCTTGGCCTCCACAGCCTTCTGTGGTAGAGAAATCCACAGGTCCGCCACCCTCTTGAGTTGTTGCTCTTTTATCTTTATTGATATTAACTACTAGATGCGAGTATGTTCCATGTATTGGACAAATTACCACACAACCAGTATATTAGTTCAATTATTGTTTATTATTAAACATAGGTTTGGTTCTATGCGTGATAATCTACACACAGCTACACATTAAACTATACGTAACAGCTGAAATGACCTTTACTTAACTTTCAAGTGACCGGCTCTGTGCAGGTTAGACGAGGCCTTTGTCTGAATACCCACGTGTGGCAGCTGGAAGTCGTCAGGTACGTCTAGGCTGCGGCTCGTCATTCAGGTAGCGATCGCAGGTCCTTGAATTTGGCTGGTCGATGTACTGCAGTTGGTGGGGCAGAGGCCGGTCCCAAAAAGGGACAGAATATTGGTTGTGCAGTTCTTCTTATCCTCCGATCTTTCGCGCTCTTTTGGGCGGTCCCAACTCGGGATCCAATGGATCGATAGGATTTTGATCACCCTAATCGATTCTGGCCAATTAGGGGCAAGTACCTTGATAGCTGGGTGGGTCCTAGTTGTTATTGTCCAAGGCATGTAAGCACTCCCAAATAAGGTAAATCGGCGCCCCTGAGTCTGTTCCTGCTGCTATGTTTCAATCTGTGTCCCTTTGTTCTGGGGAAATCGGTGATTGACCTTTAGCAGGTGCAAATTTCTGTGTAGGTCTGGTTTCCTCTGCACAATACACAGGGACTGTGTATCGTCTGTGTCCCAACGTGACCACAATTCCCATTATCCTTTGCGGGCGGCCATTTTAGATGGCCACAGAGTGAAGAGACTTCTCCTCATTTCAGACCTAAATGTCCTATCCCATATTCTGAGACCATGACCACTTGTTCTGGATCTCCCTCCCAGACGGGAGAACATCATCCCTGCGTCCAGTCGGTCCAGAATTTTATAAGTTTTAATGGGATACCTTCTCATTCTTCTAAATTTCAATAAATACAGGCCTAGTTGACCCAATCTCTCCTCAAACAACAATCCTACCATCCAAGGAATCAGTCGGGTAAACATTCACTACACTCTTTCTCTGGTAAGTATATCTTTTTTCTTAGTTACGGAGACCATATAATACTCCAGATGTGGTCTCACAATGGCCCTGTTACGCTGCAGTAAGAATTCCTTGCTCCTGTACTCAAATTGTCTTGCAAAGAAGGCCAACATACCGTTTACCTTCAGAATTGCTTGCTTTCAGTGACTTGTACAAGTCCCTTTGTACAATGACATTTCCCAATCTCCCACTATTTAAATAATACTCTATCATTATGTTTTTCCTACAGAAGTGGATAACTTCACACTTATCTATGTTATATTGAATCTGCTGTGTGTTTTCCCACTTACTCAATTTGTCCAAATCACCTTGAAGCCACTTTACTTCCTCACCACTCAATTCCACTTTGGTTTTGTTGTCAGTAAACTTGGAAATATTACATTTGATTCCCTCATCCAACTTGTTAATACATATTGTGAATAGCTGGGGTCCAGCACTGATCCCTGTGGTATTCCACTAGTCACCGCCTTCCACTCTGAAAAGGGGCCCTTTTATTCCTACTTTCTGTTTCCTGTTTGCTCACCAATTCCCAATCCCATATGCTTTAATTTTGCACACTCACCTTTTATGTGGGACATTATCAAAAGCTTTTTGAAAATCCAAATACACCGCATCCACTGGTTCTCCCTTACCTATTCTACTAGCTACACCTTCTCATAATTTCCCTTTCATAAATCCACGTTGACTTTATCTAATCCCGTTGATATTTTCTTAGTCTCCTGTTATCACATCCTTTATAACATCCCTACTACTACTAACACAGCATGTGAACATCAGAAACCACGGGGTCAGTTCCAAAATTGCAAGGGGCCCAGAGGACCAGTAAGCTGGCCAGACGTGAAACCCGAGTATGGTGTCTAACTACGAGGAAATCGGACAGCTGGCAGCTGCCGTCAAGACTGCAGTCTGCAAGTACCGAGCAGAGGTACAACAGTGCAGCTTTTTCCCCCTGTTTTCCCCCTGCTGATGGCATTTTATCTCCAGGTCAAGCCTACCCTGGGCAAACTCTCTCTCTCTCTCCTCAATAACCCCAGGTACCTTGTAGGCAATGACTGGCAATAGCTTTTAAAAAATACATTTAGAGTACCCTGTCATGATATGCAGACACACACACATAATGATAGACAGACAAGCAGCTAATGGACACAGAGAACAGGACATGACCAATAAGCAGCCAGGACACTCAGGGGTGGGATCTGACTATAAAAGACACGAGGCACTCACACTCCGCCTCTTTCCACTGATGAACATCTAGAGAGTCAGTCAAGGGTGAGAGTTGAACTGACAGAGAACTGTGCTAACTGTGCTTTTAGTTCAATAAACCTGATTGAACACCTTCAAGGTATGGAGTATCTTTCTAGTCTAAGCTGCATCCAGTTGCAGCCAGTGTTAGACCAGCGTACCTAACATGACCTACCCAAATTCCTTTTTCCAATTAAGGGGCAATTTTGCGTGGCCAATCGACCTACACTGCACATGTTTGGGTTGGGGGGGGGGGGGTGGTGAAACCCACGCAGATACAGGGAGAAAGTGCAAACTCCACACAGTGACCCGGGGCCGGGATTGAACCCGGGTACTCAGCGCCATAGGCAGCAGTGCTAACCACTGTGCCACCGTGCCGCCCGTTGTTTTGCATCCTTGACCTGAAGACCTCCTCTTGGACAAATACAGTATGTGTGAGTTTAGGATTGGGCGACAGTTCTGCCAAACGTTTGTGCACCAAACTCTTTATATTGCACCGGGTTGTCGACCTTTCCCCTGCCTCTGTTCTAATCTCTGTATTCCCTTAAACTGCTTTGCCCAAAGTAGCATAATTGTTTGCATTGACAGAGCATTCAAAGACAAAGAGCATTCGATTTGTTAATTTATTTTAGAAAACCTTGCAAAACGAGGTAAAAATAATGAATGTTAGAAACATTGCTTAGTTTGGAGATCGTGGCTGGCACCCATATGTTTGGAAAAATCGATTACAGGGGTTCAAAGTTCTTATATACATAACAGCAATTTGTATTTAGATAGGGGCTTTAATGTCATAAAATGTCCCAAGTGTTTCAAAGTGTATTATAAAACAAAGTATTACATTGAGCCATAGAATGTCAAATGACCAAAAGTTTGGTCAAAGAACACAACACAAGAATTCAGGGGAGGTGGTGGTATTGTTGCTGGACTAGAAATCCAGAGTCCATGGATAATGATCTGGGGACCTGTGTTCGAATCCCACCATGGCAGGTGGTGAAATTTAATCTCAATAAGAAATATCTGAAAGTCTAATGGTGACCATGAAACCATTGTCGATTGTCATTACAAAAAAAATCATCTGGTTCACTAATGTTCTTTAGAAAGGGGCGGCACGGTGGTTAGCACTGGCCAGGGACCCCAGGTTCGATTCCAGTCTTGGGTGACTGTCTATGTGGAGTTTGCAGTTTCTCCCCATGTCTGCGTGAGATTTCTCTGGGTTCTCTGGTTTCCCCCCACAGTCAAAAGATGTGCAGGTTAGATTGGTCATGCTAAATTGCATCCTTAGTTCCAGGATGTGTAGGTTAGGTGGGGTTCTGCCTCACAGCGCTGAGGATCCAGGTTCAATCCCAGCCCCGGGTCACTGTCCGTGTGCAGTTTGCACATTCTCCCCGTGTCTGCTTGGGTCTCACCCCCACAACCCAAAAAGATGTGCAGGTTAGGTATATTTGGCCATGCTAAATTGCCCCTTAATTGGAAAAAAAAAGAATTGGGTACTCTAAATTTATTTTTTTAAAAAGGTTAGGTGGTGTTCAGGGGATAGGACAGGAGGAGTGGGCTAAAATAGGGTGGTCTTTCAGAGTGTTGGTGCAGCCCCAATGGGCCGAATGGCCTCCTTCTGCACCGTAGGGATCCATTCTTTACCCCAGTCAGAGAAACATAAAGTGATCACAACCCTCTGCCTCTTATCCCATAGCCAATTACATACGTAATTTAATACCATCCATTTAATAGCATTCAGGAAGGCTACCTGGGAACCGCGCTGCTGGCAGCAGGTGATGGAGAATCCATCCCCAGATTTATCCCTCTCCTTTTTTTTGAGGTTGGGGGAGGGGGGGGGGGGGTGAGTTAATTCTGTATGTTATCAAACTAGTTACCACTAGTTCCCATCTAGTAATGAAATGAAAATCGCTTATTGTCACAAGTAAGCTTCAAATGAAGTTACTGTGGAAAGCCCCTAGTCGCCACATTCCGGCACCTGTTCGAGGAGGCTGGTACAGGAATTGAACCGTGCTGCTGGCCTGCCTTGGTCTGCTTTAAAAGCCAGCGATTTAGCCCTGTGATAAACCGGGCCCTAGTATTAATTAGTCCAATATTTCTACTTCCCTCCAGGCCCCCTGTAAAATTAACTGCAACATCTTCTTTCGTAAAGGTTGATTCCGTACCTACGTGGCCTTTCCTCCCCCTGCCTCCGAGGGATATGGCAAACAACCCCTGGCAAAAACACTATCAAGCAAACAGCTGAGGATGAAGCATCAGCAGACAGTGCATCAAGGCCCTGCCTTCAGGCAAAGCACACATACCATAATGAAATCCGCGGATGTAAATGTTAACATGCTGTGATTACACTCTCCGACCACTGGCGGCACTGTAGTTGGAAAGTGTAGTCACCATTGGATAAATTTATACAGCTATTATTTCCCTTTTGAATCGCTTACTCATCTTCTTTATTGCCCCACCTCCCTTAAAAGCTGCAACTCACCATCTGTTCCCTCGACTCTTACTCTCTACCCCAAAAATGCAAATGAGAGAATCATACAGCACAGAAGGAGCCATTCCAGTCCATCATCCCCGAGTCAAGTCTTTGCAATTAGGCACACTCCCTACTCTTTCCCCTGCATTTTGTTTCCTTTTCAAATATTTATCCAATTCCCTTTTTAAAGTTTTTTTTTAAAATTAATTCATGGGATGTGGACTCTGCTGGCCGGGCTAACCAACCCTGTTATGGGTCAGGGTTTAAAGAACTCCAAAGTATATCATGGAGATCACCTGACCCACAACTTTTAATAGATTGTGGTATGGGGAGCACACGGCCCACTCTACAGGTGTGGTGCAGCAGAAATCTAAAAGTATTTTTTAAAGCAAAACAATGTTTATTCTATGAACTCAGTTAACCTTTTTAAAACATACAGTGAACATCTTAGCAACCATCAATTCAAATACAACCCCCAAAGAAATACAACACTCTAAGTAATCCTTAAACTTTCCTTTTAACTTCCATAAGATTTTTAAAAACTTTTAAAAGAAGCACATCAGGTTTAAATTCTCTACTGAGAGCAGTTATTATTCTGAATTCACCAAATGATCTAGAGATAGTCTTTAGATTGCAGAGAGATCAAAATTACACCTTCTTTGGCTGGCTGCAGCTCCAACACTAAAACAAAACTAAAAAAACAGACACACCCAAGCTTTTCCTCAAAGCGAAACTAAAAAGCAGAGCTCAGCTCCACCCACACTCTGACATCACTGCAGCCACTTGAGCAGACAAACATTTCTTAAAGTGACATTCCCGTGACACCTCCCCCCAAGAAAAAAAATAAACCATCAACTTCAAGATGGTTTCATTTTTTATCTTTTCACTATCCTTTAAGACAGACAGTAAATATACTTTTTCGTCTAAAAAAACAACACACGCAAACAGGTAAAATAACATAGTCCAGTTTTGTTCTTCTTCCTCAACCGAACCGGCTTCTTGTCATCACATTCGAGACAAAGCATCGGCTATCACGTTTTCTCGTCCTGCCACATGTAGTATTTTTAAATGAAATGGCTGCAACAATAAACTCCAGCGAAACAGCCTTGCATTGTTATTCCGGAATCGCTCCAAAAACGTCAAAGGATTATGATCAGTATAGATAATTGCTAATCACATAAATTTGAAAATGTTGCAAAGCCAGCATCAAGCTCAAAGACTCCTTCTCAATCGTAGAATACTTCTTCTGGTGAGAATTCTATTTCTTCAAAAAATAACCAATAGGCCGCTCTAGCCCTTCGTCGTCGTCTTGTAGAAGCACCGCACCTACGCCCACATAACTCGCATCAACAGCCACTTTGAATGGTTTTGTGTAATTTAGGATGGCTAACACAGGAGCAGTGGTTAACACAGCCTTCAGGCCGTCAAATGCCTGTTGACACTCCGCTGTTCACTGGAATTTGTTACGTTTCTTGAGCAAGTCCGTCAGTGAAGCAGCCATACTGTTAAAATTCGGTACAAATTTCAAGTAAAATCCACCCATACCAAGAAATCGCATTTTTATTTCCCATCGTGTCGAGGGTATCGGAAACTCCCCAATAACTTTTGTTTTCACATCCCGTGGGACCATTCGACCCTGTCCGATTGTATGGCCAAGGAAAATGACTTGTGCTTTTCCTAATTCACTTTTGGCTAGGTTTATCACCAAACCCGCCTCCTTAAGTCGATCGAATAACTCCATCAGATGCTTCAAATGTTCTGTCCATGTCTGGCTAAAGATTACCAGATCATCAATGTATACCACACAATTGGGTAATTCTGAAACAACTTTGTTAGTTAACCGTTGAAATGTGGCTGGGGCGTTTTTCATGCCAAATGGCATAACTTTGAATTGGTACATACCATCTGGAGTCACAAAAGCTGAAATCTCCTTCGCCCTTTCGAATAAAGGTACCTGCCAGTAACCTTTAAGTAAATTCAATTTGGAAATAAAAACGGATTGTCCCACCTTCTCAATGCAATCCTCCAAGCGTGGTATAGGATAAGAGTCCGTTCTTGTAACTGCATTAACCTTTCTATAGTCCACACACAACCGTTGGGTACCATCCAGTTTTGGTACCATCACTATGGGTGAACTCCATTGGCTGCAACGCTCTTCAATTATGCCTTTTTTAAGCATACTCTCAATTTCTTTGTTAACCTGTGCCAATTTTAAAGGGTTAAGTCTATATGGATGTTGTTTGATTGGAACAGCATTTCCCACATCTACATGCTGGTTTATCACAGGGCTAAATCGCTGGCTTTTAAAGCAGACCAAGGCAAGCCAGCAGCATGGTTCAATTCCAGTACCACCCTCCCCGAACAGGCGCCAGAATGTGGCGACTAGGGGCTTTTCACAGTAACTTCATTTGAAGCCTACATGTGACAATAAACGATTTTCATTTCATTTCATGTATAGCCATTTTAGTACTTCCCAACTTATCTCCACAAACTTGCCCATCGGATATCAATAACTCTTTCAGGTCCGTTTGTTTGTCCTCTGGAAGGTAACTCAACAATTTATCCCAATTTTTAAGAACATCCTCATTTTCCAATTTAATTTGAGATATGTCAAATTCACAGTCATCTGGATTTGGTTCATCACTTTGAGTTAGATTCAATAAAACCTCCTCCTTTTGCTGTCCTTCCCTTTAAAAGTACCTTTTAAGCATATTCATATGACACACGCGGTGAGTTTTCCTTCTATCCAGCGTTCTTACCACATAATTCACCTCACTTAATTTCTTTTCAATCTGAGAAGGTCCACAAAACCTTACTTTTAAAGGTTCACCTACCACTGGTAACAATACTAAAACTTTATCTCCACAGGTAAAACTATGAACTTTGGATTTCTTGTCCGCTACCCGTTTCATCACATGTTGTGCACCTTTTAAATGCTGTGTAGCCAATTCACCTGCTCTATTTAATCGTTCCCTAAAATTTAATATGTAATCCAATAATGTAAGTTCCAACTATTCACTCACCAATTTTTCCTTCAGCAATTTAAGTGGTCCTCTTACTTCATGACCAAAAATTAGTCCAAAAGACTGAATTTGGTTGACTCATTAGGTGCATCCCTAATAAGCAAACAGTACGAATGGAATTCCTTTATCCCAATCCTCTGGATAATCTTGACAATAAGCCCTCAACATTGTCTTTAATGTCTGATGCCACTTTTCTAACACTCCCTGCGATTCTGCAGTTGATTTAAATTGTTTTATTCCTAAACTATCCATAATTTATTCGAATAACTTTGAGGTAAAATTTGATCCTTGATCCGATTGTAGTTCTGTGGGTAGTCCATATCTAGTAAAGAATTTAAGTAACTCCTCCACAATCTTTTTAGATGGAATATTGCGTACTGGAATGGCCTCTGGAAACCTAGTGACACTCCATTATAGTCAAATGATATTGGACGGGATTCTCCCCTATCCAGCGGGGTATGGGATCCCGGTGGGACGGAGTGGCGTGAACCACTCAGGCGTCGGGCCGACCCAAAGGTGCGGAATCCTCCGCATCTTCAGGGGCTAGGCTCGCCCCTGAGTGGTTGGCGCCCTGCCGGCTGGCGGGATAGGGGCTTGGTGCCACGCCAACCGGCTCCGAAGGGCCTCCGCCAGCTGGAGCGAGTCGGCGCATGCGCGGGAGCGCCAGCGCGTGCTGGCGTCATCCCCGCGCATGTGCAGAGGGATTCGCTTCCGCACCGGCAATGGCGGAAGACCACAGCCTCCGGTGCGGAACAATAGAGTGCCCCCACGGCACAGGCCCGCCCGCGGATCAGTGGGTCCCGACCGCGGGCCAGGCCACCTTGGGGGCACCTCCCGGGGCCAGATCCCCACACGACCCCCAGGGAACCCCGTAGCCCACCTGCGTCGCCAGGTCCTGCCGGTAAGGGACCTACTCTAATTTACGGTGGCAGGACCAGCTACAGATGGGCGGGAGTTCGCCCATCGTGGGCTGGAGAATTCGGGCGCCCCCAGTGCCAATTGAGTCACGCCGGACCCCGCCATTCTCTGAGGTGGGCGGCGGGCGGCGGGACTCACGCCGGGCCGGTTTTTGGGGGGGCGGGAGAATTGGAAGGACGGCAGGGGCGGGATTCACGCCGACCCCCGGTGATTCTCCCACCCGGCAGGGGTTGGAGAATCCCGCCCATTGATTCCCACTTTTCATTTTAGAAAGCGGTCCGACGCAATCAATTAGGACCCTTATAAACGGTTCCTCAAATGCTGGAATGGGTATTAAGGGTGCTGGTTTTATCACTGCTTGAGGTTTCCCCATCATTTGACATTGTGACATGATCAACAAAATTCAACTACCTCTTTATGTAGTCCAGGTCAATAAAACTGTTTTTGGATTTTAACTTGAGTTTTCCTTACTCCCAAATGACCTCCCACTGGTACCTCATGTGCTACTCGCAACACCTCCATTCTATACACTACCAGCAATACCACTTGATGAACTTCTGCCCACTTTTCATCTGCCTGCATATGTAAAGATCTCCATTTTCTCATCAAGACATCATTTTTACGGTAATAACACTCCGGTATACACTCAGATTCCTCTGCCGTGTATGCTTTCTGATGCATCTGGTTTATTTCTACATCATTCTGTTGTAACTCCGCCAATTTTCCTGAACTAAAAATAGCTGCCTCATCCTCCACCTGTTCTTTTCCAACCATCTGATCTAAAATCGTTTCTGACAATGGCACTTCACCTTTATCTTCACTCTCTGATTTCTCCTCTTGTTTTCGCCTGTGGCTTTGCAACCATGTTGCTCCACCATCCAGAAATATCCCAGGATATTCGTCCTTCCACACTTCAGTTGTCTGATTTTCCACTGGCTTATCAACCATAGTAGGCATCACTCCCACCTGCGATCCAGATATATCATTACCCAAGATAAACTGTATTCCTGGACAAGATAGTTTCTCCATTACTCCTATTACCACTTCACCACTCTTCACTTGACTTTCCAACCTTATCTTATATAATGGAACACTGCTCTTCTCACCCTGAATTCCATATATCACCACCTTTTCTGACAATATTCCTCCCAAACTGCATAACTCCTCATCTCTTACCATCAAAGATTGACTAGCACCCGTATCTCTTAAAATTGTGACTGCTTTACCTGCTCCTCCTGGTACACATGAGTAAACTTTACCCACACAAGTAAATTCTTTAAAGAGAACTGGCACCTTCTTATTAATCACCTCTTGATCAGGCTGTACAATCTTTTGCACCTCGTTCGCTTCACTTGGGCTTTCCTTTACCACTTTAACAAACACCACTGTCTTATCCTGTATTACCATATCAGCCTTCCCAGTACTTTTCTTCCGCCACCAACACTGACTTTACATGGCCTAGTTTATTACAGTGAAAACATTTTAAACTTTTCATGTCTCTTCCACCCTTCTGGATGTCCTTTTTAATCTGAGGTACACTCGCCTTACTATCTCCCATCAGATCACCTTTACCTTGACCACTTGAGTATTTTTCATGCCCCCAGTTTCTATCTCTCACCAGCTGAAAGTGAGATCAGAAACCAAACTTTGATCTATGAATAATTCATAATCATCTGCCATTTCTGCTGCTAATCTCACAGTTTTAACCCTCTGCTCTTCCACATGAGTTCTCACTACATCAGGAATTGAATTTTTAAACTCCTCCAAAAGTATAATTTCTCTGAGAGCATCATACGTTTGGTCTATTTTCAAAGCCCTTATCCACCTCTCAAAATTACTCTGTTTGATCCTTTCAAACTCCATGTATGTTTGACCAGGTTCTTTCCTTAAATTTCTAAACCTTTGTCTGTAGGCTTCAGGCACTAGTTCATATGCACTTAAGATGGATTTTTTTCACCTGGAGAGAGGGTTTCAGTTACCTGGACCACTGGGAGCTCTTCTGGGGCAGGTGTGACCTGGATAACAAGCATGGGTTGCATCTAAACTGGAGAGGCATAAATATCCTGGCCGCGAGGTTTGCTAGTGTCACACGGGAGGGTTTAAACTTGTATGGCAGGGGGGTGGGTACCGGAGCAATTGGTCAGAAGGTGAAAAAATTGAGGGAGAACTAGGGAATAGGGCCAGTATGGCTCTGAGGAAGAGCAGCCAAGGAGATGTTGCTGAAAACAGTGGGACTGGTGGCCTGAAGTGCATATGTTTTAATGCAAGAAGTATTACGGGTAAGGCAGATGAACTTAGAGCTTGGATTAGTACTTGGAACTATGATGTTATTACCATTATAGAGACCTGGTTGAGGGAAGGACAGGATTGGCAGCTAAATGTTCCAGATGGCAGATGGAGTTAATCCGGACAAATGTGAGGTAATGCATTTTGGAAGGTCTAATGCAGGTAGGGAATATACAGTGAATGGTAGAACCCTCAAGAGTATTGAAAGTCAGAGAGATCTAGGTGTACAGGTCCACAGGTCACTGAAAGTGGCAACACAGGTGGAGAAGGTAGTCAAGAAGGCAAACAGCATGCTTGCCTTCATTGGCCGGGGCATTGAGTATAAGAATTGGCAAGTCATGTTGCAGCTGTATAGAACCTTAGTTAGGCCACACTTGGAGTATAGTGTTCAGTTCTGGTCGCCACACTACCAGAAGGATGTGGAGGCTTTAGAGAGGGTGCAGAAGAGATTTACCAGGATGTTGCCTGGTATGGAGGGCATTAGCTATGAGGATCAGTTGAATAAACTCAGTTTGTTCTCACTGGAACAACGGAGGTTGAGGGGCGACCTGATAGAGGTCTACAAAATTATGAGGGGCATAGACAGAGTGGATAGTCAGAGGCTTTTCCCCAGGGAATAGGGGTCAATTACTAGGGGGCATAGGTTTAAGGTGCAAGGGGCAAGGTTTAGAGTAGATGTACGAGGCAAGATTTTTACACAGACGGTAGTGGGTGCCTGGAACTCGCTGCCGGAGGAGGTGGTGGAAGCATGGACGATAGTGGCATTTAAGGGGCATCTTGACAAATATAAGAATAGGATGGGAATAGAGGGATACGGACCCAGGAAGTGTAGAAGATTGTAGTTTAGTCAGGCAGCATGGTCGGCACGGGCTCGGAGGGCCGAAGGGCCTGTTCCTGTACTGTACTTTTGTTTGTTCTTTGTTCTTGATTTAGATGTTTCAGGCGGGATAGAGGGGGATGTAAAAGGGGTGGAGGAGTTGCGCTACTGGTTAGGGAGAATATCGCAGCTGTGCTGTGGGAGGACACCTCAGAGGACAGCGAGGCTATATGGGTAAAGATCAGGAATAAGAAGGGTGCAGTCACAATGTTGGGGGTTTACTACAGGCCACTCAACAGCCAGCGGGAAATAGAGGAGCAGATAGGTATACAGATTTTGGAAAGGAGTAAAAGCAACAGGGTTGTTGTGATGGGAGACTTTCATTTCCACAATATTGACTGGGACTCACTTCGTGCTCGGGACTTGGACGGGGCAGAGTTTGTAAGGAGCATCCAGGAGGGCTTCTTAAAACAATATGTAGATAATCCAACGAGGGAAGGGCTGTACTGGACCTGGTATTGGGGAATGAGCATGGCCAGGTGGTAGAAGTTTCAGTAGGGGAGCATTTCGAGAACAGTGACCACAATTCAGTAAGTTTTAAAGTGCTGGTGGACAAAGATAAGAGTGGTCCTAGGGTGAATGTGCTAAATTGGGCGAAGGCTAATTATAACAATATTAAGCGGGAACTGAAGAACCCAGATTGGGGGTGGATGTTTGAGGGTAAATCAACATCTGACATGTGGGAGGCTTTCAAATGTCAGTTGAAAGGAATTCAGGACCGGCATGTTCCTGTGAGGAAGAAGGATAAATACAGCAAATTTCAGGAAACTTGGATAACGAGAAATATTGCAGGCCTCATCAAAAAGAAAAAGGAGGCATTTGTCAGGGCTAGAAGGCTGGGAACAGACGAAGCCTGTGTGGAATATTAGGAAAGTGGGAAGGAACTTAAGCAAGGAGTCAGGAGGGCTAAAAGGGGTCACAAAAGGTTATTGGCAAATAGGATTAAGCAAAATCCCACGTACACGTACATAAAAAGCAAGAGGGTAGCCAGGTAAAGGGTTGGCCCATTGAAGGACAGGGGAGGGGATCTATGTGTGGAGCCAGAGGAAATGGGCGAGGTACTAAATGAATATTTTGCATCAGTATTCACCAAAGAGAAGGAATGCTGAATATTGAAGGGTGTGTAGATAGCCTGGGTCACATTGAGATCCAAAAAGACGAGGTGTTGGGCGTCTGAAAAATATTAAGGTAGATAAGTCCCCAGGGCCTGATGGGATCTAACCCAGAATACTGAAGGAGGCAAGAGAGGAAATTGCTGAGTCCGTGACAGAAATCTTTGGATCCTCACTGTCTTCAGGTGATGTCCCGGAGGACTGGAGAATAGCCAATGTTGTTCCTTTGTTTAAGAAGGGGAGCAAGGATAATCCAGGGAACTACAGGTCGGTGACCTTACATCAGCGGTAGGGAAATTACTGGAGAGAATAATGGACGTATTAGCGAGAGGCAGCACGGTTTTGTGAAGGGGAGGTCGTGTCTCACTAACTTGATAGAGTTTTTCAAGGCGGTCACAAAGATGAATGATGCAGGTAGGGCAGTGGATGATGTCTATATGGACTTCAGTAAGGCCTTTGACAAGGTATCCATGGTAGACTGGTACAAAAGGTGAAGTCACATGGGATCAGAGGTGATCTGGCAAGATGGATACAGAACTGGCTAGGTCATAGAAGGCAGAGAGTAGCAATGGAAGGATGCTTTTCTAATTGGAGGGCTGTGACCGGTGGTGTTCCGCAGGGATCAGTGCTGGGACCGTTGCTGTTCATAGTATATATAAATGATTTGTAGGAAAATGTAACTGGTCTGATTAGTAAGTTTGCGGACAACACAATGGTTGGTGGAATTGCGGATAGCGTTGAGGACTGTCAGAGGATACAGCAGGATTTAGATTGTTTGGAGACTTGGGCGGAGAGATGGCAGATGGAGTTTAATCTGGACAAATGTGAGGTAATGCATTTTGGAAGGTCTAATACAGGTAGGGAATATACAGTGAATGGTAGAACCCTCAAGAGTATTGATAGTCAGAGAGATCTAGGTGACAGGTCCACAGGTCACTGAAAGGGGCAACACAGGTGCAGAAGGTAGTCAAGAAGTCATACAGCATGCTTGCCTTCATTGGCCGGGGCATTGAGTATAAGAATTGGCAAGTCATGTTGGGGCTGTATAGAACCTTAGTTACGCCACACTTGGAGTATAGTGTTCAATTCTGGTCGCCACACTACCAGAAGGATGTGGAGGCTTTAGAGAGGGTGCAGAAGAGATTTACCAGAATGTTGCCTGGTATGGAGGGCATTAGCTGTGAGGAGCGGTTGAATAAATTTGGTTTGTTCTCACTGGAACGACAGAGGTTGAGAGGTGACCTGATAGAGGTCTACAAAATTATGAGGGGCACAGACAGAGTGGATAGTCAGAGACTTTTTCCCAGGGGAGAGGGGTCAATTACTAGGAGGTTGGTTTACGGTGCGAAGGGCAAGGTTTAGAGTAGATGTACGAGTCAAGTTTTTACAGAGAGAGTAGCGGGAGCCTGGAACACGCTGCCGGAGGAGGTGGTGGGAGCAGGGACGATAGTGACGTTTCGGGGCATCTTGACAAATACATGAAAAGGATAGCAATAGAGGGATACGGACTCCGGAAGTGTGGAAAATTTTTGTTTAGACGGGCAGCATGGTCGGCACAGGCTTGGAGGGCCGAAGGGTCTGTTCCTGTGCTGTAGTTTTATTTGTTCTTTGTTCTTTGTTCCTCCTCATACGCCTCAGAAACCTCCTCTGATAGTGATGCAAACACTTCACTAGCTCTACCTACCAACTTTGTTTGAATCAGTAATACCCACATCTCCTATGGCCATTTCATTTGTTTAGCTACCTTCTCAAATGAAACGAAAAAGGCTTCTACCTCCTTCTCATCAAACCTTGGCAATGCGTGGACATACTTTAAATAGATCCCCACCAAGCCTTTGACTATGAAGCTCTTTCATTTTCAGAAGTTCAAACTCTTTCTCTCTTTCTCTGTCCTCTCACTCTTTCTTTTTCCTCTCTCTCTCTTTCTCTCTCTTTCTTTTTCCCTGATCTGTATTTCCCTTTCTCTTTCTTTTTGTTCTGCTAGGGCCATTCTTTCTTTTCTCCTTTCTTCTCTATTCTTTTCTTTTTCCTCGCTATCTCTTTCTCTCTCTTTTTCTTTTTCCCTGACATTTCTTAAAGTGACATTCCCGTGACAACCCAAATTGCCCTTGAATGACTTGCTAGGCTATTTCAGAGTGCAGTTAAGAGGGCAATGCTGTGGGTCTGGATGTGGAGATGCCGGCGTTGGACTGGGGTGAGCACAGTACGAAGTCTTACAACACCAGGTTAAAGTCCAACAGGTTTGTTTCGATGTCACTAGCTTTCGGAGCGTTGCTCCTTCCTCAGGTGAATGAAGAGGTATGTTCCAGAAACACACATATAGACAAATTCAAAGATGCCAAACAATGCTTGGAATGCGACCATTAGCAGGTGATTAAATCTTTACAGATCCAGAGATGGGGTAACCCCAGGTTAAAGAGGTGTGAATTACATCAAGCCAGGACAGTTGGTAGGATTACGCAGGCCAGTTGGTGGGGGATGAATGTAATGTGACATGAATCCCAGGTCCCGGTTGAGGCCGCACTCATGTGTGCGGAACTTGGCTACAAGTTTCCGCACGGCGATTCTGCGTTTTCGCGCGTCCTGAAGGCCGCCCTGGAGAACGCCCACCCGGAGACCAGAGGCCGAATGCCCCCGACTGCCGAAGTGTTCCCCGACTGGAAGGGAACACTCCCGCCCGGCGACTGTTGCGCGATGTCCGTTCATTCGTTGTCGCAGCGTCTGCATGGTCTCGCCAATGTACCACGCTTCGGGACATCCCCCCCTGCAGCGTATGAGGCAGACAACGCCGGCCGAGTCGCACGAGTACGTACCGCATACCTGGTGGGTGGTGTTCTCACGTGTAATAGTGGTATCCATGTCGATGATCTGGCACGTCTTGCAGAGATTGCCATGGCAGGGTTGTGTGGTGTCGTGTCTGGAGTAACATGTCGGCCAGACCAGATAAGGATGTCCTTCCCTAAAGGGCTTTAGTGAACCAGAGGAGGTTTAATGACAATCAACAATGATTTCAGTCATCATTAGACTTGTGATTCCTGTTCTTTTATTCATAATTATTCAAAATAATTCCATCTGCCCGTGGTGGGATTCAAACTCAGTTTCCCCACATTACCCTGGGGCTCTGGATTACTCGTCCGGTGAAAATACCACAGCGTCACCACCTCACCTTGAATCAACTTCCATCACCCCATCAGACATTGCACTCAGAGCATAACAACTTACTCTGTAGAAAAATATTCTCCTTATCGCCAATTATCTAAAGTCTGTGTCCTCTGGTTTCTGACCAGCATGTCAGTGAAACCAGTTTCCCTGCTCAGCTTATTCCTATGATACCTGGGGGGGGTGAGGAACTAATTACTAGATGCAAATGCTGAACAAGGTGAAAGATAACAGTGATTTTGGCAGGCCAGTGATTATTTTGGCACAAGGGAATGCAAACATTGGGTAATAAAAGGAACTGTAAATTATGGCTTTTAAAATGATAAAAGGATTATAATGGATACACATTCGAAAAGTTGCAATTTCACTGGAGCAATTCAGTCTGAATAATTAGAGGTTCTGAAAATGAATTGAACAAAATATATGAGGATTCCCTGATCATCAGCGCAGTCCTACTCTCATTTTCCTTTTTCCCTATTTTCTTTTCCTCAGTTTCATAAAGGGACATCCAGGGTTAAAGTAAAAGATCGCAGTCTTGACCTGAGAAACCAGGGGCGAAATTCTCCTACCCGCCCCGCCACATTTCTGCCCCGACCGGCCGGCGGGAGTCTCCGTAACACCGGCCGGTCAATGGGGTTTCCCATTGTGGGGCAGCCCCACGCCGTCGGGAAACCCCCGGGCGCCGGCAAAACGGAGACTCCCGCCGGCGGAGAATGACGCCCCAGAAGTCTCCTAACTCTCAGCCACATGCCGTCTTTTTATCCCTTTCCTATCCATTTTCCTCAGTGGCTTAATAATAACCTTTATTGTCACAAGTAGGCTTACATTAACACTGCAATGAAGTTACTGTGAAAAGCCCCTAGTTGCCACATTCCAGGGCCTGTTCGGGGACACAGATGGATAAATTACCTAACAGCGAGATTTTTGGGACTTGTGGGAGGGAACCGGAGCACCCGGAGGAAACCCACCCAGACGTGGGGAGAACGCAGACTCCGCACAGTGACCCAAGCCAGGTATCGAACCTGGGACCCTGGAGCTGTGAAGCGACAGTGCTACCACTGTGCTACCGTGCAGCCCTTTTGCTTTGAAAGTTCAATGTGATTTACTAAAATAAATCAAATTAGAGTGAGGAAAGAATTGTCCACCTTTCTCTCTATTTATGTGTCTTGTGTGTTGGATATTAAAATCTCTGTCCTACCCCATGTCCGTGTGGGTTTCACCCCCACAACCCAAAGATGTACAGGTTAGGTGGATTGGTAAAGCTAAATCGCCCCTTAATTGGAAAAAAATAATTGGGTACTCTAAATTTTTTTTTTTAAATCCCTGTCCTAATCAAGGGGCTGTTAAGCAGAGGGCTAATTTGCTGGCTGTGAAAGCAGACCAAGGCAGGCCAGTATGGTTCAATTCCCGTACCAGCCTCCCCGAACAGGCGCCGGAATGTGGCGACTAGGGGCTTTTCACAGTAACTTCATTTGAAGCCTACTTGTGACAATAAGCGATTTTCATTTCATTTCATTTTCGAAAAGAAGGACAAATCCAATCCGGCCAAATGCTGCTCCATCAGTCAACTCCCAATCATCAGCAAAGTGATGAAGGTTATTGGCCACAATGTATCATGCTGTACTTCATCACCAAGATCCTGTTCAGCAATGCTCAGTGTGGGTTCTCCCAGGCCCACTCAGCTCTAGACCTCATTATAGCCCTGGTACAGATTATTTTTTAATTCATTTTTACAGGCTGTAGGCTTCGCTGGCTGGGCCTAGAGAAAGTGGTGGTGAGCTGCCTTCTTGATCCGCTGCAGTCCATGTGGTGTAGGTACACCCACTATGCTACTACGGAGGGAGTTCCAGGATTTTGACCCCGCGCCTGTGAAGGAACGGTGAAATATTTCCAAGTTAGGATGGTGAGTGACTTGCAGAGGAACTTTCAGGTGGTGGTATTCCCATGTATCTGCTGCCCTTGTCCTTCTCTGGGGCTGGTTTAGCACAGTGGGTTAAACAGCTGGCTTGTAAAGCAGAACAAGGCCAGCAGTGCGGGTTCAATTCCCGTACAAGCCTGCCTGAACAGGCGCCGGAATGTGGCGACTAGGGAGTTTTTCATTTGAAGCCTACTTGTGACAATAAGTCATTTTCATTTTATTTCTCGATGGTTGTGATTGTGGGTTTGGAAGGTGCTGCAGAAGGAACCTTGGTGACTGTGGTAAACCACTGTGTTCCTATATTAAGGATTGTACGGTAGAACCTGCACTTCGGGTTCACCTGGGCCCCTGCATGCTAGCTCCGCCCAGGAGCCGGGTTATAAATATGCGTGGCCTTCAGCTCGCAGCCATTTCGTCAGCTGCTGCAGGAGGTCACACTTCAGATACTAATAAAGCCTCAGTTTGAATTCAACTTCGTCTCCAGCCAAACTGATCATTCCTCAGTGACTTCCTGCAGTGCATCTTGTACACACGGCTGCTACTGTGGTAGGAATGTTTGTGGAAGGGGTAGCAATCAAGCAGGCTGCTTTGTCCTGGATGGTGCCAAGGTTCTTGAGTGTTGTTGGAGATGCTTTCATCATGGCACGTGGAGAGTATTCCATCACACTCCTGCCTTGCGTCTTCTAAGTAATGGACAGGCTTTGGGGAGTCAGGAGACAAGTTACTTGCTGTCGGATTTCTAACCTCTGATTTGCTTTCATAGCCACAGTATTTATATAGTTAGTCCAGGTCAGTTTCTGGTCAATGGTAACCCCCAGGCTGTTGATAGTGGGAGATTCAGTGATGGTAATGTCATTGAATATCGATATGGGCAGAAGATCTAAATTCCAAAGTTGAACCTAAATTTGTTAACAACCCCACGCTGATGTTAAATCAATAGCATCCCAAAATCCACAACGGTAACTTGGAGCAACTGTTTTTGGTGGGGTATATTTTCAATATGTGAATCAGGGAGCAATAGTCCAGTCATTGTGTGAACAATGAATAAAGAATATTTATTTACTTAAAAGAAACAAAATACATGGCAGGAAGGACTATAATACCCTGGAACATTTAATAATATTGATGGCTACACACACACAATATAACATGTAATTATTACCCCTTGATTCCCAACTACCTACATTCCCTGAGCTCCGAGATGCCCCTTTATTCCCAAACAATATCCAATATTATATAACTCTAAACTATCCAGTGATAGTTACCACGCACAGATTATTTGCCAGGTTTGGGAAAATCGTCATCAATTTCAGTGAAGGGGAAATCTGCTACTTCTTTGCGGGAGACAGTTTCTGCAGGCTGTGATGATAGCCATTTCTGTGTCTTTCTCCAGTCATTGTGCTATGGATATTTCATTATTTTCATTTGATATTATCCACTCTGTGGAATTGGATTTTAGCATTTACGTGTCAATTTCCTTATCTCTCCCCTTTGAAGTTAACTCTTCTATACCCCATTGTTTTCCTCTAGTCACAGAGGTAAACATTTGCTTTTCTCACTGATGCACTAATCTGCATCTCAAAATCTCATCAGACAGTTGCCCTTATCAACTCCCAATTTTATTTTGTCCTGATTTATTTTATCTTAATTTTCCCCAATTCGTAACACGTTCCCTATTTTAAAAAAATTAAAGGTCTTAATTTAAGATAATTTCGTTTCTCAAGCATTTCATATCAGTCGTACCTTATCAAACATTACAAAGATGTAAAAAACATGCATTAAAATAAAATGTAACACAAATTATTTACACAGAAGATTCCTAATAGTCTTTTTTACACTCGTGACATGGCATCAATAATTACATTTTCTCTCTGGGCCACATGAATGATTGTCAAATTAAATGGTTCCAGAAATAAACTCCACCTAAATAACCTAGTGTTCCGAATTTGAAACATTTCCAGACGTTTTTGTGTATTATGGTCTGTACATATAATTGTTTCTGCAAAATTACTGACAACTTAAATGGGTGGCACGGTAGCACAGTGGTTAGCACTGATGCTTCACAGCGCCAGGGACCCAAGTTCGATTCCTGCTTCGGTTACTGTCTGTGCAGAGTCTGCACGTTCTCCTCATGTCTGCGTGGATTTCCTCCAGGTCCCTAAAGATGCGCTTGTTAGGTGAATTGGACATTCTGAATTCTCCCTCCATGTAGCCTAACAGGTGCCGTACTGTGGCGGCTAGAGAATTTTCACAGTAACTTCATTGCAGAGTTAATGTAAGCCTACTTGTGACACTAATAAAGATTATAAATTCTCAAAATGTTGTAATACCAATACCAATTGGAGAATACTTCTGTTGATAAGGATTTAATTGTTTTGATTATTACCCCATAGGCTTCTCAATTCAAAGTTATTCTTTCTGTAACAACAAAGCCAAGGTCACTAGCATCCTCGGCCAGTTTAAATTGTTTATCATAATTCATGACTAGATTAGCTTCTTTAAATGTTCAAACTGTTCTTTTATGCGTTGCAGACGTTCCTCCCAACTTCAACTAAACACCACTAAATCGTCAACATGCACTGCACTCTGATTCAGTCCCTGAATAACTTTATTCATTCGTCTCTGAAATGTTGTGTTCTTCATCCCGAACGGCATAACTTTAAATTGATTAAGTCATTTGGTGTCACGATCACGAATGCTGAACTATCCTTTTCCCTCTCGAACAAAGGGACTTTCCACTATCCCCTTAGCAAGCCTATTTTTGTGATTTGGTTTAGACTGTCCAACTCTTTTGATGCAATCCTCCACCATGGTATCAGAGATTTGTGCACAAGCAGTTGGAGAGAACACATCCACATCCGGAGTGAAACACAGCCGGAGTGAGTGTGGGTATTGGGAATTTGAAACAGAGTGGGAATTCGCTGCAGAGCGGGAAGAGGTGCTTTTTGCTTTTCCACCTTGCTTTGTTACTTTTGAAATCTTCAGTGAGTGGATATCTTTAGTTCAAGCAAGTTGATTAAATTACAGCAGAAAGATTAGAGATAAAGCAGTTGTATCAGGTCTGGGATTGTAATACCTTTCTTAAGACTTATAACCCCAACCGGCTTGTCATTTAACCCCCAGCATAATGATCTGGTGTGGTCCAGTGTATTACAATGAAAGTATCTAACTTTCCCCCATCTCTGATTCCCTCAGAACCATCTTTTTTACTTTGAGGTGAAGTCTCCCTGGAATTTTAACCACTTCTCCCTTGCTTGACTGTCTTTACTCACAGAGTCTGAATTTCTATCTTTCTCAGATTTAAAGTTGTGTCAAAAAAAGGCTTTGGCCTATGAACTAATTCATAGGAATCAGCAAACCCTGTGGCTTGCCCCACAGTTTTAACTATTTGTTCCTCCACATGAGGTCTAATGACTGCAGGAAATGAATCCTTGAATTATTTCAGCAGAATTACATCTCGAAGAGCCTCATAGGTATCTTCTATTTTTAATGCTATCACCTATCAAAATTACTTTGCTTCACCCTTTCAAATTCAGTATATGTTTGTCCAGATTGTTTTCTTGCATTCAAAACTTTTGTCTGTAAGCCTCTGGTACTACTTCATAAGCATTCAATATCAATTTCTTCACTGTATCATACTCTCCAGTCCTTTCCTCTGACAAAGATGCATAGACTTCATTAGCCTTACCTATCAGTTTACTCTGTAATAGCAGCAAATATCTTGTGGCCATTTCATTTGTCTCACTACTTTCTCAAATGAATTAAAAATGCTTCAACATGCTTTTCGTCAAATTTTGGAAGTGCCTGTACAAATCTAAACATCTCACCACCAAGTTCATGTCCAGAACAACTTCCTCCCTCACCCTGCTCTAATGCCTCTGGTTTATCTGCCTGCAATTTAAATTAAAATTCTCTCTTTCCCCTTTTCTCTTTCTGCCATTGCTAACTTCTCCATTTCCAATTTCCTTTGAAACATTTTCTCTCTTTGCCATATTTTTCTTGCATTTCTAGCTTCTTCATTTCTATTTCATTTTGTAATTGAATTTTAGACAAATCAATTGCCTCACATTCTGAAGAACGGCAATCCTTGCAATTTTAAATGTTTTGCTATATGTTCAATAATCTCAGCTTTCCTTAACCCTGCAGCGCAGTCAGATCATCAAGAGATTTGCCTTGCTACTGGAGGAATCAACATCTTTGTCCAAGTCAATGATGATTGATTTGTTATGTTTTCGGTGTAACATAAGCGGCTTCCTTGTGGTGCACTTGACAAAGGAAGGTTCAGACGTGGAGATAACTTCAATATGTTTACTAAACTATTTACACTTCTATTACTCGGGTTCGACACTACAGCTAATCCTACTATAGCTACCCAGACTGACTAACCAGTTGCTGCAATCCACGTGGTGGGTGTAATATTGAATCAACCCTGTGTCTCTACTCACTGACTGTCTCCACTGGAAAGAGGCAGATCATGTGTGTGGTGTCCTTTATATATATGGGTTGGTGTAATGCCCCCCTGTGGTTGTGTCACCTCTGTGTGTATCATGAATGTCCATTGGTCGTGTCCTATCTAACTGATCTATTGGTTGAGTGTGTGTGTGTGATGTTTCTGGTGCTCCTTCTAGTGTCTAGCTAGCCTACATGCATTTACATTGATGCACATCACCACAATGATGATGAACTGACGGTTAATATGTACAGCAATATGTACCATATACAAGATGCACTGTAGCAACTTATCAAGCCTCCTTCAACAGCAACTTCTACATGACCTCTACCACTCAAAAGAATCAGAGCAACAAAGCATGGGTACACATCAGCTGCTAATTCCCTTCCAAGTCGCGCATCACCCTGACTTAGAATTATATTGCTGTTCCTTCATTGTCACTGGGTAAAATTCTGGAACTCTTTTTATAAAAGCACTGAGGGTGCACCCACACCAGTTGGACTGTAGCAGTTTAAGAAGCCATCTCACCACCACCTTCTTAAGGACAATGAATGCTGGCCTTGTCAGTGACATTCCCATCCCCTGAATGAATAAATTTAAACATAAATGACTGCCAACTTCCAGCTCTGTTACATTGACAGTCTCAGTATCAGCTCACTCCATCTGCAGTAGAAAGCCTCAAACTGGCCCACGTCACCTTGAGACTGTCAATGCTTTTCTGGCCATTTTCTCCTCACCCTAAACTTTAGCTCATTGCAAATTCTGCTGCCCACCACGGCCCTAATCCACACCAAGTCCGGTGTTACACGTCCTCTCATGTGAATATGAAAGATTCCTTGGCACTATTTCACAAGGGGAGTTATCTTTGGTGTCCTAGTCAATAGTTATCTCTCAATCAGCATCACAAAACCAGATTATCTGGTCATCAGATTACTGTTTTGGGAAGCTTGCCCTGCACAAATTATCTCCTATGATTCCTGCACAGCAACAGTGTCAACACTTCAAAAGTACTTCATTCATTCTAAGGGTTGGTGTCCTGTGGTCATGAAAGGCAAAATATAAATGCTGTTTAAAAAAAAGTATTTTATAACAAACATGTATCAAAACAGGTTATTGTAAAGAAACATACTTTCCAGCAATCAACTATATAGTCTGTACAGATTCTTTTCACCCCCGCACCCCCTGCAACGAACAGCTCCGGGGCTGGTTTAGCACAGGGCTAAATCGCTGGCTTTGAAAGCAGACCAAAGCAGGCCAGCAGCACGGTTCAATTCCCGTACAGCCTCCCCGAACAGGCACCGGAATGTGGCGACTAGGGGCTTTTCACAGTAAATTCATTTGAAGCCTACTTGTGACAATAAGCAATTTTCATTTTCATTTCATTTCAAGCACGGTCACAAACACCCCTCACCTTTTCTCAAACCCCCCGTGCTGAGCCTATTAACTCATACTTTATCTTCTCCAACCGCAGGAAGTCGTACAGGTCACCCAACCAAGTCGCTACCCCCGGTGGCGATGCTGATCGCCACTCCAGTAAAATTTGCCGCTGTCCAATCAGAAAGGCGAAGGCCACGGCATCAGCCTTCCTCCTCTCCATGAGCTCTGGCTTCTCTGAAACCCCAAATATCACCACCAAAGGGTCCGGGTCCACCTCCTCCTCCACTATCCTGGCTAAGACTGCGAACATTCCCACCGAGAATCTTCCCAATTCTTCGCAACCCCAAAGCATGTGCGTGGGATTCGTTGGCCCCCGCCCACACCTCACACCCATCTGCTACCGCCTGAAAGACCTTATCATTCTTGACCGAGGCATGTGTACCCTGTGCACCACCTTAAACTGTACCAGGCTCATCCTTGCACAAGAGGAGGTCCCGTTTACCCTATGCAGTGCCTCACTCCATACTCCCCAATAGATCTCCCCTCCCAACTCTGCTTCCCATTTCTCCTTGGGATCTTCACCATCCGCTCGCCTCCCTGCTCCCCCAGCCACTTGTGTATATATCCCCAATTCTTCCCTCCCATCCACATCCGGAAGCAGCAGTCGCTCCAGCAGGGTGTATTCCGAGAACCTGGGGAACCCCCTCCAGACCTTTCGTGCAAAGTCCCTAACCTGTAGATAGCTGAACTCACTCCCCACTCGGAAGCTCTACCCTCTCCTTTAGCTCCTCCAGACTGGTGAACCCTTCCTCCAAATGCAGATCACTCACCTTGACCAGCCCCACTGTGATGAACGGTTACTGCCTTGTCATCATGTAAGGTTATGTCCCCTTTAAGACCGGGCTTGGAACCCTGGGGACTCCGCCTCTGGCTCCGCCCATCTGTGAGCCATATATAAGGGGCTGCCTTGTGGGCTGTGCAGCAGTTAGCACACGTCTCGGCTCTAGCACAGTTCTTAGTCTATTAAAGCCTTCTTTACCGTTTACACTCTAAGCATCGTTATTGAGGGTACCTCAATTTAATGGACTAAACTAGATCAGGATGGACGCAGGCCTAAAACCAGAGAAGCTCAATCTGGAAGCACGGACACCGGAGGCAAAGGAAATGTTTTAATACTGGCTGAGGTGCTTCGAGGCTTACCTGGACTCCACAGAGATTCCCATCCTGGGGCCAAGCAAGCTGAGCCTACTCCACACCCGGGTGAGTCACAGAATCTCCGCCACGCTCGAAAAGGCGACGACTTATGAAGAGGTGGTCGAGTTACTCTGCAAGCGGTTTGTCAAACCCATCAACGAGGTACACACCAGGCATCTACTCTCTACCTGCCGGCAGCACTCGGGGCAATCGCTAGACAAATTCGTCAACAAACTCACCGCGCTTGCTAGGGACTGTGACCATCAGGATGTGACAGGGGAAGTCCATATGAACCTGCACATCAGAGACGCTTTCGTGTCCGGCATCCGCTCAACCTACATCCGGCAGCGACTGCTCGAAAACGGGGCAAAAGACCGCCAGGACACGCTAACGCTCGCCTCCTCGCTGGAGGTGGCCCGACATAACTTGGGTACGTACCCCGCGGACTCTGCGAGCCCCCCCGGACTTCCTCAGACTCAGCCATATTACAGGCCTGCGCCACGCGGCGACCCGCTCACCATGGGGGCACACCGTGCTACTTCTGCGGACAGGGCCAGCATCCACGCCCACGCTGCCCAGCCCGCTCCGCGATCTGCAGCGACTGCGGGAAGAAGGGGCATTTTGCGAGGGTCTGCCTGGCCAGACCCAGGGGCGAGAAAAACAAAGAACAGCCGGCCCGAAAATCAGGTTCTCAGGCCCGCAGGCCTCGCAATGCGGCTGCGCACCGACCCGACACGCCCCCTTCTGACACGTCATCAGCCTCGTGCGAATCATGGGAGCGGCCATCTTGTCGGCGACCATCTTCTCGACCCGACACGTGCGACCGACGGCGGCGGCCATTTTACGAGTCCGACTCGGCTGAGGACTCGGACTACCCGCGAGTGGGTACGATCACCCTCGACCAAACTCGGCCAAAACACCTGCAAAACTCTATGATGCAGGTCCAGGTCAACGGGCGCAACACTGCATGCCTCTTCGACTCCGGGAGCACGGAGAGCTTTATCCATCCAGAAATGGTAAGGCGCTGCTCCCTGCGCACCCATCCCGCATCCCAAACCATAGCCCTCGCATCAGGGTCCCACTCAGTACAAATCAAGGGGTACTGTATTACGGGTCACTCGATCCAGGGCGCCAAATACACCCGTTTCAAATTTTATATCCTTCCCCACCTCTGCGCCCCCCTGCTGCTCGGACTGGATTTCCAGTGCAGCCACCGAAGCCTGACACTGAAGTTCAGCGGACCCTTGCCCCCACTCACGGTATGCTGCCTTGCGACACTGAAAGTCGCACCCCCCTCGCTATTCGCGAACCTCACTCCCGACTGTAAGCCAGTCGCCACCAGGAGCCGGCGCTACAGTGCCCAAGATATGACTTTTATCAAGTCAGAGGTCCAGCGTTTACTGGGAGAGGGGGTCATCGAGACTAGCAACAGCCCTTGGAGAGCACAAGTGGTGGTAGTCCGGTCCGGGGAGAAGAAACGGATGGTCGTGGATTATAGCCAGACCATAAACCGATACACGCAGCTTGATGCGTACCCCCTTCCTCGCATCGCGGAACTGGTAAATCGGATCGCCCATTACCGAGTCTTTTCCACGGTCGACCTCAAATCCGCCTACCACCAGCTCCCCATCCGACCAAAAGACAGCCCCTATACTGCTTTTGAAGCAGCCGGCCGGCTCTTCCACTTCCTCAGGGTCCCCTTCGGTGTCACAAATGGGGTCTCCGTCTTTCAAAGGGCGATGGACCAAATGGTGGACCAGTACGGTTTGCGGGCTACATACCCGTACTTGGACAATGTCACCATCTGCGGCTATGAACAGCAGGACCATGACGCTAATCTCGAAAAGTTCCTCCAGACAGCCCGAGCCCTTAACCTGATCTATAACGAGGACCAATGCGTTTTCCACACCACCCGGCTAGCCATCCTCGACTATGTCGTGGAAGACGGGGTCCTAGGTCCCGACCCCGACCACATGCGCCCCTTTAAGGAACTCCCTCAACCCCGCAGCCTCAAGGCCCTCAAACGGTGCTTGGGGCTTTTCTCTTATTACGCCCAGTGGGTCCCCAAGTATGCGGACAAAGCCCGCCTACTCATAAAGACCACCATTTTTCCCCTCTCGGCTGAGGCTCAATTGGCCTTCAACCGCATCAAGGCCGACATCATCAAGGCCGCTATGCACACGGTGGACAAAACCATTCCTTTCCAGGTATAGAGCGATGCATCAGCCATCGCCCTGGCTGCTACCCTCAATCAGGAAGGCAGACCAGTAGCGTTCGTCTCCCGAACCCTCACCGCCTCCGAGGTTCGACACTCTGCAGTTGAAAAGGAGACACAAGCCATTGTGGAGGCTGTGCGGTGCTGGAGACACTACCTCGCCGGTCGGAGGTTTACCCTCGTCACCGACCAACGGTCAGTCGCCTATATGTTCGATAACACGCAACGGGGCAAAATGAAAAATGATAAAATTTTGAGGTGGAGGATCGAACTCTCCACCTACACGAATGATATCAAGTATCGTCCAGGGGAGTTCAACGAGCCCCCAGATGCCCTATCCCGCGGCACATGTGCCAACGCGCAGGACGACCGCCTGCAAGCCATCCACAATGACCTCTGCCACCCGGGGGTTACCCGGCTCGTCCATTTTATCAAGTCCCACAACCTACCTTACTCAACCAAGGAGGTCAAGGCCATGGTCAGGGCCTGACAGATCTGTGCGGAGTGCAAACCGCACTTCTACCGGCCAGACAAGGTTCGGCTCGTGAGGCCTCGGGTGCCTTTGAGCGACTGAGCGTGGACTTCAAGGGGCCCCTCCCGTCCACCAATTGTTATGCCTATTTCCTCACCGTTATCGATGAATTCTCCCGTTTCCCATTCGCCATTCCCTGCCCCAACATGACCTCAGTCACCGTGATTAAGGCACTGCACAGCATCTTCACTCTGTTCGGTTTCCCCGCTTTTATCCACAGCGACCGGGGTACATTGTTCATGAGCGATGAACTGCGTCAGTATCTGCTCAGCAAAGGCATCGCCTCGAGCAGAACGACCAGTTATTTATTTAAAAAATATATATATTTATTAAAGTTTTTAACACAATTTTTCTCCCTTACAAACAATAACCACCCCCCACCCCCCTAAACAAAAAAAAAAAGAAACAAGAAATCGCGCGGAGCAAGATATATACATGGCAAAATAGTATATTTACATAGCTTTGTACACTGGCTCTCTCCCGTACGTGCCAGTTTTCCCGACTCTTCATGTTATCTCTTGCTCATCCACCCCCCCCCAGGCAGCTCCCCCTCCCCTCCCTCCCCAGACGTCCCCTCCCCCCCCCCCCCCCCCAGGTTGCTGCTGCTGCTGACCGACCTTCCTCTAATGCTCCGCGAGATAGTCTAGGAACAGTTGCCACCGCCTGTAGAACCCCTGCGCAAACCCTCTCAAGGCGAACTTAATCCTCTCCGACTTTATGAACCCAGCCATATCGTTTATCCAGGCCTCCACGCCGGGGGGCTTCGCCTCCTTCCACATTAGCAAGATCCTTCGCCGGGCTACTAGGGACGCAAAGGCCAGAATACTGGCCTCTTTCGCCTCCTGCACTCCCGGTTCGTCCACTACTCCGAATATTGCTAGCCCCCAGCTTGGCTTGACCCGGACTTTCACCACCTGAGATATTGCTCCCACCACTCCTCTCCAGAACCCCTCCAGTGCCGGGCATGATCAAAACATATGGACATGGTTCGCCGGGCTCCCTGAGCACCTTCCACATCTGTCCTCTACCCCAAAGAACCTGCTCAACCTCGCCCCCGTCAGGTGAGCTCTGTGATACCTTAAATTGTATCAGGCTGAGCCTGGCACACGAGGAGGAGGAATTAACCCTACCTAGGGCATCCGCCCACAGACCTTCCTCGATCTCCTCCTCCAGCTCCTCCTCCCATTTACCCTTCAACTCTTCTACCAGCGCTTCCCCCTCTTCTTTCATCTCCTGGTGTATTTCCGACACCTTGCCCTCCCCGACCCATGCGCCCAAGATCACCCTGTCTTGAATTTCTTGTGCCGGGAGCAACGGCAATTCCCTCACCTGTCGCCTCACAAAAGCCCTCACCTGCATATATCGAAAGGCATTTCCCGGGGGTAACTCAAACTTCTCCTCCAGTGCCCCTAGGCTCGCAAACGTTCCGTCAATGAACAGGTCCCCCATTCTTCTGATCCCCGCCCGATGCCAGCTCTGGAACCCCCCGTCCATCTTCCCCGGAACAAACCGGTGGTTACCCCTGATCGGGGACCACACCGATGCTCCCATTGCAGCCCTGTGCCGTCTCCACTGGCCCCAGATCCTTAGCATTGCCGCCACCACCGGGCTCGTGGTATACTTTGTCGACGAGAGCGGCAGCGGTGCTGTCACCAACGCCCCCAGACTCGTTCCTTTGCAGGACGCCATCTCCATCCTCTTCCATGCCACCCCCTCTCCCCCCATAACCCACTTGCGGATCATCGACACATTTGCTGCCCAGTAGTAGCTCCCCAGGTTTGGCAGTGCCAACCCTCCTCGGTCCCTACTGCGTTCCAGGAACCCTCTCCTTACTCTCGGGGTCTTATTCGCCCACACAAACCCCATAATACTCCTGCCTACTCTCTTAAAAAAGGCCTTAGTGATCACGATGGGAAGGCACTGAAACACAAACAAAAACCTCGGAAGGACCACCATTTTGACCGATTTCACTCTACCCGCCAGCGAGAGCGGTAGCATGTCCCATCTTTTAAAATCCTCCTCCATTTGCTCCACCAACCTCGTCAGATTCAGTTTATGTAGGGCCCCCCAACTCCTGGCTATCTGGATCCCAGATACCGAAAGCTCCCCTCCGCCCTCCTCAGCGGTAGGTCCCCTATCCCTCTTTCTTGGTCCCCCGCCTGTAATACAAAGAGCTCACTCTTCCCTACATTGAGCTTATAGCCCGAAAACTCCCCAAACTCCCTTAGGGTCCGCATGACCTCCACCATCCCCTCCATTGGATCCGCCACGTACAGCAACAGGTCATCCGTATATAGCGACACCCGATGCTCTTCTCCCCCTCGGACCACCCCCCTCCATTTATTAGACTCCCTCAATGACATGGCCAATGGTTCGATCGCCAATGCGAACAACAGGGGGGACAGGGGGCACCCCTGCCTCGTCCCTCGGTACAGTCGAAAGTACTCCGACCTCCGCCGGTTCGTCACTACACTTGCCATCGGGGCTCTGTAAAGGAGCTTAACCCAACTGATAAACCCTCCCCCGAACCCAAACCTACGCAGCACCTCCCAGAGGTACTCCCACTCTACTCGGTCAAAGGCCTTCTCCGCGTCCATAGCTGCCACTATCTCCACTTCTCCCTCCACCGATGGCATCATTATCACGTTTAAGAGCCGCCGCACATTGGTGTTTAGCTGCCTACCCTTTACAAATCCTGTCTGGTCCTCGTGAATCACCCCCGGGACACAGTCCTCGATCCTCGTGGCCAGCACTTTTGCCAGCAACTTTGCATCCACATTAAGGATGGAGATCGGCCTGTACGATCCACATTGCAGTGGGTTCTTGTCCCGCTTTAGGATCAAAGAAAGTGTCGCTTCCGACATCGTCGAAGGTAGGGTCCTCTCCTCTCTTGCCTCATTAAAGGTCCTCACTAGTAGCGGGGCCAACAGGTCTACGTACTTCCTGTAGAACTCCACCGGGAACCCTAGAGGACCTGTTTTTTAATTTGAATCCTAGCTCTTTATAATCTCTAAACAGGTCCTCTTTTCTAAACTTGCCTATGTTGTTGGTACCGACATGGACCACAACAACTGGATCCTCCCCCTCCCTCTCCAGTATCCTTTCAAGCCGGTCAGAGATGTCCTGCACCCTAGCACCGGGCAGGCAACATACCATGCGGGACTCTTTATCCTGCTCACAAAGGATACTATCTATCCCCCTGATAATAGAATCCCCTACAACTACAACTTGCCTATTTACTCCCTCCCGTTGAATGGCCTGCTGAACCATGGTGCCTTGGTCAGCTGACTCATCCTTCCTGCAGCCCTGTTCGCCATCCACACAGGGAGCAAGTGCCTCGTACCTGTTGGACAGGTTCAAGGGCTGAGGCTCCTGAGTTCCTGACTGCTGGTTCCCTTTACCTGCCTGACTTGCAGTCACACCCTGCTGTCCCTGGCCACTGGCAGGATTTAAACTACTTACTCTGACAGGTGTGACTGCCTCCTGAAACACAGTGTCCAGGTAAGTCTCCCCCTCCCGGATGTGCCTCAGTGTTTGAAGCTCAGACTCCAGCTCATCAACTCTGAGCCGGAGCTCTTCGAGCAGCCAACACTTACTGCAGATGTGGTCGCTGCAGCTCGCAATGGGATCTGCCAGCTCCCACATCAAGCAGCTCAAGCACATCACCTGACCAGCCATCACTAATTAATTAATTTGTTTAATTTAAGTTTACCATCTCGGAGGCGTTGAGGGTACGGGAAAAAAATGCTCCTGGCCTGCCCGCCTGGTTAAGGGTGGCGGCGAGGGCGACTTCTGACGCATCGCTCTCCACCTGGAAGGGGACGGACACGTCCACCGCACGCATCGTGGCTTTGGCAATAACTGCCTTGATGCGGCTGAAGGCCTGGCGGGCCTCAGCTGCCAGTGGGAAGGTGGTAGCCTTGATCAGTGAGTGGGCTTTGTCCGCATAGTTGGGGACCCACTGGGCGTTAAGGAAAAGAATCCGAGGCACCTTTCAGGGCCTTGGGGCAGTGGGGGAGGGGGAGTTGCATGAGGGGGAGTTGCAGGAGGGGGCGCATACGGCTGGGGTCGGGCCCTAGAACACCGTTTTCCACGACGTCGCCGAGGAAGGGTAGTCTGGTTGTGCGGAAAACACATTTCTCCTTGTTATAAGTGAGGTTGAGGGCTTGGGCGGTTTGGAGAAATTTCTGGAGGTTGGCGTCGTGGTCCTGCTGGTCGTGGCCGCAGATGGTGACGTTGTCCAAGTACGGAAATGTGGCCCGCAGCCCGTACTGGTCCACCATTCGGTCCATCGTTCTTTGGAAGACCGAGACCCCGTTTGTGACGCCGAGGGGAACCCGGAGGAAGTGGAAGAGGCGGCCGCCTGCCTCAAAGGCCGTGTAGTGGCGATCTTCCGGGCGGACTTGGAGCTGGTGGTATGCAGACTTCAGATCCACCGTGGAGAACACCCGGTAGTGCGTGATCTGATTGACCATGTCTGCTATCCGGGGAAGGGGGTACGCATCGAGGTGCGTGTACCGGTTTATGGTTTGGCTGTAGTCTACAATCATCCGGTTCTTTTCCCCGGTCCTGACGACCACCACCTGAGACGGCCAGAGGCACCCCCTCAGAAGGACAGAAAATGCATCTCCTGCACTCAAGGGTCAGCCCTGGGATCTACACCCTTATCGAGGAGGCGGAGGACTATGATGCCGCGATCGAACTGTTAAAAGGACATTATATCCGCCCTGTAAATCAGGTCTACGCACGCCACCTGCTTGCAACTAGACGGCAAAGCCCCGGGGAATCGTTGGAGGATTTCTACCGGGCGCTACTGGTGCTGGGCCGAAACTGTGGCTGCCCGCAAGTTTCGGGGAGTGAACACACGGAACTTTTAATCAGGGATGCCTTCGTAGCAGGTATGAGCTCCTCAGAGATCCGCCAAAGACTCCTAGAAAAGGACACCCTGGGACTTAGAGAGGCACGGGCCCTGGCAGGGTCCATGGACGTAGCCTCCCAAAACGCGCAGTTCTATGTGCCCGACCGCGTGGCGGCCCACTGGGCTGCGTGGCACCACGCAGCAGCAGCCCCACAGACCTTCCCCGTGTCCCCGCAGGCCTGCGCTGCGAGATGGCCCGCTAATGCCGCCGGGCCCCGCTGTTTCTTCTGCGGGCAGGCGAATCACCCCGCCCGCACTGCCCGGCCCGCACCGCCACCTGCAAAGGGTGCGGCAAGAAGTGCCACTTTGTGGGGGTCTGCCAGGCCCGCGCTGTGGCCGCGGTCTCCAGCGACTCCGGACCGCTGCAGCAACTCCCCCTTCAGGCCCCGACCGGCCTGCGCTCACCGCCACCCCCCTATCCTCGGGCTACGTGCGACCCACGGGCGTGGCCATCTTGAACCCGAACACCACGCTGGACGGGTGGGCGCCGCCATTTGTCCATCCCCGCCTCCATCTTGTCCATCCCCGGCCACCATGTGCGACCCATGGGAGATGCCATCTTGGATGGGGCCCCAGGCCCCCAGCACGGCCGACTACACGCTGCCCAATCAGAACTCGCATCTGCTTCATCTGGCTTCGGTGACACTGGACCAAAGTCGACCCCGGACACTCGCAACAGCAACAACGACGGTCTTCATCAACTGCCACGAGACGTCTTGCCTGATTGACTCTGGGAGCACGGAAAGCTTTGTTCACCCCGACACGGTAGGGCGCTGTTCACTTGTTACCCATCCTGTAAACCAAAGGATCTCCCTGGCCTCCGGGTCACACTCGGTGGAGATAAAGTGGTTCTGCCGAGCGAACCTCGCTGTCCAAGGCAGGAGATTCAACAATTTCCTCCTTTATGTCCTGCCGCACCTCTGCGCGGCTACACTCCTGGGGTTGGACTTCCAATGTAACTTGCAAAGCCTGACCTTTAAATTCGGCGGCCCTATACCCCCCCTTACTGTCTGCGGCCTCGCGACCCTTAAGGTCGACCCGCCTTCCCTGTTTGCGAACCTCACCCCGGATTGCAAACCCATCGCCACCAGGAGCAGACGGTACAGTGCCCAGGACCGGACCTTCATCAGGTCAGAGGTCCAAAGGCTGCTGAGGCAAGGGGTCATCGAAGCGAGCAACAGTCCCTGGAGAGCTCAAGTAGTGGTGGTAAAGACCGGGGAGAACCATAGGATGGTCATTGACTACAGTCAGACCATCAACAGGTTTACGCAGCTGGACGCGTACCCTCTCCCCCGTATAGCTAACCTGGTAAACAGGACCGTGCAATACAAGATCTTCACCACGGTGAAGTGGACCGCCTCCGAGCCCTCCACGAGGACCTCTGCCACCCGGGGGTCACTCGTTTCTTCCACTTCATCAAGACCCGCAACCTGCCCTACTCCATCGAGGAGGTCAGGACAGTCACCAGGGACTGCCAAATCTGCGCAGAGTGCAAACCGCACTTCTACCGGCCAGAGAGGGCGCACCTGATAAAGGCTTCCCGTCCCTTTGAACTCCTCAGCATGGACTTCAAAGGCCCCCTCCCCTCCACCGACGGCAACATGTATTTCCTGAACGTGATTGACGAGTACTCCCGGTTCCCATTCGCCATCCCCAGCCCAGACATGCCCGCAACCACCGTCATCAAGGCCCTCCAGGGTATCTTTACACTGTTCGGTTTCCCCGCGTACATACACAGTGATAGGGGGTCCTCCTTTATGAGCGATGAACTGCGTCAATTCCTGCTCAGCAGGGGCATTGCCTCAAGCAGGATGACCAGTTACAACCGCCGGGGAAATGGACAGGTGGAGAGGGAAAACCGAACGGTCTGGAAGACTGTTCTACTGGCCCTACGGTCCAGGAATCTCCCAGTCTCCCGCTGGCACGAAGTCCTCCCGGTGGCCCTCCACGCCAGCCGGTCGCTGCTCTGTACAACTATCAATCAGACACCTCATGAACATCTCCTTGTCTTCCCCAGGAAGTCCTCCTCCGGGACCTCGCTCCCAACCTGGCTAGCGACACCCGGACCCATCCTGCTTTGGAAGCACGTGCGGGCGCACAAGTCGGATCCGTTGCTCAAGAGGGTCCACCTGCTGCACGCTAGCCCCCAGTACGCCTATGTGGCATTCCCTGACAGCCGGCAAGATACAGTCTCCGTTCGGGACCTGGCACCCGCCGGAACCCCACGTGCACCCGAACTATTACCCCCCCCTCCCCACAGCACCTCACTGGAGGGTCAGTACTCACGCCGCTCCTGCCTTGGCCCGCCCACCTGCCGACACCCCCTACAGGCGCTTCCCCCCCCCCCCCCCCCCGGTGTCAACCGTTTGACCCAACAGCGCCGCCTTGGGGCGACAAAGCTGCCAGGGAGGCCGAAACCACGCTCCCGGAGTCGCAACCACCTGGACCCCCACCAGAATTACCACCGAAGCCCAGACGATCTAGAAGGACGACCAGGCCACCCGATCAACTGATTGCTTCGCTGTGACTTTAACCGTGAACGAACACTTTGTAAATATTCTTGACAGCCCTGTAAGGAGGTATCCATATCTGATCATACCATGTTAAAGGCGACTGTTACCACTGGCCACCACCCCCGCCGGACTCTTTTTTTTTAACAGGGGGTGAATGTGGTATTATCAGGTATTGCTGTTCCTAAGAGGCTGATGACCATTGGTTAAACCTAGGAGTTTACCATTGGCTGTTGATACGTAGCTCCGCCCTGACAGGTGGAATATAAGAACCGGTGCCGTCCCAGCAGCCTTCACTTTCTGTACCGAAGCTGCTGGGGAACAAGTTCTAGTCGATTAAAGCCTTCAGTTATGAAATCACTTTGTCTTGAGTGTAATTGGTCGTGCATCAGATAGCGGCCCCCGTGAGTCGCTCATGTTGTGCGGAGTTGAAGATGGCTGCCCCTGACGGACAACACAAGGTGGATGACGCGTCCGGAGTGGGCGGAGCCAGCAGGTACGCAGCCACACTGCGGGGCCTGTGAGTCTGAGAGTCGGGCCTGTGACTTGGAGGATTTGGGCCTGGCCAGGAAAACTTTGGCGCTTCTGTGGCAATAAGTGCTGGATCTTGTTGTCCAGAGGTAGGGACTCTAAGACTGTGCCACAATATTTCCTGAGAGGCAGTGATGGGCAACTTAGGCTATTGAATGGGTCCCATGAGTGGTCTGCCTCCATCTCAGTGGGCTGCAAGATTGACATCAGGCTTGCCCACTAGCCATGACCCCACGAATAAAAGTAAATACTTCAGACATTGCGAGAGCATACAGTTCTCTCAGTCAGTGTTGTGTGCAATCAGCACGCACCTCACTTCACGTACCCTCACTTTGTGTGCATCACTTCAGTCATACCGGTCAGAAAAAAAAAACTTACACGGATAGAAATCAGTGGAATGTTGCAACACTGCTCATGGGGAACAGTCAACGTCACATGGGCCCCACTCAGAACCAGAATGGGCTACCTGTGCCCCCCCCCCCTTCCCTTCCCCTTGCAGGTTGCCCACCAACTGCTGTCGGGCATTAAGTGAACCAGGCGGGTTTGGTTCTACAACAATAGCTTCATGGACACCATTCCAATTTGAGAAAAAAATGGGATGAGAAAAAAAGTGGTATTCTTGCTATCCATTTTTAAAAATTAAAACAAAGGAAACTTCAGTGCTTTTAAAAATATATATATATTTTATCGCAATTGGGCGGCCAGTTCAAACTAAAACGTTCCTCTGTGGCTGCTGGTGCCTGACTTGTGTGCTGCTGCTGGCTGACCTGCAGCTGCCGCCTGCCGGCCCACCCGGGCCTCAGCCGCCCCGCCCACACACGTCGCGCGCTGACGCGGCTCCAGCAGCACGAGCCCAGCCTGGCGCTCGTGCGCGCAAAAGTAACCAGAGCGGAAAATAAAAAGAGATACATTGTGGCCCGGGACAAAGCTGCCGACCCGCGGAGGGAGAGGGCAGCACCAGAGTGAGACAAGATGCGGAAGGACCAGCAGCAACAGGGGGAGGAGGAGGTGGTGGTGGAGGCGGATTCAGTGCAGGGGAGTCTGGGCATCAGAGACACTTCGCTGGCCAGGTACCTGGACGGGCAGCACTGGCAGCTGAAGAACGAGCTCCGCCAGCAGACAGCCCAGAGCCAGCTGTTCTCTCAGCACAGGTAAACCAGGAGAGGAGAGCGGGGGGAGGACGGGCCGGGTCAGCTGATGGAATCCTTCCTTTTTCCGGGTTACCGTTTGTTTTAAAAAAAAATCTTTTTTTTTTGAGTGGAGAATTTCTTGAATACCGTCTGGTGACGTTACACCAACCTCTCCCCGCCCCCATTGCCTTTTGCTGGAATTTTATGTCTGCTGCAATCAGCTGATGTTGCTTCAATCACAACCCCGGTCCTGAGTCATTTTTAAGAATGCTTAATATTCGAGCAAGTTTGTCCGATTCATTTTCTAAAAAAAAAAATCCAAAAACAGTCACCGCGAATAAAGTTTTAAGGCCTCGTGAAGCTCTGGACTCGGTAACTGTAAATTGCTCCATGTTAGTGTGGCGTGTCTGAGGAGCCTAAAGGCATCTCTGAAGTTGCAGATGGGAGGTGCTGCACTTTGCATTTGCTCACCAGATGCCCACCACTTGCTACCTATATCTTGCAGTGCTGGTGGTGGCTGAAACAATGCTATTAAATATACTGCTTGCTTGGATCTCTCTGTGTCTTGATGTTAAATTCAAGCTGTTTTTCAGAAGCTGTTGCACTGTTTTGCCTGGTGGTGTTTATATGTACATATATTGTGTGTGTGTGTAAATATTTTTATGTATTTGTTGAAACAGTGAAAAATTGGCCAGGAGCACAGTTTGTGAAATGGCACACAAGGTTGAACAATTGTTGAACAGTTTTTTGGGGGGTTCTCGAATTTAGCGTTGACAGCGCTTAACCACTGTGTTATCTTTGATGTCCCGGGCACTGATAAATTTATACATTCCAGACAATGAAAAGTTGCTATCTTGTGGGTTTGCAAATGGACTTCACCTTCTGCAACAGTAGATTTCTCACGTTAGAAGAACATGGGAATTAGGAGCATAAGTAGGCAATTCAGCCCTTTGAACCTACTCTGCCATTCAATGAGATCATGGCTGATCCCTTGCTGGTCTCAAAGCCACCTCTCTACCTGTTTTCCAAATCCCTTTAACCCATTTTTAAAAATCAGAAATCTATCTATCTCCCTCTTGAAACCATTTAATGATTTGGACTCCACCACAATATGGGGCAGCGTGTTCCACAAATTCACCTCCCTCTGCGAGAAGTAGTGCCTCCTCATCTCAGTTTTAAATCTACTGCCTCTCAACCTATATCTGTGACCTCTTGTTCTAAAAGCACTGCAGCCATTTATATCAGGAACTCTGAGCGACTGCACCTTGTATGTGTCAACTAAAAGTGTTTGTTCTGCTTGAAGGTTATTGAGATGTTTCCCTGATATGACCAGGTCCTAAGTAAATCCAAATCGTTTTAGACTATCAGACATGAAGCTGGGTACATTAGGACGAAATGTTCTGCCTCGTATGCAATCTGGCCAAGTAGATTGCATGCTTGTTCCAGGTTGCTGCTGGTGACCTAACCTGCACCAAGTCCCATTCATCCATCATCCGTATGCTCACATATTGGTTCACATGTGGTAATGTCTGAAAATTAGAGCCAGATCATTCAGGGCTGAAAAATAGGAAAGGCAAAGTGTCATGGAAGTTTGGATGGTTGATCAATTGTTCATTTTAGATCCAAAATTGGTAGGTTTTCATTTTCCGATGTACTGAAGAATATGGGAGAAGGCAGCTATATGGAATTAGGCATTAAATTAGCCCTGATCTCATTAAATAATAACAACAAACTTATTTTTTCCCCCATAAATTTAGAGTACCCAATTCATTTTTTCCAATTAAGGGGCAATTTAGTGTGGCCAATCCACCTACCCAGTGCCCTTGGGCTGCATGCCAGGGAAATGTATTGGATTGGATTTGTTTATTGTCACGTGTACTGAGGTACAGTGAAAAGTATTTTTCGGCGAGCAGCTCATCAGATCATTAAATACATGGGAATAAAAGAAAATACATAATAGGACAACACAACATATACAATGTAACTACATAAGCACTGGCATCGGATGAAGCATACAGGGTGTATGTTAATGAGGTCAGTCCATAAGAGGGTCATTTAGGAGTCTGGTGACAGTGGGGAAGAAGCTGTTTTTGAGTCTGTTCGTGCGTGTTCTCAGACTTCTGTATCTCCTGCCCGATGGAAGAAGTTGGAAGAGTGAGTAAGCCGGGTGGGAGGGATCTTTGATTATACTGCCCGCTTTCCCCAGGCAGCGGGAGATGTAGATGGAGTCAATGGATGGGAGGCAGGTTCGTGTGATGGACTGGGCGGTGTTCACGACTCTCTGAAGTTTCTTGCGGTCCTGGGCCGAGCAGTTGCCATACCAGGCTGTGATGCAGCCAGATAGGATGCTTTCTATGGTGCATCTGTAAAAGTTGGTAAGGGTTAATGTGGACATGCTGAATTTCCTTTGTTTCCTGAGGAAATATAGGCGCTGTTGTGCTTTCTTGGTGGTAGCGCCGACGTGGGTGGACCAGGACAGATTTTTGGAGATGTGCACCCCTAGGAATTTGAAACTGCTAATCATCTCCATCTCGGCCCTGTTGATGCTGACAGGGGTGTGTACAGTACTTTGCTTCCTGAAGTCAATGACCAGATCTTTAGTTTTGCTGGCATTGAGAGAGAGGTTGTTGTCGCTACACCACTCCACTAGGTTCCCTATCTCCATCCTATATTCTGACTCGTCGTTATTTGAGATCCGGCCCACTATGGTCGTATCGTCAGCAAACTTGTAGATGGAGTTGGAACCAAGTTTTTCCAAGCAGTCGTGTGTGTACAGGGAGTAGAGTAGGGGGCTAAGTACGCAGCGTTGCAGGGCCCCGGTATTGAGGACTATTGTGGAGGAGGTGTTGTTGTTCATTCTTACTAATTGTGGTCAGAAAATCGAGGATCCAGTTGCAGAGTGGAGAGCCAAGTCCTCTGTTTAGGAGCTTTGATATGAGCTTGGCTGGGATTATGGTGTTGAAGGCGGAGCTGTAGTCAATAAATAGGAGTCTGATGTAGGAGTCCTTGTTTTGAGATCCTCTAGGGATGAGTGTAGGGCCAGGGAAATGGCGTCTGATGTGGAACGGTTGCAACGATATGCGAATTGCAGTGGATCAAGGCGTTCTGGAAGTATGGAGGTGATGCGCTTCATGATCAACCTCTCGAAGCACTTCATTACGACTGAAGTCAGGGCCACCGGACGGTAGTCATTGAGGCACGTTGCCTGGTTCTTCTTTGGTACCGGTATGATGGTGATCTTTTTGAAGCAGGTGGGGACCTCGGAGTGGAGTAGGGACAGGTGAAAGATGTCTGCGAATACCTCTGCCAGCTGGTCCGCGCAGGCTCCGAGTGCACGACCAGGGATCCCGTCCTGGCCCGTCGCCTTCCAAGGGTTCACTGTCAGGAAGGCCGATTTGACTTCGGAAGCTGTGATGGTGGGTATAGGTGAATTATGGGCTGCTGGGGCAGTCGACAGCGGATTGTTGGTTACCTGCTCGAACCGAGCATAGAATGCATTGAGTTCATCGGGGAGGGGTGCGCTGCTGCCAGAGATACTGTTCGACTTCGCTTTGTGGCCCGTTATGTTGTTTAGTCCTTGCCACAACCGCCGAGAGTCTGTCTGTGACTCTAACTTGGTTTGATATTCTCTCTTGGCATCTCGGATGGCTTTGCGGAGGTCATACCTGGATTTCTTGTATAAGTCAGGGTCGTCTGCCTTGAACGCTTCAGATCTGTCCTTCAGTAGGGAGTCAATCTCGCGATTGAGCCATGGTTTCCGGTTGGGGAATGTACGTACTGCTTTCTTTGGCACGCAGTCGTTCACACATTTGCTGGTGAAGTCTGTGACGGTGGTGGCATACTCATTTAAGTTGGTCGCTGAGTTCTTGAATATGGACCAGTCCACTATGTCTAAACAGTCACACAAGACTGCTAAATGGCTACTTACCACCTCCGATCCCCTCAACAGTTAGCTTCTAGTTTTTAAAGGGAGTGCTAAACAACGCCCATGTGACATCTCGTTGGGAGCTGGTTAGTTCCCGGGAGGCCGTTATATTGGACTTGCATCTCGCAAATAAGATGCAGTTTGGTCTTAATTGGTGTCTCACCATGTCTGGGTGGGATACGGTACACACTATTGAGAGCGGGCCGATTAGATCGGGAACGAATTTGCGGCTGGCATGGATCCTGATTTTGGCCTCTCTCCTGCTATTTAACCGCTTCACCCGGATCTGCGCCGGCACAACAAAGCCATTAAATCACGCCCTTTTGCAAGTTATTTCAGCTAGCAATGCACAGTGCTGCCCAAATATGGAATAGTATTTCAGCTTGTACGCCTTTTTTCTGACATCTACATCCAGCTTTAACGTTGACTCCTGTGGAAATCCATGATTCACTTAAAGTTGTTTCACTTGAAGTGGAGGTTTCCAGCTACACAACCACAAGGACTTGTTTCTCTTTATGTGACATGATGTTAAATGTTGTTTGATTATTGCTCTTGTGAAGTATGTTCTACTAAACTAAGGGTGCTATACAAATGCAAATAGATAATGCAATAAAAATTAAGTTGGTTCAATTTTAAAAAGTGGCTAACGTGTTCTGCCAGATTTCCATTCAGAGTAGAGTTGAAAATTGATGCCATCGCTACAACAGGTTGGGGTTCCATAGCTTGCAAAATACTTGCTGAACCACCCTCACAGGAGCATAGCCAGTCAAATTGCTTCCATTGTCTAAGAGTTTAGCCCACAGTTTACCCCGGTAGGCGTACTGGGAATAGCTCAACTGTACACTCCACGTACCAACAACGCTCCCACGAGTATCTCTTTAAAATGTTTAAGAGACTGTGTCAGTACTAACAGAGCTAGTAATGTTTCCAAAACAGTTGGCGTCACCACTTGAGGGAATCCGTGACATTCTGCAGTCCTCCAATTGATTTTTCCAACGCAGCCAAGACAACAATTTTCTGATTTAGATGAATTGATTGGAGTAGCAGGGGAAGACTTGACTGATTTTGTGGCTGTTGTATGGCCTCTGTTGCATTTGCGAAATGCATTTGAATGCAACCGCATGGCCTGGTGTGGCATTTGCTGTTACATTCAAATGTATTCCTTTCCCAGCTTTTGCCTCGCCCACCCCCAGACGGAAATATAATAATAGTGCCCTGAATGCCGCAACTTAAATGGAGTGTTGTGAAATGAAAATCGCTTATTGTCTCGCGTAGGCTTCAAATGAAGTTACTGTGAAAAGCTCCTACTCGCCACATTCCGGAGCCTGTTCGGGGAGGCTGGTATGGGAATTGAACCGTGCTGCTGGCCTGCCTTGGTCTGCTTTAACAGCCAGCTCTTTAGCCCTGTGCTAAACCAGCCCCTAAGTGGGACACAAATATATGAATGCTTAACGTCGGAGTCACGCAGACACTATTATATACTCGTGCCAAGTTCCTTCTGTACTGTTGCTGAGGTTTGGGTTCCATGCAGCAAAACACAATTTGCTTATTTAATTTCCAACGGCATTTAACAGGCATGTAACTGAGAAGATGGCGCATAGTCATCGAGGGTGATATTAAGTGGGGTGTGCAATGGCTTTTTGGCAAAATGTTAAAGTGGAAGTTTTAAAGGAGTGTAGAGGTTAGAGGAAGGGAATTTGAGCGCTTGGAGGCTAGATGGCTGAATGCATGGCCTCCGATGGTGCGGTGGAAGGAGCGAAACATGGAAATGGAGATTTGGGGTATGCGGGGGTAACCGTTTTAAGACTGGAAGGGAGGAAGACCATGGAGGGACCAGAGGACAAGCCAGGAGGGCATTGAAATAATTGCGTCAGGAGAGGGACAGCAAATGCTGTCCTGGCCAGCTAAGCCCACATCGCGTAAAAATGAATTTTTAAAGAAAAGATCACAAAAGGACTGTGGCTAGGAGAGAGGGGGATGTTGTTACAAAGATGGATGTTAATGGTCTTTGCGATAGATGGGACATGGGCTTGTACTTACGGAAGGAAAATCTTGCCTCACAAATCTTCTGGAATTCATCAAGGATGCAACTAGTAGAGTTGATAGAGGGCGGCAACGACTTTGCGGCTGACGGCAGCGTTGGTTGCCTGGTGGAGAGGGGGAGGTGGCTCATTGCATCCGCATAGGAAATCTTCATGTTCCAGCACTTGTCCGTATGCGGCGAGCAACAGGGCCCGACGCTGGATCTGAGCTATGGGGAGAATCGACTGACCCTCCTTAAACAGGCCTAATAAAAGCTTATGGTCTGTGAAAATGGTAAACGTATGTAGACATACTGGTGAAATTGTTTTACACTAAAAGAGGACGACCAACCCCATCTTCTCGATCTGCACGTATTTCCTCTGCGTCAGTGAGTATCCTGGATGCGAATGCGATGGTCTACTACAGCCCATGCGGTGGGTGAGGAAGGCTCCAGGAGATGCATTGCATGTCAGGATGAGTGGTTTGGTTGGGTCAAAATGGGTCAGCAATTTGTAGGACGAAAGTTGTCGCATTACTTCCAAGAAAGCCGCCCACTGCGCTGGGCCCATTCCCATCGTTGGCATTTTTCAATAGTCTGTAGAGGGGGGGGACCGGGGTAGCCATGTTCGGGATGAACTTCTGTAATAGTTCACAAGCCCCAGGAATGAACGGAGTTCCATTGGTCCTTCTGACGCGAGGACCTGTTGGATTGCCCGCACCTTGTCCTCAACGGCGTGTAGGCCATGGTGGTCCATGTGGTAACCCAGATATGTGGCCTCTGCTGCATTGAAGACGCATTTCTTCTGCCAGAGGCGGATGCCGGCCTCCTCGAAACACCGCAGGACTTCGGCCAGATTCTACAGATTGAATTGGATTTAATTTAGTGCCCAGTGTACCGAGGTTGTGTACAGTTCAGGCAGACTATTCCAAACATGAAAAACGATAGGACATACATAAATACACGCATAAATACATAGACATTGTATGCAGTGTAGTACTAAGCACAGAAGATACGTGGAGTGATCAGTTCAGTCCATAAGAGGGTCATTCAGGAGACTGGTAACAACCTGGGAAGAAACTGTTTTTGAATCTGTTAGTGCATGTTCTCAGACTTTTGTATATCCTGCCCGATAGAAGAGAGAATAACCCGGGTGGGAGGGGTCTTTGATTAGGCTGCCTGCTTTCACAAGGCAGCAGGAGGTGTAGCAAGAGTCAATGGATGGGATGCTCCTGGTGGAGGAGCCCTAATCAACACATCGACCAGATGTACCGCTACTCGAGAGAACCACCACAGGATGTTCTCCTTTACTCTCTGAAAAATCGCACATGCCAAAGAGACTCAAAAAGCAACCGGGTAAACATACAGCCTTTGGTGCGTGTTTATCATCACAAAATGACGGGAGCCAGGGTCCAGGACCAGCTGGAGATATTCGTGGCTCACATCTAACTTCGTAAAGTGCAACCACCACTGAGTTTCACACACATCTCCAATGCGAGGGGCTGTTTATGGTCCAGATGAGCGACACTGCTTACCGTCATCTTGTAATTGCTGCATAGGCGTACAGAGCCATCGGGCTTCATCATTACGGCGCGTGTAATGACTAACGTTCCAACGGATCCAATTCGGCATCCATATTAGGCCTCCAAGCATATGGGACTGGTCGAGCGCGAGATTAGCGTGACTGCGCCAATGGGTCAACAATAATCCGGGCCACTGCCACCTTTAATGGCGCCCAGGTTTTCCTGGAAAAGGCGGGTTCATTCGGCAGACCCTCTGCCAATCCAGATGGAGGTGTCCCAGCCCAGGAAACCCGGCCTGCTTCCACGCACCACTACTAGCAGTAGACTTACTGATTGCTGCCCATATGTAACTGGGACCACTGATGTACCCACAATCATCACTGGCCCCCCTGTGTGTGTGGAACGTCAGGCATTGGGGTCTTGTAGAGCCTCAGAGGTCTGACCAGATTTTGTTGAAGATGCGGCAGCTGACCATAAAAATCGTCGCTCCGGTATCCAGTTCCATCTGGATGGAGTGACCATTTACCTGCAATGTAACTTGGATTGGAGCCACTTGTGGTGGTGCTGCTACACCGTGTAGCTGCTGGTAGGATGTGTCTTTGTTGTCCCCATCGCAAGCCCGATCATGAGAGGGGCGGTCACATCTGGAGGGGGGGGGGGGGGTGGCGGCCGGGGCTATCTGTCGCCTGTCTCGGAGACCTGCTGCTGCTGGTCCATACCCAACATGGTTAGGGGATGCTGCGAGCCAGCTCTCTGGGCCTCAGTGACGGTGGCTGCGTCCCTGTGGTAATTGCCCCATCATCGGGGGCCCGTCTCTTCCAATCTCGGCAAGGCTGAAAAATGTTTGATCGGGCAGCCTAGGTTCAGGACCACCATGCCTTTGAGTTCCTAGACTCCCTGCTCAACGTTTTCGCTATCTCGACCGACCACTGCAAATTCGGTGGGTCTCCGCTAGGAGTTTCCATTGTGTTGCCGTGTCCCAGATTCCACAGACCAAACGGACTCTTTCATTCAATCGGTGCTCCAAACTCACCTTCAGCCAGTTTTCACATTCGGGCAAAGAAGCTGTTAGTAGATTTGTCCTGGGCAACCATATGAAACTTGAACTGGCGAACGATTATCGGAGGCTTGGGGTTAAAATGTTGCCATACAAGGACTACTAAGGCTGCGAAAGACCATGTATCTGATGCATCCGAATGGGTCAAACTTTTTATGATGCTGTAGGATTGTCCGCCACAAGCAGTGAGTAGTATTACCATTTGCTGTTCGTCCCCAACGATTGCATTGGTCCGAACAAAAATACTGCATGTGTCCGATCATCAGTACCTGTATTGTACGGCACCAATTTTCCAATATGAGGTATCCCTGCCAGTCGGTGGGAGTCCTCTTCGAGGCCGAAACGAAGTGGTCTGGGTATGCAGCACTCGGCGCCAATGGCAGCTCTACTTAACCCTCGGCGCCAGTGTAGAATCCTGACACAGTGAACACGCTGGGAACGGTAGGTAGGATATGCAACAAATACTGGTTTATTCTCGATACACCAAATACTTTCCACACCCCGAAGATTTTCTTTCCCCGACCTGCACCCAGGACGGGCTTTTTGTACTATGAGGCATCCCCTTAAGGGGGAAACCATGTCCCGTCACCGGGATAGTTCATATTCCATGGAGGTCATGGGGAACTGAATGGTCTACACCCCGTGACCTCCATGGGGGTTGTAACAATGATGTGAAACAACCCCACCCCTGAATATATTCTAGATTTTTTAAAAAAATTACCATCGGTAGGGAAGAAGAAGGATAAATGTCACCCTTAGCCATTGACATGGAAACATGCTAGTTGACAAATGACCAAATTCATTGAATTCAATTTTAAGTTTATCACGGCATTTGAACTCTCAACATTTGAGCTCCTTACCATAACCACTGTCACAAGTGAGAGAGGGATGCGTTAGATTGTTTTGTCAGTTGACAGAAGCAAATTGGTAGTGATGGCTCCAATAGCAGAATCATTTTTTACATTTTGACAAGATCAAAATAGAAAGAGCTAAGGAGGCTTGCCTTTATTACCACTGATCCATGTTTGTGGCAACCATTACTAAAAGGCACCCAGGCGAGGTTAGTTCCCAGGCATGGGAGAATCCCACAAACACATATTTAAATGAACATAATGGGGTCCAATGAGGGTGAGATCCAGATTAAAAACAAAATAGATTACAACATCTCGCGAGACTCTGGTATGTCTGGCGAGACTTGTAGTACGTTGCAAACCTCGCGCGAGGCCTCTTTTGAGATTCAACGACCTCGTCCCCAACACCAAGTCGGGAGCGACGAGACCGTTAAATCGCACCCACCGAGTCCCTGTAAGTTAATTGAATGTTGGAAGAGGAAGCTACATCTGACAACTGGGGAAGGGAGTATTGTGAGGAAGAGAGGGTGGATTCAGTGGGAGAAGGACTGAGGTCTAGACGGTGGACTCACAGTGGGGAGAAAGGGCGGCACAGTAGCACAGTGGTTAGCACTGTTGCTCCACAGCGCCAGGGTCACTGTCTGTGTGGTCTGCACGTTCTTCCCATGTCTACGTGGGTTTCCTCCGGGTGCTCTAGTTTCCTCCCACAAGTCCCGAAAGATGTGCTGTTGATAATTTGGGCATTCTGAATTCTCCCTCCGTGTAACCGAACAGGCGCCAGATTGTGGAAACTAGGGAATTTTCACAATAACTTCATTGTGGTGTTTTAAATTTTTTTTAGAGTACCCAATTCATTTTTTCCAATTAAGGGGCAATTTAGCGTGGCCAATCCACCTAGCCTGCACATCTTTGGGTTGTGGGGGAGAAACCCACACAAACCTGGGGAGAATGTGCAAACTCCACACGGACAGTGACCCAGAGCCGGGATCGAACCTGGGATCTTGGTGCCGTGAGACAGCAGTGCTAACCACTGCGCCACCTTGCTGCCCTATTGTTGCAGTGTTAATGTAAGCCTACTTGTGACAAAGATTATTATTGTTATTAAGACTGAGGTCATTTTTGAGGAAGTAGCAGTATTAATTCCACCTACAGCTTTTTCTTTAGATAAAAAAACTGTCAATTGTGAAGTAATCAATCGTTTCACAATTTTAACAGGAAACTGTCTCTCACAAGATGCGCAGAAGTGAATTGGGAGAGGTAGTAGAAGGAAAGAAGTACGGATGGTTTACACAAGGACTTGTCCAACCTTTTAGCTTGTGGTGGCCACGTTTGCACATTTTCTCACTCGAGGGGTGCCAAAAAGCAAATTTCGGAAAGAGAAAGTTTGGAACAACAGTAAATTGAATTTCAAATAAGGTTGAGGTTTAAAGGAAATAAACAATTGCTGAGCAAAAGTACAGTCATGTCATAGAAATAAGAGCAAGTAACCAGCATGTGAGTGTCAGTGTATGTGGGGTGAGTGAGTGAGAAACCCAAGACTGGGCGTAAGGCAGGATCACACTCACTAAATCTCTCATACTTGCCTCCTCAGTCTCTGGCACCCACCCACAGTGTTCACACACTAGCCCGTGTCTCTTGCACCCAACACCACTCTCGCACATGCCTCCCACCACATCTCTCGTAGACACCCAACCACCTGCTCCAAACTACACACCCTCTCGCAACCACGTTCACCGCTGCAGTGCCACTTCACCAGGCCTACGCAAATATTGTCCAACCGGGGCCCGCAAAACTAGGGCCTCCCACCCTCGACTCGGACTCAGTCTCCCTGGACTTCAGGTTGGATGTACCTCGCTTCCTGGTCTCGAGCCTCACCATGTTGCTTCACTTCCCTCGGCCCTTTAGCACACTCATCAGTGTCCGCTGCCCCTCCAATCACTCACTCACTCACTTCCTGCTGATAGGCTCACTTGCCCGCCTATCAGAATCTGAAATGGAAGAGACTTGGCCTGTGATTGGAGGAGTAGCTCCAAGAATAATCTTCTATTGAAACAAGTGTTTGATCGGGTGTTTGAAAACTGGTGCCGGGGGCGACATAGGGGCTTGGCAGACCGCTTCTGGCCCCTCTGGTCGTACATCGGGTAAGCTTGCTTTAAAATATTTCATGAGATAACCTTAGAATTATTATTTGGAGATCTAAGCTATGAATCCAAAACTTCTCAGAAATGTCCTTGTATTTATAATGTGTTGGTTGCCTTCAATAGTTCTGTAAAACCAGCTGCAGTAGAGTGACCAGATCAGTGGCATTGACTGGCTCAAAAATCCTATTTTCTGACTCGTAATGACTTACAAACTCATTCAACTTGGCTTTTGCTCGCCTCTCTCAACTCCCTTCTTCTCCTGACTTGCTGCTCCCCTCCCAATTTCCGCCCCTCCTGCTCATCAGCCCTCCCTCTTGTTACTGTCCTTCCCAACCCTCGTGCTCACCGTCTCCCTCCAGCTTGCTAATTCCCTCAAACCTGAATCCTTGAGGTAAATGGTAGTTCAGGAAAGAGGTTTCGAGCGGGAGGGTCAAAGAGGATGGAGTTGGTGAGCAGAAGGGTTGGTGGATGGGCCTCAGGAAAGATGAGTACCGACCTCGCTCCAGGAACTGATCCAAGTGAATTACAGTTGTTAATTCTACCTGAATTGTGTCAGGCATGGTTCTCGCCTGTTAATTTTCTGCCATGATTGAGTCTACCAGTTCCTTGCCCATGAGCACTATTGGCAGTAAACCTCACCATCGGCTGGCTATAATAATTAAGTGTGCAGCCCAGGCATGCAGCTTAGATTCGACACTGGTCCCCACTGCAAACCTTGATTCCCTGGTCACTGAATTCATCCCTCTTCCCATCTACTGTTTGATGCTGAGCCAAACTGTTTGCAGCCTCCATTTCTATTTACCCCGGAGCTGAACTTCGAGCGCCATGACCTCTCCTTCGTCGAGGTCACTGTTACCTGAGGGAGATATCAGTAAATTGGTCCAGAAATGAGACTCCAACGTAGCAGACAATTTAGGGGTTAAATAGTCTGAAGGGAAGAAAAACCCAGCTAGCACAGAGTCAGAGGGATACCCCACCTGGCTGAGTAACATTGTCCCAGTCAGACTGAAACTTGTAAGTGGGAGTACACCGGATGCCCTAGATCCATTGTTCTTTAGGACACTTCTGTCTGACCAGTTTTAGCCCATGACAGAATCCTATGGCCTCCTTGTCCGTCAATGGGACGTTAGTTGCATATCAATAGTATGGCTCTGTTCTTTTGTATAAACAGAAGTGGGCAATCAAACAGCCAAGATATGCTGATGGTTTCAAGCCTGGATACCCCAGCAAAGAATCTTTGTTTGAGGGCTTGGGAGAGCTGAGAGTGTGTGTAGAAATGCTGTTTTGAAAAGTTACAGAGAAGGTGGCTTTGGAAATTGACCGAGAACGTCATGAAAGTTGCCATCGATGCAGGCTTTGGGAAAAAAGGTTCTGAGCAAATGTCCGTACAGAAGAAAAATTGCGTCGTAAATGCAAATATTGCCTTTGTCTGCCGGTGAAAGTGGCATGAGAGCTGCATGTTCTGTTACAGTGTTGTTTAATGGGAATTAGTGTGTTAAGGTTAAGAAACTGCATGCAATCTGTTATTGTTGGGGTTGAAGTTTAAATATTGTTTTCTTTTAATCGAGTTAGTTTATGAAATAGCCAAGCCCTATTTCTTATTATCACTCGTGGACTAAATTAATCTTCCCGCCCGCCTTAAGACTTAAAAAAAGTTCAGCCTCTGAGCCACTTTCGAGAGCTGAGCAGAAGGTGCCTACCTCAGCTCTGTGGCATTGCCCATCTCTAGCTCCCTCATTTCAATTGTTGCTGAAACCCTCATCCACATCTGTGTCACTTGCAGAGTGGGCGGCATGGTGGCACAGTGGTTAGCACTGTTCTTTCACAGCGCTAGGTTCGATTCCGACCTTGGGTGACTGTCTGTGTGAAGTTTGCACATTCGCCCCATGTCTGCGTGTGTTTCCTCTGGGTGCTCCGGTTTACTCCCACTGTCCAAAGATATGCGGGTTAGGTGGATTGCCCATGATAAATTGCTCCTTATTATCCAAAGGTTAGGTGAGGTTATGGGCTTATTCCAAAGCCTGCCTCGGAGGCAACTTTCATGACCTTCTCAGTTGATTTCCAAAGCCTTCTTCTCTGGCGGGGAGTTTGTTCCAGGTATGGTGCTGTTTTGGAGGGTCGTTGCAGGCTTGATGGGCTGATTGGCCTCCTTCTGCACTGTAGAGATTCTGATTTTGATTCTTATGGAACAGACGTAACTATCCTCATGCTCTTCTGGCCAGATTCTCTCTTTGTACTCTCTAAACTTCTATGTCTGTTGTTATGGGCGAGGCGTTTTCAGAACCCAAAAATGTAACATGGAGTTCAACCAACCTCCCCCTTTAATGTATTGTTGCTTTTCCGAGCACACGGCTTGTTCTCCAGGAGTGGGATTACAATTATGGACATGTGGGTTTTTTTTTTTTAAAATATTTTATTGAAAATTTTTGGTCAACCAACACAGTACATTGTGCATCCTTTACACAACATTGTAACAATACAGATAATAATGACCTTTTTTAAAATTTAAACAAAAACAACAACAAATAAATAAATATTAAATAACAAAAAAAAAAAAAAAAAAAAAAAACTAGCCCTAATTGGCAACTGCCTTGTCTCAGGCCACCCCCCCCCCCCCCCCCCAAGTCCTGGGCCGCTGCTGCTGCCTTCTTTGTTCTCCCCTATCTATCTTTCCGCAAGATATTCGACGAACGGTTGCCACCGCCTAGTAAACCCTTGAGCCGACCCCCTTAGGACGAACTTAATCCGCTCTAACTTTATGAACCCCGCCATATCATTTATCCAGGTCTCCACCCCCGGGGGCTTGGCTTCTTTCCACATTAGCAATATTCTGCGCCGGGCTACTAGGGACGCAAAGGCCAAAACATCGGCCTCTTTCGCCTCCTGCACTCCCGGCTCTTGTGCAACCCCAAATATAGCCAACCCCCAGCTTGGTTCGACCCGGACTCCTACTACTTTCGAAAGCACCTTTGTCACCCCCATCCAAAACCCCTGTAGTGCCGGGCATGACCAAAACATATATGGGTATGATTCGCTGGGCTTCTCGAGCACCTCGCACACCTATCCTCCACCCCAAAAAAATTTACTGAGCCGTGTTCCAGTCATATGTGCCCTGTGTAATACCTTAAACTGAATCAGGCTTAGCCTGGCGCACGAGGACGACGGGTTTACCCTGTTTAGGGCATCTGCCCACATCCCCTCCTCAATCTCCTCCCCTAGCTCTTCTTCCCATTTCCCTTTTAGTTCGTCCATCATAGTCTCCCCTTCGTCTCTCATTTCCCTATATATATCCGACACCTTACCGTCCCCCACCCATTTCTTTGAGATGACTCTGTCCTGCACCTCTTGTGTCGGGAGCTGCGGGAATTCCCTCACCTGCTGCCTCGCAAAAGCCCTCAATTGCATGTACCTGAATGCATTCCCTTGGGGCAACCCATATTTCTCGGTCAGCGCTCCCAGACTCGCAAACTTCCCATCCACAAATAGATCTTTCAATTGCGTTATACCTGCTCTTTGCCACATTCCATATCCCCCATCCATTCCCCCCGGGGCAAACCTATGGTTCTTTCTTATCGGGGACCCCCCCAGTGCTCCGGTCTTTCCCCTATGTCGTCTCCACTGTCCCCAAATCTTCAGTGTAGCTACCACCACCGGACTCGTGGTATAGTTCCTTGGTGAGAACGGCAATGGGGCTGTCACCATAGCCTGCAGGCTGGTCCCCCTACAGGACGCCCTCTCTAATCTCTTCCACGCCGCTCCTTCCTCCTCTCCCATCCACTTACTCACCATTGAAATATTAGCGGCCCAATAATACTCACTTAGGCTCGGTAGTGCCAGCCCCCCCCCTATCCCTACTACGCTGTAAGAATCCCTTCCTCACTCTCGGAGTCTTCCCGGCCCAAACAAAACCCATGATACTCTTTTCTATCCTTTTGAAAAAAGCCTTCGTGATCACCACCGGGAGACACTGAAACACAAAAAGGAATCTCGGGAGGACCACCATCTTAACTGCCTGCACCCTCCCTGCCATTGACAATGCTACCATATCCCATCTCTTGAAATCTTCCTCCATCTGTTCCACCAACCGCGTCAAATTTAGCCTGTGCAATGTGCCCCAATTCTTAGCTATCTGGATCCCCAGGTAACGAAAGTCTCTTGTTACCTTCCTCAACGGTAGGTCTTCTATTTCTCTACTCTGCTCCCCTGGATGCACCACAAACAGCTCACTCTTTCCCATGTTCAATTTATACCCTGAAAAATCCCCAAACTCCCCAAGTATCCGCATTATTTCTGGCATCCCCTCCGCTGGATCCGCCACATATAGTAGCAGATCATCCGCATATAAAGATACCCGGTGTTCTTCTCCTCCCCTAAGTATTCCCCTCCATCCCTTGGAACCTCTCAGCGCTATCGCCAGGGGCTCAATCGCCAGTGCAAACAGTAATGGGGACAGAGGACATCCCTGCCTTGTCCCTCTATGGAGCCGAAAATATGCCGATCCCCGTCCATTCGTGACCACACTCGCCACTGGGGCCCTATACAACAGCTGCACCCATCTAACATACCCCTCTCCAAACCCAAATCTCCTCAACACCTCCCACAGATAATCCCACTCCACTCTATCAAATGCTTTCTCGGCATCCATCGCCACTACTATCTCCGTTTCACCCTCTGGTGGGGCCATCATCATTACCCCTAACAACCTCTGTATGTTCGTGTTCAGCTGTCTCCCCTTCACAAACCCAGTTTGGTCCTCATGAACCACCCCCGGGACACATTCCTCTATTCTCATTGCCATTACCTTGGCCAAGACCTTGGCATCTACATTGAGGAGGGAGATTGGTCTGTAGGACCCGCATTGTAGCGGATCCTTTTCCTTCTTTAAAAGAAGCGATATCGTTGCTTCTGACATAGTCGGGGGCAGTTGTCCCCTTTCCTTTGCCTCGTTGAAGGTCCTCGTCAGTAGCGGGGCGAGCAAGTCCAAATCTTTTCTGTAAAATTCAACTGGGAATCCGTCCGGTCCCGGGGCCTTTCCCGTCTGCATGTTCCTAATTCCTTTCACCACTTCTACCGTGATCTGTGCTCCCAATCCCATCCTTTCCTGCTCTTCCACCTTGGGAATTTCCAGCCGATCCAAAAACTCCATCATTCTCTCCCTCCCATCCGGGGGTTGAGCTTCATACAATTTTTTATAAAATGTCTTAAACACTTCATTCACTCTCTCTCCGCTCCCCGTGCCGTCTCTCCATCTTCGTCTCTCACCCCCCCCTATTTCCCTCGCTGCTCCCCTTTTCCTCAATTGGTGTGCCAGCAATCTGCTCGCCTTCTCTCCATATTCATACTGTACACCCTGCGCCTTCCTCCATTGTGCCTCTGCAGTGCCTGTGGTCAGCAAGTCAAATTCCACATGCAGCCTTTGCCTTTCCCTATACAGTCCCTCCTCCGGTGCTTCCGCATACTGTCTGTCCACCCTCAAAAGTTCTTGCAACAACCGCTCCCGTTCCTTACTCTCCTGCTTCCCTTTATGTGTCCTTATTGATATCAGCTCCCCCCTAACCACCGCCTTCAACGCCTCCCAGACCACTCCCACCTGAACCTCCCCATTGTCATTGAGTTCCAAGTACTTTTCAATGCATCCCCTCACCCTTAAGCACACCCCCTCATCCGCCATTAGTCCCATATCCATTCTCCAGGGTGGACGCCCTCTTGTTTCCTCCCCTATCTCCAAGTCTACCCAGTGTGGGGCATGATCCGAAATGGCTATAGCCGTATATTCCGTTCCCCTCACCCTCGGGATCAATGCCCTACCCAACACAAAAAAGTCTATGCGTGAATAGACTTTATGGACATAGGAGAAAAACGAGAACTCCTTACTCCTAGGTCTACTAAATCTCCACGGGTCCACCCCTCCCATCTGCTCCATAAAATCCTTAAGCACCTTGGCTGCTGCCGGCCTCCTACCAGTCCTGGACTTCGACCTATCCAGCCTTGGTTCCAACACCGTGTTAAAGTCTCCCCCCATTATCAGCTTTCCGGTCTCTAGGTCTGGGATGCGTCCTAGCATTCGCCTCATAAAATTGGCATCGTCCCAATTCGGGGCATACACGTTTACCAACACCACCATCTCTCCCTGTAATTTGCCACTCACCATCACGTATCTGCCCCCGTTATCCGCCACTATAGTCTTTGCCTCGAACATTACCCGCTTCCCCACTAATATAGCCACCCCCCTGTTTTTCGCATCCAGCCCCGAATGGAACACCTGCCCTACCCATCCTTTGCGCAACCTAACCTGATCTATCAGTTTCAGGTGCGTTTCCTGTAACATGACCACATCTGCTTTAAGTTTCTTAAGGTGTGCGAGTACTCGTGCCCTCTTTATCGGCCCGTTAAGCCCCCTCACGTTCCACGTGATCAGCCGAGTTGGGGGGCTTCCCACCCCCCCCCCTTGCCGGTTAGCCATCATCTTTTTCCAGCTTCTCGCCCAGTTCCCACGCGGCTGTATTTCTCCCAGACGGTGCCCCCCCGCCCATCCTTTCCCGCACCCACTCCCCCCTTTCCCCAGCAGCAGCAACCCAGTAATTCCCCCTCCCCCCCCCCCCCCCCCCCCCCCCGCTAGACCCCCCGCTAGCGTAATTACTCCCCCCATGTTGCTCCCAGAAGTCAGCAAACTCTGGCTGACCTCGGCTTCCCCCCGTGATCACGGCTCGCCCCGTGCGGCGCCCCCTCCTTCCTGCTTCTCTATTCCCGCCATAATTATCATAGCGCGGGAACCAAGCCCGCGCCTCTCCCTCGGCCCCGCCTCCCATGGCCAACGCCCCATCTCCTCTCCCTCCCCACCTCCCCCCATTACCACCTGTGGGAGAAAGAAAAGTTACCATACCGCAGGATTAATCATACAATCCCTTTTCGCCCCCCCCCCCCCCCACTCGTCCCACCACTTTGTCCAAACGTTCATTTTCGTAGTCCAATCATTCCAATTTTTCTTCTACAATAAAAGTCCACGCTTCATCCGCCGTCTCAAAGTAGTGGTGCCTCCCTTGATATGTGACCCACAGTCTTGCCGGTTGCAGCATTCCAAACTTTATCTTTTTTTTGTGAAGTACCGCTTTGGCCCGATTAAAGCTCGCCCTCCTTCTCGCCACCTCCGCACTCCAATCTTGATAGACGCGGATCACCGCGTTCTCCCATTTACTACACCGAGTTTTCTTTGCCCATCTAAGGACCATTTCTCTATCCTTAAAACGGAGAAATCTCACCACTATGGCTCTGGGAGCTTCTCCTGCTCTCGGTCCTCGCACCATAACTCGGTATGCTCCCTCCACCTCCAACGGACCCGTCGGGGCCTCCACTCCCATTAACAAGTGCAGCATCGTGCTCACATATGCCCCGACGTCCGCCCCCTCCACACCTTCAGGAAGACAAAGAATCCTCAAGTTGTTCCTCCTTGCGTTATTTTCCAGTGCCTCCAACCTCTCCACAGATCGTTTCTGGTGTGCCTCCTGTATCTCCGACTTCACCACCAGGCCCTGTATGTCGTTTTCATTCTCTGCTGCTTTCGCCTTCACGACCCGAAGCTCCTGCTCCTGGGTCTTTTGTTCCTCTTTCAGCCCTTCAATCGCCTGTAATATCGGGGCCAACAACTCTTTCTTCATTTCCTTTTTTATCTCCTCCACGCAGCGTTTCAAGAACTCTTGTTGTTCAGGGCCCCATATGAAACTGCCACCTTCCGACGCCATCTTGGTTTCTGCTTGCCTTCCTTGCCGTTGTTCCAAAGGATCCGCTGCAATCTGGCCACTTTCCTCTCCTTTTTCCATCCGTGTCCAGGGGGAACACCCTTCTGGTTTACCGCACGGTGTTTTCAGCCGTTAAAATTGCCGTTGGGGCTCCTATCAAGAGCCCAAAAGTCCGTTTCACAGGGAGCTGCCGAAACGTGCGACTCAGCTGGTCATCGCCGCACCCGGAAGTCCCGACATGTGGGTTTTTAAACACAAAACAATGTTTATTCCTTGAACTCAACTTAACCTTTTAAATAAACATTGGATCTCTTAACACCCCTTACTTCAAAGATAACCCCAAAAATGGTACAACACTAAATAATCCCTCTCTGCCTCTTAAATCGTTTCATGAAAACCTGCTCCAGCCTTTGGTCACCAGCCTAATGTTGGCTCAATTTCAATATTTATCTGGCATTCCTGTAATGCACCTTGAAATGATTTACCATGTTAAAGGTGTAGGTTGTGCATGGGAATAAAATGGAATAAATAGATGACCCTCTTGGCGAATACAGCATGTATTTCTTGTCCTTCGGTACCCAAGCATTTTGCAATATTTCACTGGTTTTATTCTACATTTTAATGTTTGTTTAAGAATTTTGAAACAACTTTTAGATTTGCACGTGCTGTATGATCTACACGCTTGACAGGTGTGAAAGGTGGATGATGCTCGTTGATTAAAGGGGTTTATCTCTGGTAATCTATTCTTTAGGTATGACCTCAGCCTGGATGAGATGCGAGACCTTTCTTCCGAGCGAGTCAAGTTTGTTATAAAGCTACCAACAGTTCAACAACAGTTGGAAGAACAGGTATTGGCTCTCAAAATCCAATCCTATGTGCGTAGTGAAACAGAATATATAAGCAAAATGACATTTGGACACAAGGCCAGAATTTACTGTTCGAGGTGGGGTTCACATCTACTGGCTAGGAACAGGTGGAAATCGAGAACATACAGTGTAGAAGGAGGCCATTTGGCCCATCGAGTCTACACCGACCCACTTAAGCCCTCACTTCCACCCTATCCCTGTAACCCAATAACCCCTCCTAACCTTTTTTGGACACTAAGGACAATTTAGCATGGCCAGTGCACCTAACCTGCACTTCTTTGGACTGTGGGAGGAAACCGGAGCACCCGGAGGAAACCCACGCAGACACTGGGAGAACGTGCCGACTCCGTACAGACAGTGTCCCATGCAGAACCTTTTCGTGAGGCCCAACACACATTGGTAACAATTGGACATTTAACTAGACAGCGCGGGCCTCCCACTGATGTAATGAATCCCTGTTTACAGTGTTTCATTTTGAAGGGTTTTAATTTTCCACCCGAGTTGCATTTAAGTGCAATATTCCCCATTTTAAAAGGTACGGACAGAGTGATTCTGTCATCTCGTCCTGATGTGATGATGTCATCACGGGACCAGACCCTGTGATTCTGTGTGGAGTCTGGCTTGTTCTTGGCACCATTCTGTCCTTGCTGAACATTCGAGGAATGCTTTTCTTTTGTTACATTTTCAGGTTCCCCATTCCCCGCTCCTTGTAATGTGTTAAATTTCATTTTAAAACTGTTCTTTAACAGTACAATATACTAGCTGAGGAACTCTGAGGGATTTGTTTCTGAAAGAATTCTTGAAAAAGGCTGGAACTAAGTACTGTATGCTTTGTTTTAAAATTTCTTTGCTGCTTGGGAATCGGGGATACTGTAGAGTGTACTCTACAGTATCCGTGTTTGGGGAATGTTTTGCAATCTTGTGTTTTACTGGGATCTCTGCCAGGGTGAAGCCTGCAGACAGAGCCACAATTTTGAAGTTCAATATTTCAATTTTTACATTAATTTTTCCAGACAAAACCTGTCCTCAGAACCTAACTCCAGCTTGAACATTGATTCATCAGGGAATTAAAGTGATGATTTTCGGGAACACAACCATTACTCTAAGTGAGGTCTACTGCAAAAACCCAAGTTAGGGCTGAAATCCAGCACCTGAGAGTTGCGGGCTAAACCGAAGCAGCGCCACAAGAAAGAGTGGTCACTAGCAGTACTACACGGGGACCTTTACAAGGATTGCTGATGTAGTAGGGTTTGCTGTGTGGTTACGCAGCATGGTGAGTTCCTCACCAGTCATAAAATTAGTGGTAGTGGGGTCAGGTACCTACGTGGTCCTTAAGTGGCAATTTAAGGGCCTCCGTTGGCCACTGTTAATAGGTCACCATTCCCTTCCTCCCTTTCCTCTTGGAACTTGATCGGTGGAAGTTGAGAAGCAGCAGAATCTGCACCAGAGACTCCTCAATCAAGCGACCCACCCTGGTTTCGAACCCCGTACCGAAGTGGCATAACATTCCACCCATAATCTTGTGTTATGGGCCAGGGTTTAGAGAACCCCAAAGTGTATCATGGAGTTCACCTGACTCACAACTTTTAATAAATTGTGGTATGGGGAGCACACGGCCCACTCTACAGGTGTGGTACAGCAGAAATGGAAAACATATTTTTTAAAGCAAAATAATGTTTATTCTATGAACTCTAGTTAATCTTTTTAAAACATACAGTGAACATGTTAGCAACTATCAATTCAAATACAACCCCCAAAGAATACAACACTAAGTAATCCTTAATAACTTCCCAAACAACATCCGGAAGACAAAAGAAACACATTTTCTAAATAAAATATTTTTTTTATTGAAGTTTTCACAAAATATCAACAACAAAATGAAAAAGGAACCCAATACAATTAAATACAAAATAAAAGAACCCCTGTGCCCCCCTCCCCCCATACATAAATAATAAATTAACATCCCGAATTAACACATAGCAAACATTGCAAATATATACCCCCCCCTCAGATCCCCCAGTGTAGACAAGGAAAAATAAAATACCCCCCCCCCCCCCAAGGTTGCTGCTGCTGACCATTGTCTACCGTTCTGCCAGGAAGTCCAAGAACGGTTGCCACCACCTGAAAAACCCTAGCACCGATCCCCTTAAGGCAAATTTCACCCTCTCCAATTTAATAAACCCCGCCATATCGTTGATCCAGGATTCCACGCTTGGGGGCCTCGCATCCTTCCACTGAAGAAGAATCCTTCGCCGGACTCCCAGGGACGCAAAGGCCAGAATACCGGCCTCTTTCGCCTCCTGCACTCCCGTCTCCCTTGCAACCCCAAATATTGCGAGCCCCCAGCCCGGTTTGACCTTGGATCCTACCACCCTCGACACCGTCCTCGCTACGCCCTTCCAAAGCTCCTCCAGCACTGGGCACGCCCAGAACATATGGGTGTGGTTTGCTGGGCTCCCCGAGCACCTAACACACCTGTCCTCACCCCCAAAGAACCTGCTCATCCTTGTTCCGGTCATGTGTGCCCTGTGCAGCACCTGAAATTGTATGAGGCTGAGCCTCGCGCACGAAGAGGAAGAGTTCACCCTCCCAAGGGCATCTGCCCACGTCCCCTCCTCGATCTCCTCTCCCAACTCCTCCTCCCACTTGCCTTTCAACTCCACCACCGAGGCCTCCTCCTCCTCCTGCATCACCTGGTAAGTTGCCGAGATCTCCCCCCCCCCCCCCCCGAGAGCACACTGTCCTGTACCGTGCGTGGCAGCAGCAGCAGGAATTCCACTACTTGCCGCCTCGCAAACGCCCGTACCTGTAGATACCTAAAGGTGTTCCCCGGGGGGAGCCCATACTTCTCCTCCAGCTCACCCAGGCTCGCGAACTTCCCATCCACAAACAGGTCCCCCCAACCTTCTTATCCCTGCCCTGTGCCACCCCAAAGGCCCTCCATCTATTCTCCCTGGGACAAACCACGTTTCCCCCGTATTGGGGTCCACACCGAGCCCCCAATGCTGCCTCCACTGCCCCCAGATTTTGAGGGTAGCCGCTACCACCGGGCTCGTGTTATACCTCATTGGAGGGAGCGGCAGCGGCGCCGTTGCCAGCGCCTCCAGACTCGTACCCTCACAAGACGCCGTCTCCAGCCTCTTCCATGCAGCCCCCTCCCCCTCCATCACCCACTTATGCACCAGCGGCACATTGGTAGCCCAGTAGTACCCACAGAGGTTGGGCAGTGCCAGCTCCCCCATCCCTACTCCGCTCCAGGAACACCCTTCTCACCCTCAGAGTCCTCGCGCCCACACAAACCCCGTTATGCTCCTGTTGACCCGCCTGAAGAAGGCCTTCGGGATAAGAATGGGGGGGGGCACTGGAACAGGAACAGAAAGCTTGGGAGCACCGTCATCTTAACTGACTGCACCCTACCCGCCAGGGACAGCGGCAGCGCGTCCCACCTCTTGAACTCCTCCTCCATTTGCTCCACTAGCCTCGTGAAATTAAGTCTCTGCAGAGCCTCCCAGCTCCTGGCCACCTGGACCCCCAAATACCTGAAGCTCCTCTCCACCCTTTATAGTGGGAGCTCGCCAATCCCCCTCTCCTGGTCCCCTGGGTGAACCACGAACAACTCGCTCTTCCCCATGTTGAGCTTGTACCCTGAGAAATTCCCAAACTCCCTGAGGATCCTCATTATCTCCAGCATTCCCTCCCACCGGGTCCGCCACATACAGCAGCAAGTTGTCCGCATAGAGCGACACCCTATGCTCCTCCCCACCCCGCACCAATCCCCTCAGGTTCCTTGACTCCCTCAGTGCCATAGCCAGGGGTTCAATCGCCAGTGCGATGAGCAGGGGGGACAGGGGACACCCCTGCCTCGCCCCTTGATGCAACCGCAAGTACTCAGACCTCCTCTTGTTCGTGGCCACACTCTCCATCGGGACCTTGTACAACAGCCTAACCCACCTGACGAACCCCTCCCCAAACCCAAACTTCTTCAGCACCTCCCACAAGTACCCCAACTCTACCCTATCGAAGGCCTTCTCAGCGTCCATCGCCACCACTATCTCCGCCTCCCTCGCCGGCATCATAATAACGTTCAGGAGCCTCCGCAGATTCGTGTTCAACTGCCTCCCCTTCACGAACCCCGCCTGGTCTTAGTGGATGACCTGCGGCACACAATACTCCATTCTCGTGGCTAAGACCTTCACCAGCACCTTGGCATCTACGTTTAACAACGAAATTGGCTTGTAAGACCCACACTGTAGGGGATCCTTGTCCCGCTTCAGGATCAAGGAGAAAGAAACACCTTTTAACAGAAGCACATTAGGTTTACATTCACTATTGAGAACATTTTATAATTCTGAATTCACCAAATGATCAAGTGATAGTCATTTCATGGCAGAGAGATCAACAGTACACCTGCTTTGTCTGGCTTCAGCTCCAACACTGAAAACAAAACTAAAACAGCCTAAAACAAAAGTAAAAAGCTGACAGACCGCCCAGCTCCACCCACTCTCTGACATCACTGCAGTAATAAACACCCATTTCTTAAAGGTACTCTCACATGACACTTGGTTGACGTTGTCCCGACACCTTATGCAATACTACTTTCTATTCCTTCATGGGATGTGGGCTTCGCTGGGTAGGCCAGCATTTATAGCCCATCCCTAATTGCCATTGAGAAGATGGTGGTGAGCTGCCGCCTTGAATCTCTACAGTCCATGTGTAGGTGCTGTTGGGAAGGGAGTTCCAGAATTTTGACCCAGCGACAGTGAAGGAACGGCGATATATTTTCAGGGTGGTGAGTGACTTGCGGGAAGCCTCCAGGTGATGGTGTCCCCATGCATCTGTTGCCCTTGTCCTCCTGGATGGTTAAAGAGTTGTGGGTTTGAAAGGTGCTGCATAAGGAGCCTTGGTGAATTCCTGCAGTACATTTTGTAAATGGTACACATGACTGGCACTCGGCGTCACTAAAAAGAAACATTACCTGTTCACATTTATTTGCTATTTGTATGACCAAGTTAGCTCACACATTTCCTGTAGCTCAATGGTGATTAACGTTGGAAGATTTGCAAACTTCAATCTGTAGGGGTATTTTGGGGAGGAGAGCAGCAAGTGGAAATAAACCACGGATAGTAAAATTCTGAATGGAAATGGAGAGTTATCGGGTGCAAACATACAAAATGGGTTTGCAAGAAGAAAAACGTTAAAAAGGCAAATGGGATTCTCAGTTTTATTTATTGAGAACCAAAATTTGGTTTGCAGAGCTGGTTTAGCTCAGTGGGCTAGACAGCTGGTTTGTGATGCAGAACAAGGCCAGCAGCGCGGGTTCAATTCCCGTACCAGCTGAGAATTCTGAATTCTCCCTCCGTGTACCCGAACAGGCGCCGGAATGTGGCGACTAGGAGCTTTTCACAGTAACTTCATTGAAGCCTACTTGTGACAATAATAAAGATTATTATTATTAAGAGGGAATAGTTCAGGAATGGGGGCTGGAAGAATAATAAATATACACTTCCAATGTCCTGGCGAACCCATGAATAAATCAAAAAGAACACTGGGTAATCTAGTCAAAAGGTATGGAATACAATTGTCACATAGTTAGTACTCACATTTGAGAAAGAAGGTCATGGATTTCCTTACCCAATCCAGGGTTTTCTTACACAATCCAGGACATCAGCACGTGATCTGGGCTGACACGTCAGCTTAAAAAAAAAAAAAGCAGAGTTCACCTGGTGTCTCAGCCATCACTTACCCCTCACTTAACAATGCCAAATACAGATTAGATGGCTGTTCATTGGATCTTGCTGTTGATGGGACTTTGCTATGCATGAATTGGCCGACATGGCAACATTGGCAGTGCTTTGAAAGTAATTAATTGGCTGTGAAACAGCTTGGAAATGCTTTGAAATGTGAAAGGTTACATTAGTTTAAAGTTGGTTCATAATGTCCTGGGCAGGCCACAGTTAGAATTATCCTTGATGTTAAACCATGCAACTTAGATGTTTAATTTTTAAGGGCTATTTAGGCTAGCTAGGAACATTCTCCTTAACTCTGCATCTTTCTGACCCAGAGGTAGAACGAATGTTTGCCTTCTCGGCCTCTGCCAGTCCGACTTGATAACTGGGAGCTGAGTTGGGCATCCTAGCCTACATTCACCCGACTACCTTGTTAATACATGTATGTTTACTCTGTGGTACCTGTGCTGTTTGATTTATAAAAAAAAAAAAAAATTGAACTCTTTTGTGTTGGCTGTTCTTTCAGATAGAAATGAAAAAGCACTGTGTCAATAAAAGTCTGGCAATTGGAGAAGTACTTTCCACAGCTGACCTCACGACTGGAGTAAAGGTAAAGCAAGACTTGTGTTATTCAGATTAATGGGAAGTGTTACACAGCAACTTGGTTAGAATGCTAAGTTGGTCACCAGAGGCTGCAGGCAAGTGACCACACGGAAACGACTGTGGAAAAAGTTTGATTTATTTCCTTGTATATTTACAACTCTTACTCCCCAAAGGGTCTCCCGCACCCGGACCACACTTGGACCAGGGTATTTATGTCCCAGCAGTCTCTGATTGAAGGGGGTACGTTGTACTCGGGTGAGGCCACAAGGACTCTGAAGTTGCAGACCCTGGGACTCCTCTAGGGTTATAACACCTTTAAAGGAAAATTAGACATGTACACAAGAGAGAAAGGAACAGAGCAGAGATGGTTGAGGGAGACTTCATAGAATTGTTCAAAATTGTAAAGTGTTTTCATAGAGTAAATAAGAAAATGTTTCTACTGCAGGGTGAGGTTAAATTGACCAACTGAATTGGGAGCCTCCCACTACGTATCAAAACGGAGTCAGCCATTTTCTCCAAGAAGGATTATCCAACAGTTACATAGGGAGTACAGCAGCCAGGCCCACCCAAGAAGGCCACCAAATCCACTAACAAGATTAAATAAAGAAAAATCTGCAGTCAGTGTCGGCTCACCTTATTTCACCCCGCCCTCGGACATTACTGCACCCAAATATACATACAGAAAACAGTAAGGCGAGCATGAACTGCTAAAACTAACTACACTATTAACCTAATCCCAACAGAACAAAATCACTATGCTCATTATCTAAAACCACATAATGAGCTGCAGTCTGCCCCTCAGTACCACTCCCATTAGCTAACTCTTTGGTTAGCAGGGCGACTTCCACCCAGTGTTATGAAAAAAGCTTACAGAAAAAAGACACAATGTATAAAAATCCCTTAAAAACACGGTACTCCAACAAGGAACTATATATTTACACAACCGTTAGAACCACTAGAGCAAACCCCACATAAAAATTAAACCACCTCCCCATGTCCAACAAACATTTAACCCAAACAAGCAGAAAAATGCAAAAATTAACAAGGAGCCCCCAACAATTCCCCATATCAACAAGCCCATCCCCCCCACAAAACCTCAATCAACCCATACCCAGTCCATGCTTTTTTTACAAAGGCATCCGCCTCATCCGCGCAGCAAAAAAAATAACTTTTCCCTCTGGTCACACTTGGCTACACCGGGTATACAACCCCCCCAAATCGGACTCACTTTTATACAGGACGTCAGACAGCAATGTCCTCCTGTTAGAGGGGAGGATCCTTGTGCAACAGTAACCATGCCCGACTGAGGGCTCTTTTGGAAGTAAGGTGTCAGATAGTCCATCAAAAAATCGGAGCTCCACTCTCATCACCCGACAAGTCAAGGAAATACAATGATAGAAAACATGTTCCAGAAGGTTGCCGATGAAATGAAATGAAAATCGCTTATTGTCACAAGTAGGCTTCAAATGAAGTTACTGTGAAAAGCCCCTAGTTGCCACATTCCAGCGCCTGTTCGGGGAGGCTGCTACGGGAATTGAACCGTGCTGCCGGCTTGCCTTGGTCTGATTTCAAAGCCAGCGATTTAGCCCTGTGTTAAACAGATGGCAGATGATAGACTATTGCAAGCACTGCCAAAGGGCGCAGTCAACAAAGTTATAGGAATAAGAAAAGTGCGTGCTGTTCAGGGAAGAACCGAAGGCCAGTACTGGCCCACACCATGCAGGTATACCCACTACCAGAAGCAGGGACAATGCAACTAAACTGCATCATTATGACCAACATTGCCCCAACAATGGTGGAATGGCTGGTAAACGGTCATCCACTGAAAATGGAGGTTGATATTGGAGCTGGGGTCACTGTTATCGGGGAGCAGACATATAATCACCTCCAAACTGGGTTTCAACTCGTGTTTAGGAGACACAAAGGCCAGACAAGCCACCTAGACGGGGGCACCACAGGGACCCCTGTGAACTACAAGCAGCAATCAGTTGTATGAAGTAGAGCCAAAGCCAACATTTGTTCCCACCCCGTTGCTACGCCCAAATATTTTATAGCAAGTTCCATACTCCCTATTGGAAAAGGCGGAGACCAAATGTCGGCACCTGAAAAATCTCAGCATATTAAGGTCTGTAGAGGACTTGCAGTGGCGTTCGCGAATGGAGCGGCCGCAGCAAAGAGGCTCCCGCAGATCCACAAAGTCGCGGGTTTTCCCGGTGGGTTTTTAAAAAGAATTAAAACCCCGCGAAATCGGCCCTGCCTCCCTCGCCCTGCCCAGGCGCCAAAGCTCCGTTCCACGGAGCTGAAGAGAAAAAGAAGAGGAGAGATTGGTCCTGTCAGCGGAGCTGCTGCATGTGGAGGAGGAGTGGGGATCGGACTGAGAAACTGCCTGAAAGTCGGAACACTGAGAGGATAAGACAAAAAAACAATTTTTTATTCAACCTTTTTGTTTCCCCTCGCCTGAAAATGTGAAAACTTTTTCCAAAAAAAAACTTCAAGAAACATTTTTGTTTAATCCCCTTTTATAAAAAAACAATAGTTTTTGAAAGGCGTGAAAACCCTTGGTTCTTTTTTCATTTGGGGGGGGGGGGGAAAAAAATCTCTTTTTTGCACCAAAACCCAGGGAAAAAAGGAGAAAGGCACATAACAGGAATATGCCTGCAAATAATAATAAATCGGTGGACGGCGAGATGCAAGAAGGAGCAGCAGCGAAGGCGAAGGAAAAAAGCAGGAGCTACGGCCGCGCATGCAGATGACCCCACGGGGCGAGGCGGAGGTTCAGGCGAACCAGGAAGCAGGAACAGAACACGGCGACCATCACCCCCCTCCCCATACACACTGGGAGGAATGGAGAAGTGTGCTGAAAACTGAAATAAACACCATAAAGGAGGAGATAAAAACGGAGACAAACACCATGAGGGAGGCACTCCGGACGGAGCTCCACACAATGATGAAGGAGATGCTGGCGGAGACCATGGCCAAAATGCAGCGAACCATCGATGGCCTGGAAAGGAAGGTGGCGGCGCAGGAGAAAACGATTGACGAGTTGGAGAGGGGCGCATCGGACCAGGGCGACAGGATGGTAACTCAGGAAACCGAGTTGAAAAGGCTTGTAACGACCCAGGGGAGCCTGAGAGGGAAAGTGGAGGACCAGGAAAATAGGTCCAGACGGCAGAAGGTTAAAATAGTGGGTCTGCCAGAGGGGATGGAGGGCAGGGACCCAATAGGCTACGTCACCCAAATGCTGGGCAAGCTAGTGGGAAGGGAGACATTTCCAAACCCCCCAGAAATCGACAGGGCGCACAGGTCGCTCTGACCCAGGCCCAAAGCTGGGGAGCAGTCCAGAGCGATTATCGTGAAGCTGCACAGGTTCCAGACAGGGAAAAAACCCTAAAGTGGGCCCGGCAGGCGAAATCAAGCACGTGGGAAGGGAAGACCATAAGGGTGCACCAGGAACTTCCGGTGACGGCGGGCGGGAGGCAGCCGCACATTGGAGGGCTCCTGTTTGGGAACGGCATTTTCGCGGAGTAACGCCCGGTCCTAGGGCCAGCGACGTCAGTAAAAGTCGGGGGATAGCGCAAGGAGAAGAAGGATGTCGAAAATCACCAAAAAAGCGGCTGAAAGTCCGTTGGAGAGGGGAAAGGTCACCACGGGGTCAACAAAGAAAATGGAGGCTGGAGCACCAGTGGAGGCCGCAGTGCTTACGGCTGAAGAACTAACTAAGGTGATGGCTGCGGAATTCCAAAAGCAGTTGGCGCAGATTGAGAAATGTATGGAGACGGTGAGGAAGGAGATGCGGGAGGTTTTGAATGTGCTGGTGGAGGAGGCGGTTTCCCCGGTGAGGACGGAGGTGGCGAGCGCAGTGGCGGAGGTGCGAGAGCAAGGGGAGGCGCTGAAGGAAGTGGAGGAGATGGTATTGCAGCACGGCGATCAACATGCCTCGATGGGGAAGGTGATGGACACTAACAAGTATCTGAGAGGAAAAATGGAAGATCTGGAAAACAGATCCAGGCGACAGAATTTGAGGGTCGTGGGGCTGCCCGAAGGAGTTGGAAGGACTAAAGCCGACTGAGTATTTTGCCGCGATGCTGTCAAAACTACTGGGGGAGGGGGAGGACCCCTCCCGATATGAACTGGATCGGGCTCATCGGTCGTGGAGGCCTGTACCAAAGGCGAGTGAACCGCCAAGAGCAGTGACTCTGTGCTTCCGTAGGTACAGTGTGAAGGAGAAGGTCCTGAGCTGGGCCAAGCATAAGCGGGTGGTGCGGTGGGCTGGAGCTGGTATACGTGTATACCAGGACTTTACGGTGGAGCTGGCGAAGAGGCGGGCTGCCTTCAACCGGGTGAAGAGGGCACTGTACATTGGCAAGGTGCAGTGCGGCGTTGTATATCCAGCGAAGCTGAGGGTGACTTACAAGCTCAGGGACTTTTATTTTGGAACGACGGAAGCAGCGGAGGAATTTGCGAAGGCAGAAGGACTGTGGCAGAACTGACAAATTGAGGAATGGCCATGTGCCGATGTAACCTCATGACTGTATTTTCTTTTTTTTGTATCACTGCGCGCGGGTGTAGAGATTAAAGGAGACAATGTGGTATATATTTGGACAAGGGAAGGGACGGGACTTTCACTCGAAAGGAGGGCTCTTTGGGGTGTAGGTAGATATGCGGGGTTTGTGTGCTAAAAGGGGATCTTTGGGCTTTCCTAGGGCCGGGCAAGGGGGAAAGGGACCTGGGCGGAGGCCTCCACGCTGGCCGGTTTGAGCCGGCCAGTGAACGGGAGTGAGGTGGGGGGAGGGGCTGCGGCCATCGGAGCCTGGCAGAACAGGGTCCGAGTGGTCTAGCCGGGGTGGAAAGTTGGGGGGAGGGAACCGAGGTTGGGGGAGGGAACCGAGGTTGGGAGGAGGAGTTTTACAAAAGGCATTGGACGGGAGGAGCTGGAGACTTTGTGGGGGGGGGGGGGAAGCTGCTTTTTAACACCCCAGCGGCAGCGGAGGAGTTTGTTAGAGCGATCAAACTGGGGAAGGGACAGCCACAACGGCCAGCATGAAAGTGACGGGGATGGAAAAGAAAGGGAGAATCGGAACAAAGAGCAGCGGGCAGACTGAAAACCGAGACCATACGATCACGTGTTTGGTGTACTGCGAGGGGCTGTGCTGACTCGTTCCCAGGCTCGTTCCATCTCTCAATACAATGGGGGGGGGGAGCGGAGCAAGGTGAACGAGGGTGTGAAAGGCGGACAGGAGGGCGAGACGAAGGGCCAGCAAAAGAAAGGTAAAACAGGACCAGAGCAGGGCAAGTACTGGGAGGGGGGACACCGTGCTAGCGAGGACAGCCAACACTGGAGGGCAGGAAGAAAGGAGGGCCGCGGCGTGCCTCTCCGGGGAGAGGGAGCGCCTGGCACAAAGAGGGGTGGGGACAGGGCAGACGGGGGGGACAGAGGGACAGGGACTATGGGGGGGGGGGGGGGGAGAGGAGTCTGAGAGAGCGCAGAACAGCAGAGAAGTGAAGGGAAGGGTGAGGTAGATAAGCAGCATGAACACAGGCCTTGGCAGGCATGGAGCAGGGCGAGGAAACAAGATGGCGCCACAAACAGCCACTCGGGAGGGCAGAGGGCGACCCTGGAGTGCAGGGGCGCAGCCATGTGGCGTAAACACAGCTGGCGGCCATGTTGGGTGCCCCCTGGACAAAAGGAAATCCTGGGGCCCGACCACATGGTGAGTGTGGCGACCGTGGCTATTTGGGACTGCCCGCTAATAAAGGGAAACCCCGGATTGCAGGGGCGCCTCCACCAGGTAAGTATGGGTTACACCGCAGGACCGGGGGGGGGTCAAAAAAAAACCCCACCAGGATTGTTACCTGGGATGTAAGGGGACTCCACGGCCCGGTGAAAAGATCCAGAGTCTTCACCCACCTAAGAAGCCTAAAAGCAGACATAATCTACCTACAAGAGACGCACCCGAGGGAGAAGGACCGACTGCTGGTAAGGAAGGGCTGGGTGGGACAGACGTACCACTCATGCTGCGGGACGAGTGCTAGGGGGGTAGCAATATTAATTAGCAAGAGGACGAGGTTTACGGAAACCAATACAGTTACGGACGTAGGGGGAAGGTACGTCATGGTCAGCGGTGCCCTGGAAGGGGCACCGGTCGTACTGGCAAATGTGTCCGCTCCCAACTGGGACGACTCAGAATTCATAAAGAACACCATGGCAGAGAGGGGAAGGCAGGCAGGGGGTTTGGGTCTTCCGAACCAGATATTACTACTGGGTGGAGAAGGTGCGGAGCTGGGTCAGAGGGGTTGATTCCCAGTGGGTCAGAATGGAGGAGAGTTTGTGCAGGGGGTCGGGATTGAAGGCGCTAGCGATAGCGCCGCTCCCGATAGCCCTGGGGAAATACTCAAGGAGTCCGGTAATAATAGCTTCATTGAGAATTTGGAGGCAGTTTCGCCAACACTTCGGGTTGGGGACAGGGTCAAGGGAAATGCCGATTCGGGGGTACCACAGATTTGAGCCACGGAGGTGGGATGGAAATTTCCGGAAATGGGAAGAGAAAGGGATTAAGACACTAAAAGATTTGTTTCTTCGTGGTCGGTATGCCGGATTGAAGGAGCTGGAAGCTAAGTATAGTCTGGAGCAGGGGGAAATGTTTAGATACATACAGGTTTGGGATTTTGCCAGAAAGGAGATACAGAGCTTCCCGATGGAGCCGGCCTCCACATTGCTGGAAGAGGTGCTGACGACAAGCGGGCTGGAGAAGGGGTTAGTGTCAGCGGTTTACAGAGCTATTTTGGAAGAGGAGACAGGCACCACTGGAAGGGATCAAAGCAAAGTGGGAGGAAGAGTTGGAAGAGGATATGGAGGAGGGGTTCTGGTGTGAGGTGCTCCGGAGAGTGAATGCCTCCACCTCGTGCTCGAGGTTGGGGCTGATACAGCTGAAGATGGCATACCTCACCAGGGCGAGGATGAGCCGATTCTTTGAGGGAGTGGAAGATGTGTGTGAATGAGGGGGGGGGGGGAGACTAATCACGTTCATATGTATTGATCCTGTCCAAAGCTAGAGGATTACTGAAGATTTTTAAGGTAATTTCTAAAGTGGTACATGTGAAACTGGACCCGGGCCCCCGGGAGGCCATATTCGGGGTGTCGGACCAGCCAAGGTTGGAAACGGGTGCAGATACTGTAGCCTTCGCCTCATTGATCGCCCGAAGGCAGATCCTGAGAGGTCGGCGAGCAGCCTCTCCACCCTGTTCCCTGGCGTGGCGGGGGGACCTGTTGGAATTCTTGACTCTTGAGAAGGTTAAGTTTGAACTGAGGGTTCCGGTTGAGGTGATGCACTGCTAAGCCGCACGTTTCGGCAGCTCCCGTTCTAATGGACTTTTGGGCTCTTATCGGGAGCCCCAACGGAATTTTTTTTCCACCTAACCCGGTGTGGGGTGACGAAGGAAGGAGTCCCCCTGTGTGTGTATGGAAAGGAGCGGCGGTAGTGGCCAGATTGCAAAGGATCCTTTGGAGCAGCGGCAGAGAAGAGAAGGGAGAAGCAAGATGGCGGCAGATGGAGCCCAGATGGTATGGGGCCCGGACCAGCAGGAGTTTCTCCGACGATGTGTGGAGGAGCTTAAGAAAGAGGTGCTGGCGCCGATGCTACTGGCAATCGAGGGACTGAAGGAAACAGAAAAGGTCCAGGCGATGGAGCTCCGTGGAGTGAAGGCAAAGGCAGCCGAGAATGAGGATGAGATACAGGGCCTGGTGGTAAAAACGGAGACACCCGAGGCACTACACAAGAGGTGCGTAGAAAGGCTGGAAGCCCTGGAGAACAGCTCGAGGAGGAAGAACCTACGGATTCTAGGTCTCCCCGAAGGAGCAGAGGGAGCTGATGTTGGGGCTTATGTGAGCACGATGCTCCACACGCTAATGGGAGCTGAGGCCCCAACGGGCCCCCTGGAAGTGGAGGGAGCGTACCGGGTCCTCGTGAGAAGACCAAAGGCAGGTGAAACACCAAGAGCAATAGTGGTGAAGTTCCATCGCTACATGGACAGAGAGATGGTCCTGAGCTGGGCCAAGAAGGCACGGAGTAGCAAATGGGAGAATGCGGTGATACGTGTGTATCAGGACTGGAGTGCGGAGGTGGCGAGAAGGAGGGCGAGCTTTAACCGGGCAAAGGCGGTGCGCCATAGGAAGAAAATAAAATTTGGCTTGCTGCAGCCGGCGCGGTTGTGGGTCACGCATCAGGGCAAGCACACTACTTCGAGACGGCGGATGAGGCATGGACATTCATCCAAGAAGAGAAACTGGACTAGATTTGAAGTTTGATGTTTGGAGAGAAGCAGCGAGGTGGTGGTACAGGAATGTAGGAGGGCAAGGCGGAGATGGTAAGAGATGAGGTGATCGGGGCGGGAAGGCGCTGCCTGGGGGACCGACGGGTGCGCGGGACCTGGATGGGGAGATGGCCTAGAAAAGGGGGTGGCTAGTCGACGAAGGGGGGGGGGGGTGAATGGCCCCCCAATCCGGCTGATCACGTGGAATGTGAGAGGCTTAAACGGTCCGATTAAGAGGGGCACGGGTGTTTGCGCACTTAGAGACTGAAGGCGGACGTAGTCATGCTCCAGGAGACGCACCTGAAGGTGGCGGATCAGGTTAGACTAAGAAAAGGATGGGTGGGACAGGTATTCCACTCTGGGTTGGATGCGAAAAACAGAGGGGTGGCAATATTGGTGGGGAAACGTGTATCATTCGAGGCTAAGAATATAGTGGTGGACAGTGGGGGCAGATATGTGATGGCGAGTGGCAGACTGCAGGGAGAGGCGGTTGTGCTGGTGAATGTATATGCCCCGAATTGGGATGACGCGGGATTCATGAAGCGAATACTGGGACGTATCCCGGACCTGGAGGTGGGAAATTTGGTAATGAGGGGAGATTTTAACACTGTGCTGGATCCAGGGCTAGACCGGTCCAGATCCAGGACCGGGAGAAGGCCGGCAGCGGCCAAGGTGCTTAAGGGATTTATGGAACAAATGGGGGGAGTGGATCAGTGGAGATTCGCCAGGCCGATGGCTAAAGAGTTCTCTTTCTTCACCCACGTCCATAAGGTATACTCCCGGATAGACTTTTTCGTTTTGGGAAGGGCACTGATCCCGAAAGTGGCAGGAACGGAGTACTCGGCCATAGCCGTTTCAGACCACGCCCCGCATTGGGTGGATTTGGAACTAGGAGAGGAAAGGGACCAGCGCCCACTCTGGCGAATTGATATGGGACTACTGGCGGACGAGGGGGTCTGTGGAAGGGTGAGGGGGTGTATTGAGCGATACCTGGAGGTCAACGACGATGGGGAGGTTCAGGTGGGGGTAGTATGGGAAGCGCTGAAGGTGGTGGTTAGAGGAGAGCTGATCTCCATCAGAGCCCACAAGGAGAAACAAGAGGGCAAAGAAAGAGAGAGATTAGTGGGGGAAATTTTGAGGGTGGATAAAAAATATGCGGAGGCCCCAGACGAAGGGCTATACAGAGAAAGACGAAGACTACAGACGGAGTTTGACCTGCTAACCACGGGAAAGGCAGAGGCACAGTGAAGGAAGGCACAGGGGATGCAATATGAGTATGGGGAAAAGGCGAGCCAGCAGTTGGCCCACCAACTTCGGAAGAGGATGGCGGCGAGAGAGATCGGGGGAGTTAGGGACGAAACGGGAAATGTGGAGCAGAGAGCAGGGAAAGTGAACAAGGTGTTCAAGACCTTTTATGAGAGGCTATATAAGTCCCAAGCCCCGGGGGGGAAAAGAAGGAATGTTACACTTTCTGGACTAGCTAAGGTTCCCGAAGGTGAAGGGGCAGGCGGTGGCAGGTCTGGGGACGCCAATCGAGGTGGATGAGGTGATTAAAGGACCGGGGAACATGCAGGCAGGGAAGGCCCCGGGACCAGATGGGTTTCCGGTGGAATTCTACAGGAAGTATATGGATCTGTTGGCCCCACTCTTGGCGAGAACCTTTTTAATGAGGCTAAGGAAAGGGGGATGCTACACCCGACAATGTCGGAGGCGACGATATTGCTAATCCTGAAACGAGATAGACACGCTGCAATGCGGGTCATACAGGCCTATCTCACTCCTAAATGTAGATGCCAAACTGCTGGCAAAAGTGATGGCGACAAGGATAGAGGATTGCGTCCCAGGGGTGGTACATGACGATCAGACAGGGTTTGTAAAGGGGAGACAACTGAATGTTAATGTACGAAGGCTGCTGGGGGTGATGATGACGCCCCCACCGGAGGGGGAGGCAGAGATATTGGCGGCGATGGATGCAGAGAAGGCATTCGATAGGGTGGAGTGGGACTATCTGTGGGAGGTGCTGAAGAGGTTTGGGTTCGGTGAGGGGATTATTAGATGGGTCAGACTCCCCGATGGCAAGCGTAGTCACAAACCGGCAAAGATCGGGGTATTTTCGGGTACATAGGGGTACAAGACAAGGGTGTCCCCTGTCCCCGTTACTGGTCGCGTTGGCAATTGAACCACTGGCCATAGCGCTGAGGGATTCTAAGAAATGGAGGGGGGTGCTTAGAGGGGGAGGGGAACACCGAGTGTCGCTCTATGCAGATGATCTACTGCTATACGTTGCGGACCCGGTAGAGGGGATGCCAGAAGTAATGCAGATACTTGGGGAGTTTGGAGAGTTCTCGGGATACAAACTAAATATGGGGAAGAGCAAGCTTTTTGTAATGCACCCCGGGGAACAGGGAAGGGGATAGATGCTCTGCCACTGAGGAGAGTGGAAAGGAACTTCTGATACCTGGGGATCCAGGTGGCCAGGAACTGGAGAACCCTGCATAGACTTAACCTGACGCTACTGGTGGAGCAGATGGAGGAGGACTTTAAGAGGTGGGATATGGTGCCGCTGTCGCTGGCAGGCAGAGTGCAGGCAGTTAAAATGGTGGTTCTCCCGAGGTTTCTTTTCGTGTTTCAGTGCCTCCCCATTCTGATCACAAAGGCCTTTTTAAAAAAAAAAAAATAGACAGGAGCATTACGAGCTTTGTGTGGGCAGGAAAGACCCCGAGAGTAAAGAGGGTGTTCCTGCAGCGCAGTAGGGACAGAAGGGGACTGGCGCTGCCGAGTTTGAGCGACTACTATTGGGCTGCCAATGTGTCGATGGTCTGTAAGTGGATGAGGGAGGAAGAGGGAGCAGCGTGGAAGAAGCTGGAGATGGCGTCCTGTTAAGGGAACAAGCCTAAAAGCGCGGGTAACGGCGCCGCTGCCGTTCTCCCCAAAAAGGTACACCACAAACCCAGTGTTGGCAACGAGCAGGAATTAGGAAGCTGAGAGACCTGTTTATAGACGGGACGTTTGCAAGTCTGGGAGCGCTAGAAGAAAAATATAAGTTGCCCCCAGGGAACGCCTTCCGGTATATGCAAGTGAGGGCATTTGCGAGGCAACAGGTGAGGGAATTTCCGCAGCTCCCGACGCAGGGGATCCAAGATAGTGATTTCTGGGGCATGGGTTGGAGAGGGCAAAGTGTCCGAAATATATCGGGAGATGAGGGACGAGGGGGAGGCGATGATAGAGGAGCTGAAGGGAAAATGGGAAGAAGAGCTGGGGGAAGAGATTGAGGAGGGGCTATGGGCGGATACCCTAAGTAGGGTAAATTCCTCGACCTCGTGTGCCAGGCTTAGCCTGATTCAATTTAAGGTTCTACATAGAGCACATGTGATGGGAGCACGACTGAGCAGGTTTTTCGGGGTGGAGGATAGGTGTGGGAGGTGCTCGGGAAGCTCGGCGAACCACACACACATGTTCTGGTCGTGTCTGGCACTGCATGAGTTCTGGGGGGGGTGGCAAGGGAAATTTCAAAGGTGGTGAAGGTCCGGGTCAAGCCAGGCTGGGGGTTAGCTGTATTTGGGGTTGCAGAAGAGCCGGGAGTGCAGGAGGCAAAAGAGGCCGATATTTTGGCCTTTGCGTCCCTAGTAGCCCGGCGTAGGATTCTACTCCTGTGGAAGGAAGCAAAACCCCCAGGCATGGAGGCCTGGATAAACGACATGGCAGGGTTCATAAGATTGGAACAAATAAAATTTGCGTTGAGAGGATCGGCTCAGGGGTTCTCCGTTCCTTGACTATCTCGCGGAACGATAAGGAAAAGGTAGAAATGACAGCAGCAGCAACCCAGGGGGGAGGGCGGGGGGGAGCACTATTCTGTGTTTTTGCTATTTGCTTTTCTTTTTAGTTTTTGTTGTTAGTTCACTATATTATTTAAATAATGTTATTTGCCAGTTAATGTATAATCCCTTGTTGAGTTGTAAAAACGGGAAAAAATTTTGTTTGAAAAATTTTAATAAAATATATTTTTTTAAAAACGTTTGAACTGAGGGGAGGGATGGAGGGGTTGTATAATTCATGGGCATTATTCATTCTGCACTTTCAAGAACTGGACAACATCGAACGTTAGTTGGGACGTGTGGGTGGAGGGGGGCTGTGTGTGTGTGAATGGCGACTGAGTGATCCCTAATTCCTTTTTGTCATTTGTTTGTGGGAACATGCGAGCTAATGCGGGGCTGGTTTAGCACTCTGGGCTAAATCGCTGGTTTTTAAAGCAGACCAAGGCAGGCCAGCAGCACGGTTCAATTCCCGTACCAGCCTCCCCGAACAGGCGCCGGAATGTGGCGACTAGGAGCTTTACACAGTAACTTCATTTAAGCCTACTCGTGACAATAAGCGATTTTCATTTTCAATGTTTGGTGGGAGGATGGGATCGTTGTTATTGATATGGGGATTGACATATTTGTTACTGATTATTGTTTATTGTTGGTGGGTGTAAATTTGGGAGAAAATGTGAAAAAGGAGGAGAATAAATATATATTAAAAAAAAAAAAAGACGATGGTAGAAATCCCCTTGCCACGGACCCACTGACCGACTGATCAAACCCCAAAGCAGGGAAAAAGACTGGCATGGCTAGGGAATTAGGAGCATTTATGGAGCAGATGGGGGTGGTGGACCCATGGAGGTTCCTGCACCCGGGAGAGAAGGAATTTTCATACTTCTCAAAAGTACACAAGGTGTACACCCGTGTCGACTTCTTTGCAGTGGGGAAATCGGTGCTTCCAGCGATCACTGGGACGGAGTCTGCGATCGTTATCTCTGACCACGCTCCACACTATATGGATGTGAGGTTGGAGACAGGCCGGGCCCAGCGCACCACATGGAGGCTGGATATGGACCTCCTGGCCGACAAGGCCTTCTGTCAAAAATAATCGCGGGCCATAGGCTACTACGTTAGTAACAACCAAAACGGGGAGGCTCACCCTCCACGTTCTGGGAGGCACTGAAGGCCGTGATTAGAGGAGAGATCATGGCCTACAAGGCAAGCAGAGATCGGGAAGAGAGGATGCCCAGGCAACAACTGGTGGACACCATCCTGGAAGTCGACAGAAAATACTCCGAGGCCCCGACTGTAGAACACAGAACATAGAAAAATACAGCACAGAACAAGCCCTTCGGCCCACGATGTTGTGCCGAACCTTTGTCCTAGATTAGTCATAGATTATCATAGAATTTACAGTGCAGAAGGAGGCCATTCGGCCCATTGAGTCTGACCGGCTCTTGGAAAGAGCACCCTACCCAAGGTCAACACCTCCACCCAACACTAAGGGCAATTGTGGACACCAAGGACAATTTATCATGGCCAATCCACCAAACCTGCACATCTTTGTACTGTGGGAGGAAACCGGAGCACCCGGAGGAAACCCACGCACACTCTGGGAGGATGTGCAGACTCCGCACAGACAGTGACCCAAGCCGGAATCGAACCTGGGACCCTGGAGCTGTGAAGCAATTGTGCTATCCACAATGCTACCGTGCTGGCCTTAAGAACAAATTAATCTACACTATATCATTCTACCGTAATCCATGTATCTATCCAATAGCTGCTTGAAGGTCCCTAATATTTACGACTCGACTACTTCCACAGGCAGTGCATTCCATGCCCCCACTACTCTCTGGTTAAAGAACCTACCTCTGACATCCCCCCCCTATATTTTCCACCATTCACCTTAAATTTATGTCCCCTTGTAAGGGTTTGTTCCACCCGGGGAAAAAGTCTCTGACTGTCTACTCTATCTATTCCCCTGATCATCTTATAAACCTCTATCAAGTCGCCCCTCATCCTTCTCCGTTCTCATGAGAAAAGGCCTAGCAGCCTCAACCTTTCCTCGTAAGACCTACTCTCCATTCCAGGCAACATCCTGGTAAATCTTCTTTGCACCTTTTCCAAAGCTTCCACATCCTTCCTAAAATGAGGCGACCAGAACTGTACACAGTACTCCAAATGTGGCCTTACCAAAGTTACAGCTGCATCATCACCTCATGGCTCTTAAATTCAATCCCTCTGTTAATGAATGCTAGCACACCATAGGCCTTCTTCACAGCTCTATCCACTTGAGTGGCAACTTTCGAAGATGTATGAACATAGACCCCAAGATCTCTCTGCTCCGCTATGTTGCCAAGAACTCTACCGTTAACCCTGTATTCCGCATTCATATTTGTCCTTCCAAAATGGACAACCTCACACTTTTCAGGGTTAAACTCCATCTGCCACTTCTCAGCCCAGTTCTGCATCCTATCTATGTCTCTTTGCAGCCGACAACAGCCCTCCTTACTATCCACAACTCCACCAATCTTCGTATCGTCTGCAAATTTACTAACCCATCCTTCTACTCCCTCATCCAAGTCATTAATGAAAATCACAAACAGCAGAGGACCCAGAACTGATCCCTGCGGTACACCACTGGTAACTGGGATCCAGGCTGAATATTTGCCATCCACCACCACTCTCTGACTTCTATCGGTTAGCCAGTTCGTTATCCAACTGGCCAAGTTTCCCACTATCCCATGCCTTCTTACTTTCTGCATAAGCCTACCATGGGGAAACTTATCAAATGCCTTACTAAAATCCATGTACACTACATCCACTGCTTTACCTTCATCCACATGCTTGGTCACCTCCTCAAAGAATTCAATAAGACTTGTAAGGCAAGACCTACCCCTCACAAATCTGTGCTGACTATTCCTAATCAAGCAGTGTCTTTCCAGATGCTCAGAAATCCTATCCTTCAGTACCCTTTCCATGACTTTGCCTACCTTCGAAGTAAGACTAACTGACCTGTAATTCCCAGGGTTATCCCTAGTCCCTTTTTTGAACAGGGGCACGACATTCGCCACTCTCCAATCCCCTGGTACCCACCCCTGTTGACAGTGAGGACGAAAAGATCATTGCCAACGGCTCTGCAATTTCATCTCTTGCTTCCCATAGAATCCTTGGATATATCCCGTCAGGCCCGGGGGATTTATCTATCCTCAGTTTTTCAAAATGCCCAACACATCTTCCTTCCTAACAAGTATTTCCTTGAGCTTACCAGTCCGTTTCACACTGTCCCCTCCAACAATATGGCCCCTCTCATTCGTAAATACTGAAGAAAAGTACTCGTTCAAGACCTCTCCTATCACTTCAGACTCAATACACAATCTCCCGCTACTGTTCTTGATCGGACCTACCCTCGCTCTAGTCATTCTCATATTTCTCACATATGTGTAAAAGGCCTTGGGGTTTTCCTTGATCCTACCCGCCAGAGATTGTTCATGCCCTCTCTTAGCTCTCCTAATCCCTTTCTTCAGTTCCCTCCTGGCTATCTTGTATCCCTCCAGCGCCCTGTCTGAACCTTGTTTCCTCAGCCTTACATAAGTCTCCTTTTTCCTCTTAACAAGACATTCAACCTCTCTTGTCAACCATGGTTCCCTCACTCGACCATCTCTTCCCTGCCTGACAGGGACATACATATCAAGGACACGAAGTACCTGTTCCTTGAACAAGTTCCACATTTCACTTGTGTCCTTCCCTGACAGCCTATGTTTCCAACTTATGCACTTCAATTCTTGACTGACAACATCGTATTTACCCTTCCCCCAATTGTAAACCTTGCCCTGTTGCACGCACCTATCCCTCTCCATTACTAAAGTAAAAGTTACAGAATTGTGGTCACTCTCCAAAATGCTCCCCCACTAACAAATCTATCATAGATTATCATAGAATTTACAGTGCAGAAGGAGGCCATTCGGCCCATCGAGTCTGCACCGGCTCTTGGAAAGAGCACCCTACCCAAGGTCAACACCTCCACCCTATCCCTATAACCCAGTAACCCCACCCAACACTAAGGGCAATTTTGTACACTATGGGCAATTTAGTATGGCCAATCCACCTAACCCGCGCATCTTTGGACTGTGGGAGGAAACCGGAGCACCCAGAGGAAACCCACGCACACACTGGGAGGATGTGCAGACTCCGCACAGACAGTGACCCAAGCTGGAATCGAACCTAGGACCCTGGAGCTGTGAAGCAATTGTGCTATCCACAAGGCTACCGTGCTGCCCTGGTTCATTACCAAGTACCAAATCCAATATTGCCTCCCCTCTGGTCGGACGATCTACATACTATGTTAGAAAAGCTTCCTGGACACACTGCACAAACACCACCCCATACAAACTATTTGATCGAAAGAGTTTCCACTCAATGTTTGGGAAGTTAAAGTCACCCATGACTACTACCCTGTGACTTCTGCACCTTTCCAAAATCTGTTTCCCAATCTGTTCCTCTACATCTCTGCTACTATTTGGGGGGCCTATAGAAAACTCCTAACAAGGTGACTGCTCCTTTCCTATTTCTGACTTCAACCCATACTACCTCAGTAGGCAGATACTCCTCGAACTGCCTTTCTGCAGCTGTTATACTATCTCTAATTAACAATGCCCCCCCACCCCCCACCTCTTTTACCACCCTCCCTAATCTTATTGAAACATCTATAAGCAGGGACCTCCAACAACCATTTCTGCCCCTCTTCTATCCAAGTTTCCGTGATTGCCATCACATCGTAGTCCAAAGTACCAATCCATGCCTTAAGTTCACCCACCTTATTCCTGATGCTTCTTGCTTTGAAGTATACACACTTCAACCCATCTCCGTGCCTGCAAGTACTCTCCTTTGTCAGTGTTCCCTTCCCCACTGCCTCATTACACGCTTTGGTGTCCTGAATATCGGCTACCTTAGTTGCTGGACTACAAATCCGGTTCCCATTCCCCAGCCAAATTAGTTTAAACCCTCCCAAAGAGTACTAGAAAACCTCCCTCCCAGGATATTGGTGCCCCTCTGGTTCAGATGCAACCCGTCCTGCTTGTACAGGTCCCACCTTTCCCAGAATGCGCTCCAATTATCCAAATACCTGAAGCCCTCCCTCCTACACCACCATTTCTGCAGCCACGTGTTCAGCTGCACTCTCTCCCTATTCCTAGCCTCGCTATCACGTGGCACCAGCAACAAACCAGAGATGACAACTCTGTCTGTCCTGGCTTTTAACTTCCAGCCTAACTCCCTAAACTCGTTTATTACCTCCACACCCCTTTTCCTACCTACATCGTTGGTGTTGGTACCAATGTGCACCGTGAATTCTGGCTGCTCCCCCTCCCCCTTGGGGATCCTGAAGATACGATCCGAGACATCCCTGGCACCCGGGAGGCAACATACCTTCCGGGAGTCTCGCTCGCAACCACAGAATATCCTATCTATTCCCCTAACCATTGAATCTCCTACTACTATTGCTTTTCTGTTTTTTCCCCCCCCTTCCCTTCTGAGCCCCAGAGCCAGACTCCGTGCCAGAGACCTGGCCGCTAGGGCCTTCCCCCGGTAGGTCATCTCCCCCCACCCCCCCAAACAGCATCCAAAACGGTATACTTGTTTTGAAGGGGAACGGCCACGAGGGATCCCTGCACTGTTTTCCTGTTTGTTTTCTTTCCCCTGACTGTAACCCAGCTACTCTTGTCCTGTACCTTGGGTGTGGTTACCTCCCTGTAACTCTTCTCCATCACCCCCTCTGCCTCCCGGATGATCCGGAGTTCATCCAGCTTCAGCTCCAGTTCCCTAACACGGTCTTTGAGGAGCTGGAGTTGGGTGCACTTCCCGCACGTATAGTCAGCGGGGATACCCGTGGTATCCCTCACCACCCACATCCTACAGGAGGAGCATGCAACTGGCCTAGCCTCCATCCCCTCTTACCTTACAGAATATAGCTGCCCTGTGGACCAACTGGACCTCCGCCCTCCGACTCTGCTCCCAGTCAGCTGCACTCTCTGTAAACTCCTGGCTCCCTTCTCGCTCTTTGCGGAAATGTAGGAAACAAACTGAAAGGAGCGCTTTACTCCCTCCTCACCTAACTCCCTCAGTCATCAAACTCTCACTATAACACTCAAATGCACCAAATTCAGCACTCCCTCAGTCACCAAACTCTCACTATAGCACTCAAATGCACCAAATTCAGCACTCCCTCAGTCACCAAACTCTCACCATAGCACTCAAATGCACCAAATTCAGCACTCCCTCAGTCACCAAACTCTCACTATAGCACTCTAATGCACCAAATTCAGCACTCCCTCAGTCACCAAACTCTCACTCTAGCACTCAAATGCACCAAAATTCAGCACTCAATGCAAACAAAGTCTGCACTGTAGGGGAGCACTTTTATACTGTGAATCTAGCCTCTGAAAACTGGCCTAATCCAATTGACTAATTAACAAGCCCCAGCTGCAAGTGCCTACAAGTAGAACCTTTGTTTAAAGCCTATTGAAAATTCACCTTCTAAACCAAACAGCAACTTTTAAGCTAATTAACTAAATAAAAGAAAGACTAGACTTTAGATAAAAATGAAGCCTTATATACTCCCTCAGTCACCAAACTCTCACTATAGCACTCAAATGCACCAAATTCAGCACTCAGAGCAGCTGGCGGAGAGAAAAAAGCTGCAAATGGACTTTAACCTGCTATCCAGTAGGAAAGCAGTGTACCAACTCCGCCAGATACGGGGGACCTTCTATGAACACGGAGACGAGGCTGGCCGCCTATTGACTCACCAGCTGAGACAGCAGGCAGCCACGGGGGATATAGTGCAGGTAAAGGATAGCAGAGGCAGACTGGTAACAGAACCAAAGAAGGTAAATCGGGCATTTGAGACCTTCTATGGGGACTGTATGCCTCCGAGCCCCCCAACGGGGGGTGGGTAGGGATGAAATAGTTTCTAGATGGACTGGAACTACTAGTTGCAGGGGAAGACAGACGGGGGGGAGCTGGAAGCACCAATAGACGTGGGAGAAATCATGGAGAGCATCAGCTCCATGCAGGCGGGGAAGGCACCGGGACCCGACAGGTTCCAGGTGGACTTCCGCAAAACATTTGCACCAGTCTTGGCTCCGCACTTAAGGGACGTGTTCGCGGACTCACTGGGAAGGGGCACCCCCCCCGCCCCCCCCCCCCCCCCCCCCAATGCTAGCGCAGGCCACAATTTCACTGATACCCAAAAAAGATAAAGACCTGACGGAATGTGGATCATACAGACCCATTTCACTGCTGAACGTGGATGCGAAAATACTCGCAAAGGTCCTGGCCAAAAGCTGGAGGGCTGTGTACCAGAGGTGGTCGCAGAGGACCAAACAGGCTTTGTCAAGGGTAGGCTGCACACAGCAAACATCAGGCGGCTGCTGAACGTAATAGTGACCCCCTCCGGCGAGAGAACACCAGAGGTGATCGTCTCCCTGGACGCAGAAAAGGCCTTCGACAGAGTTGAATGGAAATACCTCCTCGAGGTACTAGAACGGTTTGGGCTCGGAGTAGGATTCACCGCCTGGGTGAGGCTCCTGTACAACTCTCCCAAAGCGAGCGTCCGAACTAACACCACCAGCTCTGAATACTTCCAGCTGCAGAGAGGAACAAGACAGGGCTGCCCCCTGTCCCCACTCTTGTTCACGCTAGCCATCGAACCCCTGGCGATAGCCCTGCGGGACGTGAAAAGCTGAAAGGGAATCCGGAGAGGAGACAGAGAGCACAGAGTCTCACTCTATGCAGATGACCTGCTCCTCTATGTCTCGAAGCCACAGGAGGGGCTGAAGGCAATACTGCAAATACTGAAAGAGTTTGGAACCTTCTCGGGCTACAAACTTAACCTGGGCAAAAGCGAGGCATTCCCAGTGAACCCAAACGGGGGAGGGAGAGAGCTGGAGGGGCTCCCGTTCAAAACAGCTCAGAACAGATTCCGCTACCTGGGGATCCAGATAGCCAGAAACTGGACACACATCCACAAGGCACCTGACCCGCCTGGTGAAGTAAGAAGAGACCTTCAAAGGTGGGGCTCACTCTCACTCTCCCTGGCGGGGAGAGTGCAGACGATCATGATGAACGTACTGCCAAGGTTCCTCTTCCTGCCGAGATCCATCCCGATCTTCATCTCCAAGGCCTTTTTCCAAAACGTAGACCGTCTAATCATGGCGTTTGTGTGGGGGTGGGGGGGTGGTAAGAACCCGAGAATTCCCAAACCGACACTGCAAAGAAGGAAAATCAAAGGGGATTTGGCCTTGCCAAACCTACAACACGACCATTGGGCAGCAACGGCAGAAAGAGTGAAGGGATGGTACACAAACCTGGCACAGATGGAGGAGGCATCCTGTAAAGGGACAACCCTCCGGGCCCTGGCCACAGCAGCACTCCCATCCTCCTCAACAAGATACACAACAAGCCCATGTGGTAGCGGCCACGCTGAGAACGTGGACCCAACTGAGAAAACACTTTGGATAGCCAAAATGGCCCCCATGGCCCCCATCTGCGGCAATCACCGATTTTCCCCCCCCCAGCCATGCTGGATACCACCTTCAAAAGATGGAGGTGGGACGGGGTATCGGAGCAGCCAGAGCTACACATGGGGAAGGGGGCCAACGCCCTTGCTTTTGCTTCCCTAATCGCACGTCGGAGAATCCTACTCGGTTGGCGATCGGCAGCACTACCCACAGCTGCAGACTGGCTGGCTGACCTTTTGGAATTTCTCCACCTGGAGAAGGTTAAGTACGTCACCCGAGGGTCAGAGGAAGACTTCCTGGATACTTGGGGGCAGTTTGTCGGGCTGTTCCAAAACCTGTTCGAGGCCAGCAACAAGGAGTAACCTAATAAGAATTTTGGGAAAAAATACACCAAGATGGATGAGGTACCAAAAGACGGCGCAACCCGGGGGACGGATGGATGGACAACGGGGAAGGGGGAGGAACCATGGACCGATCCAGAGGGCAACAAAATGCACTTGGGGTCAGTTAAACGAAGGAGAAACTAAACCTCAGTATAATAAAGGAAATTAGTGCGGGTGAGAAAAATGTGGTGTACACAACTGTTTATAAATATGGGAAATGCCAATAAAAAGATTTATAAAAAAATAAATCCCCAACTAACGTGAAATACTGAACAATATAACATTCTAAAATATGTTTTACATAATCAAAACAGTGACACATTCACTTGTAAAGTGAGAATCATAGAATTTACAGTGCAGAAGGAGGCCATTCGGCCCATCGGATCTGCACCGGCTCTTTGAAAGAGCATCCTACCCAAGCCCACACCTCCACCCTATCCCCATAACCCAGTAACCTGACCCAACGCTAAGGGCAATTTTGGACACTAAGGGCAATTTAGCATGACCAATCCACCTAACCTGCACATCTTTGGACTGTGGGAGGAAACCGGACCACCCGGAGGAAACCCACGCACACACTGGGAGAACGTGCAGTCTCCGCACAGACAGTGACCCAAGCCGGGAATTGAACCTGGGACCCTGGAGCTGTGAAGCAGTTGTGCTAACCACCATGCTACCGTGCTGCCCTGGAGAGAGGTTGGGGGAATTCCAATATTTTGAACTGGGGAAGAGGGGGGACATAACCCATATCAGAAACATATGGGAGAACATGTTCTTCTTATCAATGTAATGGTTCCTTCAGGTGCAGGATTACGCATTGTCAAGTGTTAAGACTATTCAGGCAGTAATCCAAGTGCTTTATCAACCGTTCACCATCACAGCTTTCTCACTTTCATTTGAACTGTAATGCCCAAATGTGTTTGAAAGCCAAAAGTAAATTGTGTAAATGAATATTAAGGTCTTTACAGTTCGCAGATTGATCTATGCATATCATTCCTGTCCTTAAGCCGGACAAATTGGTCCCTTTCGGTGGAGGTTATAAGATAACCGTCAATCGGATTGCCTGCCAAGTTCGATAGATATCCCATGCTTCAAATCAAAGATCTGCATGCCAAGTTAGCAGGTGGCCAGACATAACCAAGTTGTAGATGAGCCGCACCTATCTTCAACTTAAATTAGACGAACCTTCCCAGAAACAACACACACACACAGCCTCTAGGAGTACAGTTGATCGCCCTTTGGGGCCTCATCAGCATAGTCCAATGGATCATGGAGAACATACTCTAAGCGTTATCCAAAGTGCCGGTGTACTTGAATTACATACTTGTCATGGGGACTTCAGAACAAGAGCACCTTAAAAAACCTAGAACAGGTTTAGTGGAGATTATTGAGAGCTGGGATACACCTGAAGACATGGCCAATCCACCTACCCTGCACATCTTTGGGTTGTGGGGGCGAAACCCACGCAAACACGGGGAGAATGTGCAAACTCTACACGAACAGTGACCCAGAGCCGGGATCGGCGCCGTGAGGCAGCAGTGCTAACCACTGGCCACCATGCTGCCCTCCCAATTTAATGCGGTAATCAAACGGGCTTTGATTGTTAAAATCTCACCCATGATGTGTTTCCCAATTCCCATAATCTGACCTCATTGCTCGAACCTTTTTGAAAAAACATTTCCGCTTACCCCAAAATACCAATGTGTAAACCGAATGCTTTCTGTTTTTGCAGTATTTAGGTATCATTATGCCTGTGAGACTCCATGTCACAACTCGCTTGGTGACTTTGCCATTCACCCATTCAGTGGTTGACCTCTTTTATGTAATTAGAAACTACTTCCAACTGGAAAGTATGGTCCTCTTGACATCGTGCTTGAATTCCTGGTCAGTTACTTTGTCCACACTGCAAACTGTTCAAGGCTTTCATTCATATGTTGCTGAATTATGGTTTTAATTTTTTTTAAAGAACATATTATTTAAATGTGTCTCTGCTTTACAAGCTAAACTAAAAGGAAGCCATTTATAGCTGAAAGAGCAGTTTGTGTTGATTATCGGTACAATTTTTGGGTGTATAGCTTGGTCTGGGTCTTGACGGCTACTTTAGTTATGGAATGTACTCTGTGAAGTAGAGTACAGCAATTTAATTCATCATAATACAAACACACAACAGGAGCAGGCAGTTTAGTCCCTTGAGTCTATTCCGCAGTTCATCATTAAATGAGATCATGGGTGACCTGCGACCTCGCCCCATATCTTTTAATACTTCTGACTAACAAAGAAATCTGTAAATCGCAGATTCAAATGTACCGATGGAGCAGCAATTTCCACTTGTTGAAGTCAGCTTTGAACTTGTACCCTTTGCATGCAGAAACATTTTCTTTTTTAAAACGCAATTTATTCAAACTTATATCAAAGTAGGTTACAGCAAATAAACACCCTGGGAAACATTCTTCCCAACAATTAACTATACAGATTTTCCTCCTTTTTCACCCCCCTGCTTCCTGTGACAAACAGCTCCTCAAACACGGTCACAAACATCCCCCCACCTTTTCTCAAACTCCCCTGCTGAGCCCCTTAACTCATACTTTATCTTCTCTAACCGCAGGAAGTCGTACAGGTCACCCAACCAAGCCGCAACCCCCGGTGGCGATGCCGACCGCCACTCCAGCAAAATTCATCGCCATGTAATCAGAGAGGTGAAGGCCATGACATCGGCCTTCCTCCTCTCCATGAGCTCCGGCTTCTCTGAAATCCCAAATATCGCCACCAAAGGGTCTGGGTCCACTCCCACCTCTACTATGCTGGCTAAGACCGCGAACACTCCCGCCCAGAATCTCCCCAATTTTTGACAACCCCAAAACATGTGCACATTATTCGCTGGCCTCCGCCAACACCTCTCACACTCATCTGCTACCCCCTGAAAGAACCCACTCATTCTCTCCCGAGTCATATGCGCTCTGTGCACCACCTGGTGTATCAGGCTCATCCTTGCAAAAGAGGAGGTCCCGTTTACCCTTCGCAGTGCCTCACTTCATACTCCCCAATTGATCTCCATTCCCAACTCAGCTTCCCATTTCTCCTGGATCTTCACCATCCGCTCGCCTCCCTGCTCCACCAGCCAATTATATATATCCCAATTCTTCCCTCTCCTTCCACATCCGGAAGCAGCAGTCGCTCCAGCAAGGTGTATCCCGGCAATCTAGGGAACCCCTTCCAGACCTTTCGTGCAAAGTCCCTAACCTGCAGATACCTGAACTCACGGCCCCTCAGCAGCTCTACCCTCTCCCTTAGCTCCTCCAGACTGCCGAACCCTTCCTCCAAATACAAATCCCTCACCTTGACCAGCCCCACCCCTCCACCTCCTGTATACACTATCCATCCCCCCCCCCGGCTCAAACCCATGATTCTCGCACAGCGGCGTTAGCACCGACATCCCTTCTACCCTAAAATGCCTGCTCAGCTGATTCCATTTCTTCACCGTGGACTGCACCACTGGGTTCCCTGAATACCTACTTGGAGCCATTGGCAATGCTGCCGTCACCATACCCCTCAAACTAGACCACTTACAAGATTCCTCCTCCATCCGAACCCACTCTACCCCTTCTCACCACCGCCGCACCTTGTCCATATTCGCCGCTCAATAATAATGAAGCAAATTTGGCAACGCTGCCTCTGCCTCTGTAGCAGGGTCCTCCCCACCCTCTGCACCTTCCCCGCCCACACAAAGTCAGAGATGATTGTGTCCACTTTCCGAAAAAAGGCCTTTGGTCCAAAGATCAGGAGAGCCTGAAAGATGAGCAAGTACCTCGGCAGAATATTCATTTTCACCACTTGGACCCTCCCCGCCAACGTTAAGTGCAGCGTATCCGACCTCTTAAGATCCTCCCTGGCCTCCTCCACCAGCTTCGTTAAGTTCCACTTTTATGGAGCCCCGTCCATTCCCTTGCTACCTGAATCCCCAAGTACCTAAACCTATCGCTTGCTACCGTAAATGGCATCCCCCCCCCCCCCCCAAAATAGCCCGCTGTGCCAGCTCATTCACAGGGAATACCTCGCTTTTCCCTACATTCAGCTTGTATCCCGAGAACCCTCCAAACCTCCCCCACAGGCCCATAATCCTTCCCATACACTCCAACGGATCCGAAACATACAGCAGGAGCCATCGCCAATGGCTCTATGGCCAGTGCAAACAGCAGCGGTGACAGCGGGCATCCCTTCCTCGTACCCCTGTGTAAGTCAAAGCTTCGTGAGCTCATATCATTCGTCCTCGCCCTCACTCTTGGCGCCACATACAGCAACTGCATCCATGCCACAAATCTCGGCCCAAACCCAAACTTTCCCAAAACTTCGAACAAGTACCACCACTCCACCCGATCAAATGCTTTCTCCACGTCCATGGACACCACCACCTCCGGTACCAGAGCTCTCGACGGATTCATCACCATATTTAACAGCCGTCTTGTATTACTCGCGAGCTGCCTGCTCTTCACGAAGCCTGTTTGATCTTCTGCAACCACCCCTGGGACACAATCCTCCATCCTCCCCGCCAACAACTCAGCCAATACTTTCACATCCATGTTCAATGGTGATATGGATCTATACGACCCAAATTCCACCGGATCCTTCCCTTTTTTGGGGATTAGTGTGATTACTGCCTACTTCATCGTCTCTGGCAACTCCCCCTTCTCCAGTGCTTCATTAAACGCCCCCAACAGATGTGGTGCCAGGTCCGCTGCAAATTCCTTATTAAATTCTGCCGGGTACCCATCCGGCCCAGGGGCCTTCCCCGACTCCATACCCCGATACAATCCAGCACCTCTCTCAGCCCCAGGGGCTCCTCCAACGCCTGCCTCTTTGTTTCCTCCACCTGGGGAAATTCCAGCTCTTCCAGAAACTGCCCTATGTCCCCCTCCTCTCCTCCTGGGTCTGCCTCATAAAGTTCCTGGTAATACTGTCTCTAAATGCCTCATTTATCTTCACTGGCTCTGACACCACATCCCCAGCCCCAGTCCGGATCTTCAATATTTCCCTGGACGCAGCCTGCCTCCGCAGCTGGTGCGCCAGCATGCGGCTCGCCTTCTCCCCATACTCGTATTGCACTCCTTCTGCCCTATGCAGTTCTACCGCCCTCTCCATTGTCAGCCTGTCAAATTGCCCTCGCAACTTTTTCCTCCTCACCAATCACTCCATGGTGGGCACCCTTGAATATTCCCTGTCCACCTCCACTATCTCGCTCACTAGACAGTCATGTTCCGCCCTCCTTTCCTTATTCGCACAAACCATAAATGAGATAATTTCTCCCTGGAGCACTGCCTTCAGTGCTTCCCAAAAAATGCCCGCCGACACCTCTCCATTCTGATTGAACTCCACATAATCCCTAATCGCCAACCACACCTCATCACCAAAACCTCCATCCGCCAACAATCCCGAGTCAAACCTCCACCCCGGCCTCTGCTCTCGTCCCGTACTGAACCGAATATCCAGCCAGTGGGGTGCATGGTCCGAGATAACTATCCCCGCATACTCTGCTCCCTCCACACCAACCAAAATCTCCCGACTCACTACAAAGTAATCAATCCTCGAATACACCTTACAGATGTGTATGCAGAAACATTTTCTAACTTCAGCCCTGAAGGGTCTGACTCTAATTTTTAAACTTATGCTCGCCACCCAGTTCAGGTTGATACAGCTGTTAAAATCAAAGTAAAATTATGCTGCTTGTAACAATGTGCATTAATGTTAAAAATAAATGAATAAATACCGTATGCCTGGGAGGGGGAGAATGGGTGGAGTAAGACTAGGTTCAGTGATAGATATTCAGTACCTGACCGCCAGCAGAAGATTACAGGTGTCGATGCCAGGTGCATAATTCTTTTGAGATTGGTTTTCATACTTTCTTTTTGTGACTTTATTATATTATAAGCATGGAAGGGTGAAGTTCCATAAACTGGATTAACTCCCTCATGGAGTTAGCTACCTGGTTGATACAGGAGTGGCATGGATGGAAGTTATTTTTAGACACGGAGCTCAACGACCCAAGTTTAAGAAGGTGGACTTCAGACGGAGAAAATGGCCAATTGCGCTAAATGGAAAGAAATACAATTGCAAACACCATTTTTTTTTTTTTCTTGCACTGTCATACTCCTCCTCTCCCTCCCATGACATTGATTGCAATTGTGAGAATTAGTTGTTCCGCGACTGTCGAGGCCAGTGAAAGTTGATCAGAAACCCTTCAGCGTGGAAATGTTGTTTAATTGTGTTAACTTTACTCTTCTTCCCTATTTTTGACCTGCAGATGGGTGTAGTCTGCTGGTTGTTTGGTGGGGCAGTCATCAACCTTGGAAGCCAGGAACACATTGAAAAATGGTTTAAACCCCTAAAGGTATGTTTCTCTGTGTTTACCCAAACGAGCTACCCCACTGTATATGGGATTCACGCAACTAATTTGCTAATCAGACTGATTTAACTCCGTGTTTGAAAACTTTGCATGCGTTTGTGAAATGATTAGTTCTATGATTTCAACCATTTTTATTGTTTCCATTTTTCCCATTGCTGTTAAATACATTTTCCATTGTTTAATTTAACAAAGGCCCATTTATCACACTACAGTATGATTTATTTTACTGTCTGGTTCCATTGTTCTGAGCTTTCCCTTGCTTTCTCTTACTGAATCTATTTGTACTGCTTCGTTCGTGTTGTCCATTTTTTTTGATCATCCTCCTTCATCCAGAGACAAGTCAAGTTCTGCTTCTTTCCCTTCTTACGTTAACAAGGTATTGATTGACAAAACAGTTCTAAACACCCCACACACATTCTCCCTATCCTCGACTATCTTTGAATAATTGAAATCTCCTAAAATTATGCACGTTGGGCCTCTTCAGTTTGTCTGCAAGCTTTATTATTAATTTTGTGTTGATCGTCTGGAAACCTTTTACAAACTTCCACCCGTGCAATTGTTCCTCGGTTTAACCCAAGGAGAATCTGTTTTGAACATATCTTTAGTTAAATTCTTACACTCCTGTGCCATAATGTTGCCTCTAATTTGAAAATACTATTTACCCTTTTCTTTTATCCCTTCACAAAGTCACTGAACAGATCACCTGGTCATTTATCACATTGCTGTTTCTGGAAGACACTGTGTGAAAACTTGGTTCCTACATTATCAGAGTAACTGCCCTTTAAAATAAAACTTTATTGGCCAGCAAGTGCTTTGTGAAGAACTAAGTTCGCGGATTTTGTGAGGGCCACGAATAATCCAGCACGAGTTTTAAGGATACAAAGAAATAACATTTATTTACAATAACATATCACTCCTTCCTGCTGGTTCCAAACTGGCCAGCTTTATTTATACAGGGAGTCTGCTAATGACTTCTCCGCCCCCCCCCCCCTCATTAGGGAAGCTCATACTCCCACAGGATTGTGGGATTGTCATTAGTCCCCAGCCAATGGTAAGCAGGCAGGTTATAACATCCCCCCCCCCCCCCCAAAAGTCCAAGGAATCCACTGAAGACCCTGGCGAAGGAGGGCGTCGGACTCGTTTTGCACGAGGCGCTGGATGGGGCGGCGTGTAACAGGACGGAGACAGGCGCTTCCATGATGAATGGCGTAACGGTTGTACATCCACGGCCCGTGGGACCGAGGATTCCCCCTCTGATGCGTCCTGTGTCTCCATCTCGGAGTCAGAGTCTGCTGCCTCCGACATCTCGGCGTCTCTATCTCCACGCGGTTCTGTAACGACCTGCGCAGCTTTGAGTGAGGCACCAGAGGAAGATTGTGAGGACTACTTTCCATTGTCTCTGGGCCAGTTTGGCGAAAGATTATGCCAGGGACCCACTGGGCACCACCAGCAAAATTCCGAACGAACACTGGGTCATCGGGCGCAAACTGCCGAATCGGCCGATGCCGAGAAAATCCCTGTCCCTGCCGTTCTTGTGTGCGGTGTACTTTTGCGCCAATGTCTGGGAAAACTATACTAAGGCAGGTGCGAAGTCTCCGGCCCATTAGGAGTTCTGCGGGAGCTACCCCAGTCACCACATGGGGGTGGTCCTATACGAAAACAAAAAGCGAGCCAGTCTCGTGTCCATTGACCCGGAAGACTGCTTCTTTAGGCCTCGTTTGAATGCCTGCACTGCACGCTCCGCCAACCCATTTGAAGCCGGGTGGTAAGGGGCAGTGCGGATATTGCATATGCCGTTCATCTTCATGAACCTCACAAACTCCTCACTTGTGAATGGAGTGCCGTTATCCGTGACCAGCACCTCTGGGAGGCCATGCGTACTGAAAGACAAACGCATCTTCTCAATTATTGCGCAGGACATTGTGCCTAGCATCTTATGCACCTCTAGCCATTTCGACTGGGCGTCGATTAATAGAAGGAACATGGATCCTTGAAAAGGGCTGGCGAAATCCGCATGCAAGCACGCCCAAGGCCGCCCTGGCCATTCCCAGTGATGTAGGGGCGCGGCCGGCGGAAGCTTCTGATGCTCCTGGCAAATGGAGCAGTTTTGGGCCACCTTCTCAATGTCGGTGTCGAGGCCTGGCCACCAGACATCACTCCGAGCCAACATTTTCATTTTGGTCACACCTGGATGCCCATTGTGCAAGTCTCTTAGTATCAGCTCCTGGCCTTTTTCCGGGACAATCACACATGTCCCTCACAAGAGAATGCCGTCTTCCACGCTGAATTCTGACAGCTTGGAGGAAAATGCCCGCAACTCGCCTGGGAGCTGTCTATGCTGCCCACCATACAGGACTATGTGCCGAACCTTTGACAGGACTGGCTCCGTCTGGGTCCACTCACGGATCTGTGATGCCGTGACAGGCAAGGTGTCCATAAAATTTAGGATTGCAACCACCTCACCGGTCGTGGGGGTCGACATGGGGCCGGTCGATAAAGGCAATCGGCTCAGTGCGTCGGTATTCGCTATCTGCGTTCCTGGTTTGTGCTCCAGAGAATACTCGTATGCAGCGAGCAACAAAGCCCAGCGCTGGATCTGTGTGGAAGCAATGGGTGGTATTGGCTTATCCTCTCTGAAAAGTCTCAGCACAGGCCTATGATCAGTCACGATAGTGAAGTGGCGGGCATACACGTACTGGTGGAAACCTTTCACCGGAAAGACCACTGCCAGGCCCCCCTTCTCGATCTGCGCATACTTTTTTTCCGCTGCAGTTAATGTGCGGGAGGCGAAAGCTATCAGCCGCACGGCCCCGTTCTCCATCTTGTGGGACAGGACGGCCCCAATACCATACGGGGATGCATCACATGTGATGAGCAAAAGCTTTCCAGGATCATAGTGGGTTAGTAACCCAGACGACGACAATTGTTGTTTTACCCGCGGAAAGCAGTTTCTTGCGGCTGACCCCAAACCCAGGTGTGATTTTTCTTCAGCAGAAGGTGCAATGGGGCCAGCGTAGTTGCCAGATTGGGGAGGAACTTCCCGTAATACGAGGCCAAGAAAAGAACGAAGATGCGAAGTGTCAGCTGGGGCGGGGGCCTGTTGAATCGCGCACACCTTCTCTGCAACGGGGTGCAAACCTTGGCGGTCCACCCGATAACCCAGGTAGACTACTTCCTTTGCCTGAAATACGCACTTTGTGTGACGTAAACGGACTCCAGCCTCTGAAAAGCATCTAAGGACAGCCTCCAGATTTTCCAAATGTTCCTGTTCCGACGTCCCTGTGATCAAAACATCATCTAAGTAAACAGCGACACGCGGTAAACCTCTCAAAATGCCCTCCATAACGCATTGAAAAATAGCGCAGGCAGAGGATACTCCACAGGGCAAATGTGTATATTCATACAGGCCCCGGTGTGTGTTAATTGTTACATATGGTCGGGAGGCAGGGTCCAGCTCCAACTGTAGGTAGGCGTGACTCATGTATATCTAATTTTGTGAACGAGAGTCTGCATGCAAGCTTCGCGTAGAGATCCTCTATGCGAGGCATTGGATATCGGTCGAGTCGGGAAGCCGTATTCACTGTAAGTTTATAGTCGCCGCACAAGTGAACTGTGGCATCTGGCTTAATTACAGGTACAATTGGTGCTGCCCAGTCAGCAAAACAAACGGGCCTGATAATACCCAAAGTCTCCAAACGAGTGAGCTCCCTTCTACCTTCTCGAGCAAGGCGTAAGGCACCGGGCGCCCCTGGAAATAGCGCGGTGTGGCTCCTGGTTCGACTTGGATACGGGCTACGGCCCCTTTTATTTTCCCCAAACCAGGCTGGAATACATCTGGGTATCATCCTAGCACCTCAGTCAACCCTCCAGAAACTGTTTGGAGGATGTGCTTCCACTGCAACCGCAAATGGCGCGACCAGTGCTGACCCAACAGGCTGGGCCCATGGCCGCGCACCACGATAAGTGGGAAACGCCCCTCCTGGCGTCAATAAACAACAGGGGTCATCGTAGTTCCTGCAATGTCCAATGGTTCCCCAGTGGAGGTGGCCAACCGGGCGTGTGTGTCGGTTAATGTAAGGGTCTGTATATCCTGCTTGATGCGGTCGAATGTCCTCTGGGCGATCACGGAGACCGCTGCGACAGTGTCCAACTCCATCTCAAGCGGGTGACCATTGACCCGTACTGTCACCTTTAATGGTTGCCACACGGGGAGCTGCCACACAATGCAGCTGCAGGCAGTCGTCCTCTGTCTCCACGTCCTCCGGAGTAGTCGCAGCAGGTTCATCCACATGGAAGGTACGGCCCCTGGGCTTGTCCCAGTTTCGGACGGAACGACGGCCCCGGCGTCCACGACAGGGTCGGCGCCTACAAGTCTGACACGGACATAGCTCCTCATCCATTGGTTCTGGAGAAGGCTCTCTTCGTGGAGGAATGTCCGACGGCCACTGGGGTCGATACGGACGTTGCCTCGCCCAAGGTACCGCAGGAGTGCGGGGGGACATTTTCGGACGGACGGGGTTGCGCCCCAAGGCACGCATCTCCATTCCCTGTAGCTCCTGCATTCCTCGTTCTGCGCTCTCTCAGGACAATACTATTTGAATGGCCTGTTGAAAAGTCAATGTTGGCTCGGCTAACAACTTTCTCTGGGTGGCCGCATTGTTAATATCGCAAACCAAACGGTCGTTTAACATTTCTGACAAGGTCACACCATAGTCACAGTACTCCGCAATCCTGCGTAGCCTGGATAGAAAGTCGGCAAGGGATTCTCCTGGGGTCCTCTCAGCGGTATTAAACTGGTAACTTTGGACTATCGTGGAGGGGGTTGGGTTAAAATGTTGCCCCACTATATTCACAAGTTCATCAAACGTTTTGGTGTCCAGCACAGCTGGGTATGTAAGGCTCCTAATCACCCCAAACTTACGTGGGCCGCACAAGCGGTGAGCAATATGACCACCTGGCGCTCGTTTTCGGTGATATTGTTTGCCCGGAAATAGTAACACATCCAGTGTGCGTACTGGTTCCAGCTTTCCAGCGCAGCATCAAAAACATCCAAACGTCCGGACAGAGGCATGGTATAATAGAAAACAACTTCCAACCTGTATCCAACAAAAATCCAGGGAGCTGGCTTCAGCAGTGCAGACAGCTATTAATTTTACCCTCGTCGCCAGTTTTGTGATACAGAGAGTCTGCTAATGATTTCTCCGCCTACCCCTCATTGGGAAGCTCATACTCCCACAGGATTGTGGGATTGTCATTAGTCCCCAGCCAATGGTAAGCGGGCAGGTTATAACAGCGGGGCCATGACATAATTGCACATATTTCTGCCAAACCATATTTTTCTTCTTTACCTCTTCCATCCTTATCATGAGTACAGCTAAAGTTTGCTTTCCTTTCTAAGCTATCTGTTCTTTTGCTTAAACTAACACGAGAGAGTTAAAGTTGGGAATTGCACAACAGCTGCTGACCTGTTACAATTTTTTCACTTTGTGGATCACCTTATTTGCAAGTTTTGATCATTAATTTACACAAAACAGGCACATTTTTCAGTTTACATTGTGAAGAATTAGAACCATAGAATTCCTACAGTGCATCGGGTATGCACCGGCCCTCTGAACGAGCACCTCACCTAGGTCCACTCCCCATCATCCCACCTAAACCTGCACATCTTTGAACTGTGGGAGGAGACTGGAACACCGGGAGGAAACCCACGTAGACACAGGGAGAATGTACAAACTCTGCACAGACAGTGATCCGAGGCTGGACTTGAACCCGGGTCCCTGGCGCTGTGAGGCAGCAGTGCTAGCCACCATGCCGCAATTCAAGAATTGCTTGAAGGAGCAGCGTATCAAAGGTACGCCTTGAGTTTACATAGTGCCAACTTGGCTGAGTGGGTATGACCCTTGCCTATGTAGAACTGAGTAGAATGTGCACCCCAGTTGACTGAAAGCATGGCAACCAATTGGAGACCGGTGGGGGGGGCACAAAAGGACCATGGGTTTGGGGTTTAAAATAGGGGTACAGCAGGGCCATGAAGAGATTTAAACATGCAGAAGAGAATTTTACAATTGATACTTGTTAGCAATACAGACGAGGTACCACAGCCATAATACATGATGAGTACTTGCCTCCTGAGTTAGCAGAGAAGAAAATCATTTTCTCTGCAGTTTATTGTAGGTAATGTTTGAAGCAGAACAAAAAAACAGTGGAAGACGAATACAGCTGTGTATTCATGACATGCCTTTGTTTCTCCCTGATCAAATTGTAGGACTTAAAATTTACTGGAATGTTTGCAATGACAGAACGTGGACATGGTAGTAATGTAAGAGGCATCCAGACCAGAGCAACATATGATCCCACAACACAGGTAATCAATTGAATGATGCTGGGTTTGTTTAGATAGACAATTAATGTGTTTAATGCTTTTGGAACCTTCATTCTCGAAAGCAGATTGATATTGGCTGCGGCATGGTGCTATTGCCATTAGACTGGCAATCAAGAGACCCAAGATAATGTTCTGGACTCGCAGGTTCGGATGGTTTGAAAATATTTGTCATTAAAAGGTCTAATGTTCATGAAATAATTGAGGTTAAAAACCCATCCAGTTCATTAATGCCCTTTAGGGCAGGAAATCTGCCATCCTGACTAGATCTGGCCTATATGTGGCTCCAGGGCCACAGCAAATGTGGTTGACTCTTAAATGTCCTCTGAAATGGTCCAGCAAGTCACTCAGTTGTGTTAAACATCTCGGCACTGTGGGTGTTCCTACACCACATGGACTTTGACGGTTTAAGAAGGCAGCTCACAACCACCTTCTTGAGGGCAATTGGGGATGGGCAATGAATGTTGGCCTAGCTTGAAATGCTCGCACCCATGCATGAATAATAAAAGATACAAAGTGTATGTATTATATCTATGATTAATGCTGAGAAAAAAGATATGCTGTTGAAGCTTTTCATCTTGCACTCATCAGGATGGATGCAAGGGTGGTACAGGAGCACAGTGGGTAGCACAATTGCTTAACAGCGCCAGGGACATGGGTTCGATTCCCAGCTTGGGTCACTGTCTATGTGGAGTCTGCACGTTCTCCCCGTGTCTGCGTGGGTTTCCTCCTGGTGCTCCGGTTTACTCCGACAAGTCCCGAAATACGTGCTGTTAGGTGAATTGAACATTCTGAATTCTCCCTGTACCCAAACAGGGAGTGTGGTGACTAGGGGATTTTCACAGTAACTTCATTGCAGTGTTAATGTAAGCCTACTTGCGACAATAAAGATTATTATTATTAATGCCAAATTTGCAAGTGAAAAACAATTTATTTCTGCAGCGGAATAGGGGTGCTGATTGGTTAGCAAGTCAGCTTTGGTTGAGATGGTGCCATGGCGAAAGCGCCAGGGTGTTATTGTTCCCCATACTTGCGTTGTTCAAAAACGGTGCAATATTTTTGCCTGCAGAGGACATCTCCCTGTCTATGAATGAGTAATGTGATATATGAATTTCAGTACCGGTGCAATGCCTGGTACATAAGCCATAGAATCTGCCATGTATGGAGACATATCAAACAGCATGTCCCTTTGGCTGTTTCCAATAAGACTGTACTCCGATAACCCATGCTTGCGAAGCTCAGAACAAGTCTGACATTAGATGTGATTCTGCGATCGGGCAGCACTTGCTTTTGTTCAGCAGCACTCAAGTTCTGCACTGCCAAGCAACTGTACCTATGATTCTTTCTAATAAAAATGCCCAAATTGGTGAGCGATATATTTAGGTTTTTGAACCGTTCCTGCTGAAGTGATGTAGAAACTACAGGAAAAGCAGTGATGTAGAAGCTATAGGATAAAGTATCATGTGTGAAAATTCAACCATTTTATGAATGCAATCACGGCATAATCTCCTATACCAGAAATCCGATCTTATAATTGAGTGAGTTACATTTGAAGTATTTATGCTCACTGTGATGTTCTACACCGTTCAAAAATGATTTCCCCCCCCCTCCAAAACCGGCTGTGCCTCCCACCCTGCTGAGTTGAGCTTGCCTAGGAGAGGTTGTCAAATAGTGCTTGATTTTATTGGCAGCAGTAGGCACCCGTAATCATAGAATTTACAGTGCAGGAGGCCATTTGGCCCATCGAGTCTGCACCGGCTCTTGGAAAGAGCACCCTACCCAAGGTCAACACCACTACCCTATCCCCATAACCCAGTAACCCCACCCAACACTGAGGGCAATATTGGACACTAAGGGCAATTTATCATGGCCAATCCACCTAACCTGCTCATCTTTGGACTGTGGGAGGAAACCGGAGCACCCGGAGGAAACCCACGCACACACTGGGAGAACGTGCAGACTCCGCACAGATAGGATTACAGCCATTGTGCAGTGGCCACAATTACTTCCAGCAATTTACTGGCTTGCAGCAAAATAGTTTATTAAAAAATAAAAAAATAAAAATAAAAAGTTTATTAGAAAGAAATTAATTAGTCTCACTGCATCACAGAACAGAGCAACAACCGCAGATACTTGACGGTCTTACCCCGGAATGAGAGTTGGGTGCTATAATTCGCGTTTGTATTAGCCAACACTGCTACTCCTGATCACTGACCAGAGATCCCAGTGGGAAGATTGCATTTGTGTGCAAGAGGGGCTGTGATGAATTCGCCTTCTTGGAGTGATAATTAATGATGCAAGATAGCAGTAAACCCAGCAAACCTACACTGGCTAGCTGGGCACTCATGACATTGGGGAAGAAGAGACGAAAATTCACAGCAAAATTATTTTTTACACTTCGCAGGAATTTATTATTCATACTCCGTGTGAAGATGCTGAGAAGATGTACATTGGGAATGCAATGAAAGGAAACTATGCCGCTGTATTTGCTCAGCTGGTTGTCAGTGGACAGTTGCTAGGTTTGTATATTTTCAATTCTAATGTTTCTGTACCATGTCTGGGGATGCTATGGGGAGACAGTGGCGTAGTGGTGATGTCACAGGACTAGTAATCCCAGAGGCCCAAGCTAATGCTCTGGGGGCATGGTTCAAATTCCACCATGGCAGCCGATGGATTTCAAATCTCATTAATAAATCTGCAATATAAAGCTAGTCTCCGTATCATCAATTGTTGTAAAAAATCTGCCATCCTTATCTGATCTGGCCTGCATGTGCCTCCAGGCCCACAGCAATGTGGGTGACCCTGAACGGCCCTCTGCAATGGCCTAGCAAATCACTCGGCTCGAGGGAAATTAGGGATGGGCAACAAATGGTAGCTTCACCAGCGATGTCCACATTCCATGAAAGACAACATCCTCTTTATATTGTCTTGTTGCAGTATGTTGGGACAAACCTATAGGTACCATATTTTTATGTTCAAAAACTTTTGAATGAATCTCATTTCAGCTGTGAGCACTGCCTGTAGGGTGTTAAGAAATGTGAATCGGTGCTTTACTCTCTGCTCATTATCCTTTTATTTAATTCACAGATTTTTGGCGGCACAGTGATGCAGTGGTTAGCACTGCTGCCTCACTGCGCCGAGGACCCGGGTTCGATCCCAACCCCGGTCCCGGGTCACTGTCTGTGTGGAGTTTGCACATTCTCCCCGTGCCTGTGTGGGTCTCACCCCCACAACCCAAAGATGTGCAGGGTAGGTGAATTGGCCACGCTAAATTGCCCTGTAATTGGAAAAAGAAAAATAATTGGGTACTCTAAATTTAAAAAAAAAAATTCACAGATTTGAGAACCCTCTGAGTGAGTGATATATCTGACCAATGTTTGTTTATATGAAATGTATCTAAGTGCTGACAAGTAGGAGATCCATCAGAAATTGCAAAGCTTGTACCTCGCAAGAATTCATCCTCTTGTGGTTTGAAACTATGTTGCATCCCGATTTTATATTATTTTAAATATCACGCTTGCTGTGGTCACAGGATATGGCGTAACATGGGTTTTTCTTTGTCCAGAACTCTACGAACCGAATTCATCCAGTTCCCTTCTCTTCCGTTCTTTTTATACATATGTTGCCCTGCTGGGTGCATTTCAGTACCTTTCAGTCTGGTTTTGTGGTGAGGTGAGGATTCCAGCCTGTTCTCTCAGATGGCCTCCTATGATGTAGACAACCAGACTGGCTCATGCGTGCATGGCAAAAAGTCACCATAAGTGCAAATGAAATTGTGGTTTTAAAAAGAAGGACTTTGGGCGCGATCTAACCAAAATAAAACTGGGTCCGTTCTGGGTGGCATTGGCGGGGTCGTTTCCGGCGCTATCTCTGTCTTGTTTTCGTGACCCAGCAGGTTATGCACTCCCGAGGCCGCACCCAGCATCATTTCTTGCACTGGGGAGCTCCAAAAGTGATCGGGATGCCATTTCTAAACTGCGCCCCGAACTCTTGACCCCTGGGCCTGATCCCCGGTTGTGCACAATGTCAGCATTGCACCTGGGCAGTGCCAGGCTGGCACCTTGGTGGCACTACCAGGGTGCCAGGATGGCAGTTCCAAGGTGCCCTGGGTCACTAACTACTACCGAACAGCCCCCGGCTGGGGTCTCCTCGGCGATAAATGCCGAGTGGCCGATCGATCCGGAGTCAGCATGGCTAAGTGGGGAATCTAGGGGGACGCCTCTCCCGGGATATACCGGCCGTGTCCTGCCCCCGATTCTGGCAGGACGCAGCCGCTGTTTACGTTGCTATTGATTATTTTAAATTAATATCGATGTAAGAAGTTTTAGTGTCTCAGAAAAAGATGACCCCTTTTGCCCCACCTTCATGGCCCCAGAGAAACTCCGCTTTGCACAACAGCCTACTGGCGTAAGGAATGCTTTGCAGCAAGGAGTGGTAGATGCAAAGGCCATTTAAGAAAAAGTTGAATTGGAGGTTGAAGTGAAGTTACAGTGGAATAGGGAGGGAGTGGAATTTAGTGTCCCGTTCCTCCCCCCCCCCCCCCCCACCCCACCCCACCCACCCCCACTGAGCTGGAAACGTCTGCTGTCGTATGGATTAACATGTGGGCTGAATTTAGTGGAAGAAAAGGGGTTTAGTGTTGAACTATATTTGGGAAAGGAAGATCCCAAATGTGGCCGCAATGTTTAAAAATAAAGCTAACGTTGTGTTCGTGAGCACTCTTGAGCACTGGCCATCTTCACAGATGTGGGCCCAGATTGTTTGAAATGAGCAATAATGTCCATGTTAAGAAGAGTCATGGAGGTCATCAGCACAGCAAAGGCCCTTTGGTTCATCGTGGCTACGCCCGTCAAAAGCAAACTATTCTAATCCATTTGGCAGCACTTGGCCCACAGCCTGGTATGCCTTTTCATTGCAAGTGGACATCTAAATACTTCGAGAGGAGGCAGTGGAGTAATGGTATGGTCACTGGACTTTTAATCCAGAGACTCAGGGTAGTGCTCTGGGTACAAGGGTTCGAATCCCACCAGGGTGGACTTGAATTCAATAATTAAAAAATCTGGAATTAAAAGTCTAATGACGACCATGAAACCATTGCCAATTGTTGTAAAAACCCAACTGGTTCACTGATGTACTTTAGAGAAGGAAATCTGCCATCCTTACCTGGTCTGGCCTACATATGACTCCAGACCAACAAGAAATGTGGTTGACTCTTAAATGCCCTCGGGGATGGGCAACAGATGATGGCCCAGCCAGTTACACCCACATCTCATGAACGAATAAGAAAAACCTCTTAAACGTTCTTAACACAGATGCTGGCAGACCTACTGAATTCTTCCAACATTCCCTGTTTTCTTGGAATCCTAGAATTTACAGTGCAGAAGGAGGCCATTCGGCCCATTGAGTCTGCACCGGCACTGGAAAGAGCACCCCACCCAAGCCCTCACCTCCACCCTCTCCCCGTAAACCAGTATGAGTTTTTAGACACGAGGGAAGGGGAGGGGGGGGCAGGCGGCAGTGGTGGTTAGTAATGCACATGTCTAGGGGGAGGAGGAGGGAAGGAGGCGAGAGAGGAGAGCGAGGACTCCAGCTCACTGAGAATTCATGGCACCCTGATCACTGAGGAGCGGGCTGGACCATTGAGAGACTTCCCAAAGCCCAAACAAATGACGTATGGGTGAATCCAGGTCTGGATCTCACCCAAAAAGCCGGTGGGAAACACCCCACCAAACTCGCCCAAACTGACACTTTTTGGGTGAATCGTGCCCAATGCCTACCTATGTTCTTGCCTGCAAGAGGACAAGTCCCACCATATGAATATATCTAGCTTCTAGTAAATAAATAAATACAATTATTTCAAGCCTGACTGATAATCTTAAATAGGCAATATAATTCTCAGAACACACTGGATTGTTCATATGATAGAATTATATGATGGGGAGGTTGTGGAAGCAGATACATTAACGCCGTCCAAAAGGCATCTCGACAAATACATGGATATAGAAGTCTAGGGCACTTTTGGCCAAGAGTGGGGCCAAGAGTGGTACCATGATCGGTACAGACTTGGAGGGCCGAAGGGCCTGTTCCTGTGCTGTTTTGTTCTTTATTCATAATATGATAGAATTTTACATTAGGTATGAAAGTGATATAGTTCATTCTGAAACTAGGATCTTATATCTGAACAAAGGAAACTATGACGGAATGAGGGGAACGTTGGTTATGGTGGATCAGGAAAATGAATTAAAAGATTTGACAGCAGGCAGGGGGGCTGGTATTTCTACAACAAACCTGCACCCCTCTTGGACACAAAAAACCCAACCGGAAAGGCGAATCAATTATGAACAAACTAAGTTTTTAATGAAAAAGTGAAATGAAATGAAAATCGCTTATTGTCACAAGTAGGCTTCAAGTGAAGTTACTGTGAAAAGCCCCGAGTCGCCACATTCCGCCGCCTGTTCGAGGAGGCTGACACGGGAATTGAACCGTGCTGCTGGCCTGCTTTCAAAGCCAGCGATTTAGCCCTGTGCTAAACAGCCCCATTTGATCAAAAGAAGTGGCTTCTCAGATTGCCAGCAAGAGTGGTAAGCCTGAGGATTGGGAGGAGTATGAATCCAGCAAATGCGGACCAAGAAACTGGTGACTGGAAAAGAGAATACGAATGTAAGCTAGTGAGAAACGTAAAGGTGGACTGGAAAGGTTTTTCCAAGTATGAGAAAAGGAAAAGATTGGCAAAGACAAATGTGTATCCATGACCGACCGAGACAGGAGGATTTATAATGGAGAATAGGGAATTAGCGGAGAAACTAAACAATTTCTTTGTGTCTGTCTTCACAGAGGAAGACGCAAAAAATCTCCCAATGGTACAAGGGAACCAAGGGACCTGTAAAAATAAAGATCTGAAAGAAATGAGTGTTAATAAAGAGGTGGCACTCAAAAGATTAATTGGATTGAAGGTTAAGGGATCCTCTGGACCAGATGAAATAGAGTGCAGACTGGAAAGCAGCAAGGAAAGGAGAGAGATTTAACAAGGGAGGCAGCGAGAAAACTAAAAACTACGAACTGTTAGTTTGACCTCCGTGTAGGAAAAATGTTAGAATTTATTATGAAGGCTGTGAAAACCGAACACTTGGAATTGGGGAGTCAACGTGGATTTATGAAAGGGAAATAATGTTTGACAAACCTGTTACCTGTAGCATAGGTAAGGGAGGACCAGCGGTCAGATTTTCAGAAGGCTTTTGATCAGTTCCCACACAGCAGGTTAAAAAGGAAATTTGGAGCAGTTGAAGTTGGAGGTAACTGGCATGAGTTGACAATTGGTTAATAGACAGTGGGAATAAATAGGTCATTCTCCAGATGGCAGGCTGCTATTAGTAGGTTACTGCGAGGATCAGTGCTGGGGCCATAGCTGTTCACAATCTATTTATTTTTTAATCATTCACAGGATCTGGCCTGGGCATCGCTGGCAAGGCCCAGCATTTATTGGCCATCTCTAATGGGCCTTGAAACCGAGGGCAGCTCAGAGCCCGGTACATTGCTGTGGACATGCTCCTGTAGGACAGGCCATGTAGTGAAGCAAATGTATTTTCATGACAATTGATAATGGTTTCATATGGCTTGCTTTATATCCCGTGGTGGGTTTTGAACCTGTGTCCCCCAGATCACTAGTCTGGCCTCTGGATTACCAGTCCAGTGATGTTGCCCCTACACTTCTGTGCCTCCCTAAATGATTTGGGTGTGTTGACCAAATGTAATATTTCCAAATTTTCTGTTGACACAAAACTAGGTGGAAATGTAAAAAAAATAAAAGCAAATTACTGCGGATGCTGGAATCTGAAACCAAAGAGAAAATGCTGGGAAATCTCAGCAGGTCTGGCAGCATCTGTAGGGAGAGAAAAGAGCGAACGTTTCGAGTCCGAGGACTCTTTGTCAAAGCTTAAAGCTTTTGTCAGAGCTTTGACAAAGGGTCATTTTGATTCGAAACGTTAGCTCTCTTTTCTCTCCCTACAGATGCTGCCAGACCTGCTGAGATTTCCCTGCATTTTCTCCTCGGTGGTGGAAATGCAAGTTGTGCGGATGACGCAAGGAGGCTTCAAAGAGATTTGGACAGGCTAAGTGAGTGGGCAAGAACATGGCAGGTGAAATATGATGTGAATAAGTGTGAAGTTATCCGATTTGGTAAAGAAAACCAGGAAGGAAGAGTATTTATTAAACGGGAGGAGGTTGGGAAGAGTTGATGTCCAGAGGAAACTGGATGTTTTTGTTCATGAGTCACTTAAAAACTAGCATGCAGGTGTTGCAGAGAATTACAAAGGTAAATGGTATGTTGGCCTTCATCGCAAGGGAATTTGAGTCCAGGAGTAAAGCTGTCTTGCTGCAATTTATTCGGGCCTTGGTGAGACCTCGCCTGGAATATTGCATGCAGTTTTGGTCTTTGTATCCAAGGAGGGATACTCGTGCCCGAGAGGGATTGCCACGGAGGCTCACCAGACTAATCCCAGGGATGGCAGGATTGTTTTGTGAGGAGAGTTTGGGGAAAACTGGACCCGAGTTTCGAGAGGTGACCTCATTGAAATTTAAAAAATTCTTACTGGGTGTGATGGTTGTGGGTCGGATGTTTGCCCGGCTGGTGAGTCTCAAACAGGTAGGGAGGTGGCTTTGAGACCAGGAAGAGATCAGCCATGATCTGATTGAATGGTGGAGCAGGCTTGAAGGGCTGGATTGCCTATTTGAGCTTTGAACTTTGACAAAGGGTCATCTGGACTCGAAACGATGGCTCTTTTCTCTCCTAATCCCTACCTTCCTAACGAGGAAACGCAGTCTCCGATAAGTTGCAGGACGGAGGAATTCCTTCACTATGGCAAATGACCACAAAAGAAAAAAGACTTTTGCACCAATTTCAGTACACACAAATATTCGTCTCACCCCTTTGTGTATGCACATCTATTCTTGTTGGATGAGGACGAAGCTTGCTTGTGTGTTCGGCTGATATGCTTGCTTGCACCGCCCTCTGTTGACGAATGATTGCAATTACTAATTGAGATCGCAAAGCATTAAGAAATAGACCCAATTCTCGAGGCAGCAAGGATGACATTCGCCCACTAGCCAACAGGTTGTTTTTTATTTAAAAAAAAATATATTTATTAAAGTTTTTTGACAAAACAAAACAATTTTTTCCCCTTACAAACAATAACCCCCCCCCCCCCCCCCGGTAACAAAATAACACAAAATCACCCTAAGCAAGATATATACAGGGTAAGATGATATATTTACAGAGCTTTATACACTGGCTCTCGCCCGTTCTTGCCAGTTTCCCCCACCCTCCATGTTATCCCCCTCTCGTCCGTCCCCTCAATCAATCTCTCGTCCCCCCCCCCCCCCCCCCCCCCCCCCCGCCCCAGGGTTGCTGCTGCTGCTGACCGACCTTCCTCTAACGCTCCGCGAGGTAGTCTAGGAACGGTTGCCACCGCCTGTAGAACCCCTGCGCAGACCCCCTTAAGGCAAACTTAATCCTTTCCAACTTTATGAACCCAGCCATATCATTTGTCCAGGCCTCCACGCTAGGGGGCTTCGCCTCCTTCCACATTAGCAAGATCCTTCGCCGGGCTACCAGGGACGCAAAGGCCAGAATGCCGGCCTCGTTCGCCTCCTGCACTCCCGGCTCGTCCACTACTCCAGATATTGCTAGCCCCCAGCTTGGCTTGACCCGGACTTTCACCACCTGAGATATTGCTCCCACCACTCCTCTCCAGAACCCCTCCAGTGCCGGGCATGACCAAAACATATGGACATGGTTCGCCGGACTCCCTGAACACCTTCCACATCTGTCCTCTACCCCAAAGAACCTACTCAACCTCGCCCCCGTCAAGTGCGCTCTGTGAACCACCTTAAATTGTGTCAGGCTGAGCCTGGCACAAGAGGAGGAGGAATTGACCCTACCCAGGGCATCAGCCCACAAACCTTCCTCGATCTCCTCCCCCAGCTCCTCCTCCCATTTACCCTTCAACTCTTCTACCAGCGCTTCCCCCTCTTCTTTCATCTCTTGGTGTATTGCCGAAACCTTGCCCTCACCGACCCATACACCCGTGATCACTCTGTCTTGAATTTCCTGTGTCGGGAGCAGCGGGAATTCCCTGACCTGTCGCCTCACAAAAGCCCTCACCTGCATATATCTAAAGGCATTTCCCGGGGGTAACTCGAACTTCTCCTCCAGTGCCCCTAGGCTCGCAAATGTCCCGTCGATGAACAGGTCCCCCATTCTTCTAATCCCCGCCCGGTGCCAGCCCTGGAACCCCCCGTCCATCTTCCCTGGGACAAACCGGTGGTTACCCCTGATCGGGGACCACACCGAGGCTCCCACTGTACCCCTATGCCGTCTCCAATGGCCCCAGATCCTTAACGTTGCCGCCATCACCGGGCTCGTGGTGTACTTTGATGGCGAGAGCGGCAACGGTGCCGTCACCAGCGCCCCCAAGCTCGTTCCTTTGCAGGACGCCATCTCCATTCTCTTCCATGCCGCCCCCTCTCCCTCCATAACCCACTTACGGATCATCGCCACGTTTGCTGCCCAGTAGTAGCTCCCTAGGTTTGGCAGCGCCAGCCCTCCTCGGTCCCTACTGCGCTCCAGGAACCCTATCCTTTTCCTCGGGGTTTTGTTCGCCCACACAAACCCCATAATACTCCTACCTACTCTCTTGAAAAAGCCTTTGGTGATCACGATGGGGAGGCACTGGAACACAAACAACCTCGGAAGGACCACCATTTTTACCGACTGCACTCTACCCGCCAACGAGAGCGGCAACATGTCCCATCTTTTGAAGTCCACCTCCATTTGGTCCATCAACCTCGTCAGATTCAGTTTGTGTAGGGCCCCCCAGCTCCTAGCTATCTGGATCCCTAGATACCGAAAACTCCCCTCCGCCCTCCTCAGCGGTAGGTCCCCTATCCCTCTTTCTTGGTCCCCTGCCTGTAGTACAAAAAGCTCGCTCGTCCCTACATTGAGCTTATAGCCCGAGAACTCCCTCAAAGTCTGCATGACCTCCACCATCCCCTCCATTGGGTCCGCCACGTACAGCAGCAGGTCGTCTGCGTATAGCGACACCCGATGCTCCCCCCCCCCCCCCCCCCCTCCCTCCGCGAACCACCCCCATCCATTTATTAGACTCCCTCAGTGATATGGCGAAGGGTTCGATCGCCAATGCAAACAACAGGGGGGACAGAGGGCACCCCTGCCTCGTTCCTCGGTACAGCCGAAAGTACTCCGACCTCCGCCGGTTCGTCACCACACTTGCCACCGGGGCGCTGTAAAGGAGCTTAACCCAGCTAATAAACCCCCCCCGAACCCAAACCTACGCAACACCTCCCAGAGGTACTCCCACTCAACTCGGTCAAAGGCCTTTTCGCGTCCATGGCTGCCACTATCTCCGCCTCTCCCTCCTCCGATGGCATCATTATCACGTTTAAGAGCCGCCGCACATTCGTATTTAATTGCCTGCCCTTTACAAATCCCGTCTGGTCCTCGTGTATCACCCCCAGGACACAGTCCTCAATCCTCGTGGCCAGCACTTTTGCCAATAGCTTAGCGTCCACATTAAGGAGCGAAATCGGCCTGTACGATCCACATTGCAGTGGGTCCTTGTCTCGCTTCAGAATCATGGAAATTGTCACCTCCGACATTGTCGGGGGCAGGGACCCCCTCCTCTCTTGCCTCGTTAAAGGTCCTCACCAGTAGCGGTGCCAACAGGTCCGCATAATTTCTATAGAACTCCACCAGGAACCCGTCTGGCCCCGGGGCCTTCTCCGCCTGCATGCTCCCCAAATCCTTACTCAGCTCCTCCAACCCGATTGGTGCCCCCAAACCAGCCGCCTCTTGCTCCTCCACCCTCAGGAACTGCAGTTGGTCCAGGAATCTTCCCATCCCCTCTTCCCCCCCCTGGGGGCTGGGATCTGTACAGCTCTTCATAGAAGGCCTTGAATACCTTGTTTATTTCCGTTGCACTCTGGGCCATGGCTCCCCCACCATCTTTGACTCCCCCTATTTCCCTCGCTGCCGCCCTCTGGGAGACCCAGGATCATCAAATTGTTTCTCCTTGACCTGTTCTCCAGGTCTTCGAGTCTTCCCGCCCACGTCTTGTGTAGCGCCTCGTGCTGCTCCACTTTCACCGCCAGGCCCAAGAGCTCGTCCTCATTCTCACTCACTTTGTCCTGGATCTCCTGGATCTCCACCTCATGGACTTTCTGGGTTGCCCCAAGTCCTTCAATTAATGCCAGCATCGGCGCCACCATCTCCTTGCGCAGCTCCTTGAAGCAGCGCTTAATGAATTCTTGCATCTCCTCTTTATCCCCGGCTGCCGCCATTTTGTTTATTTTACCCTTCTTCTCCCGTTGCTCCAGTGCCGTTTTTTTTGGCCGTTTCGCTGCGGGTCCGGTCCATACAGGTTAGTGGGAGACCTCTCTCCTCTCTTCCCCACGGGTTGGCTGTGTGAAAAGTCCCGTTGGGGCTCTTCTATCGAGCCCGAAAGTCCGTCTTCGCGGGAGCTGCCGATTGGTGCGGCTTAGCTCCGCATAGCCGCAACCGGAAGTCGCCAACAGGTTGTTTAGTGTTCCTCCTTCCTCAACCTTTCAGATCACCGTCCCCTCTTAGTTTTTGCCCTCCTCTGATGTAACTTTCTAGCAGCATGTTGTCAGTCTTCAGCTGTGAATTCCAGCATTACTGTCAGACCGATGATGTGCAATTAACTGTGACATGCACAGCTCATCAAATATTTGGCTGTAATTTTACCTTTGTTACAACATGTTGTGTGGTCTTTCTCACGACACTTCCTTGGGAGCTATTTGTTCTTTTTGAGTTTTGAGTCCATGATGCACAGGGTGCAGATCTCACTGGTTTTCTATACTGACTGACACCGATAGTGGTGTTTCTGTTTATTCGTTCATGTGATGTGCGCATCGCAAGCTGGACCAGCATTTACTGCCCATCCCTAATTATCCTTGAGGGGTAGTTAAGAGTCAACCACATTGCTGTAGATCTGAGTCACATGTAGACCAGACCGGATAAGGACGACAGATTTCCTTCCCTCAAGGACATAGTGAACAGGATAGGTTTTTACGAAAATCGACAATGGTTTCATGGGTATCATTAGACTTTTAAACCCAGGTTTATGGAATTCAAATTTCACCATCTGCCTTGGCGGGATTTGAACCTGGGTCTCCAGGGCATTACTCTGGGTTTCTGGTTTGCTAGTCCAGTGATAATACTACCGTGCCACCGCATCCCCAGTTTTTGCTGTAGATCTGTCTGTTTGAAAATCCTTCTGTCATTTTGGATTTCATTTTTTTAATCATCTGATCCAGACAGCTTTTCCTCTCGCAAGTTTATGTTTTGCTGCCTATTTCTGTTCTGTTCGGCCCCAGATCACGTGTGTAACATAGCATAATATAGGAGTGCTATGAGCAGCTTTGGGAAGGATATATTGGCCTTTGAGGAAGTGCAGATGTACTATAATGATACCAGGTCTTCAGCAGCATAACTGCAAGGTCAGATTAAACAAACTAGGGTTTATTCCCTAGAATTTAGAAGGTTTAAGAGTTTTTTTAAATATTAAGATTGTAAGATCTGTTTGAGCTGCTCGCAGAAAAATACTTTTCACTGTACCTCGGTACACATGACAATAAACAAATCCATTCCAATCCAAGGTATTTACCATTAATATTTGTTAGTGTCACAAGTTGGCTTAAACTAACATTGCAATGAAGTTACTGTGAAAATCCCCTAGTTGCCACACTCCGGCACCTGTTTGGGTACACAGAGGGAGAATTCAGAATGTCCAATTCACCTAGCAAGCACATCTTTCGGGACTTGCGGAGGAAACCGGAGCACCCGGAGAAAACCCGCGCAGGCACAGGGAGAACGTGCAGACTCTGCACAGACAGTGACCCAGGCCGGTAATCGAACCTGGTACCCTGGTCTGTAAAGCAACAGTGCTAACCACAATGCTACCATGCTGCCCATATAGGATTACAGGAATAAGGATGTTTTACTACAATTATAATAATCTTTATTGTCACAAGTAGGCTTACATTAACACTGAAATGAAGTTACTTTGAAAAGCCCCTAGTCGCCACATTCCGGCGCCTTTTTGGGTACAGAGGGAGAATTCAGAATGTCCAATTCACCTAACAACACATTTTGGGACTTGTGGGAGGAAACCGGAGCAGTTGTATCGGGGATTGGTGAGGCACACCTGGAGTATTGTGTGCGGTTTTGGTCTCCTTATCTGAGGAAGGATGTTCTTGCTGTGGAGGGAGTACAACAAAGTATTACCAGGCTGATTCCTAGGATGGCGGGACTGTCATGTGAGGAGAGACTAAGTCAGTTATGATTATATTCATTGGAGTTTAGAAGAGTGAAGGGGGGGGATCTCATAGAAACTTATAAAATTCTAACAGGATTAGACCGGGTAGATTCAGAAAGAATGTTCTCCAAGGTGGGGGAGTCCAGACTAGGCGTCATAGTTTAAGGATAAGAGGTAAACCTTTTAGGTTTGCGGTGAGGAGAAATTTTGTCACCCAGAGACTGGTGAATCTGTGGAATTCACAACCTCAAAGGTAGTTGAGGCGAAAACGTTGTGTAATTTCAAGAAGAAATTAGATATAGCTCTTGGGGCTAAGGGATATGAGGGAAAGGCGGGATCAGGGTTTTGAACTTGATGATCAGCCATGATAATGAGTGGCGGAGCAGGGACAAAGGGCCGAATGGCCACCTGCTTCAATTTTGTATGTATGTTTCTATGTATCTCACAATGCAGCAGCCAATGAGAGTGCAATATATCTAATAGAGAAACCATATGGGGGCAGGTGGAGATGAGATCTTGTAGAGGGACTAGATTGAGGGTCGAGTTTCCGTTTTCCCCCCGCAAAATTTACTTCAAGTCCGGTAGTGGAGACCTCTCATGAGGATTTGGCGGCAGTTCAGGCAACATTTTAAGCTGGGCTCCATGTCGGTGTTAGCCCCGATCTGCGGAAAAGTTCTCTTTGTGCCGGCGGGTTTGGACTCGTCTTTCGGGTCTTGGGGGAGGGAGGCGCTGGAGAGGTTTGGGGCCATACTTACGGAGGGGAGTTCGCCGGTTTTGAGGAACTGTTGGATAAATTCCAACTGCCGAAGAATAACAAGTAGGATTCTCCGTTGCCCGAAACTTATATCGGGAACGGCGATCGGGCGGAGAATGGCCCCCGATGCCGAAATCGCGACAGGCACTGGTTTGACGCCGGGTCGCGATGCCCCACCCACTCCAAATCGGCGTCATTGAGACTCATGCCGCGCGCAGTCGCAACCCTGTTTGCATATAATTATCGGACCCACCCGCAAAGCTTTGTCTCCGATGGGCCGAGTTCCCGACGGAGCGAACCACGTGTGGTCTGAGCTGTCATGAGCCTGGCGTGGCGGCTGCGGAGAGAGAGAGAGAGAGAGGGAGGGAGGGAGTGTGGACAGTGTCCACCACTGCCATACTCCGCCGAGAGGCATGCCGCTGGCTGGGGGGCTTCTGCCAGGGCTGGGGGGAGCGGTAGGGGGTGACCAGGAGTTGGGCTGTGGGGTTGGGGTGGGCAGGTACGCGGTCCACCACAATCGGTGCCATCCTTTCCGGCGCGGTTGTGCGTGTGTGGCGAGTGTAGGCACACGCGCGACTGCAGCTTGTCAGCCCTGCGCATCTCAAGCACGGACCCGACGATTCTCCCACCGTTTTTCGCGTGTTCCGCGGGTGTTTCACACGGCGCCGCAGCTAGCTCCTCACCGGTACTGGAATAGGTGCAGGTGGCGGCGCTGATTTTCCCATCGTTAAACAGCACTGATCATCCCTTGGTGTCAGCATTTAGACGCAGGAACTGAGAATCCAGCCCAATATGTTTCCATATTTTTCCTGTCCGTTACTTTTTTCGCAAGGAGATTCCTTCCTTCCCCTGGCACCCTCTTCTCTCTTTTGGTTGGGGTCCTTTCGATGTCCGATTTGGGAGACGGGAAGATCTTGGGTATTTATGGTTAGACCTTGTCGCTTGAGCAGGCTCTATTTGATGTGGTAAAAAGGAAATGAGAGGGGGAACTAGGCATTATTTTTGATGGGGGGTGGGGGGGGGGGGGCGTTGTGTGGAGTGAGGCTGTTCACAAGGTCAACTCCACCCCCTCATGTGCGAGGCTCAGCTTTATTGTTCAAGGTGGTTCATAGGGCACACCTGGCGAGGGCACAGATGAGCAGGTTTTTCCAAGGGGTGGAGGGCCGGTTTGAACGATGTTCTCGGGAGCCGGCAAGTCATACAAACATAGAACATACAGTGCAGAAGGAGGCCATTCGGCCCATCGGGTCTGCACCGACCCACTTAAGCCCTCACTTCCACCTTATCCACGTAACCCCAATAACCCCTCCTAACCTTTTTTGGTCACAAAGGAAATTTATCGTGGCCAATCCACCTAACCTGCATGTCTTTGGACTGTGGGAGGAAACCGGAGCACCCGGAGGAAACCCACGCAGACACTGGGAGATCGTGCAGACTCCACACAGACAGTGACTCAGCGGGGAATCGAACCTGGGACCCTGGCGCTGTGAAGCCACAGTGCTATCCACTTGTGCTACCGTGCTGCCCTAATGTTCGCTTCTGGGTCACCTTCTTCAACACCATGTCATGTATTCTTGGGATTGAGCTGGAGCATTGTCCGCTGGTGGCCATTTTACGGGTCTTGGGCTCGCCAGAGCTGCAGACAGGGGTGAAGGTGGATGCCCTCGCTGATAGCCCAGAGGCAAGTTCTGCTAGGGTGGAGGACTCCGGTACCACACAGTGCCTCGTCCTGGTTGAGTGACCGTATGGAGCTTTTGCATCTCGAGAAGGTCAAGTAGATTATGAGGGGATCAACAAAAGGGTTCTATTCGAGGTGACAGCCATTAATTTCCTATTTCGAGGTGCTAGTCGCCACCCGGGGTTAAGCTGGGGAGGTTTAACTTCTGTTTTTGTTTTTGGGGGGGATGGGAGGGTGGTGAGTGTGGATTTGTATTGGTTATGTGTTGTGAGTTTACTGCGTCAGAATGAAAAATTTTCTTTAAAAAAATATTTTTTTCAACAATCATTGAATCATAAATTATCTAAAAATGAAGATTGAGGGGGTCAGTGGGCAGGGAGGCAGAGGGGTTGTGTAGTTAGTATATTTATAGAAAAATTGTAAGATACATTCCTGAAGGACAAATTAAGTTGTAATCGGAGAAGTAATCTTTTGCAAGTTTGCTCACTTTTCCTTCCTGTCTAGCTTAATTTAATATTTTGTATGGGGGGGGGGGGGTCTCATAGAGACGTATACATTTCTAACAGGACTAGACAGGGTAGATGCAGGCAAGATGTTACCAATGATGGGTCCAGAACCAAGGGTCACAGCTTGAGGCTTCAGGGTAAACCATTTCGGACAGAGATGAGACATTTCTTCACCCAAAGAGTGGTGAGCCTGTGGAATTCATTACCACAGGAAGTAGTTGTGGCTAAAACACCGAATATATTCAAGAGGCGGCTGGATATAGCACTTGGGGAGAACGGGATCAAAGATAATGGGGAGAAAGCAGGATTAGGCTATTGAGTTGGATGTTCAGCCATGGTCGTGATAAATGGCTCCTATCTTCTATATATGTAAAACTAGGTTGAAGGTCTGCTATTAAGACACCTCATTTCTGTATTTTGTTTAATACTAGGGCCTCACTGCTTTATTGTGCCTGTTCGAGATGATGCAGGGAACATGCACCCAGGAGTCACTGTGATTGACATGATGCACAAAGAGGGTGAGTTGGCTAAAGGTTTTTTATGAGCACTCTGGACTAACTAACCAGCCATAATGTGCTGTCAAAATAACAGCTAAGAATGTTCAATGATCAGCTCAGTTGGCTGGACAGTTGGTTTGTGGTCAGAGCGAGGCAGCAACACGGGTTCAATTCCCGTACTGGTTTAGGTTATTCATGAAGGCCCCGCCTTCTCAACCGTGCCCTTCACCTGAGGTGTGGTGATCCTCAGGTTAAATCGCCACCAGTCACATTTCTAGTTTGGTGGGGAGAGTGAAAGCTGATCTGGCAAGGTTGAATGGTCTCCCTCTGTCACTGGCGGGTCGGGTACAGGCGGTTAAAATGAATGTGCTTCCGCGATTCCTGATGATTTTTCAATGCCTGCCGATTTTCCTGCCAAAGGCATTTTTCTAGAGAGATTGAGGGATGATTACCTCGTTCATATGGGGAGGGAAGGTGGCCAGAATTAAAAAGGTGCAACTACAGAGAGGAAGGCAGGCAGGGGGTTTGGGTCTTCTGAACCTGATGTATTATAACTGGGCGGCGAATGTGGAGAAGGTACGGAGCTGGGTCAGAGGGGTTGCCTCCCAATGGGTCAGAATGGAGGAGAGTTTGGGTAGGGGGTGAGGATTGAAGGCGCTAGCGACAGCGCTGCTCCCGATAGCCCCGGGGAGATACTCAGTGAGTCCGGTACTAATAGCTTTGTTGAGAATTTGGAGGCAGTTTGGGCAGCACTTCGGGTTGGGGGCAGGGTCAAGGGAAATAGCGATTCGGGGGAATCATAGATTTGAGCCAGAGAAGTGGGATGGAAATTTTCAGAGATGGGAGGAGAAAGGAATTAGGACACTAAAAAACTTATTTCTTGGGGGTCGTTTTGCGGGATTGAAGGAGCTGGGAGCAAAGTATGGGCTGGAGCAGAGGGAAATATTTAGATACATGCTGGTTTGAGATTTTGCCAGAAAGGAGATACAGGGCTTCCCCGTAGAGCCGGCTTCCACATTGCTGGAGGAGGTGCTGATGACAGGGGGACTGGAGAAGGGGGCAGTATCGGCGGTTTACGGGGCTGTTTTGGAGGAGGAGAAGGCGCCGCTGGAAGGGATCAAGGCAAAGTGGGAGGAAGAGTTGGGAGAGGGTATGGAGGAGGGGTTCTGGTGTGAGGTGCTCTGGAGGGTGAACACCTCCACCTCGAGTGCGAGGTTGGGGCTGCTACAGCTGAAGGTGGTGTATTGAGCACACCTTACAAGGGCGAGGATGAGTTGGCTCTTTGAGGGGGTAGAAGATATGTGTGAACGTTGCGGGGTGGCCCCCGCAAACCACATTCATATGTTTTGGTCCTGTCCAAAGCTGGAGGATTACAGGAAGGAGGTTTTTAGGGTAATCTCTAAAGTTGTGCACGTGAAACTAGACCCGGGCCCTCGGGTGGCCATATTCGGGGTGTCGGACCAGCCAGGGTTGGAAACGGGCGCGGAGGCAGATGTTGTAGTCTTCGTTCCATTGATCGCTCGAAGGCGGATCCTGTTAGGGTGGAGATCAACCTCTCCACCCTGTGCCATGGCGTGATGGGGTCCTGCTGGAATTCCTGACGCTTGAAAAGGTCAAATTTGAACTGAGGGGAAGTATGGAGGGGTTCTACAATTCATGAGCGTTATTCATTATGCAATTTTGAGAATTGGATCACATTGAACCTTGGGGGTTGGGGGGGGGGGGGGTGCTGGGAGGTTTGGGGGGAGGGGGACTGTATCTGTTAATGGTGACTATGGGTGATTCCTGTCTTTTTGTCATTTGTTTATGTTAACATGCGGGTTAATGTTTGGGGTTTGGTGGGAGGATTGGATCGTTGTTATTAATATTGGGATTGACATTACATTGTTACTGGCTTTTGTTATTGTTGGGTGTAAATTTGGGAGAAAATGTGAAAAAGGAGAATAAAAAAATATTTTAAATTTTTTTTTAAAAATCGCCACACACACACAAAAGGGGAGAGCAGCCTATGGTCATCTGGGACTATGGTGTCTTTACCATACTCTAAGGTATAAGTCTTGTATTGAGGTCCATTAACATACAGGATTGCAGATTTACTGAAGAGAGAGGACTGAAGTAGCGCCCAGTCCGTATCACGAGTGCCACCCATTGAGCGTAAGGGTGAGAATCTCTGCAGTTTGGGGCAGCACGGTAGCATAGTGGTTAGCACAGTTGCTTCACAGCTCCAGGGTCCCAGGTTCGATTCTCGGCTTGGGTCACTGTCTGTGTGGAGTTTGCACGTTCTCCCAGTGTGTGCGTGGCTTTCCGCCGGGTGCTCCGATTTTCTCCCACAGTCCAAAGATGTGCAGGTTAGGTGGATTGGCCATTCTAAATTACCCTTGGGCAAAAAATGTTAGGTGGGGTTACGGGGATAAAGGGGGATAGGGTGGAGGCGTGGGGCTTAAGTAGGGTGCTCTTTCGCTTCCGGTGACGGCGGGCGGGAGGCGGCCGCACAATGGAGAGCCCCCGCTCGGGAACTGCAATTTTGGGGCTTTAAGCCCGGTCCCAGGGTCCGCGGAGGCGGCAGAAGAAGGGAGAAGGCACGGAGGAGGCACTGAGAAGACACAGGAGTGAAAAACCCCCAAAGAAAAATGTCGAGGGTGGGCAAAAAAACGGCCGAAAAAAAACCAGCTGGAGGTCCGTCGGGGAGTGGAAAGGTCACCGCGGGGTCACCAGGAAAAATGGAGGCTGGAGCACCAGGGAAGGCCGCACTGCTTATAACCAAGGTGATGGCTGCGGAATTTGAAAAGCAGTTGGCGCAGATTGCAAAATGTATGGAGACGGTGAGGAAGGAGATGAGGGAGGTTTTGAGTGTGCTGGTGGAGGAGGCGGTTTCCCCGGTGAGGACGGAGGTGGCGAGCGCAGTGGCGGAGGTGCGAGAGCAAGGGGAGGCGCTGAAGGAAGTGAAGGAGACGTTATTGCAGCACGGTGATCAACTTGCCTCGATGGGGAAAGAGATGCGGAAGGTGATGGATACTAACCAGGATCTGCGAGGAAAAATGGAAGAACTGGAAAATAGATCCAGGCAACAGAACTTGAGGATTGTGGGGCTGCCCGAAGGAGTTGAAGGACCGAAGCCGACTGAGTATTTTGCCGCGATGCTGGCAAAACATATGGGGGAGGGGGAGGACACCATCCGATATGAACTGGATCGGGTTCATCGGTCATGGAGGCCTGTACCAAAGGCGAGTGAGCCGCCAAGGGCAGTGACTCTGTGCTTCCGTAAGTACAGGGTGAAGGAGAAGGTCCTGAGCTGGGCCAAGCAGAAGCGGGTGGTGCAGTGGGCTGCAGCTGGTATACCAGGACTTTACGGTGGAGCTGGCAAGGAGGCGGGCTGCCTTCAACCGGGTGAAGAGGGCACTGTACATTAGCAAGGTGCGGTGCGGCATTGTATATCCAGTGAAGCTGAGGGTGACTTACAAGCTCCGGGACTTTTATTTTGGAACGGCGGAAGCAGCGGAGGAGTTTGCGAAAGCAGAAGGACTGTGGCAGAACTGACAAATTGAGGAATGGCCATGTGCCGATGTAACCTCATGACTGTATTTTCTTCTTTTTTTTTTTGTATCATTGCGCGCGGCTGTAGAGTCTAAAGGAGCCAATGTTGCATATATTTGGACAAGGGAAGCGACGGGACTTTCACTCGCAAGGAGGGCTTTTTGGGGTGTAGGTGGATAGGCGGGGTTTGTGTGCTAAAAGGGGATCTTTGGGCTTTCCTGGGGCCAGGCAAGTGGGGAAAGGACCCGGGCGGGGGCCTCCACGCTGGCCAGTGTGTGCCGGCCAGTGAACGGGAGTGAGGTGGGGGAGGGGCTGCGGCCATCGGAGCCTGGCAGAACAGGGTCCGAGTGGTCTAGCCGGGGTGGAAAGTTGGGGGGGAAGGAACGAGGGTAGGGGGAGGAGTTTTACAAGAGGCAGTGGACGGGAGGAGCTGGAGACCTGGGGTGGGGGGTGAGGGGGTGGGAGCTGTGTAAGATTATGGGTGACTACGGGTGATCCCTGATTTATTTTTGTCATTTGTTTATGTAAACATGCGGGTTGAGGTTTGGGGGTTGGTGGGTAGATGGGATCGTTGTTGTTATTATGGGGATTGATATATCTTGCTGATTATTGTTTATTGTTGATGGATGTAAATGTGGGAGAAAATGTGAAAATGGAGGAGAATTTAAAAAAAAAAAAGTAGGGTGCTCTTTCCAAGGGTTGCAGACTCAATGGGCTGAATGGCCTCCTGCACTGTAAATTCTACGGTAATTCTATTCTATAGTTCAATCAGGAACTGGTGTGGAGCCTGTCATTGTACCATAGAACGGTCAAGAACTTGAATAATAATGCTTTCCTTCACGGCTCCTCATTTTTTAAATAATAACTGTAATTTTGGATTGTGTTTATTTGCTAAGGTCACAAGTTAATTTACAACTGATTGATTATTAGGATTTCTGAGGTGCAGGTCAATACGAATCTGTTTTTGTTTTAAATCTTGTTTTGTTCTCTCTTTCTCTCTCCCCACCCTCAGGTTTAAATGGAGTTGATAACGGAATTCTAGTATTTGACAATGTTCGAATTCCAAAAGAAAATCTTCTTAACAAGTTTGTATTTCTTTCAGTTTTTTTTGTCTCTTAAAGGTTTATTTTATACGGCAGAATTCTCTTTATCAGTGGCAGAATCTGTAAATTCGTCAGCATGTTTGTTTAAAAAAAAAAAGAAAATTTAAAGCAGATACAGCAATTGAATTAAAAGACGGCCGTCAGTGGCGGGGGGAGGGGGCAGTACTATTTCTGTGACGTAAACAGTATAATAGAACATACAGTGCAGAAGGAGGCCATTCAGCCCATCGAGTCTGCACCGACCCCACTTAAGCCCTCACTTCCACCCTATCCCCGTAACCCAATAACCCCTCCCAACCTTTTTGGTCACTAAGGGCAATTTATCATGGCCAATCCACCTAACCTGCACATCTTTGGACTGTGGGAGGAAACCGGAGCACCCGGAGGAAACCCACGCAGACACTGGGAGAACGTGCAGACTCCACACAGACAGTGACCCAGCAGGGAATCGAACCTGGGACCCTGGCGCTGTGAAGCCACAGTGCTATCCATTTGTGCTACTGTGCTGACCAAATAATGATATGTATGGTGCCAGTGTAGTAAAGGGTTGACATCTGAAACTGTGTAAATCAAACACTAGATGGTGGTACTAATTCATTCTATATAAGACAGCATCTCTAGGAATTCTGGGAGAAGCTGAAGAGAACATGATAAGAAGCCTAGGAGACCAGAGTGAGAATTGATTGTAGAGCTTTAGCATGAGGTCACGTCATAGTGTAGTTTATTAGTTCGATAGAATATTGATTACTGTACTACAGATTCAGTATTATTAGTTTAGTATCTGTTACTCAGTAAAGTGTGTGAACCTAATCAACGTTAGTAGTGTAAAATAAATTTGTTTTGATTCAAACTTCTTATTTTTATATTCTTTGTCAACACTACACATCTGGCTATCTTGGAGAAAAAGGCAAGGAATATAACAAACAGCTGCCTTTGGGCCTCTCTCAAAGAAAGGCTATCCGTTTGGAGATATTAGATTTATTACTATGTTTTCTGCCTTGTGCCTCCATTTTGGGCCTCTGCCCCCCTTTGAAGGAGTGTTATAGGTTACGTGGATTGATGTGGATCTGTCCAAAGAAAAGAAAGACTTTTATGTGCATTTTACATGCAATTCTGTAGCACCTTCTGTTACAACTTAAGGATGTCACAGTTGCAATGGAGGAAACATCCCAGGGTCCCAGGGCAGTCCAAAGCAAGTTGGCAGCAGTAATAACCTAAGCAATATTTGCTATCCCTGCGTCTGAAATTCATTTCATGCAAAATAATAATGTTCACCATTCTAAATAGTTGTTTGGTAATACAGAACTTGAGTATTACTGAAACAAGGGACCTGCCAAAACTTTTGACTTGCACTCATCAGGACATTTCACAAGAATACCAATTCAAGGGGGGAAACAAAAATTTATACTCTCAGAAGAGGCTGCGATTGGCTGACAAGTGGACTCTGATTGATAGAGGTGTTGCCAAGGGGAATCCACCAGTTAATGATGACTGAAAGTTAACTGCTGAACATTGTTTGAAATTTAAACCAAGTAGCTTGACCCTTATTAGTCAAGGCATTGCCCTGAGGAATTATCAGCAAATGGCTATCGCGTAATATGTTTAGCTGAAAGGGGTGCAATGTGTGTGCGTGTTACTCCTGTCTACAAAGAACAGAGCACTGTGTATTAATATATGTAGCTTCCAGTACACGCATGTGCCACACACTGCAAACCCAACTGACAGTCTTAAATTGGTTGTCAGTATAATTCTTAGCATACTGAGGATTATTTAGCAAATGTTGTCCAATCATGGAATCAAATCTATTGTTGGACACCGTGTTCTGCAAGCACAGACTGGTTGTTGACAGTCTGTAACTTGCCCTTTGCGAATAGCAGAAGAGACATGCTGCTTGATACAATCTTCCTGTCTTTGGGATATCCGACCTACATACCTGTTATCATACTGGCACTGAAATTTATATTCCACATTACTCATTTACAGGACAGGCAGAACATATTTTGGCTTAACGTCAGCACCCTGTTAGTGGCGGATACCACTCATGCTGCTACTATTTTGTAGCAGTGTGAAATATCACCTGTTGCTCAAATTTTGAGATACCTTGCTCTTCCAGGGTAATCTGAAGTAGACTGGGTACGTTTCAGGGCCAAAAGTAAAGGCCTTCGACCCCTTCATGAGTTTGTGTGATGTGATATACAGCGCAAAATGATCTGCTCGGGGTAGCCATTATCACGCAGGATGTCTTTGATGCACCTGATTTCAGCACCAAACTGGCATGGTGTTTTCTCCTTATATTGATTTTCGTGTGAAGTGTCCTGAAAGGGCAAGATGAAAAACTTCTAAATACTTTAATTATCTACTTCAGTAACCAGCTGCTCTCTATGACTGGGAAATTAACCTAATATGTGGCAAATATCTGCAAGATTTGGCAATAAGGGTATGAGTAAATTACTTTAGGATAATTAAATCAGCCCATGAAAACAGATCTCACTTAATATTGTGAAGCAAAAAGGGCCAGCCAAGCAGGCCGACCTATAATTGAGAACGAGAGAAGCTGGGATTGGTCTCCTTGCGTCAGCCATAGCTCAGTTGGTAATATTCTTGGCTGTGAGTCACAAAAGATAAACCATTACACTATTTTGAAGAAGAGCACTGGCAAATGTTTATCACTCAACCAATATCAAACACTATATAAATTCCTTTGAGCAGAGAACGTTAAGACGTTGTGCAGGTTAGGTGAATTGGCCATGCTAAATTGCCCCTTAGTGTCCAAAAATGTGTAGGTTAGGTTACAGAAACAGGGCGGGGGAACGGGCCTAGACAGAGTGCTGTTTCGGAGGGTCAGTCCAGACTCTGCACTGTCGGGATTGGGGGGAAAAAACGGATTTAATCGAGGTGTTCAAAATTATGAGGGATTTGTGACAGGGTAAATAAGGATAAACTATTGCTACAGCTTGGGAAGCTTGGTAGCCAAAGGAATCAAATGTAAGATTGACAAAGGAATCCAAAGTGAGGTGGGAATTCTTTTGTGTCGTGTGCACTGCCTGATATGGTGGAAGCAGTTTCAGAAGTAAATTTCAGAAATAGGTTAGAAATATACTTGAAAAGGGAAAAAAAATGAAGGCTTTTGGGAATGCGTAGCTGACTTGGATTGATTGAATGACTTGGATTGATTGAATGACTTTTCAAGTAGCCAGTTTGGCTATGATAGAACAAATGGTCTCTTCCTGTGCTGTATGATTCTGTGATAACTGTTCCCTGCATGACTGCCCATTAAAGTAATACAACAGGAAAAGACCTAGTGAAGTCACTGACTAGTCACTAAAGCTGCTTCATGAGTAACGAGAGATGGATGTCGAGAAAGCAAGTAGATCTGAAGCAAGTATTGTAATTTGCAAAATACAAAACAGGCCTACTGTTTTTAATGGATAATGACACTCCAGAGAGGGTTCAGAGAACGGGAACTCTGGTGATAGCAGAACTCCAATCTCTTAATTATGAAGGTTGGCCTAGATCATTGAGGTTATTTGGAAAAAAATAAGTTCTGGGAGAGTCAAAGAGAGTTGTGATCAAATATTTGAAATGGATAATGGCATTGCGATTGAAGAACTAGAGGTATAAAATACATGAGGGAAAGTGCTGGGGAGATGAGTGCTTCTTTTCTCAGGAGCTCTTCACCCCCTGGGACGAGGTTACTGATGCATTTGACGGAATGTGGAAGACAACTGGGAAGGTATTGGATAGGTTTGGGAGGGCAAGGCATATATTGAGGTGAGGCAAGGTGGGAAAGTTTGGTGCATGTGTTTAGATAACTGGTTTCCTCTTGTTTGCTTGATATTTCATGCATTCATAGAGGAATGTCTTGCAGGACTTTTCTTGAAATTGCAACAAGTTTCTTTTCCCTTTTGTTTTGTTTGTGCCATATCCAAGATTAAAGTGGGACATCATCTACTGCAGCAGAGAGGTATCAGTGACCCGGATGATCCCCTCTTTCTCTTCATTTTCTATGCTCATGGTGTGCCTTTTGAATTTCTGCTACACTTCTTTAAAATAAATAATAATCCTTTGAGAGTGTCAGTAGTGAAGTTTATCATGAAGTTTACTGATAAAATCCCATCTCCACTTCTAGTGTGCCATGTGCACAAGCCAGAATTGCAATAGAGAAGGAGTTGGGGTGGTGAAGGTGGTTAAAATCACAGGTGAACCGTGCAGCGTTGATGCTGGGATTGGAGGGCTTGTGTCTACATTTGTAATTTCGCTTTGAACAGAGCTTTGAAGTCCCACTGCCTCATCAGGTCTAATACAAAAAATTCAAGAACTGAAGCTACATTTTCTGATTTCTTCACACAGGTTTGGTTCTGTATCTGAAAATGGAGTTTATGAGTCACCCATTGAAGACAAAGGTGCTAGGTTTAATGTTATGCTCGCAGCCCTTACACCGACGAGGATTGCGTTAATATTTCAGGCATTGGGAGCCATGAAGGTAAGTACATTTTCTAACAAATTTGTCCCACCAGCTAGCTTTAAGCAGAACAATGGTGCACAGCAGTGCACAGTCTGACCCCTTATCAATGATGTGCTGCCCATACTGTACTTCACCAACCCATCAGCAGTGCATGGTTCTCCTTATTCCCATGGTAACTGGCAGTGCAAAGGCTGATTCAGATCTGTTAATTAATTCAATAGTCCATGTTACAATGCAGCCTCTAAATCTAAACACCAGTGTTAAACTACCATAAATTTCATGGTTGTTTCCTGGAGCAGCCCCGTTTCTACCTGATTCTCCGCTTTACGAGGACGAGGAAATGTCAAATCTGGTTAAACAACTAACTCCCTAACCCTGGACCTGCCTGTACACAGTACCAAGCTACCACTGGATTTATTTCGTACAGTGCAATAAGTGTCTCGGGCAAGATCCTGTACAGTTTACTTTTGCCTCCCCTTGTGCAAAAACATCTAACCCCCTCGCCGGACAGAGACCAGAACACCACACTTTGTAATACTGCCAAATGCATCACAGTTGAGCTGAACCGCAACATGCTAGGACCCTCGTCTTACTTACTGCAGCGCAGCTATTCCCAAGGGACCTTCTGATTTGTTCCACAATTAACAGTACATTGTAATGTCCTTTGTGCGCTGGGCACTTGTGTGCACAGAAGCAAGTCTTTTGGGCAGCACGGTAGCATTGTGGATAGCACAATTGCTTCACAGCTCCAGGGTCCCAGGTTCGATTCCGGCTTGGGTCACTGTCTGTGCGGAGTCTGCACATCCTCCCCGTGTGTGCATGGGTTTCCTCCGGGTGCTCCGGTTTCCTCCCACAGTCCAAAGATGTGCAGGTTAGGTGGATTGGCCATGCTAAAATTGCCCTTAGTGTCCAAAATTGCCCTTGGTGTTGGGTGGGGTTAGTGGGTTATGGGGATAGGGTGGAGGTGTGGACCTTGGGTAGGGTGCTCTTTCCAAGAGCCGGTACAGACTCGATGGGCCGAATGGCCTCCTTCTGCACTGTAAATTCTATGATAAATTTTGAGTTGTGCATTTAAAAGGACTGTTTTCCCCATGGTTATTGTTAAAATTCTACTTGGGGTGTGAAGTGCAATTGTATCTGAATAAGGTAAAGACAAACAAGGAAGGTGATTATACAATTTATCAGGGGAGACCAATCAAAAGGTTGTATCTAAACATAAACAAAATAGTAAATTATGTCACATGCACATTAAAAAATATAATGGCTGAAGGATATTAAGAGATGGGCAGTATACTACCACAGATACAAAGATGTGTGGGTTAGGTGGGGTTACAGGGTTGCAGTGGTAGAGTGGGAGCCTGGGTAGGGTGTTCTTTCAGAGGGTCGGTGCAGACGCGATGGGTTGAATGGCCTCCTTCACTGTAGGGATTCTATGGTTCTATGAGGTAATTATGGAGAGATGGTAAAAGTAACAAATAAGTATTTTGTTTATTAGTATTTGCCAAGGAGGTAAAACAAGTGGACATGACATTGGATGAAGAGTTGAGCAATGAGATGAGAGCATTTAAAATAAAAAGGGATGTGCTAAATAAACAATTCAAAATCAAAGACAGTAATCGGGAGGATTGATGAGGGTAGTGCAGTAGGTGTTGTCTACGTGAATTTTAGTACGGTATTTGTTAAGGACTGACTTGGCAGACTGGTCGGAAAAGTTAAAGCCCATGGAATATAGGGGAATGTGGCAAGTTGGATCCAATATTGGCTCAGTGACGGAACAAATGATAAGACCACAAGAAATAGGAACAGGGGTAGGCCGTTCAGCCCCTCGAGACTGCTTCACCATTGAAAAGGATTGTGGCTGGTCCTACATTCCTCATGTCCATTTTCCTGCCCTTTTCCCATAACCCTTGATTCCCTGACTGATCAAGAATCTTTCTATCTCAGCCTTAACTATACACAATGACTCTGCCCCACCGCTCTCTGTGGCAAGGAGTTCCGAAGATTCACAACCCTCTGAGTAAAGAAGTTCCTCCTCATCTCAGTCTTAAATTGGCACCCCATTATTCTGAGATTATGCCCACTGGTCCAACAGCGTCTCTCTCTCTCTCTCTCGATCATGAGAGGAAATATCCTCTCGTATTTACTCTGTCCAGTCCTTTAAGAATCCTGGGCGCGATTCTCTGAAATGGAGACAGAGAGTTCGCGCCGTCGTGAATGCCATCGAGGTTCACGATGGCGCGAAACGGCCCCTATCCCGACCGATTCAGGGCCCGATAATGGGCTAGGAGCGGCGGCGCGTCATTGGCGGGCCTTGCCGCGCGTAAAGACGGCGCCGCATACATGACGCGGCCGGCGCCGCATAACTGGTGACACCCGTGCATGCGTGGTTGCCGTCCCCCCCGCAACAAGCTGTCCAATGGATCTTGCGGGGCTGCGGAAGAAAGGAGGTCCTCCTTCAGAGAGGCCGGCCCGACGATTGGTGGGCACCGATCGCAGACCAGACCCCATTTGAAGTCCCTTTCCCCCCCCCCCCCCCCCAGCGTTCCCGCACTGTTGCCGCCGGCAGCGACTAGGTGTGGACGGCGTCGGGGGGAACCCGCCGTTTTGGGCAGGCCGCTCGGCCCATCCGGCACCGAGAATCGTGGGACTACCGGTGAATCGCCATTTTGGCTGTCTAGGACGATTCACTGGACCACGCCGCGCAAAACGCAATTGTGCCGATCTGGCCACTTCCGAGGGCATCGGACCGGTCTTGCGGGAAAATTAGCTGACCCAGGCTATTCTCTGAAACGGCACGGGAGCAGAGAATCGCGCCCCCTATGTTTCAATGAGATCACCTTTTTCCGTTGTCTGGGAGTGGGGGACCCTCCGCAGGGGTGGGCCACCATGGGAGTGTGGGTGGGGGGCGCTTGTGGCAACCCAGGAGCAACCGCTCACAGCGCCACCGTGCCAACCCCTATTCTGAGGGCAATACTTGTCCCTGCCCACCTGCCCCACAGCCCACCCGTAACCCCCACCTACTGCCAAGGCCGTGCGGCTGAAGGCTATTGCTAATAAAGAATTGGCAATCATGGTTAAGTGAGCACTTCGCACGTCCCCGTAACCCAATAACCCCTCCTCACCTTTTTTGGTCACTAAGGGCAATTTATCATGGCCAATCCACCTAATGTGCACGTCTTTGGACTGTGGGAGGAAACCGGAGCACCCAGAGGAAACCCACGCAGACACAGGGAGAATGTGCAGACTCCGCACAGACAGTGACCCAGCGGGAAATCGAACCTGGGACCCTGGCGCTGTGAAGCCACAGTGCTAATCACTTGTGCTACCGTGCTGCCCAAAGGGTAGCTATTCACCGTGGTGGAGAATGGCAAGTGGTGTTTCACAAAGATCAATGCTCGGAATACGGCAGTTCACAATTTACATTGTGTTTTTGATTCCAAATTGTTGACGTCCCATTTGTGAATGACACCAGATTGGGGTTATACCCAATACTGAGGAAGTAGCAAATTATGGGACTGTAATAAATTTAAAAAATGAAAATCGCTTATTGTCACATGGAGGCTTCAGATGAAGTTACTGTGAAAAGCCCCAAGTCGCCACATTCTGGCGCCTCTTCGGGGAGGCTGGTACGGGAATTGAACCGTGCTGCTGGCCTGCCTTGGGCTGCTTTGAAAGCCAGCGATTTAGCCCTGTGCTAAACCAGCCCCTTGCAGGAAAAACTTGCAGAACAGGCAAATAATTCGCAAATGAAGCTTAGCACAGATAAATGTAAAGTGGTACATTTCGTAGCAAGAACTTGGAAATTGTGAATCGAGGTGAAATAGAGGGGTCTCCGAGGACAGATGCATCAATTGCTAAAGTTTTGCGCAGGTTAGATCATTAAAAAAAATGTAAACTAAATGATTTATTTCTAGAGGGGAAAAATTGAAAAGTAGGGGAACTATGCTAAACCTGTATTGAACCTCGGTGAGACCACATTTCGACCTGTATGCACTTCTGGTTGCCACGTTATAAAAAGGATATAGAGACACCAGAGAGGGTGCAAAGAAGATTTACAATTATACAAGAAATAGGAGGATATGCATAACAGCCAATGAATGCCTCCTGGGTCTCTCTTCTCTTGAGGAAGGAAGGCTGAGAGGTGATTTAATAAGAGGTCTTTAGAATTCTGAAAGGATTTGCTAAAATGGGCATTGGGGCGGCACGGTGGCACAGTGGTTAGCACTACTGCCTCACAGCACTAGGGACTCAGATTCAAATCCGACCTTGGATGACTGTGTGGACTTTACATGTTCTCCCTGTGTCTGCGTGGGTTTCCTCCGGGTGCTCCGACTTCCTCCCACAGTCCAAAGATGTGCAGGTTAGGTGTGTAAAAGTTCCCCTGTTCAAAGATGTGCAGGTTGGATGGGGTGCAGAGCCAAATAGCCTCCTTCTGCACTGCAGCAGTTTTATGACAGTTTCCAATTATGGGAAAGAGTAAAACTAGTGGTCATCAATAAAGGATAGTCACCAAGAAATCAGATAGGCAATTCCAAAGAAAACTTTACTCCGAGTGTGGAGAGAACAATGGTGAGGTAAACAATGAACAGAAGAGAACATGTGTGGGGGAAGGGGACAGAGGGTTACAATGATCGTTGAAGGAGCAAGGATGGGAGGAGGCTTGAGTTCGAACATAAATACTGGTTGGGCTGAATGCCTTTTCGGCACTGTACATTTTAAGGTGGTTACAAACACATGAGAATGCAGATGTTTTGTTATGAAGTTGAGTGTTCGGGACTTTTCATAATGCGGTGTCTGCATTTTGTACTGATAAGCAGCCATTTAGATTTGAGATTCGCGAGACATTTACAGTTGCTATAAAAGTATGTAAGTCTCGGGTTGCAGAAAGGCCGGGCTGAGCAGGCTACAGCAAGTGCCCCTTGTAAGATTTCGCTCATGATTTACAACAAACTTGGAAAAAAAATAAAAGGGCGATCTTTTTTAAATAAATTTAGAGTATGCAGTTCATTTTTTCCAATTAAGGGGCAATTTAGTGTAGCCAATCCACCTAACCTGCACATCTTTGGGTTGTGGGGGCAAAACCCACGCAGACGTGGGGAGAATGTGCAAACTCCACGCAGACAGTGACCCAGAGCTGGGATCGAACCTGGGACCTCGGCGCCATGAGGAAACAATGCTAACTACTGCGCCAATAAAAGGGCTATCTTGAAATTAATCTACAAATTCCCTTTGTGAAAGTTCCATTCCATTTGAAGATTTATACTATTTCTCACCACCGCAAGGTCATGAAAGCCCATGTGTTATTTATGGATGACATCTTCAACATAAAAACAAAGGAAACTTGAGGCACAGAAGGTGGTTACTTGGTCCATCTCATCTGTGCAAGCTTAAAAGTAAATCAATCCAACCTAATCCCATTTTGAGTATTGCTTGAAAAAAGGGGATAAAATGTCCAAGGTTTTCATTTTGCACATATCAGAGCAGATGCAAGAATGCCAAACTTCAAAGGGAACAACAATTTATACTGCATGCGAAACAAGGTTCTGATTGGTTAGCAAGTCAGCACTGGTCGACACATTGCCATGACAAATTCACCAGGGAGCTATTGTCCCCCATGCTTTTGTTTATTCAAAAAATGTACAATGTCTGGACATATTCCTTTTGCCTCCAGGGGACAGGTTCCAACAGATGAATACATGTAGCTCCTAGCAAGTATAAGTGAGCCACATTGCAAGCCTGGCTGATCATCGTAAATTGGCTATTTGTGTAATTCTTTGCACACTTGCGATTGTTCAGCAAGTGCCGCCCAATGGTAGAATCTCATTTCACATTAAAAGTTATGTTGTGAGATTTGCAAACAGTACTCCGCCTATTGTGAACAGCCGAAAGGACATGCTGTTCAGCTACATGTGAAGCTAGCTGATACACACCGCTGCCAGGCAGTGGCAACATAATTGTGGTGTTTTCCAGTAACAGGATGCCGCTGTCGAGTCAAAAATACATTCTGCCTACAATATAAATGAGAAATGTGGTACATGAATTTCAATGCAGATGTGATTCCCGGTACTCAGACTCGAGTTTCATGTACACAGACTAGAGTTTCAATGACTGGCGGATTGTATCAAACAGCATGTCCATTAGACACTGAAAAGGGATGCTCAGTTATTGAGGAGGCTGCGGAGTTCTGTTTCATTCCAGTAGAAAATGGCCCTATGACCTGAACGGTTAGTGCTCCGGTTCAGCTACAGCTTCCAATAAATCCACATTTGTCGATATGTTGTGTGTCCATCACCACAGGACTTGTACCAGATAGGTAATGGATGAAAGATGATGACCATGACTTGCTCATGAATTAGATTATAGTGAGGAAGAGTTATGCATCGTCAGTCTCTCTTTTGTCATGACCTAGCTTGGTCCAGTGGCAAGATACGTCTGCTCAGCTGGATTTTGATCTGTGTGATCAAGGTGTCTGCTGTGTCATGTTGAGCTCTCTCCATCCACAATGCAGTGCTAACCTGCCTTCAAGACCAATGGACTTTGTATTAGTCTCATCTACCCAGTCTGACAGAATTGTTCTTTGCACCTCCGGGTAGACAAATGCCTAAGTTGCCGAGGGTAGGATACCCAACAGATACCCTCACCTGGTGTGGCCTGACTCGTGAATATGTTTACCAGGGTGTGGGCACCACATGGTACCAACTATTTGTAGTCGCAGGTGAGAGCTGGGTGAAGGTGAGAACCAATACTGGGTGAGCCACTCCAAAGAGTGGGAAGAGAGTGCCTGTGAGCAGTGCCACCACTCCCTTGCACCTAAATTGTGGCCTGTAAGGATGTGCTCATGAAAGTCTCAATCAATCTCTTAAAGAATACTGAGAGTGTCGTATAGAGTCTCTGTAGGCTTGTTCAAGCCTGGGAAAGCAACAGGAGAGTGGCAAGGTAGCGGACAGATGGTTTTGGGCAAGAATGGGAGATGGGTGCATGCTGCTCAGTGGCACTGCTGGCTGGCACTGCTGCCTCATGGCGCCAAGGTCCCAGGTTCGACCCCGGCTCTGGGTCACTGTCCATGTGGAGTTTGCACATTCTCCCAGTGTTTGCGTGGGTTTCGCCCCCACAACCCAAAGATGTGCAGGGTAGGTGGATTGGCCACGCTAAATTGCCCCTTAATTGGAAAAAATGAATTGGGTACTCTAAATTTTAAAAAAAGAATGGGAGATGGTGAAGTAATTGCGGAGGGAAGTGAAAGCTGGCATAACAGGCTGATGGGAAGGGGAGGAGATGGGAAAGAAGAGGGTCAAATGAAACAATAGGGATATATAAGTAATGGGCTTGCTGGGCTGAAGGATAGAGAGGACAATCAAGGTGTTATAACCTGCCTACTGACGATTGGCTGGGGACTAATGATTATCCCACAATCCTATGGGAGTATGAACTTCCCCAATGAGGGGGGCGGAGAAACTCCTACTATAAATAAGCTGGCCAGTCCAGGAACCAAGAGGAAGGAGAAGGTAGCAAGGGAAGTTACTGCTACTACTATGTATATATTGTTATAGTAAATAAACTTTATTATTTTGTATCCTTAAAACTCTGCTGGATTCTTCGGGGCCCTTACAAAACTGGCGACGAAGGTAAAAGTGAATAGCTGTCTACACTGCTGAAGCCACCTCCCTGGATTTTTGTTGGATACAGGTTGGAAGTTGTTTTCTATTATACCATGCCTCTGTACGGACGTTTGGATGTTTTTGATGCTGCGCTGGAAAGCTGGAACCAGTACACGCAACGGATGCGTTACTATTTCCGGGCAAACAATATCACTGAAAACGAGCGCCAGGTGGTCATATTGCTCACCGCCTGCGGGCCGCATACGTTTGGGGTGATTAGGAGCCTTACGTACCCAGCTGCGCCGGACACCAAAACGTTTGACGAACTTGTGAATATAGTGGGGCAACACTTTAACCCAACCCCGTCCACGATAGTCCAGCGTTACCGGTTTAATACCGCTGAGAGGACCCCTGGAGAATCCCTTGCCGATTTTTTTATCCAGGCTACGCGGGATTGCGGAATACTGTGACTATGGTGAGACCGTGTCAGAAATGTTACCCGACCGTTTGGTTTGCGGTATTAACAATGCGGCCACCCAGAGAAAGTTGTTAGCGGAGCCAACATTGACTTTTCAACAGGCAATACAAATAGTCTTGTCCCGAGAGAGCGCAGAGCGAGGAGTACAGGAGCTACAGGGAATGGAAGTGCATGCCTTGGGGCGAAACCCTTTCCGCCCAAAAACGTCCCCCCGCACTCCTGCGGTACCTTGGGCGAGGCAACGACCAGACCGACGCCAGTGGCCATCGGACATTCCTCCCCGAAGGGAGCCTTCTCCAGAGCCAATGGATGAGGAGCCATGTCCGTGTCAGACTTGTAGGCGCCGACCCCGTCGCGGACGGCGGTCCTGGGGGCGCCAGAGGCGCCGTCGTTCCGACCGAAACTGGGACCAGCCCAGGGGCCGTAACTGGGACCAGCCCAGAGGCCGTACCTTCCATGTGGATGAACCTGCGGCGACCACTCCTGAGGACGTGGAGACGGAGGACGACTGCCTGCAGCTGCATTGTGTGGCAGCTCCCCGTGTGGCCCCCATTAAGGTGACAGTACGGGTCAATGGCCACCCGCTGGAGATGGAGTTGGATACTGGCGCAGCGGTCTCCGTGATCGCCCAGAGGACATTCGACCGCATCAAGCAGGGTATACAGACCCTTACACTAACTGACTCACAGGCCAGGTTGGCCACCTACACGGGGGAAACCACTGGACATTGCAGGAACTACAATGACCCCTGTTGTCTATGGACGCCAGGAGGGGCGTTTCCCACTTATCGTAGTGCGTGGCCATGGGCCCGGCCTGTTGGGTCGGGACTGGTTGCGCCATTTCCGGTTGCAATGGCAGCACATCCTCCAAACAGTTTCTGGAGGGTTGACTGAGTTGCTAGGACGATACCCAGAGGTATTCCAGCCTGGTCTGGGGAAAATAAAAGGGGCCGTAGCCCGTATCCAAGTTGAACCAGGAGCCACACCGCGCTATTTCCGGGCGCGCCCAGTGCCTTACGCTTTGCTCGAGAAGGTAGAAGGGGAGCTCACTCGTTTGGAGAGTTTGGGTATTATCAGGCCTGTCCGTTTTGCTGACTGGGCAGCACCAATTGTGCCAGTAATGAAGCCAGATGCCACAGTTCGCTTGTGTGGCGACTATAAACTTACAGTGAATACAGTTTCCCGACTCGACCGATACTCAATGCCTCGCATAGAGGATCTCTACGCGAAACTTGCAGGCGGACTCTCATTCACAAAATTAGATATGAGTCACGCCTACCTGCAGTTGGAGCTGGACCCTGCCTCCCGACCATATGTAACAATTAACACACGCCGGGGCCTGTATGAATATACACGGTTGCCCTTTGGAGTATCCTCTGCCTGCGCAATTTTTCAACGTGTTATGGAGGGCATTTTGAGAGGTTTACCACGTGTGGCTGTCTACCTAGATGATGTGTTGATTACAGGGACGTCGGAGCAAGAGCATTTGGAAAATCTGGAGGCTGTCCTTAAACGCCTTTCGGAGGCTGGAGTCCATTTACGTCTCATAAAGTGCGTATTTCAGGCAAAAGAAGTAGTCTACCTAGGTTATCGGGTGGACCGCGAGGGTCTGCACCCCGTTGCAGAGAAGGTGCGTGCAATTCAACATGCCCCCACCCCGACTGACACTTCGCATCTTCGTTCTTTTCTCGGTCTCGTAAACTATTACGGGAAGTTCCTCCCCAACCTGGCAACTACGCTGGCCCCCTTACACCTGCTGCTAAAGAAAAATCACACCTGGGTTTGGGGTCAGCCGCAAGAAACCGCTTTCCGGCGGCTAAAGCAACAATTGTCGTCGTCTGGGTTACTAACCCACTATGATCCGGGAAAGCCTTTGTCGTCACATGTGATGCAACCCCGTATGGTATTGGGGCTGTCCTGTCCCACAAGATGGAGAACGGGGCCGAGCGACCGATAGCTTTCGCCTCCCGCACATTGACTGCAGCGGAGAAGAAGTACGCGCAGATCGAGAAGGAGGGCCTGGCAGTGGTTTTCGCGGTGAAACGCTTCCACCAGTATGTGTACGGCCGCCATTTCACTATCGTGACTGATCATAAGCCCCTGCTGGGACTCTTCAGAGAGGATAAGCCGATACCGCCCATTGCTTCTGCACGGATCCAGCGCTGGGCTTTGTTGCTTGCTGCATATGAGTATTCTCTGGAGCACAAACCAGGTACGCAGATAGCAAATGCCGACGCACTGAGCCGATTGCCTTTATCGACCGGCCCCATGTCGACCCCCACGACCGGTGAGGTGGTCGCAACCCTAAATTTTATGGACACCTTGCCTGTCACGGCATCACAGATCCGTGAGTGGACCCAGACGGAGCCAGTCCTGTCAAAGGTTCGGCACATAGTCCTGTATGGTGGGCAGCATAGACAGCTCCCAGGCGAGTTACGGGCATTTTCCTCCAAGCTGTCAGAGTTCAGCGTGGAAGACGGCATCCTCTTGTGGGGGACGCGTGTGGTTGTCCCGGAAAAAGGCCAGGAGCTGGTATTATCAGACTTGCACAATGGGCATCCGGGCGTGACCAAGATGAAAATGTTGGCCCGGAGTTATGTCTGGTGGCCAGGCCTCGACACCGACATTGAGAAGGTGGCCCAAAACTGCTCCATTTGCCAGGAGCATCAGAAGCTTCCGCCGGCCGCGCCCCTACATCACTGGGAATGGCCAGGGCGGCCTTGGGCACGCTTACATGCAGATTTCGCAGGCCCTTTTCAGGGATCCATGTTCCTTCTACTAATTGACGCCCAGTCCAAATGGCTGGAGGTGCATAAGATGCAGGGGACAACGTCCTGCGCAACAATTGAAAAAATGCGTTTATCATTTAGCACGCATGGCCTCCCCGAGGTGCTGGTCACGGATAATGGCACTCCATTCACGAGTGAGGAGTTTGCTAGGTTTACAAAGATGAATGGCATCCGCCATATCCGCACTGCCCCTTACCACCCGGCTTCAAATGGGTTGGCAGAGCGTGCAGTGCAAACATTCAAAAGAGGCCTAAAGAAGCAGTCTTCCGGATCAATGGACACGAGACTGGCTCGGTTTTTGTTTACGTACAGAACCACCCCCCATACAGTGACTGGGGTAGCTCCCGCAGAACTCCTAATGGGCCGGAGACTTCGCACCCGCCTTAGTATGGTCTTCCCGGACATTGGCGCAAAAGTACGCCGCACACAAGAACGGCAGGGACCGGGATTGTCTCAGCATCGTCCGATTCGGCAGTTTGCGCCCGGTGACCCAGTATTCGTGCGGAATTTTGCTGGTGGTGCCCAATGGGTTCCTGGGGTAATCTTTCGCCAAACGGGCCCTATATCGTACCAAGTGCAAGCCCAGGGTCGTCTCCAGCGAAAACATGTAGACCACGTCCGGTCCAGAAGATCATCCCCGCAAAAGATTCCCCGCCCCCGGAGCTCAGTTCAACAGCGGCAAAGACCAGAAACAAGGGAAGGTAGTCCTCCAAATCTTCCACTGGTGCCTCACTCAAAGCCTGCGCAGGTCATGACGGGACCGAATGGGGACAGAGACGCTGACATGACGGAGGCAGCAGACTCTGACTCCGAGATGGAGACACAGGATGAATCAGAGGGGGAATCCTCGGGTCCACAGGCCGTGGATGTACAACCGCGCCGTTCATCACGGAAGCGCCGGTCTCCGTCTCGTTATACGCCGCCTGATCCAGCGCCGCGTGCAAAGCGCCTGCGGCCAAACGAGTTCGACGCCTTCCTTCGCCAGGGCCTACGGTGGATTCCTTGGACTTTGGGGGGGAGGGATGTTATAACCTGCCTACTGACGATTGGCTGGGAACTAATGATTATCCCACAATCCTATGGGAGTATGAACTTCCCCAATGAGGGGGGGGCGGAGAAACTCCTACTATAAATAAGCTGGCCAGACCAGGAACCAAGAGGAAGGAGAAGGTAGCAAGGGAAGTTACTGCTACTACTATGTATATATTGTTATAGTAAATAAACTTTATTATTTTGTATCCTTAAAACTCGTGCTGGATTCTTCGGGGCCCTTACAAAACAAGGCAACAGGTTTGCTCTACGGAGAACTGGCAAAGTTTGGCAAGAATTGTACCATTAGCAGGAGTGAGGATATTGCACTTAAATCATAATGTGGGGGAAACTGAGACCAAATCATGGCTGCCATTCCACACTGGGCTCACCCCACACTTGCATAATGGACAGAAGTTGCACAAATATACATACATGTATGTGACTACATTTCGCTGTGTTCAGACAACAGGAGCATCACGATAGCACAGTGGTTAGCATTGTTGCTTCACAGCACCAAGGTCCCACGTTCGATCCCCGGCTTGGGTCACTGTCTGTGCGGAGTCTGCATGTACTCCCTGTATCTGCATGGGTTTCCTCCGGGTGCTCCGGTTTCCTCCCACAAGTCCCGAAAGACGTGCTGTTAGGTAATTTGGACATTCTGAATTCTCCCTCTGTGTACCCGAACAGGTGCCGGAATGTGGCGACTAGGGGCTTTACACAGTAACTTCATTGCAGTGTCAATGTAAGCTTGCTTGTGACAATAATTATTATTATTACATTAGAGTGTGTAATGTTTTTGTTGGATGCCTGATCTATACAACGAGAACACTTGTAGCTAAAGCTATAAGCGATTTATTAACATTAACTGTGGGTCAAATATATACAAATCAACAGATTTGTAAATAACAGGATGAACATGCACAAACCACTATCTCTCTCCCCACTCCCTAGTCAGCCTGAGGTCACCTGACTCTAACATTTACTTGTATACTAGTGGTCAGTCGGTGATTTACAACACAACCATGATATCACGACAGACTGCACCTACTTTCTCAGAAGACTATGAAAATTTGGCATGTCAGGTACGACCCTCACCAACTTCTACAGATGCACCATAGAAAGCATTCTTTCTGGTTGTATCACAGCTTGGTATAGAACCTGCTCTGCCCAAGACCGCAGGAAACTACAAAAGGTTGTGAATGTATCCCAGTCCATCATGCAAACCAGCCTCCCATCCATTGACTCTATCTATAATTTCCGCTGCCTCAGAAAGGCAGCCAGCATAATTAAGGACCCCACGCACCCTGGCCATACTCTCTTCCACCTCCTTCCGTCAGGAAAAAGATACCAACGTTTGAGGTCACATACCAACCGACTCAAGAACAGCTTCTTCCCTCCTGCCATCAGACTTTTGAATGGACCTACCTCGTATTAAGTTGATCCTTTCTCTACACCTTGCTATAACTGTAACATTATATTCTGCAGTCTCTCCTTCGTTCCCTATGTACGGTATGCATTGTTTGTACAGCACGCAAGAAACAATACTTTTCACTGTATACTAATATGTATGACAATAATAAATCAAATCAAATCTAGAAGGACAGTAGGTGCTTGACAGTTCCTCTTCATCCTGGCTAGGCAATATATTACTGGGGAGGCAGTGATGTTAGACTAGTAATCCAGAGACAGAAGGTAATGCTGTGGGGACCCACGTTTAATTTCAATTGAATTTGAATTCAGTAAAAATCTGGAATTAAAAGTCTAATGATGACCATTATCTATTGTTGTAGAAATCCAACTAACGTCCTTTTGGGGAAGGAAATCTGTAATCCTTACCTGGTCTGGCCTAATATGTGACTGCAAATCCACAGCAATGTGGTTGACTCTGAACTGTCCTTTGAAATGACAAACCACTGGCAAGCCACTCAGTTCAACGGCAATTAGGGAAGGGCAACAAATGCTGGCCTAGCCAGCAACATCTACATCCCATGAATAAATAAAATACTCAAAGTTTGGACAAGTTCATTTGAAATGAAGCAAGGTTGCAACAAAGTCACCCAGCTTTGCCATTGGCTGAAAAATGGCCATGTGAGAGATGCTAAGAATTAAGGCAGACTGAGAAATACTTCTCAAAGTAATTACCAGTAAACGTGCAATTTAAATATACTTTTCAAACTGAAAATGAGCTGCCAAGCAAATGAAAACTCTAAGCTGCTCGTACAGGAATTCAATAGATGTGCTGCCTCTTGCACCCTGGCCAGACATAGAGGTATTTAAAAAAAAATTCATTTACTGGATTAGTACGTTGAATTATGATGATGTTGCTATTACAGAAACTTGGTTGAAAGAGGGACAGGATTGGCAACTAAACATTCCAGGATTTAGATGCTTCAGGCAGGATAGAGAGGGACGCAAAAGGGGTGGGGGAGTTGCATTATTGGTTAAGGAGAATATCATAGCTGTGCTGAGGGAGGACAGCTTGGGGCAGTGTTCTTCAAACTCTGGGGGGGCGCGACCCGCGGGTGGTCAAAGGTTGTGCTAAACCAGCCCCTAAACTGGATATAAACTGGTTGGAGCCTTGGGCGGAGAAATGGCAGATATAGTTTAATCCGGACAAGTGTGAGGTAATGGGCTTTGGAAGGTCCAATGCATGTAGGAATTACACAATAAATGGTAGAACTCTTGCGAGTACTGACAGGCAGAGAGATCTGGGCTTGCATGTCCACTGATCACTGAAAGTGGCAACGCATGTGGATAAGGGGCTGGTTTAGCACAGTGGGCTAAACAGCTGGCTTGTAATGCAGAACAATGCCAGCAGCGCGGGTTCAATTCCCGTACCGGCCTCCCCAAACAGGCGCTCAAATGTGGCACCGAGGGATTTTTCACAGTAACTTCATTGAAGCCTACTTGTGACAATAAGCGATTATTATTATTAAGGTGATCAAGAAGGCATACAGTATGCTGGCCTTCATCGGTCGGGGCATTAAATATAAAAATTGGCAAGTCATGTTGCCAGACAGGACCTTAGTTAGCCTCATTTAGAGTATTGTGTACAATTCTGGTCGCCAAGCTACCAGAAGGATGTGCATGCTTTGGAGAGAGTACAGAAGCGGATTAGTAGGATACCTGGTATGGAGGGCATTAGCTATGAGAAGAGGTTTGATAAACTTGGTCTGTTCTCACTGGAACGATGGAGGTTGAGAGGCGACCTGATAGAGGTCTACAAGATTATGAGTGGCATGGACAGAGTGGATAGTCAGATGCTCTTTCCTAGGGTAGGAGAGTCAAGTACTAGGGGACATAGGTTTAAAGTGCATGGGAAAAAGTTTAGAACAGATGTACGAGGCAAGTTTCTTTTTACAGAATGTGGTAAATATATGGAACGCGCTGCCTGGGGACAGCGGCATTTAATAATAATTAATAATAAAAATAATAAGATCACTTATTGTCACAAGTAGGCTTCAATGAAGTTACTGTGAAAAGCCCCTAGTCGCCACATTTCGGCGCCTGTTCAGGGAGGCCGGTACGGGAATTGAATCCGCCCTGCTGGCATTGTTCTGCATTACAAGCCAGCTATTTAGCCCACTGTGCTCAACCAGCCCCATTTAAGGGGCATCTAGACAAATATATGAATAGGGTGGAAATGGAAGGATACGGACTCTGTATGCGCAGACGGTTTTAGTTTAGGTAGGTACCATGGTCGGTGTAGGCTTGGGGGGCCGAAGGGCCTGTTCCTGTGCTGTATTGTTATTTGTTCTTTGGGATGTGGCATCGCTGGTTAGGCCAGCATTTATTGCCCATCCCCAGTTGCTCTTCAGAAGGTGGTGGTGAGTTGCCGCCTTGAACTGCTGCAGCCCTTCAGGTGTAGGTACACGCACTATGCTGTTAGCGAGGGCTTTCTAGGATGTTGCTCCAGCGACAGTGAAGGAATGGTGATATATTTGCAAGTCGGGGTGATGAGTGTCTTGGAGGGGAACCTCCAGGTGGTGGGGTTCTCAGGTATTTGCTGCTCTTGTCCTTCTAGATGGTAGTGGTTGTGTGTTTGGATGGTGCTGCCTAAGGAACCTTGGTGAGTTACTGTAGTGCATCTTGTAGATGGTACACACGGCTGCCACTGTTCATCGGTGATGGAGGGTTTGAATGTTTGTGGAAGGAGGAGCAATCAAGCGGGCTGCTTTGAGTGTTGTTGGAGCTGCACTCGTCCAGGCAAGTGGAGAGTTTTGCATTACACTCTTGACTTGTGTCTTGTAGATGCTGGACAGACTTTGGAGGATAAAGAGGTGAGTTACTCGCCGCAGGATTCCTAGCCTTTGACCTGCCCTGGCAGCCACAGTATTAATATGGCTCGTCCAGTTCAGTTTCTGATCAATGGTAACCCCCTGGATGTTGATTGTGGGGGAATCAGCGATGGTAATGCCATTGATGTCTAGGGGCGTTGGCTAAATCCTCTCTTGTAGGAGATGGTCATTGCCTGGCAATTGTGTGGCATTAATGTAAGTTGCCACTTGTCAGCCCAAGCCTGGATATTTTCCAGGTCTTGCTGCATTTGGACATGGACTGCTTCATTATCTGAGGAGTCGCGAATGGTGCTGAACATTGTGCAGTCATCCGTAAACATCTCCACTTCGGACCTTATGATGGAAGGCAGGTCATTGACGAAGTAACTGAAGATGGTTGGACTACCTTGAGGAACTCCTGCAGTGATGTCTTGGCGCTGAGATGATTGACCTCCAACCACCACAACCATCTTCCTCTGTGCCAGGTATGACTCCATCCTGCAGAGAGTTTCCCCCCTGATTCCCATTGACTCTCGCTCAGCTAGGGCACCTTGATGCCATACTCGGTCAAATGCTGCCTTGATGTCAAGGGCAGTCACTCTCACCTCATTTTTGGCTTTCAGCTTTTTGTCCATGTTTGAACCAAGGCTGAATGAGGACATAGGAGCAGAATTAGGCCACTCGTCCCTTCAAGTCTGCTCCGCTATTTAATCATGGCTGATATTTTTCTCATCCCCATTCTCCTGCCTTCTCCCCCTGACCCCTTTATTAATCAGGAGCTGAGTGACCCTGGCGGAACCCAAACTGTGTGTCCGTGAGCCGGATATTGCCGAGTAAGTGCCATTTGATAGCACTGTTGATGACTCCTTCCATCACTTTGCTGATGATGGAGAGTAGACTGATAGGGCGGTAATTGTCTGGGTTGGATTTGTCCTGTTTCTTGTGTACAGGACACACCTGGGCAAGTTTCCACATTGCTGGGTAGATGCCAGTGTTGTAGCTGTACAGGAACAGCTTGGCTAGGGGTGTGGCAAGTTCTGGAGTACAAGCCTTCAGTACTATTGCTGGAATAATATCAGGACCCATAGCCTTTGCAGTATCCAGTGTCTTCAACCGCTTCTTGATATCACGTGGAGTGAATCGTATTGTCTGAAAACTGACATCTGTGATGCTGGGGACATCTGGAGGAGACCGAAATGGATCACTCACTCGGCATTTCTGGCTGAAGATTGTTGTGAATGCCTTAGCCTTATTCTTTTGCACGTGTGTGCTGGCCTCCTCCAGTATTGAGGATGGGGATATTTGTCCACCACCATTCACGGCTGGATGTGGCAGGACTGCAGAGCTTAGATCTGATGCGGTGGTTGTAAAATCACATAGCTCTGTCTATTACTTGCTGCTTATGCTGTTTGGTACACACATGTAGTCCTGTGTTGTAGCTTCACCAGGTTGACACCTCATTTTTCGGTATGCCTGATGTTGCTCCTGGCATGTTCACCTGCACTCTTCATTGAACCAGGGTTGATTCCCTGGCTTGGTGGTAATGGTCGAGTGGTAGATATACCGGGCCATCAGGTTGCAGATTGTGGTTGGTTACAATTGGTTACAATTCAGCTGCTTCTGATGGCCCACAGCACCTTGCCCAATCTTGAGTTGCTGGATCCGTCTATCCCATTTAGCATGGTGGTAGTGCCACACGATGGAGGTATACTCAATATGAAGACGGGACTTTGTCTCCACAAGGACTGTGGTGGTCACGTCTATCGATACTGTCATGGCAGGTGCATCTGCAGCAGGCAGATTGGTGAGGATGAAGTCAGAAGTATGTTTTCCCTCTTGTTGGTTCCCCCACCACCTGCAGTCCCAGTCTAGCAGCTATGTCCTTTTGCACCCAGCCAGCTCTGTGGTGATGGACGTTGATGTTCCCCCATCTAAAGCATATTCTGCGACCTTGCCACCCTCCGTGCTTCCTAGTGGTGTTCAACATGGAGGAGCACTGATTCATCAGCTGATGGTGGCCGGCACGTGGTAATCAGCAGGAGGTTTCCTTGCCCATGTTTAACCTGAAGTCGTGAGGTCCAGAGTCAATGTTGAGGACTCCCAGGGCAACTCCCTCCCGACTATATACCACTGTGCCACCACCTCTGCTTGGTCTGTCCTGCTAGTGAGACAGGGCAAACCCAGGAATGGTGAAAGTGCTGTCTGGTATATTGTTTGCAAGGTATGATTCTGTGAGTATGACTATGTCATGCTATTGCTTAACTAGTCTGCGAGTCAGCTCTCCCAACTTTGGCACATAATGAGGAAGATTTAGCAGTGTCGACAGGACTGGGTTTGCCATTGTCGTTTCCAGTGCATGGTTCGATGCCGGGTACTCAGTGTTTTTTGTGTTTTTGTCGTGATTGAATACAACTGAGTGGCTTGCTGGGCCTTTTCAGAGGGCATTTAAGAGTCAATCACATTGGTGTGGGTCTACAGTCACACGTAAGCCAGACCAGGTAAGAATGGCAGATATCCTTCCCTCCAGGACATTAGTGAACGAGATGGGTTTTTACGACAATCGACAATGGTTTGACAGTCATCATTAGACTTTTAATTCCCAATATTCTATTGATTTTAAATTCCACCACCTGCTGTGGTGGGATTCGAACTCGGGTCCCTGGATCATTATCCTGGAGCTCTGGATTACTAGTCCAGTGACAATACCACTACGCCACCGCCTCCCCTTGAGCTTGAGTATTGAGCAATATAGTGATGGCCACCAACACCCACATCATCGCCTACCCCCTCTCCCCTACCTAATCCCTATCTAAATCTGAAAGAAGTTGAGCGATGTGACAAAAATGAAACATCTGTTGGGGTCTTGCGAAGCAAACTATCACAGTATCACTAGTTGATCTGCTGACGAGGGAGGTTTTTGGGTTTGGTAACATGGAGGAGGTCAGAGGTGGGGGGGCTGATCACCTGGAACGTTAGAGGGTTAAACGGGCCGGTAAAAAGGGCACGTGTGTTCACGCATCTGAAGGTGCTGAAGGCAGACGTAATAATGCTTCAGGAGACTCATCTGAAGGTAACTGACCAGGTCAGATTAAGGAAGGGCTGGATTAGCCATGTCTTCCATTCGGGGCTGGACCTAAAACCAGGGGGTCGCGATTTTGGTTAACAAACGGGTGCAATTCGAGGTGGGTAGTACAATCTCGGATGGGGGAGGCAGATTTATCATGGTGAGTGGCAAGCTCGAGGGAATGAGGGTAGTCTTGGTCAATGTATATGCCCCAAATTGGGACGATGTGGATTTTATTAAGAGACTGCTGGGGAAGATACCTGACCTGGACTCGCACAGGCTGATTATGAGAGATGATTTTAACACAGTCCTTGACCCCGGCCTAGACCGGTCGTGTTCAAAAACGGGTAAGGTGCAGGCAATGGTAAAAGAACTGAGTGGGTTTATGGAGCAAATTGGGGGGGGGGGGGGGGGGGGGGGGGGGGCTGAACCATGGAGGGCTAGTTGGCCGACGGGGAAGGGGTTTTCGTCCTATTCACATGTTCATAAGGTGTATTCCCGAATCGATTTTTTTCATCATGAGCAGGGATTTGCTGGCGGGGGTGACAGATGTAGAATATTCGGCGATTGCTATTTCGGACCATGTCCCACATTGGGTTGATCTGCAGGTCTGCAAGGAAAGTTTTCAGCATCCTCAATGGAGGCTGGAGGTCGGTTTGTTGGCGGACGAGGCGGTGTGAGAGGGTGAGGAAATGTATGCAAAACTACCTGAAGGCCAATGACACAGGGGAAGTCTCCGCTGCGGTGCTCTGGGAGGCGCTGAAGGCAGTGGTGAGAGGGGAGCTGACCTCGATTCGAGCACATAGGGACAGGATGGAAAGGGCAGAAACAGACTGACTGGTAAAGGAGGTCTTGCAGGTAGACAGGAGATATACGGAGACCCCGAGGGCAGAGCTATTAAGAGAACGACGAAGGCTACAGGCTGGGTTTGGGGTGTTGTCCACAGGTAAGGCTGTGGAGCAGCTTAGGAAGGCGAGGGTTGTGATCTATGAGCACGGGGAGAAAGCCAGTAGAATGCTGGCACAGCAACTGAGGAAGAGGGAGGTGGTCAGGGAAATAGGGAAGGTAGTCGACGGAGGGGTGGGGGGGAAATTGGTAGGAGATCCGGCAGGGCTGAACAAGCTGTTCAGGGACTTCTGTAGTAAGCTTTATACCTTGGAACCCCCTGCGGGGCTGGAGGGGATGAGGCGCTTTCTGGATGGACTGACCTTCCCAAAAGTGGGTAGGGGGTTGGTGGACAGGCTGGGGGCCTCGATTAGGACCGAGGAAATATTGGGGGGCTTGAGGGCCATGCAATCGGGTAAAGCCACGGGGCCGGATGGGTATCCGGTGGAGTTTTATAAAATGTTCTCTTGAGATAGTGGGGCCGGTGCTGGTTAGGGTTTTTAATGAGGGGTTTTATCCCCGACGATGTCACAGGCCACCATCTCCCTGATATTGAAACGGGACAAAGACCCAGAGGCATGTGGGTCCTATAGGCCGATCTCTCTGCTCAATGTAGATGCTAAAATACTGGCCAAGCTCTTGGCGGCTAGGATTGAGGACTGTGTGCCGGACGTTATTATGGAAGACCAAACCGGGTTCGTCAAGGGAAGGCAGTTGCTGGCCAACCTAAGAAGGCTGCTGAATGTGATCATGATGCCCCCGGAGAGTAGGGAGGCAGAGGTAGTTGTGCAATGGATGCTGAGTAGGCTTTCCACTGGGTCGAGTGGGACTATTTATGGGAGGTGCTGGGACGATTTGGGTTCAGGGAGGGCTTTATCGACTGGGTTAGACTGCTTTACCAGGCTCCAGAGGCTGGGATTGAGAGGATGGGGATCCGTTCTTGGAAGGGAGCTTCCCAAGCATGAGGGCGCTAGAGGAGACATTTGGGCTGGCGTGAGGGAATGATTTCAGGTACTTGCCGTTGCGGGATTTTCTAAGCAGACAGATTCCATCCTTTCCACGCCTGCCACTTAGGGGGATCCAGGACAGGGTAGTGTCCAGTGGATGGGTAAGGGAGGGGAGGGTCTCAGATATATACAAAGAATTTATGGGGCAGAGGAGTTGCAGACCAAGGAGCTGAAGCGTAAGTGGGAAGAGGAGCTCGGAGCTGAGATAGAAGAGGGCTTATGGGCAGAGGCGTTGAGCAGGGTAAACGCGACTGCAACATGCGCTAGGCTCAGCCTGATTCATAAGAACATAAGAACGAGGAGCAGGAGTAGGCCATCTGGCCCCTTCGAGCCTGCTCCACCATTCAATGAGATCATGGCTGATCTTTTGTGGACTCGGCTCCACTTTCCGGCCCGAACACCATAACCCTTAATCCGTTTATTCTTCAAAAATCTATCTATCTTTATCTTAAAAACATTTAATGAAGGAGCCTCTACTGCTTCACTGGGCAAGGAATTCCATAGATTCACAACCCTTTGGGTGAAGAAGTTCCTCCTAAATCCAGTCCTAAATCTACTTCCCCTTATTTTGAGGCTATGCCCCCTCGTTCTGCTTTCACCCGCCAGTGGAAACAACCTGCCCGCATCTATCCTATCTATTTCCTTCATAATTTTATATGTTTCTATAAGATCCCCCCTCATCCTTCTAAATTCCAACGAGTACAGTCCCAGTCTACTCAACCTCTCCTCGTAATCCAACCCCTTCAGCTCTGGGATTAACCTAGTGAATCTCCTCTGCACACCCTCCAGTGCCAGTACGTCCTTTCTCAAGTAAGGAGACCAAAACTGAACACAATACTCCAGGTGTGGCCTCACTAACACCTTATACAATTGCAGCATAACCTCCCTAGTCTTAAACTCCATCCCTCTAGCAATGAAGGACAACATTCCATTTGCCTTCTTAATCACCTGTTGCACCTGTAAACCAACTTTTTGCGACTCATGCACTAGCACACCCAGGTCTCTCTGCACAGCAGCATGTTTTAATATTTTACCATTTAAATAATAATCCCTTTTGCTGTTATTCCTACCAAAATGGATAATCTCACATTTGTCAACATTGTAATCCATCTGCCAGACCCATTCACTTAGCCTATCCAAATCCCTCTGCAGACTTCCCATATCCTCTGCACTTTTTGCTTTACTACTTATCTTTGTGTAAGGTCGTCCACCGGGCGCACGGGACAGTGGCCCGGATGAGTAAATTCTTTGGATTAGAGGACAGGTGCGCCAGATGTTCGGGGGGGACCAGCGAACAATGTCCACATGTTCTGGGCATGTCCAAATCTTGGGGGGTACTGGCAGAAATTCGTGGACGTTAAGTCCCGGGTACTGAAAGCCAGGGTGGTGATGAATCCAGAGGTGGCAATTTTTGGGGTTTCAGAGGATCCGGGAGTCCAGGAGGAGAGAGAGGCTGACGTTTTGGCCTTTGCTTCCCTGGTAGCCCAGTGACGAATTCTGCTGGCATGGAGGGACTCAAAGCCCCCGAAGTCGGAGGCCTGGCTATCGGATTGGGCGAGCTTTCTCGGTCTGGAGAAAGTTAGAGAGGGTCACTGTCAGGGTTCGCCCGGAGGTGGCAACCATTTATCGACTTTTTCGCGGAAAGTTAATTGTCAGTGGGGGAGGGGGGGGGTGGTTAGGGCAACGTAGATTAGGGGGGTAGTTCGGTGGGTCCTTGTAGGAGGGAGCTGGATTTTGCATTATGTTGATTGTTCTTTGCACACAGTTTTGTATTGTTGTTGTTTACTATGCCAAAATGCCTCAATAAAATTGTTTATCAAAAAAAAAAGTCTATTGAGTTCCTGTACAAGCATTCTATAGTTTCTTTGCTTGACAACCCATTTTCAGATTGTGGTGTAATTTAAATTGCTTGTATTCTCGTAAATTCTTGAGATGTATTTCCTGGTCTCTTTTCTTCAGAGTTAGTTTCTCTCTGAAACCATTAGAAAGAAATTGATCAGGGAGATGATGCTGGTGCCGTAAAGAAAATGACCTCCTCGCCCTGTGCAAAGTTAGTATAGTCAACATTACATTTTATTCTGATAAACTTTAGCCTGTCTTGTAGTCATCCACAAGAGGGTAGCAGAGTATCTGGGTATGGACTGGCTGCTTTATGTATCCTTGCCTGAGGACTGATTAAACTCTATTTCAGTGGTGAATGTTCATCGAGGCAAATAATTTTGGTGTGCTTTTATAACCGCATAAGGAATAGGAGTGGACCAAATGCCCCCTTGTACCTTCTGTGCCATTCAATAAGATTATACATAGACACATAGAAGATAGGAGCAGGAGGAGGCCTTTTGACCCTTCGAGCCTGCTCTGCCATTCATCACGATCATGGCTGATCATCCAACTCAATAACCTAAGCCTGCTTTCTCCCCATAGCCTTTATATCCAGCCGCTCCTTAAATATATTCAAAGTTTTAGCATCAACTATTTCCGTAATGAATTCCACAGGCTCACCACTATTTGTGTGAAGAAATGTCTCCTTATCGCTGTCCAAAATGGTTTACCCTGAATCCTCAGACTCTGACCCCTGGTTCTGGACACACCCATCATTGGTAACATCTTCCCTGTCTAGTCCTGTTAGAATTTTATAAGATCCCCCCTCATTCATCTGAACTTCAGCAAGAACAATCCTAACCAAGTCAATCTCTCCTCATATCCTGTCATCCTTGAAATCAGTCTGGTAAACCTTAGCTGCACTCGAGAGAGAGAGAGAGAGAGAGAGAGCAAGAACATCCTTCCTCAGCGAAGGAGACCAAAACTGCACACAATACTCCCAAGTGTGGCCTCACCAAGGCCCTGTACAATTGCAGCAACACACCCCTGCTTCTATACTCAAAACCTCTTGCAATGAAGGCCAACATACCATTAGCCTTCTTTACCGCCTGCTGCACCTGCATGTTTCCCTTCAGCGACTGGTGCACAAGGACACCCAGGTCCCGCTGCACACTCCCCTCTCCCAATTTACAACCATTCCGGTAGTAATCTGCCTTTCTCTTTTTGCTTCCAAAGTGAATAACCTCACACTTATCCAAATTATACTGCATCTGTCATTGATATGCCCACTCGCCCAACCTGTCCAGATCTTGCTGTAGGAATTATGACTGATTGACCACCGCAACTCCCCATGTTCCCCAGTCACATTCCCCCATGTCCCATTATAAATGTCCCATTATAAATTATAAATCAAGAACTATCCACTTGCTGTCCCATCACACTTCAGATATTGTGTGCTAACTAAAGTGTCTTCAGTATCCAAAAACAATGGCAGTCATTCACTTGCGTGAGGAAGCTCTGAAGGAACACAAACATCAGAGCCATGATGTCTGCAGGCTTTAAATTGACTTTCTCCACAAATGAAGTCAAAAGCCTTTGCCATAAAATCTGTCTTTTAGTGTTGTAAGGACAGACAAGACTTTGGCTATCAACTGAGGAATCCCCATTTGTCAAGACAAAGGCACCGTCGTCCACTTTTGTCTGCAACAACTTGATATTTTAGCAGAGGGACCTCCAGGAGTCACTGCAGAGCCATCTGTAATTACTCATCCCAAGTATGTGGAATGGTAACACTTCTGTTAGCTCAGCACCATCTTCTTGAGGGCAATTAGGGATGGGCAACAAATGCTAGCCTAGCCAGTGAAGTCCACATCCCTTGAATGAATTTTAAAAAATAGTCTCCCCAAGTGCACTCTACTATGACCTTGCAATCTCTTCATAACATTTTGACACCCTCCAGTCTTCTATTCTTTTTAGTATTTTCCAATAATCTTGCACTCCCCTTTTCCTAGCAGTTTCCCATTAGGCAGTGAGAACATTAATGAGTAGGGTGGAGGTACTAGAGAAGACGGTTTCGCAGAAACAAAAAAGACAAACTATTTTCTTTTTTTTTCATTTAAAAAAGATATATATTTTATTGAAAATTTTTTCCGAACAATTTTTCCCTCTTACAAAGCAAACGAAACAATAACAAAACAGAAATTTTTAACAATACACAGGTAACAAAACCCCATTGTCTATTGACCTAAACTAAACTAACCTCCCCCCTCCCCCTGGGTTGCTGCTGCTGGTCATCTGTCTTCCCTCTAACGTTCCCCTAGGTAGTCGAGAAATGGCTGCCACCGCCTGGTGAACCCTTGAGCCGATCCTAAGACAAACGATTTTTAATCAGTGAGGGAATCGAGGGACATGGGAATAAGACCGGAAAGTGCAGTTGAGGAATCTCATATCGGATCAGTCGTCATCTTATTGAATGGCAGAGCAGATGTAATGGGCCGACTGGCCTACTTCTGCACCTATGTCTTACGGTCGTATAACTGAAAGTGTGATGGAAATGAGAAAAGAGGCCAAACAGACTGCAGCCAAAAGTCGGCCATTCTTACCATCATGACTGTTTACGGCTCTTTGCTAGAGTTTATCTACAACTTATCTGCTCTCTTGCATGTCACTGTTACAAACGCACGAGGGACTTTCTTCTGATTTCTCTCCTAATTCTATAGTGCTAGTTTTACACTAATTAGGTCTTTTTGTTCATCCCCCAGCCAGCCATGTGCTCGGGCACAAAAGTCTAATGATAAAAAGGATTTTCCAGTACCAAATTCTGCTAGAAAGTTTGGCAAATTTACAAAAAATGCTTCTTTTGTGGTCTGAGGGGTATTTGATTCCCACTTGCTCCTCCACTTTGGTGACATTCAATGTTGAGTGTCTTGTGCTACCTCATCTAGTACCCCTCCTCGGTGCTACCTAGTGAGCTGGTTATCTAATGTCTTCCCCTGAGGATTTCCTGGCTTGTATATCTCTTTCTGCAGGATCAGAGAATGTCTTTGCAACTTCAGGGAACACCTCTGCTGCAGCGATGCCTGGACATTTCTTTGTTCAGCCCTGCAAAGTGGGGTGGCTGCGTCTCATGTCTGATCAATCACGATGAGAGATTTATCCATTGTTGCAACATCCTTCTACCATGCCTCTGCTATTGCATTCTCAGCATGTTTGACAATCAGCTTGATGCTGTGAGATTGTGAAGGCTCTTTATCAGTGAATCATTCAGGTTATCTACTGCATTAAGGATCTTATAGGGCAGCACGGTAACACATGTGGCTAGCACTGTAGCTTCACAGCACCAGGGTCCCAGGTTTGATTCCATGCTGGGCCACTGTCTGTGCGGAGTCTGCACGTTCTTCCCGTGTCTGCGTGTGTTTCCTCCGGGTGCTCCGGTTTCCTCCCACAGTCCAAAGACGTGCAGGTTAGGTGGATTGGCCATGCTAAATTGTCCTTAGTGTCCAAAAAGGTTAGGAGGGGTTATTGGGTTGTGGGGATAGGGTGGAAGTGAGGGCTTAAATGGGTTGGTGCTGACTTGATGGGCCGAATGGCCTACTTCTGCACTGTATGTTCTATGTATGGAGATTGGTACTGCGGGCTCATGAGGGATTATCTCCTCCCCCCCCCCCCCCCCCCCGGCCCCGGAAGTGCTCAGCAGTCCAGCGTTAAATTTCTTTTCGGTGACGCAATCCCACTGCACTGCACAAATACAACTCACGGACCCATCCGTATTAATAATCATACTGTGCAACATTCTTGGCCTACTCTCCAAAGGATTCGACAAATCATTGCTAGCCAGAAAACCTTTTCTTTAACCAGGAAGTTCTGGAAACCACCAATCCCAGTACACAACATCTGGGAGTGACCTGCAGTTGTTCCGCCATCAGCTTCTTCTAGTTCCTCTGTTGTCACCTGCACTGGCTGTCCCTCACTTATAACTCTTTTTCATCTGGTGCACCCTGCTTTTGTGATATACCAGATTGGGTATTCCTGGCAATCGGGCAGCATGGTCAGCTGGAGGGCCGAAGGGCCTGTTCCTGTGCTGTACAGTTCTTTGTTCTTTGTTTGTTTGTTCAAATGTATTGAAATCAGCAAGGCAAAGTTTAGAACCCATTTCAACTGCCATTTATATTATTTTTTATTCATTCCTGGGATGTGGGGGTAGCTGGCTCTGCCAGCATTCCCTTGAGAAGGTGACAGTGAGCTGCCATCTTGAATTGCTGGAGTCCATTGGTGTAGTGCACCCACAGTTGTTAATGAGGGGAGCTTGCAGAACCTGGGAAGATCCCGTGCATGCGCTGGGAATGTGGAACAAATATGGTGGCGCAAACAGTGTGTTGCAGTGGAATTCAGCCAATTACATGTATCTGGACCATTGGGTGCCAGTGAGGAAAGAATTTCCAACTTTATTTCTATGGCTGGAGAAGAATGAGAAAGATGATATTGAGGATGTAATTGAGACAGAATAGATAAACATAGCGGCAGAAATAGGCAGTTGAGTTCCTCAAGACTATTCTGCAGAGGAAAACTACACAAAACTGTTGGGGTGTGGGGGAAGCAAGTGTTTCCCACATTAGGTGGGGGGGGGGGGAAACGATGGCGATAAAGGGGAAGTCCTCTTTCAGAGGAGGGTTTTATTTTCCTAGTAACAGGAGGAACAGTTGTTGGAGCTTATTGGCTCCACTGTATAAAGCACTGCATCATCTGATATCTGTGAGTAACATCATAGGATACTAACCAGTACAAGTGAAAAGTAAACATGTACTCACGGGTTGACGCCAATCTTGGCTGTTGTACAGAAAACAGAATCTAATTTACCAACTGTTTCCTATTTCGTGCATTGGCCTGCCCACAATGTTCATTGTGGTTTTTATTATTTGTCTGCACATTAATTTTTTTTTTATCTTGACATTTTTTTTCTCTCACCACCAGTGTTCTGCTTGATCTTCCCCTTCAAGGGGAGGGGTGTGATGCTGATGAGTTTGGCCCTGACTCTGTGGTCATGTTCATCCCTGGGAGTCAAAAGACTAACTCCAGACACTTGATGCATAATCTTGGCTGACACTTGTATACAGTACTGAGGGAGTGCTGCAGTGTCAGAGGCCCCTGCCTTTCAGATGTGACATTCAATTGAGACCCTGTTTCTGTCCTCCGATCCCTTGGCATTCTTCAAAGAAGAGCAGGTGAGTTATCCCCATTGTCCAGGCCAATGTTTTCTCCCTAAACCAACATAACAGCAAAATAGATTATCTGGTCATAATCACATTGAAGTTTGCTGTGCACAAATTTTTGTTGCCTTCATTACAATAGTAACTTCCCTTCCAAAGTATTTATTGGCCGCAAAGCATTTTGGGACCTCATCTTCAGCTGCCGAATGGTGCTTGTATTAATACAAGTCTTTTTCTGCTGAGTTGACTTGCGTCACACAGGTGCTGGGTGTCCTTTGACGGCATTGGTCATATGTGAGACTTGCTGAGTATTGACATGCTGTTCAACTGGCTGGGACATCACAGCTAAAACTGGCTGCGACCTCCTTCAACATTCACACTTCCAGCAGATTGACAATCGGATGAATCAGTGAAGACATGATTGAGCACAATAAGAAGGGGAAACCCAAAATACTACAGATCTGAAATAAAAAGGGGAAATGTTATGTTTCTTTGTTGCTGCAAAGAGAAAAGGTATGGAGGTGCCCACACTCTGGATTCTTGTAAAACACGATGAGAGACTATTAGCAGTATTGCTCATACAATCAAGATGGTGATCTGCCCAAAGTCCAACCAAACACTCTGCTGATGTCACTATACATCATGTGATGCAGAACCAGTAGGATTGTATTCTCGGATGCAGAACACTCCACCCTCTATACTTCATTAGTGCCACAACAACAATTACCATTTATACAACAGATCCCCTGATATGTTATTTCTATACTATGCTAGTGTCACACGGGAGGGTTTAAACTAGTATGGCAGGGGGGTGGGTACGGGAGCAATAGGTCAGAAGGTGAGAGCATTGAGGGAGAACTAGGGAATAGGGACAGTGTGGCTCTGAGGCAGAGCAGACGGGGAAAAGTTGCTGAACACAGCGGGTCTGGTGGCCTGAAGTGCCTATGTTTTAATGCAAGGAGCATTACGGGTAAGGCAGATGAACTTAGAGCTTGGATTACTACTTGGAACTATGATGTTATTGCCATTACAGAGACCTGGTTGAGGGAAGGGCAGGATTGGCAGCTAAACGTTCCAGGATTTAGATGTTTCAGGCGGGATAGAGGGGGATGTAAAAGGGGAGGCGGAGTTGCGCTACTTGTTCGGGAGAATATCACAGCTATACTGCGAGAGGACACCTCAGAGGGCAGTGAGGCTATATGGGTAGAGATCAGGAATAAGAAGGGTGCAGTCACAATGTTGGGGGTATACTACAGGCCTCCCAACAGCCAGCGGGAGATAGAGGAGCAGATAGGTAGACAGATTTTGGAAAAGAGTAAAAACAACAGGGTTGTGGTGATGGGAGACTTCAACTTCCCCAATATTGACTGGGACTCACTTAGTGCCAGGGGCTTAGACGGGGCGGAGTTTGTAAGGAGCATCCAGGAGGGCTTCTTAAAACAATATGTAGACAGTCCAACTAGGGAAGGGGCGGTACTGGACCTGGTATTGGGGAATGAGCCCGGCCAGGTGGTAGATGTTTCAGTAGGGGAGCATTTCGGTAACAGTGACCACAATTCAGTAAGTTTTAAAGTACTGGTGGACAAGGATAAGAGTGGTCCGAGGATGAATGTGCTAAATTGGGGGAAGGCTAATTATGACAATATTAGGTGGGAACTGAAGAACATAGATTGGGGGCGGATGTTTGAGGGCAAATCAACATCTGACATGTGGGAGGCTTTCAAGTGTCAGTTGAAGGGAATACAGGACAGGCATGTTCCTGTGAGGAAGAAAGATAAATACGGCAATTTTCGGGAACCTTGGATGACGAGTGATATTGTAGGCCTCGTCAAAAAGAAAAAGGAGGCATTTGTCAGGGCTAAAAGGCTGGGAACAGACGAAGCCTGTGTGGCATATAAGGAAAGTAGGAAGGAACTTAAGCAAGGAGTCAGGAGGGCTAGAAGGGGTCATGAAAAGTCATTGGCAAATAGGGTTAAGGAAAATCCCAAGGCTTTTTACACATACATAAAAAGCAAGAGGGTAGCCAGGGAAAGGGTTGGCCCACTGAAGGATAGGCAAGGGAATCTATGTGTGGAGCCAGAGGAAATGGGCGAGGTACTAAATGAATACTTTGCATCAGTATTCACCAAAGAGAAGGAATTGGTAGATGTTGAGTCTGGAGAAGGGGGTGTAGATAGCCTGGGTCACATTGTGATCCAAAAAGACGAGGTGTTGGGTGTCTTAAAAAATATTAAGGTAGATAAGTCCCCAGGGCCTGATGGGATCTACCCCAGAATACTGAAGGAGGCTGGAGAGGAAATTGCTGAGGCCTTGACAGAAATCTTTGGATCCTCGCTGTCTTCGGGGGATGTCCCGGAGGACTGGAGAATAGCCAATGTTGTTCCTCTGTTTAAGAAGGGTAGCAAGGATAATCCCGGGAACTACAGGCCGGTGAGCCTTACTTCAGTGGTAGGGAAATTACTGGAGAGAATTCTTCGAGACAGGATCTACTCCCATTTGGAAGCAAATGGACGTATTAGTGAGAGGCAGCACGGTTTTGTGAAGGGGAGGTCGTGTCTCACTAACTTGATAGAGTTTTTCGAGGAGGTCACTAAGATGATTGATGCAGGTAGGGCAGTGGATGTTGTCTACATGGACTTCAGTAAGGCCTTTGACAAGGTCCCTCATGGTAGACTAGTACAAAAGGTGAAGTCACACGGGATCAGGGGTGAGCTGGCAAGGTGGATTCAGAACTGGCTAGGCCATAGAAGGCAGAGGGTAGCAATGGAGGGATGCTTTTCTAATTGGAGGGCTGTGACCAGTGGTGTTCCACAGGGATCAGTGCTGGGACCTTTGCTGTTTGTAGTATATATAAATGATTTGGAGGAAAATGTAACTGGTCTGATTAGTAAGTTTGCAGACGACACAAAGGTTGGTGGAATTGCGGATAGCGATGAGGACTGTCTGAGGATACAGCAGGATTTAGATTGTCTGGAGACTTGGGCGGAGAGATGGCAGATGGAGTTTAATCCGGACAAATGTGAGGTAATGCATTTTGGAAGGGCTAATGCAGGTAGGGAATATACAGTAAATGGTAGAACCCTCAAGAGTATTGAAAGTCAAAGAGATCTAGGAGTACAGGTCCACAGGTCATTGAAAGGGGCAACACAGGTGGAGAAGGTAGTCAAGAAGGCATACGGCATGCTTGCCTTCATTGGACGGGGCATTGAGTATAAGAATTGGCAAGTCATGTTGCAGCTGTATAGGACCTTAGTTAGGCCACACTTGGAGTATAGTGTTCAATTCTGGTCGCCACACTACCAGAAGGATGTGGAGGCTTTAGAGAGGGTGCAGAAGAGATTTACCAGAATGTTGCCTGGTATGGAGGGCATAAGCTATGAGGAGCGATTGAATAAACTCGGTTTGTTCTCTCTGGAACGAAGGAGGTTGAGGGGCGACCTGATAGAGGTCTACAAAATTATGAGGGGCATAGACAGAGTGGATAGTCAGAGGCTTTTCCCCAGGGTAGAGGGGTCAATTACTAGGGGGCATAGGTTTAAGGTGAGAGGGGCAAGGTTTAGAGTAGATGTACGAGGCAAGTTTTTTACGCAGAGGGTAGTGGGTGCCTGGAACTCGCTACCGGAGGAGGTAGTGGAAGCAGGGACGATAGGGACATTTAAGGGGCATCTTGACAAATATATGAATAGGATGGGAATAGAAGGATACGGACCCAGGAAGTGTAGAAGATTGTAGTTTAGTCGGGCAGTATGGTCGGCGCGGGCTTGGAGGGCCGAAGGGCCTGTTCCTGTGCTGTACATTTCTTTGTTCTTTGTTCTTTGTTGTATGCGATTCAACAAGACTGTCTCTGCAGTGGACTTCTGTTCCTTCCAGGTAGAATTTGGCGTGTTTCAACTCTGCTACTTGCAACCTCAGAAGTGTCCTCATTCTTTTATGTAGATGGTAGTACTTGAGTAGTTATTTCAATATCCGTCATTGTAGGCATTGAAAAGTCCTCAGAATCAGTATGTGAACTTGCCACTGCCTCTGGTCTCCGTTCCATAGTATAGCTCTCCAGATCTTCTAAAGGTAAAACGTCTTGAGAAATTTCTTCAAACTCATTTCCTGCGTCAAGTGATCGGCATGACCGCGCCAAACTTTTCATTATCCATCTGAACGGCGTATGATATTGGGACCTGTCTTTGCGAGGATCATATCAGGTATCCATTTCCCATTGGTGCTGCAAATCTAGTTGAATACTCACTTTTTAGAGATTATCCTGCTCCTAACAATTTGTGCTTGATATTGTCATTTGACAATCTCTGAGAATCTAACCGTGGCCTCCAAAAATATCTGCATGCCAGTTCAAAGAACAAAGAACAAATAAAAGTACAGCACAGGAACAGGCCCTTTGGCCCTCCAAGCCTGTGCCGACCATGCTGCCCGTCTAAACTAAAATCTTCTACACTTTCGGGGTCCGTATCCCCCTCTTCCCATCCTATTCTCAAGATGCCCCTTAAACGTCACTATCGTCCCTGCTTCCACCACCTCCTCCGCTAGCGAGTTCCAGGCACCCACTACCCTCTGTGTAAAAAAACTTGCTTGTACATCTCTAAACTTTGCCCCTCACACCTTAAACCTATGCCCCCTAGTAATTGACCCATCTACCCTGGGAAAAAATCTCTGACTATCCACCCTGTCTATGCCACTCATAATTTTGGAGACCTCTTATCAGGTCGCCCCTCAACCTCGGTTGTTCCAGTGAGAACAAACCGAGTTTATTCAACCGCTCCTCGTAGCTAATGCCCTCCATACCAGGCAACATTCTGGTCAATCTCTTCTGCACCCTCTCTAAAGCCTCCACATCCTTCTGGTAGTGTGGCGACCAGAATTGAACACTATACTCCAAGTATGGCCTAACTAAGGTTAGAACATAGAACGATACAGCGCAGTACAGGCCCTTCGGCCCACGATGTTGCACCGAAACAAAAGCCATCTAACCTACACTATGCCATTATCATCCATAAGGTTCTATGCAGCTGCAACATGACTTGCCAATTTCTATACTCAATGCCCCGGCCAATGAAGGCAAGCATGCCGTATGCCTTCTTGACTACCTTCTGCACCTGTGTTGCCCCTTTCAGTGACCTGTGGACCTAGACACCTAGATCTCTCTGACTGTCAATACTCTTGAGGGTTCTACCATTCACTGTATAATCCCTGCCTGCATTAGACCTTCCAAAATGCATTAGCTCACATTTGTCCGGATTAAACTCCATCTGCCATCTCTCCGCCCAAATCTCCAAACAATCTAAATCCTGCTGTATCCTCTGACAGTCCTCATCGCTATCAGCAATTCCACCAACCTTTGTGTCGTCCGCAAACTTACAAATCAGACCAGTTACATCTTCCTCCAAATCATTTATATATACTACGAACAGCAACGGTCCCAGCACTGATCCCTGCAGAACACTAGCCCTCCAATCTGAAAAGCACCCTTCCATTGCTAGTCTCTGCCTTCTATGACCTAGCCAGTTCTGTATCCATCTTGCCTGCTCACCACTGATCCTGTGTGACTTCACCTTTTGTACCAGTCTGCCATGAGGGACCTTGCCAAAGGCCTTACTGAAGTCCAAATAGACAATATCCACTGCCCTATCTGCATCAATCATCTTTGTGACCTCCTCGAAAAACTCTTATCAAGTTAGTGAGACATGACCTCCCCTTCACAAAACCGTGCTGCCTCTCGCTAATACGTCCATTTGCTTCCAAACGGGAGTAGATCCTGTCTCGAAGAATTCTCTCCAGTAATTTCCCTACCATTGATGTAAAGCTCACGGCCTGTAGTTCCCTGGGTTATCCTTGCTACCCTTCTTAAACAAAGGAACAACATTGGCTATTCTCCAGTCCTCCAGGACATCACCTGAAGACAGTGAGGATCCAAAGATTTCTATCAAGGCCTCAGCAATTTCCTCTCCAGCCTCCTTCAGTATTCTGGGTCGATCCCATTAGGCGCTGGGGACTTATCTACCTTAATATTTTTCAAGACGCCCAACAGCTCGTCTTTTTGGATCTCAATGTGACCCAGGCTATCTACACACCCTTCTCCAGACTCAACATCCACCAATTCCTTCTCTTTGGTGAATACTGATGCAAAATATTCATTTAGTATTTCCTCTGGCTCCACACATAGATTCCCTCCCCTGTCCTTCAGTGGGCCAACTCTTTTCCTGGCTACCCTCTTGCTTTTTATGTACGTGTAAAAAGCCTTGGGATTTTCCTTAACCCTATTTGTCAATGACTTTTCGTGACCCCTTTTAGCCGTCCTGACTCCTTGCTTAAGTTCCTTCCTACTTTCCTTATTGGATTGGATTGGATTGAATTTGTTTATTGTCACATGTACCGAGGTACAGTGAAAAGTATTTTTTCTGTGAGCAGCTCAGCTTAAAAATATATATATTTATTAAAATTTTCAACAAAACACTCCAACCAGAAAAAAAAGAATAAAGCACAAAACAAGCAAAAATTATACATGAGATTTCCAACAAAATACAATAACCCCCATTTAACAAATAAACACGCCAGTAAGGAAACCCCCCCCACTCTAACCTAAACAAAACAGAAAAACCAAACGCTCCCTACCCCCTTGGGTTGCTGCTGCTGTTGACCTCCACCTAACGTTCCGTGAGAAAGTCTAGGAACGGTTGCCACCGCCTGGAGAACCCCTGGACAGACCCTCGCAAGGCAAACTTTATCCTTTCCAGCTTAATCCAAGCTTCCATGCTTGGGGGCTTCACATCCCTCCACACTAGTAGGATCTTCCACCGGGCTACCAGGGACGCAAAGGCCAGAACGCCGGCCTCTTTCGGCTCCTGTACACCCGTCCCGTCCGATACCTCAAATAATGCTATCCCCAGCTCGACTTGACCCGGGTGTTCACCACTTTGGACATAGTCCTCGCAAAGCCCCTCCAGAACCCCTCCAGCACCGGGCATGTCCAGAACATGTGGGCGTGATTGCTGGGCTCTCCGAGCACCTCACACACCTGTCCTCCATCCCAAAAAACCTACTCATCCTCGCCCCTGTCATATGCGCCCTATGGACAACTTTGAACTGTGTTTGGCTGAGCCTGGCACAAGAGGAGGAAGAATTAACCTTACTCAGGGCATCAGCCCACAGATCTTCATCCAGCTCCTCCCCCAGCTCCTCCTCCCACTTATCCTTTAACTCCTCCACCGAACCCTCCTCCGCCTCCTGCAGTTCCTGATAGATCGCCGAGACCTTGCCTTCTCCTACCCATACACCCAAAACCACCCTGTCCTGAATCCTTCGTGCTGGGAGCAGCGGAAATTCCCTCACCTGCCGTCTCACAAACGCCCTCACTTGCATGTACCTAAAAGTATTCCCGGGAGGTAACCCAAATTTCTCCTCTAGCGCCCCTCGGCTCGCAAAAGTCCCATCGATGAATAGGTCCCCCATTCTTTTAATCCCTGCCCGATGCCAGCTCAGAAACCCCCCATCCATCCTACCCGGAACAAACCTGTGGAGATCATTAAGTACATGGGAAGAAAAGGGAATAAAAGAAAATACGTAATATGGCAACACAAGGTGTACAATGTAACTACATAAGCACCGGCATCGGATGAAGAATACAGGGTGTAGTGTTAATGAGGTCAGTCCATAAGAGGGTCATTTAGGAGTCTGGTAACAGCGGGGAAGAAACTGTTTTTGAGTCTGTTTGTGCGGGTTCTCAGACTTCTGTATCTCCTGCCCGATGGAAGAAGTTGGAAGAGTGAGTAAGCCGGGTGGGAGGGGTCTTTGATTATGCAGCCCACTTTCCCCAGGCAGCGAGAGGTGTAAATGGAGTCAATGGATGGGAGCAGGTTCGTGTGATGGACTGGGTGGGGTTCACGACTCTCTGAAGTTTCTTGCGGTCCTGGGCCGAGCAGTTGCCATACCAGGCTGTGATGCAGCCGCATAGGATGCTTTCTATGGTGCATCTGTAAAAGTTGGTAAGGGTTAATGTGGACATGCTGAATTTCCTTAGTTTCCTGAGGAAGTATAGGCATTGTTGTGCTTTCTTGGTGGTAGCGTCGACGTGGGTGGACCAGGACAGATTTTTGGAGATGTGCACCCCTAGGAATTTGAAACTGCTAACCATCTCCACCTCGGCCCTGTTGATGCTGACAGGGGTGTGTACAGTACTTTGCTTCCTGAAGTCAATGACCAGCTCTTTAGTTTTGCTGGCATTGAGGGAGAGATTGTTGTCGCTGCACCATTCCACTAGGTTCTCTATCTCCCTCCTGTATTCTGACTCGTCGTAATTCGAGATCTGGCCCACTATGGTCGTATCGTCAGCAAACTTGTAGATGGAGTTGCGTGTACAGGGAGTAGAATAGGGGGCTAAGTACGCAGCCTTGCGGGCCCCCGCTATTGTGGAGGAGGTGTTGTTCATTCTTACTGATTGTGGTCTGTTGGTCAGAAAATCGAGGATCCAGTGGCAGAGTGGGGAGCCAAGTCCTAGGTTTTGGAGCTTTGATATGAGCTTGGCTGGGATTATAGTGTTGAAGGCGGAGCTGTAGTCAATAAATAGGAGTCTGATGTAGGAGTCCTTGTTGTCGAGATGCTCTAGGGATGAGTGTAGGGCCAGGGAAATGGCGTCTGCATTGGACCGGTTGCGACGGTATGCGCTTTGCAGTGGATCAAGGCGTTCTGGGAGTATGGAGGTGATGCGCTTCATGTTCGACCTCTCGAAGCACTTCATTACGACTGAAGTCAGGGCCTCTGGACGGTAGTCGTTGAGGCACGTTGCCTGGTTCTTCTTTGGCACCGAATGGTGATCTTCTTGAAGCAGGTGGGGACCTCTGAGTGGAGGAGGGACAGGTTAAAGATGTCCGCGAATACCTCTGCCAGCTGGTCCGCGCAGGATCTGAGTGCATGACCAGGGATCCCATCCGGGCCCGTCGCCTTCCGAGGGTTCACTTTCAGGAAGGCCGATCTGACTTCGGAAGCTGTGATGGTGGGTATGGGTGAGTTATGGGCTGCTGGGGCACTCGACAGCGAATTGTTGGTTACCTGCTCGAACAGAGCATAGAATGCATTGAGATCATCAGGGAGGGGTGCGCTGCTGCCGGAGATGCTGCTCGGCTTCGCTTTGCAGCCCATTATGCTGTTTAGTCCTTGCCACAACCGCCGAGAGTCTGTCTGTGACTCTAGCTTGGTTTGATATTCTCTCTTGGCATTTCGGATGGCTTTGCGGAGGTCATACCTGGATTTCTTGTATAGGTCAGGGTCGTCTGACTTGAACGCCTCAGATCTGTCCTTCAGTAGGGAGCCAATCTCGTGATTGAGCCATGGTTTCCGGTTGGGGAACATACGTACTGCTTCCTTTGGCACGCAGTCGTCCACACATTTGCTGATGAAGTCTGTGACAGTGGTGGCATACTCATTTAAGTTGGTTGCTGAATTCTTAAATATGGACCAGTCCACCGTCTCTAAGCAGTCACGTAAGAGCTCTTCTGTTTCCTTGGACAAGCACTGTGCAACCTTCTTAGCTGGATTGTCTCGCTTGAGTTTCTGCTTGTATGCCAGGAGAAGGGTTATGGTCTGATTTCCCAAAGTGCGGTCGGGGGATGGAATGGTAGGCACCCTTGATTTTTGAGTAGCAGTGGTCAAGAGTGTTGTTGCCCCTAGTGGGACAGGAGATGTGCTGGTGGAATTTTGAGGTTGGCCTTGAAGTCTCCGGCCACGATGAACAAGGCCTCCGGATGTTCTGTTTTGTAGTTGTTTATAACTGTGTACAGTTAATCCAGGGCCTTCCTCACTTCTGCCTGGGGTGGGATGTAGACCGCTGTGATAATGGCTGAATTCCACAGGCTTCGTCTGTTCCCAACCTTCTAGCTATGGAAAATGCCTCCTTTTTCTTTTTGACGAGGCCTACAATATCTCTCGTTATCCAAGGTTCCTGAAATTTGCCGCATTTATCCTTCCTCCTCACAGGAACATGCCGGTCCTGAATTCCTTTCAACTGACATTTGAAAGCCTCCCACATGTCCGATGTTGTTTTACCCTCAAACATCCGCCCCAATCTAGGTTCTTCAGTTCCCGCTTAATATTGTTATAATTAGCCCTCTCCCAATTTATCACATTCACCCTAGGACCACTCTTACCCTTGTCCACCAGCACTTTAAAACTTACTGAATTGTGGTCACTGTTCCTGAAATGCTCCCCTACTGAAACTTCTACCACCTGGCCGAGCTCATTCCCCACTACCAGGTCCAGTACAGCCCCTTCCCTAGTTGGACTATCTACATGTTGTTTTAAGAAACCCTCCTGGATGCTCCTTACAAACTCTGCCCCGTCGAAGCCCCTTGCACGAAGTGAGTCCCAGTCAATATTGGGGAAGTTAAAATCTCCCATCACAACAACCCTGTTGCTTTTACTCTTTTCCAAAATCTATCTACCTATCTGCTCCTCTATCTCCCGCTGGCTGTTGGGTGGCCTGTAGTAAACCCCCAACATTGTAACTGCACCCTTCTTACTCCTGATCTCTACCCATATAGCCTCACTGCCCTCTGACGTGTCCTCCCGCAGTACAGCTGTGATATTCTCCCTAAGCTGTTGTCAAGTGACACTTAAACCCAAAACACTTCAGTGTTTCCCTCCCTTCCCCCTCCTCTCACCAAAAAAAAACAACCACTGTAAAGATCAAGAGGAAGGTTCGAGGGCAGGTAGAAGTAAAAAGAAGTTGAACCGTGACGTTACAGCCTGCAGGTAAGGGATTGGCTGGAGACTGGTAAGTAGTTTTTATTTTATTTTCCCTCAGGTGCTATCGTGCGGGGCGCAGAGGTTACTGAGTGAGTACTTGCTGAGAAGGGGAGTGAATAACAGGTAAGCTCTTTCTTTTTTATTTATTTAGAGGGGATGGCAGGGAAGGTAGTGCAATGTTCCTCCTGTAAAATGTTTGAGGTTAGGGACGCCGTCAGTGTCCCTGCTGATTTCATCTGTGGGAGGTGCACCCATCTCCAGCTCCTCAGAAACCGCGTTAGGGAACTGGAACTGGAGCTGGATGAACTTCGGATCATTCGGGAGGCAGAGGTGGTCATAGATAGAAGCTTCAGGGATGTAGTTACTCCGAAGAATAAAGATAGATGGGTGAAGGTGAGAGGGGCTGGGAGGAAGCAGTCAGTACAGGGATCCCCTGTGGTCGTTCCCCTTAGTAACAAGTATACCGCTTTGGATACTGTTGGGGGGGGGGGGGGGGGGGGGGGGGCTTACCAGGGGTAAGCCATGAGGTACAGGTCTCTGGCACAGAGACTGTCCCTGTTGCTCAGAAGGGAAGGGGGGAGAGGAGTAGAGCATTAGTCATTGGAGACTCCATAGTTAGGGGGATAGATAGGAGATTCTGTGGGAACGAGAGAGACTCGCGGTTGGTATGTTGCCTCCCAGGTGCCAGGGTGCGTGATGTCTCGGATCGTGTTTTCGGGATCCTTAAGGGGGAGGAGGAGCAGCCCCAGGTCGTGGTCCATATAGGTACCAACGACATAGGTAGGAAAAGGGATAGGGATGTAAGGCAGGAATTCAGGGAGCTAGGGTGAAAACTTAGATCTAGGACAAACAGAGTTATTATCTCTGGGTTGTTACCCGTGCCACGTGATAGCGAGACGAGGAATAGGGAGAGAGAGGAGTTAAACACGTGGCGACAGGGATGGTGCAGGAGGGAGGGTTTCAGATTTCTGGATAATTGGGGCTCATTCTGGGGTAGGTGGGACCTCTACAAACGGGATGGTCTACACCTGGACCAGAGGGGTACTAATGTCCTGGGGGGGAAATTTGCTAATGCTCTTCGGGAGGGTTTAAACTAGTTCAGCAGGGGCTTGGGAACCTGAATTGTAGCTCCAGTATACAGGAGGTTGAGAGTAGTGAGGTCATGAGTAAGGTTTCAAAGTTGCAGGAGTGTACTGGCAGGCAGGAAGGTGGTTTAAAGTGTGTCTTCTTCAATGCCAGGAGCATCCGGAATAAGGTGGGTGAACTTGCGGCATGGGTTGGTACCTGGGACTTCGATGTTGTGGCCATTTCAGAGACATGGATAGAGCAGGGACAGGAATGGTTGTTGCAGGTGCCGGGGTTTAGATATTTCAGTAAGCTCAGGGAAGGTGGTAAAAGAGGGGGAGGGGGGCATTGTTAGTCAAGGACAGTATTACGGTGGCAGAAAGGACGTTTGATGAGGACTCGTCTACTGAGGTAGTATGGGCTGAGGTTAGAAACAGGAAAGGAGAGGTAACCCTGTTAGGGGTTTTCTGTAGGCCTCCGAATAGTTCCAGAGATGTAGAGGAAAGGGTTGCAAAGATGATTCTGGATAGGAGCGAAAGCAACAGGGTAGTTGTTATGCGGGACTTTAACTTCCCAAATATTGACTGGAAATGCTATAGTTCGAGTGCTTTAGATGGGTCCGGTTTTGTCCAATGTGTGCAGGAGGGTTTCCTGACACAGTATGTAGATACGCCAGCGAGAGGTGAGGCCATATTGGATTTGGTACTGGGTAATGAACCAGGACAGGTGTTAGATTTGGAGGTAGCTGAGCACTTTTGTGATAGTGACCACAATTTGATCACGTTTACTTTTGTGATGGAAAGGGATAGGTATATACCGCAGGGCAAGAGTTATATCTGGGGGAAAGGCAATTATGATGCGATGAGGCAAGACTTAGGATGCATCGGATGGAGAGGAAAGCTGCAGGGGATGGGCACAATGGAAATGTGGCGCTTGTTCAAGGAACAGCTACTGCGTGTCCTTGGTAAGTATGTACCTGTCAGGCAGGGAGGAAGTGGTCGAGCAAGGGAACCGTAGTTTACTAAAGCAGTCTAAACACTTGTCAAGAGGAAGAAGAAGGCTTATGTAAAGATGAGACATGAAGGTTCAATTAGGGCGCTCGAGTGTTACAAGTTAGCTAGGAAGGACCTAAAGAGAGAGCTAACAAGAGCCAGGAGGGGACATGAGAAGTCTTTGGCAGGTAGGATCAAGGATAACCCTAAAGCTTTCTATAGATATGTCAGGAATAAACAAATGATGAGGGCAAGAGTAGGGCCAGTCAAGGACAGTAGTGGAAAGATGTGCTTGGAGTCCGAGGAGATAGGAGAGGTGCCAAATGAATATTTTTCGTCAGTATTCACACAGGAAAAAGACAATGTTGTCGAGGAGAATACTGAGATTCAGGCTACTAGACTAGAAGGGCTTGAGGTTCATAAGGAGGAGGTGTTAGCAGTTCTGGAAAGTGTGAAAATAGATAAGTCCCCTGGGCCGGATGGGGTTTATCCTAGGATTCTCTGGAAAGCTAGGGAGGAGATTGCTGAGCCTTTGGCTTTGATCTTTAAGTCATCTTTGTCTACAGGAATAGTGCCAGAAGACTGGAGGATAGCAAATGTTGTCCCCTTGTTCAAGAAGGGGAGTAGAGACAACCCCGGTAACTATAGACCAGTCAGCCTTACTTCTGTTGTGGGCAAAATCTTGGAAAGGTTTATAAGAGATAGGATATATAATCATCTGGAAAGGAATAATTTGAGTAGAGATAGTCAACACGGTTTTGTGAAGGGTAGGTCGTGCCTCACCAATCTTATTGAGTTGTTTGAGAAGGTGACCAAACAGGTGGATGAGGGTAAAGCAGGTGATGTGGTGTATATGGATTACAGTAAAGCGTTTGATAAGGTTCCCCACGGTAGGCTACTGCAGAAAATACAGAGGCATGGGATTCAGGGTGGTTTAGCAGTTTGGATCAGAAATTGGCTTGCTGGAAGAAGACAAAGGGTGGTGGTTGATGGGAAATGTTCAGACTGGAGTCCAGTTACTAGTGCTGTACCACAAGGATCTGTTTTGGGGCCACTGCTGTTTGTCATTTTTATAAATGACCTGGAGGAGGGCGTAGAAGGATGGGTGAGTACATTTGCAGGTGACACTAAAGTTGATGGAGTTGTGGATAGTGCGGAAGGATGTTACAAGTTACAGAGGGACATAGATAAGCTGCAGCACTGGGCTGAGAGGTGTCAAATGGAGTTTAATGCAGAAAAGTGTGAAGTGATTCATTTTGGAAGGAATAACAGGAAGACTGAGTACTGGGCTAATGGTAAGATTCTTGGCAGTGTGGATGAGCAGAGAGATCTCGGTGTCCATGTACATAGATCCCTGCAAGTTGCCACCCAGGTTGAGAGGGTTGTTAAGGAGGCGTAGCTTTTATTGGTAGAGGGATTGAGTTTCGGAGCCATGATGTCATGTTGCAGCTGTACAAAACTCTGGTGCGGCCGCATTTGGAGTATTGCGTGCAATTCTGGTCGCCGCATTATAGGAAGGATGTGGAAGCATTGGAAAGGGTGCAGAGGAGATTTACCAGAATGTTGCCTGGTATGGAGGGAACATGTTCTGACGAAAGGCTGAGGGACTTGAGGCTGTTTTCGTTAGAGAGAAGAAGGTTAAGAGATGACTTAATTGAGGCATACAAGATGATCAGAGGATTGGATAGGGTGGACAGTGAGAGCCTTCTTCCTCGGATGGTGATGTCTAGCACGAGGGGACATAGCTTTAAGTTGAGGGGGGATAGATATAAGACAGATGTCAGAGGTAAGTTCTTTACTCAGAGAGTAGTAAGGGCATGGAATGCCCTACCTGCAACAGTAGTGGACTCGCCAGCACTAAGGGCATTCAAATGGTCATTGGATAGACATATGGACGATAAGGGAATAGTGTAGATGGGCTTTAGAATGGTTTCACAGGTCGGTGCAACATTGAGGGCCGAAGGGCCTGTACTGCGCTGTAATGTTCTAACCAGTAGCGCAACTCCTCCACCCCTTTCACATCCCCCTCTATCCCGCCTGGAACATGTAAATCCTGGAACGTTTAGCTGCCAGTCCTGTCCTTCCCTCAACCAGTTCTCTGTAATGGCAACAACAGCATTGTTCCAAGTACTAATCCAAGCTCTAAGTTCATCTGCCTTACCTGTTATACTTCTTGCATTAAAACATATGCACTTCAGGCCACCAGTCCCACAGTTTTCAGCAACATCTCCCTATCTGCTCTTCCTCAGAGCCATACTGGCCCTATTCCCTGGTTCTCCCTCAAGTTTTTCACCTTCTGACCTATTGCTCCGATACCCACGCCCCTGCCAAACTAGTTTAAACCCTCCCATGTGACACTACTTCCTTTGTCCTCACCACACCACGATGTCCCTCATGCAGTTGGTCAAGGATGGAGGAAAGATCACACCCATTTCCCACATTCTGTACTTTCAACTCAAGTCTTCATGCGATGTAAGGCTTGAGGTCTGGATTATTCCCATGAATATCTGACAGTGTTCCTTTTTGGCCCAAGTCCATCACCTTCCCCATCGCTGGATTGATTCTTGTACATCTTTGAACTTGAAATGAAGTCACAGGTACGCTATCCATGAACGAAATATAGACAACATTTTCTTCTTTGTCATGCTTGACTTGCAACAGAGATCGTGATAACACTTGGGCATTTGCATGCTGTGTGGACTTACGATATTGGATATTGTAAGTGTGCGCCGACAATATCAATCACCGTCTGTGTAATCTACTAGTTGCCAAAAAAGGGACACCTTTATATGGCCCAAAGATTGTAATCCAAGGTCGATGATCCGTCAAAAGGGTAAAATGACGCCCATAAAGGTAATGGTGGAACGTTCTTGAACCAAGAATGAAGCTCAAAGCTTCTTTTTCTAGCTGAGCGTAATTCATTTCTGTGCGAGTCCGAGTGTGTGAAGCAAACGCTATCGGTCGTTCCTCTCCGGAAGGCAGAATGTGCGAGACAACTGCACCAACCCCAGAGGGTGAGGCATCGCAAACTAATTGCAACTTCATTTTTGGATCATAATGAGCCAACAGCTCTGACTTCTGTAAAGCTTTTTTCACTTCACTGTCTGCATTCTCACATTCTTCTGACCAGTGCCATGTCTGTTTGACACATAGCAACATTTGAAAAGGCTTCAATCGTATTGACAAATTCAGCATGAATTTACCATAATAATTGATCGATCCTAAAAACGACCCTAATTATGTCACATTTTGAAGACGCGGTGCTTAATGATTGCTGACATTTTCTTCGGCTCTTTGTGTGAACCATCTTGGTCGATGATCTGACCATGATAATTTATAGATGACTTGAAAAAGTCACACTTTTTCTTCTTAACTCTCCGGTTGTGGCTTTGTACCCGCATGAGGGTAGCTTCCAAATTCACCAAGTAATCCTGTTCACTTGAACCAGTGATGTGTATGTCATCTAAATAACATTGCACTCCATTCAACCCACTTAGAATTTCATCCATGGAGCAGATGTTATTTCAAAATTAGTCTCCTGCAACAAAACAGATCTTTGTGCGTTACGATGATGAGTAGTGGCTGTGATTTGGTAGTCACATTCATTTGCAGATATGCCTGTGAAAGATCAATTTTACTGAATTTCTGCCCTCCAGAAAGTACAGCAAATAAGGCTTCAATCAGTGGCAGTGGATAATGATCTACGCACAAAACTGGATTCTTAAAAGTTTTTAAATCTCCACAAATCCTCACTGAGCCAGCCTGCATTAATACAGGAACGATTGGTGTCACCCAATTACTTGTAGAAACAATGACTCTTGTTTTTCCTAATCGTTCTAGTTCTTCAACTTGAGGCTTGATGGCATATGGTACGGATCTAGCTTTGGGCCATTTGGGTGTGCTGCAGTAGCTTGGTTTTGTTGTCTTTTGAATGATCATGAGCTTCATTGACTGCTTTGTAGACACAACTAGATTGTTTACTTGTATTGTTACTCTTGCACTTTCTTGGTGTGGAAGAGGGCTCCTGAGCCCAACACACCTTGACAATATGGCCTGTCTTACCATGATCCGTGCATGTATTTGATTTACTCCAGCATTCCCCCACATGGTTGCAAGGGTTCCCCAGCACCCTTGCAACCATGTTCCTTGAGGTATCCATTTTGTGGATCTTCACTCCAGCCCGTATCTGCGGACCTTCTCTTGTTGCAAGTTCCATAGATGTAGCAACTTCCACAGCAGTCTTTAGAGTTAAATCACTTACAGTAAGCAGCTTTCTTTGAATTGCTTTACTGCGTAATCCACAAATCAGCCTATCCCTAAGAGTATCATCAAATGTTGTACCAAATGCACAATATCTAGCTAATCTTAAAGATGCTACAAACTGTGAAATACTTTCACCTTCTTCCTGACTATGATAGTGGAAACAAAATCTTTCTGCAATCAATATCGGGAGAAATGTCTGTCTAAGATTTTCATTAATTCACTGAAGGACTTGGCTCTTGGTTTTGTTGGGTGAACAAGATTCTGTAGCAACATAAATGTTTTATGGCCAACTTGAGCAAAGAAATGTTGCATGATCCTCCCATGTCTGGTGAGCTACTGAATACAATTGGAATTGTTCTTCATGTGAATTCCATGTTTTATAATCCTCATTGAACGTGTCCGTGGCGCCTGTTTTTCCCACTATATTTGGATCCCAGCTCCTAAGGTCTACACTTCCTCCCTTGCTTCCAATTTGTTGGAAAATATGGCGCTAACTATCCCTTGAGCAAGCAACGAGGAATTCTTTCCCCTTTTTCTCTTGAGTATTTTGACTTTATGCCCGCGTAGCGGCCCATGCAGAGTCGGCAGACTTTAAAATCCCCATTCCCCGTAACCCGTGTAGCTTTGCCATTGGTGCGGTCCATGCACCCCAGACCCAACTCACTTCAGTCAATGCAAGCAACTCTTCCCTGACTGTCCGTCTTCTTTTCACAGCTGCAGTCAAAAAGGTTTTTTTCAACTTTGCATCTGCAGCAGTGTTTCGCCCAAAGTCTGTGTGCGCATGCAAACCTGTTCCCAAGAATCTCCCATTGCTCCTGATGCCATCCCACAATTTGTCAGCGAAAATCTTCTTTCCAGTCTCGTCGCCAGTTTCCCCCCCGCCTGTTCTATTTCTTTGTTACCACAAAGAGAAAAGGTATGGAGGTGCTCAAACAGACACATTTTGAAATAAACAGCAAGTCACTGAGCATGTCCAAAGGGAAAATATGTGGTATGACATTCTTCTGTGCATACCCTTTATCAGGCAAGGAAAGGGTGGCCACAATTGAGATGCCATAACCTGTCTTGACTCCTTCTAGGTGTTGAGTCACCAACTAATGTGGAAAATTTCCATTCTGTATGATTCACCTTCTCACTAAATGAACGTTGTTACAGGGTTACAGTCAGGGTAAAGAAAACGAACGGGCAGACAGTGCAGGGATCCCTCGTGGCTGTTTCCCTTCAAAACAAGTATACCGTTTTGGATGCTGTTGGGGGGGAATGACCTACTGGGGGAAGGCCCTAGCGGCCAGGTCTCTCTCACTGAGTCTGGCTCTGGGGCTCAGAAGGGAAGGGGGGAGAATAGAAAATCAATAGTGATAGTAGACTCCATGGGTAGGGGAATAGATGGGAGATTCTGTGGTCGCGAGCGAGACTCCTGGAACTTATGTTGCCTCCCGGGTGCCAGGGCCAGGGATGTCTCAGATCGTGTCTTCAGGATCCCTAAGGGGGAGGTTGTGCAGCCAGAAGTCGTGGTGCACATTGGTACCAACGATGTAGGATGTAATAAATGAGTTTAGGGAGATAGGCTGGAAGTTAAAAGCCAGGACAGACAGAGTTGTCATCTCTGGTTTGTTGCCGGTGCCACGTGATAGCGAGGCTAGGAATAGGGAGAGAGTGCAGCTGAACACGTGGCTGCAGGAATGTAGGAGGGAGGGCTTCAGGTATTTGGATAATTGGAGCGCATTCTGGGGAAGGTGGGACGTGTAGAAGCAGGATGGGTTGCATCCGAACCAGAGGGGCACCAATATCCTGGGAGGGAGGTTTTCTAGTACTCTTCGGAGGGTTTAAACTAATTTGGCAGGGGAATGGGAACCGGATTTGTAGTCCAGCAACTAAGGTAGCAGATGTTCAGGACGTCGAAGTGTGTAGTGAGGCAGTGGGGAAGGGAACACTGACAAAGGAGAGCACTTGCAGGTATGGAGATGGGTTGAAGTGTGTATACTTCAACCCGAGAAGCATCAGGAATAAGGTGGGTGAACGTAAGGCATGGATCGGTACTTGGGACTACGATGTGGTGGCCATCACGGAAACTTGGATAGAAGGGGGGAAGAAATGGTTGTTGGAGGTTCCTGGTTATAGATGTTTCAGTAAGATTAGGGAGGGTGGTAAAAGGGGTGCATTGGTTGCATTGTTAATTAGAGATAGTATAACAGCTGCAGAAAGGCAGTTCGAGGAGGATCTGTCTACTGAGGTGGTATGGGTTGAAGTCAGAAATAGGAAAGGAGCAGTCACCTTGTTGGGAGTTTTCTATAGGCCCCCCAATAGCAGCAGAGATGTGGAGGAACAGATTGGGAAACAGATTTTGGAAAGGTGCAGAAGTCACAGGGTCGTAGTCATGGGTGACTTTAACTTCCCAACCATTGAGTGGAAACTCTTTAGATCAAATAGTTTGTATGGGGTGGTGTTTGTGCAGTGTGTCCAGGAAGCTTTTCTAACACAGTATGTAGATTGTCCGACCAGAGGGCAGGCCATATTGGATTTGGTACTTGGTAATGAACCAGGGCAGATTTGTTAGTGGGGGAGCATTTTGGAGATAGTGACCACAATTCTGTGACTTTCACTTTAGTAATGGGGAGGGATAGGTGTGTGCAACAGGGCAAGGTTTACAATTGGGGGAAGGGTAAATACGATGCTGTCGGACAAGAACTGAAGTGCATAAGTTGGGAACATAGGCTGTCAGGGAAGGACACAATTGAAATGTGGAACTTATTCAAGGAAAAGATACTACGTGTCCTTGATATGTATGTCCCTGTCAGGCAGGGAAGAGATGGTCGAGTGAGGGAACCATGGTTGACAAGAGAGGTTGAATGTCTTGTTAAGAGGAAGAAGGATACTTATGTAAGGCTGAGGAAACAAGGTTCAGACAGGGCGCTGGAGGGATACAAGGTGGCCAGGAGGGAACTGAAGAAAGGGATTAGGAGAGCTAAGAGAGGGCATGAAAAATCTTTGGCGGGTAGGATCAAGAAAAACCCCAAGGCCTTTTACACATATGTGAGAAATATGAGAATGACTAGAGTGAGGGTAGGCCCGATCAAGGACAGTAGCGGGAGATTGTATCTTGAGTCTGAAGAGATAGGAGAGGTCTTGAACGAGTACTTTTCTTCAGTATTTACGAATGAGAGGGGCCATATTGTTGGAGAGGACAGTGTGAAACAGACTGGTAAGCTTGAGAAGATACTTGTTAGGAAGGAAGATGTGTTGGGCATTTTGAAAAACTTGAGGTAGACAAGTCCCCCGGGCCTGACGGGATATATCCAAGGATTCTATGGGAACAAGGAACAAAGAAATGTACAGCACAGGAACAGGCCCTTCGGCCCTCCAAGCCCGTGCTGACCATGCTGCCCGACTAAACTACAATCTTCTACACTTCCTGGGTCCGTATCCCTCTATTCCCATCCTATTCATGTATTTGTCAAGATGCCCCTTAAATGTCACTATCGTCGCTTCCACCAGCTCCTCCGGTAGCGAGTTCCAGGCACCCACTACCCTCTGTGTAAAAAAACTTGCCTCGTACATCTACTCTCACCTTAAACCTATGCCCCCAGTAATTGACCCCTCTACCCTGGGGAAAAGCCTCCGACTATCCACTCTGTCTATGCCCCTCATAATTTTGTAGACCTCTATCAGGTCGCCCCTCAACCTCCGTCGTTCCAGTGAGAACAAACCACGTTTATTCAACCGCTCCTCATAGCTAATGCCCTCCATACCAGGCAACATTCTGGTAAATCTCTTCTGCACCCTCTCTAAAGCCTCCACATCCTTCTGGTAGTGTGGTGACCAGAATTGAACACTATACTCCCAAGTGTGGCCTAAGGTTCTATACAGCTGCAACATGACTTGCCAATTCTTATACTCAATGCCCCGGCCAATGAAGGCAAGCATGCCGTATGCCTTCTTGACTACCTTCTCCACCTGTGTTGTCCCTTTCAGTGACCTGTGGACCTGTACTCCTAGATCTCGCTGACTTTCAATACTCTTGAGGGTTCTACCATTCACTGTATATTCCCTACCTGCATTAGACCTTCCAAACTGCATTACCTCACATTTGTCCGGATTAAACTCCATCTGCCATCTCTCCGCCCAAGTCTCCAAACAATCTAAATCCTGCTGTATCCTCTGACAGTCCTCATCGCTATCCGCAATTCCACTAACCTTTGTGTTGTCTTCAAACTTACTAATCAGACCAGTTACATTTTCCTCCAAATCATTTATATATACTACAAACAGCAAAGGTCCCAGCACTGATCCCTGCGGAACACCACTGGTCACAGCCCTCCAATTAAGAAAAGCATCCTTCCATTGCTACTCTCTGCCTTCTATGACCTAGCCAGTTCTGTATCCACCTTGCCAGCTCACCCCTGATCCCGTGTGACTTCACCTTTTGTACTAGTCTACCATGAGGGACCTTGTCAAAGGCCTTACTGAAGTCCATATCGACAACATCCACTGCCCTACCTGCATCAATCATCTTTGTGACCTGCTCGAAAAACTCTATCAAGTTAGTGAGACACAACCTCTCCTTCACAAAACCATGCTGCCTCTCACTAACACGTCCATTTGCTTCCAAATGGGAATAGATCCTGTCTCGAAGAATTCTCTCCAGTAATTTCCCTACCACTGAAGTAAGGCTCACCGGCCTGTAGTTCCCTGGATTATCCTTGCTACCCTTCTTAAACAAAGGAACAACATTGGCTATTCTCCAGTCCTCCGGGACACCACCTGAAGACAGTGAGGATCCAAAGATTTCTGTCAAGGCCTCAGCAATTTCCTCTCTAGCCGCCTTCAGTCTTCTGGGGTCGATCCCATCAGGCCCTGGGGACATATCTACCTTAATATTTTTTAAGACGCCCAACACCTCGTCTTTTTGGATCTCAATGTGACCCAGGCTATCTACACACCCTTCTCCAGACTCAACATCTACCAATTCCTTCTCTTTGGTGAATACTGATGCAAAGTATTCATTTAGTACCTCGCCCATTTCCTCTGGCTCCACACATAGATTCCCTTGCCTATCCTTCAGTGGGCCAACCCTTTCCCTGGCTAACCTCTTGCTTTTTATGTATGTGTAAAAAGCCTTGGGATTTTCCTTAACCCTATTTGCCAATTACTTTTCGTGACCCCTTCTAGCCCTCCTGACTCCTTGCTTAAGTTCCTTCCTACTTTCCTTATATTCCACACAGGCTTCGTCTGTTCCCAGCCTTTTAGCCCTGACAATTGCCTCCTTTTTCTTTTTGACGAGGCCTACAATATCTCTCGTTATCCAAGGTTCACGAAAATTGCCGTATTTATCCTTCTTCCTCACAGGAACATGCCGGTCCTGAATTCCTTTCAACTGACACTTGAAAGCCTCCCACATGTCAGATGTTGATTTGCCCTCAAACATCCGCCCCCAATCTATGTTCTTCAGTTCCCGCCTAATATTGTTATAATTAGCCTTCCCCCAATTTAGCACATTCACCCTAGGACCACTCTTATCCTTGTCCACCAGCACTTTAAAACTTACTGAATTGTGGTCACTGTTCCCGAAATGCTCCCCTACTGAAACTTCTACCACCTGGCCAGGCTCATTCCCCAATACCAGGTCCAGTACTGCCCCTTCCCTAGTTGGACTGCCTACATATTGTTTTAGGAAACCCTCCTGGATGCTCCTTACAAACTCTGCCCCGTCTAAGCCCCTGGCACTAAGTGAGTCCCAGTCAATATTGGGGAAGTTGAAGTCTCCCATCACCACAACCCTGTTGTTTTTACTCTTTTCCAAAATCGGTCTACCTATCTGCTCCGCTATCTCCCGCTGGCTGTTGGGAGGCGTGTAGTAAACCCCCAACATTGTGACTGCACCCTTCTTATTCCTGATCTCTACCCATATATCCTCACTGCCCTCTGAGGTGTCCTCCCGTAGTACAGCTGTGATATCCTCCCTAACCAGTAGCGCAACTCCGCCACCCCTTTTACATCCCCCCTCTATCCCACCTGAAACATCTAAATCCTGGAACGTTTAGCTGCCAATCCTGCCCTTCCCTCAACCAGGTCTCTGTAATGGCAACAACATCATAGTTCCAAGTACTAATCCAAGCTCTAAGCTCATCTGCCTTACCCGTAATACTTCTTGCATTAAAACATATGCACTTCAGGCCACCAGACCCGCTGTGTTCAGCAACTTCTCCCTGTCTGCTCTGCCTCAGAGACCCACTGTCCCTATTCCCTAGTTCTCCCTCAATGCTCTCACCTTCTGACCTATTGCTCCCGTGCCCACCCCCCTGCCATACTAGTTTAAACCCTCCCGTGTGACACTAGCAAACCTCGCGGCCAGGATATTTATGCCTCTCCAGTTTAGATGCAACCCGTCCTTCTTATATAGGTCACACCTGCCCCGGAAGAGCTCCCAGTGGTCCAGATAACGAAAACCCTCGCTCCTACACCAGCTGTTTAGCCACGTGGTTAGCTGCTCTATCTTCCTATTTCTAGCCTCACTGGCATTTGGCACAGGGAGTAATCCCGAGATTACAACCCTCGAGGTTCTATCTTTTAACTTTCTGCCTAGCTCCCTGAACTCCTGCTGCCCTTTCCTGCCTATGTCGTTAGTACCAATATGTACAACGACCTCTGCCTGTTTGTCCTCCCCCTTCAGGATGCCCTCTACCCGTTCGGAGACATCTTGGACCCTGGCACCAGGGAGGCAACATACCATCCTGGAGTCTCTTTCACGTCCACAGAAGCGCCTATCTGTGCCCCTGACTATAGAGTCCCCTATTACTATTGCTCTTCTGCGCTTTGACCCTCCCTTCTGAACATCAGAGCCAGCCGTGGTGCCACTGCTCTGGCTGCTGCTGTTTTCCCCTGATAGGCTATCCCCCCCGACAGTATCCAAAGGGGTATACCTGTTCGAGAGGGGGACAACCACAGGGGACTCCTGCACTGACTGCCTGCCCTTTCTGGTGGTCACCCATTTCTCTGCCTGCACCTTGAGTGTGACCACATTTATATAACTGCTATCTATGACGCTTTCCGCCACCTGCATGCTCCTAAGTGCATCCAATTGCTGCTCCAACCGAACAATGTGGTCTGTGAGGAGCTCCAGTTGGGTGCACTTTCTGCAGATGAAGACATCCGGGACTGGAAGCCTCCCGGACCTGCCACATCTCACAGTCAGAGCACTGCACCCCTCTAACTGACATTGCGTCAATTAATTAGTAAATTAAAGTTAAAAGTTTTTAAAAAGAAATTTAAGTTAGTTAACTATCTGTTTCCTAGCACTAGATTTCTACTATAAATGTGAAAGCTAAATATAGTACTCTCCGATCTCTGGCTTAGATACCCCTCTAAATTATAATTAAGTAATTATCTTTAATTAGTTACCAATGCTTAATTTTTTAAATTTAGTGTAGATTCCTACCCAGCCACTCAGGTCACAGCTTTTCTGTGATGTCACTTCAGTTTCCCCCCCCCCCGCCCCCCCCCCCGCACACACACAGAATTTGAAAAGGTAATAAAAGTAAAAATGAGTAAAAATCACTTACTTACCTTCTGAGGGTCTCAGATGTTCTCAGGTTCTCTCCCTGACAGAGACTGCTCCTCCTCCTCCGAACGGCTCCCGAAACTAGGCCGCAATCTTTTAATATGTCTGCTCCGACTCGCAGCTCCGGCGCTTTTTAAATCTCCGCTTTGACTCACAGCTCCTGCTCTTTTTAAATCTCTGCTCCGACTCGCACCTCCCGCGCTTTTTAAATCTCCGCTCGGACTCGCAGCTCCCGCGCTTTTTAAATCTCCGCTCGGACTCGCAGCTCCCGCGCTTTTTAAATCTCCGCTCCGACTCGCAGCTCCTGCGCTTTTTAAATCTCCGCTCCGACTCGCAGCTCCCGCTCTTTTTAAATCTCCGCTCCGACTCGCAGCTCCTGCGCTTTTTAAATCTCCGCTCCGACTCGCAGCTCCCGCTCTTTTTAAATCTCCGCTCCGACTCGCAGCTCCTGCTCTTTTTAAATCGCCGCTCCGACTCGCAGGTCCTGTGCTTTTTAAATCTCCGCCCCGCGCTTTTAAAATCTCCGCAAGAGATGAAATTGTAGAGCCATTGGCAATGATCTTTTCGTCCTCACTGTCAACAGGGGTGGTACCAGGGGATTGGAGAGTGGCGAATGTCGTGCCCGTGTTCAAAAAAGGGAATAGTCTTACTTCGGTGGTAGGCAAAGTAATGGAAAGGGTACTGAGGGATAGGATTTCTGAGCATCTGGAAAGACACTGCTTGATTAGGGACAGTCAGCACGGATTTGTGAGGGGTAGGTCTTGCCTCACAAGTCTTATTGAATTCTTTGAGGAGGTGACCAAGCACGTGGATGAAGGTAAAGCAGTGGATGTAGTGTACATGGATTTTAGTAAGGCATTTGATAAGGTTCCCCATGGTAGGCTTATGCAGAAAATAAGGAGGCATGGGATAGTGGGAAATTTGGCCAGTTGGATAACGAACTGGCTAACCAATACAAGTCAGAGAGTGGTGGTAGATGGCAAATATTCAGCCTGGAGCCCAGTTACCAGTGGCGTACCGCAGGGATGAGTTCTGGGTCCTCTGCGGTTTGTGATTTTCATTAATGACTGGGATGAGGGAGTTGAAGGGTGGGTCAGTAAATTTGCAGACGATACGAAGATTGTTGGAGTTGTGGATAGTGAGGAAGGCTGTTGTTGGCTGCAAAGAGACATAGATAGGATGCAGAGCTGGGCTGAGAAGTGGCAGATGGAGTTTAACCCTGAAAAGTGTGAGGTTGTCCATTTTGGAAGGACAAATATGAATGCGGAATAGAGGGTTAACAGTAGGGTTCTTGGCAATGTGGAGGAGCAGAGAGATCTTGGGGTCTATGTTCATAGATCTTCGAAAGTTGCACTCAAGTGGATAGAGCTGTGAAGAAGGCCTATGGTGTGCTAGCGTTCATTAGCAGAGGGATTGAATTTAAGAGCCGTGAGGTGATGATGCAGCTGTACAAAACCTTGGTAAGGCCACATTTGGAGTACTGTGTACAGTTCTGGTTGCCTCATTTTAGGAAGGATGTGGAAGCTTTGGAAAAGGTGCAAAGGAGATTTACCAGGATGTTGCCTGGAATGGAGAGTAGGTCTTACGAGGAAAGTTTGAGGGTGCTAGGCCTTTTCTCATTAAAACGGAGAAGGATGAGGGGCGACTTGATAGGTTTATGAGATGATCAGGGGAATAGATAGAGTAGACAGTCAGAGACTTTTTCCCCGGGTGGAACAAACCATTAGAAGGGGACATAAATTTAAAGTGAATGGTGGATGATATAGGGGGGATGTCAGAGGTAGGTTCTTTACCCAGAGAGTAGTGGGGGCATGGAATGCCTGTGGAAGTAGTTGAGTCGGAAACATTAGGGACCTTCAAGCGGCTATTGGATAGGTACATGGATTACGGTAGAATGATGGGGTGTAGATTAATTTGTTCTTAATCGAGGACAAAAGTTTGGCACAACATCGTGGGCCGAAGGGCCTGTTCTGTGCTGTATTTTTCTATGTTCTTTGTTCTATATTATGATGGTGAGATGCATTGGACACATATTTGATGGAGGGTTGAAATTTAGTTACAAAACGCAAAAGTGATGCCTGTTGACTTCAGTTCACCTCCATAAGAGGTGACATCCACACAACTGGATATTGGCAGTACATTGTTTTAGATATTTGTCCATATTGTTTTCTGCTGTTATAAATAGTTCATACCCTCTTTATATTCAAGAACCAGCAATTTTGTAATGACCGAGGCTTCTGGTGCTGTTATTTGCCCTATTATTGTGGGATGGATGGTGTAGCATTGGAGTTACAGGGTAACAATTATATGTTTGTTATTGATTGTTTGAATGAATGTTGAGGTTTATGGTTTTATTTTTGACTGTTGGACCTTCTTGATTGCCAGACTGGGTGAACGGGGTAGTGATATTCATGGCCTCCAAAGAGGGACTGACCACAGTGCCAGAAAAATCATGTCGCCGGAAATGCAGAAACCTTTTTATTCTAATAATGGTGATTGATTGTTGTGCGTTGTGTGGAAGGAAGCCCGCATCATCCAGATGCATTTTGTGTTTGAAGCAAAGGAGACAGGAATAGTGACATGTCTGGTGGGCTGGGGGCGGGGGGTTTAGGCACAAGTGGTAGAATTTTTCATTGTTCAAAATGGAATGTCCCAAGCGGAGCTTCTGCCACCGGTGTGCCTCCTTGTAGCACCCTCTAAGGTCCAGAAATCTCAGGATGATTGACTGGAAATATTACCTCAGCAGGGGATTCCCAGCATACATTGATTACAATGGCAGTAATATTGGTTTGTGGCTGACACTTAAACCTGTGCTAGGCTGATCCCTAGCCTAGTTACTAGAAGAATGTCATAATATAGGAGGTCCCATCTTTCAGATGGTGCATAAACATAAGTACAAGGGTCATTCAGTCCATAATCCTATCTGACATTTACTTATTTATTTATTTTATATTTAGAGTATTTTTTCAATTCAGGAGCAATTTTAGCGTGGTCAATCCACCTAACCTGCACATCTTTGGGTTGTGGGGTGAAACCCACACAGACACGGGGAGAATGTGCAAACTCCACACAGAAAGTGACCCAGGGCCGAGATTCGAACCCAGGTCCTCAGCACTGTCGTCCCAGTGCTAACCACTGCGCCACCGTGGTGGGTTCCAAAAACATATATATAGACAAAGTCAAAGATGCAAGATGATACTTTGACTGCGAGTCTTTGCAGGTAATTAAGTCTTTACGGGTCCAGATGGAGCAACAGACCTCCTCATCACACCTTCAACCGACGTTATGCACCAGATACATCGATGAAATTTTTTTCCTTCAGACCCACGGCGAAGAATCACTGAAAGGACTACGTGATGACATCAATAAGTTCCATCCTACCATCAAACTCACCATGGACTCTCCAGAATCGGTTGCATTCTTGGACACACTCATCTCCATCAAGGACGGCCACCTCAGCACTTTGCTTTACCGCAAGCCCACGGATAACCTCATGATGCTCCACTTCTCCAGCTTCCACCCTAAACACATTAAAGAAGCCATCCCCTATGGACAGCCCTCCGTATACACAGGATCTGCTCAGACGAGGAGACAGACATCTACAGACGCTGAAAGATGTCCTTGTACAAACGGATACGGCGCTTGATTCATCGATCGACAGTTCCAACGCGCCACAGCAAAATACCGCACCGACCTCCTCAGAAGACAAACACGGGACACAACCGACAGAATACCCTTCGTCGTCCAGCACTTTCCCAGAGCGGAGAAACGACGACATCTTCTTCGCAGCTTTCAACACATCATCAATGAAGACGAACATCTTGCCAAGGTCATCCACACAGCCCCACTACTTGCCTTCAAACAACTGTGCAACCTCAAACAGACCATTGTTTGCAGCAAACTACCCAGCCTTCAGAACAGTGACCACGACACCACACAACCCTGCCATGGCAAACTCTGCAAGACGTGCCAGATCATCGACATGGGCACCACCCACCAGGTACGTGGTACATACTCATGCGACCTTGGCCAACGTTGTCTACCTCATACGCTGAAGGAAAGGATGTCCCGTAGCATGGTACATTGGTGAGACCATGCAGACGCTTCGACAACAGATGAAAGGACATCGCACGACAATCGCCAGGCAGGGATGTTCCCTTCCAGTCGGGAAACACTTATAGCCAAGTTCCGCACACATTAGTATGGCCTCAACCGGGTCATTGAATTCATGTTGCATTACATTCACCCCCCCCCCCCCCCCCCCCCCCATCATCTGGCCTGGGCTTGCGAAATCCTACCAACTGTCTTGGCTTGAGACAATTCACACTTCTTTAACCTGTGATTATCCCTCTCCCCAGTTGCTCCGTCTGGACCTGTAAAGGCTTAATTACCTGCAAAGAATCACATTCAAAGTATCGTCTTGCATTTTTGACTTTGTCTATATATATGTTTCTGAAACCCACCTCTTCATTGACCTGAGGAAGGAGCAGTATCTGAAGCTAGTGATTCGGAACAAACCTGTTGGACTTTAACCTGGTGTTGCAATACGTCTTACTGTGCTCACCCCAGTCCAACGTCGGCATCTCCACATCATGACTATTTAAAAAAAATCAGGGACATTTGCCTGGTACTAGGAACGTTTGTCCTCAACTAATATGTCCAGAGTAGATTAGTTGGTCATTTATGTTGAATCATGTTTAGAACCTTGCTGTGATCAAATTGACTGCATGTTTGTCCATAGGATGTCATAATAATAATCTTTGGTAGCATCACAAGTAGGCTTACATTAACACTGCAATGAAAATCCCCTAGTCGCCACACTCCGACGCCTGTTTGGGTGCACAAAGGGAGAATTCAGAATGTCCAATTCACCTAACAGCACGTCTTTCGGGACTTGTGGGAGGAAACCGGAGCCTTAGTCTCTCCTCATAAATTAAATCCTCTCCAATCTGGATTCAACCTAGTGAATCTCCTCTGCACACCCTCCAGTGCCCACCCTCCAGTGCCAGTATATCCTTTCTCAAGTAAGGAGACCAAAACTGTACAGTACTCCAGGTGTGGCCTCACCAGCAGCCTTCACAGCTGCAACATAACCTCCCTGCTTTTAAGCTCGATACCTCTAGCAATGAAGGACAAAATTCCATTTGCTTTCTTAATTACTTGCTGCACTTGCAAACCAACTTTTTGGGATTCATGTACGAGGACACCCAGGTCCCTCTGCATAGCAGCATGCTGCAATTTGTTTACCATTTACCATTTTTTACCAGTTTCTAGTAAGGTAAATTAAGAGAGGCAAAACAAAGTAAGTAAGATAGTAGGTGCGAGTTTGGAGTTGATTCTGAGGTACCAGACTTGTCATGTAAGTGGATTGTACTGGTAAAAGGCTAGTTACCAGGGAGTTTGAAGAGGGACTGGATGATTCTGATCCCCCAGCTGAAAAAGTAATTTTGAGAATTTCTTTCCTTTTTTTTTTTTGACCAGATGTTCAGGGGAGTGTAAATCTATCGACATAAAGGGTCATATATTTTGGGGAGAGAGGAAACAACAGAAACTTAACAAATGTGTCTATGGTCTGAATGTTGCTTCCAAGCTGTTGCATTTATCTGTTTTGCTGAAAATAGGTTATGCTTAACGAAAAATAGACCAGCCTTCCTTCTATATGGCAGTGAGACTTGGATCGCCTACCAGAGGCATCTCTGGCCTCTGGAGAATTTCCACCAGCGCTGTCTCCACAGGGTACCTAAAGTCCAAGTGGGCCGACAGACAAAGGAACTCCAGCATCTTCACCAAAGTCAATTTCTCCGGCATCGTAAGCATGATCATGCAAAATCCACTTTGCCGATCTGAACACTGCATCTTCTTGCCAAATAATTCACGTCCCAGATTCTCTTTTCACCAATTAAGGATGATATCCAATCGCGAGGAGAACCTTCTCCTGGGACCATAATGATATTCCAAATGTTTCAGCTGTGTCACCTTTGATGGGAACTGAAACATTGGCCTGGATTTTCGCAAAGCGGAGATGACTTGTATTTTTAAAAAAAAAAGACAAATTTTAATTAATTGACGCAATGTCAGTTAGAGGGGTGCTGTGCTCTGACTGTGAGATGTGGCAGGTCCGGGAGGCTTCCAGCGTCCCGGATGGCTTCATCTGCAGAAAGTGCACCCAACTGGAGCTCCTCACAGACCGCATGGTTCGGTTGGAGCAGCAATTGGATGCACTTGGGAGCATGCAGGTGGCGGAAAGCGTCATAGATAGCAGTTATGTAAATGTGGTCACACCCAAGGTGCAGGCAGAGAAATGGGTGACCACCAGAAAGGGCAGGCAGTCAGTGCAGGAATCCCCTGTGGTTGTCCCCCTCTCGAACAGATATACCCCTTTGGATACTGTCGGGGGGGATAGCTTATCAGGGGAAAACAGCAGCAGCCAGAGCAGTGGCACCACGGCTGGCTCTGATGTTCAGAAGGGAGGGTCTAAGCGCAGAAGAGTAATAGTAATAGGGGACTCTATAGTCAGGGGCACAGATAGGCGCTTCTGTGGACGTGAAAGAGACTCCAGGATGGTATGTTGCCTCCCTGGTGCCAGGGTCCAGGATGTCTCCGAACGGGTAGAGGGAATCCTCAAGGGGGAGGGCAAACAGGCAGAGGTCGTTGTACATATTGGTACTAACGACATAGGCAGGAAGGGGCATGAGGTCCTGCAGCAAGAGTTCAGGGAGCTAGGCAGAAAGTTAAAAGACAGGACCTCGAGGGTTGTAATCTCGGGATTACTCCCTGTGCCACGTGCCAGTGAGGCTAGAAATAGGAAGATAGAGCAGATAAACACGTGGCTAAACAGCTGGTGTAGGAGGGAGGGTTTCCATTATCTGGACCACTGGGAGCTCTTCTGGGGCAGGTGTGACCTGTATAAGAAGGACGGGTTGCATCTAAACCGGAGAGGCATAAATATCCTGGCCGCGAGGTTTGCTAGTGTCACACGGGAGGGTTTAAACTAGTATGGCAGGGGGGTGGGCATGGGAGCAATAGGTCAGAAGGTGAGAGCATTGAGGGAGAACTAGGGAATAGGGACAGTGTGGCTCCGAGGCAGAGCAGACGGGGAGAAGTTGCTGAACACAGCGGGTCTGGTGGCCTGAAGTGCATATGTTTTAATGCAAGGAGCATTACGGGTAAGGCAGATGAACTTAGAGCTTGGATTACTACTTGGAACTATGATGTTGTTGCCATTACAGAGACCTGGTTGAGGGAAGGGCAGGATTGGCAGCTAAACGTTCCAGGATTTAGATGTTTCAGGCGGGATAGAGGGGGATGTAAAAGGGGAGGTGGAGTTGCGCTACTTGTTCGGGAGAATATCACAGCTATACTGCGAGAGGACACCTCAGAGGGCAGTGAGGCTATATGGGTAGAGATCAGGAATAGGAAGGGTGCAGTCACAATGTTGGGGGTATACTACAGGCCTCCCAACAGCCAGCGGGAGATAGAGGAGCAGATAGGTAGACAGATTTTGGAAAAGAGTAAAAACAACAGGGTTGTGGTGATGGGAGACGTCAACTTCCCCAATATTGACTGGGACTCACTTAGTGCCAGGGGCTTAGACGGGGCGGAGTTTGTAAGGAGCATCCAGGAGGGCTTCTTAAAACAATATGTAAACAGTCCAACTAGGGAAGGGGCGGTACTGGACCTGGTATTGGGGAATGAGCCCGGCCAGGTGGTAGATGTTTCAGTAGGGGAGCATTTCGGTAACAGTGACCACAATTCAGTAAGTTTTAAAGTACTGGTGGACAAGGATAAGAGTGGTCCGAGGATGAATGTGCTAAATTGGGGGAAGGCTAATTATAACAATATTAGGCGGGAACTGAAGAACATAGATTGGGGGCGGATGTTTGAGGGCAAATCAACATCTGACATGTGGGAGGCTTTCAAGTGTCAGTTGAAAGGAATACAGGACCGGCATGTTCCTGTGAGGAAGAAAGATAAATACGGCAATTTTCGGGAACCTTGGATGACGAGTGATATTGTAGGCCTCGTCAAAAAGAAAAAGGAGGCATTTGTCAGGGCTAAAAGGCTGGGAACAGACGAAGCCTGTGTGGCATATAAGGAAAGTAGGAAGGAACTTAAGCAAGGAGTCAGGAGGGCTAGAAGGGGTCACGAAAAGTCATTAGCAAATAGGGTTAAGGAAAATCCCAAGGCTTTTTACACGTACATAAAAAGCAAGAGGGTAGCCAGGGAAAGGGTTGGCCCACTGAAGGATAGGCAAGGGAATCTATGTGTGGAGCCAGAGGAAATGGGCGAGGTACTAAATGAATACTTTGCATCAGTATTCACCAAAGAGAAGGAATTGGTAGATGTTGAGTCTGGAGAAAGGGGTGTAGATAGCCTGGGTCACATTGTGATCCAAAAAGACGAGGTGTTGGGTGTCTTAAAAAATATTAAGGTAGATAAGTCCCCAGGGCCTGATGGGATCTACCCCAGAATACTGAAGGAGGCTGGAGAGGAAATTGCTGAGGCCTTGACAGAAATCTTTGGATCCTCGCTGTCTTCAGGGGATGTCCCGGAGGACTGGAGAATAGCCAATGTTGTTCCTCTGTTTAAGAAGGGTAGCAAGGATAATCCCGGGAACTACAGGCCGGTGAGCCTTACTTCAGTGGTAGGGAAATTACTGGAGAGAATTCTTCGAGACAGGATCTGCTCCCATTTGGAAGCAAATGGACGTATTAGTGAGAGGCAGCACGGTTTTGTGAAGGGGAGGTCGTGTCTCACTAACTTGATAGAGTTTTTCGAGGAGGTCACTAAGATGATTGATGCAGGTAGGGCAGTAGATGTTGTCTATATGGACTTCAGTAAGGCCTTTGACAAGGTCCCTCATGGTAGACTAGTACAAAAGGTGAAGTCACACGGGATCAGGGGTGAACTGGCACGGTGGATACAGAACTGGCTAGGCCATAGAAGGCAGAGGGTAGCAATGGAGGGATGCTTTTCTAATTGGAGGGCTGTGACCAGTGGTGTTCCACAGGGATCAGTGCTGGGACCTTTGCTCTTTGTAGTATATATAAATGATTTGGAGGAAAATGTAACTGGTCTGATTAGTAAGTTTGCAGACGACACAAAGGTTGGTGGAATTGCGGATAGCGATGAGGACTGTCAGAGGATACAGCAGGATTTAGATTGTCTGGAGACTTGGGCGGAGAGATGGCAGATGGAGTTTAATCCGGACGAATGTGAGGTAATGCATTTTGGAAGGTCTAATGCAGGTAGGGAATATACAGTGAATGGTAGAACCCTCAAGAGTATTGAAAGTCAAAGAGATCTAGGAGTACAGGTCCACAGGTCATTGAAAGGGGCAACACAGGTGGAAAAGGTAGTCAAGAAGGCATACGGCATGCTTGCCTTCATTGGCCGGGGCATTGAGTATAAGAATTGGCAAGTCATGTTGCAGCTGTATAGAACCTTAGTTAGGCCACACTTGGAGTATAGTGTTCAATTCTGGTCACCACACTACCAGAAGGATGTGGAGGCTTTAGAGAGGGTGCAGAAGAGATTTACCAGAATGTTGCCTGGTATGGAGGGCATAAGCTATGAGGAGCGGTTGAATAAACTCGGTTTGTTCTCACTGGAACGAAGGAGGTTGAGGGGCGACCTAATGGAGGTATACAAAATTATGAGGGGCATAGACAGAGTGGATAGTCAGAGGCTTTTCCCCAGGGTAGAGGGGTCAATTACTAGGGGGCATAGGTTTAAGGTGAGAGGGGCAAGGTTTAGAGTAGATGTACGAGGCAAGTTTTTTACGCAGAGGGTACCTGGAACTCGCTACCGGAGGAGGTAGTGGAAGCAGGGACGATAGGGACATTTAAGGGGCATCTTGACAAATATATGAATAGGATGGGAATAGAAGGATACGGACCCAGGAAGTGTAGAAGATTGTAGTTTAGTCAGGCAGTATGGTCGGCACGGGCTTGGAGGGCCGAAGGGCCTGTTCCTGTGCTGTACATTTCTTTGTTCTTTGTTCTTTGTTGACTCCGAGCCTTTTTAACAATGGCACGATTCCAGGAGACCCGACCCCATTCTGGCTCAGGTGCTTAACCCGTACCCTGTATTCCTGACCTGGCTGGCTCTGTTGTGGGCATAGGCATTTCCGGGTTTTCCGTAATTTTCATGTGAGTTGGATCAGCTTTTCAAAGATCCGTGGTTCATGGCATCTCGGAGGTGTCATGAGCCGTAGTCTGCATGCAGGAACCTTTTGAAAGAATCGGCCTCCACATGGCAGGCTATGCCTTCCACCCACACTAGAGCACCTCATGCCTCCCACCCATGCCAAGCTATGGCACTTCCATGGCCATTCACCCACAATACAACGTATAGAGTTAACAAATCCTATAGTGACAATAGATGAGGGAAAAAAAGCTTTTTACTTGCCGCTTTCTTAAAAGAAAATTCCGTTTGCCACAAGCCTAAAGAAGTGTCCATCATAGGGCAGCAGGGTGGTAGAGTGGTTAGCACTGCTGCCTCACGGTGCCGAGGTCCCAGGTTCGATCCTGGCTCTGGCTCACTGTCCATGTGGAGTTTGCATATTCCCCCCATGTTTGCGTGGGATTCGCCCCCACTACCCAAAGATGTGAGGGTAGGTGGATTGGCCAGGCTAAATTGCCCCTTAATTGGAAATAATGAATTGGGCACTCTAAATCTTTTTTTAAAAGCGTCAATCATTCGGAACTTTTAAAAAGTATCAATAGCAAACACTGCACGCACTTAAACCCTCTTAACCTTGTGTAAATAAACATTGTGCAATTGATCAGAGAGATCCGAGAGACAGGGTTGTCAATCAAGCAATGTTTCCCAGGGCTCAGCTGTTTCAACAGTCTAATGGATGCCTGGGCTGTGCTCCAAGCCTCATTGTTTATGCTGTGAATGGACGTGGGATATTTTGCTGCCTTTAAGGTGCTTTATAAATGGGCCTTGATAAATCAAATAATCCCTACAGTGCAGAAGGAGGCTATTTAGACCATCGGGTCTGCACAAACCCTCCGAAAGAGCACCCTCCCTAAACCCAAACCCCTGCCCTATCCCCATGATACTGCCTAACCTTTGGACTCTAAGGGGTGTTTAGCGTGGCCAATCAACATTAGCTGCATTTTTGGACTGTGGGAGGAACTGGAGCACCGAAGAAAACCCACATAAGCTGCGAGAACATGCAAACTCCAAACACACTCGCCCAAGGCCAGAATTGAACCCGTGTCCCTGCAGCTGTGCCACAAAGCCTCTCCAGCATTGTTGTTGAGTCTGGTTTGATTTATATATTTTTCTTTGTAACTGTTAATTCATTGATGTGATGTAGTCGGCTCTGGCAAGGCCAGCATTTATTGCACATCCCTAATTGCCCCAGATCTGAGGCATTCAAGGCAGACGACCCTGACTTATACAAGAAATCCAGGTACGACCTCCTCAAACCCATCCGGAATGCCAAGAGGGAATATCAAACCAAGCTAGAGTCACAGACAGACTCTCGGCGGTTGTGGCAAGGACTAAACAACATAACGGGCTACAAAGCGAAACCGAACAGTATCTCTGGCAGCAGCGCACCCCTCCCCGATGAACTCAAAGCATTCTATGCTCGGTTCGAGCAGGTAACCAACAATCCGCTGTCGAGTTCCCCAGCAGCCCATAATTCACCCATACCCACCATCACAGCTTCTGAAGTCAGATTGGCCTTCCTGAAAGTGAACCCTCGGAAGGAGACGGGCCAGGACGGGATCCCTGGTCGTGCACTCAGAGCCTGCGCGGACCAGCTGGCAGAGGTATTCGCAGACATCTTTTAACCTGTCCCTCCTCCACTCAGAGGTCCCCACCTGCTTCAAGAAGACCACCATCATACCGGTACCAAATCATGCCTCAATGACTACCGTCCGGTGGCCCTGACTTTAGTCGTAAGGAAGTGCTTCGAGAAGTTGATCATGAAGCGCATCACCTCCATACTCCCAGAATGCCTTGATCCACTGCAATTCACATATCGTTGCAACCGGTCCACATCAGACGCCATTTCCCTGGCCCTACATTCATCCCCAGAGCATCTCGAAAACAATGACTCCTACATCAGACTCCTATTTATTGACTACAACTCTGCCTTCAACACCATAATCCCAGTCAAGCTCATATCAAAGCTGCAAAACCTAGGACTTGGCTCCCCACTCTGCAACTGGATCCTCGACTTTCTGACCAACAGACCACAATCAGTAAGAATGAACAACAACACCTCCTCCACAATAGTCCTCAATACCGGGGGCCCGCAAGGCTACTCTACTCCCTGTACACACATGACTGCGTGGCAAAACTTGGTTCCAACTCCATCTACAAGTTTGCTGACAATACGACCATAGTGGGCCGGATCTCGAATAACGATGAGTCCGAATACAGGAGGGAGATAGAGAACCTAGTGGAGTGGTGTAGCAACAACAACCTCTCCCTCAATGCCAGCAAAACTAAAGAGCTGGTCATTGACTTCAGGAAGCAAAGTACTGTACACACCCCTGTCAGCATCAACAGGGCCGAGGTGGAGATGGTTAGCAGTTTCAAATTCCATGGGGTGCACATCTCCAAAAATCTGTCCTGGTCCACCCACGTCGACGCTACCACCAAGAAAGCACAACAGTGCCTATACTTCCTCAGGAAACTAAGGAAATTCAGCATGTCCACATTAACCCTTACCAACTTTTACAGATGCACCATAGAAAGCATCCTATGCGGCTGCATCACAGCCTGGTATGGCAACTGCTCGGCCCAGGACCGCAAGAAACTTCAGAGCGTTGTGAACACCACCCAGTCCATCACACGAACCTGCCTCCCATCCACTAACTCCATCTACACCTCCCGTTGCCTGGGGAAAGAGGGCAGCATAATCAAAGATCCCTCCATCTCGGCTTACTCACTCTTCCAACTTCTTCCATCGGGCAGGAGATACAGAAGTCTGAGAACACGCACAAACAGACTCAAAAACAGCTCCTTCCCCACTGTCACCAGACTCCTAAATGACTCTCTTATGGACTGACCTCATTAACACTACACCCTGTATGCTTCACCCGATGCCAGTGCTTCTGTAGTTACATTGTATACCTTATGTTGCCCTATTATGTATTTTCTTTTCTTCCCATGTACTTAATGATCTCTGGAGCTGCTCGCAGAAAAATACTTTTCACTGTACCTCGGTACACGTGACAATAAACAAATCCAATCCAATCCAAATTGGCTTGCTCTGCAATTTCAGAGGGCAGTTAAGAGTCAACCACATTGCTGTTGGTCTGAAGTCACAAGTAAGCCAGGCCGGGATGGCAGATTTCCTTCCCCAAAGGGACATGAGTGAATCAGATGGGTTTTTATGACAATCGACAATGGTTTCATGGTTGACTTTCAATCCCAGATTTTTATTGAATTCAAATTTCACCATCTGCCGTGGTGAGATTCTATCGTGGCCCCCAGAACATTACCCTGGGTCTCTGGATTACTAGTCCCGCGAACAATACCACTACACCACCGCCTCCCCTTATTCCTCGTAGCTGTGGAAGACTGGGTTCCTGGGGCTCCAAGCAAAAGTAAATTTTGGGTTAAAGTAAATTTGCGTGAAATATTGTTTGTATCCATTGGATGAAGTACTGCTTAGTATCAGAATGGAACAGCTGATAACATTCTCACTTCTAACTCAGAAGGTTGTGGGTACAAAGCAAACAGTACAATTCAAGCACACAATCTGGGTTGGTACTTCAGTGAATTATTGAAGAAGGGACTCCTGATGAAAGTATTATTAAATGGTGGCCCCATCGAGTGGATGTAAAATATCCTGTGGAATTATTTGAAGAAGGTCAGAATATATTTCCAGTGTCCTGACCAACATTCTAGACTTAGTTAATGTAGCAAATTAAATGGATTATTCACCTCGTTTGCAATTTGCACATTGACTTCTGTGCCTCTATTTAACTAAGCATTGGTTATGAACCAGTTTGAGACATTCTGAAAATGTGCCAACCTAACACGTTTCTTTTTACATTTTCAGCTTGGACTGACCATTGCCATTCGTTACAGTCACAGGTAAATCCGACAAATGCTTTTGAATCTTTGTTTACACGGGAGAAGGGGAAAAAGAAATCAGATTTCTTAAAGTTGCGGTTTATGTTTTGGAGATGAAAAGGGGAAGTACAAATTGTGCTTTGCTGACTCATTCCTTCCATGTATTAAAATTCTAGCTGTCGCTCAATAGAATGGTCTTCATTTTTATTGCAAGTAATAAATTTCCATGACAGGGCAAAGCTTGTGTCTGCGACTGCAGGTTCAGAAACCACCATGGCTAATTTCCTGGCATCCCCAGAAACCCCCTGACAGAGAGTGCATAGCTCCCCATGTGCCCCCCCCCCCCACACTTCTACCACCTACACAAGAAAGATCCACTTCCTCGTGGGTGGTTGTGTAACTCCACAAGAACTGAATTTTGCAAACAGCTTATGATTTTTTTACATGTACAGAAGTGTGGTATAATCGCACTGTGAAACATAAGGTGGTGTAGAAATTTTTAAATAGTAATTTAAAAGCGACCATCCGATCATGAGTGAGTCAAAATGTCTATAAATGAGTAGCAAACTACAGATTTTTAAAAAAATGCCTGGCCATCCTTGTCTTCATATGTTGCAAACTTTAGAATAGTTTGTTTTGAGGGGAAATGTCTTGTGTGATGGATGCTTTCTCCGTGAATCAGTAAATGTGGTACTACAGAATATTACAATGACATGTAGCTGGAATTTGGAATGTGCTGTTCGTGAGCCCGCAGGCAACATTTTGGTCAACTGTCTTTGTATTTTTTACTTCTTAAATGATTTTGGTGCCAAAATCAGTCGGTGAGGGCATGCAGAGGAGGTGAACAAATCCATTAAAATGATCAGAGTGGTCAAAAGGTTGTATTCTTCTTACCGTGTGACACACACCATAAACGCAGCATCCAATCTTTGCTCACTTATTTTTAACTTTAATAACGATAAGCTTAATTGTCACAAATAGATTTACATTAACATTGCAATGAAGTTACTGTGAAAAGCCCCTCGTCACCACATTCCGGCGCCTGTTCGGGTACACCGAGGAAAAATTCAGAATGTCCAATTCATCTAACAGCATGTCTTTCGGGACTTATGGGAGGAAACCGGAGCACCCGGCGGAAACCCACGCAGGGAGAACGTGCAGACTGTAGCCACCTAAAATGGCTGATTCCCGATTAATTTGGCCAAAACCCGATATAAAATGGCTAACCGAAAAGGCTGATGGGAAAAGCAGCCAACAGGACGCAAACGAACAGCTGAAGACAGAATAGCGTATTCGGCTCTGGGGAAGTCGGCCCAGATCGATACCAGCGACCATTAGCAGCACATCAACCCAGACATCTGCAGTTTAATCGGCTATCCCCGGGAACAATTGCAACATATTAGCAAGTGAATGCCGGGCCAGACCTCTCGGCGCCTGGAGTGGCCGAAACAAAGACAGGTGAACGACCACCCCCCCCGATCGAGGAATCGCCCCATTATTGGAGCATATCGAACCCAGTGATTGGGAACAAGTCCAATCACTTGGACTCAGGGTCAAGGGCCGCCCCGAGAGGCGGGAAGCCCCTGGGCCCTATAAATTGAGGGGCCAAGTTCAGATCGATCTCTCTCTCCCTTCTTATCCTGCTCGCAACCTTCGCAAGAACATCGACCAGAAACTGTAAGTTTGACTCCAGCGATCGCTACCCGATAGAGACTCCTAGCCATCGACCCGTATCAGCCTTTTGAATCCCGCAGGCCAGACCCAATTCGATAAACCATTCGTTTCCCTGACCTGGTGGGCCATCCCCAAAAGTTCAGTATTGGCCAGTAGTGGTAGGTAGTGATATAGAAAGTAGGATTATTGTGTAAGTATTATTGCTGTACATAATAAATGACCGTTGATGTCAATCTTACTAAGCGGTGTGCTGACTTATTAATCATAACTCGAGCTTGAACCACGTGGCGGTATCAGAAAGATACCTGGCGACTCGTGAGCAAAGGTGACATAATCAGAGCTAATAAAACTAAGGCTAATAAGAGCAACAAGACTCCGTACAGAAAGTGACCCAAGCTGGGAATCAAACCTGGGACCCTGGCGCTTTGAAGCAGCAATGCTAACCACTATGCTATCGTGTCGCCTAGTATTGCTACCCTCAATTTTTTCAACTTATGCCAATGTCAGCATTTCTGGAACACTGAATGCGGATTGAGATCAATGGACTCAGCAAAAGCTATGGGCCTTGGTAACATTCTGGTTGAGCTTTGAAGATATCTTCACCCAAGTTAATCTCTCCCCAAGTTTTTCCAGAGCACCTTATGACGCTGGCATACACCCAGTATGTACAAGAGATTGTCCACATGTTGCCTATCCACAAAAAAACAGAAAATTCTACCCCGGCCCTATCAAATTACTCCCAACCATCAGTAATGTAATTAAAGAAAAAACGGAGAATGATGGAAACACTCAACAGGTCTGGCAGCATCTGTGAAGAGAGAAACCAAAGTAATGTTTGTGTGACTTTGTCTTCTGGGTAATGAAAGAAATTTTTTAATAAACATTTTATTGAGGTATTATGGTTTTATAACAATAACAGAAGAAAACAGTGTACATACAAATATAAACATAGTGCAAAGGCCGTCTTCCTCCCTCACAGGTCCCACCTTTCTTGCACCCTAATCTAATCTTAACCCTTCCCCCCTTCTGCTGACGGTTAACTTTCCCCAAAGAACGGCTGCCACCTCCAAACGAACCCTAACATTGACCCTCTCAAGGCGAACTTGATTTTTTTCCAGACAGAAAGCTAGCCATGTCCGATAGCCAGGTCTCCAACTTCGGGGGCTTTGAGTCCCCCCAAGCTAATAGTATCGCTCTCCGGGCTACCTGGGAGGCAAAGGCCAGAACGTCTGCCTCTCTCTCCTCCTGGACTCCCTGATCTTCAGACACTCCGAAAATCGCCACCTCTGGACTCGGTGCCACCCTTGCTTTTAACACCTTGGACATGACATCCGCAAACCCCTGCCAGAATCCCAAAGCTTTGGGCATGCCCAGAACATGTAAACATGGTTCGCTGGTCCTCCCGCACACCTTGCGCACCTATCTTCTACCCCGAAGAACCTGCTCATCCGGGCCACTGTCATGTGAGCCCGGTGAACGACCTTAAACTGTATCAGGCTGAGCCTGGTACATGTTGAAGACGCGTTGAGTCTGCTCAATGCATCCGCCCAGAGATCATCCTCTATCTCTCCTCCTAACTCCTCTTCCCATTTGTGTTTCAGCTCTTCAGTCTGCGTTTCCTCTGACCCCTTGTAAATGTCCGAAACCCCCCCTTCTCCCATTCACTTTCTGGAAACTACCCTGTTCTGTATCCCCCTTAGTGGTAAGAGCGGGAAGGTTGAGATCTGCCTGCGCAGGAAATCTCACGCCTAAAAGTACCTAAACTCATTTCCACCCGCTAGTTCGAATTTCTCCTCCAACTCCCTCAGGCTGGGGAAGCTCCTCTCTATAAACAGATCTCCCATCCTCTTGACCCCTGCTCTCTTCCATCTCCTGAACCCTCCATCTAACCAATGAAAGTAATTATTACTACGAACAGGAGACACATGCTCATTCATAAACTGCTCATCAATGTTCAATCTGCTTTCTGCCTAAATCAGTTGGCTCTCGACCTCATCACAGCTTGATACAAATGTGGACACTTGAGATAAATGCCAGAGGATTTGTCAGAGTGGCTGTATGTCACATCAGGGTCGCATATGGCTGACCAAAACTCCAAGGAGGTTTATTTTGGGAAAACCAAGGTGAGTGGAGTTCTAAGAGAAAACATTCACGAGGCTGGAGTAGTACCTGACAAGGGGAGGATGGCTGTGGTTGTAGCACTGTATGTTCTAAATCATCTTTATACTGCTACGTTCCCCATTTCAGTTTCTTCTCATTGGGTTGTTCAGCAGAGGCCCTGGAGCTTTGTACGGAGCTAACACTGGCACCACTTTGTTCTGCTGTGGACTTTCCTGAGCAGCTTCTCCAGCAGATTTCGTTGCGAGACCCTGTCCTGTTTGTGTCTCTGGCCCTCGCTTCCTTCATTACAAAATAGTCCATCTTCAGTTCTTCACAGTCCTGCAGCTACAGAATGGAGGAATTTTGCCTCCATGATGTCGCGGCCAAAGCACGGATGTACAGGACGCGAGACATCAGTGTTACTTGCCGGACACATGACCTTCTCTCTTCCGCCACTTCTGGCGGAAAGACTCCATTGTTTGTATTTAACGGCCGGTCACAGCCGGCATTCTCCTTTTTTTGACTTTGAAACTTTATTGCCAATATCTGAATTTTCCAAGATTATGACTTTTTACTCCTGACAATGAAAGCAATTTCAGTTGAACATGTGCATTAACACACAAACTTTGTTTCAAATCTGTTACCATTTCTTTAGAAATGTAAACCAGTACAGAAAAGAGTGCAATTTTGATTTCAACTTTCAAAAAATGGGCGTGATTTAACTAAAAGGGAACTAAGTTCCTTGTGAGTGCAATTAGTCCCGGATTTCCCAGTGCGCTAGCTGTTTTGCTTTAATATGCAGATTTGCTAAAAATTGATCGTGCCCACAATGGGCGTGATTTATATTGCAATGTCTCATGAGACCACGTTAGATCTAGTGAGGCGTTGCAAGCCGGGTAGATCCCGGGAACGGGGTCTCCTGGCATTTATCGACCACGCTGTGCGGCGAGCTTATTTTTGAGTGCAACGTGGCTGTTTGATTGCACCCTATAACTTTAGACAGGTTGAAGTAACTTGTCAAACACACACAATGTCACAATATTTCTTACTGGTTCCACTGCATAGCACTATCCAAACATCCAAGTCACCTCCTTCTCCATTCTCACAAAAAGCTCTTACTTCCTGGTTTCCAGAGAGTGGTGACACGAAGTGATGACTGTGTAGGTTTCTTCCAGTGCTGACATCTGTCAGTCGTACTGAACTTAATGAACTCAATGCATTCTGTGCTCGTTTCGAGCAGGAAACCAACAAACCGTTGTCAACTGCCCCAGCAGCCTCGGACACACCCACACCTACCGTCACAATCTCTGAATTCAGATCGGCCTTCTTGAAAGTGAACCCTCGGAAAGTAACGGGTCCTGACTGAGTCCCTGGACGTGCACTCAGATCCTGCGCGGGCCAACTGGCGGACATCTTCAACCTGCTGGTTTAGCACAGGGCTAAACAGCTGGCTTTTAAAGCAGACCAAGGCAGGCCAGCAGCACGGTTCAATTCCCATACCAGCCTCCCCGAACAGGTGCCGGAATGCGGTGACTAGGGGCTTTTCACAGTACCTTCATTTGAAGCCTACTTGTGACAATAAGCGATTTTCATTTCATTTCTCCCTACTCCATTCCGAGGTTCCCACCTGCTTCAAGAAGACCACCATTATACCGATGCCAAAGAAGAACCAGGCAACCTGCCTCAATGACTATTGTCCAGTGGCCTTGACGGCTATCGTTATGAAGTGCTTCGAAAGGGCTTCCTGACCTTTAGCTGGTTTAGCACAGGGCTAAAGAGCTGGCTTTTAAAGCAGGCCAAGCAGCGCGGGTTCAATTCCCGTACCAGCCTCCCCGAACAGGCGCCGGAATGTGGCGACGAGGGGCTTTTCACAGTAACTTCATTTGAAGCCTACTTGTGACAATAAGCGATTTTCATTTTTCATAGACCACAATTAATAAGGATAAACAACAACACCTCCTCCATGATAGTCCTCAATACCGGAGCCCCGTAAGGCTGCATACTTAGCCCCCCGACTATACTCCCCGTACTTGCCTGTGTGGCAAAGTTTGGCTCCAACTCCATCTACAAGTTTGCTGATGACATGACTGTAGTGGGTCGGATCCCAAACAACAATGAGTCAAGAGTACAGGAGAGAGATAGAGAACCTAGTGGCATGGTGCAATAGCAAGAATCTCTTCCTCAATGTCAGCAAAACTAAGGAGCTGGTCATTGACTTCAGGAAGTGAAGTATCGTACACACCCCTATCTGCATCAATGGTGCCAAGGTGGAGATGGTTAACAGCATCAAAATCCTAAGTGTGCACATCACCAACAATCTGTCCTGGTCCACCCACGTAAACGCTACGACCAAGAAAGCACAACAGCGCCTATTCTTCCTCGGGAAACTCACATGCCCACGTGTTTTAGCAATTTTTACAGATGCACCATAGAAAGCATCCTATCTGGCTGTATCACAGCCTGGTATGGCAACTGCTCGGCCCGAGACCAGAAGAAAGCACAGAGAGTCGTGAGCACAGCCCAGTCCATTACGCGAACCCGCCTCCCATTCATTGACTCTGTCTACACCTCCCACTGCCTTGGGAAAGCGGGCAGCATAATCAAAGATCCCTCCACACCCGAGTTATTCTCTCTTCCAACCTCTTCCATCGGACAGGAGATACAAAAGTCTGAGAACACATACTAACAGATTCAAAAACAGCTTCTTCCCCGCTGTTACCAGACTCCTGAATTACCGTCTTATGGACTGAACTGATCTCTCCACGCATCTTCTCTCCTGAGCAGCACTACACTGCGTATGCTTCACCCGATGTCTATGTCTGTGTATTTACATTGTGTATTCATGCATGCTCCATGTTTTTTCATATGTGGAACGATCTTTTCAGCCTGTAAGCAGAACAATACTTTTCACTGTACCTCGGTCCATTTGACAAATCCAAATCCATATTGACTGGCATCATTCGATCGGTATTCCTCACTGACAAACATGGCCTGACTTTCCTCTCACTGTGCAGTAGCTATTATTGTCGTCAGATACAACCAACCCAGTCACAGACTGCTGACCACTTTCCAAACCATACTTTACATCGCGGGACTGCAAGTGGACGTTGTGCCGGCCATTGAGCAGCTTGACTACTGAGCCGCAGGTCGCATACTGCTGGCGGGGTACGAGCCAAGCAACGTGCAGAGGGCGAGCATCAGAGTGCCCAAGCCGGGGCCAGCACCGTTAGCATTGTGTTCCTACCTGGCCGCCCTTTAGCCTTGTTCGACCTCTCCCCTCCACCTCCACCAGCCCCCCCCCCCCCTGCCAAATGCACACGGTGAACAGCACACAGCACACAGCCTCGCCCCACCCTGCCCCTCGAACACCGCAGTCAATCGGGGACTACTCATGTCCACCTTTATTTAAAGCCAGTCGTGACCGTTGGACACTTCTTCCTGCAATCGGGAACCCCGCGACCGATCGCTCCACGACCCTCCCGACAAATGCCTGCGGCCCATCCGTGGGGTGCGACCCTAAGTTTGAAAAACCCTGCTCTATCGTAAGGAATGGAGTGGGGTGGTCCACTGAAAATTCCACTGTGTGTTCAGCTTCATTCACAAATCCTGCTATCATGAGACAGTCCAGGCCAGCCCATAGCGGGACCAGCCTTGCCTTGAAGAGGGCCTCAGAATAGTGTTTATGCAGCTCAACCAGCAACTCCAAGGTCAGGGGCTGGTTTCTCCGCTGGCCGGATCCTCCATTTCGCCGGCAGCGCACTCGCGCCCGCGGGTTTCCCGACGGCGTGGGGATGGCAAAGTGGGAAACCCCATTGGCCGGCTGCCGGGACGGAGAATCCCGCTGCCAGCGGGGGCACGCTGGACCAGAAAACGGGTGCATCAGGACGGAGAATCCCGCCCCAGGTGTTCAAATCCCAAAATGTCATGTTGCGAAATTGAATTCAATAAATCTGATAATTTAAGTTCATAACTGGAAAACTGCTGATTAAGATATCTTCACTTAAGAAAAGAAGACTAACATTCATCGGTCAAAACTTGAATTCAGCCTGACACCATGCGCTTGTTCTTGGTGCCCTTGGGGCAACAGGGATGGGCAATTACCTTGCTGGTGTACCCTAAGATTTAATATTGAAAGAAGCTAATCAGAGAGAACCTGGCGTCTCCCCTTGACATTCTGTGGCACAAGTCAAGAAGTTCCTGCCATCAAGATTGACTCTAACCATTGGGATGAACTTGGGTCAGCCATACCAATTCTACTGAGTATAAGGACCGGGCAGAGGCTGGATATTGTGCAATGAGTGGTTCATGTCCTGATCCTTTAAATCCGTCTCACCATCAGATACAAGTCAGATGTATGATGGAATATTCACTACTTTCCTCAATGAGTAAAGCTGCACCAGCCAACCTGGGAGATGGTGGCAAACTTGTGATGAGACTGGATTGGTGATCCAAAGGCTCAGGCTAATGTATTTGGGGGCATGGGTTCAATTCTCACCATGGCAACTGGTAGAATATAAATGTGACAAACAAGGTGCAGGGGTAGGCCATTCAGCCCCTCTGGTCTGTTCCGTCATTTAATAAGACCATGGCTTATTTGACAGTAACTGCAAATCTGCATCCTACCCCCGCCTACTCCCGATAACGTAATACTCCCTTACTTACGAAGAATCTATCCACCTCGGCCTTAAAAATATTCAAATTCTCTGCTTCCACTGAAATGATAATCGCTTATTGTCACAAGTAGGCTTCAAATGAAGTTACTGTGAAAAGCCCCTAGTCACCACATTCCGGCACCTTTTCAGGGAGGCCGGACCGGGAATTGAACCGTGCTGCTGGCCTGCCTTAGTCTGCTTTAAAAGCCAGCTATTTAGCCCTGTGCAAAACCAGCCCCAATACCACTACCTTTTGAGGAAGAGTTCCAAAGGCTCTTCTAAACCTCAGTGGATACAAGCCTGACCTCTCAAACCTTTCCTCTTAAGACAACCCACCCATTCCAGGTATTCATTGGTAAACCTTATTCCCTTGAATAAGGAGACCAATACTGTACACAGTACTCCAGATGTGGTCTCACCAACGCTCTATATAACTGAAGTATAACCTCCCCACTGTTGTATTCTTTTTCCTCGCAATAAATGCTAACATTCTATTTGCTTTCCTAATTATTTGCCTATCTTCCTACTTCCTTTCCCAATTGCTTCAGTTAATAAATCTGAATTAAAAAAAACTAGTCTAAAGAATGATGACCATGACAACTATCATAGATTGTGACAGTTTTTGTTTAACCTTTGGTGCAGCCACAGGACTTGATATTTGTCCCTTTGCGCTGCACTCTGCAGATTAGATGGGATGCATGCCAAAACTGACCAAAGTTACTTCAACACCTTCCTACCCTGCAATCACTATGATCAAGTTGGGCAAGAGCCGCGTGATGTTATGGAATGTTAAGTCAGACTGCATCCATCTATTTCGCTGTTCCGTCATGACTGGGTCAGTATTCTGGAATGGTCCAAATAACACTTGTGGAAAGAAGGATTTCCATTTATGTAATGGCTTTCATGATTGCAGGACATCCAAAGCAAGCTCTTTGAATTGTAGTCACGGTCGCAGGGTAGGAAATCTGGCCACCAATGTGCGCACAGCAAGCTGTCACAAACAACAATGTGACAATGAACAGAAAATCTGTGGTGCTGATAAATATTGGCCATGGTGTTGGGGATACTCCTGCTTTTCTTTGAAGCAGTGCCATGGAATTTATGTTGTCCATCTTCCTGTTCTATTCCTCCCCACCTTTCCTCTGAAGGGCAGACATGTCATCCTACCCAGTCTTCACCATGTTAATGCCCAAACTGAAATTTATGCTGTGGATCTCGTATTTATGATGCGTGCCAGCCAGCTGCCTGCAACCTATTCTCAACTGAATAAAAATTAGTGTCTCCATAAGCGCCTTTAATGTTGAACACTTTCCAGAGTGCTTCATAGCAGTGTAATCAGACAAAAATACATTTGGCGCCAAAGAAGATAGTGGGAGGGATGACTAAAAACATGGTCTAACCTATCTTCCCTCATCATCGTCACTAACTTTGTGCTCACCTCTTTGTGAACTCCCTATTCAAATTCACTCACTCTGCCTTCCATCCTTCACATAAAGCGAAGGCCTACCCATTGCAAGAATTTGTAACTGCAACTCCTTTGCATTTGCAAAACCAAACGCCACCCCCCCCCCCCCCCCCCCCCATGCAAATTGTGTCCCTAGTATCTTGGGGTAGAACTGCTGAGTTAAAAGTGTATCTGCTGGTGTTTGTTTTATTACGTTTAGATGTACAAGTACATTGGTCCAAATTGGGCTTGCATCAAATAATGCCAAAGTTTGAGCCTCTAATTTACTCTGGTAAATACTTTCCTAGTGGTGTGAGAAGACATGACTGAAATAGAGCACTGCATTATAGGTTGCTTACCGTGGAAAATATTTAATGTGGCAATAGGGTGCATAATCCACCTACAGCTTTGTTGCTCGTGGGTTTTGAGGTAATTCCCTCGTGAAATATTTTCCATGTGCAGCAACCTATTTTTTTTTTGATTAGCTGATATACATGTTTGATGCATGTTAGTGAAAAGTATCTCAATCTGTAGTGTCCTTGGCTTGTCCAATTCAAAATAAAACATTTTTGAAAGGCAGAATAACTTCATTTGATTAGCAAAGGGTCCAGAGCAACTATGTACGTTTATCTTTGGATTTTCTTGCATTGCATGTGAGTTTTTATTGCGGATTTTCGCTGCTGTTCCTAACTTTATGATCTGAAAGTTTGCGATTGTCTTTATCACTTCATTTGCAATAACAAAGTGATCCCACATGTTCTCCCAGGTACAAGGTGTTGCTGCTAATCTCTAATGAGGTGAGAGACTTGTTTGCCATGAGATGACACAGATAAAGTTGCTTTTGACAATTTTGGCTTTTAATTGTTCTGTTTTTCTGCGCTCCAGATGTGTATTTATTTTCTAAAATGACCTTTGGACAGGCAAATTGTAGGCTAAATATAGATTTTACATTTTCTGTTTCATCAGTATGCATGCAAGCCTCATCACTGTTAATTTTTGTTTTCAAAGTAAAGAATGGCAGTGAAATCTTTACCAGGCAGCTGCCATAAAGTCACAGATGAATCCTGGTCTCCTGGGTGGGTAGAAATGAAGTGGTCAGCCTTGGTTCAGGGGTAGCACTCTTGCCTCTGAGGCAGGAGGTCATACATTCGAGGCGCACTCCAGGCCTTGGAGGAGATAATCTGGGTTGATGCTCTTGGAGGACTTTCTCAGCGACAGGAAATGTGTCTCGGAGATTTTCCTGCTTTGGACAAGAGGGAAGTAGTTCAACAGTTTCCACAGCATGATTTAGCTCCCCTTTTTTTTCAAGATTGTTGCAGTTTTCACATCCTCGATTCATCGACTTGACTAAAGCCGTGAGGCTCTGTGGATTGTGCTCTGAATAAACCTCTGAAGAAGGAGCAAGAGTAGATCATTCAGTCACTCAAGCATGCCCTGCCATTGAATAAGATGGTGGCCGATCTGATGGTAACTGCAAATCCTCATCCTACCTACCATCAATAACCGTAGAACCATAGAATTCCTATGATGCAGAAGGAGGTCATTTGGCCCATCGAGTCTGCACCAACCCCCTCTCTGAAAGAGCACCCTACCTAAGCCCACTCTTCCGCCCTATCCCATATAACCTGCACATCCCTGGACACTGAGGGGCAATTTAGCATGACCAGTCCTCCTAACCTGCACATCTTTGGACTGTGGGAGGAAACCTGAGCATCCGGAGTAAACCCGCGCAGACAAGGGGAGAACGTGCAAACTCCACGCAGGCAGTCACCTAAGGCCGGAATTGAACCCGGGTTATTGGTGCTCTGAGGCAGCAGTGCTAACCACTGTGCCACCGTGTCACCCCATTCACCACCTCTTCGTTAACCAAGAATATCCACCTCTGCCTGAAAAATATTCAAGGACTCTGCTTCCTCCACCTTTTCAGGAAAGCAGTTTCAAAGACTCATGATGCTCTGAGTGGAAACAATTTACCTCATCTCTGTTTTAAATGGACCACTAGTTCTAGATTCTCCCACTAGAAAAATCGTCCTCTGCACATCCACCCTGTCAAACCCCTCAGGATCTTATACGTTTCAATCAAGTCATCTCATACTCTTCTAAACTCCAGGGGATCTAAGCCCAACCTGTCCAACCAGTCCTCTTTAGATAACCCACCCATTCTAGGCATTAGTCTGGTGATTCTTCTCTTATCTGATTCCAACGCATTTAGAGCCTTCCTAAATAAAGATTTTTATGTCCAAGAAACTTCATCGCATTCTTGTAATTGCTTGATGGTGAATTGACTACAACTGTCTTGAGTGGAAGATTTGAAACAGATGTCTTCAAATTCAGACCAAGTCCAGCAAGGCAGTATGTAATAGCCCCCATAATTAGCCCCCATAATATTTACCATCTACCTCTCAGTGACTATTCGCCTCGTGAAAGATCAACTGCTCTGCTACCAGTATTAAATATCATCCAGATGGAAAACTCTTTATCCTCCATCACCATCATTCCAAAACTAAATTGAACACCATAGATCTACATTAAATCAAGTGACTGTGGTGTCCTTGTCCACTCTGCACCAGATTTGCAACTTGCCCTCGATCTCTTCAATTCTGCACAAAAGGGGCTTTGTTTATTCTTGAATGTTGCCAAAACAAAACTCTTATCAACCCAGGTCTGGTCAGCCAACAATTCCACCTCCCATATATATTGAAGGAGAACCTCTGGAATATGTTAAGCACTTCCCATAACTTGCCATCCACCTCTCGCAAAGGTTCATCATTGATGAGGAGATCCAACACATTCTGGCGGGAAAGTGGAGCTGAGTCCACAAAAGATCAGCCATGATCTCATTGAATGGCAGAGCAGGCTTGAAATGCCAGATGGCCTACTCCTGCTCCTAGTTCTTATGACACCAGAGCAACTGCGCCAGGTCATCCTTTGACAAGCTATGCTTGTTTAAACAACAAAGACCCTTGCAAGTCAACAAAAGTCTTTAGCATACAGAGCGGTTGTCCTCACCACACCTCTGTATTACAGGAAGATCTGGAATGTGTATCAGTGGCACATAAGAGTGCCAGAGAAATTCCATTGACAATGCTTACACCGCATCCTCTGCTGTCAAGCGGCACTTACTCAGCAATACTCTGCTCACGAAAGCTCAGTTTGAGCTCTGCCAGGTTCATGCCACTCCTGACCTCATTACCTTGGTTGAAACATGGACAAAAGAGCTGAATGCCAGAGGTGAGGTGAGGGTGACTGCCCTTTACATCAAGGCACCATTTGGCCGAGTGTGGCATCAAAACTCCGAAACGGAAAAACTGGAGTCAGTGGAATCGAGGGGGAAACACTCCGCTGGGTGCAGTCATACCTAACTCAAAGGAACATTGTTGTGGTGGTTGGAGGTCAATCATCTCAGCTCCAGAACATCACTGCAGGAGTTCCTCAGGGTAGTGTCCTAGACCCAACCATCTTCAGCTACTTCATCAGTGACCTCCCTTCCATCATAAGGTCAGCAGTGGGAAAGTTTACTAATGATTAGGGTTAGGGTTAGTCAACTGAACGGGACTAGCCATATTAATGCTGTGGCTACCAGGGCAGGTCAAAGGCTAGGAATCTTACAGCAAGTATCCTGAACCCCCCCCCCGCAAAGCCTTTCCACCATCTACAAGGCACAAATCAGGAGTGTGATGGAATATTCTCCACTTGCCTGGATGAGTGCAGCTCCAACAACACTTAAGAAACTCAACTCCATCCAGGACAAAGCAGCCCGCTTGATTGCTCCTCCTTCCACAAACATTCACTCCCTCCACCATTATGAACAGTGGCACCCATGTGTACTAACTACAAGATGCATTGCAGTAACTCACCAAGGCTCTTTCAGCAGCACCTTCCGAACCCACTGTACCATTGAGAAGGACAAAGGCAACAGATACCTGGGAACAACATCACCTGGAGGGTCCGCTCCAAGTCACTCACCATCCCGACCTGGAAATATATCGCTATTCCTTCACTGTCGCTGGGTCCAAATCTAGGAACTCCCTCCCTAACAGCACAGTGTTATACAGTAGATGTACCTACACCTCAGGATCTGCAGCAGTTCAAGAAGGCAACTCACCACCACCTTTTCAAGGGCAATTAGGGAATGGGCAGTACATGCTGATCTAGCCAGCAATGCCCACATCCCGCAAATACATTTTTAAGAAATTTGATGGGAGGACTGTCGAACAACAAACGCTAGTGTCCTTCTTGAAGCCAGGTACACAGGCATTTGGCAAAATTCCCACAAAATTAATTTCAACGGAGTGGATGCTGTGGTGGATGGCTGAAAACTATTGCCCTCACCAAGTTCTGTTTTCTCAACTGTCAAACAGCCAACATTCCAGGGAAGGACGAATAAAATGTTTCAAAGACACTCCGAAGCTTTCCTTGAAGTGCAGCAGCATTGATGTTAACTGGAAGGAGCTGGCTGCCAGACAACCTGCCAGCAAGTGAGTCGATAGGGTATATGGGATAGACAGGAAAGCAGAGATGAGGCCATTTTCCGATGAGCCATGATCTTATCAAATGATGGAGCAGGCCAAGGGCTGAATGGCCAACTCCTGCTTCTAATTCATATGTTTGTATGCAAGTTGCATCACACGTTTTTGACTTCCAGCACCTTAAAGATGAGGCAGTGTAGTGGCAGAGAAGGAAAGAAATTGAAGTAAATGCTGCTCCACATACCCAAAGCTCTGCTGGTTGAGAATTGGCCTGTTCAGTCACATGAAGACTCGTGGCAGCAAGTCGAGACCCTGAGTAGACATCAAACCTTGAATTGAGGGACAGCTGACAATGAGACTAACACAGCAGTACTGAAGGAGCACAGCAACACTAGAGCAGACAACTTAACTCATCCTTCGGGTAGATGTGAAAGATGCCATGGTACTACACTGCAAAGACACGGATTCTGTGTCCTGGCCAACATTTATTGCCCAACCAATGAGACAAAAGCTGATGGCACTGGTTATTTTTCTCATCGAGACTTGAGACTTTCCCCCAAGTGAAAATTTAGCTGTCATGTTTTCCTACGTTACCGCAGTGGTTGCACTTCAAAGATACTTTTATTGGTTATGAAGTGCTTTGGAGTGTTTTTCGGTCAAGAAAAGTGCAGTATAAATACAAATTCATTCCACCTTGTCGATCATAGCCACCTGAAGTACATTAGAGTCCCAGAAAAGTAGGGCCAGAAGACGTGGGTCTGAATGAAAGAAAAGCCAATCGAAAGGGAATGTTGGCATGAATGTGGCTACCGCATGTTAACATGGGCGAATCTGAAATGAAAGGGAAAGGAATGAGAAGTTGGCATGAATTTCTTCAATGCATAGGTCAACCAATAGTAGGAACAATCAGCTTGGTAGGGTGTGGAGATGAAAACATGGTTGTTCAGTGTACAATAGGCAAAATACTGTTGATGTTCGCAATCTCTTCAAGCATTCTAACATACTGCAGATGCTTGAAATCTGTATTCAATATGCAATTGGCTGTAATAAAAGTGCCAGAGAAATAATCTTACCAGGCTAGTAGCCTATTTTTATTGACTTTTTGTATGTTATATTTATGCCACATGTTAATAGTTTTCTGTATTGCTCCTCACATCGTGAGGAAATTAACTTGTTCCCACTTGGGTGAAAGCAGCTTCAGCAGAGCTCCTCTGGCTAAAAATCTTCTCAAGAAAGAGCTTTCATTGGAAACCTGTTGAGTCTGTTTAGAAACAGGCAAAGTCAAGTCTAGCCCATCAATTAACCTGCAGTATTGTCATCCTTTACATTTATATCAGTACATACACACGGTGTTGATAGCTGAACTCATCGGGCTTCAATGTTTGGTTAAGCTTTATTCTTTTCATGAAGACACAGCATGTTGTAACGTGCAACCATTGGATTACAATGAATTCCGGTTCTTCTTGAGACACTGGCACAGAAATTTGCTTGGGCCTCGCTTTGTGCTGGGATGGATGTCATCAGTGGTGTTCATTCCCTTGGTTGGTCGTACCATTCTACATAGAGCGAGCAACCTTCCATCTGGAAGATCAGCAGTCCTGAGCTAACATGGACAATTTTTCATCAGACCCTGGCTTGAATATTGTTCTAAAGATTCGTTGTGCTAAACTCCCATGATTTAATGCTGGAAAGAAGCATCATTTGCACTAGAAGTCCATATCTAAAATACCAGGATGAAGCTTCCTGAAATACATCTGCTGCTGTAGAACTGTTTTCCCAGTTCCCTTGTTTCTCACGAAGAAGCCTCCAAAATAAATAAGCAGTATTAAATGCTCCAATTAAGAGATCACCCATTGGAAATGTCCCACACCTGCCCATTGCGTGTAGAATTCAAACACAGTACAGGTTGAACACGCCTTATTGGAAATTCAAAAAGCTCTGAAATCCACACTTTTTTTCTTCGAGCGCCGAAATCTTGTTTCTAGGGGGAAAAAAAATAACATGGTGTTCACCCGGGATCTGCTAGCAATGCGATGTTTCACAAACTATGCCTATACAGGTATTCCGAAATTCAAACAATTCCGGAATCCGAGACACTCTCGGCCCCAAGCATTTCGAATAAGGGATGCTCAAACCTGTATCAAGTAAAAGTGTTATAGATTTGGGAAATGTGTGATTTATCTGTTGGAAACAAAAACACCACAAGAACAATTTCTCCAAAATTTTCTGGCTCTTAGCCGCCACCGAGATTTCTACCCTCGCCACATCGGCCTCTACTTGTAGCTTGTTTTTATTTGAACAAATGAAACAGTATCTGTGACTTCAGTTAGAGGAAAACCGGTTGATATAGTTGTATCAACAGTCTGTGCGTACATTTGTCCAGCTGTCATGCAGAAATGTAGGTTGAACGCATTCTCCTGTCAATGATGAAATATTCACAATTAATCTTTGCTGTCAGGTTTGATTTTAATTTTCCTCAGAATTTCATCGCTCTCTTCCCTTTCCCCCTTACTAATTCCTCAACACATTTATCCAGTGAGCGGTTGAACCGTTCACACAAGGAATGCAATGGGATCAATCCTTTGTCAGAGCTTTGTTAACTAATCTCTGGCAATAGCTATACTGCGATTTGCCTCAGAGCCGCTGAGTTGCATGCCTCTGGTGCTATTCTGTGACCTCGTCCCCCCCTGCTGGGGGCGCATATGTGTCTGCTGTGTATCACCAATGAAGGGTCACCACTTGGGTGAGATCTGCAGGGGGTGTAGAGGCATCCCGTGTGCATGTTGCTCTTCCCCAACAAGTGCTAAATGCCTGCAGGGGTGGATGAGTGAAAGCACTGGAGAAGGAAACAAAATACCTGCCAGATGAGAAGTCTTGAACTTTCATTGGATAGTGTGCATGCAAATTTCATGTAATAGTCGTGCTAATTGCAACACATGTATTTATTTACTTAAATTATATCTGAAGGGTGTGCACTCCAAACAGAAAACCCCCCAATTAGCTAAGAACATTTAGTTTCCACTTGGGTGCTGTGTGGGTGGTGTGACAAACAAAAGCTGAGGCAACCTTTGATGTAGACTATCAGCTTTAGCACCTTCCATCTGTTCTTGGGGAACTTTTTTTTTCTTCCATTAACAACTTATTTCCTCCCCAATTCTACGTTTTCCTAACTCTATCTGGTGATGCCCAAAAGTCTCTGCAAACTGACCTTTTAATCTGGTGCATTTTTAAAAGAAACACTGTTTTATACATTCTAAACGTTTTTCAGAAAGCTTCACTCCCATAGATCGCGCATATTGGGTTATCACATTTTGACAAAACAGGAATAGGTTTCAGGCACAGGAATTCTGTTTGTTTTTTTTCCTCTCTTTTATTGCCTGCGTTTTTTAAAAACATGTTTTTTTTAAAAATGGGTGGCACAGTAGCACAGTGGTTAGCACTATTGCTACACGGTATCAGGGGCCCATGTTCGATTCCCGGCTTGGATCACTGTCTGTGCGGAGTCTGCATGTTCTCCCTGTGTCTGTGTGGGTTTCCTCCTGATGCTCCAGTTCCTCCCACAAGTCCCAAAGACGTGCTGTTGGGTGAATTGGACATTCTGAATTCTCCCTCTGTGTACCCGAACAGGCGCCGGAATGTGACGACTAGGGACTTTTCACAGTAACTTCATTGCAGTGTCAATGTAAGCCTACTTGTGACAATAAAGATTATTATTATTTTATTTTGAGAACTCGATGCGAACAACTGTTCGAGTTATTTATGTAGCATTTGCTACAAAAAGGAGGAAAGCAAGTTTCCTTGTTGCTATTGAAGTGTCTAAACTGGTCTTTGTGCACCACAGGGCAAAGAAAGTAAAGATTTGAGCACTTCTCTTTTGCTCAAGCACCGTTTGAAATGTTGATATCAAGTCTTAAGATGACCTTGCAGAAAAATTAACCTGAACTGAACAAATCAAATTCTATTTTAATTGCATGGGATCTTTTTAACCAGGTTTAGGAAATTTCATTTTATGATTCTATCCATTCATCTATGAAAGCTTACCTTTAGGTGCACGGTGGTCCTGGAAAGTATCTGGCTTCTTTATTTCATAGAAGGGACCATATCGGTCATCTTGCCATGAATAGGTGAGGACCACTGGCATGTGTGCAGAAATAAAACACATTGTGTGCCTGGAGTGCTTTATTTATACTGGATCTTACTGAGCTGGCTTTTATTTATAGGAAGTTTTAGGCCTGAAACTGTTTATCTCAAAGCCCAGAAATGGCACACTATACCAAGAGGGGCAGTGAAGTCAATTAAGTTGTCCTCTCCTGGAACTGATCTGCGACTACCTCTTTTTAGCACTTGACCTGGAGTAGACTAACAGTATTGCAAGGTCTTGGGATTGGGGATTCCCACCTTGAATCGCACTATTCTGTGGCACTTCTAGGCCATGTGTTTTTACTACTTTACCTGCTTGTTTTATAAATGAGTGTTACTTTATGATTGGGTGTGAAGCTGTGAATTTATGCAGTCAACAGTTTGGAGTTGGTGCTCAAGCGCCATATCTCCAATCGGTGGAATTACCATTCACTGAGATTTAATTGTGTCCGTTCGGTGTTCAGAAGAGTGGAAGAAATTTATCCACTCATTGGATGGGCTTGAACTTAGAATGGACTCAAACTAGCATTTAGAACATAGAACATAGAAAAATACAGCCCAGAACAGGCCCTTCGGCCCACGATGTTGTGCCGAACCTTTGTCCTAGATTAATCATAGAATTTACAGTGCCGAAGGAGTCCATTCGGCCCATTGAGTCTGCACTGGCTCTTGGAAAGAGCACCCTACCCAAGGTCAACACCTCCACCCAACACTAAGGGCAATTTTGGACACTAAGGGCAATTTATCATGGCCAATCCACCTAACCTGCACATCTTTGGACTGTGGGAGGAAATTGGAGCACCCGGAGGAAACCCACGCACACACGGGTGGCGATGTGCAGACTCCGCACAGACAGTGACCCAAGCCGGAGTCGAACTTGAGACCCTGGAGCTGTGAAGCAATTGTGCTATCCACAATGCTACCGTGCTGCCCTTAAGAACAAATTAATCTACACTATATCATTCTACCGTAATCCGTGTACCTATCCAATAGCTGCTTAAAGGTCCCTAATGTTTCCGACTCCACTACTTCCACAGGCAGTGCATTCCATGCCCCCACTACTCTCTGGGTAAAGAACCTACCTCCGACATCCTCCCCTATATCTTCCACCATTCACCTTAAATTTATGTCCCCTTGTAATGGTTTGTTCCACCCGGGGGAAAAGTCTCTGACTGTCTACTCTATCTATTCCCCTGATCATCTTATAAACCTCTATCAAGTCGCCCCTCATCCTTCTCCGTTCTAATGAGAAAAGGCCTAGCACCCTCAACCTTTCCTCGTAAGACCTACTCTCCATTCCAGGCAACATCCTGGTAAATCTTCTTTGCACCTTTTCCAAAGCTTCCACATCCTTCCTAAGGATGAGGCGACCAGAACTGTACACAGTACTCCAAATGTGGCCTTACCAAAGTTTTGTACAGCTGCATCATCACCTCACGGCTCTTAAATTCAATCCCTCTGTTAATGAATGCGAGCACACCATAGGCCTTCCTCACAGCTCTATCCACTTGAGTGGCAACTTTCAAAGATATATGAACATAGACCCCAAGATCTCTCTGCTCCTCCACATTGCCAAGAACTCTAGCGTTAACCCTGTATTCCACATTCATATTTGTCCTTCCAAAATGGACAACCTCACACTTTTCAGGGTTAAACTCCATCTGCCACTTCTCAGCCCAGCTCTGCATCCTATCTATGTCTCTTTGCAGCCGACAACAGCCCTCCTCACTATCCACAACTCCATCAATCTTCGTATCGTCTGCGAATTTACTAACCCACCCTTCAACTCCCTCATCCAAGTCATTAATGAAAATCGCAAACAGCAGAGGACCCAGAACTGATCCCTGCAGTACGCCACTGGTAACTGGGATCCAGGCTGAATATTTGCCATCCACCACCACTCTCTGACTTCTATCAGTTAGCCAGTTCGTTATCCAACTGGCCAAATTTCCCACTATCCCATGCCTCCTTACTTATTTGTTGTTTGTCTTGTGACCAATGGCTCGGGATGGTGAAGAGTTAGATGGGGTAGCACTGCACACGGGACAATGCACAGTGATCCACATCACCCTGAAAGAGTGAAACTGAGGCTGTTCTTTGTGGCACGTTTGGCAGTCCAGTGCCTGGGCTATGCAAGTTGGCAGTACTCCATATAAATGGTTGATGCGGACTTCCGGTTGCGGCTGTGCCTAGGTAGGTCGCACGTTCGGCGGCTCCCGCCGGGAACGGACGTTTGGGCTCTCTAGAGGGGCCCCAACGGCAATTGTTCGACGGCTTTCAGTGTGGGAAGGTGACAGCAGGGTCCCCCCCCCCGGCATTATATGGATTGGACCAGGAGTGGAGCGGTGAAAAAAGTGATCTTAGAGCAGTGAAAAGTGAGAGGGAGAAAAAACAAGATGGCGGCGGGTGGAGACCAAGCAGCATGGGCGCAGTAGTCGCAGGAGCAGCAGGGGTTTTTTAAACGCTGCTTTGAGGAGCTGAAAACCGAAATGCTGGCGCCAATGAAGGTGGCGATTGAGAAGCTAGTGGAGACCCAGAAGGCCCAAGGGGCGGCGATCCGGGAGGTGCGGCAAAAAGCCTCGGAGAACGAGGACGAGATCTTGGGCCTGGCGGTGAAGGTGGAGGCGCACGAGACGCTGCACAAGAGGTGGGCGGAAAGATTTGAGGACCTGGAGAATAGGTCGAGGAGGAAGAATCTTCGGATTCTGGGTCTCGCGGAAGGAGTGGAGGGGCCCGATGCTGGGGCATATGTGGGCACGATGCTCAATTTGCTGATGGGCGCGGGAGCCTTCCCGAGGCCTCTGGAGCTAGATGGGGCTCACTGGGTCCTAGCAAGGAGACCCAAGGCCAACGAGCCGCCAAGGGCTGTAGTGGTGAGGTTTCACCGCTTTATGGACAGAGAGTGTGTCCTGAGATGGGCCAAGAAAGAGCGGAGCAGCAGGCGGGAGAACACGGAGATCCGAATCTACCAGGACTGGAGTGCAGAGGTGGCTAAGAAGAGAGCGGTTTTAATCGGGCTAAGGCGGTGCTCCATCGAAAGGGGGTGAAGTTCTGTATGCTGCAGCCAGCGCGATTGTGGGTCACGTTCCAGGATCGGCACCACTATTTCGAAACGCCTGATGAGGCATGGAGTTTTATACGAACTGAAAAGTTGGACTCAAATTGAGGGTTTGTTGTGGGGGGGTGTTTACTGTGTATGTAGTGTTTATTACGTTTGGGGAATGTTCCTCTGGTTCGGGTGCTGGATGGGGATGGGTGAAGGGATTGGATGGGGAGACTGTGGGAGAGTGTGGGCGTCAGTGTTGGAGGGGCAGACCCCCACGAAGGAAGAGGGGGAGTGGAGGCCCGGGGATGGGGAATTGGGGTAAAGCCGCAAAAGGAGCTGCGCCAGAGGGGGCGGGGCCGGCTCACGAAAGCGTGGGCTTTTTCCCGCGCTAGGGAAGGATGGGGGTGGGAGCCGGGGGGGGATGGGCGGTGCTGGAGAGGAGCGCACACCGACTGCCAAGGGGAGGGGAGATTCTCACACTGGGGAGGGGGTCGATGGAACGGCGGGTTTTGTAAGGGCCACGAAGAATCCAGCACGAGTTTTAAGGATACAAAGTAATAACATTTATTTACTATAACATATATACAAAACAGTAGCAGTAACTTCCCTTGCTACATACTCCTTCCTCCTGGTTCCTGAACTGGCCAGCTTATTTATACTAGGAGTTTACTAATGGTTTCTCCGCCCCCCTCATTGGGGAAGCTCATACTCCCACAGGATTGTGGGATAGTCATTAGTCCCCAGCCAATGGTAAGTAGGCAGGTTATAACAGCGGGAGAGGCCGGGGTCAGCAGGAGTCAGCTGACTTACGGGAGTGTTATGGGGGGAGCAAAAGAGCTAGATGTGGATCTAGCGGGAGGAGGGGGGAGAGAGGGGGTTGCTGCTGCATTGGCCAAAGGGGAGCTGGAAGTAGGAGAGGTGGTCGGGGCGGGGTCCGCTGTCTGGGGGGCGCGGGCACGTGGCTGGACTAGAAAAGGAGATGGCTAGTCGGGGGGGGGGGGTGTAAGCAGCCCCCCAATCCGGCTGATGACTTGGAATGTGAGGGGCTTGAACGGGCCGGTCAAGAGGGCCCGGGTGTTCGCGCACTTAAAGGGTTGAAGGCAGATGTGGTTATGCTCCAGGAGACACATTTGAAGGTGGCAGATCAGGTTAGGCTGAGAAAGGGATGGGTAGGGTAGGTTTTCCATTCAGGGTTGGATGCAAAGAACAGAGGGGTTGCAATACTGGTGGGGAAGCGGGTGTCGTTTGAGGCAATGAATATTATAGTAGATAATGGAGGTCGATATGTGATGGTGAGCGGTAGGTTGCAGGGGGTGCGGGTGGTACTGGTAAATGTATATGCCCCGAACTGGGATGACGCCGGATTTATGAAACGCATACTGGGTCGGATTCCGGACCTGGAGGTAGGAAGCTTGATAATGGGGGGGGGATTTCAACACGGTGCTCGACCCAGCACTGGATCGCTCTAGGTCCAGGTCGGGTAAGAGGCTGGCTGCGGCCATGGTGCTTAGGGGGTTTATGGACCAGATGGGGGGAGTGGTTTGTCAGGCCCCAGGCCAGGGAATTTTCATTCTTTTCCCACGTCCATAGAGCCTACTCCCAGATAGATTTTATAATTTTGAGTAGGGCGCTAATCCCGAAAGTGGAGGGAACGGAGTATTCGGCCATAGCCATCTCAGACCACGCCCCGCACTGGGTGGTGCTGGAGTTAGGAGAGGAGAGGGACCAGTGCCCGCTGTGGCGTCTAGATGTGGGATTATTGGCGGATGAGGAGGGGTGCGGGTGTGCATTGAAAGATATTTGGAGGCCAATGACATTGGGGAGGTGCAGGTGGGGGTAGTCTGGGAGGCGCTGAAGGCGGTGGTCAGGGGAGAGTTAATCTCCATCAAGGCCCACGGGGAGAAGAGAGAGAGCAGGGAGAGGGAGAGGTTGGTGGGGGAGATCTTAAGGGTGGACAGGAGATTATGTAGAGGCCCCCGAGGAGGGACTACTCGGGGAGCGGCGGAACCTCCAGACGGAGTTCAACCTGTTGACCACAAGGAAAGCAGAGGCACAGTGGAGGAAAGCGCAGGGGGCGACGTATGAGTATGGGGAGAAGGCGAGTCGGATGCTGACACACCAGCTTCGTAAGAGGGAGGCAGCGAGAGAGATAGGTGGAGTTAAGGATAGCGGGGGGAATACGGTGCGGAGTGTGGTGAGAATAAATGAAGTATTTAGGGACTTTTATGGGGATCTGTACAGATCTGAGCCCCCAGCGGGGGAAGAGGGGATGCGACGATTTTTGGATCAGCTGAGGTTCCCGAGGGTGGAGGAGCAGGAGGTGGCTGGTTTAGGATCAATTGGGTTGGAGGAGCTGGTTAAAAGATTGGGGAGCATGCAGGCGCGGAAGGCCCCGGGGCCAGATGGGTTCCCGGTCGAGTTTTACAGGAAATACGTGGACCTGCTAGGCCCGTTGCTAGTGAGGACTTTCAATAAGGCAAGGGAGGGGGGGCAGCTTGCCCCCGACAATGTCTCTCTGATCCTGAAGTGGGACAAGGACCCACTGCAATGTGGGTCATATAGACTGATCTCGCTCCTCAATGTGGACGCTAAGTTGCTGGCAAAAGTGCTGGCTACGAGAATTGAGGACAGTGCCCCGGGGGTGATTCATGAGGACCAGACGGGATTTGTAAAGGGCAGGCAGCTAAACACTAATGTGCGGAGGTTCCTCAGCGTGATTATGATGCCCTCGGTGGAGGGAGAAGCGGAGGTAGTGGCGGCTATGGACGCGGAGAAGGCCTTCGACCGGGTGGAGTGGGAGTATCTTTGGGAGGTGCTGCGGAGGTTTGGGTTCGGGGAGGGGTTCATCAGCTGGGTCAGGTTGCTATATAGAGCCCCGGTGGCGAGTGTGGCTACGAATCGGCGGAGGTCCGAGTGCTTTCGGCTGTACCAAGGGACGAGGCAGGGGTGCCCCCTGTCCCCCTTCTTGTTTGCATTGGCAATTGAGTCTCTGGCCATGGCACTAAGGGAGTCCAGGAAATGGAGGGGACTTGTCCGAGGGGGTGTCGCTGTACGCGGACGACCTGTTGCTGTATGTGGCAGATCCAGTAGAGGGGATGGCGGAGGTCATGCGCATCTTAAGGGAGTTTGGGGACTTCTCGCGGTATAAGCTTAATGTAGGGAAAAGTGAGCTCTTTGTGGTGCATCCAGGGGACCAGGGAAGGGGGATAGACGACCTGCCGTTGAAGAGGGCGGAAAGGAGCTTTCGGTACTTGGGGATCCAGGTGGCTGGGAGTTGGGAGGCCCTGCACAAACTCAATTTGACGTGGTTGGTGGAGTAGATGGAGGAGGATTTCAAAAGATGGGATGTGCTGCCACTCTCGCTAGCGGGCAGGGTGCAGTTGGTTAAAATACTGGTCCTCCCGAGGTTTCTCTTTGTGTTCCAGTGCCTTCCCATTATGATTCCCAAGGCCTTTTTCAAACGGGTAGGTAGGAGTATCATGGGTTTCGTGTGGGCAAATAAGACCCCGAGGGTAAGGAGGGGGTTTCTGGAGCGTAGCAGGGACAGGGAGGGCTGGCGCTGCCGAATTTGTGCAACTATTATTGGGCAGCCAATGTGGCGATGATCCGAAAGTGGGTAATGGAGGGAGAGGAGGCGACGTGGAAGAGGTTAGAGATGGCGTCCTGTGTGGGCACGAGCCTGAGGGCGATGGCGACGGCACCGCTGCCGCTCTCGCCGACAAGGTACACCATGCGTCCGGTGGTGGCGGCAATGTTGAAGATCTGGGGGCAGTGGAGACGGCACAGGGGTGAGGTGGGAGCCTCGGTTTGGTCCCCGATTCGGGAGAACCATCGGTTCGTCCCGGGAAGCATGGATGGGGGATTTCGGCGCTGGCATCGGGCAGGAATTAGAAGAATGGGGGACCTGTTTATAGATGGGACGTTTACGAGCCTGGGGGCGCTGGAGGAGATGTTTGGGTTACCCCCGGGAAATGCTTTCAGGTATATGCAAGTGAGGGCGTTTGTGAGGCGGCGGGTGAGGGAATTCCCGCTGCTACCGGCACAGGGGACTCAGGACAGGGTGATTTCGGGTGCATGGGTTGGAGAAGGCAGGGTTTCGGCGATCTACCAGGAGCTGAAAGAAGAGGAGGAGGCCTCAGTAGAGGAGTTAAAGGGCGAGTGGGAGGAGGAGCTTGGGGAGGAGATAGATGAGGGTCTGTGGGCTGATGCCCTGAGTAGGGTTAATTCTTCCTCCTCTTGCGCCCGGCTCAGCCTAATACAATTCAAGGTTATTCACAGAGCGCATATGACAGGGGCGAGGTTGAATAGGTTCTTTGGGGTGGAGGATAGATGTGGGAGGTGCTCGGGAAGCCCGGCGAATCACATCCACATGTTCTGGTCGTGCCCGGCACTGGATGGGTTTTGGAGGGGTTTCGCGAGGACTATGTCCAAGGTGGTGAAAGTCCAGGTCAAGTCGAGTTGGGGGTTGGCACTATTTGGGGTAACGGACGAGCCGGGAGTGCAGGAGGAGAAAGAGGCTGGTATCCTGGCCTTTGCGTCCCTGGTAGCCCGGCGGAGGATCTTGCTATTATGGAAGGACACGAGTCCCCCCAGTGTGGAAGCCTGGATAAATGACATGGCAGGGTTCATTAAGCTGGAGAGGATAAAGTTTGCCTTACGAGGGTCTGTGCAGGGGTTCTTAAGGCGGTGGCAACCGTTCCTAGACTATCTCGCGGAGCGTTAGGAGGAGGTCAGCAGCAGCAGCAACCCAAGGGTGGGGGGTAAGGAGGGGGGGTCTCTTTCGGGGGGGGAATTCTGGTGGGTGGGGGGGAGGCTTCCCTACGGGTACCTTTGAATGTCATATGGGGGGGTTACTGTATACGGGGAAACCCAATGTAAAAGTTTTGTATAATTTTTGACTGTTGTGTTTGTGTTTCTTTCTTTTTGTTATGGGGGGGGGGGGTTTAAATTTTGTTGGAAAATTTGAATAAACACATTGTAAAAAAAGTAAATAATAAATGGTTAATGCCAAGCTCTTGTCAATGGGACGTGGTCACTCAACTCCAAATAACTGCCGATTAAAGTGCTGATGGGTCAGGCAATGCTTGCTGGAGAAGCAGTGTCTTCAATTAGTCAAACACCAGCCGGACCTTTGCACACCCTCGGCTTTCAGGGAAGGAGATTTGCCATCCTTACCTGACCTCGCCTGCAGTGACTTCAGATCCAGAGCAATACGGTTGACTCTTAAATACCCTTTTTAGGAAAAGGCCTAGCAAGGCACTCGGACCCATCAGGAATTTAATCTGCAGTTATTTGAAGTTGAGTGCCCACGTCTCATTGACCAGAGAGGTTGACATCAATCATTTATTTGGAGTTCTTCCAATTTGCATAGCCCAGGTACTGGCTGTGTGGGGCACCCAGCTCAGACTCTCTTTAAGAAGCTCTAAAGGGCAGCATTTTGCACTTGGTCCATTCGACACAATAAAAATCCAACAATATAGCTCATCATTAAAATATCATTAGTTCATCATTGGACCAGACTAAATATGCACAATTTCCTGATATGCCTTTAGAGTAGTGTTCTAAAATTAAGATTAGTGTCCAGTTCAAATTAATATCAGACAAAGAGAAATTTTTAAAAAGGAGAGAACATTCATTCCTTTTGAAGGTTAAACTGACTGGTAAATAATTTTTGTCTCTTGATGGGCCAAAGAAGATGGGAACGTTTCCACAGCTGTGTGATACGTCAAGAAAATGATCTAGCCTTCATAGATATCGGTCTTGCTTACAGATTTGGTGGTGATTCTGTTTTTCTTTTGTATTGTGATTGCGATTTGTTTCGTGGTTCAGTATATAATTTGCTGGTCGAAAGCCGAAAGAACTCAGTTCATTGTGAAAGTAAATTTCCTTCCTCTACTGTTTGAAGGTCTAGCAGGGTTTCATCTCATAAGCTTATCTTGCTTTGTTGCACAATGCAAGTATGAGATTAAGCTCTTTCTTCTCCAGTCCCCAGGCTATTTATCTACTGGCTATCCTTACTGAATATGCGTATCAAACTTCTTAATATACATGATGTGGAGATGCTGGCGTTGGACTGGGTGAGCACAGTAAGAAGTCTTACAACACCAGGTTAAAGTCCAACAGGTTTGTTTTTCGATATCACTAGCTTTCGGGGCACTGTCCTTCCTCAGATGAATAAACCTGAGGAAGGAGCAGTGCTCCGAAAGCTAGTGATTCAAAACAAACCTGTTGGACTTTAACCTGGTGTTGTAAGACATCTTATTGTTCTTAATATACAAACAAGAGGAGCTAAATCAGATGTCTTAACAATATTTAAATACTGGCAGAGCTTGCCCAATTCTCATGTCTAAGTATAACAACTAACATGTAACTTTGTACTCCTGAACGTGGTTGAAAAGATTAATTTGACAAATATCTGGAATAAATTATCATTATCATAGAATTTACAGTGCAGAAGGAGCCATTCGGCCCATCGAGTCTGCACCGGCTCTTGGAAAGAGCACCCTACCCAAGGTCCACAATTTGCATCAGTGCATTGCGGTCACTGTATCCAGAAGGTGTACCTGAGCAAGACACCCTCCGTGTTCAAGTGAAGGCAAGCATCCGGCAGAGGGCAGCAGAGCGGAGCCGCTGATTGGCTGTTGCAGGGAAAGTTTGCATCAGTGCATTGTGATCACTGTATCCAGAGGGTGTACCTGAGCAAGACACCCTCCGTGTTCAAGTGAAGGCAAGCATTCAGCAGAGGGCAGCAGAGCAGAGCCGCTGATTGGCTGTTGTGGGGAGAATTTGCATCAGTGCATTGCGGTCACTGTATCCAGAAGGTGGTTTGTGGAGGAGCTGTTGTCAAGTGACAGATAAACCCCAAACACTTCTTCAGTGTTTCCCTCCCTACCTCCTCCTCTAACCAAAAAAAAACAATCACTGTAAGGATCTCAGCCGAGTACAGATCAAGAGGGAGACTCGCGGGCAGGTAGAAGTAGAAAGAAGTTGTACCGTGATGTCACAGCCAGCAGGTAAGTGATTGGCTGGTGAATGGTAAGTAGTTTTTCTTTTCCCTGAGGTGTGTTGATAAGGTAGGGTTTTTCTATTTCTATTTTTAAAAAACTGTAATCCTGTGATTGGTTTTTCTTTTTTTTTTTCCTTTTTCATTTATCTATTATTTGATATTATAGTTCGACTAAGTTAAGCTTCAAATTAAGAATGGCAGGAGATATCAGACCCGTGTTATGCTCCTCTTGCTCTATGTGGAAGCTCAGGGACGTGCTTGATGTCCCTGGCTCCTTCACTTGTGGGAAGTGTGTCCAGCTGCAGCTCTTGTTAGATTGCATGACGGCTCTGGGGCTGTGGATGGACTCACTTTGGAGCATCCGCGATGCTGAGGAGGTCGTGGACAGCACGTTTAGCGAATTGGTCACACCACAGATTAGGATTGCTGAGGGAGAAAGGGAATGGGTGACCAAAAGGCAGAGAAAAAGCAGGAAGGCAGTGCAGCTGTCCCCTGCAGTCATCTCCCTCCAAAACCGAATCCTGTCCCCTATTTGCTCCCAGTTTGCCCTCAGCTAGGCCCACAAACAGCAGTGCGATAATGACCAGGTAACCTGTTCTTGTGATGTTAACTGAAGGATGACACCAAGAATTGCTCTCCCTTGCCCTTCTTCAAAATAATGCTGTGCGATCTTTTCCATCCATCTGAGCAGGCTGATGCTGCATGCACTGGGGGTCCACCTTGATTCTTGTGCTCAGTCATCGGAACCTAACTATTCAGAGGCAAGACATGCTACCGGCTGAGCCATGGCAGACAAGGGGTTGATGGCAGCAGATTTGAGCAGGTGCAGTAGGAGATTGCAGTGGAGGGAAGGGAACCGCTAACACCATCAACTAACATGGGGGCTTGTAAGTGATCTTGAGTGGTTAACGGTTTAGTTGGAACAGGACCAAGGGCATAGGAGGTGGTTCTCATCGACAAAATAATTCATAGTCTCAGACGATATTGTACAGGAAAAGGCAGGGGAATTGCACCAAGTCGTGACGTTTGTTTGGAGAGACGGTGCCAAATGCCTTCCTCATGGTTGATCATCAAGTTGGCTTTCATAAACAGGGGAGTTGAGTTTAAGAGCCGCGAGGTTTTGCTGCAGCTTTATAAAACCCTGGTTAGACCACACTTGGAATATTGTTTCCAGTTCTGGTCGCCTCATTATAGGAAGGATGTGGATGCTTTGGAGAGGGTACAGAGGAGATTTAACAGGATGCTGCCTGGACTGGAGGGCATGTCTTATGAAGAAAGGTTGAGGGAGCTACGGCTTTTCTCACTGGAGCGAAGAAGAGGTGACTTGATAGAGGTGTACAAGGTGATGAGAGGCATGGATAGAGTAGATAGACAGAGACTTTTCCCCAGGGCGGAAATGGCTGTCACGAGGGGACACAATTTTAAGGTGATTGGAGGAAGGTATAGGGGATGTCAGAGGTTGGTTCTTTACACAGAGAGTGGTGGGTGCGTGGAATGCACTGTCAGCGGAGGTGGTGGAGTCAGAGTAATTAGGGACATTGTTATGGGCTAGGGTTTAGAGAACCCCAAAGTGTATCATGGAGTTCACCTGACCCACAACGTTTAATAGAATTTGGTATGGGGAGCACACGGCCCACTCTACAGGTGTGGTACAGCAGAAATGGAAAACGTATTTTTTAAAGCAAAACAATGTTTATTCTATGAACTCAAGTTAACCTTTTTAAAACATACAGTGAACATCTTAGCAACCATTAATTCAAATATAACCCCCAAAGAATACAACACTAAGTAATCCTTAATAACTTCCCAAACAACATCCAGAAGACAAAATAAATACCTTTTAACAGAAGCACATTAGGTTTACATTCACTACTGAGAACATTTATAATTCTGAATTCACTAAATGATCAAGAGATAGTCTTTTCATGGCAGAGAGAACAGCAGTACACCTGCTCTGTCTGGCTTCAGCACCAACACTGAAAACAAAACTAAAACACACCCTGCAGCAAACAGCCTAAAACAAAAGTAAAGAGCTGACAGACAGCCCAGCTCCACCCACACTTTGGCGTCACTGATAAACACCCATTTCTTAAAGGTACATTTATTAAACACCCATTTCTTAAAGGTACTCTCACATGACAATATTTAAGCGACTCTTGGACAGGCACATGGACAGCAGTAAATTGAAGGGGTGTAGGATAGGTTGATCTTAGATTAGGATGTGGTCGGCACAACTTCGTGGGCCGAAGAACCTGTGCTATGTGGTACTGTTCAGTGTTCTAAGTTCAGTACCTGCCTTCCCCCATATCTCTTGAACCCTTTAGCCCCAATATTTTTTCATAGAATTTACAGTGCAGAAGGAGGCCATTCGGCCCATCGAGTCTGCACCGGCTCTTGGAAAGAGCACCCTACCCAAGCCCACACCGCCCTATCCCAATAACCCAACTCAACCAACACTAAGGGCAATTTTGGACACTAAGGGCAATTTAGCATGGCCAATCCACCTAACCTGCACATCTTTGGTGGAAACTGGAGCACCCGGAGGAAACCCACACAGACACAGGGAGAACATGCAGACTCCTCACAGACAGTGACCCAAGCCGGGAATCGAACCTGAGACCCTGGAGCTGTGAAGCAATTGTGCTAACAACTATGCTACCATGCTGCCCCAAGAGCTATATCTAATTCCTTCTTGAAATTTCACAATGTTTTGGCCTCAAATTCTTTCTGTGATAGCGAATTCCACATATTCACCACTCTCTGGGTGAAGACACATCCCCTTGCCTTAGTCCTAAAAGGTTTACTTCTTATCCTAAACTATGACCCCTTGTTCTGGACTTCCCCCACCATTGGGAACATTCTTTCTGAATCTACCCTGTCTAATCGCTCACTCTTCTAAACTCCAGTGAATATAATCCTAATCGACTTACTCTGTCCTCATATGACAGTTCCACCATCCCAGGAATCAACCTGGTAAACCTTTGCTGCACTCCCACCATAGCAAGAACATCCTTCCTCCGATAAGAACATCAAAACTGCACACAATACTCCAGGTGTGGCCTCACCAATGTCCTATACAATTGAGGTAAAACATCTCTATTCCTACACTCCAATCCTCTCGCTATAAAGGCCAACATACCATTTGCTTTCTTTAATGCCTGCTGTGCCTGTGCACTTGCTTTCAACAACTGATGCACGAGGACACCAAGGTCCCGCTGAGTGTCCACCTCTCTCAATTTACACCCATTCAAATAAATTCTTTGAACTCTATTATGAATTCCCCTGTTACTGACTGTAAGGGGCCTACATTAGTTTTTATCAACCTTTTTCTCTTTGCATGTCCATCAAAACTTTTATTGCCAGTTTTTATGTTTCCTGCTCGTTTACTTTCAAATTATATTTTTCCCTTCTTAATCAATCCCTTGGTCTGCCTAGGCTGAATTTTAAACTGTTCCCAATCCTCAGGTCTGTTGCTTTTTCTCGCTAATTTGTATGCCTCTTCCTTGAATCTAATACTCTCTCTAATTTTCCTTGTAAGCCATGGTTTGGCCACGGTTCCCTTTCTACTCTTACGCCAAATAGGAAAAAACAACTTTTGGAATTCGCCTATTCGTTCCTTGAATACCTGCCATTGCCTGCCCGCTATCTTTCCTTTCAGTAATGTTTGCCAGTCCGTCATAGCCAGCTCATGTCTCATACCATCAGTTACTTTTCTTGGAAAAGATGTGAGTTTTGGGGCTCAGCCAATGGGGGAGCTTTTGGGAATGCTTGAAGGGGAAGGGAGGGAAATGGCAGAGCCACCAGAATGGATGATCTTTTTCTTTTTGAGACTGAAAAGGTCCAAGAGGTCCCTGAACATCCTCAGGTGGGAGGGGGGAATTGTCTGACCCACTGTCTTTGGATGCTGTGTTAAACTGATCTGTACCAACAGGCATTTTACATCAGTCTTCATAATAGAAGATGCAAGTAACATTGCAGAAGCAGCTCTAAACTAGGAAATGGAAGGATTGGATTGGATTGGTTTATTGTCACGTGCACCGAGGAACAGTGAAAAGTATTGTTCCACGTACAGCTCAGACAGATCATTCCATACATGAAAAGAAAATACATAATAGGGCAAACATAACATACACAATGTAAATACATAGATACAGACATCGGGTGAAGCATACAGGAGTGTAGTACTACTCAGTGGAGATCAGATCAGTCCAATAGAGAGTCATTTAGGAGTCCGTTGAAAGCCATGATCTTATTAAATGGCAGAACAGGCTCGAGGGGGCTGAATGGGGGCCCTGCTCCTTGTTCGTCTGTTAATTCTAGTTTTGCCTCTTCCAGTCGCACTGATGTGTGGAGATAACCTGCTGGCAATACTCGGAAGAAGTCTCCCAACGCCCCTCCCTCAGCTAATATCGCCAAACGATGGGCAAATGGTCATTTTATTGCTGTTATGCGAATGCTTGCTGCTTTGGTTTATGTAGCAACACGCAGAACTTAAAGTGACACATGTATGTGAAACATTCTGAGATGTGATGAGCTGCTAGTAGTTTTAAAGCTCTTTTTGATTATTGAAGCAATATATTGTTTCAGCCTCCAATCCCAAACCAGATTCTGCAGTGCAATCATTGAATGTTAGCTCAATTTGTTCAAGCCATTTGAACACAAATTGTTATTCTGCACCAGGAAATGCAGCGAGTAAGTTTGAGACTTTTATAGAAAAAATTCCTTTCTGAAGCAGTTATTGCAATTTTATTTTAATCTTTGTACATGAAGAAAAGCAAAATGGCAGAGGCAGTGCAGGTGTGGAGTCTTGTGGTGTAGAGCTACAGTTGTCATTTGTCTTACAGGTTGCTGCTCGCCACATATGTTTTGAATTCTAAGGGCCCGTAAACCATACAGCAACTGAGAGAGGATGTTTATAACCAAATACAAGAGTTCAAAGTCATTGTCTAATTCTTTAGGGATAGACAGAGTCTTGCACATTTTTCCATTGACTATTTTATAACCATATAACAAAACAAATCATTTAAGATTAAACTTTTCATTGGGTGCGAAGTCTTACCATTAAAGCATGTGATTTATAATGTTTTTTTTATACATTTAGAGTACTCAATTATTTCTTTCCCAATTAAGGGGCAATTTAGCGCGGCCAATTCACCTGCCCTGCATGTCTTTGGGTTGTGGGGGTGAGACCCAGGCAGGCTCGGGCAGAATGTGCAAACTCCACACGGAAGGTGACCAAGGGCCGGGATCAAACCCGGGTCCTCGGTGCCATGAGGCAGCAGTGCTAACCACTGTACCACCGTGCTGCCCTGGGATTTATAATAATGTTTAAAAGCTGGAAATATAAAGAGGAAGAAACTCCAGGCAAGCTTTGACCGACTATCTACCAGGAAGGCGGTACGCCAAATGAGGCATGCAAGGGGGACAGTTTACGAGCATGGAGAGAAGGCGGGTCAGCTCCATAGGAAGGTTTCGGCAAGGGAAATTATCCAGGTGCGGGACAGGGCAGGGAATTTGGTGGTAGCTCCAGATCACATTAACAAGGTCTTTCAGGAATTCTATGAGAGGTTGTCCAGGTCAGAGCCACCTGGGGGACGCCGGGAGATGCAGGAATTTCTAGATGGGCTGGAGTACCCGAGGTTAGGGGAAGGGGACAGGGCTACATTAGAGGGGGCGATAGTGGAGCAGGAGATAAAAGATGCGATTGGGAGGATGCAGTCGGGGAAGGTGGCAGGGCCGGATGGGTTTCCGGTGGAATATTATAAAAAATTCAAAAATAAGCTGGTACTGCTGATGGTGGGGGTGTTTGAGGAGGCGATAGGGAAGGGGGTGTTACCACAAACTTTTGGGTAGTCATCAATTTCCCTGTTACTTAAGAAAGTTTAGGATCCGACGGAGTGTGGGCCATATAGGCCCCTATCACTTTTAAACGTGGACACAAGGATATTGGCCAAGGTACTGGCAGGTAGGCTGGAGGAGTGCCTCCCGAAGGTGATAGGTGAAGATCAGACGGGATTTGTGAGAGGGAGGCAGCTCTTTTCGAACATCAGGAGGGTATTGAACGTGGTTATGGTACCGGCGGAGGGGAAGGAAACTGATGTGGTTGTGGCATTGGACGCCGAGAAAGCATTTGACCGGGTAGAATGGGGGTACTTGATGGCAGTTAATAATAATAATCGTTTATAGTCACAAGTAGCCTTCAATAAAGTTACTGTAAAAAGCCCCTAGTCGCCACATTCCGGTGCCTGTTCGGGGAGGCCGGTATGGTTCTCGAGCGGTTTGGAATTGGACCCAGATTTGTGAACTGGGTAAAGCTATTAAATAAGGAGCCGAGGGCCAGTGTCCGCACAAACAACATCAGCTCCGAATACTTTCCTCTCCACCGTGGGCCGAGGCAGGGATGTCCTATGTCCCCCCTGCTGTTTGCACTCGCGATTGAGCCATTGGCCATCGCATTAAGAGGTTTAGGGGTATGGAAAGGGATAGTGGGGCAGGATAGAGCCTAGGGTGTCCTTATATGCCGATGACTTGTTATTATACGTGTCGGAGACAAGTGTGTCAATAGGGGGAATACTCTACCCAGTGGAGTTCTATAAAACGTTCTCTGGGATATTGGGGCCGCTGTTGATGAGGACATTCAATGAGGCAAGGGAGAGAGGGGTGCTTCCCCCGGCGATGTCACAAGCCACGGTCTCGCTGACCCTGAAGCGGGACAAGGTTCCGGAGCTGTGTGGGTCCTACAGGCCGATATCCCTATTGAATGTGGATGCCAAACTGCTGGCCAAAATTTTGTCCTCTAGGATTGAGATCTGTGTTCCGCACATGATTGGGGAGGACCAGAGGGGGTTCATTAAGGGGAGGCAGTTGGTGGCCAATGTAAGAAGGTTGCTAAATGCGATTATGATGCCCGCAGAAGGTAGGGAGGTGGAGGTAGTGGTTGCAATGGACGCAGAGAAGGCTTTTGATCGAGTATAATGGGAATATCTGTGGGAGGTACCGGGACGGTTCGGATTTGGGCGGGGCTTTATTGACTGGGTCAAGTTGCTGTATCAGGCTCCTGTGGCGAGCGTACGGACGAATAGGACAACATCGGACTATTTTAGGCTACATTGGGGGACGAGACAGGGATGCCCCCTCTCCCCACTGTTGTTCGCGTTAGTGCAATTGCCAACGGCTCTATAGCTAAGGGGCTGGTCCGGGGGGGTAGTGGAACACAGAGTTTCGCTTTATGCAGACAACCTGCTCCTGTATGTATCGACCCAGTAGAAACATGAGGATTCTGGGGGAATTTGGCCGGTTTTTGGGGTACAAACTAAATATGGGGAAAAGTGAGATGTTTGCGATCCAGGCAAGGGGACAGGAGAGGCGACTGGGGGAACTGCTGTTTAGAGTGGCAGGGGGAAGCTTTAGGTACCGAGGCATCCAAGTGGCGCGGGAATGGGAACGGTTGCACAAACTTAATCTGGTCCGACTAGTAGACCAAATGAAGGACGATTTCCGAAGGTGGGACGTGCTCCCGTTGTCACTAGGTGGGAGGGTCCAGACGGTGAATATTACGGTCCTTCCGAGATTCCTGTTTGTGTTCCAGTGTCTCCCCCATCTTTATTCCGCGGTCCTTTTTTAAACGGGTTAACATAGTTATCACTGGCTTTGTTTGGGCGAGTAAAAAAGGGGATGCTTGAGCGGAGCAGGGGAGAGGGAGGGCTGGCGCTGCCAAACTCCAGTAACTATTATTGGGCGGTGAATATAGCCATGATTAGAAAGTGGGTTGAGGGGGAGGCATGGGAGCGTATGACGTCATGCAAGGGCACCAGTTTGGGGGTGTTGATAACGGCACCTCTGCCGTTCCGGCCGGCACGGTCCTCCACCAGCCACATCGTGGTTGTGGCCCTGAGAGTCTGGGGGCAATGGAGGAAGCATGTGGGAGCGGAGGGAGCATCGATCTGGTCTCCAATTTGTAATAATCACCGGTTTGCCCCGGGAAGGATGGACGGGGGGTTTCCGAGATGGCAGAGGGCAGGAATTGAGAGGATGGGGGATATGTTTATAGAGGGGAGCTTTCCTAGCTTGAGGGAGCTGGAGGAGAAATTTGGATTGGCGAGGGAAAACAAATTCAGCTACCTGCAGGTGCGGGACTTCCTACGTAGGCAGGTCTCAACCTTCCCGCTCCTACCACCAAGGGGGATACAGGCAGGGTAGTTTCCAGAGTGTGGGTGGGAGAAGGGAAGGTCTCTGACATCTATAAGAAAGAAGTCTTACAACACCAGGTTAAAGTCCAACAGGTTTGTTTCGATATCACTAGCTTTCAGAGCGCTGATCCTTCCTCAGGTGAATGAAGAGGTATGTTCCAGAAACATATATATAGACAAATTCAAAGATGCCAGACAATACTTGGAGTGAGAGCATTAGCAGGTGTTTAAATCTTTACAGATCCAGAGATGGGGTAACCCCAGGTTAAAGAGGTGTGAATTGTGACAAGCCACGACAGTTGGTAGGGGATGAATGTAATGCAACATGAATCCCAGGTCCCGGTTGAGGCCGCACTCGTGTGCGGAACTTGGCTATAAGTTTCTGCTTGGCGATTCTGTGTTGTCACGCGTCCTGAAGGCCGCCTTGGAGAACGCTTACCCGGAGATCAGAGGCTGAATGCCCTTGACTGCTGAAGTGTTCCCCGACTGGAAGGGAACATTCCTGTCTGGTGATTGTCGCGCGATGTCCGTTCATTCGTTGTCGCAGCGTCAACGAATTAAGGAACATCGTGCGACAATCACCAGACAGGAATGTTCCCTTCCAGTCGGGGAACACTTCGGGGTTAGTTTAGCTTAGAGTAGTGGTTCTTAAAGGTGCGACCTGTAAGGGAGGAAGCAGGCTTTTTGCACTATGTTTATAGACTCGTGTACATTGTTTATTTTGTTGTTGTTGTAAAACCAAAGATACCTCAATAAAATGTTTATTTAAAAAAATAGGGGGAATACTGGAGCTGCTTCAGGTGTTTGGATCTTTCTCAGGGTACAAATTAAATCAAGACAAGAGTGAATATTTTGTGGTGTCTCGGCCAGGGGTGGGGGCAGGGATGGGGGGGCTGCCATTCCGTAAGGCAGGGACTCACTTTAGATACCTGGGGGTGCAGGTTGCCCAGGAGTGGGGGCCTCCGTAGGTACAACATTTCTAGTTTGTAGGAGAGGGTGAAAGCTGATCTGGCAAGGTGGGATGGTCTCCCTCTGTCACTGGCGGGTCGGGTACAGGCGGGTAAAATGAATGTGTTGCCGCGATTCCAGTTTATTTTTCAATGCCTGCCGATATTCCTGCCAAAGGCATTTTTTCGAGAGATTGAAGGGATGATTACCTCGTTCATATGGGAGGGAAGGTGGTCAGAATTAAAACGGTGCTACTACAGAGAGGAAGGCAGGCAGGGGGTTTGGGTCTTCTGAACCTGATGTATTATTGAAGGAGCTCGGAGCGAAGTATGGGCTGGAGCAGGGGGAAATATTTAGATACATGCAGGTTCGAGACTTTGACAGAAAGGAGATACAGAGCTTTCCAGTAGAGCCGGCTTCCACATTGCTGGAGGAGGTGCTCACGACAGGGGGACTGGAGAAGGGGGTAGTATCGGCGGTTTATGGGGCTGTTTTGGAGGAGGAGAAGGTGCCGCTAGATGGGATCAAGGCAAAGTGGGAGGAAGAGTTGGGAGAGGGTATGGAGGAGGGGTTCTGGTGTGAGGTGCTCCAGAGGGGGAACGCCTCCACCTCGTGTGCGAGGTTGGGGCTGGTACAGCTGAAAGTGGTGTATAGAGCGCACCTTACAAGGGCGAGGATGAGCCGGCTCTTTGAGGGGATAGAAGATGTGTGCCAACATTGCGGGGGGGCCCCGTGATGCACGTGAAAGTGGTGCACGTGAAACTGGACCCGGGCCCTCGAGTGGCCATATTCGGGGTATCAGACCAGCCAGGGTTGGAAACGGGTGCGGAGGCAGATGTTGTAGCTTTTGCCTCGTTGAGCGCCCGAAGGCGGGTCCTGTTAGGGTGGAGACCAACCCCTCCACCCTGTGCCCTGGCATGCGAGGGGACCTGCTGGAATTCTTGACGCTTGAAAAGGTCAAATGTGAACTGAGAGGAAGGATGGAGGGGTTCTACAATTCATGGACGTTATTCATTATGCGCTTTCGAGAATTGGATCACATCAAACATTAGGAGGTTTGGGGGCTGGGAGGGTTGGGGGAGAGGGACTGTATGTGTTAATGGTGCCTATGGGTGATTCCTGATTTCTCTTTGTCATTTGTTTATGTTAAAATGCGGGCTAATGTTTGGGGGTTTGGTGGGAGGATGGGATTATTGTTATTGTTATGGGGATTCACATTACATTCGTTAATGATTATTGTTTATTGTTGATGGGTGTAAATTTGGGAGAAAATGTGAAAAAGGAGGAGAATAAAAAAAAAATTTTTTTTTAAAGCTGGAAATATTTGATGGTTCATTACCTCACCGGGAGGATTTTAAAAGGTTTTGCTTTATGTAAAACAGCAGCGATGGCTCATTGTGTGAACAGACTGCAAGGTCCCATACTGAGCCGCACAGGTCACATCTCTACCTTGTGCCAAATTCGTTTGTGATCACAATCTGGACTGTCATGAAGCCCGGTGGCCTCTGGCTGGGAGGGAGATGGATCACTGGGAGACGGAGAGTTCACAGGGGCTGCTCATAGCCAGTATCCTCCAGTAGAAATTGTGAACATCCATTGAGGAAGGAATCCAGAATTGCTGTATCCCTCCCCCAACAAAATGTAAACGGCCCAGCTGATATTTTAAAAGAGCTGGAATCTTAGCCCGTCTACACAGTGACCAGGTGAACAAGATCCTCGCTATCCTTCTGCCGCACAGTGTAACACGACTAAGAGAGTAGACTTGAACAAATTTGTTGGAAAAGGCAGACCCGGTTATGCTGACATCTCCTGCCTAATCATATGGTACCGTTATTGACAAGGTCACATGCAATAAATGGGGTCACTGTCTATACAAAGAACAATACAGCACAGGAACAGGCCCTTCGGCCCTCCAAGCCTGTACCGGTCATGATACCAACCTTTGCCAAAACACTCAGCACTTCCTTGTGCTGTATCCCTCTATACCCATCCTATCCATGTATTTGTCAAGATGCCTTTTGAACGCCCTTTTGAACACCGTTAATGAATCTGCTTCCACAACCTCTCCTGGCAACGCGTTCCAGGCACTCACCACCCTCTGCGTAAAAAAACCTGCCTCGCACATCTCCTCTAAACTTTGCCCCACGGACCTTAAACCTATGTCCCCTGGTGACTGACCCCCTCCACCCTGGGAAAGTGTGCCTGCCATCCACTCTATCCATGCCCCTCATAATCTTGTAGACCTCTATCAGGTCACCCCTCAACGTCCGTCTTTCAAATGAAAACAGTCCGAGTCTATGCAGCCTCTCCACATAGCTAACACCCTCCAGACCAGGCAACATCCTGGTAAACCTCCTCTGCAACTTCTCCAAAGCTTCCACATCCTTCTGGTAGTGTGGTGGCCAGAATTGTGCACAATATTCCAAGTGCGGCCTTACCAAGGTTCTATACAACTGTAGCATGATTTGCCAGTTTTTATACTCGATGCCCCGTCCAATGAAGGCAAGCATTTTGTATGCTTTCTTGACTACCTTGTCCACTTATGTTGCCACTTTCAAAGATCTGTGGACCTGCACACCCAGATCTCTCTGACTTTCTATATTCCTAAGAGTTTTGCCATTTAGGGCATATTTCCCCTCGATGTTAGACCTAGCAAAATGCATTGCCTCACATTTGTAGGAAAGAACTTGAGGCTGGGTGGGGGAGTGGAGTTTGTGGGGATGACGTGAGAAACCTCCCCACGGTCTATGAAGAACACTATGTAACCACTGAAATTGATTGTGGCTTTTACAGTAATAGTCAGAAATGGGAGTGAATTTTTTTGTGGTAATGTGTACTTTTTGCCCAGTAACGATCGAGATTAGATAAGAACTTGGGTTTTGTGCAAAATATGATTCCAACCAGTGGATAGTTAACCCTGGATTTGACTAGGGCGTCTTGATGGGCACCCGCTGTCAAGTGTTGCCTCAATGCCAGAGGCGGGCACTCTCATCTCACCTCTAGAATTCAGCTCTTTTGTTCATGCTTGAACCATGCTTGGCTGTAATGGGACCTGGAGCTGAGTGGCCCTGATGGAACCCATGCTGAGCATTGGCGAGCGAGTTATTGGTGAGTAAGTGCCAACTGATGTCTTTCATTACTCTGCTGATGATATGAGAGTAGGCTACCAAAGTAGCAATTCGCTGGATTGAATTTGTTCTGCTTTTTGTGAAAAAGACATACCCGAGTAATTTTCCACTTGGGACCATAGAACAATCACAGCACAAAAAGCAGGCTATTTGGGCCATCGTGACCAACACCTGCTCGCTGCAAGAGCAATTCAGCAAGTTCTACCCCTACTTTTTGCCTGCAATACTGCAAATTTTCTTTCAGACAATTATCCGATTTTCTTTGGGAAGTCATGATTGAAGTGGCTGCCACCAGGCTCTCGGGCAATGCATTCCAGACCCTAACCACTTGCCGCGTCAAAAGGTTTTACTCATATCATCTATGGTTCTTTTGCCATTCACTTTAATTTGGTGTCCTCTAGTTCTGGACCTTCCACCAATGGGTACAGTTTTCCCCTTCCGGTCTGCCAAGCTCTGAACATCTCGATCGAATTGTCTCTCGGCCTGGCCTTGTCTCGAGACGACAGCCTCAGTCTCTCCAATCTTTCCACAGAACTTACAGACTCTCATTCCATTGACCGGAAACTGAACTGGACTAGATATATAAATAATGTGGCTACATGAGCAGGTCAGAGGCTGGGAATTCTGCAGTGGGTAACTCATCTCCAGACACCCCACAGCGTGTCCACCATCAACAAAGCATAAGTCAGGAGTGTCATGGAATATTGCCCACTTGCCTGGATGAGTGCAGCTCCAACTTATGTAACTTATGTAAAGATGAACTTATGAGACTTATGTAAAGATGAGACATGAAGGTTCAGTTAGGGCGCTCGAGAGTTACAAGTTAGCTGGGAAGGACCTAAAGAGAGAGCTAAGAAGAGCCAGGAGGGGACATGAGAAGTCTTTGGCAGGTAGGATCAAGGATAACCCTAAAGCTTTCTATAGATATGTCGGGAATAAAAGAATGACTAGGGTAAGAGTAGGGCCAGTCAAGGACAGTAGTGGGAAGTTGTGCTTTGAGTCCGAGGAGATAGGAGAGGTGCTAAATGAATATTTTTCATCAGTATTCACACAGGAAAAAGACAATGTTATCGAGGAGAATACTGAGATTCAGGCTACTAGACTAGAAGGGCTTGAGGTTCATAAGGAGGAGGTGTTAACAATTCTGGAAAGTGTGAAAATAGATAAGTCCCCTGGGCCGGATGGGATTTATCCTAGGATTCTCTGGGAAGCTAGGGAGGAGATTGCTGAGCCTTTGGCTTTGATCTTTAAGTCATCTTTGTCTACAGGAATAGTGCCAGAAGACTGGAGGATAGCAAATGTTGTCCCCTTGTTCAAGAAGGGGAGTAGAGATAGCCCCGGTAACTATAGACCAGTGAGCCTTACTTCTGTTGTGGGAAAAATCTTGGAAAGGTTTATAAGAGATAGGATGTATAATCATCTGGAAAGGAATAATTTGATTAGAGATTGTCAACACGGTTTTGTGAAGGATAGGTCGTGCCTCACAAACAGGATACAGCAGGATTTAGATTATTTGGAGACTTGGGCGGAGAGATGGCAGATGGAGTTTAATCCGGACAAATGTGAGGTAATGCATTTTGGAAGGTCTAATGCAGGTAGGGAATATACAGTGAATGGTAGAACCCTCAAGAGTATTGAAAGTCAAAGAGATCTAGGATTCCAGGTCCACAGGTCACTGAAAGGGGCAACACAGGTGGAGAAGGTAGCCAAGAAGGCATACGGCATGCTTGCCTTCATTGGCTGGGGCACTGAGTATAAGAATTGGCAAGTCATGTTGCAGCTGTATAGAACCTTAGCTAGGCCACACTTGGAGTATAGTGTTCAATTCTGGTCGCCACACTACCAGAAGGATGTGGAGGCTTTAGAGAGGGTGCAGAAGAGATTTACCAGAATGTTGCCTGGTATGGAGGGCATTAGCTATGAGGAGCGGTTGAATAAACTCGGTTTGTTCTCACTGGAACGAAGGAGGTTGAGGGGCGACCTGATAGAGGTCTACAAAATTATGAGGGGCATAGACAGAGTGGATAGTCAGAGGCTTTTCCCCGGGGTAGAGGGGTCAATTACTAGGGGGCATAGGTTTAAGGTGAGAGGGGCAAGGTTTAGAGTAGATGTACGAGGCAAGTTTTTTTAACGCAGAGGGTAGTGGGTGCCTGGAACTCGCTACCGGAGGAGGTGGTGGAAGCAGGGACGATAGTGACATTTAAGGGGCATCTTGACAAATACATGAATAGGATGGGAATAGAGGGATATGGACCCAGGAAGTGTAGAAGATTGTAGTTTAGTCGGGCAGCATGGTCGGCACGTGCTTGGAGGGCCAAAGGGCCTGTTCCTGTGCTGTACATTTCTTTGTTCTTTGTTCTTTAAACCTTAGAGTTCTTTGAGAAGGTGACCAAACAAGTGGATGAGAGTAAAGCAGTTGATGTGGTGTATATGGATTTCAGTAAAGCGTTTGATAAGGTTCCCCATGGTAGGCTACTCCAGAAAATATGGAGGCATGGGATTCAGGGTGATTTAGCAGTTTGGATCAGAAATTGGTTAGCTGGAAGAAGACAAAGGGTGGTGGTTGATGGGAAATGTTCAGACTGGAGTCCAGTTACTAGTGGTGTACCACAAGGACCTGTTTTGGGGCCACTGCTGTTTGTCATTTTTATAAATGACCTGGAGGAGGGCGTAGAAGGATGGGTGAGTAAATTTGCAGATGACACTAAAGTCGGTGGAGTTGTGGACAGTGCGGAAGGATTTTACAAGTTACAGAGGGACATAGATAAGCTGCAGCGCTGGGCTGAGAGGTGGCAAATGGAGTTTAATGCAGAAAAGTGTGAGGTGATTCATTTTGGAAGGAATAACAGGAAGACTGAGTACTGGGCTAATGGTAAGATTCTTGGCAGTGTGGATGAGCAGAGATCTCGGTGTCCATGTACATAGATCCCTGAAAGTTGCCACCCAGGTTGAGAGGGTTGTTAAGAAGGCGTACGGTGTGTTAGCTTTTATTGGTAGAGGGATTGAATTTAGGAGCCATGAGGTCATGTTGCAGCTATACAACACTCTGGTGCGGCCGCATTTGGAGTATTGCGTGCAATTCTGGTCGCCGCATTATAGGAAGGATAATGATAATGATAATTGCTTATTGTCACAAGTAGGCTTCAAATAAAGTTACTGTGAAAAGCCCCTAGTCGCCACATTCCAGCGCCTGTTGTGTGGAAGCATTGGAAAGGGTGCAGAGGAGATTTACCAGAATGTTGCCTGGTATGGAGGGAAGATCTTATGAGGAAAGGCTGAGGGACTTGAGGCTGTTTTCGTTAGAGAGACAAAGGTTAAGAGGTGACTTAATTGAGGCATACAAGATGATCAGAGGATTGGATCGGGTGGACAGTGAGAGCCTTTTTCCTCGGATGGTGATGTCTAGCACGAGGGGACATACCTTTAAATTGATGGGAGATAGATATAAGACAGATAGATGTCAGAGGTAGGTTCTTCACTCAGAGAGTAGTAAGGGCGTGGAATGCCCTGCCTGCAACAGTAGTGGACTCGCCAACACCAAGGACATTTGAATGGTCATTGGATAGACATATGGACAATAAGGGAATAGTGTAAATGGGCTTTAGAGTGGTTTCACAGGTCGACGCAACATCGAGGGCCGAAGGGCCTGTACTGCGCCGTAATGTTCTATGTTCTAACACTCAAAGCTTGACACCATCCAGGATACAGCAACCCGCTTGATTACTCCGCCCTTCCACAAACATTCAAACCCTCCACCACAGATGAATAGTGGCAGCCGTGTGTACCATCTACAAGATGCACTGCAGGGACTCACCATGGCTCCTTCGGCAGCACCTTCCAAACCTACAACCACGGCCATAGAGAAGGACAAGGGCAGCAGATGCATGGGAGCCCCACTACCTTGAGGTTCCCCTCCAAGTCACTCACCATCTTTATTTGGAAATATATCGCCATTCCTTCACTGTCGTTGGAACCCCCTCCCTAACAGCACTGTGGGTGTAACTCCACCACATCAGCCAGTCATGGGCAGCAGAAGGATAAATCTGAAAGGAGATGTGCCTTTTCTGGAACCTTTCCTGTGTATAAACTAGTTTTTAAATGAATACTCTAGTCTGCCTACAGTTCCTGTTTGCAAGAGTTCAGGCCTAGCCTGTTCTAAATGATAGCTCAGGGGTGACACCAATCTAGATGCCAGTTGCTACCATATGACAAACACCCACGGGCCCCAATTGCAATGACCCCTGTTCGGACCAACATCTCATCTGATTGGTTGTGATAGCGGCACTGCAAAAACAGCCACTGTTCCTACCCCCTCATTTCCAAGCCGTAAAGTCCCGCACAGAGCCTGCCGCTCGGAGACATGGTGCAATAATTTTCTGAATTACCAAGCGGCCTTGGGTTGCCTTCTCCCTGACGCAGCCAATCCAGGCTGATTTCTTCCTTTATAATGTGGGACCAGACGTGCCCAGATCATTAATACCCAAGAAAAGCTCTGGCAGATTTTGACTCCGTGTTAATAGCTTTTGATGCGTTTTCCTCTTTGATGAGGGATACCGGGCTGCAATCAGGTCTCCTGCAGCTCTAGGGAGGTCACCAAGCCGCTTCTTGCTACTCTATGCCTGACACTGTAACTAGTCCTTCCTACAGCAGCCCACCATGGAGCATCGCGACAGTCAACCTGTCCCAACCAAGCCGATCTGGCCCACCAGCACCACACTGAGGCATCGGTGAAGCCCACTGCCATGCAGGCCCAAAACACAGAAGCTCTGCCAACCCTGAAGCCCACCAAACTAGGAGAAGAGGCTGGAACCCTGACTGTCATTATTACAGAATGGGACATTTCTAGTGCTTCTGTTCAGATAAAGTCTCTAACGAATGGAGAAAATAATGCACCCCATACAGATAACGCCTATCTCAGACTTCATTGGACAAGTGCCTAAACATTCCCAAGACTTGTGGACCATTAATTTACAGATCAAAGGAATCCCAACTCCGGAGGGACTAACCTACATGTCAAGGGGCAGATTGCATTCCCATTATGTCACGGGTATCAGATCGCCTTTAGATTATATGCTGCATAACCAAAGAATTTCTGTGCTTAGCAGTAATGCATGTGTATAGTTGGGCAGTAATGCATGTGTATAGTTGGGCATTATGTGGTAAGTCAGTGAGATCCTTCCATTGTACACGAAGACCACATTCCGCCAGGAATATTTGAGAATCTTTCAAGGCCCGAGTAAGTTGAAAACAAATATCATATTTCTCTGTTCCCAGACGCCATGCCAGTGTGTCCGTTCTCCCCTAGGAGCGTGCCTCATCCTCTATGACCGAAGGTTAATGATGAACTTGACCGCATGCTGCAATAGGGGTGTTATTTCACGGGTCATCCAACCACCCCGATCGTGCTCAAGTCCGGTTACAGTTCCCAAGCCTACTGGTCACCGGCTGAGTGTGGATCTCACGCAGCTTAATGAAGCTGTGTAGAGGAAACACCAGCCAATGGTGCCAGTGGACAGTCTGGTGAAGCTTGCCAACAGAATCCCTTTTACCAAGCTCGATGCAAACAGGGTGCTGACAACCTTTATCACGCCGTTTGGGCAGTTTTGCTTGAGATGCCGAAAGGGAGGCAGTTAACCTGCCCACCCCCCGATATATCCCAACAGACCATGGCCACAATCCATGAGGGCAAACCAGGTCTCATCTGTCATGTGGAGGACATCCACATCCATAGCTCCATGAGAGTAGAGCAGGACCATAAGGTAAGAGAAGTCCTCCAGATTCTCCAGGAAGCAGGCCTCATATTTAGCAACAAATGGGAGTTCGTCAGAACCACCATAATGTTCCAAAGCCATATCATCCAACGACATGGTATTATGACGGACCCACACAAAACAGAAACCATTACTGACTTTCCCCAACCGATGTACATCACAGATGTCCAATGTTTCCTAGGGATGGTAAACCAAATAGGCAAGTTAGTCCCTCACTAAACCCTATAAGACCGCCTGTGGAAAGGCCAGCAATGGTTTTGGGACATGAGACAACACAATGGCTTTTAACCTATGAAAGACCGGCCAGTCTCCTAGAATGTGCTTGCACACAACAACCCCACTTTGCACACGATTGTCAGCGCTGACGGTTTCTCCAACGACCTTGGCGCTGCTCTTATCCAGCTCCAAAATAACAATGGCAGGAAACCAGTATAGGTTGCATCCAGGATCTTGACGGGAACTGAACGGAGGCATGTCAGCATTGCGAAAGAGGCACTGGTGGTTCACTGATAGAGCTGATTTTCCACATAGAGACAGACCACAGACCCCTCATTACGCCCTGAATTCCACAGAGATTGTTAAAATGTCCATACACATTCAACAATTTTGCCTCCGGTTGACTCATTACCAATACATCCCAGGGAAGTAGCAAACTACGGCTGATGCTCCATCTGTAACCATGGTAATCGCACTTGCCCTCGATTCTGTGTTTTCCTCTCCTCCTCGAGGACTCATTCTCCTTGACAGTCATGAATTTATTGTCCATCTCTGCCACAAAGCTCCAACATGTCTGGTGTACCCAAAAAGATCCCAAATGCTTTCAAATATGTGAGTTCTGTCTCCCATGGGTGGACTATGTAAACTGCACTGACCATCTCATCCGCAAATATGTGCCATGTGCCCACTTGATCATTGTGGTCGGCACGGTAGCACAGTGGTTAGCACTGTTACTTCACAGTGCTGGGGACCCGGGTTCGATTCCCGGCTTGGTCCGGGTGCTCCGTCCCGAAAGATGTGCTGTTGGGTGATTTTAACATTCTGAATTCGCCCTCGGTGTACCCGAACAGGCGCCAGAATGTGGCAACTCGGGGCTTTTGACAGTAACTTCATTGCAATGTTAATGTAAGCCCACGTGTGTCATCAATAAAGATTATTATTATTAGTTTATGACTGCCACTTGGTCATTCCATGGTCCATGCAAAAAACCCTGCACAGGCTACATGGAGGTCTTCTCAGCATTGCTAAGGGCAGAGCATGAGTTCTATAACCTGTCTGGTGGCCGGGCATCATACAGTCTCATCAAGATTTTGTCCTATCCTGCTACACCTGACATATTAGCACTCTGACACCTATGGAGCCTCTGATGCCATCCATCTTTCCACACCAAATTGTGAAGCAATTGTGGATAGCACAATTGCTTCACAGCTCCAGGGTCCCAGGTTCGATTCCCAGCTTGGGTCACTGTCTGTGCGGAGTCTGCACATCCTCCCCGTGTGTGCGTGGGTTTTCTCTGGATGCTCCGGTTTCCTCCCACAGTCCAAAGGTGTGCAGGTTAGGTGGATTGGCCATGATAAATTGCCCTTAGTGTCCAAAATTGCCCTTAGTGTTGGGTGGGGTTACTGGGTTATGGGGATAGGGTGGAGGTGTGGACCTTGGGTAGGATGCTCTTTCCAAGAGCCGGTGCAGACTCGATGGGCCGAATGGTCTCCTTCTGCACTGTAAATCCTATGAAACCATTCGTGGCAGAAGTTGGGGTGCATCCTCTGACTACCATGGCAAGCTGTACCTTGTGGCCACAGATTATTCCTCTCAATGCCTCGAAATAGTCAGAATGCAAATAATCACATTGGAGGCCGTCATCAGGACGCTACAGACCATCTTTTTACACCCTTGGGTTCCCAGATGAAATCATTCTGGATAATGGCCCCAGATTTCCAATTGACCACTTTCACCCATATGGCCAGCTCCCCTCTTCGTCCTCCCGCCAATAGGGAGGCTGGGTGAGGAGTCTGGACCAGCAAGGATCTGATGTGCAAGAATCCAGATTGGCCTTCAACCTCCCTGCGTTATTGAGCCACGCCCCAAGGAATCAATAGATTCTCTCTGGCTGAATTGCTGATGGGCCAAAGTCCAAAAACACAGGATCCCCTATTATTATGATCCTACTGTTGACCACTAATGACCACACGAAGGTGAGAGAGAAGGGGTCAAACCCCCATGAAGAACAGAGACAATGGGCAGTATTCTCCATCTGCATCTCCCCGGCGACCAAAGAATCCCGCCCAAGGCCAATTGAGTTCGCCATTGTACGTGTTTTTCCCGTGGCGGGTGGGGTGGGAGAATCCAGCCCAATGGTATAATACTTGGCACAGAGCCAAAACTCTACCACCCTTATCGTCGGCAGGCCAGTGGGTTTGGATCTATGAACACAAAGCAGAAGGCTTCTTTCTTACTGGGACCCACGCTAACATTTGGTCCAGATGCTGTCTGGTGTTATTGAAAGGCATGATGTGGAGATGCTGGCGTTGGACTGGGGTGAGCACAGTACGAAGTCTTACAACACCAGGTTAAAGTCCAACAGGTTTGTTTCGATGTCACTAGCTTTCGGAGCGCTGCTCCTTCCTCAGGTGAATGAAGAGGTCTGTTCCAGAAACACATATATAGACAAATTCAAAGATGCCAAACAATGCTTGGAATGCGAGCATTAGCAGGTGATTAAATCTTTACAGATCCAGAGATGGGGTAACCCCAGGTTAAAGAGGTGTGAATTGTCTCAAGCCAGGACAGTTGGTGGGGGATGAATGTAATGTGACATGAATCCCAGGTCCCGGTTGAGGCCGCACTCATGTGTGCGGAACTTGGCTATAAGTTTCTGCTCGGCGATTCTGCGTTGTCGCGGGTCCTGAAGGCCGCCTTGGAGAACGCTTACCCGGAGATCAGAGGCTGAATGCCCTTGACTGCTGAAGTGTTCCCCGACTGGAAGGGAACATTCCTGCCTGGTGATTGTTGCGCGATGTCCGATGTCCGTACGACAACGAATGAACGGACATCGCGCAACAATCACCAGGCAGGAATGTTCCCTTCCAGTCGGGGAACACTTCAGCAGTCAAGGGCATTCAGCCTCTGATCTCCGGGTAAGCGTTCTCCAAGGCGGCCTTCAGGACCCGCGACAACGCAGAATCGCCGAGCAGAAACTTATAGCCAAGTTCCGCACACATGAGTGCGGCCTCAACCGGGACCTGGGATTCATGTCACATTACATTCATCCCCCACCATCTGGCCTGCGAAATCCTACCAACTGTCCTGGCTTGAGACAATTCACACCTCTTTAACCTGGGGTTACCCCATCTCTGGATCTGTAAAGATTTAATCACCTGCTAATGCTCGCATTCCTAGCATTATACCATAGAATTTACAGTGCAGAAGGAGGCCATTCGGCCCATCGAGTCTGCACCAGCTCTTGGAAAGAGCACCCTACCCAAGGTTAACACCTCCACCCTATCCCCATAACCCAGTAACCCCACCCAACACTAAGGGCAATTTTGGACACTAAGGGCAATTTATCTTGGCCAATCCACCTAACCTGCACATCTTTGGACTGTGGGAGGAAACCGGAGCACCCGGAGGAAACCCACGCACACACGGGGAGGATGTGCAGACTCCGCACAGACAGTGACCCAAGCCGGAATCAAACCTGGGACCCTGGAGCTGTGAAGCAATTGTGCTATCCGAAAATAAATTTAGAGTACCCTATTCATTTTTTCCGATTAAGGGACAATTTAGCATGTTCAATCCATCTACCTTGCACATCTTTGGGTTATGGGGGTGAAACCCACGCAGACACGGGGCGAATGTGCAAACTCCACACGGACAGTGACCCAGAGCTGGGATCGAACCTGGAACCTCGGCGCCATGAGACTGCAGTGCTACCACTGCGCCACCGTGCCGCCCTTGTTTGGCATCTTTGAATTTGTCTATATATGTGTTTCTGGAACAGACCTCTTCATTCACCTGAGGAAGGAGCAGCGCTCCGAAAGCTAGTGACATCGAAACAAACCTGTTGGACTTTAACCTGGTGTTGTAAGACTTCGTACTGTTATTGAAAGGAACAGAGATCCCTCATTGTGCTCACACCCACCAAACCGCTAGCTTTCGATTAGCAAGGGATGAAGTCCCAAAAAATACTCCGAGTGCGTCAAGTGGTGATGAACACCCCACAACCCAGTCCCAGGCTTCTTACCCAGTGGGGTAGTAACCAGGACACAGTCTGGAAAAGTGGCGAAGGCTCCACAGAGAATCAGCCCCTAGCAAGGGTACCCTTTGGGAGAGAGGGGGTAAGTGGGGGGGGGGGGGGGGGAAGAGGCAGTGGCAGTGGAATCATAAACAAATGTGATGTAAATAATTGGATATAGTTAATAATGTTGTTAAAAAGATGATTGTATACTTGAAGAGGATATAGTTAATAATGTTAAATAGATGAGCGTATACTTGAGATGGATATAGTTAATGTTAAAAAGATGAGCGTATACTGGGGGGGGTACCATATAAAAGGAGGTGGAGATGTGCCTTCTCTGTTACCCACTATGTACATTCTGTAATTAGTGTAAATAAACTAGTTTTTAAGTAAATATCCTGGTATGTCTACAGTTCCTCTTTACAAGAGTTCAGGGCTAGCATGTTCCACAACACTTTGCACTATCCATTGCGTGCTATTTCCAATATTTAGTTTGCACGCAGTCCTGTGTTCCAGCTTCATCAGGTTTACACCACATTTACACCTAGTGCTGCTCCTGACATCCTCTCCTGCACTCCTCAGCAAACCTGGCTTGATGATAATGTTAGATTGAGGGATATGCAGAGCCATGAGGTTACAGATTGTGTGGAATAGTATTCTGCTGCTGATGGCCCCACAAGTGCCTTATGGATGCCCAACTTTGAGCTGTTAGGTTTGTTCTGAACCTATGCCACTTAGTACAGTGGTGTGACACTCATATTGGATGATGTTCTTCATTTGAAAATAGTACATTTCTCCACAAGGACTGTGCAGCAGTTACTCCTACCAATATTGCTAGAGGCAGAGGCTTCTGGGTCAGGTAGATTGGTGAGGGCAAGATTAAGGAGGTAGTTTCCTCTTGATGGGGGCGACACGGTAGCACAATGGTTAGCACTTGCTTCATAGCGCCAGGAACCCGGGTTGATTCCCGGCTTGGGTCACTGTCTGTGCGGAGTCTGCACATTCTCCCCGTGTCTCCTTGGGTTTCCTCCGAGTTCTCCAGTTTCCTACCAGAAATCCCGAAAGACGAGCTTGTTTGGTGAATTGAAGATTCTGAATTCTCCCTCAATATAACCGAACAGGCGCCAGAGTGTGACGACTGGGGAATTTTCACAATAACTTCATTGCAGTGTTAATGTAAGCCTACTCGTGAAACTAATAAAGATTATTATTATGGTTGTTTTCGCCCCCTGCCGGAGGCCTTGTCTGGCAGATATGTCCTTTAGAGCTCAGTCGCCTGGGACGTTGACGATGTTGCAGAATGCTTGGTAATAGACATTGAAATCCCACCCAGAATGCATTCTGTGTTTGTTACCTTCATTGCTTCTTCCAAGTCATGTTCAACAGGGAAGGAGTACTGACTCATCAGCTGAGGCAGATTGACAGCTGGTAATCAGCAGGAGGTTTGCTTGCCTTGTCGTGAGTAATCCTAGCTGGCCAAAAGTAGAAAAATAAATCCCATTGAAGAAAATTTAGAGAAATATTGCTTTATTTGAATAATTAATATGAAGCTACCTTTGCTAAGTTTCATAGCAACCACAAAAAAGATATGCGCAAAGAAAGTTCAATTATGATTATATGAACCTGACGTTTATTAGCCTTCAAGCCAAGAAAGATCATCGCAACTTGTACTTTGTATTGTTGTACCTTGTATCTTTTGCATTATCTGACAGCCTTGGCAGGGGCAGCTTCCTTTTAAAGGTCAGTTCAAGTTTTATTATTTATTGTGACTTTGACCCAAGTATCCATAGAATCTCATAGAATACCCTATACTTTAGAAGCAGGCCATTCGGCCCATTGAGTCTCTCAAAGAGCACCCCACCTAGGCCCACTCCCCCTATGCATGTAACCCCCCCCTTGCCAACCCTGGACATGAAGAGGCAATTTTATCATGGCCAATCCACCTAACCTGCACATCTTTGGACTGTGGAAGGAAACCGGAGCACCCGGAGGAAACCTACGCATACACAGAGAGAACGTACAAACATCACACAGTCATCTGAGGCCGGAATTGAACCCGGGTCCCTGCCACTGTGAGGCAGCAGTGCTAACCACCAAGAGCCGTTCAAATTTGAGCGTTTTCACTGTACTCCTAATTCTATGAGTATTTTTTAGATGCAAGTCTGTATTGGTCAAACATATATGTCTCTAAGGAGAATATGTTTTCATGCACACTGTGGACACAAAGCATAATTATAAACCACAGACAAGTTAGCAAGACCTAAAAACAACAAACTGTTATGTGCCAGTCACACTATTAAAATAGCACAGACTATTCCACAAGACTAGTCAAGGGTCAGCCAGACACAATCAAACTCATTGAATCGTACCTTACAGATAATATCCCAGGCACCGTCATCACCTTCCCTGCGTACACCTTGTCCCAGCAGCAGGACAGAACCACGAGAGGTGATGGCACAGTGGTATACAGTCAGGAGGGAGTTGCCCTGGGAGTCCACAACATTGCCTCTGAACTTCATTAAGTCTCATGGTATCAGATCAAACCTGGGCAAGAAAACCCCCTGCTGCTTCCACCACTCGCCCGTCCTCAATTCAGCTAATGAATCAGTCCTCCCAACATGTTTTTAAAAATAAATTTAGTGTGCCCAATTCATTTTTTCCAATTAATGGGCAGTTTAGCGTGTTCAATCCACCTACCCTACACATCTTTGTGTTGTGTGGGGGCGAAACCCACGCAAACATGGGGAGAATGTGCAAACTCCACACGGACAGTAACCCAGAGCCGGGATCGAACCTGGGACCTCGGCGCGGTGAGGCAGCAGGGCTAACCCACAGCGCCGCCTTGCCGCCCTCTCCCAACATGTTAAACACCAATCAGAAGAAGCACGGAGGATGGCAAAATGTATTGTGGGCCGGGGTACTCACTGTCATTACCAAGAGTGGCTCGGAGGGACTAATTATGACCATCTATCTGAGACCTAAAGGACATAGCCACCAGACTCCATCTACGGCAGGTGGTGAGGGAACCAACAAGAGGGAATAACATATTCAACCTCATTCTTACCAATCTATCTGTCACGGATGTACATGTCCATGGCAGTGTCGGTAGGAGTGACCACTGCACTGCCCTAGTGAAGACTAAATCCCATCTTCACATTGAGGATGCCCTCCATTATGATGTGAGGTACTTCCACTGTGCTCAGTGGGATAGATTTAGGTTAAATCTATTAACTTAAATGCGAATATACTAATTAGGAACAGAAGTAGACCACTCGGAAGGATGTAAATTAATTTAAGCAGTTCTGAGAACATAGAACGTACAGTGCAGAAGGAGGCCATTCGGCCCACCGAGACTGCACAGACACACTTACGCCCTCACTTCCACCCTATTCCCGTAACCCAATAACCCCTCCTAACCTTTTGGTCACTAAGGGCAATTTATCATGGCCAATCCACCTAACCTGCACGTCTTTGGACTGTGGGAGGAAACCGGAGCACCCGGAGGAAACCCACGCAGACACGGGGAGAATGCGCAGTCTCCGCACAGACAGTGACCCAAGCCGGGAATCAAACCTGGGACCCTGGCGCTGTGAAGCCACAGTGCTATCCACTTGGCCACCGTGCTGCCCAGGTTTACTGAACTAGTAAGATTTGAATTGGGCAGGTTGTCTTATGAGGAAAGGTTTGACAGACTAGGCTTGTTTCCACTGGGGTTTAGCAGAGTAAATGGCGGCTTTTTTGAAGCATATAGGATCCTGAGGGGTCTTTACAGGGTCGATATGGAGACAATGTTTCCTCCTGTGGAAGTATCTAGAATGAGAGATCACTGTTAAAAATAAGGTGTTGCCCATTTGGGACAGAGATGAGATTTTTAGAGGGTTGAGAGTCTTTGGAACTCTCTGCCTCAAAAGGCAGTGGAAGCAAAGCATTTGAATATTTGCGAGGCAGAGGTGAATAGATTGGTGATAAGCAAGGGGCTGAAAAGTTATCAGGGGTAGCCAGGAATGTGAATCCAATCAGCCATGATGCCCGCAACCCCACTGTAGCACCATCGATCACACACGAGGCGAGACGTAGAGAACTTCAATCGAGGCTTTATTGAGCAGACTTGTTCAGATTTGTTCCCCAGCAGCTCAGTCACAGAATGCAGCTGCGGGGAGTAAACCGGGTTCTTATACCCCGCCTGTCTGGGTGGAGCCCAGTAGGCGGCAGATCCAATCGGGACCCAACATCTGTCCTCCAATAGCTCCTCGGCATTCATGGTGTACCGTATTACCCCTAATACATACCACCACATTCTCCCCTTGTTAAAAAAGAACCCGGCGGGGTGGTGGGTGGTATGGTGGTAGGGGTTTACAGGGTCGGTGCCTTAACCATTGAACTATATACAACCATGCCGCTTTTACTGGGCCACCGAATTATTCACATTTTACCCGATTAGCAGCGTTGACTATTTACAACAATGCCGCTTTACTGGGCCACTGAATTCTATACATCTTAAGTCGACTCGATGAGTCGAGATGGTTCTCTGGTCGCCCTCTCCCATCGTCGCAGCCCGGGTGGTGGTGGTGCTGGTGGTGGTGGTGCTGGCTCGGGTCCGGTCGACTCTGGGAGCATCGCGCTGTCCTTCTCTGTTTCCTTACTCCTGGGCGGGCCTGGGAGGAGAACCGATCCCCCCGGGAAGGGTGTGGCTGTGGGGTGCACCGGCGGGAGTGAGGGGTGGTGATTGGCGTTAGGGGGGTGTGGGGAGCTCCGGCGAGCGCCAGATCCCGCAGAGAGACCGTGTCCTGTCGGCCGTCTGGGAACGCCACGTAGGCGTACTGCGGGTTGGCGTGGAGTAGATGTACCTTTTCCACCAGTGGGTCTGATTTGTGCGCCCGCATATGTTTCCGGAGCAGGATGGGTCCCGGGGCTGCCAGCCAGGTCAGAAGTGACGTTCCAGAAGCGGACTCCCCAGGGAAGACAAGGAGGCGCTCGTGCGGCGTTTGGTTCGTGGTGGCGCACAGCAGGGACCGGATAGAATGAAGGGCACCCAGGAGGACTTCCTGCCAGCGGGAAGTTGGGAGATTCATAGACAGTAGCGCCAGTAGGACGGTCTTCCAGACCGTTCCGTTCTCCCTCTCTACCTGCCCGTTCCCCCGGGGGTTGTAGCTGGTCGTCCTGCTCGAGGCTATACCCTTGCTGAGCAGGAATTGACACAGCTCGTCACTCATGAAGGAGGACCCCCTATCGCTATGGATGTAGGCGGGGAAACCGAACAGGATAAAGATGGTGCAGAGGGCTTTAATGACCGTGGCCGCGGTCATGTCGGGGCAGGGGATGGCGAAGGGGAAATGGGAGTATTCGTCAACGACATTAGGAAAGTATGTGTTGCGATCGGTGGAGGGGAGGGGGCCTTTGAAATCCAGACTGAGGCGTTCAAAGGGACGGGAAGCCTTTATCAGGTGCGCTCTATCTGGCCTGAAAAAATGCGGTTTGCATTCTGCGCAGATTTGGCAGTTCCTGGTGACTGTTCGGACCTCCTCGACGGAGTACGGGAGGTTGCGGGCCTTTATAAAGTGGTAGAAGCGAGTGACCCCCGGGTGGCAGAGGTCCTCGTGGAGGGCTTGGAGGCGGTTCACTTGTGCGTTGGCACATGTGCCGCGAGATAGGGCATCGGACGGCTCGTTCAGCTTTCCGGGACGGTACAAGATCTCATAGTTGTCGGTGGAGAGTTCGATCCTCCACCGCAGGATCTTGTCGTTCTTTATCTTGCCCCGCTGTGCATTATCGAACATGAAGGCTACCGACCGTTGGTCAGTGAGGAGAGTGAATCTCCTACCGGCCAGGTAATGCCTCCAATGTCGCACAGCTTCCACTATGGCTTGGGCCTCCTTTTCTACTGAGGAGTGGCGAATTTCTGAAGCGTGGAAGGTCCGGGAGAAAAAGGGCACGGGTCTGCCCGCTTGGTTGAGAGTGGCCACCAGAGCTACGTCGGATGCGTCGCTCTCGACTTGGAAAGGGAGGGACTCGTCGATGGCGCGCATCATGGCCTTTGCGATATCCGCTTTGATGCGGCTGAAGGACTGGCGGGCCTCTGTCGACAGGGGAAAAGTAGTGGACTGGATTAGTGGGCGGGCCTTGTCTGCGTACTGGGGGACCCACTGGGCGTAATAAGAAAAGAAGCCCAGGCAGCGTTTCAGGGTTTTGGCACAGTGGGGACGAGGGACCTCCATGAGGGGGCGCATGCGTTCAGGGACGGGGCCTATCACTCCATTACGCACTACGTAGCCCAAGATGGCTAGACGGTCGGTGCTAAACATGCATTTTTCCTCGTTGGAGGTGAGGTTGAGGGCGTTAGCGGTCTGGAGGAATTTGCGGAGGTTTGCGTCGTGGTCCTGCTGGTCGTGGCCACAGATGGTGATGTTGTTGAGGTACGGGAACGTGGCCCGTAAACCGTGCTGGTCAACCATTCGGTCCATCTCCCGTTGGAAGACTGAGACTCCATTCGTGACGCCGAATTGAACCCTTAAGAAGTGGTATAGCCGCCCGTCTGCTTCGAAGGCAGTGTACTTGCGGTCACCGGGGCAAATGGGGAGCTGGTGGTAGGCGGACATAAGGTCCACGGTGGAGAAGACCTTGTACTGTGCAATCTGATTGACCATGTCGGATATGCGGGGAAGAGGGTACGCATCTAGCTGCGTGTACCTGTTGATGGTCTGACTGTAGTCTACGACCATCCTGTGCTTCTCCCCTGTCTTCACTACTACCACCTGAGCTCTCCAGGGACTATTGCTGGCCTGGATTGTGCCTTCCTTCAGCAGCCGCTGGACTTCGGACCTGATAAACGTCCGGTCCTGGGTGCTGTACCGTCTGCTCCTAGTGGCGACGGGTTTGCAATCCGGGGTGAGGTTCGCAAACAAGGAGGGTGGTTCGACCTTGAGTGTCGCGAGGCCGCAGTTAGTCAGTGGGGGTATAGGGCCGCCAAATTTAAATGTTAAGCTCTGGAGGTTGCATTAGAAGTCCAACCCCAGGAGAGTGGGAGCGCAGAGATGGCGGAGGACATACAGCCGGTAATTTTTGAACTCTCTCCCCTGCATCGTTAGGTTTGCGATGCAGAACCCTTTGATTTCAACGGAGTGGGACCCCGCCGCCAGGAAAACTTTTTGGGTGCTTGGCCGAATTACCAGGGAACAGCGTCTTACCGTGTCCGGATGAATAAAACTCTCCGTGCTCCCCGAGTCGATCAAACACGGCGTCTCGTGCCCGTTCACCAGCACCTTTGTCGTCGTCTGGAGCGTCCGGGACCGCGACTGGTCGAGGATCACCGATGCCAAACGTGGTTGTTGCATCAGATCATTGTCTTCAGGCAGTGTGGAGCCGCCACGCTGGGGTCCTTGCCTGTCAGCCAAGATGGCGGCGTCCATGGATCTCACGCTGCTGGGGGTGGACAAAATGGCCGCTCCCATGGGTCGCACGCGGCCGGGGGTGGACAAAATGGCCGCTCCCATGGATCGCATGCGGCCCGTGGGTAGGAAGATGGCGGCGCCCGTCCCCCCCCTCGTGGTGTCCGGGGTCCAAAATGGCGGCGCCCGTTGGCCGCCCGTGGATCGCTGGGGGGGTTGAGCCCCCGTTTGTTCCCCGGAAATAGCGGCGACCCCACGGGACTGGCACACCGCTGCGTAGTGCCCCTTTTTGCCGCAGATTTTACAGGTGGCCGAGCGGGCCGGGCAGCGCTGGCAGGGGTGTTTCGGCTGCCCGCAAAAGTAGCAGCGGGGCCCCCCCGGGTGGTCTGGGATTCTGGCCGCGCACGCTTGCGGAGGGGTGGGGGGGTGCCGGGGGGTCGGTCGCGGCGGGGGTCCATGAAGCCCAAGGGGCTGTAATGCGGTCGGGGGCATAGGCGCGGGCGTTTTGGGAGGCCACGTCGAGGGAGGCTGCAAGGGCCCGTATCTCTGTGAGTCCGAGAGAGTCTTTCTCTAAAGGTCTCTGGCGAATTTGCGACAATGCCAAACCTGCTACGTAAGCGACTCTGATCAGGAGGTCCGTATGTTCATTCGCCGTTACCGCTGGGCAGTCGCAGTTTCTTCCCAGGATCGTCAGCGCATTGAAGAATTCGTCCAGCGATTCCCCGGGGATTTGTCGTCTCGTCGCGAGCTGGTAGCGTGCGTAGACCTGGTTGACGGGCCTAATGTAGGTCTGTTTCAGCAAGTTGATCGCCGCTAGAAATTCTTCCGTGTTCTCGATGAGTGCGTAGATTTCGGGACTCACTCTGGAATGCAGGACCTGCATCTTCTGGTCTGCCGGGGGCCATTCGGAGGTACCCCTCAAAGCACGCCAGCCAGTGTTTAAACGCCAATGTTGCGTTAGCTGCTTGGGGGTCGATTCACAGGCACTCCGGGGCGATCCAGAACTCCATATTCCTTTTTAAGTCTGCTCAATAAATTGTAGCACCATCGATCACACACGAGGCGAGACGTAGAGAACTTCAATCGAGGCTTTATTGAGCAGACTTGTTCAGACTTGTTCCCCAGCAGCTCAGTCACAGAATGCAGCTGCGGGGAGTAAACCGGGTTCTTATACCCCGCCTATCTGGGTGGCGCCGAGTAGGCGACATATCCAATCGGGACCCAACATTTGTCCTCCAATAGCTCCTCGGCATTCATGGTGTACCGTATTACCCCTAATACATACCGCCACACCCACCTAACCTGCACATCCCTGGACATCACGGGGTATTTTCTTTAGATTATGGCAAAACCACCTAACCCGCACATCTTTGGACTGTGGGAGGAAACTGGAGCACCCGGAGGAAACGCACGCAGACACGGGGAGAATGTGCAAACTCCACACACACAGTCACCCAAGGCTGGAATTGAACCCGGGTCCCTAGCGCTGTGAAGCAGCAGTGCTAACCACAGGGTAGTGTCCTGGGCCCAACCATCTTCAGCTGCTTTGATCAATGACCTTCCCGCCATCATAAGGTAAAGTGTGGGGATGTTCAGTGATGCTTGTACAATGTTCGACGACATTTGCGATGACTCAGACACTGAAGCAGTCCGTGTCCATATGCTGCACGATTGGAGACAATATTTAGGCTTAGGCTGTTAAGTGGCAAATAACATTAGTGACACACACACATGACAAGCAATGACCATCTCCAAGACGAGAGAATCTAACCATTTTCCGTTGGCGTTCAAAGGCATTCCCATCGCTGAATCTCCCACTATCCTTGGGGGTTACCATTGACCAGAAACTGAACTGGATTAGCCATATTAAATAGTTTGGCGACAGCAGGTTAGATGTTGGGAATTCTGTGGTGATGAAATCACCACCTGACTCCCAAGCACCTGCCTGCCATCTACAAGGCCAGAATCAGGAGTGTGATTGAATACTCTCCACTTGCCTGGACTAGCGCAGTTACGAGGCGCTTAAGAAGCTCAATACCATTCGAGACAAAGCAACCGGCTTCATTGGAACCCTATCCACCACCTTAAACATTCACTTCCCCCAACACCAATGCATCATGGCAGCAGTGTGTACCATCTACAAGATGCACTGCAGCAACTCATCAAGATCCTTAATAGCAACTTTTCAACCTCTGATACCTAAAAGGACAAGGACAACAGGTACATGGGAACATCTGCAAGTTCCCCTCTAAACCACACATCATTCTGACTTGGAGCTATTATCGCCGTTCCTTGACTGCCGCTGGGTCAAATTCCTGGAACTCCCTCCCTAACAGCACTGTGGATGGACCAACACTATATGGACTGCAGCAGTTCAATAAGGCAGCTCACCATCACCTTCTCAAGAGCAGTTAAGGATGGGCAATAAATCCTTTCCTGCTCAGCAATGCTCACATCCTGCAAATAAATAAATAAGAGATCAGGGGCGGGATTCTCCGCAATCAGCGCGACCGACCGGCGCCAAAAACGGCACAAATCAGTCCGGCATCGCGCCGCCCCAAAGGTGCGGAATTCTCCGCTCTTGAGGGGCTAGGCCCGCGCCGGACTGATTTCCGCCCCGCCAGCTGGCGGGAAAGGCCTTTGGTGCCCCGCCAGCTGGCACGGAAATGACTTTGCCGTGCGGCGCATGCGTGGGAGCGTCAGTGGCCGCTCACGGCATCCCCGCGCATGCGCAGTGGAGGGGGTCTCTTCCGCCTCCGCCATAGTGGAGACCATGGTGAAGGCGGAAGGAAAAGAATGCCCCCACGGCACAGGCCCGCCCGCAGATCGATGGGCCCCGATCGCGGGCCAGGCCACCGTGGGGGCACCCCCCCGGGGCCAGATCGCCCTGCGCATCTTTGTCCCGCCGGTAAGAGAGGTGGTTTGATTCTCGCCAGCGGGACAGGCATTCCAGCAGCAGGACTTCGGCCCATCGCGGGCCGGAGAATCGCCGGGGGGGAGCCCGCCAACCGGCGCGGTGCGATTCCCACCCCCGCCGAATATCCGGTGCCGGAGAATTCGGCAACCGGCGGGGGTGGGATTCACGCCGGCAACCGTCGATTCTCCGACCCGGCGGGGGGTCGGAGAATCCTGCCCCAGATGTCGAGTCGTCTCTGTATTTTGAGTTCACAGCTGTTTTGAGTGCTTTTTCACTCTTTTGACAAAACCGATATTTTAAAAAATGAAACTGCAGAAGCTGCGAATCTGAAATTAAATGTTGTAAAAGGCCTCAGATCGGTGGGCCTGGAAGGAGAATAGACTAGTCGACAAGCTTCATATGCAGACCCCTCCATCCTGGAACACTCCTCAAACCATTCCATCTTATCCATTCTCTCACTTCCTTCAAAATCCTTTAGAAACCCACCTTCTCGAACAAATTTGCGCATTGCCCCTCTTGTTTCTTTTTCCTCCTTTAATTCTCTCTCATGCATGTTTAGGGTCCTCTTTGTTTTTTGTAAAAATATTTTTATTCAGGACAACACAACATTCCATCCAACAATATACATTTCTCATTATAAACCCCCTATCCCCCATATCATCCCACATGCTCTGCCTTCCGGCTAGAATATAAAACAAAATAACCCCCCCCCCCAATCGCTGATACTTACCAACTCTTAAAGAAAGAGATCAACAACCTCCACCTCGAGGAAGACCCCCTCCTCCGACCCCCCAATGGCCAACTTTATCTTCTCCAAATGTAAAACTTCCGCCAGGTCCCTCACCCGCCACACTGCCCTTGGCGGTTCCGGAGCCCCCCCACCTAACGAGGTCCTCTCCGGACTATCAGGAGTCAAAGGCCAACACGGCCTCTCTTCCCCTCCTGCACTCCCGGATCTTCCAATACCCAAAATATCGCCGCCCACAGGCTCGGGGCCATCTTTCCCAAGATCTCCGACATCGTCCCGAAACGGACTCCCAAAATCCCACCAATTCTGAACAGGACCAGAACATGGGTGCCCGCTTCGCTGACCAATCAGTCCTCCAATTCCAGAAGAAAAACTAGGGTCCTGTTTGTTAATCACTTTTGAAACACTTCTAATTCAGTCTCCAAGTTGGCCCTTGTTAATCTAAACAACCGTTACCTGATAAGACCATAAGACATAGGAGCGGAAGTAAGGCCATTCGGCCCATCAAGTCCACTCCACCATTCAATCATGGCTGATTTCAACTCCATTTACCCGCTCTCTCTCCATAGCCCTTAATTCCTCGAGAAATCAACAATTTATCAACTTCTGTCTGAAAGACACTCAACGTCCCGGCCTCCACCGCCCTCTGTGGCAATGAATTCCACAGACCCACCACTCTCTGGCTGAAGAAATTTCTCCTCATCTCTGTTCTAAAGTGACTCCCTTTTATTCTAAAGCTGTGCCCCCGGGTCCTAGTCTCCCCTGCTAATGGAAACAACTTCCCTACATCCATCCTATCTAAGCCATTCATTATCTTGTAAGTTTCTATTAGATCTCCCCTCAACCTCCTAAACTCCAATGAATATAATCCCAGGATCCTCAGACGTTCATCGTATGTTAGGCCTACCATTCCTGGGATCATCCGTGTGAATCTCCGCTGGACCCGCTCCAGTGCCAGTATGTCCTTCCTGAGGCGTGGGGCCCAAAATTGCTCACAGTATTCTAAATGGGGCCTAACTAGTGCTTTATAAAGCTTCAGACGTACATCCCTGCTTTTATATTCCAAGCCTCGAGATAAATTACAACATTTCATTTGCTTTCTTAATTACGGACTCAACCTGCAAGTTTACCTTTAGAGAATCCTGGACTAGGACTCCCAAGTCCCTTTGCACTTCAGCATTATGAATTTTGTCACCGTTTAGAAGATAGTCCATGCCTCTATTCTTTTTTCCAAAGTGCAAGACCTCGCACTTGCCCACGTTGAATTTCCTCAGCCATTTCTTGGACCACTCTCCTAAACTGACTAAATCTTTCTGCAGCCTCCCCACCTCCTCAATACTACCTGCCCCTCCACCTATCTTTGTATCATCGGCAAACCTAGCCAGAATGCCCCCAATCCCGTCATCTAGATCGTTAATATATAAAGAGAACTGCTGTGGCCCCAACACTGAACCCTGCGGGACACCACTCGTCACCGGTTGCCATTCCGAAAAAGAACCTTTTATCCCAACTCTCTGCCTTCTGCCTGGCAGCCAATCGTCAATCCATGTTAGTACCTTGCCTCAAATACCATGGGCCCTTATTTTACTCTGCAGTCTCCCGTGAGGCACCTTATCAAAGGCCTTTTGGAAGTCAAGATAGATAACATCCATTTGCTCTCCTTGGTCTAACCTATTTGTTATCTCTTCAAAGAACTCTTAACAGGTTTGTCAGGCACGACCCTTACTAAATCCGTGCTGACTTGTCCTAATCCGACCCTGCACTTCCAAGAATTTAGAAATCTCATCCTTAACGATAGATTCTGTAATCTTGCCAACAACCGAGGTTAGGCAAATTGGCCTATAATTTTACAGCTTTTTTCTTGTTCACTTCTTGAACAGGGGGGTTACATCAGCGATTTTCCAATCCTCTGGGACTTTCCCTGACTCCAGTGACTTTTGAAAATTCATAACTAACGCTTCCACTATTTCGTCAGCTATCTGCTTTAGAACTCTAGGATGTAGTCCATCTGGGCCCGGAGATTTATCAATTTATAGACCTCTTAGTTTCTCTAGCACTTTCTCCTTTGTGATGGCTACCATATTCAACTCTGCCCCCTGACTCTCCGGAATTGTTGGGATATTACTCGTGTCTTCTACTGTGAAGACTGACGCAAAGTACTTATTTAGTTCCTCAGCTATTTCCTTGTCTACCATCACAAAAATTACCAGCGTCATTTTGGAGCGGCCCAATGTCAACTTTTGCTTCCCGTTTGTTTTTAATGTATTTAAAGAAACTTATACTATCATTCCTAATGTTACTGGCTAGCCTACCTTCATATTTGATCCTCTCTTTCCTTATTTCTCTCTTTGTTATCCTCTGTTTGTTTTTGTAGCCTTCCCAATCTTCTGACTTCCCACTACTCTTTGCCACATTATAGGCTTTCTCTTTTGCTTTGATGCATTCCCTAACTTCCTTTGTCAGCCATGGCTGCCTAAGCCCCCCTCTGATAACCTTTCTTTTCTTTGGGATGAACCTCTGCACTGTGTCCTCAATTACTCCCAGAAACTCCTGCCATTGCTGTTCTACTGTCTTTCCCACTAGGCTCTGCTCCCAGTCGATTTTCGTCAGTTCCTCCCTCATGCCCCTGTAGTTACCTTTATTTAACTGTAACACCTTTACATCTGATTCTACCTTCTTTCTTTCAAATTGGAGATTGAATTCTACCATATTATGATCACTGCCTCCTAAGTGCTCCCTTACTTTAAGATCTTTAATCAAGTCTGGCTCATTACATAACACTAAGTCCAGAATGGCCTGTTCCCTCGTGGGCTCCATCACAAGCTGTTCCAAAAAGCCCTCCTGTAAACATTCAATGAATTCCCTTTCTTTGGGTCCACTGGCAACATTATTTACCCAGTCCACCTGCATATTGAAGTCCCCCATGATCACTGTGACCTTGCCTTTCTGACATGCCCTTCCTATTTTGTGGAGCATTTTGTGCCCCTGGTCCTGACCACTGTTCGGAGGCCTGTACATAACTCCCATTATGGTTTTTTTGCCTTTGTGGTTCCTCAACTCTACCCACACAGACTCCACATCATCTGACCCTATGTCGTTTAGTGCTATTGATTTAATTTCATTCCGAATTAACAAGGCAACCCCGCCCCCTCTGCCCACCTCTCTGTCTTTTCGATAGGTTGTGAATCCCTGGATGTTTAAATGCCAGTCCTGAACCCCCTGCAACCATGTCTCTGTGATGCCTACCACATCATACCTGCCAGTCACAATCTGGGCCACTAGCTCATCTACCTTGTTCCGTACACTGCGCGCATTTAAATATAGCACCTTTAATTCTCTATTGACCATCCCTTTTTGTTTTCTTAGTGTGGTGGACCTTGGTTTACTGAGCCTTTCCATACACTGTGTCATATTTTGTGAGATGGGGACTATCGTAACCTCTCCTGAGTTCTGTCTTTTCGTGCTTTTTTGTATTCCAAAGCAGCTACGCTTCCCACTGATTACTTCACCTCTTGGTTCCCTGACTTTCCCTTCCCCCCCAATCTCTAGTTTAAAGTCCTATTGACCACCCTATTTACTCTTTTTGCCAGAACACTGGTCCCAGCTCGGTTCAGTTGGAGACCATCCCAACGGTATAGGTCCCCCCTGTCCCAACTGATGCCAGTGTCCCATGAAAAGGAACTCCTCTTTCCCACATCACTCTTTCAGCCACGTGTTAACTTCCCTTATTCTTGCCTCCCTTTGCCAATTTGCATGTGGCTCGGGCAGTAATCCGGAGATTATGCCCCTTGAGGACCTGTTATTTAATTTCAATCCTAGCTCTTTATAATCTCTAAACAGGTCCTCTTTCCTAGACTTGCCTATGTTGTTGGTACGGACATGGACCACAACAACTGGATCCTCCCCCTCCCTCTCCAGTATCCTTTCAAGCCGGTCAGAGATGTCCTGCACCCTAGCACCGGGCAGGCAACATACCATGCGGGACTCTTTATCCTGCTCACAAAGGATACTATCTATCCCCCTGATAATACAATCCCCAACAACTACAACTTGCCTATTTACTCCCTCCCCTTGAATGGCCTGCTGAACCATGGTGCCTTGGTCAGCTGACTCATCCTTCCTGCAGCCCTGTTTGCCATCCACACAGGGAGCAAGTGCCTCGTACCTGTTGGACAGGGTCAAGGGCTGAGGCTCCTGAGTTCCTGACTGCTGGTTCCCTTTACCTGCCTGATTTGCAGTCACACCCTGCTGTCCCTGGCAGGAATTCAACTACTTACTCTGACAGGTGTGACTGCCTCCTGAAACACAGTGTCCAGGTAAGTCTCAACCTCCCGGATGTGCCTCAGTGTTTGAAGCTCAGACTCCAGCTCATCAACTCTGAGCCGGAGCTCTTCGAACAGCCAACACTTACTGCAGATGTGGTCGCTGCAGCTCGCAATGGGATCTGCCAGCTCCCACATCAAGCAGCTCAAGCACATCACCTAACCAGCCATCTCTAATTACTTAATTAGTTTAATTTAAGTTTACGAGTTTAAGTTTACCCCATATCTGAGTCTACAAATGACTGTTCCATTCATTTATTTCCTCTTTTTATTGTTTTGGGAGAAGCTCAGAAACTGATACTTTTTTTAAATTAAAATTGTTCGGAAACCTTGGGCGGGATTTTCACCTGGGTCCCGGCGGGATGGAGTGGTGTGAACCACTCCGGCGTAGGGCCGTCCCAAAGGTGTGGATTCCTCCGCACCTTTATGGGCCAAGCCCGCACCTTTAGGGGCTAGACCCGCCCCGGAGTGGTTGGCGCCCCGCCAACCACCCCGGCCGTCTGAGTCCGGGAGTCCGCGCAAGCACGGAAGCGTCAGCGGCAGCTGACATCATCCCCGCGCATGCGTTGGGGGAGGCACCTACGCGCCGGCCATCACGGAGACCTACACGGCCGACGCGTAGTAAAAGAGTGCCCCCCACGGTGGGCCCCGATCACGGGCCAGGCCACCGTGGGGGCACCTCCCGGGGCCAGATCGCCCCGCGCCCCACCCCAGGACCCCGGAGCCCGCTCGCGCTGCCAGGTCCCGCCGGTAAGGGACCTGGTTCAATTCACGCCGGCGGGACCGGCATAGCAGCAGCGGGACTTCGGGGAACCGCTGGGGGGGCCCGCCAACCGGCGCGGCGCGATTCCCGCCCCCACCGAATCTGCGGCGCTGGAGAATTTGGCGGCCGGGGGGGGGCGGGATTCACGCCGTCCCCCGGTGATTCTTCGACCCGGCGGCTACATTTTTGCAGTGACTCAACTGTTCAGCTGCTGAAGAGCTATGAAAATCGCGGAGGACAAACAATATTTTTGGGTGGCTCTTTTGCAGATATTATTTCACACATGCGGGAGAACGTGCCCCGTGGGAATTCACTTCCGAAGCGTGCACAGTTCCCCGACTGCTTAATAATAATAACAATGGTAATAAGAATCTTTACTAGTGTCACAAGTAGGCTTACAGTAACAGTGCAATGAAGTTACTGTGAAAAAACCCTAGTCGCCACATTCCGGCCCCTGTTCGCGTACACAGTGGGAGAATTCAGAATGTCCAATTCACCTAACAGCACGTCAAAGAACAAAGAGCAAAGAAAACTGCAGCCCAGGAACAGGCCCTTCGGCCCTCCAACCCTGCGCCGACCATGCTGCCCGACTAAACTAAAATCTTCTAAACTTCCTGGGTCCGTATCCCTCTATTCCAATCCGATTCATATATTTGTCAAGGTGCCCCTTAAATTTCACAATTGTCCCTGCTTCCACCACCTCCTCCGGCAGCGAATTCCAGGCACCCACTACCCTCTGTGTAAAAAAACTTACTTTGTACGTCTCCTCTAAACCTTGTCCCTCGCACCTTAAACCTATGCCCCCTAGTAATTGAACCCTCTACCCTGGGAAAAAGTCTCTGACTATCCACTCTGTCTATGCCCCTCATAATTTTGTAGACCTCTATCATGATGCCCCTCAACCTCCTTCGTTCCAGTGAGAACAAACCAAGTTTATTCAACCTCTCCTCATAGCTAATGCCCTCCATACCAGGCAACATTCTGGTAAATCTCTTCTTTTTAAAAAAAAATATTATTAAAATTTTTCAAACAAAAATGTTTCCGTTTTTACAACTCAACAAGGGATTATACATTAACTGGTAAATAACATTATTTAAATAATATAGTGAACTAACAGCAACAACTAAAAAAAAAGAAAAAACAAATAGCAAAAACACAAAATAGTGCTCCCCCCCCCCATGGTTGTTGCTGCTGTCATTTCTATCTTTTCATTATCGTTCAAGGAACGGTTGCCACCGCCTGGAGAACCCCTGAGCCGATCCTCTCAACGCAAATTTTATTCGTTCCAATCTTATGAACCCTGCCATGTCGTTTATCCACGCCTCCACGCCTGGGGGTTTCGCTTCCTTCCACATGAGTAGAATCCTACGCCGGGCTACTAGGGACGCAAAGGCCAAAATATCGGCGTCTTTCGCCTCCTGCACTCCCGGCTCTTCCGCAACCCCAAATATAGCTAACCCCCAGCCTGGCTTGACCCAGACCTTCACCACCTTTGAAATTACCCTTGCCACGCCCCCCCAGAACTCATGCAGTGCCGGACATGACCAGAACATGTGTGTGTGGTTCGCCGAGCTTCCCGAGCACCTCCCACACCTGTCCTCCACCCCGAAAAACCTGCTCTGTCTTGCTCCCGTCATATGTGCTCTATGTAGAACCTTAAATTGAATCAGGCTAAGCCTGGCACACGAGGACGAGGAATTTACCCTACTTAGGGCATCAAACCATAGCCCCTCCTCAATCTCTTCCCCCAGCTCTTCTTCCCATTTTCCCTTCAGCTCCTCTATCATCGCCTCCCCCTCGTCCCTCATCTCCCGGTATATTTCGGACACTTTGCCCTCTCCGACCCGTACCCCAGAAATCACTCTATCTTGGATCCCCTGCGTCGGGAGCTGCGGAAATTCCCTCATCTGTTGCCTTGCAAATGCCCTCACTTGCATATACCGGAAGGCGTTCCCCGGGGGCAACTTATATTTTTCTTCTAGCGCTCCCAGACTTGCAAACGTCCCGTCTATAAACAGGTCCCTCAGCTTCCTAATTCCTGCTCGTTGCCAACACTGGAACCCCCCATCCATCCTCCCAGGGACAAACCTGTGGTTATTCCTTATCGGGGACCACACTGAGGCACCCGTCACTCCCCTGTGTCGCCTCCACTGCCCCCAGATCCTCAAGGTTGCCACCACCACTGGGTTTGTGGTGTACCTTTTCGGGGAGAACGGCAGCAGCGCCGTCACCAGCGCTTTTAGGCTCGTTCCCTTACAGGACGCCATCTCCAGCTTCTTCCACGCTGCTCCCTCTTCCTCCCTCATCCACACAGACCATCGACACATTGGCGGCCCAGTAGTAGTCGCTCAAACTCGGCAGCACCAGTCCCCCTCTGTCCCTACTACACTGCAGGAACCCCCTCTTTACTCTCGGGGTCTTTCCTGCCCACACAAAGCTCGTAATGCTCCTGTCTATTTTTTGAAAAAAGGCCTTTGTGATCAGAATGGGGAGGCACTGAAACACGAAAAGAAACCTCGGGAGGACCACCATTTTAACTGCCTGCACTCTGCCCGCCAGCGATAGCGACACCATATCCCACCTCTTAAAGTCCTCCTCCATCTGCTCCACCAGTCGCGTCAGGTTAAGTCTATGCAGGGTTCCCCAGTTCCTGGCCACCTGGATCCCCAGGTATCCGAAGTTCCTTTCCACTCTCCTCAGCGGCAGAGCATCTATCCCCCTTCCCTGTTCCCCGGGGTGCATTACAAAAAGCTCGCTCTTCCCCATATTTAGTTTGTATCCTGAGAACTCTCCAAACTCCCTAAGTATCTGCATTACTTCTGGCATCCCCACTACCGGGTCTGCAACGTATAGCAGTAGATCATCTGCGTAGAGCGACACTCGGTGCTCCTCTCCCCCTCTAAGCACCCCCCTCCATTTCTTAGAATCCCTCAGCGCTATGGCCAGTGATTCAATTGCCAACGCGAACAGTAACAGGGACAGGGGACACCCTTGTCTTGTACCCCTATGTAGCCGAAAATACCCCGATCTTTGCCGGTTTGTGACTACGCTTGCCACCGGGGCCCCATATAAGAGTCTGACCCATCTAATAAACCCCTCACCGAACCCAAACCTCCCACAGATAGTCCCACTCCACCCTATCGAATGCCTTCTCTGCATCCATCGCTGCCACTATCTCTGCCTCCCCCTCCGGTGGGGGCGTCATCATCACCCCCAGCAACCTTCGTACATTAACATTCAATTGTCTCCCCTTTACAAACCCTGTCTGATCGTCATGCACCACCCCTGGGATGCAATCCTCTATCCTTGTCGCCATCACTTTTGCCAGCAGTTTGGCATCTACATTTAGGAGTGAGATAGGCCTGTATGACCCGCATTGCAGCGGGTCTTTATCGCGTTTCAGGATTAGCGATATCGTCGCCTCCGACATTGTCGGGGGTAGTATGCCCCTTTCCTTAGCCTCATTAAAGGTTCTCGCCAAGAACGGGGCCAACAGATCCATATACTTCCTGTAGAATTCCACCGGAAACCCGTCTGGTCCCGGGACCTTCCCTGCCTGCATGTTCCCCAGTCCTTTAATCACCTCATCCACCTCGATTGGCGCCCCCAGACCTGCCACCTCCTGCCCCTTCACCTTCGGGAACCTTAGCTGGTCCAGAAAGTGTAACATTCCTTCTTTTCCCCCCTGGGGTTGAGACTTATATAGCCTCTCATAAAAGGTCTTGAACACCTCGTTCACTTTCCCTGCTCTCTGCTCCATATTTCCCGTTTCGTCCCTAACTCCCCCGATCTCTCTCGCCGCCATCCTCTTCCGAAGTTGGTGGGCCAACTGCTGGCTCGCCTTTTCCCCATACTCATATTGCATCCCCTGTGCCTTCCTTCACTGTGCCTCTGCCTTTCCCGTGGTCAGCAGGTCAAAATCCGTCTGTAGTCTTCGTCTTTCTCTGTATAGCCCTTCGTCTGGGGCCTCCGCATATTTTTTATCCACCCTCAAAATTTCCCCCACTAATCTCTCTCTTTCTTTGCCCTCTTGTTTCTCCTTGTGGGCTCTGATGGAGATCAGCTCTCCTCTAACCACCACCTTCAGCGCTTCCCATACTACCCCCACCTGAACCTCCCCATCGTCGTTGACCTCCAGGTATCGTTCAATACACCCCCTCACCCTTCTGCAGACCCCCTCGTCCGCCAGTAGTCCCATATCTAGTCGCCAGAGTGGGCGCTGCTCCCTTTCCTCTCCTAGTTCCAAATCCACCCAATGCGGGGCGTGGTCTGAAATGGCTATGGCCGAGTACTCCGTTCCTGCCACTTTCGGGATCAGTGCCCTTCCCAAAACAAAAAAGTCTATCCGGGAGTATACATTATGGACGTGGGAGAAGAAAGAGAACTCTTTAGCCATCGGCCTGGCGAATCTCCACGGATCCACTCCCCCCATTTGTTCCATAAATCCCTTAAGCACCATGGCCGCTGCCGGCCTTCTCCCGGTCCTGGATTTGGACCGGTCTCGCCCTGGATCCAGCACTGTGTTAAAATCCCCCACCCCCATTACCAAGCTTCCCACCTCCAGGTCCGGGATACGTCCCAGCATTCGCTTCATGAATCCCGCGTCATCCCAGTTCGGGGCATATACATTCACCAGCACAACCGCCTCTCCCTGCAGTCTGCCACTCGCCATCACATATCTGCCCCCACTGTCCACCACTATATTCTTAGCCTCGAATGATACACGTTTCCCCACCAATATTGCCACCCCTCTGTTTTTCGCGTCCAGCCCTGAATGGAATACCTGTCCCACCCATCCTTTCCTTAATCTAACCTGATCCGCCACCTTCAGGTGCGTCTCCTGGAGCATGACTACATCCGCCTTCAGTCTCTTTAAGTGCGCAAACACCCGTGCCCTCTTAATCGGCCCATTTAAGCCTCTCACAGAAATTCCCCGTAAAAGTGCTGTACAATAGCCCTCCTCTTTCCCCACTGTACATTCCTGTACCACCACCTCGCTGCTTCTCTCCAAACATCAAACTCTCAAATCTAGTCCAGTTTCTCTTCTTGGATGAATGTCCATGCCTCATCCGCTGTCTCGAAGTAGTGGTGCTTGCCCTGATGCGTGACCCACAATCGCGCCGGCTGCAGCATGCCAAATTTTATTTTCTTCCTGTGGAGCACCGCCTTGGCCCGGTTAAAGCTCGCCCTCCTTCTCGCCACCTCCGCACTCCAGTCCTGATACACCCGTATCACCGCATTTTCCCATTTGCTACTCCGTGCCTTCTTGGCCCAGCTCAGGACCATCTCTCTGTCCATGTAGCGATGGAACTTCACCACTATTGCATTGGTGTTTCACCTGCCTTTGGTCTTCTCACGAGGACCCGGTATGCTCCCTCCACTTCCAGGGGGCCCGTTGGGGCCTCAGCTCCCATTAGCGTGTGGAGCATCATGCTCACATAAGCCCCAACATCAGCTCCATCTGCTCCTTCGGGGAGACCTAGAATCCGTAGGTTTTTCCTCCTCGAGCTGTTCTCCAGGGCTTCCAGCCTTTCTATGCACCTCTTGTGTAGTGCCTCGTGTGTCTCCGTTTTTACCACCAGGCCCTGTATCTCATCTTCATTCTCGGCTGCCTTTGCCTTCACTCCATGGAGCTCCATCGCCTGGACCTTTTCTGTTTCCTTCAGTCCCTCGATTGCCAGTAGCATCGGCGCCAGCACCTCTTTCTTAAGCTCCTCCACACATCGTCGGAGAAACTCCTGCTGGCCCGGGCCCCATACCATCTGGGCTCCATCCGCCGCCATCTTGCTTCTCCCTTCTCTTCTCTGCCGCTGCTCCAAAGGATCCTTCGCAATCTGGCCATTACCGCCGCTCCTTTCCATACACACCCGGGGGGACACCTTCCTTCGTCACCCCACACTGGGTTAGGTCGAAAAAAAATTCCGTTGGGGCACCCGATAAGAGCCCCAAAGTCCGTTAAAACGGGAGCTGCCGAAACGTGCGGCTTAGCAGTGCTTCACCGCAACTGGAAGTCCTGGTAAATCTCTTCTGCACTCTCTCTAAAGCCTCCACATCCTTCGGGATTTGTGGGAGGAAACCAGAGGAAACCCACGCAGACACAATGTGAACGTGCAGACTCTGCACAGACAGTGACCCAAGCCGGGAATCGAACCTGGAACCCCGGCGCTGTGAAGGGCTAACCACTGTGCTAACTTGCCGCCCATCTTGCTACCGTGCCGCTTACCTGTTCGGTGTCTTTATTTTACCATTAGGCGTGAAGACCAATGGCTGCGGACTGGCCTTCCCAATATTTTCCCTTTTCCCGGGAAAACCAATCCCCCTCGCTTTATATCTTCACTCTTGTATCGCATCAACTCAATCCGGAAACTACACTGGTCTTTCATTGTCGGTTAAGCGTCCTGAAGCCAAGAAAGGCTTATTCTCAAATGTTGATTTTTGCCTTTAATTAGGCTACATTTGTGTAGTGGTAGTTTCAGAATGCCAGAGACAAAGAGAGCCCGCCGTAACCTTGTCAAGTGGCAGTTGAAAATCTAAATAACCGATGTAATTTTAATACTTGGTGTTAGCTTCATGGTCTGGTATTATCTGATGCACACTTAATATATTCACAGTATAGTTTCCTTTGATTCCTTTGTTGTGTTCCAAATATATTCCTGACTCAAATTCAAATACATTGTGAAGGTACGCTCTGGTGGCAATACTCTTGTCTTGTTCTTGACAAGATGTGATGTTATCAGGTGCTACCTGTGGTTAGAAGGCATGCTGTTCACTACAGTAGTCCTTTGTGCAATATTTCAGAAATCCTTTGTCCTTGGTTGTCAAACATGTCAGCATCACTCTAATGTACAGGTTAAAAAACAAATTCTTATTTTTGTATGCTTCTTTAGAATTCATAGGATCATGCAGCGCAGAAGGAGCTTCAATTTTACAGGGTACCCGTGAGAGCAAATTTAGTGCAGTTTTGGACAGGAAGGATGTATGGAGGTACAGTGATTAGCACTGCTGCCTCACAGAGCCAGGGACCCGGGTTCAATTCTGGCCTTGGATCATTGTCTGTGTGGAGGTTGCACGTTCTCCCCGTGTCTGGGTGGGTTTCCTCCGGGTGATTACAGGCCAGGGTGGATTGACCACGCTAAATTGCCCATTAGTGTCCAAAGATGTGCAGGTTAGGTGGGGTTACGGGGATAGAGTTGGGGAGTGGGCCTGGGTGGGGTGCTGTTTAGGGCCGGTGCAGACTCAATGGGCCCAAGGGGCTCCGTCAGCACTGTAGGGATTCTATGTAAATGGATGGAAGCAGTTCAGAGAAGGCTTAACAGACTAATACCTGCAGTGGTTAGCACCACTGCCTCACAGCACCGAGGTCCCATGTTCGAACCCGGCTCTGGGTCACTGTCCATGTGGAGTTTGCACATACTCCCCGTGTTTCCGTGGGTCTCGCCCCCACAACCCAAAGATGTGCAGGGTAGGTGGATTGACCACGCTAATGCTCCTTAATTGGAAAAAATGAATTGGGTACTCTAAATTTATTTTTTCAAAGTTTAAAAGAAAAAAAAAATAAACAGACTAATACCTGAAATGGGTGGGTTGGCTTATGAGCAACGTGTCCAGTTGGACAGGCTAGGCTTGTATCCGTTAGAATTTAGAGGAGAAAGGGGAGACTTGTTGGAAACATATAAGATCTTGGGCAGCACGGTAGCACAGTGGGTAGCACTGTTGCTGCACACGGCTCCAGGGTCCCAGGTTCGATTCCTGGCTTGGGTCACTGTCTGTGTGGAGTCTGAACGTTCTCCCTGTGGCTGCGTGGGATTCCTCCGGGTGCTCCGGTTTCCTCCCACAAGTCCCAAAAGAAGCAGAATCTTTGAATATTTTTACATCAGAGGTAGGATAAACAAGGGCGTGAAAGGTTTATCGGGGGTAGGCGGGATGTGGATTTGAGGTTACAGTCAGATCAGCCATATCTTATTAAATGGCGGAGCGGGCTCGAGAGGCTCAATGGTCTACTCCTGCTCCTGGTTTGTATGTTTGAGCCCATTTGTCTCATCATGCCAGCTCTTTGACAGAATTAGTATCATCACTCTGCTGTCCTTTCCCTATAGCACCTGCAATTTTTGTTCCTTTCCACGTATTTATCCAATTTCCTTTTGGAAGTTATTATTAAATCTGCTTCCATCGCCTTTTCAGGCAGCACAGCCCAGATCTTAATTTGCTGCGTAAAGTACATTTTCTTTATTTTCTTCTCCCCCTTCCCCTCTACTTTCCCTGGCATTTTTTTGCCCCTTTCCTATATCAATAATATATAAAGATTTAATAATTTCATCATCCTTAATGCCAGTGAATCCTACTGTATTACTCCATAAGTGTCAGACTATCTGTAGCTATTTTCTGTTTCAGAATGTGGGGCAAAAGACAAATTTAGAATACTTTTCTTGCCCAAGTAAGGGGCAATTTAGCCTGGCCAATCCACCTGGTCTGCACATCTTTGGGTTGTGGGGGTGAGACCCACGCAGACATGGGGAGAATGTGCAAACTCCACACGGACAGTGACCCGGGGCCGGGATTGAACCTGGGTCCTCGGTGGCGTGAGGCAGCAGAGCTAACCACATATGGGGGAAAAGACATCGCAACCACATCTCTAATCGTGTTCTAATGCAGCATTTCACATCCATTGATCCCTCACGTCCCATGCTCATGTCCATATACATGCTCACTATAATGACAATAATCAAGTCAGGGAGCCCTGGTTGGGTTTTCTTTCTTCTCCCTGTTCCAAGAACACTGAAGATAGTTTTAACTCGGCCTCACTTGAGATCTCCAATTCAGCCTGGACCTAGGGCAAAACCTTAACATGGCTGAATATTGGAAATTGCGATGCATTTGAGCTGTTAATCATTGTCACTTTGCACTCACTTGATCAAATGGCAATCAAAACATTTGTGAGCTCAATTCCTTCAGCAAAGCGTAATTCAGTTCCTTGCTGTCATCTAATGGGGATATCATTACTTTGCACGCACTTGTGAATAAATATGCAGCAGCCATTTAACATTTAGAGCATTTGAAAATTATATTTCACTCCATGTAGGTCACAATCACAATTGCAAGTCAAGGATGTATATTCATGAAATGGTGCGTTCTGTACCCTGACGATGATACAAAGCTAGAAACCACATTCAACTTTCACATTTGGTGTTATTTTTGATACTAAATACCATTTGTAACAACCAAAAACTGTGTAGGAGTAGGCAATGCGAGGGAATCCTGCCTGAATGAGCACTGTATCAGATCTGATATGTTATCTAGATGTTTTCGTTCTGAAGGTTCTAAGGTGGGGTGCCTTTGCTATTTTAAACAAACATGCTTTGCATCCCATTCAGAATTGCGCTGTTTGCAAAAAAAACCCCTTAGATCTTCAGTAAAGGGGAAAAAGAAACAAATTCAGAGTTAATTTTGCATGGCAAGTCCTTATAAGCAGTACACAGTTCTGCCAAAGAGAGGGAGGTAGGTTAAAAGCCAGCATTAAGTCAGAGGTAGAAGTATTTTGTGCTCTATCGCATAATGTATGTGGGTGATTATGATGTATTTGAGAACCATCCTTGGATATGACCACCTCGGGGCTCGTAGCTGTGTAAAATTTACGAGCTTGCATGGCACAATTGGAGGTGACGTGTTTTTTTATAGGATGTTTAATCAAAGTTCCATCTGTGCACTAAAGATTCCATGAAGAAGTACAAGGACTTTCCTGGCGCCCTGACCAACATCTTTTCACCCAACACCACTTAAATTGGATTCACTGCACTTTCACCTCAGTACCACTTACCAAATCTTGCTAAGTGCAAATAGCTGTCCAGTTTTCTAACATGGGTCACTGCACTTCGAAAGTAATTCAAAAACAGCAACAAGAACGACAACGGAAACAACAAAGACAGAAACGACAACAATGAAACAACGACCTGTACAACATTGTACAACTCTGGGCTTTTCACAGTGACTTCATTTGAAGCCTACTTGTGACAATAAGCGATTTTCATTTCATTTTCATTTCATTTCCTTTCATTGTGGCATGAAATGTTTCAAGAGGGGTGATGAGGTAGTTGTATAAATGAAAGCATTTTTTATAGAATAAAGTAAGGAATTTGGTTCATTCTCAACATTGTGTATTTGTCAAAGGTAATAAATACTAAGATTAATATCAAACATCCAAAATTACTTGAACATCATTCTCAAGTGTAGCACTGAGCAGGATGGACCCAGGTTTGATCTTTGCTCCAGGCTGAATTAATAATCTTCTTCAGAATGACTGGCAAAATTTGACTCATTGATCTTGGTGCCCTCAGTGCAGAGATTAGGGGAATCCCCAAAATAGTCTGTTCGCCCATGCTTAAAATATTTGTATGTAGGTGGTCTCACGAGGAAGGCACCTAACTGAGCTGTAAATTCTCCCTCTCTTTCCTATCTATTTTCCTGTGTAATCAATAACCTTTCCCTATGTTGGCAGCCAGAGGGCACATTTTGCGCACGACAGAACCCTACTAAGCAACAACGAGGCATGTGGCCAGTTGACAAACAGGTTTGTTGGAGGCTGAATAGAGACCGTGGACCAGGAGAACTCCTCGCACTTCTTCTCACCCAAGAGGGTTGCGGATGCTCAACCATTGAGTACATTCAAGACTGAAATGAGTTTCTGAAGGCAATCAAGGGTTATGGGAATAGGGCACGAGGTAAAGATCAGTCATGGTCCCATTAAATGATGGAGTAGATGGCCTGCTGTTGTTCTTATTTCTCATGTTATAATGCTGCAGGATCTTAGATAGTTAGTGCACAGGGCCTTGATTTCATGCTGACCCTTCAAATCCACGTTTGTGTAATTAAATTGTGACTAGCGGTATATGAAAATATTCATGTTGTATAAAAATATTTTTGTAGCTGAGTTGCTCTTGCAAAGAGCTTGCACAGGCCTGATGGGCTGAATGGCCTCCTTCTGTACTATAACTATTCCATGCTTCTGTTAGTTGACCACTGTCCTCAAAATCAAGAATCTGAATGTTATTACCAAAAATGTTCTTCCCTTTTGACATCAGCAGCTGGATTTTTTCTGGTGGAAAGCTTGCCAGTCCATGGATTTCCTTCCATCCACACACTCACGCAAACTCCCACAGATAGCATGTGTTAATAATGGATAATCTGTTGTTCTGCTGTTGAGGTATAAGTATCGGCCAGACCGCCAGGGGTAAATCCCCAGCTCCTCCTCGAACTAGCGTCTTGGGTCTTTCACATTTTCCAAAACAGATAGATTTTGGTTTAATCCTCATCTGAAAGGAGGTTCCGCTGACAGTGCAGTATTCCCTCAGTATTTCACTGAAGTTTCAGCCTGGATTTTTGTGCTCAAGCCCTGGAGTGGAACGTAAACCTGGAACCTAGCGGCTCAGAGGCAAGTGCTACCAAGTGAACGCTGGGCCTGTATCCATTGGAGTTTAGAAGAATGAGAGATGATCTTCTCTGAAACATATAAGGTCCTGAGATAACTTGGCAGGTTAGATGCCGAATGGATGTGGGAGAGACTAGCACTAGGGGACACGGTTTAAAAATAAGGGGCCTCCCATTTAAGATGGAGATCAGGAGAATTGTTTCTGAAGGCTGAGAATCTTTGGAGCACTTCCCCAGAGAACACCAGAGGCAGGGTCAGTGAATACTTTTAAGGAAAAGGTGGATGGATTCTTGACGAACAAGGGAACCAAAGGGGATTGAGGGTAGGTAAGCATGTGGAGTTGAGGCCGCAATTAGATCAGCGAAGATCATAGTGAATGGCTTCAATTCCCAACTCCTGCTCCTAAATCATATGTTCAAGGGCATCACGGTAGCATAGTGGTTAGCACAGTTGCTTCACAGCTCCAGGGTCCCAGGTTCGATTCCTGGCAGGGTCACTGTCTGTGCGGAGTCTGCACGTTCTCCCCGTGTCTGCGTGGGTTTCCTCTGGGTGCTCCGGTTTCCTCCCACAGTCCAAAGATGTGCTGGTTCGGTGGATTGGCCATGCTAAATTGCCCTCAGTGTCCAAAAAATGTTAAGTGGGGGTTACTGGGTTACGGGGATGGGGTAGATACGTGGGCTTCAGTAGGGCCGGTGCAGACTCATAGAACATAGAAATAGACAGCACAGAACAGGCCCTTCGGCCCACGATGCTGTGCCGAACTTTTGTCCTAGATTAAGAACAAATTAATCTCCACCCCATCATTCTACCTTGATCCATGTACCTATCCAATAGCCGCTTGAAGGTCCCTAATGTTTCCGACTCAACTACTTCCAGGCAGTGCATTCCATGCCCCCACTACTCTCTGGGTAAAGAACCTACCTCTGACATCCCCCCTATATCATCCACCATTCACCTTAAATCTATGTCCCCTTGTAATGGTTTGTTCCACCCGGGGTTGGGGTTATTTTCCTTGGAACAAAGAAGGCTGGGGGGGTAACTTAATTGAGGTGTACAAAATTATGAGGGGACTCGATGGGCCAAATGGCCTCTTGCTGCACTGTAAATTGTATGATATGAGCCACGGCTGACACCGGTGAGTGATACTGTTGGAGCTCTAGAAAACCTCTCCCCACCTTCCTCCCACATCCACCCCACAGCTCAGCGTTAAATGAGTTATTGAGAAGAGAAGGGTCAGGTACAGTCCTTAAAAAAATATTGTTGACATCCCTCTTGTTAATGATTAAATATGTTTCAGTGCTCTGGCATGGTATTGCATTGTTTGGAAAGGATTAAACGTGGAGGACATGGATTTGGGAGATGACATTGCATTTGAGGAGTTTGGAGATGAAAAGGAAGTTTGAGATGAGATTTTAATTTGTACGGGCAGAGGGTTGTAAGGTAGTTTTTTTAAGGACCGTGCTGATCATAGTTTTCAAAGGAAGGGGAACAGCATCCAATGAAACAAACCCATTTACAGTGTCAGCTAGCATGGGACCCAGGAATGAAAATGCTCAGTAATTTAGTGGGATTAAGGCCGAGGGAACAGGGGACAGCTCAAGTATCTGTGAGGGTGTATGGGAGATGAGCGAGAAATTAGAGAGAGATGCAAGTTGAGGGTTAAGGTAGAGGCTAGTGGGCAGCTGAACACGTGGCCTCGACCTTGGTGGCAAAATGAGTTCCCTGAGCTCCTTGGACTTGTTGGAGATGAGGGTGGAGGATGCAGGAGAACGTGGTTGGAAGTGAAGAAAGTCATTTGGGAATTATCTTTTCCTGTCATGGTATGCCAGAATAGTGGGTAATATTGAATGAGGAGGCTGAGGTCTGAAGGCACTTAATGTGGTCTAACCAGTTCTGAAAATTAATAATTAAAGCAGTTGTGTAATAGATACAGGCAACCCTGCATTTCTTGCATTGAGAGAGTGAAGAGTATGGGGCCATACGGTGGAAATAAATCAGGGCAGCAGGCTTACAATGTTAATAAAAACAGAAAATGCTGGATAAACTCAGCAGGTCTGGCAGCACCTGTGAACAGAGAAATGGACAGAGAAACAGAGTTAACATTTCAGATCAATTGGGTGGTGTTGCCCTCTTTATTGTCATAGCTCAGCAGCTCTCTCTCAATACCTGCTATTTCCAAAATATTCTGTTTTCTTTCTAATTTCCAGTATCTGCAGTAGTTTATAGATTTGCTGGGGACAAAGGCATCTGAGATGAAGGTGGGGGAGTTGTTGAGCAAATTGTTTGACAGCTGAATAGAAGAGCAAATAGGCCATTGAAAGTTTTGAAAATGCAGTTCCATATGACTTGTGAAAGTTATTTTTCTCCCCAAAGAACAAATGCAGAAGGAAGTGAGGTTGGACAGAGGTTGGGCAAGTGAGGGGGTGGGGAGGGAGTGGGGGATACAATTAAGTGGTTGGAGAAGATCTTGTCAGACCAAGGGTTAAATGCGTCACCCTCTTTGTACAGTGCCTTGGGATGTTTTACTGAGTCAAAGGGGCTATGTAAGTTCAAGATGTGTTGCATTACACAGTACTAGAGTAGGTAGCACACTAACTTACTAAATCATAGAGGGAGCTATGTGCTTTATTTATATTTCATTCACATTAAATGATTCAATTCATTTTTTTAAAGTGGGGAACAGATTCCATAATGCAACATAGGGCGATATGATACAGAATGAGGTCTTTGACCCATCGAGCCTGTGCCAGCTCTTTGGAGAAAAAAAACCTATCCAATTCGTCCCAAACTACTTTCTCCCCACAGCCCAGAAAATCCTTTTCCTTTAAGTATTTACCCGTTTGAAAGTTACCATTGAATCTGCTTCCGAACCCCTTACAGGCAGTGCGTTCCATATCATATTAGTGATGTTGGACTGACTGAGACAATAATTTGTCTGCCTCTTCATCACGGTGATAATCCGACTAACGGTGTTGTTTAGTTTGACCAAACTGCTGAATAAGGGATTCATTCGTCCTATTGTAAGGAATAGCAAACATTATGTATGGTGTTGGAAAGTGTCATTGTAATTTGGGATGCTGTGGTTTGAAATCCGGTTTGACATACTGTTGCGGAAAAATGTACTAAAAGGCTGTAATAGCATACTTGGCACCATTCCAGCAGTAAATGTGGTGCACCATGTAGCATTGCAAAGATTAGACCGTTTTTGATATAAACACGGAGTTGAAATGAAGGAAGTTGCTGGTATCTGGGGGCAGGAGTGGTGACAGAGCAGGCCACAGAAGAAGGTTACCAAGTACAGACAGAGGAAATTGATGGTCTGTACTCTGCCTTGAGGGGACCCAGACCTTGTCTACGTGTGTCTGTGTTTTTGGAATAAAGTGACTACGTTAACAAAACCCCAGTTTGCTCAGTCATGTGGTTAACATCATTAGGCATAATGCAACCTGCTGAAAAAAACATGCATGATTATTTTGAAATTTTTCAAGTGATTCATTGCAACTTTCTTCTTAGAAATCCTGAAATGAAACTATTACTCTAAGAAAATTAAGTTGTTACACAAAAACACAAAAGATCAGACATTATTTGAACTTTGCATTTATGCCCACATTCATTTGGCAGCACGGTAACACAGTGGTTAGCACAGTTGCTTCACAGCTCCAGGGTCCCAGGTTCGATTCCCGGCTTGGCTCACTGTCTGTGCGGAGTCTGCACGTTCTCCCCATGTCTGCGTGGGTTTACTCTTACAGTCCAAAGATGTGCGGTTTAGGTGGATTGGCTATGCTAAATTGCCCTTAGTATCCAGAAAAGGTTAAGTGGGGGTTACTGGGTTATTGGGATAGGGTGGATACGTGGGCTTGAGTGGGGTGCTCTTTGTAAGGGCCGGTGCAGACTCGATGGGCCGAGTGGCCTCCTTCTGCACTGTAAATTCTATGATGACCTATGATTTTGCTGGAAGATTTTCGTTATACAAAACAAATTGCTTCCACTGTGCCATTATGTAAAAACATAAAACAACAAAGGTTTAGCTGCTGGTTTATACCAGCTTATGTTTGATCAGTTGGAGTACCAGCTACAACATATAGCACCAGTTTGCATATGCAACAATTATATTCTTTCCTACCCCCATTCATTTTAAAAATAGCTTTTTCCTCTTTGTAGTTCCCCCCCCCCCCCCCCCCCCCCCCCCCCAGCACCAGACCTCCCAATTAATCTCATTTTTCAACAGCCATGCATTTTTAAGCATATGCCTCATTTGTTAATAGAACAACAGTGTCTGAACTTGAAAAGTAACTAGTTGGCTCCAGGACATCATGAGGATGTGAAAGGTGTTAGATAGATGTGATCATTTTTTTCTTCAAACAGGACAAATAATATAAAAATAATAATCTTTATTATTGTCACATTAACATTAACACTACAATGAAGTTACTGTGAAAATCCCCTAGTCGCCACACTCCAGCGCTTGTTCGGGTACACAGAGGGAGAATTCAGAATGTCCAAATTACCTAATAGCACATCTTTTGGGATTTGTGGGAGGAAACTGGAGCACCCGAAGGAAACCCACTCAGATACTGGGAGAACGTGCAGACTCCGCACAGACAATGAGCCAAGCCGGGAATCGAAGCTGGGACCCTGGCACTGTGAAGCTATAGTGCTACCACTATTCTACCGTGCTGCCCAATCTTCAGAATGTGAAAGGTGCTAGACAGGACAAGTGAAGGGATCATAAGCAGCAAAAGATAAATTCAGACAAGCAGGGTCTCTCTACCTTAGCTCATGTGTGCAGACAGCTCAGAGCTTCTTGGTGTATAAATCTTGCGAACACCTTGCAGGGCAAAAGGATTTTTTCAGAGAAAAAAAAATCATAGAACACCTCTTTATCACAGGTTCAGTTGCTGCTTGCGCACGTGTGTGTGTGTGAGTGTGACACACAACTCTTGCACACAAGCACTGAATATTGAAACATTGAGCTGACATGACTCTTATGTTCTTTGGTTCCAACCCCGCTTGCAAATTACCACCTCTTTCATTATCGTTCTCTTTTTGTGGTGAAGTTTTCACTTTGTTCAGCGTCCCTCGCTCCAAACTTTAGCATTGAATATATCATTTGCAAACCAGAACCAAGTGCAAAATGGACTACATGAGCATGAGAGGTGAGGAGTTCTCCCAGTGCCCTGGGCCAATATTTATCCCTCAAACAACATCATTAAAACAACCAATCTGGTCCATAACTCATTACTTGTTTTGAAAGCGTAATGTGCAAAAATTGGCTGCTTCATTTCCCATATTAAAACAGTCACTACACTAGCTCAGTTGGCTGGACAGCTGGTTTGTGGTCAGAGCGAGGCCAGCAACGCTGGTTCAATTCCCGTACTGGCTGAGGTTATTCATGAAGGCCCCCGCCTTCTCAACCTTGTCCCTCGCCTCAGGTTAAATCACCACCAGTCAGCTCTCCCCCTCTGGGGCTGCGTCACACTTCAAAAAAGCATTTAATTGATTGTAAACTGTTTGAGGATGCCCCAAAGTGGCACCCGCCCAGCAGAATAAGTTTTTGTTGGGCAGCACGGTGGCGCAGTGGGTTAGCCCTGCTGCCTCACGGCGCCGAGGTCCCAGGTTCGATCCCGGCTCTGGGTCACTGTCCGTGTGGAGTTTGCACATTCTCCCCGTGTTTGCGTGGGTTTCGCCCCCACAACCCAAAGATGTGCAGGGTAGGTGGATTGAACACGCTAAATTGCCCCTTAATTGGAAAAAATGAATTGGGTACTCTAAATTTTAAAAGAAGAATAAGTTTCTGTTTAGATGATACATTCACCAGTGATTCGCATGAGGGAGGTGGTCAATTCCAGGCGGAATGAGCACAATCTAACTAATGAAGGAAACTAAGCAAAGTGAGATTTGTGCTGCAGTGGGAAAAGGCCAAAGTAAACTACCAATTGTTTCAGAAACCTTTTTCTCCTGGTTCCCATTGTGTATTATTGTTTTGTCTGCGGGCTGGTTTAGCTCAGTGGACTAGACAGCTGGTTTGTGATGCAGAACAAGGCCAGCAGCGCGGGTTAAATTCCCGTACCAGCTGAGAATTCTGAATTCTCCCTCTGTACCCGAACAGGTGCCGGAATGTGGTGACTAGGGGCTTGTCACAGTAACTTCATTGCAGTGTTAATAATAATAATAATAATAATATTTTACTGTCACAAGTATGAAGTTATTGTCAAAAACGCCCCTCGTCGCCACATTCCAGCGCCTGTTCGGGTAATCAGCTGGTACGGGAATTGAACCTGCGCTGCTGGCCTTGTTCTGCATTACAAACCAGCTGTCTAGCCCACTGAGCTAAACCGGCCTACTTGTGACAATAAAAATTATTTATTTATTTATTTATTTTATTGAGAAGATAATATGAGGTCACCTGTATCCACTCATCTTCCCCAATAAAGGGAGGGAGTATGAAAAGTGTTCAGCTTGTTCTTTTAAAAAGCGTGATAAATTCACCCCTCTGCAGTTACACGATCCATTGTCTACTTTGAAGATCTCCTTTTGATGGAAGACACAGGATGAAACACATCACCTACTCTGGTTCTACCTTTAAGAAGAACGATGGTTAAACTTATTCATTGTGGTTTGGTTGTGTGAAACGTGGCACGCATTCATGTCCGAAAGAGCGATGGTGATCAGATGGTTTTGATTTGACAAGTCTTCTATGCTGGAGAAACAGAGTCCACGAATTTGGCAAAGACTTTTTTTTTTAGTAGTAGAAGCAAATTAGGGGGCCTTTCGTATCTGTATTTAAACTTTGGAGCTGACTAGATTGGATATAGTTTTTCCAGTCATGTACGCACTTATAACCTATTGAAGGGCGAGAATCTAATTTTTGAGCAACATAGATTATATCTTGGATTGCAAAGTTGATTATGGCCTTATCCAGTGAGTGTAACGATTAATGGTCTGCTGACTAACTTGAGCAGGCAGTGTATAATAATTCATTACCAGATGCTGGTCAGTAAGCTAGTCACAATTTTAAGGCCCATTTTAGAACACACAGTGCTTCCTACTATTACTGCAACACGTGTTCCATCAATACGAATATTGAAGGTATGTTCTTGTGCTCAATGCAAAAGGTTGGGGTACACGGATATCATGGGCATTTTTGCAGGTTTGGGGTGTTGGGGGGTGGTGAGAAGTGCGCTACATTTTATATCATTTTTTTTCAAGATGAGTGTGAGGTTCAGGATAATTAGGAAAGTTCAGGGATGACTAAGAACTATTTTTTTATGAACGTTGATGGTGAATAAATAATAATCTTTATTAGTGTCACACATATGCTTACGTTAACACTGCAATGAAGTTACGGAGAAAATCCCCGAGTCGCCTATTCGGGTACGCTGAGGGAAAATTCAGAATGCCCAATTCACCTAACAAGCACGTGTTTCGGGACTCATGGGAAGAAACCGGAGCATCCGGAGGAAACCCATGCAGACACGGGGAGAACATGCAGACTCCGCACTGACAGTGACCCAAGCCGTGAATCGAACCCGGGTCCCTGGCGCTGCGAAGCAACAGTGCAAACCACTGTGCTACTTTGCCGCCCATTTGCAGGTAACCAACATTATAATTGAAACAATGCTCACCGGACAGCCACAAACGCAAACCTACAAGCAGGAAGACTGGATAGCGTTCAAGAATATGAACCGTGGCCTTTATTTCCTTTCCCCCTTCCTTTACCAGGTATACCACACTCCCTAATCTAGCGACTTGTACATCCCTGATTTTCATTGCCTGCGTGGGCCTTAAGCTCTTGAACTCTTTTCCAAAAGATATCCTCATCTCTCCCTCCCTCTGCACCTTTAAGACACTCCTTAATACCTATTTCTTTCATCAAGCTTTTGGCCACCTTTCCCAATATCTTCTTAAATGGCTCGTGTTAAATTTTGTTTATTAATGCTCCTTTGGAGCACCTTGGAATCTTTTACCCTGTTAAAGACACTACATAAATACAGATTGTTGTTATTGCTACTGCAGCCAGTTGTCGCATGCTGATTGCTATTCCAGCTGACATCAGCCACCACGACACAGGCAGGGTCTGCTGGTGAACACACTTTTTGTTTCATGAGGCTCAGTGTGCTTGCTATGAAGTTATCTTCTGCCGCAATCAGTTGCCATTTAAAATTGAATGTTTACTTCCTTTTGAGAGCTAAATATTCTTTGTAGCTTTTAGAATACATTTGTGTTTCCTATGGCATAATGTCTGCAAGATAATTTCCTGCTCTTTTCTGATGTGAGAACTGTAAAATAGAAGTAGGGACACTTAAGGCATTGCAGAATTTATCACATTGCTTGAATAGTCTTGCAATATATTTTCCCCTTGATTTTGTAGTTTGATGCAGAAATGCAGAACCGGGATTGGTAGTAATGTACGCTAAGTGACTCGTTTGAAGTGAAATGTCAGCTTGGTGGTAGTGCACTTGCCCCTGAACGAGTGGTTGTAGGTTCAAGCACACAATATGGGCTAACACCAGTGCAGTCCAAGAGGACTGGTGCATTAGCAAGCTCTATTAGATAAGTGATTAAATCAAAGCCCTTGTATATCTTCAGGAGGACAAAAATAAATTATGATCAAAGAAGAGCAGTGAAGTTCTCCCAGTGTTCTAACTATTATTAGTCCCTCAATTAATGCTGTTAGATTAGTCAATTAATCATTTATCTCATTGCTGTTTGTCAAACTGTGTTGTGTGCAAATTAATCACAACATTTGCCTGAAAATAAAACAAGTCATCACATTTTGATATTAATTAGCTGTGAAATACTTTGGGGCATCTTGCCGTTGCGAAAGATGGCTTGTTTAAGATGATCCATCTTTCCTCTTAATTTACGACATGTTATTGAAATGTGAGTCGTAATTGTTTCAGATCACTAAAGTAGCTCAGCCAGGGCTGTCTGTAAACTGTGAACCTGTCTAAATATTTGCCACTGCCAGGATATCAACAGAATCATCCCTGATGCAGCCATTGCCAATACCTGGAAGCAAATACTTTTGGGGTAAAATAGAATTGGGTATGTCATGATGGTCATCGGGTGGGTGGTGTGGCAGATGTTAGATGGGTTAACCCCTGAGATATTAGAATTAAGTAGTTAATGTGACTACTTGGGAAAGCAAGTTACTGGTGTCATCAGGGTGCGACGAGGTGCACTAAAGGAGGCACAGAGGCAAGCAAAAGTGAAGATTGGGGGCTAGTATTGAGTGGGTGGAGGAATGGAGGGAGGCTTGGCACTGGGAAGGGACAGTCTGAGAATGAGGAGCTTGGTCAGTTGGGATGTAAACTGGGGGTTTAGGGTCTCTGCCTCCCCCACCAACTCGGGCAGCGAATTCCAGACTTCCATTACCCTCCGTGTAAAAAGGTTCTTCCTCATGACCCCTCTACACCTTCTGCCTCTTATCTTGAATCTATGTCCCCTGGTTCTAGAATTCTCCGGCAAGGGAAACAATTTTATCCTGTCGCTTCCCCTCATAATTTTGCACACCTCAATTAAGTTACCCCTCAGCCTTCTTTGTCCAAGGAAAATAACCCCAACCCCGGGTGGAACAAACCATTACAAGGGGACATAGATTTAAGGTGAATGGTGGATGATATAGGGGGGATGTCAGAGGTAGGTTCTTTACCCAGAGAGTAGTGGGGGCATGGAATGCACTGCCTGGAAGTAGTTGAGTCGGAAACATTAGGGACCTTCAAGCGGCTATTGGATAGGTACATGGATCAAGGTAGAATGATGGGGTGTAGATTAATTTGTTCTTAATCTAGGACAAAAGTTCGGCACAACATCGTGGGCCGAAGGGCCTGTTCTGTGCTGTCTATTTCTATGTTCTATGTTCTATCTAGTCTCTCCCCATAGCCACACTTTTCTAGCCCTGGCAACATTCTTGTAAACTTCCTCTGCACTCTTTCCAGAGCAATTCCCGTAACAGCCTCCCCGAACAGGCGCCGGAATGTGGAGAGTAGGGGCTTTTCACAGTAACTTCATTGAAGCCTACTTGTGACAATAAGCGATTTTCATTTCATTTCATTTTCATTTTCATTTTCAATTAAGTCCTTCCTGTAATGTGGTGACCAGAACTGCGCACAATACTCCAGTGTCCTGGAGTTGAGATGATTGACCCTCAACCCCACAACCATCTTCCTTTGTACCAGGTATGACTCCAACCAGTGGAGAGCTTTCCCTCTGATTCCCACTGACTCCAGCTTTGCGAGGGCTCCTTGATATGATACTCTGTCAAATGCTTGATGTCAAGAGCAGTGACTCTTACCTCATCTCTGGAGTTCAGCTCTTTTGTCCATGTTTGAACCAACGCTGTAATGAGGTCAGGAGTTGAGTGACCCTGGCTGAACCCAAGCTAAGCATAAGTGAGCAGGTTATAACTGAGTAAGTGCCGTTTGATATCGCTGTCGATGATCCTTTCCAGCACTGCGAATGATCGACAAACTGATGGGACTGTAATTGGCTGGGTTTGTCCTGTTTCTTATGTACAGGACATATTTGGGCAATTTTCTACATTGCCGGGCCTCTGGATTCCTAGTCCAGTGACATCGCCTCTACTCCACCATCTCTCCTGCAAAACTCGCCAAACTGGGACATTAACTGGAATAAACTTCATGCCACCTTTCCGTCCAAACCTGCAGCGGGATACTCCCTTCTGGGGACTAAGTCCCCACGCCGGCGGAAGAACCGGTGCCAACCACTCCGGTGTCAACAGCCCCCGAAAGTGCGAAATTCTCCTCACTTCCGGGGGCTGAGTGGACGCCAGAGGGATTGCCGCCGCTGCAGCCGGCGCCGAAGGGATAGCGAGTTCGTGCATGCGCCAAAGGGCCGGCATGATCTCCAGCATTCGCGCAAAACCGCCGGCATGATCTCGCGTATGCACGGACCCGCCGTCGCGTTTTGGTGCTGGCCATGGCGGAGCCCTACGGGGGCCGGCGCGGAAGCAAGGAGTGTCCCCACAGCACAGGATTGACCGCAGATCGGTGGGCCCAATCGCGGGCCAGGCCACCGTGGGGGCACCCCCCCAGGGTTGGATCCCTCCGCGCCCCCCCGAGGACCGCCCCAGCCGACTTACCTGCCAGGTCCCGCCGTGTAGGACCATACGTAACCCACGCCGGCGGGACTGGCCGAAAACAGATGGCTGCTCGGCCCATCGGGGCCCGGAGAATTGCCGGGGGGGGCCACTGCCAATGGCCCCCGACCGGCGTGGCGTGAACCCCGCCCGAAAAACGGCGCTGGAAAATACGGCAGCCGGCGGCGGGACCCCTGGTGATTCTCCGACCCGGCGGGGGGCTTGGAGAATCCCGTTCCTGAATTCTGTCCAGTTATCACTGTTCCAGCATCTGACTCTTGGGCCCTGGTGACAAAGAAGAGAAAGTTTAACGGGATAATAAGTTTTCTTGAAAAATGGTTACTGGATTTAAATTTTGGCAAGGAAATAGAAATGTCACATTCCTTCAAGATAATTTTCTTGGAATACTCCTGTTGATAATTGATTCTCTGGGGAATTTATTGCAAAAGTCCAAATGTTGACCCATCGGCTTAAATATAAAGGCAGATGTAGAGAGAAACAACTATTAAGTGTACAGCGTCTTTTGCAACTTCCGGATGTCTGAAAGCACTCTAAAGCCAAAAATTATTTTCAAAGTAAATCAATTTTGTAATGCAGGAAACATGGCAGTTAATATGCATGTAGAAAGGTCCCACAAACAGCAACATGCTTTTTTAAAAAAGCAGATGATCTGTTTCTTAGTGATGTTGGCTCAGGAATTATCACTGAGGCGAACTCCCTAGTCTCTGAACGGTGCTGTGGAATCTTCTAGGTCCAATCCAGAGGACCTCAGTTTAATCCGTAAAAATGTACTTTGTGATCGTGTGTCTGAAGTAAGACTTGAACCTACAAGTCTCTGGCTCAAAGTCAAGAGTGCTACCACTGCATCTTATTGAGACATATAGGGCTTGACAGGGTGGATGCTGAGAGGTCGTTTCCCTTCGTGGGAGAGTCTAGGATCAGAGGGCATAATCTTAGAGTAAGTGGTTGCCCGCTTAAGGCAGAGGTGATGAGGAATTTTGTCGCTCAAAGGGCAGTGAATCTGTGGACTTCTTCACCGCAGTGGGCTTAGAGGCTATGTCGTGAAGTATGTAAGGCTGAGATAGGCAGATTTTTAATCAGTAAGGGAATCAAGGGTTATGGGGATAAGGCAGTACAGTGCAGTTGAGGATTATCACAGCAGATCAGTCATGAGGCTGGATTCTCGGTTCTGGAGACTCAGTGTTCCTGCCTGCGGAGTCTCACGACTGTTTTCCGCTGACACTAGGAGCAGCATCCAGCTGTGATTCCCTCTCCCTGTTCATGCAAATTTATGCATGGAGGGGAGCTCAAGGGATTAGGGCAGCACGGTAGCATTGTGGATAGCGCAATTGCTTCACAGCTCCAGGGTCCCAGGTTCGATTCCGGCTTGGGTCACTGTCTGTGCGGAGTCTGCACATCCTCCCCGTGTGTGCGTGGGTTTCCTCCGGGTGCTCCGGTTTCCTCCCACAGTCCAAAGATGTGCAGGTTAGGTGGATTGGTCATGCTAAATTGCCCTTAGTGTCCAAAATTGCCCATAGTGTTGGGTGGGGTTACTGGGTTGTGGGGATGGGGTGGAGGTGTTGACCTTGAAAAGGGTGCTCTTTCCAAGAGCCGGTGCAGACTCGATGGGCCGAACGGCCTCCTTCTGCACTGTAAATTCTATGATTCCGTTGGAATCCTGGCATTGGGCTGCCATTTGGAGCAAGGAGCCAGATACCGAAGTCCGGTGGCAGGCCCCCTCTGCTGACAAGTAGGGGCATCTTCCCCTCCCTTTTCCCTTTCTTCCCATAATGGGAATAATGGCTCAGCCCCCCCCCCCCTCCTCAGCACACATGCGTGAGAGTGGCCTGACCTCCATTAGAGACCCCCCTCATCAGCAACCCGCCCATCCGAATCTCCCCCCCCCCCCCACCACCATCAGAGGCCCCTGCCCAAAAGCTGAAGAGGAGTCCAGGCAGTAGAATGAAATATCACTGCAGTTTCACTTACCTTTTCCTAACATCTGTTGCCTCAGGCAAAAATGTCTATAGCAGCAGCTATTACAAGTGTCAGAGGCTTCCTTGAAAGCAAAGTACACTTCAGAGGGCTTCAAATCCCTTGATAGCCTTTGGAATGCAAATCTTCCATTCAATTTCACACAGCAATAGTCAATGATTGACAGCTCCAGAGGCAGCTGTTTGGCGGACTGTTAAATCTATTTTTTCCTTTATGCTTGAATGCATTTCCATTTCCCTGCTTTGATGCTAACCACAATGTTTATGAACACTCTTGCTATGATTGACAGCTCCTCACCACATCAAAGGCAGCTAAGTGCTTTCTGCTGGACAAAGGGGAAGACAAACCAACCTTTGTTTTATGGAGGAGACATTAAAAAAAAGTAAAGCATGCAAACGTCAACTTTGTGCTGAAGATATTCATGCAAAATAAACAATATCACTGTACTCCAAGCAATGTGATGTAAACGGCAGAGGGGAAGTCGAAGAGTTCATAGGAAAGAGATTTATTCAGTAAACAGCAGTATTCACACAGGACCCGGTTACACATCTCAGGGTTCTCATTCCTTTCTGTTATACTGGTGCTGGTTAACTCACAGCCCAATCAGCACCAGAGAACAATCATCCAGCTGGATAAGCCTCATGCAGGTTATAACACTTCCCCCCCCCCTCCCCCCCCAACCCCACAAAGTCCGAAAACTTGCTTGAAAAAATGACCATGGAGGGTAGGATAAAGAAAAAAATTGAGGAGAACAAAACAACCGGGACAACGAAACCACAGTAGCTGGATGATAACAATTTTTTAAAGCATTTTGGGTCCAACAAGGCGTCACAAAAACAGGGGAACACGACGGATGGCGTACACCCTGCCAAACATTACTTCCGGCCCAACACCCCCACCAACCACCCAAAGGGTGAAGCCGCTATCTGGGGACGGTGCACACCATAGTGTCTGATCCATCACCACAAGTCCTTAACGGCACCACATAACTTCCAGCCACAAGGGGAACAGGTTTGGGGAGGGGGGTGGTGTTGATCATCAGACAACATCCAACACGCGCAAAAAACACTCGCCACAGCATCAGTGTTCAAAACAAAGGGGGAATTTTTCATGCCCACTGAATGCTCAGGGAATTGTCACTCCAGAATTTATACCAGGGTAAATAATGAAAGCTGCTTACCCCAGTGTGTGTAAACTGCCACGGATCCGCCCCTCCTGTCTCCTCCATGGCTGCAGCTAACACTTTCGCCACCCCCGAAGGGGTCAGTGATCTCGCCCTGGAGCGATCCAACTTCGGATCCAACACGCAATTAAAATGCCCCCTAAAATTAATTGATGTATAACTAATTGTGGAATCGCAGCATCTGCCGTCCCATAAACTTAACATTGTCCCCCCCCATGGGGTCCTACTGTCAATCAAACCCTGAGTGGAAAACCTTGCTCACCCAAGCCTTCTGCAGCTAGGTCTGGTCTCGCACCGCTGGTGAGTTTCTTGAAGGAACACCACATCGGAACCAAACCCTTCAAATGGGAATAAAAACTCTTGCCCTCGTCACAGCCCCCTCGCCCCCTCCTCCCCACCCCAGGCCCCACATGTGCTAGATGACTAACCTTGTTGGGAGTTTCTCATCCTAACCCCGCCCGCCCCCCCCCCCCCCCCCCCTCCTCCTCGATCAGCTGTCCTCACCATGATGGAATACTCCTATCCAGATTCCTGGTTCCCAGGCCCACCCAAGATGGCATCCAGCCCCATCCCTAGGGTGAAACAAAGTAAAATCCACTGGTCATTTAGTGCCCCCCTCCCCCCTCTCCAGGCTCGCAGACTGCCTGGCGCCACAACCTCCTTCATCCATCCACCAACCAAACAACCAACCAGACCTAAGAGCTATATTAACTGAAAAAGAGAACTTCCATTGATATAGCATGTTTCACAACCTCGGGGTGTCCCAAAGTGTTTTAGAGCAAATTAAGTAATTTTGAAATGCAGGTGCTGTTGCAATGTAGAGCGACGTTATGTAACGTGTTGTGAAAATATTACTATGCAGGTTTTAAATAAAGTCTTGAATTCGCAGTGTTGTTGCTCAGGAAAGTTTAGTGAAGAAGTAGAGTGCAAATTGATTCACCACTTATTTTTATCGCTACTATTACAAAAATCTAACCATTATCACATGGGTGGTGAAGGGAGGGTCCTTATAGTCTATGTAAAACATTATTTTTGTAATTCGGGCATTTATTTATTTATGCATCTGTACCAAGTAAACAAAAAAGTAATTTCTCAGGAATCAATCAAAATAAACGTTTGGAGCTATCTCTGACGAATGCCCTCCAAAGTTTAATTTTGTGGGTATGTTGTTCCTTGACTTTCAAATTCCAGTGGACCACCTCCATTTTCTTTCATTTGCTATGATCCAGGCTGTGGGAGATTGATTATTTTGTTTTTAAAAATGCCCCCAAACTGCGACTGCTGTAACTATATTTGTTCTGCTCCCACCATTGATGTGGTGCAGCATCTGTAAACAAGCCAGCACGCTAAACTGTTCGAATGGATTGGTGACTCTTGTCAATTTACCCCACATTGGAGGCGGTACCTTCATGCTGGGACTGTTTAGTCGTTGCTAAGAAAACATAGGACACTTAATTAGAGTCAGCTGACGGATATAAACAAAGCAGCTATTCTTCACTAACCCTCATTCAGCAGGTGTGACTCTCATGAAGTCTAGGAATCGATATTGGTGATTATCATCAGATGAACATGTTTTGTTACCTGTATGGTAGGTAACATGTGCTACTCAATCCAGTTACAGCAGACGCTTCCGGAAGAAGGCTCGAAGTCGTCCAGAAGTTTATATAAGGTTTATTGAGTAACAGAACTTAACAACTGCGTGAGTTCTTACTTTAAGAACTATACTAGTAGAAAGGTTACAACTTTTACATACAACAACTAGGCCTGACCACACTAGCAGTCTGAGCTAAATCTCTGCTTCTGTTCTCCTCAGTCTAATCAGCCAAAGAGCCCGGGGGGCTGCTTGCTTCTCCTTTTATACCCCCAGTGCTGCCCCCCCCCCCCTAGTGATCGTTCCATTTCCCATCAAACCCTTCTGTACATACCCATGTAAAGATCACTACAGAACACATGTCACTATAGTAACAGTAAAATAACAGAGAGAAGAATTGCACATAAGCCCGCTGACCACATAAATGGGCTGATAATTGTCAATAATCATTTCAGGACCATGTAATCCAGGAATAATATTTTACTGTAATCCGCCCCCCCCCCCCCCCGACTATAAACAAGAGCTTTAAACTGCAATTGGTCAGTAATATTTTTCACATGTATCGACTCTGTAATGACCTATTTAAGAAGTCTTGTTTTTGAGCTTTAAAAAGCTGAATAACTCTTTAACAAATACGTTCAGCTGACCAGTGTATAAGACGACTAATCTTTCACAAGCAACAATGGATACAACAGACCTGTCCTGCTGCTCAACCTGAACTTTGGCAGCAACTACTTCTGACTGCACTTGTTTGTCTGCAGTGCACGATAATGTTCTCGGTAACAAAGCAAACAACAGAATTCCAGATAACCAACAGGGATGGGCAGTCTGCCCATTTAAAATCCATGCTGCAGATCACCTTGTAATTTCAGGCATTGAGGCGATGTCAGCGTTAGGTAATGTGAGCAGTGTGACAGACAATACAGCGAAAGCATGCACTCCAACCTCGTGTGTAATGGAGATTGCCCAAAATGCAGTACGTCCTGAACGAACCATCGTTCAAGTGTAAGAAACATATAGAAGGACTGGGATTGAGCAAGGAGATTCAACTTCACTGCGCGTAAGCAGGGCATTGCATTGAATTGCAGGTCATGAAATGGAACCCCACAGATCTAAACAATTCCGGGATTCAGTTGCTGGAACCCTTTCATACCTGTTAAAATTGTTATGAAACTTTGGGCAAAATATTTATGCTGCTTGCATTCAGCAGGGAGATTGTTTTGAAGTAACAGAAGTAAAATGAAATTAGATAAAATTCAGTTGTAGTGAGTGTGATTTACTGAGTGACCTAACTGCCATATCAGTAACAAAGCAACGAGTGAGTACATTGAGTAAGGAGTGAGTCATTTTACCCCTGAAACATTTTCTATAATTGGCCAATATCTCATTTACCTAAAGCCGACAGTACTGTTGACTCACAATCAACGTGAAACTAGTTTGGTAAGAAATCTGGGGCGGGATTCTCCGACCCCCGACCGGGCCTGAGAATCCCCGGGGGGGGGGGGGGGGGCAGCGTGAATTCCGCCCCACCGCCGGCTGCCGAATTCTCCGGCGCCGTGTTTTTGGCGGGGGCGGGAATCGTGCCGCGCCGGTCGGGGGCTGTTGGCAGCGCCCCCCCCGGTGATTCTCCGCTCCGCGATGGGCCGAGCGACAGCCCGTTTTCAGCTGGTCCCGCCGTCGTAAATTACACAAGGCCCTTACCGGCGGGACCTGGCTCTGCGGGCGGCCTGCAGAGTCTTTGTGGCGGTGCGGGGGGGATCTGGCCCGCGATCGGGGCCCACCGATCTGCGGGGGGGGCCTGTGCCTTGGGGGAACACTCTCTCCGCGCCGGCCGCTGTAAAGCTCCGCCATGGCCGGCGCAGAGAGGAAACTCCCTGCGCATGCGCAGGGATCATGCCAGCGGTTCTGGGAACACGCTGGCGCTCCTGCGCATGCGCCAACTCGCGCCGGCCGGTGGAGGCCCTTCGGCACCGGTTGGCGCGGCGCCAACCCCGCCGCCGCTGGCCTAGCCCCAGAAGGTGTGGAGGATTCCGCACCTTCCAGGCGGCACGACGCCGGAGTGGTTTACGCCACTCCTCTGCGCCGGTACGGCACGCCCCGCCGGATACCAGAGAATCCCGGCCATGATCCTTGATCCATGTTGTCTGTATATTTTTTAAAATGAGAATACCGTTGAATTGGTTGCGCTGCAAGTGGATTTTGGTAAAAGGCTGCTGAGAAATCATATCAATGTATATAATACAGGCCATTGGAGTGCCAGTGCTGTACATTTATCCATATTTATGTATAATGTGGATGTGTGTCTGAAATCACAGTGCAAAGCCTTTTCACAGGTTCCCTCGTGGCTCAGCGAGCTCTTTTCTGCTCTTGGGAGGTGGCTATCCTTGCCAGCAGTTTCCCTTTGCCACCTTAAACCACTGCAGTGCTCCCAAAGTCCTATTAGTTAGGGCATTCCAGGACCTTGACCATGAGATTATACATCTAGTGTGTGATTTTGAGATATGGGGCGACATTCTCCGACCCCCCGCCGGGTCGGAGAATCGCCGGGGGCTGACGTGAATCCCGCCCCCGCCGGGCCGTGTGGGGCACTCTTTTCCTTCCGCCTTCGCCACGGTCTCCACCATGGCGGAGGCGGGAAACTGTCAGCGGCCGCTGACGCTCCCGCGCATGCGCCGCCCGGGGATGTAATTTCCGCGCCGGCTGGCGGGGCACCAAAGGCCGTTTCCGCCAGCTGGCGGGGTGGAAATTCCTCCGCCGTCGGCCTAGCCCCTCAATGTTGGGGCTCGGCCCCCAAAGATGCGGAGCATTCCGCACCTTTGGGGCGGCGCGATGCCCGTCTGATTGGCGCCGTTTTGGGCACCAGTCGGCGGACATCGTGCCGTTTCGGGAGAATTTCGCCCCTGGTGCTCCTCATCATTTCACAAAGTCTGACAAAGGTTAAGAGGGGACACAAGTTCAAAGTGAGGGGATTTGAGGAAAAACCTTTTACCCAGCTGGTGGTTGACGGTCTGGAACGCACTGCCTTGGAGGGCGGTAGAGGCGGATTGCCTCACATCCTTTAAATAAATCATCTTTATTGTCACAAAGAGGCTTACATTAACACTGCAATGAAGTTACTGTGAAAAGCCCCTAGTTGCCACATTCCGGCGCCTGTTCGGGTACACTGAGGGAGAATTCAGAATTCTCAGCTGGTACGGGAATTGAACCCGGGCTGCTGGCCTTGTTCTGCATCACAAACCAGCTGTCTAGCCCACTGAGCTAAACCAGCATTAAACAGTACCTGGATGAGCACTTGACATGTCATAGCATTGGAGGCTATGGGCCAAGCGTTGGCAAATGGGATTAGGATTGGCAAATCAGGGGCGAAATTCTCCGTTATCGGCGGAAAGTCCGCCGATCGGCGCAAAAAACGGCGCAAATCCGACTTGCGTCACGTCGGAAAAATGGGTCGATAGTCTCCGGCCCGAAATGGGCTAGCAGCGACGTAACGGGATCCGCGCTTGCGCAGTGGTTCACGCCGTGCAGCGTCATACGCGCTGCACGGCGTGACGGCTCATAAGGCCGCGCTGCTCCCCCCCACCCGACCGCAACACCCGACCGCAACACCCGACTGGATGGCTGGCCGTCGCTCAGCCCCGAGGTTCGAGTCACGCGATGTGGAGGCGCTCCTGGACGCGGTGGAGCAGAGGAGGGACGCCCTGTATCCCGGGCACGGCCGCAGAGTTGCCCCACGCCACAGCCGGCGTCTGTGGAGGGAAGTGGCAGAGGCCGTCACCGCTGTGGCCCTGACACAACGGACAGGCACCCAGTGCCACAAGAAGGTGAACGACCTCGTCAGAGCAGGCAGGGTGAGCCTCCCCCATATCCCCCCTCCCCATATCCCCCCCTCCCCCATATCCCCCATATCCCCCCTCCCCCATATCCCCCACTCCCCCATATCCCCCCTCCCCCATATCCCCCCTCCCCATATCCCTCCCTCCCCCATATCCCCCCTCCCCCATATCCCCCCTCCCCCATATCCCCCCCTCCCCCATATCCCCCCCTCCCCCATATCCCCCCCTCCCCCATATCCCCAAGTGAATCCAGCCCTAACCTTGCACGCGCAACCGATGGCGTGCATTCATATACCTGCCTAACAGTGTTGCCTTTTACCCCTGCCACCCCCCCCCCCCCCCCCCCATAGGAGAAGCGCGCACACAATAGGGAGCATGTGAGGACTGGAGGAGGGCCCGCTGATGAGAGGCCACTGACCGTACACGAGGAAAGGGCCCTGGAACTGGCTGGCGGACCTGAGGACCGGGTGGTTGCTGATGCAGAGGTCGGGGGCGTACTAGCGAGTGAGCCACTGACAGCCCGTCCCCATATCCCCCCTCCCCTATATCTCCCTCCCCCGTATCACCTGATCACTGCCTGATGTCTAACCATGCATGCTTCATTGTGTATCGCAGGACCAAACGTCCAGGCACCCATCCCCGCAGATGCAGACCGCCCGCAGGATGCCCCTCGGAGACCACAGGAGACGGAGAGACCCGCACCCTCCAGCATGCGACGCCCGCAGGATGCCCCTCGCACACCACGGGAGACGGAGAGACCCGGACCCTCCAGCATGCGACGCCCGCAGGATGCCCCTCGGAGACCACGGGAGACGGAGAGACCCGCACCCTCCAGCATGCGACGCCCGCAGGATGCCCCTCGGAGACCACAGGAGACGGAGAGACCCGCACCCTCCAGCATGCGACGCCCGCAGGATGCCCCTCGCACACCACGGGAGACGGAGAGACCTGGAGCAACAGGGGGACGACACCCCCGTCACGTGCGGGAGCGACCACCCAGCGATGAGGGGGGCAGCCACAGGCCCCCGTCACATCCGAGCCAGGACACCACTACCCAGGACACCCCTACCCGGGACAGCACTAGCCAGGACACCCCTACCCGGGACAGCACTACCCGGGACAGCACTACCCAGGAAGACGAAATACCGGACAGTGACTCAAGAGTGGATGGGTGGAGACGAACCCCCACCCCAAAGTGCCATGGACTCAGAGTGGGACGAAGAGCACGACACAACGCCACTGCTGTCACCAACACCCTCCACCATCGCAGAAACACTCACCACGGTTGGGCACTTTAGTGATGAGGCGTCTGGTACACTCACTGGTGCGCACAACACAGCCGTCCCGGTACAGCAGGTGGAGGTAGGAGCAGCAGAGGGACCGGGCGGTCGGAGGGCAGCCCAGGCCAAGCGAACATCTGCCGCCCAGATGGATCCCGGGTTCCTGCAGTTACCACACCCACACACAGATCCGATGCAACCACCGACCCGGAGACGAGCGAAGAGGGTGACGGGCGGCTTGCGGCGGCTGCGGTCACAGGTGGAGGAGTCCACCCGCGTCCAGGAGCTGGGAGTGGTGCCGGTCATGCGTGCCACCCAGGCTGACACCGCACGGGTGGCTTCCGCGGTGGAGGCAATGGGTGCGACGGTGTCAGGCATGGGGAACGGGTGGGAGGCCTTGGGGCCTTCCGTGCAGGCGGCGTCTGTGGCCCAGGAAATGGCTGCCCTCTCACAGGAGGCCATGAGCCAGTGCCAGCGGCAGATGGCAGAGGCGCTCAACGCCATAGCCCAGTCTCTGCAGACCATGGCCCAGTCTCAGCAGGCCATCGCTGAGGGCATCGGCGCCAGTGGCCATGTGCGAGCCGGCGTCGCACTGTCAGACAGGGTTTGCCAACACCCTGGGCTCCATGGCTGCAAACCAGCAGACCCCTGTCGATACCAGCACGGGCCTCCAGGACTGGCAGCGCCAGATGTCGGGGGGGCGTCGGATGGCCAGTCCGTTCGCATCCCCCACCCATGTAGAGGCCTGGGGGCCATCGGGCACCCTGAGGGAGGAGGAGGTGGTGTGGTCCGTCCCGGCTCCCTCTGTAGGGGAGGTCCCGGTACACCGCGACACCTCGGACTCCCCCCCTTCCGTCCCAGGTGCATCGGGTGGGCAACGGGCAGGACCGGCTGGCAGCTCGCCATCCCAGTCGCCCGGGCCGCAGCCTGGCCCATCTAGGCCAGGACGCCCCAGGAAACGGCCGCCAAAGGGATCCAGTGTCAGAGGGCAGGAATCACAGGAGTCCACCTCCAGTTCTGCTGTACCGTCTGGGGAACCACGTAGACGTAGTCAAAGGGCCCGTAAGGCCAAACTATTAGACACTGAGTAAGTTGGCACGGGTGCAGGGCACAGATGTGTTTTAGGGGCTAGGGCACGTGCATGAACTCCTTTGGTTATTAAAGTCAATGTTACATCTACCGAAGCTGCCTTTGTGCTCTGTCCAAAGTGTGCGGGCGTGTCATGTACGTTGAGCGCAAGTGTGTGTGTGAGGGGTGGTCTTACCTCAGCCCCAGGTGAGTCTGCTCCCTTCCCCCTGGGCCGCCATCAACATCCACCGGGCAGAGGACGGGACCGTGCGCTGCAGTGTCACAGCCGCATGCAGGGATGGTCCGGGTGGATGGTGGTACTGTGGCCATGGGTCAGACATAGTCCAACGATGTAGAGCCAGGAGCTCATCGCAGGGTGGGTTGTCATCATCCTCCATGGCCTGCGATAGACACGCGTCCACCCGCAACTGTGTGAGCCCGGCCCGTTGTGCCGCAGGTGGATCGGCAATGGGGGGGGGGTGTGGTGTGTATGCGGGTGGGGTGGGTGAGGTTGGGGAGGGGGTTGAGGGTGCTGGGTGGGTGGATGGGTGGGGGGTGTGGGTGGTCGGCTGTTGCCATGGTGTGCGGTCTGTGGCCATACTACCCGATTCCCACGCCCATCTAGTTAGTGAAGCGGGCGTCTATCAGTCTGTCCCGTGCCCGCTGGGCCAGCCGGTAACGGTGGACAGCCACCCGCCTGTGTCTACCCCGTCTGCCCTGACCATTGCCCCCATCCCCCTCATCTGGGGAGGACTGGGCCTCTTCCTGCTGCTCCTCCACTCCACCCTCCTCTGCCTGCGGCACATCGCCCCTCTGCTGGGCTATGTTGTGCAGGACGCAGCACACCACAATGATGCGGCCGACCCTATCTGACCGATACTGGAGGGCGCCCCCAGAGAGGTCCAGGCACCTGAAACGCATCTTCAGCACGCCAAAGCACCTCTCAATCACTCCCCTTGTCGCTACATGGGCATCATTGTAGCGGTTCTCCGCCTCATTGCGTGGCCTCCGTATAGGCGTCATCAGCCACGATCGCAATGGGTAGCCCCTGTCGCCCAGCAACCAGCCCCTCAGCCGGGGATGGCGTCCCTCGTACATGCCGGGGATGGATGACCGCGACAACACAAATGAGTCGTGTACACTGCCTGGGTGACGGGCGCAGACGTGCAGGATCATCATGCGGTGGTCGCAGACCACCTGTACGTTCATCGAATAGGTCCCCTTCCTATTGGTGAACACGGCCCTGTTATCTGCAGGTGGCCGCACGGCGACGTGCATCCCATCGATCGCGCCCTGGACCATGGGGAACCCGGCAACGGCAGAGAAGCCCACGGCCCGGGCATCTTGGCTGGCCCGGTCCACGGGGAAGCGGATGTAGCGGTGCGCCATGGCATATAGGGCATCTGTCACTGCCCGGATGCACCGATGTCTGCGATATGCCGGACAGGTCCCCACTCGGTGCCTGGAATGACCCCGTTGCATAAAAGTTCAGGGCCACCGTAACCTTGACGGACACGGGGAGAGGGTGTCCCCCACCAGTGCCACGCGGCGACAGGTGTGCCAGCAGGTGGCAGATGTGTGCCACGGTTTCCCGGCTCATCCGGAGTCTCCTCCTGCATTCCCGGTCCGTGAGGTCCTGGTATGACTGCCGGGGCCGGTACACACGGGGCGCCCTCGGGTGCCTCCGTTGCCGTGGGGCCGCGACGTCCTCCTCCCCCTCCTCGTCCTGTCGGTCAGGTGTCCCTCCAACCTGGGCGGCTGCCGCCTGCCCCTCTGCGGCAGCCTGCGCCGCCTCTCTGGCACGCTCCTCCTCCTCTTCCTCCTCCTCCTCATCCAGGGCAACATAGACATGAGCGGCTGCCACCACGGCGGCCAACATCGCTGGATGATCTGAAAACATGACGGCCTGGTGGGGGGGAGGGGAACGACGACATGTCATCATTGCCCATATCCCCTCCTCCCCCCAGCCAGGTGGCATGGACCGCATGGGTCCAACTGTTGGAGGCTGGCACCTGGCCAGGTGGACCAACTCACTTGCCCTCCCATCCCCCTCCTAGGCACGGACCCCCCCCAACCTCCACCCCAGCACGGACCCCCCCCCAACCCCCAACCTCCACCCCGGCACGGACCCCCACCCAACCTCCACCCCGGCACGGACACCCCCCAACCTCCACCCCAGCACTGACCCCCCCCAACCCCCAAACTCCACCCCGGCACGGACCCCCCCCAACCTCCACCCCAGCACGGACCCCCCCCCAACCCCCAACCTCCACCCCAGCACGGACCCCCCCCCACCTCCACCCCAGCACGGACCCCCCCCCCCAACCTCCACCCCGGCACGGACCCCCCCCAACCTCCACCCCAGCACGGACCCCCCCCAACCTCCACCCCAGCACGGACCCCCCCCAACCTCCACCCCGGCATGGACCCCCCCCCCAACCTCCACCCCAGCATGGACCCCCCCCAACCTCCACCCCAGCACGGACCCCCCCCAGCCTCCACCCCAGCACGGACCCCCCCCAACCTCCACCCCAGCACGGACCCCCCCCCAACCTCCACCCCGGCACGGACCCCCCCCCCCAACCTCCACCCCGGCACGGCACGGACCCCCCCCAACATCCACCCCAGCACGGACCCCCCCCCCAACCTCCACCCCAGCACGGACCCCCCCCCAACCTCCACCCCAGCACGGACCCCCCCCAACCCCCAACCTCCACCCCGGCACGGACCCCCCCCCCAACCTCCACCCCAGCACGGACCTCCCCCAACCCCCAACCTCCACCCCGGCACGGACCCCCCCAACCTCCATCCCAGCACGGACCCCCCCCCAACCCCCAACCTCCACCCCAGCACGGACCCCCCCCAACCTCCACCCCAGCACGGACCCCCCCCAACCTCCACCCCAGCACGGACCCAACCTCCACCCCAGCACGGACCCCCCCACAACCTCCACCCCGGCACGGACCCCCCCAACCTCCACCCCAGCACGGACCCCCCCCCCAACCTCCACCCCAGCACGGACTTCCCCCAACCCCCAACCTCCACCCCAGCACGGACCCCCCCCCCAACCTCCACCCCAGCACGGACCCCCCCAACCTCCACCCCAGCACGGACCCCCCCCCAACCCCCAACCTCCACCCCAGCACGGACCGCCCCCCAACCTCCACCCCAGCACGGACCCCCCCCCCTCAACCTCCACCCCGGCACGGACCCCCCCCAACCTCCACCCCAGCACGGACCCCCCCCAACCCCCAACCTCCACCCCGGCACGGACCCCCCCCCAACCTCCACCCCGGCACGGCACGGATTCCCCAACCTCCACCCCGGCACGGACCCCCCCCCAACCTCCACCTCAGCACCGACCCCCCCCAACCCCCAACCTCCACCCCGGCACGCACCCCCCCCAACCTCCACCCCGGCACGCACCCCCTCCCGGCACTTCCCCGGAGCCCAGCCTACTCTAACCACCCCCCCCGCCGCACACACACACACACAACCCGAGACACACCTCTCCTCACGTAATCAGACTGCGGCCACGCCATTTCCTGCCCAGAGCCAACCCCCCAGGCCGTCACTCACCTCCACGCTGGTCGGCGTGAGCCTGGAGCACCGGGTCACGCCGATGAAAAGGAGGTTTGATTCACGTCGACGTGAACGGTCATCACGTCGACGGGACTTCGGCCCATCCGGAAGGGAGAATATCGGCAGGCCGAAAATCGGCTGCCTTGCGCAGACCCGTGACATTCTCCGCGGCAGCGGCGCCATTAACGCCCCGCCGACTTTTCTCCCTTCGGAGACTTCGGCGGGGGCGGGATTCACGGCGGCCAACGGCCATTCTCCGACCCTCTGGGGGGTCGGAGAATGACGCCCCAGGTGCCTTTCGTGCGGCGGTGCAGACCCGATGGGTCGAAGGGCCTTTTCTGCACTGTATTTTTCTGTGATATGTGCACATGCACCTTCTGCCCTAGATTGTGAAGGAGCTGCTGCTGAAGAAAGCTTTGCGAGTTGTCCACGGATCGTCTGAGCCACAATGTTCAGGAAAGCCCATGTCTCACATCCTCAACCCTCACTCGCTTCGCTAATCTCAGCCGGAGAGGCTACAGTTAATTACAGCACCAAGAGAAAGGGGAAAAAAAAATCAGGCACGCTTCACACCCCTGATTACTTTTTCAAATGACTGTTGCTGTAAAATGTGAGGGTAAGGCCCAGCTCATTTGTGGTGAGCCAGCCCACCAACATTGGGTGTTTGGGAGTACACCAGAACTCTGGAAGTACTCCAGCATTTGTCTGCAACCTTCAGAAAAGAGTGAGAGGAATTATTAACACTTTCTTCAAACCTCAAAACAGAACAATATTTTTAATTGAACCAGGAACATTTGTTTCAGAATCCAACATCTGCCGCAATTTGCTTTTATCTTGGTCTGTAATATGAGCAGTTCTGAGATGCAATGTTTGTAGAGTTTGTGATTAACCCTACAAACCCTCCTGTAGATCTTCTTTTACAATCATATAGGGCAGAAGGAGAGTTAGTTCATCCCACTGTTTTGCTTTTGACCTCATGGATCCGCAAATGTTTCCTTTTGTGAAAAAGGTTTTAAGAAGCACATCAGTCAATAATGGTCTTATTTGTCAAGCAACAAAGTTTGTGAACTTAAAGGTCATGGGCGGAATTCTCCCCCCCCCCACGCCGGGTGGGAGAATCGCTGGGGCGCCGCGCCACCCCGGCACCCGCGCACGATTCTCTCCCCCCCCCCCCCCAAAACGGCGCGGCGAGAATCATGGCTGACCGCTGGGAGAATCGGCGCTCATCGTTTGTAACGGGCGAGCGGCGATTCGCCGTCCCGGATGGGCCGAGCGGCCTGCCCAACACAACGGCTTCCCGCCGACGCCATCCACACCTGGTCGCTGCCGGCGGGAACAGCATGGGAACGCTGGGGGGGGGGATTCCTGCACCGGGGGCAGCCTCAAAAGGGGTCTGGCCCACGTTCGGTGCCCACTGATCGGCGGGCCGGCCTCTCTGAAGGAGGACCTCCTTTCCTCCGCCGCCCCGCAAGATCCGTCCGACATCTTCTTGCGGGGTGGCCTCGGGGAGGACGGCAACCGCGCATGCGCAGGTTAGCGCCGGCCAACCCGCGCATGCTTGGTTGACGTCATTTACGCGGCGCCGGCCACGTAAATGACACAACGCTCCTACCAGCCCACCGGGGGCGGGAGAATAGGGGGCTGGGACCGGCCCCCGACGCCGGAGTGAAACACTCCGGCTTTCACTCCGGCGCGGGACTTAGTCTCTCGATGGGAGAATTACGCCCCATGGATCTGAACACCACATTGGACCTGAGCACATAAAAAAACATACATTTTTATTAAGAAAGATTTTTCAATGTAACGCTGTAAAAAACATTTTACGCAAATAGTACAATTACAATTTTAGACTCAAATCACCGCCCCCTCCCACCCACAAAGAAAAACTACCAAGACAAAACCCAAAGCAAATCCCGAAAACCCCCTCCTCTAACATCTGACGGTGACTGACTCCCTGATATAGGAAATAAAAGGCTGCCACCTCGAATAGAACCCTTGTGCCATACCCCTCATGATATACTTGATCTTTCTATGTGCAAAAGCTCCATAAGGTTACTTAACCACGACAATGCACTGGGCGAAGCTGGAGTCCTCCACCCACCTTCGGGCTATCAGCGAAGTGAACGTCGCAGCATCCGCCTTCCGTAGCTCTTAACGAGTCCGAGGCCCCAAAGATAGACACCAAAGGGCAATGCTCCATCTCAATCCCAAGAATTCCTGACATGGTGCTGAAGAAGGAGACTCAAAAGCTTACCAGTTTAGGGCAAGACCAGAATATATGCACGTGATTCCCTGGACCTCGTGAACAATGCTTGCACCTATCCTCTGCCTCCGGGGAAAAAAGACCCATCCGTGCCCTGGTCAGATTTGACCTATGCACCACCTTGAACTGAATCAAGCTGAGTTTAGTGCATGAGGAGGTGGAGTTGACTCTGTGTAGAGCTTCACTTAAACCCCCCCCCGCATCAAAAGCCAGACCCAGCTCCCTCTCGCACTTCCTTTTAACCCAATTCAATAGAACTTGCTCCATCGACACAAGCCGACTATAAACGTCCGATATCTTCCCTTGCCGCAGCTCAATTGTCGGAAGGGGGCCATCCATCAATGAGGGTGAGGGTGCCAAGGGGAAGGAGGAAATCCCCGCACCTTCTCAATATTTGCCACCTAGTAATAAAATAACAGATTGGGCAACGCTAGCCCCCCCACCCCCCTGATTGCCTTTCCCTCTGCGAATCCATGTGGTCTTACCCGCCCAAATAAAAGAAGATACATCTTTTGGACTGTCACAAAGAAAGATGTGGGAAGGAAAACTAGAGGACACTGAAGCGAAAATAGAAACGCTGGGAGAATATTCATCCTTACCGACTGGACCCTGCCACCAGGGACAGAGGGGGGTGATCCCACTTCTTCAAGTCTGACTTGACCCCATTTACCAGACCCCCAAAATTTAGTTTATGGAGTGAGGCCCAATCATGGGCCACCCAGATTCCCAGATACCGGAAGCTGGTCCTGGTCAGGCGAAAGGTCAACCTCCCCAGGTCGGCTCCGCTCCCTGGGAGATTCACCGGAAAGCATTCACTTTTGCCCAGGTTCAATTTATATCCCAAGAAGGAGCCAAAACTCCTAAGCAGCTTCATTATCTCCTCTACACTAGAGACAGGATCCGTCATATACAACAATAAATCATCCATGATCAGACACACTGTGCTCCCTCTGGCCCTTCTCTTTCCCCTTCCACCTCATAGATGACATCAATGCGATGGCCAAGGCAAACAATAGCAGAGACAATGGACACACCTGCCTCGTGCCTATTTTGTTTAAAATTTAGAGTACCCAATTTATTTTTTCCAATTAAGGGGCAATTTAGCGTGGCCAATCCACCTACCCTGCACATCTTTGGGTTGTGTGGGTGAAACCCACGCAAACATGGGGAGAATGTGCAAACTCCACACGGACAGTGACCCAGAGCTGGGATCAAACCTGGGACCTCGGCGCCGTGAGGCAGCTGTGCTACGTACCCACTGTGCCACCGTGCTGCCATGCCTCATGCCTACTTCAAGCTCAAGGCATTCAGGGCTCTATCTAGAAGCTAGATCCAAGATATAAATTTATGTCCAAACCTTCCCAGGATCTCGAATAGATACCCCCACTCCAACCTATCAAACGCCTTTTCAGCAACCAATGAAATACTTACCTCTGGCTCAGGGGCTGAAGAGGGAGACAGAATAATATTAAGCATTCGCCGCATATTGGCTGGCAGCTGCCTGCCCTTGACTAACCCAGTCTGTTCTTCCCGTGGAAGGCATGGCTCCAAGCGCATTACCAAAACCTTAGGCAGCAACTTTGCATCCGCATTCAATAATGAAATAGGGCGACACGACCCACACTCTGGGCGGGATTCTCCGCAATCGGCGCGATGTCCGCTGCCCGATGCCAAAAATGGCGCGAATCAGACCGGCATCGCGCCGCCCCAAAGGTGCGGAATCCTCCGCCCCTTGAGCGGCCGAGCCCTAACCTTGAGGGGCTAGGCCCGCGCCGGACTGATTTCCGCCCCGCCAGCTGGCGGGAAAGGCCTTTGGTGCCCCGCCAGCTGGCGCGGAAATGACATTGCCGGGCGGCGCATGCGCGGGAGCGTCAGCGGCCGCTCACGGCATCCCCGCGCATGCGCAGTGGAGGGGGTCTCTTCCGCCTCCGCCATGGTGGAGACCGTGGCGAAGGCGGAAGGAAAAGAGTGCTACCCCAGCACAGGCCCGCCCACGGATCGGTGGGCCCCGATCGCGGGCCGGGCCACCGTGGTGGCACCCCCCTGGGCCAGATCGCCCCGCGCACTCCCCCAGGACCCCGGAGCCCGCCCGCGCCGCCTTGTCCCGCCGGTAAGAGAGGTGGTTTAATCCACGCCGACGGGACAGGTATTCTAGCAGCGGGACTTCGGCCCGTCCGGGCCGGAGAATCGCGGGGGGGGGGGGGCCGCCAACCGGCGCGGCGCGATTCCCGCCCCCGCCGAATATCCGGTGCCGGAGAATTCGGCAACCGGCGGGGGGGCGGGATTCACACCAACCCCCGGCGATTCTCCGACCCGGTGGGGGGGTCGGAGAATCCCGCCCTCTATCCGGATCCTCATCATTCTTTAAAATCAGAGAGATCGACACCTGCGTCAATGTGGCCGGCAACATCTCCCTAGACGTGGAGTTGTTAAACATCTCGAACAACAATGGGATCAGCTGACCCGCAAATGTCTTATGAAATCAGATCGGAAATCCATCCAGACCCGGTGCTTTACCCATGTATTTCATGACCTCCTCCACGGTCAGCGGGAACTGTCTCTCTCCTCTCTCATTCTACATCCGGGATAAACCATCCAAAAGAACTCCGACATAGACAACTCATCCTCGGGGGGGCTCTGACTTCTGAAGGCAACGACAGGAAGATTCGAAAACATCACTGACCTTAGCTGGGGTGGAGACCAACCTGCCACTTGAGTCCTTTGCCTGCACTATTTCCCGAGAAGCCGTCTCAGCTGGTGTGCTGACAGACAACTGGCCTTCTCCCCACGCTCATTAAAAGCTTCCCTCGAGCGTCGTAACTGGCACACTGCCCTGTCCATCGAAAGCAGCCCAAATTCCAACTGCAGTTTCTTTCTGCTTGCCAACAGCTCTGACGTCGAGGCAAGGGGATATTGGCGATCCACGTGCAGGATGGTATCCACCAACCTCTGCCTCTACCCCCTTTCACCCTTCTCTTTGTATGCCCTATAAGCGATTCTCTCCCCCCCCTCCTCTCGCCCCCATGACTGCCTTCAAAGCCTCCCACAACAAAATCTCCTCACTCCTATTAAAATTAATGTACTCCCCTTCTGCACTGTAAATTCTATGATTCTATGATTCAAAGGCGGAGGGAACCCTCTCACAGAATTCCTTATCCGCCAATAACCTCCGAGGAGGGGGCGCAGAGCGAGTCCCGACTCCACCACCAAATCCACAAAACGCAGAGCTCAATCCAAAATCACTATTCCTGAATACCCCAACCATCCGCGGAAGCAGGGACCTGCCCACCACAAAGAATTCGGTCCGAGAGTAGACCTGATGTACCTGGGGGGGAAAAAGAAAAATCCTTCTCATTTGGATGTAAAAGTCTCCACAGGCATAACAACAAAAAACCCATTATACCAACCAGCCACCCTGCTCAAAAACAACTTTTTTGTTTTTACAAATTTTTTTTATTTGTTCGTGGGATGTGGGTGTCGCTGGCTGGTATTTTATTACCCATCCCTGAGGGCATTTAAGAGTCAACCACATTGCCTTGGATCTGGAGTCACATGTAGGCCAGACCAGGTAAGGGCGACAGATTTCCTGCCCTAGAAGACATTAATAAACCAGATGGGTTTTTACGATAATCGACAATGGTTTAATGGTCATCATTAGACTTTTAATTCCAGATTTTTATTAAATTCAAATGTTGCCATTTGCCATGGTGGCATTTAGACCCTGGTCCCCAGAGCATTATTACCCTGGGTCTCTGGATTACTAGTCCAGTGACAGTACCATAACACCACTGCCTCCCTGCTATTGTTCCAGGGGAAAAAAAGAAAGGAAAAAAGAAACCTGAACAACAAGCTATTCCAGTACAGCTACAACACTGGCATCTATCCGGCAATGTGGAAAATTGCCCAGTGAGTCCTGTACACAAGAAACAGGACAAACCCAGCCAATTACTGCCCTATCAGTCTATGCTCCATCATCAGCAAAGTGATGGAAGGAGTCATCAACAGTGCTGTCACGCAGCTTTTACTCAGCAATAACCTGCTCACAGACGCTCAGTTTGGGTTCTGACAGGGTCACTCAGCTCCTGACCTCATTAGAGCCTTGGTTCACACATGGACAATAGAGCTGAATGCCAGAGGTGAGGTGAGAGTGACTGCCCTTGACATCAAGTATAGCCAAGTATGGCATCAAGGAGCCCTAGCTAAACTGGAGTCAATGGGAATCAGGGGGGAAACTCTCCGCTGGTTGGCGGCATACCTGGCATAAAGGGAGATGATTGTCGTGGTTGGAGGTCAATCATCTCAGCTCCAGGACATCACTGCAGGAGTTCCTCAGTTTAGTGTCCTAGGCCCAACCATCTTCAGCTGCTTCATCAATGACCTCCGTTCCATAATAAGGTCATAAATGGGGTTGTTCGCAGATGACTGCACAATGTTCAGTACCATTCGTGACTCCTCAGATAATGAAGCAGTCCATGTCTAAATGCAGCAAGACCTGGACAATATCCAGGCTTCAAGTGGCAAGTTACATTCGCACCACACAAGTGCCAAACAATGGCCATCTCCTTGAAGAGAACAACCGGGTTACCATTGATCAGAAACTGAACTGGACTAGCCATATTAATACTGTGGCTACCAGAGCAGGTCAAAGGCTAGGCAAGTAATTAATCTCCTGACCTCCAAAGCCTGTCCACCATCTACAAGGCATAAGTCAGGGATGTAATAGAATACACTCCACTTGCCAGGATGAGTGCAACTCCAACAACACTCATGAAGCTTGACACCTTACAGGACAAAGCAGCCCGCTTGATTGCTACCCTTCCGACAAACATTCAAACCCTCCACCACTGATGAACAGTGGCAGCCGTGTGTACCATCTCCAACAGTGTTCTTCAAACTTTTTTTTCGGGGACCCATTTTTACCAACTGGCCAACCTTCGGGACCCATGCAGGCTGACCTTTGCGACCCACTCCGGCTGACCTTCGCGACCCGCGCCGGCCGACCTGCGCGACCCACTATTTTCTCTTACCTTGTTTGCTGCTGACAAAAATGGAGGAAATGGTTTTGGGTCCCTTTGGCCCTCGTACGCTCTCCTCCAATGGAACCTGTTGGATGAAAGTGAAGCCTTCTGGTGTCAGAAAGTATGGAGTCACCATCTGTCCAAAGTTCTGAATTTTTTTTCTGTAATATTTTATCGAATAAACCCTCCCCCCTGAACTTGTTTTTTAAAAAAATGAGGGAAAAAAATGAATAAAACCCCTCCGAATTTGTAAAAAAAAAGAATAAAATAAATTTTAAAAATGAACAAAACACCCCCGAACTTGTAAAAAAAATAAAATGAATTGAATAAATGAATAAAAACCACTACAGAACTTGTAAAACAAAAAGCTGCAACTGTTTAAAAAAATAGCAGCCGCACTGCGCATGAGTGCCCGATTATCGGGGCCCGTTCATCGCGCGCGCATGCGCAATGCGGCCGAATTTTTTTTTAACATGTTCGCGGCCGCTTGCAGCAGGCGTTATGAAAAGCCGGCTGCTGCGCGGGCATTTGCGCGATCGGGAGCACTGCGGACAACGGCTCGGCGACCCTCCCGACACCCGCCCACGACCCACCCGCGAGACGCGCCCCTGACTTTGAAGAACACTGATCTACAAGATGCACTGCAGGAACTCGCCAAGGTTCCTTAGACAGTAGCTTCCAAACCCACGACCACTACCATCTAGAAGGACAAGAGCAGCAAGTACCTGGGAACCCTACCACCTGGAAATTCCCCTCCAGTTCACTCCCAACGCCAACTTCGAAATATATTGTCGTTCCTTCACTGTCGCTGGGTCAAAATCCAGCAATTCCCTCCCTAACAGCACAGTGGGTATGCCTATACCCCAGGAAGTGCAGTGGTTCAAGAAGGCAACTCCACCACCACCTTCTTAAAAGCAACTAGGGTTGGGCAACAAATGCTGGCCTAACCAGCGACGCCCACATCTCATAAATGAATTTTTTTTAAACAACACCCATCCCACAAAACCTACAGTAAGGGTCAGTGCGGTGGCGCAGTGGTAGCACTGCAGCTTCATGGCGCCGAGGTCCCAGGTTCGATCCCGGCTCTGGGTCACTGTCCGTGTGGAGTTTGCACATTCTCCCCATGTTTGTGTGGGTTTCGCCCCCACAACCCAAAGATGTGCAGTGTAGGTGGATTGACAATGCTAAATTGCCCCTTAATTGGAAAAATGAATTGGGTACTCGAAATTTATATTTTTTGAAAAACTACAGTAAAAATCCAGCTATGACGCTCCTAAATGCCCAAAACACATTCCACCAAAACACTAAAATTCACACTCCCACCCCCAGACTCTCCCAACCAATATAATTCACAGTTATCACGATCTCAGCCCAGATTTCTGCACAAACCCCTCTGCCTCTTCCGGAGTTTCAAAGTAGGACTTTTGCTTGATAACTCACTCAGAGGTGCGCAGAGTAAACTACGCCAGATAGAACAGCGCTCTGATACAACACAATCTTGGCCTGGTTTGAATGCTGCATGCCTCCTGACCAGTTCCGCTCCAACATCTTGATATATCCTCACAACGTGGCCCTCCTATCTGGAGTCCCGATGATCTTTTGCCCACCGCAGAACTCTTTCTTTGTATTGAAATCTGTGAAAGCGCACGATGATCGAACACGATGGGTCACCAATGCGGGGTTTCAAAGACCTGTGGGTCCAATCGAACTCTGGAGGGGACACCAATTTCCTTTCACAACCATCACCCAAAACTGCTACGATATAAACTTTGTCAGACTTAGACCCACCAAGCCCTCCGGCAACCCAACCACAATCACGTTCTGTCTTCAGGAGCGATTTCCCAAATCGTCCACCATGGGTCTCAATGCCTAGTTGTCACCTGCAACATCTCCACTTCCAGAGAGGTGATCTGGTCACTTTGCCTTGAAAGTGTCACCTTTTAGCTCCACTCCCTGCACCTTTACCACTTCATCCACTTTTGCCATCAGAGGACATCATCCCTGTGATCGTTCTTTCAAGGTCCCCCGAGACCTTCCGCCGTATTCTCTGAAGTCCCCCCATTAGGATACCTGTCAGCATCTCAGCGGTCCATGAAGTTGCCACCGATGCTGCAGGAGCCTCCGCTATTTTCCTCACAGAGAGAGCTCTCGAGGCTTCCGAGATCGACGATGTCTCCTTATTTTTCTGCTGCCCAGACTTGTATTTATTGGGCATCCCTTTGGCGTGGGAATGTTAACCCATCGATCTAACCAAACTCCAGCTGAAACCTCCTCCAAAAATCGGGCGAAAAGAGCTTAATTAAAAGTTCTCTGGCGGGAGCCACCTCGTGTGCGACTGCTCTTCTACACGTCATTACCGTAATCATTTCAACACGGTATTAACTCCATTGCTGGAAGTGCATTGGTTTGGTTGGCGCTTCAAACTTGTTATGCCAACTCGGTTGGATGTAAAATGTCCAGTGGCACTTTTTCAGGAGCAGATTGTTCCCCAGGTAACTTGGCTAATGTTCTTTCCTCAACCAACAGAAAATAGAGCATCTGTCTCATTAGAACACAGAACATGTGTCACATTTTGTACGTGGAGTTCCTGCTATGTACAAATTGACCACCATGTTTGTTTGCCTCACAATAGTTGACCTCAGAAGTGGTCCATTAATTGTCAAGCAATTCAAGATGGCTTAGGACATGAAGGGCGCTCTGCGAATGCAGGTTCTTTAATTTGATTTAAGTAGTTTGTTGCTTCTACATCAACACGGCATCTTACCGAGTACAAGGGAAGAAGATTGTGGTTGCCGGAGGCCAATCATCTCAGCCAACATAAATCGCCAATGTTTCTTCTGCCGTACCCCCAAACACAGTCACTTGCCAAAACCACCGCTTGGAGGATCCTCTCTAAGCCACACACCATCCTGACTTGGAACAGTTTGCACTGAGTGCTGAATTTGGTGCATATGAGTGCGATAGTGAGAGTTTGGTGACCGAGGGAGTATAAGGCTTCATTTTTATCTAAAGTTTAGTCTTTCTTTTATTTAGTTAATTAACTTAAAAGTTGCTGTTTGGTTTAGAAGAAGGTGAATTTTCAATAAGCTTTAACCAGGCTTCTACTTGTAGGCACTTGCAGCTGGAGCTTGTTAATTAGTTAATTGGATTAGGCCAGTTTTCAGAGGCTAGATTCACAGTATAAAAGTGATCCCCTACAGTGCAGACTTTGTTTGCACTGAGTGCTGAATTTGGTGCATTTGAGTGCTAGAGTGAGAGTTTGGTGACTGAGGGAGTGCTGAATTTGGTGCATTTGAGTGCGATAGTGAGAGTTTGGTGATCGAGGGAGTAAGGTGAGGAGGGAGTAAGGTGCTCCTTTCATTTTGTTTCCGACATTTCCGCAAAGAGTGCAAAGAGAGCCAGGAGTTTACAGAAAGTGTAGCTGACTGGGAGCAGGGTCGGAGGGCGGAGATCTAGTTAGTCCACAGGGCAGCTATATTCTGTCAGGTAAGAGGGGATGGAGGCTAGGCCAGTTACATGCTCCTCCTGTAGAATGTGGGTGGTGAGGGATACCACCGGTGTCCCCACTGACTATACCTGCGGGAAGTGCACCCAACTTCTGCTCCTCAAAGACCGTGTTAGGGAACTGGAGCTGAAGCTGGATGAACTTTGGATCATCCGGGAGGCAGAGGGGGTGATTGGGAAGAGTTACAAGGAGGTAACCACACCCAAGGTACAGGACAAGAATAGCTGGGTTACAGTCAGGGGGAAAAAAACAAACAGACAGAAAGTGCAGGGATCCCTCGTGGCCGTTCCCCTTCAAAACAAGTATACCGTTTTGGATACTGTTGAGGGGGGGGGGGGATGACCTACCGGGGGAAGGCCCTAGCGGCCAGGTCTCTGGCACTGAGTCTGGCTCTGGGGCTCAGAAGGGAAGGGGGGAGAATAGAAAAGCAATAGTTGTAGGAGATTTAATGGTTAGGGGAATAGATAGGAGATTCTGTGGTCGCGAGCGAGACTCCCGGAAGGTATGTTGCCTCCCGGGTGCCAGGGCCAGGGATGTCTCGGATCGTGTCTTCAGGATCCTTAAGGGGGAGGGTGAGCAGCCAGAAGTCGTGGTGCACATTGGTACCAACGATATAGGTAGGAAAAGGGGTGTGGAGGTAATAAACAAGTTTAGGGAGTTAGGCTGGAAGTTAAAAGCCAGGACAGACAGAGTTGTCATCTCTGGTTTGTTGCCGGTGCCACGTGATAGCGAGGCTAGGAATAGGGAGAGAGTGCAGTTGAACACGTGGCTGCAGGAATGGTGTAGGAGGGAGGGCTTCATGTATTTGGTTAATTGGAGCGCATTCTGGGGAAGGTGGGACCTGTACAAGCAGGACGGGTTGCATCTGAACCAGAGGGGCACCAATATCCTGGGAGGGAGGTTTTCTAGTACTCTTCGGGAGGGTTTAAACTAATTTGGCAGGGGAATGGGAACCGGATTTGTAGTCCAGCAACTAAGGTAGCCGATATTCAGGACGCCAAAGCGTGCAATGAGGCAGTGAGGAAGGGAACACTGACAAAGGAGAGTACTTGCAGGCACGGAGAGGGGTTGAAGTGTGTATACTTCAACGCAAGAAGCATCAGGAATAAGGTGGGTGAACTTAAGGCATGGATCGGTACTTGGGACTACGATGTGGGGGCCATCACGGAAACGTGGATAGAAGAGGGGCAGAAATGGTTGTTGGAGGTCCCTGGTTATAGATGTTTCAATAAGATTAGGGAGGGTGGTAAAAGAGGTGGGGGGGTGGCATTATTAATTAGAGATAGTATAACAGCTGCAGAAAGGCAGTTCTGAGGTAGTATGGGTTGAAGTCAGAAATAGGAAAGGAGCAGTCACCTTGTTAGGAGTTCTCTATAGGCCCCCCAATAGTAGCAGAGATGTGGAGGAACAGATTGGGAAACAGATTTTGGAAAGGTGCAGAAGTCATAGGGTAGTAGTCATGGGCGGCTTTAACTTCCCAAATATTGAGTGGAAACTCTTTAGATCAAATAGTTTGGATGGGGTGGTGTTTGTGCAGTGTGTCCAGGAAGCTTTTCTAACGCAGTATGTAGATTGTCCGACCAGAGGAGGGGCAATATTGGATTTAGTGCTGGGTAATGAGCCAGGGCAAGTGATAGATTTGTTAGTGGGGGAGCATTTTGGAGATAGTGACCACAATTCTGTGACTTTCACTTTAGTAATGGAGAGGGATAGGTACGTGCAACAGGGCAAGGTTTACAATTGGGGGAAGGGTAAATACGATGTTGTCAGACAAGAATTGAAGTGCATAAGTTGGGAACATAGGCTGGCAGGGAAGGACACAAGTGAAATGTGGAACTTGTTCAAGGAACAGGTGCTACGTGTCCTTGATATGTATGTCCCTGTCAGGCAGGGAAGAGATGGTCGAGTGAGGGAACCATGGTTGACAAGAGAGGTTGAATGTCTTGTTAAGAGGAAAAAGGTGACTTATGTAAGGCTGAGGAAACAAGGTTCAGACAGGGCATTGGAGGGATACAAGATAGCCAGGAGGGAACTGAAGAAAGGGATTAGGAGAGCTAAGAGACGGCATGAACAATCTTTGGCGGGTAGGATCAAGGAAAACCCCAAGGCCTTTTACACATATGTGAGAAATATGAGAATGACTAGAGCGAGGGTAGGTCCGATCAAGGACAGTAGCGGGAGATTGTGTATTGAGTCTGAAGAGATAGGAGAGGTCTTGAACGAGTACTTTTCTTCTGTATTTACAAATGAGAGGGGCGATATTGTTGGAGAGGACAGTGTGAAACAGATTGGTAAGCTCGAGGAAATACTTGTTAGGAAGGAAGATGTGTTGGGCATTTTGAAAAACTTGAGGATAGACAAGTCCCCCGGGCCTGACGGGATATATCCAAGGATTCTATGGGAAGCAAGAGATGAAATTGCAGAGCCGTTGGCAATGATCTTTTCGTCCTCACTGTCAACAGGGGTGGTACCAGGGGATTGGAGAGTGGCGAATGTCGTGCCCCTGTTCAAAAAAGGGACTAGGGATAACCCTGGGAATTACAGGCCAGTTAGTCTTACTTCGGTGGTAGGCAAAGTAATGGAAAGGGTACTGAAGGATAGGATTTCTGAGCATCTGGAAAGACACTGCTTGATTAGGGATAGTCAGCACGGATTTGTGAGGGGTAGGTCTTGCCTTACAAATCTTATTGAATTCTTTGAGGAGGTGACCAAGCATGTGGATGAAGGTAAAGCAGTGGATGTAGTGTACATGGATTTTAGTAAGGCATTTGATAAAGTTCCCCATGGTAGGCTTATGCAGAAAGTAAGGAGGCATGGGATAGTGGGAAATTTGGCCAGTTGGATAACAAACTGGCTAACCGATAGAAGTCAGAGAGTGGTGGTGGATGGCAAATATTCAGCCTGGATCCCAGTTACCAGTGGCGTACCGCAGGGATCAGTTCTGGGTCCTCTGCTGTTTGTGATTTTCATTAATGACTTGGATGAGGGAGTTGAAGGGTGGGTCAGTAAATTTGCAGACGATACGAAGATTGGTGGAGTTGTGGATAGTAAGGAGGGCTGTTGTCGGCTGCAAAGAGACATAGATAGGATGCAGAGCTGGGCTGAGAAGTGGCAGATGGAGTTTAACCCTGAAAAGTGTGAGGTTGTCCATTTTGGAAGGACAAATATGAATGCGGAATACAGGGTTAACGGTAGAGTTCTTGGCAATGTGGAGGAGCAGAGAGATCTTGGGGTCTATGTTCATACATCTTTGAAAGTTGCCACTCAAGTGGATAGAGCTGTGAAGAAGGCCTATGGTGTGCTCGCGTTCATTAACAGAGGGATTGAATTTAAGAGCCGTGAGGTGATGATGCAGCTGTACAAAACGTTGGTAAGGCCACATTTGGAGTACTGTGTACAGTTCTGGTCGCCTCATTTTAGGAAGGATGTGGAAGCTTTGGAAAAGGTGCAAAGAAGATTTACCAGGATGTTGCCTGGAATGGAGAGTCGGTCTTACGAGGAAAGGTTGAGGGTGCTAGGCCTTTTCTCATTAGAACGGAGAAGGATGAGGGGCGACTTGATAGAGGTTTATAAGATGATCAGGGGAATAGATAGAGTAGACAGTCAGAGACTTTTTCCCCGGGTGGAACAAACCATTACAAGGGGACATAAATTTAAGGTGAAAGGTGGAAGATATAGGAGGGATATCAGAGGTAGGTTCTTTACCCAGAGAGTAGTGGGGGCATGGAATGCACTGCCTGTGGAAGTAGTTGAGTCGGAAACATTAGGGACCTTCAAGCAGCTATTGGATAGGTACATGGATTACGGTTAAATGATATAGTGCAGATTTATTTGTTCTCAAGGGCAGCACGGTAGCATTGTGGATAGCACCATTGCTTCACAGCTCCAGGGTCCCAGGTTCGATTCCGGCTTGGGTCACTGTCTGTGCGGAGTCTGCACGTCCTCCCCGTGTCTGCGTGGGTTTCCTCCGGGTGCTCCGGTTTCCTTCCACAATCCGAAGATGTGCGGGTTAGGTGAATTGGCCAATGATAAATTGCCCTTAATGTCCAAATTGCCCTTGGTGTTGGGTGAAGGTGTTGAGTTTGGGTAGGGTGCTCTTTCCAAGAGCCGGTGCAGACTCAAAGGGCCGAATGGCCTCCTTCTGCACTGTAAATTCAATGATAATCTATGATTAATCTAGGACAAAGGTTCGGCACAACATCGTGGGCCGAAGGGCCTGTTCTGTGCTGTATTTTCTATGTTCTATGTATCGCCGTTCCTTCGCTGTCGCTGGGTCAAAATCCTTGAATTCCCTAACCAACAGCACTGTGGGTGTACCTACACCTCACAAGCTGCAAAAAAACATTTTCTCAAGGACAATGTTGCAGATGAGCAATAAATGTCGGCCTATGAATGAATGTGAAAAATTGTGTTAATGAGTATTTCCCGAATTAATATTGAATAGCAAGCTGGAGAGCTTGCTCTCAACAAAATAAACCATTTCAGATTCTTGCTTAACGGAAAAAGGTTCTTTGCTCCCTTCGAAGGTTATGCTTCACACTGTATAGCTGTTAACAGTTTGGAATTCTTTTCATAAAATATACTAGAGCACGTTCACAATATGAAACCCCTTTTGTTAACTGATGTCAATAGGTCTGTTACATTTTCTATATCTATTTAGCTATCCAGAATTTTGCAATCTTTGTTTTTCCTTTTAATTTCTCATGTTAACTTGTCTTGTATGTTAATAGTCCTCCGAGTGAATGTTGATAGCCAATTTCAGCCATTGAGTTGGAGGCACTTATGGTTTTAAAAACAGCCTCCAAACACATAACTGGAGCCACAGCAGAGTGCTGAAAACAGCAGGATTAATTCTCCAGCAAAATGCAGTGAGTGGAGAATAGTTATACAGTACAGATTATGTGCGTAAAATTAAGGCCAGTCACTTGCAGCAGTGATCTACAGGGAAGTTATCCAATCCTCTCGACAACAACTACTTGTATTGATGTGGTGACTTTAATGTAGTAACACATCCCAGACCATCAGCAAACCTGGGGGCTCCAGACCTCCATTCTGGCCAGGATGTATGGTGTCATTAAATGCAGCCCTTTTTTTTAATGCAGTCTACTACACCAGGCTATAGCACACGTGGCTAGCACAGTGGCTTCACAGCGCCAGGGTCCCAGGTTCGATTCCTCGCTGGGTCACTGTCTGTGCGGAGTCTGCACGTTCTCCCCGTGTCTGTGTGGATTTCCTCCGGGTGCTCCGGTTTCCTCCCACAGTCCAAAGACGTGCAGGTTAGGTGAATTGGCAATGCTAAATTGCCCCTTAGTGTCCAAAAAGGTTAGGTGGGATATTGGGTTACGGGGATAGGGTGGAAGTGAGGGCTTAAGTGGGTCGGTGCAGACTCGATCGGCCGATTGGCCTCCTTCTGCACTGTATGTTCTATGACGCAAACTTTGATGAGCTATCTTGCTAATCTTTCGCTCTGTTTTATTTTAATTAGCCGGAGGCAGTTTGGACCGAAAGACAAAGAAGAAGTAAAAATCATTGAGCACCAGACCCAATACCTTCGTCTGATGCCCCACCTCGCTGCCTCGCTCGCTCTGACGTTTACAAGCAGGTAGGAAACTTGTTTAATTCCCTGTCATCTTTGTTGCCAGCAAAGCCAAAGCGAAATGTTTCAAAACAATATGGATGCATTAGTTACAAATGAGTGTTTCACAAATGTTTCTGTCAGAGAAATATTAACGTACTGCTGGAGACCCCTCTTAGTCTTCATCAAATTAGCACAGGGCTGAATCGCTGACTTTTAAAGCAGACCAAGGCAGGCCAGCAGCATGGTTCAATTCCCTTACCAGCCTCTCCGAACAGGCGCCGGAATGTGGCGACTAGGGGCTTTTCACAGTAACTTCATTTGAAGCCTACTTGTGACAATAAGCGATTTTCATTTCATTTTTTGTGTGAACATGGGCTCCTGCAGCAAATCTGACTCTTCCCACAAATTCCTGCAAATGTTGACCATGCTCTTGTGTACTCTCAGGGTCCTGTATTAATACTGATGTTCTTACAGCAACCTCTTACAAATATTGGCATGCTTGCAGGATCACACCTGCAAATAGTGATGCTTCTACAAGGTCCTCTTGCAAATATTGATACTCGCTTCCTGGGCTCATAAGAGCATGAACAAATAGGAGCAGGTGGAGGCAATTTGGCCTCTCGAGTCTGCGCCACCATTCAATTAGATCATGGCTAATCTGACTGTGGTCTTAACTCTACTTTCCTCCCTACCCCCATAACCCTTGACTCCCTTGTCAATCAAAATTCTGCCTAATTTAGCCTTGAATATATTCAATGACCCGGCCTTCACTGCTCTGGGGTAAAGAATTCCAAAGACACAACCTCTGAGACAGGAAGTTCCGCTTCATCTCTGTCTTAATCAGGAGACTCCCTTATTTTGAACCTGTGCCCCCTAGTTCCAGATTCCCCCACAAGAACCTTTCATCATCCACCCTGACAAAGAGTATCTTTGACAAAGAGTCATCCAGATTCGGAAGATTAGCTTCCATCTCTCTCCACAGACGCTGACAGACCTGCGGTGATTGTCCAGTATTTTCTGTTTTTGTTTCAGATTCCAGCATCCGCAGTAATTTGCAGAATCTTATATGTTTCAATAAAAGATTCCCTCTTGTTCTTCTAAATTCCAATGAGCATAGAATCACAGAAAGGACATGGCACAGGAAGAAGCCACTTGGCCCATCTTATCTGCGCTGACCAAGAAACAAGCCACCCGCCTACTTTCCAGCATATTACCCATAGCGCAGCGGGTTACGGCACTTGCGATGCATATGCATATAGAGGCACCTTTTCTAAATGAGTTCAGGGTTTCGGCCTTTTTCAGGCAGTGAGTTCCAGACCCCTACAACCCTCTGGGTGAAAATATTTTTTCTCATCTCCCCACTAATCTTTTTTGAACAATCACTTTAAATCTATGGCCCCAACTCACTGATACCTCTGCTGGGTAAATAGACCCTTCCTATCCACTCTAACCGGGCCCCTCAACATTTAGTACATCTCAATCAGATCTCCCCTCATTGGCCCAACCTGCTTAACCTGTTTAGGGGCTGTTTAGCACAGGGCTAAATCGCTGGCTTTGAAAGGCAGGCCAGCAGCACGGTTCAATTCCCGTAACAGCCTCCCCGAACAGGTGCCGGAATGTGCCGACTAGGGGCTTTTCACAGTAACTTCATTGAAGCCTACTTGTGACAATAAGCGATTTTCATTTCATTTTCATTTTCACCTTTCCTTATAAGACGACCCCTTAATTCCAGTAATCAGACTATTGGAACTCCTCTGAACTACGTCCAATGCAATTATATTCGTCCTGAAGTAAGGAGACCATAGCTGCGCACAGTCCTCCAGGTGTCGCCCTGTACAGTTGTAGCAAGATCCTACTTTTATGTTCCTTGCGCCATGCAATAAAGGCCAGTGTTCCTAATCAATTCTCATGGGGAACCCTCACAAATCTATCACACACTCAGGGCCCCCTCAACATATGGACACACTTCTGGGGCCCCACTAGCCCAAGCACTAGTGCCTTTCGACTCCTTGTTTCTTCCTCCGTGGTTTTTAACCTTCTCTTTTCAGTGCTCTCCAAGCCATGAACCTTTCCACACTTGAGGGTGAGCAGGTTATCTGGTATGCTCGCCCCAGGGTGAATTACCTGCTCAATCATCCATTTATCTCTGACTCTCACCTACATCAACTCTTCTGATGATAAGTCACGGTTGAATATTCTTTTGGTCACAACCAACATATTCCGCTTCTTTGTGTATTTTCAAGTGTTAAGTATTCATTGTATTTATTTTGTGGAACCATTCAGCACAGAAAGAAGCCATTCAGCCCTCACTGCCTGCCTCCAACCTGCTCTTTCCCCATAACCCTGCCAGTTTTTCTCCTTTTCAGTACTTTACCAATTCCCGGCTGTCATCACACTTTCAGGCAGCGCATTGCACATCACAACAATTTGCCCCGTGAAAAGAAAGTTCTCCTCCTCACCCTCCTGGTTCTTTTGCCAATTAGTTTAAATCTGTGAACTCCGGTTATCAGCCCTACTGCCAGTGAATCAGTTCCTCTTCATTTACTCAATCAAAAGCCCCTCAAGATGTTGAACATTATTTAATCTTCCCTTTGACCTTCCCTGCTCTCAGAACAGCCTCCGTTTCTTCAGCCCAGCTGTGTAAATGAAGTTTCCCGAGCCTGTTGACATTCTGGTAAACCTCTGTGCACATTTTCTCTCTGGAAAAAATGTCTACGCGTTACCATAGTTTATCTTTTATCTTGATGAACTTGCATTGACACCTGTGTACGGTTAACTCGCCAGTAGCCGATCAATTCAAACACTGTGACCCGTGGAGATCCAGGGGTCCCGTATTTTCATGGGTTTCCTGATTTGCTGTTCGTTTTAGCCAGACCCCCTGTGCTATGTCTTGAATGTGCGAAGCTTGGTCTGCATGTTCAGAATAAATGTCACCCACTGAACGTGGAATAAGACTCTGTTTCACCAAAATTTCTGTTCGTTGAACTAAACTCCATTGTCTACAGATCTTCCAATTATTGTGGATTTTTAACATGTGCAAAGGGCTGTATTATCTGGCCAGGCACAGGTTTTGCACGTTTGTAGATAAACTACAGTTTTTGAAGACCTTCATGAGTCAACTGTATCGAGTCTGCATCGACCCGCTGAAAGAGCACTCTACCCAGTCCCACATCCCCTGCCCTATCCCCGTAATCTCACCTAACCTGTACTTCCCTGCACACTAAGGGACAAATTTATCATGGCCAATCCATCTAACCTGCACATCTTTGGACCGTGGGAGGAAACCGGAGCACCTGGAGGAAATCCATGCAGACACGGGGAGAACGTGCAACCTCCACACAGTCACCCAAGGCTGGAATTGAACCAGGGTCTCTGGCGCTGTGAGCCTGCAGTGTTAACCAATGTGCCACTCACATCCCTCCTGAACTGTCAGTGGGAATAGAAGTGAAATAACAGTCTATTAATAATTTTTTCTGCCCCTCCCTTCCTGTATACTCCATTTTGGGGTATTTAACAGTGCCACATGCCGAATACACAGGAGATAATACTCATCTAAAGCGCATTTGAAATGTAAAATTCAGCTGAGTGGGAAAGATAAAGCCTGACTTCCAAATCTTACAGACCACAAACTCTTAACAAATTGTAGTGCGGTAATTAATCTTCCTCCTTGTTGGGGCCTGCAGGAGTAGGATGTAATGATATGTAGAATATCATTTGTGTATGATTTCATCACCGAACTTTAAGTTAGGATCGGTGCCATATGCATAGACTGAGATTCTAGCATCAGACCACAGGTGGCATGGTGACAGGAGTCGGTCACTAGAAGACAGGCCTCATGGAGATGGGTTGTAATCTCTTGAACGACAGAGAGACAAATAATCTGGACAACAAGCACAGAGTACAGTCGCATATTGAGCAGCTCCTGAGTCAATAGTTATTAGTAAGAGTTAACCTTAATTGTTTGTATTAAGCTGTAAAACCCAACTGCAATCTTACATCATAGAAACCCTTTAGTGTTTTAGTTAATTAATGAATAGTTTTGTTACAAAGCAGTATGTTCTCGGAGCACTTCAGCTACAAAGACCTTACCATCCATGCATTCAGAGAACATGACATAGGATGGGAAGGATGGTGGGGTGGTTGAAAAAGTAAGAGGAAGGCCAGGATGTTGGGGTGGTCACCTCTTTTTTGCTGCCATGACATTGCACCAGCAACATAGAAGATTGATAACAGCTCTCCAAACCAGAGGCCCATAATCTGGGCCATACACTCAACAAAAGCCAGCTCATATTGTCTTTTCCATATACTGCACTATCAGTTGTCTTGTGCTTATTTAAAGGATGTTGTTTTGAATCCTTGGAATAGAGGGAAGTGCCTACTCATATCTTCCTTGCCCTGTTGGTGTACCACCCCTTCCTGATTAGTTTATTTTGTGGGTAGATAACATATATGGGCAGTAGTCCTTGTATTGGGCAGATGGCAAAATCATAATTGTGCCTTTGGAATAACTTGGCCTGTGGAGGGGTTAGCTCTGGTGCACAGGTCTTCACTGCTGCTGCGAACCTCTCTTTGCGATTACTCGCTAATGAGTATGATTGTCCACCGAAGAAACTCTGTGTCACTGGTCATGGGTTCTTCTTCTTCTTAGCCAGTCCCTCAGGGTCGAGGATGACTTGCTTCTACTCTGGGGAGATTGGTTCTGCGATGGCTGAATAGTCCAATTCTGGACTATTGGGTTCTGTGGTATCCTGCGTGGCTGATGAGCCTGATCCAGAGCCGCATCTTCGACCGCACACTTGACAGGTGTTTCTGGGAGGTGGGATCGGTCCTTTGACTCTACATCAACGTGTTCCTTTCCCAGGATTCTTTTCCAGGCCTACCCTTGCCATTGGCTGTCCTCAAAGAATTGTGTCCCTTCAATCAGGAGGTTCCTCCAAGTAGGTCTCTTCTGAGAAAGGGTCTCCCAGGCATTGACGTTGAAGTTGCATTTCTTGAGGTAAGCCTTCAGGGTGTTTTTGAAGCGGTTCCTTTGTCGTCCTCTTGTTCGGAAGCCTTCCTTGAGCTGGACGAAGAAGATTTGCTTTGGAAGTTGAGGCTCTGACATCCTAAGCACGTGATTGGCCCAGTGGAGTTAATTTTGGATGATCATGGACTCGATGCTGGTTCTCTTGGCTCCTTCAAGGACACTAATGTTAGTACGCCTGCCCTCCCAGATAATGTGGAGAATCTGCCTCAGGCAGCATTGTGATGGTACTTCTCCAGAGCCTTGAGGTGACATCTGTACGTTGTCAAAGTTTCTGAACCGGAAGGACGAACATCTTGTAAACGAGGATCTTGGTGTCAGAATGGATGTCGCGGTCATCAAAGACTCTCGTCCTTAGGCATCTGAAGGAGACGCATGTGGATTGGATACGATGTTGGATCTCTGCATCAATGTCAGCCTTAAAGGAGAGGTGGTTCCCCAGGTATGGGAAATGTTCCACATTTGGGAGGGTTTCTCTCTTGATCTTGATGGAGGGACAGGCCAGATCTCACCTTGGGGTGTGTTGGGAAAGGACTTGAGTCTTCTTGAGGTTGGGGTAGAGAGTAATTCTTTGGTATGCTGCCGCAAAGCTGTCAAGCATGGCTTGGAGATTCTCTTCTGAGAGAGTGGAGATGGCGATGTCATCCACGTAGTGAAGTTCCACCAGCGATGTCAGTGTTGTTTCTTCTTGGATTTTAACCGGTTGAGCCCCAGTAGTTTTCTGTCCATCTTGTAGACGATGTCCACTCCAATGGGAAACTTTCTCTTGACAAGGTGAAGGACAGTGGTGATGAAGATGGAGAAAAGTGTGGGGGCAATTACACTTTCCTGCTTGACTCCAGTCTTGATCTCAAAGATTTCTGTCTTATTTCAGTCAGCGAAGACTGTCGCCTACATCTTGTCGTAGAGGAGTCGAAAGATGTTGATGAATTTTTCTGGGCAGCCGGCTTTTGATAGGATCTTTCATAGCACTTCCTGCTATGAAAGACCTTACCATCCATGCATTCAGAGAACATGACATAGGATGGGAAGGATGGTGGGGTGGTTGAAAAAGTAAGAGGAAGGCCAGGATGTCGGGGTGGTCACCTTTTAATAAACATTTTATTGAGGTATTTATTTGACATTGTAACAACAACAAAATCAACAATGTGCATAACAAGGAAAATATTAACATAGTGCAAATACCGCCTCCCACTCCCACAGGTCCGACCATTGTTTACCCCCCTAATCTATGCTAACCTAACCCCCCCCCCACAAAGCCCACAGTAATCTTATTGATCCGCTTAAAAAGGACCATGGGATGAAGATGGGGAGGCATTGGAAAACGAATAGGAATCTCGGGAGGACCATCATTTTTACCGATTGAACTCTGCCCGCCAGAGGCAACGGGAGTGCATCCATCTCTGGAAATCCTCCTTCATCTGATCCACCAACCGGGTCAAGTTTAATTTATGTAGCCGGTCCCAATCTCGCGCCACTTGGATACCCAGGTACCTGAAACCGTCCCCTACCATTCTGAACGGTAGCTCCCCCTCTTCTGCCTCTTCTGACCCCTCGCCTGGACCACAAACATCTCGCTCTTCCCCATATTGAGCTTATACCCCGAAAACCGGCTGAATTCCCCGAAAATTCACATAATTTCTTCCATCCCCTCCATTGGGTCTGAGACCCTCTCCCGACTAGCCCCTTCCAGCCCCTAGAAGCCCTGAGACCAATTGCCAGCGGCTCTATTGCCAGCGCAAACAGCAGTGGGGAGAGGAGGCATCCCTGTCTCATCCCCCGGTGCAGCCTGAAATAGTCCGAAGTCGTTCTGTTTGTCCGTACACTTGCAACCGGAGTCCGGTAAAGCAACCTAACCCAGTCAATAAAGCCCCTCCCAAACCTGAACCGCTCCAGCACCTCCCATAAATAATCCCACTCAACCCAGTCAAAGGCTTTCTCCGCGTCCATCGTGACCACTACCTCAACCTCCCTACCTTCCGGGGGCATCATGATCACGTTTAGCAGCCTTCTTATATTGGCCACCAGCTGCCTGCCCTTAACGAACCCCGTCTGATCCTCCACTATAATGTCCGGTACACAGTCCTCAATCCTGGAGGACAAGATTTTGGCCAGAAGTTTGGCATCTATGTTCAGCAAAGAAATCAGCCTGTAAGACCCACATAGCTCCGGGTCCTTCTGTTTCAGAATGAGTGAGATCATGGCCTGTGACATCGTCTGGGGCAGAGCCCCTCTTTCCTCAGCCGCGTTAAAGACCTTCATCAGCACCGGCCCCAATATTCCGGAGAACTTTTTATAGAACTCGGCTGGGTAACTGTCCGGTCCCGGGGCCTTACCCAACTGCATGGCCTTCAGACCCTCCACTATTTCCTCCAGCCCGATCGGGGCCCCCAGCTCTTCCACCAGCTTCTATAAGCTATGAGGAGCGATTGAATAAACTCGGTTTGTTCTCACTGGAACGAAGGAGGTTGAGGGGCGACCTGATAGAGGTATACAAAATTATGAGGGGCATAGACAGAGTGGATAGTCAGAGGCTTTTCCCCAGGGTAGAGGGGTCAATTACTAGGGGGCATAGGTTTAAGGTGAGAGGGGCAAGGTTTAGAGTAGATGTACGAGGCAAGTTTTTTACGCAGAGGGTAGTGGGTGCCTGGAACTCACTACCGGAGGAGGTGGTGGAAGCAGGGACGATAGGGACATTTAAGGGGCATCTTGACAAATATATGAATAGGATGGGAATAGAAGGATACGGACCCAGGAAGTGTAGAAGATTGTAGTTTAGTCGGGCAGTATGGTCGGCACGGGCTTGGAGGGCCGAAGGGCCTGTTCCTGTGCTGTACATTTCTTTGTTCTTTATTCTTTGTTCCCCACCCACCTTCGGGAAAGTCAGCCCATCCAAGAAGTGCCTCATCCCCTCCGGCCCCTTAGGGGGTTCCGACCTATACAACCTGCTATAAAAGTCCCGAAAGGCCTTGATCACCCCCGCCGAGTCCCCAACTAAGTTCCCATCCACGTCAATAACTTTCCCTATTTCTCAAGCTGCCTCCCTCTTTCTGAGCTTCTGTGCAAGCACACTTCCTGATTGTTGACTGAGCCAAAAGCCTGGATCAGATTGATGAAGATCATGTAGTGTGGTTGATGTTTCTCCCAGCATTTCTCTTGAAGTTTCCAATGAAGCGAAAATTATGTCCGCTGTTCCACAGTTTGGTCGGAAGCCATACTGGCTTTCCAGAAGGATTTCTTCAGAGACCGGGAGAAGGCGACTAGCAAGGGTGGTGATCTTCCCGGTGATGGGGAGTAGGGAGATTCCTTGGTGGTTCCCACAGTCCGCTCTATCTCCTTTCTTAAAGATGATGATGATGACGGCATCCCTGAGGTTGGCAGGAATTTCTTCTCTGTCCCAGATTCAGAGGCTAGCTTTGGAGCACAAGTCTTCCTGCTGCTGGGAATAGACCAATGTAAAAACACTTAAGATTGTGAATACTGTCTCCAGCAAGCATTTGTTTATTCAGCTTCTTAGAACATAGAACATTACAGCGCAGTACAGGCCCTTCGGCCCTCGATGTTGCGCCGACCTGTGAAACCACTCTAAAGCCCATTTACACTATTCCCTTAGTGTCCATATGTCTATCCAATGACCATTCGAATGTCCTTAGTGTTGGCGAGTCCACTACTGTTGCAGGCAGGGCATTCCACGCCCTTACTACTCTCTGAGTAAAGAACCTACCTCTGACATCTGTCTTATATCTATCTCCCCTCAACTTAAAGGTATGTCCCCTCGTGCTAGACATCACCATCCGAGGAAAAAGGCTCTCACTGTCCACCCGATCCAATCCTCTGATCATCTTGTATGCCTCAATTAAGTCACCTCTTAACCTTCGTCTCTCTAACGAAAACAGCCTCAAGTCCCTCAGCCTTTCCTCATAAGATCTTCCCTCCATACCAGGCAACATTCTGGTAAATCTCCTCTGCACCCTTTCCAATGCTTCCACATCCTTCCTATAATGCGGCGACCAGAATTGCACGCAATACTCCAAATGCGGCCGCACCAGAGTTTTGTACAGCTGCAACATGACCTCACGGCTCCGAAACTCAATCCCTCTACCAATAAAGGCTAACACACCGTACGCCTTCTTAACAACCCTCTCAACCTGGGTGGCAACTTTCAGGGAGTTATGTACATGGACACCGAGATCTCTCTGCTTATCCACACTGCCAAGAATCTTACCATTAGCCCAGTACTCTGTCTTCCTGTTATTCCTTCCAAAATGAATCACCTCACACTTTTCTGCATTAAATTCCATTTGCCACCTCTCAGCCCAGCGCTGCTGCTTATCTATGTCCCTCTGTAACTTGTAACATCCGTCCGCACTGTCCACAACTCCACCGACTTTAGTGTCATCTGCAAATTTACTCACCCATCCTTCTACGCCCTCCTCCAGGTCATTTATAAAAATGACAAACAGCAGTGGCCCCAAAACAGATCCTTGTGGTACACCACTAGTAACTGGACTCCAGTCTGAACATTTCCCATCAACCACCACCCTTTGACTTCTTCCAGCTAGCCAATTTCTGATCCAAACTGCTAAATCACCCTGAATCCCATGCCTCTGTATTTTCTGCAGTAGCCTACCGTGGGGAACCTTATCAAACGCTTTACTGTAATCCATATACCCACATCAACTGCCTTACCCTCATCCACCTGTTTGGTCACCTTCTCAAAGAACCTACTAAGGTTTGTGAGGCACGACCTACCCTTCACAAAACCGTGTTGACTATCTCTAATAAAATTATTCCTTTCCAGATGATTATACATCCTATCTCTTATAACCCTTTCCAAGATTTTGCCACAACAGAAGTAAGGCTCACTGGTCTATAGTTACTGGGGTTGTCTCTACTCCCCTTCTTGAACAAGGGGAGAACATTTGCTATCCTCCAGTCTTCTGGCACTATTCCTGTAGACAAAGATGACTTAAAGATCAAAGCCAAAGGCTCAACAATCTCCTCCCTAGCTTCCCAGAGAATCCTGGGATAAATCCCACCCGGCCCAGGGGACTTATCTATTTTCAAACTTTCCAGAATTGCTAACACCTCCTCCTTATGAACCTCAAGCCCTTCTAGTCTAGTGGCCTGAATCTCAGTATTCTCCTCAACAACATTGTCTTTTTCCTGTGTGAATACTGACAAAAAATATTCATTTGGCACCTCTCCTATCCCCTCGGACTCCAAGCACAACGTCCCACTGCTGTCCTTGACTGGCCCTACTCTTACCCTAGTCATTCGTTTATTCCTGACATATCTATAGAAAGCTTTAGGGTTATCCATGATCCTACCTGCCAAAGACTTCTCATGTCCCCTCCTGGCTCTTCTTAGCTCTCTCTTTAGGTCCTTCCTAGCTAACGTAACTCTCGAGCGCCCTAACTGAACCTTCATGTCTCATCTTTATATAAGCCTCCTTCTTTCTCTTGACAAGTATTTTGACTGCTTTAGTAAACCACGGTTCCGTTGCTCGACCACTTCCTCCCTGCCTGACAGGTACATACTTATCAAGGACACGCAGTAGCTGTTCCTTGAACAAGCTCCACATTTCCATTGTGCCCATCCCCTGCAGTTTTCCTCTCCATCCGATGCATCCTAAGTCTTGCCTCATCGCATCATAATTGCCTTTCCCCCAGATATAATTCTTGCCCTTTCCATCACTAAAGTAAACGTAATCGAATTGTGGTCACTTTCACCAAAGTGCTCACCTACCTCCAAATCTAACACCTGTCCTGGTTCATTACCCAGTACCAAATCCAATATGGCCTCGCCTCTTGTTGGCCTAACTACATACTGTGTAAGGAAACCCTCCTGCACACATTGGACAAAAACAGACCCATCTAAAGTACTTGAACTATAGCATTTCCAGTCAATATTTGGAAAGTTAAAGTCCCCCATAACAACTACCCTGTTGCTTTCGCTCCTATCCAGAATCATCTTTGCAATCCTTTCCTCTACATCTCTGGAACTTTTCAGAGGCCTATAGAAAGCCCCTAACAGGGTGACCTCTCCTTTCCTGTTTTTAACCTCAGTCCATACTACCTCAGTAGACGAGTCCTAATCAAACGTCCTTTCTGTCACCGTAATACTGTCCTTGACTAACAATGCCAACCCCTCCCCCTCTTTTACCACCTGCCCTGCGCTTACTGAAATATCTAAATCCCGGCACCTGCAACAACCATTCCTGTCCCTGCTCTATCCATGTCTCCGAAATGGCCACAACATCGAAGTCCCAGGTACCAACCCATGCCGCAAGTTCACCCACCTTATTCCGGATGCTCCTGGCATTGAAGAAGACACACTTTAAACCACCTGCCTGCCTGCCGGTACACTCCTGCAACTTTGAAACCTTACTCACGACCTCACTACTCTCAACCTCCTGTATACTGGAGCTACAATTCAGGTTCCCAAGCCCCTGCTGAACTAGTTTAAACCCTCCTGAAGAGCATTAGCAAATTTCCCCCCCAGGATATTGATACCCCTCTGGTCCAGGTGTAGACCATCCCGTTTGTAGAGTTCCCACCTACCCCAGAATAGACCATAAGACATAGGAGAGGAAGTAAGGGCATTCGGCCCATCGAGTCCACTCCACCATTCAATCATGGCTGATTTCAACTCCATTTACCCGCTCTCTCTCCATAGCCCTTAATTCCTCGAGAAATCAAGAATTTATCAACTTCTGTCTTAAAGACACTCAACGTCCCGGCCTCCACCGCCCTCTGTGGCAATGAATTCCACAGACCCACCACTCTCTGGCTGAAGAAATTTCTCCTCATCTCTGTTCTAAAGTGACTCCCTTTTATTCTAAGGCTGTGCCCCCGGGTCCTAGTCTCCCCTGCTAATGGAAACAACTTCCCTACATCCACCCTATCTAAGCCATTCATTATCTTGTAAGTTTCTATTAAATCTCCCCTCAACCTCCTAAACTCCAATGAATATAATCCCAGGATCCTCAGACGTTCATCGTATGTTAGGCCTACCATTCCTGGGATCATACGTGTGAATCTCCGCTGGACCCGCTCCAGTGCCAGTATGTCCTTCCTGAGATGTGGGGCCCAAAATTGCTCACAGTATTCTAAATGGGGCCTAACTAATGCTTTATAAAGCTTCAGAAGTACATCCCTGCTTTTATATTCCAAGCCTCTTGAGATGAATGACAACATTGCATTTGCTTTCTTAATTACGGACTCAACCTACAAGTTTACCTTTAGAGAATCCTGGACTAGGACTCCCAAGTCCCTTTGCACTTCAGCATTATGAATTTTGTCACCGTTTAGAAAATAGTCCATGCCTCTATTCTTTTTTCCAAAGTGCAAGACCTCGCACTTGCCCACGTTGAATTTCATCAGCCATTTCTTGGACCACTCTCCTAAACTGTCTAAATCTTTCTGCAGCCTCCCCACCTCCTCCATACTACCTGCCCCTCCACCTATCTTTGTATCATCGGCAAACTTAGCCAGAATGCCCCCAGTCCCGTCATCTAGATCGTTAATATATAAAGAGAACAGCTGTGGCCCCAACACTGAACCCTGCGGGACACCACTCGTCACCGGTTGCCATTCCGAAAAATAACCTTTTATCCCAACTCTCTGCCTGCTGCCTGACAGCCAATCGTCAATCCATGTTAGTACCTTGCCTCGAATACCATGGGCCCTTATTTTACTCAGCAGTCTCCCGTGAGGCACCTTATCAAAGGCCTTTCGGAAGTCAAGATAGATAACATCCATTGGCTCTCCTTGGTCTAACCTATTTGTTATCTCTTCAAAGAACTCTAACAGGTTTGTCAGGCACGACCTCCCCTTACTAAATCCATGCTGACTTGTCCTAATCTGACCCTGCACTTCCAAGAATTTAGAAATCTCATCCTTAACAAATGGATTCTAGAGTCTTGCCAACAACCGAGGTTAGGCTAATTGGCCTATAATTTTCCATCTTTTTCCTTGTTCCCTTCTTGAACAGGGGGGTTACAACAGCGATTTTCCAATCCTCTGGGACTTTCCCTGACTGCAGTGACTTTTGAAAGATCATAACTAATGCCTCCACTATTTCTTCAGCTATCTCCTTTAGAACTCTAGGATGTAGTCCATCTGGGCCCGGAGATTTATCAATTTTTAGACCTCTTAGTTTCTCTAGCACTTTCTCCTTTGTGATGGCTACCATATTCAACTCTGCCCCCTGACTCTCCGGAATTGTTGGGATATTACTCGTGTCTTCTACTGTGAAGACTAACGCAAAGTACTTATTTAGTTCCTCAGCTATTTCCTTGTCTCCCATCACAAAATTACCAGCGTCATTTTGGAGCGGCCCAATGTTAACTTTTGCCTCCCGTTTGTTTTTAATGTATTTAAAGAAACTTTTACTATCATTCCTAATGTTACTGGCTAGCCTACCTTCATATTTGATCCTCTCTTTCCTTATTTCTCTCTTTGTTATCCTCTGTTTGTTTTTGTAGCCTTCCCAATCTTCTGACTTCCCACTACTCTTTGCCACATTATAGGCTTTCTCTTTTGCTTTGATGCATTCCCTAACTTCCTTTGTCAGCCATGGCTGCCTAAGCCCCCCTCTGATAACCTTTCTTTTCTTTGGGATGAACCTCTGCACTGTGTCCTCAATTACTCCCAGAAACTCCTGCCATTGCTGTTCTACTGTCTTTCCCACTAAGCTCTGCTCCCAGTCGATTTTCGTCAGTTCCTCCCTCATGCCCCTGTAGTTACCTTTATTTAACTGTAACACCTTTACATCTGATTCTACCTTCTTTCTTTCAAATTGGAGATTGAATTCTACCATATTATGATCACTTGCCTCCTAAGTGCTCCCTTACTTTAAGATCTTTAATCAAGTCTGGCTCATTACATAACACTAAGTCCAGAATGGCCTGTTCCCTCGTGGGCTCCATCACAAGCTGTTCCAAAAAGCCCTCCTGTAAACATTCAATGAATTCTCTTTCCTTGGGTCCACTGGCAGCATTATTTACCCAGTCCACCTGCATATTGAAGTCCCCCATGATCACTGTGACCTTGCCTTTCTGACGCACTTTCTATTTTGTGGTGCATTTTGTGCCTCCGGCCCTGACCACTGTTAGGAGGCCTGTACATAACTCCCATTATGGTTTTTTTGCCATTGTGGTTCCTCAACTCTACCCACACAGACTCCACATCATCTGACCCTATGTCATTTAGTGCTATTGATTTAATTTCATTCCTAATTAACAAGGCAACCCCGCCCCCTCTGCCCACCTCCCTGTCTTTTCGATAGGTTGTGAATCCCTGGATGTTTAAATGCCAGTCCTGAACCCCCTGCAACCATGTCTCTGTAATGCCTACCACATCATACCTGCCAGTCACAATCTGGGCCACAAGCTCATCTACCTTGTTCCGTACACTGCGCGCATTTAAATATAGCACCTTTAATTCTCTATTGACCGTCCCTTTTTGTTTTCTTAGTGTGGTGGACCTTGGTTTACTGAGCCTTTCCATACACTGCGTCATATTTTGTGGGATGGGGACTATCGTAACCTCTCCTGAGTTTTGTCTTTTCGTGCTTTTTTGTATTCCTAAGCAGCTACGCTTCCCACTGATTACTTCACCTCTTGGTTCCCTGACTTTCCCTTCCCCCCCCCAATCTTTAGTTTAAAGTCCTATTGACTTGAATGAGCCCCAATTATCCAGGAATCTGAAACCCTCTCTCCTGCACCATCCCTGTAGCCACGTATTCAACTCCTCTGTCTCCCTATTCCTCGTCTCGCTAGAACGTGGCACGGGTAACAATCCAGAGATAATAACTTTTTTGTCCCAGGTCTAGGTTTCCACCCTAGCACCCTGAATTCCTGCCTTACATCCCATCCCTTTTCCTACCTATGTCGTTGGTACCTATGTGGACCACGACTTGGGGCTGCTCCTCCTCCCCTTAAGGATCCCGAAAACACGATCCGAGACATCACGCACCCTGGCACCTGGGAGGCAACACACCAACCGCGAGTCTCTATCGTTCCCACAGAATCTCCTATCTATCTCCCTAACTATGGAGTCTCCAATGACTAATGCTCTACTCCTCTCCCCCTTCCCTTCTGAGCAACCGGGACAGACTCTGTGCCAGAGACCTGTACCCCATGGCTTACCCCTGGCAAGCCCTCCCCCCCAACAGTATACAAAGCGGTATACTTGTTACTAAGTGGAACGACCACAGGGGATCCCTGTACTGAATGCTTTCTCCCAGCCCCTCTCACCGTCACCCATCTATCTTTATTCTTCGGAGTAACAACATCCCTGAAGCTTCTATCTATGACCACCTCTGCCTCCCGAATGATCCGAATTTCATCCAGCTCCAGCTCCAGTTCCCTAACACGGTTTCTGAGGAGCTGGAGATGGGTGCACTTCCCGCAGATGAAATCAGAAGGGACACTGACGGCGTCCCTCACCTCAAACATTCTGCAGGAGGAACATTGCACTACCGTCCCTGCCATCCCCTCTAGATAAAAAAAGAAAGAAAGAGCTTACCTGTTATTCACTCCCCTTATCAGCAAGCACTCACTCAGCAACCTCTGCGCCTCGCACAATAACACCTGAGGGGAAATAAAAGAAAAACTACTTACCAGTCACCAGCCAATCCGTTACCTGCAGGCCGTGACGTCACCGTTCAACTTCTTTCTACTTCTACCTGCCCTCGAGCCTTCCTCTTGATCTTTACAGCGCTTGTTTGTTTTTTTGGTTAGAGGAGGGGGTAGGGAGGGAAACACTGAAGAAGTGTTTCGGGTTTAAGTGTCACTTGACAACAGCTCTTCCACAAACCACCTTCAAGTTAGGGTGAGCACAACGGCGTATGCAAATTTCCCCCGCAACAGCCAATCAGCAGCTCCGCTCTACTGCCCTCTGCTGGATGCTTGTCTTCACTTGAACAGCTAAGGTCTCTTTCTCAGGTACACCTTCAAGTTAGGGTGAGCACAATGGTGTATGCAAATTTCCCCCGCAACAGCCAGTCAGCAGCTCCGTTCTACTGCCCTCTGCTGGATGCTTGTCTTCACTTGAACAGCTAGGGTCTCTTGCTCGGGTACACCTTCAAGTTAGGGTGAGCACAATGGCGTATGCAAATTTCTCCCACAACAGCCAATCAGCAGCTCCGCTCTACTGCCCTCTGCTGGATCAAGTGATCCTCTATTCATATTATTAATCCTCTATTCCTAACATAGAAAACTGATAAACAGAGAAAGTTCAGTGGGTCCATTGATTTGGACCTGTACTGTGGTGTTGTAACTAAACATCACAATCTCGAACTGGCTGTTGCAGAAGATGCGCCTATAGAAAACATAGAACATAGAAAATACAGCACAGAACAGGCCCTTCGGCCCACGATGTTGTGCCGAACTTTTGTCCTACATTAAGAACAAATTAATCTGCATCCCATCATTCTACTGTAATCCATGTACCTATCCAATAGCCGCTTGATGGCCAAAGTGGTACATGGATGCGTGTATAATTTTCCCACATTAGAGAGCAAACAAAAATATCAGTTTCCTCGTGAACCCATTTTTACCGTTCAGCTTAGTGCCTTCCCTCGCAATCTGTTCCTCAAATCCAGCACCTTTTGAGCCGCCTTTCTTCTGATTTCTTCAATTTATAATTTGTGTTCCTTGAAATTTGGACTCTTCATCCTAGTGAATAATTTGCCTGGATAAATTTTTCGTCAAACATTTCATCACCTTGAAAACCGGTTATATCTCAGGCTCTCCTTTTTCAGAAATAGAAGAACATTTCCAAGGCAATAATGCCAATTACCTTTACTGACAAATTCCCAATAGCAAGAAGCATCTTCTTGGTCACCTTTCCAAGAGGAGTAATATCATTCTTCTTGACTAGATCACCAAGCTGGAAAACAATACTTTGGATATTTGGGCAGTGACAAGCGGGATCTGGGCGTCACCAATATTAGGCAAGTTTCTCGTTATAAATTATTTACTTATATGGGGGCAGCATGGTGGTGCAGTGGTTAGCACTGCTGCCTCAGGGCGCCGAGGTCCCAGGTTTGATCCCAGCCCCGGGTCACTGCCTATGTGGAGTTTGCACATTCTCCCCGTGTCTGCGTGGGTCTCACCCCCACACCCAAAGATGTGCAGGGTAGGTGGATTGGCCACACTAAATTTTCTCTTAATTAGAAAAAAATAATTGGATACTCTAAATTCATTAAAAAATAAGGAAAACAAACCCTATGTGACCGTGCCACAAAACTACATTTCTCTGTGCCATTCTCTGGAATGTCATAGGTTGGGATGCTTCATCTTTTACTTCATTTATTTATTTATTTTTAAATAGATTTAGAGTACCCAATTCATTTTTTTTCCAATTAAGGGTCAATTTAGCGTGGCCAATCCACCTAACCGAAACCCACGCAAACATGGGGAGAATGTGCAAACTCCACACGGACAGTGTGGGATGCTTCATCTTGTAACCCATCACAGAATTGTTATGGTGCAGGAGGAGGCCATTCGGCCCATCATTTCTGCACGGACTCTCCAAATGAGCCATCTGTTTATTCCCATTCTCCCGCCTTCTCCCCATCACCTTGCACATTCTTCTTTTGCAGATAACAGTCTAATTGCCTTTTGATTGCTTTGATTGAACCTGCCTCCATCACACTCTCAGGCAGTGCCATTCCAAACTCCTAATCACTCGCTGCGTGGAAAGGTTTCCCCTCGTGTCGCTTTTGCTTCTTTTGCCGGTTACCTTAAGCCTGTGCCGTCTCGTTCTCAATCCTCTGACAAGTGAGAGCGGCTTCTGCCAATCTGTTCTGTCCAGACCGCCTAGGATTTTGAGTACCACAACAAATATCCTCAGAGTCTCCTCTTCTCCAAGAAAAATAGTCATAACCTCTCCGATTGATCATCATAACTGAAATTCATAATCCCTGGAACCATTCTCTTGAATATTTTCTGCACTTTCTCCAATCCTTCATTTTCTTCCTAAAGTGCGGTGTCCAGAACTGGATACAATTCTCAGGCTAGATTTTTATAATGATAATCTTTATTATTGTCACAAGTAGGCTTACATTAACACTGCATAGAGGTTATTGTGAAAAGCCCCTAGTCGCCACGCTCTGGCGCCTTTTCGGGTACACTGAGGGAGAATTCAGAATGTCCAATTTACCTAACAGCACGTCTTTCGGGACTTGTGGTACGAAACCGGAGCACCCGGAGGAAACCCACGCAGACACGAGGAGAACGTGCAGACTCTACACAGACAGTGACCCAAGCCGGGAATCGAACCTGGGACCCTGGCACTGTGAAGCAACAGTGCTAATCACTGTGCTACCCTGACGCCCATGCCTTACTCTTGTACTCAGTGCCACTATTAATAAAGCCTAGGATACTGTAAGCTTTATTAACTGCTCTCTCATCCCTCTCTTGCCACCTACAATAACTTACGTACATTATAGCCAAGTTCTGCACACATGAGTGCTGCCTCAACCGGGACCTGGGATTCATGTCGCATTACATTCATCCCCCACCATCTGGCCTGGGCTTGCGAAATCCTACCAACTGTCCTGGCTTGAGACAATTCACACCTCTTTAACCTCAGGTTACCCCTATCTCTGGATCTGTAAAGACTTAATTACCTGCTAATGCTCGCATTCCAAGCATTGTTTGGCATCTTTGACTCTGTCTATATATATGTTTCTGGAACATACCTCTTCATTCACCTGAGGAAGGAGCAGCGCTCCGAAAGCTAGTGTTTGAAACAAACCTGTTGGACTTTAACCTGGTGTTGTAAGACTTCTTACTGTGCTTATGTACATATACACCCAGGTCCCTCTGCTTCAGCACCCTCTTTATTTTATATTGTCACTCCATGTCCTTCCTATGAAAATTGAAGCACTTCATGTTTCTCCACATTAAACTTCATGTCTGCCATTTTCACCAATTTGTTCTTGTCCATTTGATGTTCTGCAATATCATTCTCATGGCTCAAAGTGCTTTGAGTTTTGTATCGTCCCAACATTTTGAAATTGTGCCCTGTACACCAGAGTCTAGGCCATTAATATGTATCAGGAAAAGCAAGGATCTCAAAACCCAAGGCCTGGGGAACTCCACTACAACCCCCCTCCAGTCAGGAAAATATCCTTCAACCACTGCTATCTGTTCCTGCCACTCAGGCCGTTTCATATCCACATTGCTACTGTCCTTTGTATTCCACGAGCTATAACTTTGCTCACAAGTCTGTTGTGTATCAGATGCCTTTTGGAAATCCATGTGCACCATGCCAACAGCATTACCCTCATCAAACCCCTCGCTTACCTCTTCAAAAAACTCCAGCAATTTATTTAAACCTGATTTTCCCTTAACAAATTTGTGCTGGCTTTCCTTAATTAATCTGCCTTTGTCCGTTTGACTAATAATTTTGTCCCAAATTATTTTTTCTGGAGGTTTCCCCACCACTCAAGTAGCAGTGTTCTTTTGGTTTGATTACATTTTCTAAATTAATATTTTTGCGCATATTCAATATTTTAAGAACCATGTACTTAAAGTGAGCTGCCAGGGTGTATAAAGAAGCCGTCTAAAATTGATTAGATAAGAGAACAAAATTTCTTCTCCAATTCCTTTGCCACTTATCTCCTCTAGAGATGTCAACTTTCAGGTGCTGTCTGGCCTGCGATACATTCCCAGCATTTTAACTTTAGTGTCAGTTCATGAAAGTTCAGGGAAGCTGTTCGTTTATACATTAGCCAAATATATTCAAATACCAGGGATGTTTTACCAATGCCCTGGATATTTTCCCGCCGTACACATTCTTGCACTCAGCAAACAATGCTCAGGGTGACTACCTAGATTTAGCATGAAAGCACAAAGGTCTCTCTCTACTTCAGGAATTTGCAAGTTTAATTGTGCATATGGAAAGATTGCATGTAAACGGGCTTAGTATCGGCGTGTGTGTGTGGAACTGGATGCTATCATGTACTCTATTTAAACCTGTATTTAAGAGTTACGTGACAGCAATGTAATTTTTTCAGAGTTTCTGGAATTTCAAAATTTTGATATCCGCAGTACACTAATGGTGATTTTTTAGATACATGCTCCACATGCAGTTTGGATTGCCTACTCTCCTGGCCAGCCCTAGAGTTTCCATGAAATCCAGGGTATTGCTGTTCACAATCTAGGAGAAAAGTTATATGGTCATCAAAATAAAATTGCCAATTAGCGTGGCGAAATACTACATTGGCCAATGGTAGGAGCGCCAGAACAGATGGGTTTGTGGCATGGCACCATGTGTTGAAACCTCCAGGAAAAACCCCAGCGCAAAGCTGCCAACTCTCTAAGTGTAATGTTGTGATGTGCCATCTGTAAATGACATTCGTGCAGTTGTAGAGTAGTTTGGACTTGTCAGGCTTGGGAGTCATGCTTTAGACAAAGCACCTTACATATCATGAGTGATTCAGCTAACAGAAACTGATCGTGGTGTTCATGGATTGAGGTATCAGAAATTAAAGGCATTTGAGCCTTGAAAGCAGCCGAGATGAGACATGATAGCATTGTGTGGTGTGGGAAAGGTGAACACCCTTTCTGCATCAGTGGTGCCGAGGTGGAGATGGGTGACAGCTTCAAATTCCTATGTGTGCACGTCACCAACAATCTGTCCTGGTCCACCCACATCGACGCTACGACCAAGAAAGCACAACGGCGTCCATACTTCCTCAGGGAACTAAGGAAATTGGGCATGTCCACATTGACTCTTACCAATTTTTACAGATGCACCATAGAAGGCATCCTCTCTGGCAGAGAGTCGTGAACACAGCCCAGTCCATCACGCGAAACCGTCTCCCGTCCATTGATTCTGTATGCACTTCCCAGTGCCTTGGGAAAGCAGACAGCATAATCAAAGACCCTTCCCACCCGGGTTATTCTCTCTCTTCCAACCTCTTCCTTCGGGCAGGAGATACAAAAGTCTGAGAACACGCACTAACAGGTTCAAAAACAGCTTCTTTCCCCGCTGTTACGAGGCTCCTGAATGACCCTCTTGTGGACTGAACAGATCTCTTCACACATCTTCTCTACTGAGTAGTACTACACTCTGTATGCTTCACCCGATGTCTATGTATTTACATTGTGTATTTATGTGTGTCCTATGTTTTCTTTCATGTATGGAACGATCTGTATGGACTGTACACAGAATAATATTTTTCAGAGTGGTACTCCCACGCAGTGTGCTCACCCACACAACCCAAAGCAGTGCAGGGTAGGTGGATTGGCCTTGCTTAATTGCCCCTTAATTGGAAAAAAAAGGAAAGATGAACCCCAGGAACTGTTTCATTGGAGACCTTACTGTGGCACAGGTTAAAACTAATGGAAAGCGGACTTAGGACCGATTGTCAGGAAGCTCTTCACACAAAGGTCATCATATGTAACAGACTTCTGAGTGGGATAGTGGAGGCAAAAATCTTGGATTTTAATTCAGGCTCTCAAGTGAATGTTAAATATCTGATGGAACTACTGGAAGAAAAGGGGAGGTCTATTCAGTGGCCTAGTCATTATTTATTCTTCAATCAGCATCACCAGCAGATTATCTGACTATCATCCCATTGGTGTTTGTGGGACTTTGCCATGCGCAAATTGGCTGCTGTATTTCCTGTATTAAAACAGTGACTTCACTTCAGAAATATTTTACTGTGGTTGGCTTGAGGCATGGAAATGCAAGATATAAATGAAAAGTTTAATCGGGTTAAGCCTGTATTTATCCTCAGTCTTATGAAATAAACTGACTTAGACATGTTTCCATAGAATCCAGAGCATCCCCACCGTGCAGAAGGAGGCCATTCAGCCCATCGGGCCTGAACCGACCCTCTGAAAGAGCACCTTCCTTCGGCCCACTCCCCCGCCCTATCCCCGTAACCCTATAACCCCCAGCTAACCTTTGGAAATGAAGGAATAATTCAGCACGGCCAATCCATCTAACCTGCACCTCTTTGGACTTGCGTTTGGTATTGGATTGTTGAAATTCGGCTCAGAGAGGTGAGAAGTGGTTCATTTTGGAGGGAAGAATGAGGAGAAACAATACAAACTGAAGGGAGCACAGGGAAAGAAAGACCTCAATGTATGTACACAAGTGTTTTAAGGCTGGCAAGACGAATTGAGAAGGCCATTTAAAAAATGAATATGGAAGTCTTGGCTTTATTAAGAGGCTCTATCAGTTGTTGGCTTCAAACAGGTCTTGGAACAGGTTGATGAATTGCCCCCACACTGGGCGGGATTCTCCGAGACTCCGCTCTGAAATCGTGATTGGTGCGGGGGCGGAGAATGGGCACTGACGCTGAAATCCGGCACAACACCGCTCCCGCGATTCTCCAGGACCGGAGAATCATGCACGCGCAGTCTACGTGGCGTGGGTAGGGGGCCATTGACAGAGGGCCCCCCGGTGATTCTGCGAGGACAACTGGCCGAGTTCCTGACGGCATGGTTCTAACCATGTTTTGCCTGTCGGGAATGGTCGGAGTCCGCGGCCGCCCTGGTGGGGGGATCACAGACGGCTAGGCAAGCGATCGGGCGGCACCAATCCGCGGGCGCGTGCGATCTCGGAGGCACCTGCATTCACGGTGCCGCTCTGCGGGCTGAGTCCACCATGTCACATGGGGTGGCCGCCTCAGGCCGCCACCGTGTACATGCACGGACTCCCGACCGGAGGTGCAGGGCCCCGTATCCGCAGCCAGAGCTGCGAGGAGCACGCCTGGACCCTGCTAGCCCCCTGCAGGTAGGGGAATCACTCTGGACTTTCTTAAGGACAGTCCGGAGTGAAATGCCTGTGTTTTGTTGCTGGCGTGGGGACATAGCCCCATTATTGGAGAATCCATCCCACTTTGTGAAAGTTATCTTCAGACCCTCGGATGGTGTACATGGAGCGGGATTCTCCAACCCCCCGCTGGGTCGGAGAATCCCCGGGGGGCGGCGCGAATCCCGCCCCGACGCCGGCTGCCATATTCCCCGGCGCCATTTTACGGGCGGGGGCGTGGTTCACGCCACGCTGCTTGGGGCCATTGGCAGCGCCCCCTCCTGGCAGTTCTCCGGGCCCCGATGGGCCGAGTGGCTGTCCGTTTCTGGCCAGTCCCGCCGGTACGGTCCCACACAGCGGGACCTGGCAGGTAAGTTGGCTGGTGAAGTCCTCTGGTGGGAGTGCGGGGGGGGGCGGGGGTGCGTCCGGTCCCGGGGGATCCCCCACGGTGGCCTGGCCCGCAATCGGGGCTCACCGATCTGCGGGCGGGCCTGTGCCATGGGGGCACTCCTTCCTTCTGCGCCGGCCCCTGTAGGGCTCAGCCCTGGCCGGCGGGGAGAAGTGAAATCCCCCGCGCATGCGCCAAAACATGGCGACGGTTCTGCACACGTGCGTGATCACGCCAGCCCTTTGGCGCATGCGCGAACTCGCGCCGTCCCTTCGGTGCCAGCTGGTGTGGCGCCAAGCCCTCCGGCGTCCACCTAGCCCCCGAGACAGGTAAAAAGTCCTCACCTTGGGGGCCCGTTGACGCTGGAGTCATTGGCACCGGTTTTCCCGCCGGCGTGGGGACTTAGTCCCCGGAAGGGCGAATCCCGGCTATGGTCTTCTTGAGATGGATATACCAGTCTGCTGCTGTGGGTGGTGCTGCTGATCGCCAGCCGAGCAGGATTCTCCAGCGGGTTTCTCGATTTTTAAAAGCACACGTGAACTCGCCCCAGTGGAGGCGGAGAATCGTGGAGGCCCCGAAGAATACCGTGTCAGGCCTGCTAATAATAATGATAATAACCTTTATTATTGTCACAAGTAGGCGAACATTTTGAATGCAATGAAGTTACTGTGAAAATCCCCTAGTCGCCACATTGCGGCGCCTGTTCGGGTACACTGAGGGAAAATTCAGAATGTCCAATTCACCTAACAGCACGTCTTCTGGGACTTGTGGGAAGAAACCGGAGAACCCGGAGGAAACCCACACAGATACAGGGAGAACGTGCAGACTCCGCACAGACAGCGACCCAAGCCAGGAATTGCGCCTGGGACCCTGGTGCTGTGAAGCAACAGTGCTAACCACTGTGCTACTGTGCCGCCATATCATATAATGATATGCCAATGGTGTTTACTGCAAGTGCAGAGTGGAACGCATCCACGCCGCTGTCGAGGCACTGGAGAATTGCGATTTGGTGTGAATCCTACGCCTGCCACGATTTTGGCGTTGAAACCAATTCTCCGCCCAATTACATTCCCTGATTCTGGCGTCAGCTGACGGAGAATCCCGCCCAAATAGAATTTACAGTGCAGAAGTAAGCCATTTGGTCCATCGAGTCTGCACAGGCCCATGGCTCACCCTATCTAAGTCCACAACTCCACCCTATCCCAGTAACCCTACCTACCTTTTTGGACACTGAGGGGCAATTTAGCATGGCCAATCCACCTAGCCTGCACATCTTTCAACGGGGAATCGGATAAACACTTCGAAGTGCAATGGCATTAATTGGATAGCTCTTTCAAAGAGCTAGCAATGGCATGATGGGCAAAATGTCGTTCTGTTGTGCTGTTAGATTCTACAGTAGATGTGGGCGTTTACTGTGTGAATTTAGAGTCATCAGTGATCTCAATATTCTGCAAATTTCCCAACCATGCCACCCACATTCAAGTCTAAGTCATTAATAAGTACAACAAACAATAAGAGCGCCAACTTTGAACTCTGTGGAACACACTGGAAACTGTTTTCCGTTGGCAAAAACATTCATCGACCGTTATCCTTTGTTTCTTATCACTGAGCCAATTTTGGATGAAACCTGCCACCATCCCTTGTATCCCATAATATCTCATTTTTCTGATCAGTCTGCTATTTGGGACCTTGTCACGTGCCTTACTAAAATCAATGTAGGCAATATCCACGACTCTCGTCAATCCTGCTTGATACTTCCTCAAAAATTCTATTAAGCTAGTAAGACATGATCTTCCCCAAACAAAACCATGCTAACTGTACCTGATCAATCCGTGCCCTTCAAAGTGACAGTTTATCCTGTCTCTCAGAATTGTATCCAATAATTTGAATGACCAGCCTATAGGTTTCTGGCCTGTCCTTCACACCCCTTTTAAATAATGGTCCAGACTTTGCAGACCTCCAATCCCCTGGTAACTCACCTGTATCTAGTAAGGATTGGAAAATGATCCTCAGAGCATCCGCTATTTCCTCCCCGGCCTCCTTCACCAGCCTGGGGTACAAACCATTTGGCCCTGGTTATTTATCCACCTTCTTTTTTAAAAAAAATATGTTTATTAAGAATTTTTTAACAACATTTTCAACCATACAAACAAACCCCCCCCCCCCGTAACAAAAAGAAAAGAAAGCTCGCATAGCAAGACATAAACATGGCAAGTCAATATGATACAGAACTTTGTACATTGGATTCCTCCCGTACATATCAGTTTTCCGGATCATTTATGTATTTTCTTACTCAGATGCCCCCCAGAAAAAAAACCCTTCCCCATCCCTCCTTCTTCCCCCCCCCCAAAAAAGAGGTGTGCCCCCCCCCCCCCCCCCCCCCCCCCCCCCCCGGGTTGCTGCTGCTGTTGACCGAACTTCATCTAATGCTCCGCCAGATAGTCTAGGAACGGTTGCCACCACCTGGAGAACCCCTGCGCAGACCCTCTCAAGGCAAACTTTATCCTTTCCAACTTGATAAACCCTGCCATATCATTTATCCAGGCTTCCACACTGGGGGGCTTCGCATCTTTCCACGCTAACAAGATCCTTCGCCAGGCTACCAGGGACGCAAAGGCCAGAATGCCGGCCTCTTTCGCCTCCTGCACTCCCGGCTCGTCCGCTACTCCAAATAGTGCTAGCCCTCAACTTGGCTTGACCTGGACTTTCACCACCTTAGATATAGTTCTCGCAGCTCCCCTCCAGAACCCATCCAGTGCCGGGCATGACCAAAACATATGGGCATGGTTCGCCGGGCTTCCTGAGCACCTTCCACATCTGTCCTCCACCCCAAAGAACCTATTCAGCCTCGCCCCCGTCATATGCGCTCTGTGAACAACCTTAAATTGTATCAGGCTAAGCCTGGCACACGAGGAAGAGGAATTAACCCGAGTTAGGGCATCAGCCCACAGACCCTCCTCAATCTCCTCCCCGAGCTCCTCTTCCCATTTACCCTTCAGCTCCTCTACCAAAGCCTCCCCCTCTTCTTTCATCTCCTGGTATATCGCCGACACCTTGCCCTCTCCGACCCATACGCCCGAAATCACCCTGTCATGAATCCCCTGTGCCGTGAGCAGCGGGAATTCCCTCACCTGCCGCCTCACAAATGCCCTCACTTGTATGTACCTGAAAGCGTTTCCCGGGGGTAGTCCAAACCTCTCCTCCAGCGCCCCTAGGCTCGCAAGCGTCCCATCGATGAACAGGTCCCCCATTCTTCTAATCCCTGCCCGATGCGAGCTCTGAAACCCCCCCCGTCCATCCTTCCTGGGACAAACCGATGGTTATCTCTGATCGGGGACCACACCGAGGCTCCCATCGCACCCCTGTGCCATCTCCACTGCCCCCAGATCTTTAGCGTTGCCGCCACCACCGGACACGTGGTGTACTTTGTCGGCGAGAGCGGCGGCAGTGCCGTCACCAGCGCCCCCAGGCTCGTTCCTTTGCAGGACACCATCTCCAACCTCTTCCATGCCGCCCCCTCTCCCTCCATCACCCACTTACGGATCATCGCCACGTTGGCTGCCCAGTAGTAGCCACCCAAATTCGGCAACGCCAACCCTCCTCTATCCCTACTACGCTCCAGGAACCCCCTCCTTACCCTCGGGGTCTTGCTCGCCCACACAAAACTCATAATGCTCCTGCCTACCCTTTTAAAAAAGGCCTTGGTGATCACAGTTGGAAGGCATTGGAATACAAAAAGAAACCTCGGGAGGACCACCATTTTAATCGACTGTACCCTGCCCGCCAGCGAGAGTGGCAACATGTCCCACCTTTTAAAGTCCTTCTCCATCTGCTCCACCAGCCGCGTCAAATTAAGCTTGTGCAGGGCCCCCCAGCTCCTAGCTACCTGGATCCCCAAGTATCGAAAGCTCCTTTCCGCCCTCCTCAACGGTAGGTTGTCTATCCCTCTTCCCTGATCCCCCGGATGCACCACAAAGAGCTCACTCTTCCCTACATTGAGCTTGTAGCCCGAGAAGTCCCCAAACTCCCTTAGGATCTGCATGACCTCCACCATCCCCTCCACTGGGTCCGCCACATACAGCAACAGGTCGTCTGCATACAGCGACACTCGATGCTCCTCTCCCCCGCGAACCACCCCGCTCCATTTCCCGGACTCCCTTAATGCCATGGCCAAAGGTTCAATTGCTAATGCAAACAGCAGAGGGGACAGGGGGCACGCCTGCCTCGTCCCTCGATACAGCCGGAAATACTCCGACCTCCGCCGGTTCGTGACCACACTCGCCACCGGGGCTCTGTATAGGAGCTTAACCCAACTGATAAACCCTCCCCCGAACCCAAACCTACGCAACACTTCCCAGAGATACTCCCACTCTACTCGGTCAAAGGCCTTCTCCGTGTCCATAGCTGCCACTATCTCCACCTCTCCCTCCACCGATGGCATCATAATCACATTTAGGAGCCTCCGCACATTGGTATTTAGCTGCCTACCCTTTACAAATCCCGTCTGGTCCTCGTGAAACACCCCCGGGACACAGTCCTCAATCCTCGTAGCCAACACTTTTGGAAGAAACTTAGCATCTACGTTGAGGAGCGAGATCGGCCTATACGACCCGCATTGCAGTGGGTCCTTATCCCGCTTGAGGATCAAAGAGATCGTCGCCTCCGACATTGTCGGGGGTAGGGTCCCCCCCTCCCTTGCCTCATTGAAAGTCCTGACCAGCAACGGGGCTAATAGGTCTACATACTTCCTATAGAACTCCACTGGGAACCCGTCCGGTCCCGGGGCCTTCCCTGCCTGCATGCTCCCCAGTCCTTTAACCAGCTCCTCCACCCCAATTGGCGCCCCCAAACGAGCCACCTCCTGCTCCTCCACCCTCGGGAACCTCAGTTGGTCCAAGAATCGTCGCATCCCCTCTTTTCCCCCTGGGGGCTGGGACCTATACAGCTCCTCGTAGAAGGCCTTGAATGCCTCATTCACTTTCACCGCACTCCGCACCGTAGTTCCCCTTCCAACCTTGACTCCACCTATTTCCCTCGCTGCCATCCTCTTACGGAGCTGATGTGCCAGCATCCGGCTCGTCTTCTCCCCATACTCATACATCGCCCCCTGTGCCTTCCTCCACTGTGCCTCTGCCTTCCCTGTGGTCAACAGGTCGAACTCCGTCTGGAGACTTCGCCTCTCCCTGAGTAGTCCCTCATCAGGGGCCTCTGCATAGCTCCTGTCCACTCTTAAAATCTCCCCCACTAACCTCTCCCTTTCCCTGCCCTCTCCCTTCTCCCTATGAGCCCTGATGGAGATTAACTCTCCCCTGACAACCGCCTTCAGCGCCTCCCATACTACTCCCACCTGCACCTCACCATTGTCGTTGGCCTCCAGAGACCTTTCGATGCACCCCCGCACCCTCCCGCACACTTCCTCGTCTGCCAGCAGTCCCACATCCAACCACCACAGCGGGCATTGGTCCCTCTCCTCCCCCAGCTCTAGTTCCACCCAGTGTGGGGCGTGGTCTGAAATGGCTATGGTCGAATACTCCATTCCCTCCACTTTCGGGATCAATGCCCTGCCCAGAACAAAAAAAATCTATCCGGGAGAAAAAAGAAAATTCTCTAGCCAAAGGCCTGGCAAATCTCCACGGATCTACTCCCCCCATCTGATCCATAAACCCCCTGAGCACCTTGGCCGCAGCCGGCCTCTTTCCGGTCCTAGATCTGGAGCGATGCAGTGCTGGGTCCAACACCGTGTTGAAATCCCCACCCATTTTCAAGCTTCCTACCTCCAAGTCCGGAATACGCCCCAACATACGTTTCATGAATCCAGCATCGTCCCAATTTGGGGCGTATACATACATAGAACATAGAACATAGAAAATACAGCACACAACAGGCCCTTCGGCCCACGATGTTGTGCCGAACCTTTGTCCTAGATTAATCATAGATTATCATTGAATTTACAGTGCAGAAGGAAGCCATTCGGCCCTTTGAGTCTGCACCGGCTCTTGGAAAGAGCACCCTACCCAAACTCAACACCTCCACCCAACACCAAGGGCAATTTGGACATTAAGGGCAATTTATCATTGGCCAATTCACCTAACCCGCACATCTTTGGATTGTGGGAGGAAACCGGAGCACCCGGAGGAAACCCACGCAGACACGGGGAGGACGTGCAGACTCCGCACAAACAGTGACCCAAGCCGGAATCGAACCTGGGACCCTGGAGCTGTGAAGCAATTGTGCTATCCACAATGCTACCGTGCTGCCCTTGAGAACAAATAAATCTACACTATATAATTTAACCGTAATCCATGTACCTATCCAATAGCTGCTTGAAGGTCCCTAATGTTTCCGACTCAACTACTTCCACAGGCAGTGCATTCCATGCCCCCACTACTCTCTGGGTAAAGAACCTACCTCTGATATCCCTCCTATATCTTCCACCTTTCACCTTAAATTTATGTCCCCTTGTAATGGTTTGTTCCACCCGGGGAAAAAGTCTCTGACTGTCTACTCTATCTATTCCCCTGATCATCTTATAAACCTCTATCAAGTCGCCCCTCATCCTTCTCCGTTCTAATGAGAAAAGGCCTAGCACCCTCTACCTTTCCTCGTAAGACCTACTCTCCATTCCAGGCAACATCCTGGTAAATCTTCTTTGCACCTTTTCCAAAGCTTCCACATCCTTCCTAAAATGAGGCGACCAGAACTGTACACAGTATTCCAAATGTGGCCTTACCAAAGTTTTGTACAGCTGCATCATCACCCCGCGGCTCTTAAATTCAATCCCTCTGTTTATGAACGCGAGTACACCATAGGCCTTCTTCACAGCTCTATCCACTTGAGTGGCAACTTTCAAAGATGTATGAACATAGACCCCAAGATCTCTCTGCTCCTCCACATTGCCAAGAACTCTACCGTATACATTTACCAATACGCCCGTCCCCTGCAACCTACCGCTTACCATCACGTATCGGCCTCCATTGTCCGCTACTATGTTCTTGGCCTCAAACGACACCCGCTTCCCCACCAGTATTGCCACCCCTCTATTCTTCGCATCCAGCCCCGAATGGAACACCTGTCCTACCCATCCCTTCCTTAACCTGACCTGATCTGCCACCTTCAGATGTGTCTCCTGAAGCATGACCACGTCTGCCTTCAGTCCCTTTAAGTGCGCGAACACTCGGGCCCTCTTAACCGGCCCATTTAGGCCTCTCACATTCCACGTGATCAGCCGGATTGGGGGGCTACCCCCCCCCCCCGCCCCCTGCCGACTAGCCATCTCCTATTTTAGGCCAGTCCCGTGCCCGCGTCTCCCGCACCCTCCAGTCCCCCAGACGGGGAACCCCCGCCCCGACCACCTCTTCCATTTTCAGTTCCCCCTCAGCCAATGCAGCAGCAACCCTATTGTCCTCCCCTCCCCACTAGATCCAAATCTAGCTCTTTTGCTCCCCCCCATAATACTTCCGTAAGTCAGCTGACTCCTGCTGACCCGGCTACCCCCGCCTTCCCGTAGACCCCCCCCCCCCCCCCCCCCCGTGTGGACATCCCTCCTCCTCCTTGCGCTCCTCCATCCTCCCCCCCTCCCTAGCGCGGGAAAAAGCCCGCGCTTTCCTGAGCCAGCCCCGCCCCCTGTGGCGCAGCTCCTGTTGCGGCCTTATCCCAATTCCCCCCAGTCCCGAGTCTCACCTCCAGCACCGACGCCCACGTTCCTCACTGTCTCCCCATCAAAAACTCTTCCCCCATCCTCATCCATCGTCCCACCCGTGAAACATTCTTTACCCATATTTACAACCCTGTATTCAGTCAACATCTCCCCCACAACCACAGTCCCTCAGTTCGAGTCCAATTTTACCGTTTGCATAAAGGTCCAAGCCTCTTCTGGCATTTCGAAATAGTGGTGTCGGTCCTGATACGTGACCCACAGTCGCGCTGGCTGCAGCATTCCGAATCTCACCCTTTTTTTATGCAGCACCGCCTTGGCCCGGTTGAAGCCAGCTCTCCTCTTTGCCACCTCCGCGCTCCAGTCCTGGTAGACTCGGATCACCGCATTCTCCCATCTACTGCTCCGCTCCTTCTTGGCCCATCTCAGGACACTCTCTCTGTCCGCGAAACGATGGAACCTCGGCCCACCTCTTGTGCAGCGCCTCGTGCGCCTCCATCTTCACCGCTAGGCCCAAGGCTTTGCCCTCGTTCTCGTTAGTTTTGTACTTCACCTCTCGGAGCTCTACCGCCTGGGCCTTCTGGGTCTCCTTCAGCCCTTCGATCGCCAACAGCATTGGCGCCATCACCTCCTTTTTAAGCTCCTCCACGCAGCGCCTGAGAAACTCCTGCTGGTCCGGCCCCCATGCTGCTCGATCTCTGCCATCTTGTTTTTTCCCCCTCGTTTCTGCCGCTGCTCCAAAGCCTCTTTTTCCGCCGCTCCACTTCTAGTCCCCTCCATACACGACGGAAGGGGGACCTTGCTTCACCTTCCCACACGGGATTTGGTCAAAACATTTCCGTATGAGAGCCCGAACGTCCGTTCTAGCGGGAGCTGCCGAAATGTGCGGCTTAGCTCCGCATCGCCGCAACCGGAAGTTCCCATTTATCCACCTTCAAGCATGTCAGTCCCTGCAGTATTTACTCTCTCGCACATCTTTGGGTCGTGGTGGCGAAACCCACGCAAACACAGGGAGAATGTGCAAACTCCACACGGACAGTGACCCAGAGCCGGGATCGAACCTGGGACCTCGGCGCGGTGTGGCAGCAGGGCTAATCCACTGCGCCACCATGCTGCCCGATAAAGTATATTTGAGAACAGTTGCTGCAATTATCGGCACGATCTACTGGCTGCGTTCCGAAGGGATTATGAGGGGCATGGACAGGGAGCAGCTTAGTTGAATGGTCAGTTACGAGGGGGCACAGGTTGAAAGTCAGGAGTGGGAGGTTTAGGGGGGATATGAGGGAAAACCTTTTTTCCCAGATGGTGGTGACGGTCTGGAATGCACTGCCTGAGAGGGTGGGAGAGGCGGGTTGCCTCACATCCTTTAAAAAGCACCTGGATGAGTACTTGGCCCGTCATAACATTCAAGGCTATGGGCCAAGTGCTGGCAAGTGGGATTAGGTAGACATTGAATCTGCGATAAATCGAACATATTGACAATAGTAGAAATTACGAACAAGGTTTACTTCAATACAATTCCAATACAACTCCACTACCCGAAGGGCCTCCTCCCCCCAACCTGCTCCTAGGCCGGAGTTTTCATACAGCTGGGGCTCTCCTTCTAGAGTGGAAGCCCCACCCCTTTAAACGTGAAGTCCTGCCCCCTTAAAGGGGAATCTCATATTCCGGGGAGGTCATGGGAAATCATATTGTACTGATCCCGCGGGGGACCTCCATTGGGGTTACAACAATAGTTCAGGTGTTTTTCATGTGTCAATGCAGATTCAATGGGCCAATGGGCCTCTTCTACATTGTATTTTCTGTGATTCTGTGGGATGCGGCTAGTAGATCCCGGGGGAGGCTCTCCCAGGATTTCTGACGGTGGTCACGCCTCGCAAGACCTAATGAGATCTAGTGAGACATATCGATCTGGATTCCGTCCACAATGAGCAGGACCCATACTCTCACAGTTAAAAGAGCTTAAAAGCTCACTTAACTACGTTGCTGCCGGATAAAACCAGCACCTGCCATCTATCAGCTTCACCGAGGATACCCCAGCCCAGTGCTGTTTAGCACAGTTCCCAAAATCGGGGACCAGCGAAACGGCACTTGGGGTCTCCCAGGTGATCAGAGTCCCCTGGGTGGTCAGCCTCTGGCCAGGCTGGCACCCTGGCACTGCTGGTGCCATCCGGGCACCCTGGCAGTGCCACCTCAGCACCCTGGCAGTGCCGCCTGGGTGACAGCCTGGCACTTCCAGGGTGCCCAAGTGGCACTGCGAGGCTGGTGGTGGCGCTGCCAGGCTGGCAGTGCCATGGTGGCATTCTGGCCACGCTGAGGATTGGCCCAGGGGCACCCTGCTGGTATATGGTGGGGTGCGTTGGGGGGGTCGACAGATCGAGGATCCCTTCCCTGCTTGCAGAGCTTCTCAGTGCAGCAAATGACGCGAAAGTGCAGCCTTGGGGGGCTTCCTCCGCCGTGCCCCGGAAAGGAAACAGAGCGTCATCCGCAGCGCCAGGAACAATCCTGCTAATCCCTCCCAGATGGACTTTGTTTGAGTTAAATCGTGCCCCAAGTGTCAGATTCAGATTGGGATGAGCCTAATACAGCGTAGAGGCTGTGATAGCTTTCGAACTTCCATCTCGGTCTGTTCTGTATTTGTTTGGCAATTTAGTGTGGCCAATCCACCTACCCTGCAGACCCAAACACAGGGCGAATGTGCAAACTGCACACGGACAGTGACCTGGGCCGAAATCAAACCTGGGTCCTCGGCGCCGTGAGGCAGATATTAACTGAATTTATCTTCCACCAGTATCCGTGATGGTTTTAACAAAGACGAAGGGAGCCAGACGAGTCGCATAAAGAAGACATTTATTTATAATACATAATATTTACAAAGGGACCCGGTTAGACTTCACTGGGTCCTCTCTCTCTCTGTCGATCAGTTCCTTTCCAGCCGACCTTATATACAACATGGTAATATCCGGCAGTTAGCGGGGGAGCTCATACTGCTCGAGCCATACAGGGAAAACAATCAATCCAGTCCTGTATGTTCCGTGCAGGATACCACAGTGATATTTCAACCCAGGTCTTCAGAGCATTAACCTGGTCCTCTGGATTACCAGTCCAGTGACATTACCCCCATGTCACTGTCTCCTCCTAATTGGTTATGGGAGGGTGCATTATTGCTGAAACATTGAAGATTTTCCATCTTGAACATGTAGTTCCAACGCTGAGCATCTTGTAATGAATGTTAAGTAAGAGCATGGCCAAAAAAGGGACTGCGCCCCTGTATCTTGATCAATACTTATCCCTCAAATTATGCTCAAAAATGAACTTCTGATCATTCTCACATTGTTGTTTGTGGGAGCTTGCAGTGCACAAATTGACTGCCGTGCTTCCTATATAACAGCGGCAGCTGCACAGTAAAGTGCTTTGGGTCACCCGAAATTTGGGAAAGGTCCGGCATAAATGCCAGTCTTTCTCAATTGTGACCCACTTCACCTTGACAACATACCACTGCTTCGGTCCCAGAAGAAGACCGATATTGCATCAGAATGGCACTTTTCCATTGCCCACGCTAGTTATTCAGTGATATCTCTGAGTGAAATTGCAAATGATTGTCAATTTAGGGGGGTTTTCTGATCTCGGTTGGAATTAGATGAACACTTCACAAAATCATCGCAAGGCATTACTGCCAGCAGACAGGAGATTTGACAACATAAAGTTCTTCAGTATACTCAAGTGAAAAATCTCAATTTGCCAATGCTATTTATGCCTTAGGAGTTGCCTACATCAGACTTTTTGTTTGAATTTCTAAACCAGGATCTATTGCAATGTTTGAAAAGTTCCAGCAGGTGGCATCTTTTGTCATATTTTCCAGTCCTTTACAAGCAAACGTGGATATTTCTGGGCTGTGGATTTCCTACAAAGGAGAAACTTCACTTCAGTACTTGCATCTCGAAGCTTTTTGCCAAGCAACCTCCCATGATGCCTCCATGGTCAGTGCCAGGTCAACTGATCTCAACAAGAGTATTGGTTTGAAATGCTGTAATTGGATTCTGGGTAGGGTCATATCAGTGGTGACAAATATCACTGTGCTAAATGCTGCAGTATCACAGAATCACAGAAAAATACAGTACAGAAGAGGCCTTTCGGCCCATTGAGTCTGCACCGCCACATGATAAACACCTGCCCTGCCCACTTAATCCCATTTGCCAGCACTTGGCCCATAGCCTTGAATGTTAAGATGTGCCAAGTACTCATCCGGGTACTTTTTAAAGGATGTCAGGCATCCCACCTCTACCACCCGCCCAGGCAGTGCATTCCAGACCGTCACCACCCTCTGGGTAAAAAGGTTTTTCCTCAAATCCCCCCTAAACCTCCTGCCCCTCACCTTGAACTTGTGTCCCCTCATAACTGACCCTCCAACTAAGGGGAACAGCTGCTCCCGATCCACCCTGCCCATGCCCCTCATTATTGTGTACACCTCGATTGGGTCGCCCCTCAGCCTTCTCTGCTCCAGCGAAAACAACCGAGGCCTATCCGACCTCACTTTATAACTTCAATGTTCCATCCCAGGCAGCAGGTGTTCCCACTTACAATCACATGCTGTGTGCCTACTAAGCGCTCATAGCATAGGAACAGGATTTGAGCCTGTTCTGTAATTCGATTAGATCATGGCTGATTTGTCTCTTTTTGTTCATTCTTGGGATGTGGATATCAACAGGCAATGTAGAAACAGGAGCAGGAATAGGCCATTTGGCTAATCGAGCCTACTCCGCTATTCGATGTGATCATGGTTGATATTCTGTCGCCACCACACTCCCCCCCCCCCCCCACACACCTCCCCACCCCAATGCCTCCTTGGCACCGTTAGAGTCTACAAATCTATCTGTTTATTTTTAAAGTGAATTCAAGTTTTAAATTAATTAAGTCCATGGCGGTAAGTCCAGTGGACAGTCTTCCTGCCCTGTTGCCAACGGAGGCCCTCATCCTACCGGGTGATGTTCGCCTCGTGGGGAGCACGGCAAGCAAACCTGTAGCAGGCCTTTGCTCAATCATTGACAAAGACGGCCCTCATTCAAAGACACTTGGTACCTGATTGAGGGACCCTGCATGGCGGGGCGGGGGGTTGCACTGAGAATCACCCCCCTGCCCTTTGACCCCCACCATAGGCGCTCCTGTGCCCTACGGTAGCAACCACCTTGGCAGTGTTGACATTCAATAGAATACCTAGTCACCAATTGGCCAGCGACTCCAGGTGGGCAGTACATCTGCCCTCCGATTCTTGATCCCAGGCAAGGCCCCCTGCTCTCCAGTCATAGAATCATAGACTTTACAGTGCAGAAGGAGGCCATTCGGCCCACGAGTCTGCACCAGCTCTTTGAAAGAGCACCCTACCCAAGCCCACACCTCCACCCTATCCGCGTAACCCAGTAACCCCACCCAACACTAAGGGCAATTTTAGACACTAAGGCAATTTAGCATGGCCAATCCACCTGACCTGCACGTCTTTGGACTATGGGAGGAAACCGGAGCACCCGGAGGAAACCCACGCACACATGGGGAGGACATGCAGACTCCGCACAGACAGTGGCACAAGCTGGGAATCGAACCCGAGACCCTGCAGCTGTGAAGCAATTGTGCTAACCACTGTGCTACCGTGCTGACTGCTCAGTCAAGTGCCTGAGCGCTTGCTGAGTCTTCACTAAAAGAGGCGACCACGTGGAGTTTGCACCTATTCACCAGCTTGGGTCTGAGGCTACCACTGTCTCCATTAAATCTCACCCCTTTCTCACCCCAGGTGTGAATCCAAAAATCAGGTAAACATTTAATGAACAGTAAGATATGATCATGGATGAACTGCAGGTTCTTTATGAATGGAGTGTCATTCAGTTCTGTGAAAACAAGAGCACCCTATAAAGTATTTGTAATTTTTTTTTATCCAGGACAGCCTTAAGTCACATGTGCTTTCATTCCGAACAACAAATTCACATAATATGGCATGCACTTAATTTGTTTTGACTTGTTTATGTGCATAGAAATGATGCATATCGTGATTAGCCAGAAGAAAATATACGTTAAAACCATTTTGTGGCTGTTGAGCAAGATAATAGCATTTTGTGGTTTCTCTGTGTCTTAACTAAGAGATTATCCTTCACATATCTCTCCCTTTCATAGTTGACTGCATTGACATGATACTTTGCGATTGAGATCACAAGAAAGTTGATTCCATCAATCTAGTTACACCTACGTATGTTGACGAGATACAATGAGCAGAACTGAAGTAGCCCCACGAAGGGGGATTTCTGATTTTGGGGGGGTGTTTGCGGGGGGGGGTGGTGGCTGGTTCTTTTGAGTGGTGCACAAGGCCCCACTGTGTCAGCTCTCCAGCGTGTGCGAGGGGGTGATCTCATAGGGGTTGTCACTACCTTGACACTTCTGAACCTGATGTAGAGCTCACCGGCAGCAAATAGCGATTCGTTTGACACTAATTCTCTAATTAGTTATCTCTCTTTTTTATTAATATTATTGTTGGACAAAGCAAAAAATTAAGATTTTGATTCCCCATGACTCCAACATCCGCTCAAATCTCAGCCCTGCCATTGTGTTCTGAAACAATGGAGATGGATGTCTTCAGTGGCCATGTGAAGTGAACCATTCAGCCACTTCATGGGCAGTAATGGCTGCTCCCGTGCATCCCTGCAGCTCCATCAGTCTAGTCCAGAGTTTTTCAAACTCATGATCACAGATTGTGTGCGGGTGTCGGGAGGGTCGCGGAGCGATTGGTTTCGGCGCTCCTGATTGTGGGAAGAAGTGCCCAATGGCCACGACTGGCTTTTAAGAATACTGCCCGCGTCCAGTCCTCGATTGGCAGCGGCATTCGAGGGGGCAGGATGGCGTGAGGTTGTGCTGTGTGGTGGTCACCGCATGGGGGGCGCAGGGGCTGCCAGGTGGGAGAGCCAAGCTAACGGTGGTGACCCCAGCTTGGAGCTCCGCTCTGGTGCTCACCCTCTACACGCTGCTCGGCCCGTCCCATGTCACCGATCGGCAGTATGTGACCTGCGGCTCCATGATGAAGCTGCGCAATGGCCGGCACAATGTCCACTCGCACTCCCACCATGTGAAGTACAGGTCAGGGAGTGGTCAGCAGTCTGTGACTGGGGTGGATGCCTCTGACGACAGTAACAGCTACTGGACAGTGAGAGGGAAGCCGGGCCAGGTTTGTCAGCCAGGAATACCGATCAAATGAAGCCAATCAATACGGCTGACACATGTCAACACTGAAAGAAACCTACAGTCATCACTTTGTGTCACCATTCTCTGGAAAGCAGGAAGTAAGTGCTTTTCATGAGAATGGAGAAGGAGATGATTTGGATGTGTATATAGTGCAATGCAGTGGAACCAGCATGTGATATTGTGTGTGTTTGAAAAGTTACTTCCTCTCATCGAAAGTCATAGTTTGTAAAGTAAAGACAAGTTTGTACTTTTTTCTATACTTGTTTAAATTTCTAAAGAAATGGGAGTATATTTAAAACAAAGTTTGTGTGTAAGTGTAATGATGTGCATGTTCAACTGAAATTGCTTCAATTTTCAATAGTAAAAAAGTCACAAATCAGGTATTGGAAATAAGGTTCCAAAGTAAAAAAAAGAGAATGCTGACCATGACCGGCCTTTAAACACAAACAATGGAGTCTTTCCGCCAGAAGCGGTGGCAGCAGAAGGTCATGTGTCCGGCATGTACACTGATGTCACACGCCATGTACGTCAATGCTTTAGCCGCAAAATCATGGAGGAGAAATTCCTCCATTTTGTAGCTGCCAGCAAGCAAGCAACAGGACTGTGAAGAACTGAAGATGGACTATTTTGTCATAAGGAAGAGAGGGCCAGAGACACAAACAGGCCAGGATCTCACAACTGAATCTGCTGGAGAGAGCTGCACAGGAGAGTCCACGGCAGGACAAAGCAGTGCCAGTGTTAGCGCTGTACAGAGCTCCAGGGTCTCTGGTAAACAACTCATTAAGAAGAAACTGAAATCGGGAACAAAGCAGTATAAAGATTATTTCTTGAGGTATGACTTTAATTGTGACTACACAAATCAGGATGCAAAGCCCATGTGTATTATATGCAGGGACGTACTGGAAAATGCAAGTTTAAAACACTCAAAACTTAATAGGTATTTGAATATTACGCATGGCAAGTTCGAGGACAAACCTCTTATCTAGTCCTCTTCAGCTCTGCCACTGGTCTCACATTGTGGGCTGCTGACCTTCATTCGAGCCCACCTCTATGTCCAGAGTGTTCACCTTGGGAATCCACCCACCATCCTTATTGGATGGTGAACATGGAGGCGGCCTCTTAATTGGCTGCCTCCCGGATGATGCTCCTGTCGGCCCACCTCTGACCTGTGCAAGCTGCACTCATTGAAAGCCCACATCAGACAATCCATGGCAGCATTGACGGAATGATATAGGTGGGATAGACACCACCCATTTGATGCAATGTTAAAGTGAGAGAATGCTTGCTATCCAGGTGGTTCAGGTGGGTGTTTAACCATTCCAATCTGCTTTTGGAAGAACAGCAACCGGTTCTCCGAGTATTCGGCCAATATTCCTCACCAACAGCATGAAAACCAGATTAACTAGCCATTCATTTCAGTGTTCAAAATCATGGGGGGTGTAGTTGGAATAAATAGAGAAAACATATTCCTATTAGCAGAAGGGTAGAGAACCAGAGGTGATTTGCAAATGTATCAACCATGATGTGACTTACGTAGACTTAGTTCCTCCAGTCCCATGTGCGACAATGGACAACCTCCACCACGGGCACCGATCCTTGGCAATCTCTTTTGCTCCAGCTCAGGTGGCGTCCTGCTCTTGAAGGTCCTTCTTCAAAGTACTTTGCCAGGTCTTCATGAGATGGTCCCATACTTTTCCACCTGGTAGTGTCCATTCTGCTGCCACTCTGGTATGTCAGGAAGGTAAAATTCATTTCCTGCCAGATTCGGTTGTCTCCCATCACAATCACAGGCGCTTCTGACCAGTTTGCCATAGCCTTGTTAGTGTTGTTGCCTCTCCATGTGATGCCCAGGATCTTAAGTAGGCAGCGCTGGTAAAACTTATGTGACAGCTTTCCCATTTTCCTCCATGTCTCGCTGGCATAGATTGCAGTTGGTACTACTATGGAAAAGTAGAGTCGCAGCTTCATGGTGATGGCAATGGATGCCCAGGCCTTGTCGAGCTGCTGGAAGACCAACTCTGCATTGCCAATTCTTATGTGGACATCACCATCTTGTGAGATGTTACTTCCTAGGTAGGGAATGGGGTTGATGTCTTCAATGGTGATGGGAGGGTCTTGATGCCATCTAGTTGTCTCCTCCTTGGTCTTCTCGCAGCTGATGTGTAGGCCAGCCTCGGTGCTGCTACTCACAAGACTGGCGGTCATGTCTTGGGAGTACGATTCTTTGGGCAGAATGGTGATATCGTCTGCGAAATCCGCTATACCACGAGGAAAAACATTTGTACATACCAGGTGGTTAGGATCTGGAATGCACTGCCAGAGAGGGTAGTGAAGACGGATTCAGACAGAGTTTTTAAAAGGGCATTGGACAAGTATCTGAAGAGAGAACATCTGTAGGGCCAAGTGAAAAGGGCAGGGGAGTAGGACTAGCTGAGTCGCTCTTGCAGAGAACTATCAGAGACATGACGGGTCAAATGCACTGTTGGAGGTGCTGCGTTTTATATTGTTCAAAGATAAGGAAGGAAGTTCGCCCCGGTATGATGAATAATAGTTATTCTCATCCAGAGATTATCTGGCCATTTCTCTAATTTGTTATTTGTTGGACCTTGCTATGCACACACTGGCTGCCTGTTTACTGACATTACAATCCTTCAAAAGTGCTTAATTGGTTCTAAAATACTTTGGGATGCCCTAAAGTGATGAAATGCAATACATATCCAATTCCTTTCTTCAGTTATGCCATGTTACACACAATGCATTATTCTGAGAGGCTCTGTCCCTTCTAGCTTAAAAAAAAACCTAATCGACCGTGAGGTCAGTTCCCGACTAATAGAGACTTTGAGCTCAGTTCTCTTGAGATTAACTAATAGTTGCAAATCCCTGGCTACAGCTTCCATTCTCAAGAACAACTCTTACTTTTTTATTTAGCAAGGGCTACCTTTTCTGGAGTATAGAGAATTAATAATAAAAATAGGGATGTTTGTATCATGATTAGCCTTTCTTATCGATTGATCTTCTAATTTGTTTGTAACAGCCAAAACATTTGGTCATAAGGGCCTCTACTTTTAAGTGGTGTTCTAAGGCAGTTTTATAGTCCTTTCCCCAGATAAGTTACATCCGCTACCTGCCCTCCCATCTTTTTCTGGGCAGCTGGACTATTTGATTGGATTTTTCGAGGTGTGTACAGATGAGGGCAGTGCAGTTGATGTAATCTCCAAGGGCTTCAGTAAGACTTTTGACAAGGTTTCTGCATGGTCAAGAAGGTAAGAGCCCATGGGTTCCAGGGCAATTTGGTAAAATTGGATCTAAAATTGGCTTAGTGGCAGAAGGCAGAGGGTGATGGTTGAAAGTTGTTTTTGTGACTGGAAGCCAGTGGTGTACAAAGAACAACAAAGAACAATACAGCACAGGAACAGGCCCGTCGGCCCTCCAAGCCTGCGCCGAGCACGTATCCTATCGAGACCAACTGCCTGTATCCTTCTATACCCCGTCTGTTCATGTGTCTATAGAACAGTGCAGCACAGTACAGGCCCTTCGGCCACGATGTTGTGCCGACCATTTATCCTAATCTAAGGTCAACCTAACCTACACCCCTTCAATTTACTGCTGTCCATGTGACTGTCCAAGAGTCGCTTCAATGTCCCTAATGACTCTGACTCCACCACCTCTGCTGGCAGTGCATTCCACGCACCCACCACTCTCTGTGTAAAGAACCGACCTCTGACATCTCCCCTACACCTTCCTCCAATCACTTTAAAATTATGTCCCCTCGTGACAGCCATTTCCAACCTGGGGAAAAGTCTCTGGCTAACCACTCTATCCATGCCTCTCATCACCTTGTACACCTCTATCAAGTCACCTCTCTTTCTAATGCAATCACATGTGTCCAAAGACATGTGCTCCAGTGAGAAAAATCTTAGCTTCCTCAATCTTTCTTCATAAGACATGCCCTCCAGTCCAGGCAGCATCCTGGTAAATCTCTTCTGCACCCTCTCCAAAGCATCCACATCCTTTCTATAATGAGGCGACCAAAACTGGACAGAATATTCCAAGTGTGGTCTAACCTGGGTTTTATAAAGCTGCAGCAAAACCTCGTGGGTTGATATTAAGAAGGAGGATGTGCTGGAAATTTTGAAAAGCATCAGGATAGAAACGTTCCCTGGACCTGACGGGATATACGCAAGGTTACTATGGGAAGTGAAGGAGGAGATTTCTGCGCCGTTGGCGATGATCTTTGCGTCCTCACTCTCCACTGGAGTAGTAACGGATGATTGGAGGGAGGCGAATGTTGTTCCCCTATTCAAGAAAGGGAATAGGGAAATCCCTGGGAATTACAGACCCATCAGACTTTACGTCTGTGGCGAGCAAAATATTGAAGCCACGTTGGACGCTTCAATTTAGGGGCCAGTTTTGCTCAGTGGGCTAGACAGCTAGTTTGTACTGCAGAACAAGGCCAGCAGCGCGAGTTCAATTCCCATACCGGCTTACCCGAACAGGCGCCGGAATGTGGCAACTAGGGGCTTTCACAGTAACTTCATACTTGTGACAATAAAAGATTATTAGTATTATATTGGAAAGGATTCTGAGAGATAGGATTTATGATTATTCAGAAAAACATAGTTTGATTAAAGAAGGTCGGGCAGTGGATGTAGGGTATATAGAACATAGAACATAGAAAATACAGCACAGAACAGGCCCTTCGGCCCACGATGTTGTGCCGAACCTTTGTCCTAGATTAATCATAGATTATCATTGAATTTACAGTGCAGAAGGAAGCCATTCGGCCCTTTGAGTCTGCACCGGCTCTTGGAAAGAGCACCCTACCCAAACTCAACACCTCCACCCAACACCAAGGGCAATTTGGACATTAAGGGCAATTTATCATTGGCCAATTCACCTAACCCGCACATCTTTGGACCGTGGGAGGAAACCGGAGCACCCGGAGGAAACCCACGCAGACACGGGGAGGACGTGCAGACTCCGCACAGACAATGACCCAAGCCGGAATCGAACCTGGGACCATGGAGCTGTGAAGCAATTGTGCTATCCACAATGCTACCGTGCTGCCCTTGAGAACAAATAAATCTACACTATATCATTTTACCGTAATCCATGTACCTATCCAATAGCTGCTTGAAGGTCCCTAATGTTTCCGACTCAACTACTTCCACAGGCAGTGCATTCCATGCCCCCACTACTCTCTGGGTAAAGAACCTACCTCTGATATCCCTCCTATATCTTCCACCTTTCACCTTAAATTTATGTCCCCTTGTAATGGTTTGTTCCACCCGGGGAAAAAGTCTCTGACTGTCTACTCTATCTATTCCCCTGATCATCTTATAAACCTCTATCAAGTCGCCCCTCATCCTTCTCCGCTCTAATGAGAAAAGGCCTAGCACCCTCAACCTTTCCTCGTAAGACCTACTCTCCATTTCAGGCAACATCCTGGTAAATCTTCTTTGCACCTTTTCCAGAGCTTCCACATCCTTCCTAAAATGAGGCGACCAGAACTGTACACAGTACTCCAAATGTGGCCTTACCAAAGTTTTGTACAGCTGCATCATCACCTCACGGCTCTTAAATTCAATCCCTCTGTTAATGAACGCGAGCACACCATAGGCCTTCTTCACAGCTCTATCCACTTGAGTGGCAACTTTCAAAGATGTATGAACATAGACCCCAAGATCTCTCTGCTCCTCCACATTGCCAAGAACTCTACCGTTAACCCTGTATTCCGCATTCATATTTGTCCTTCCAAAATGGACAACCTCACACTTTTCAGGGTTAAACTCCATCTGCCACTTCTCAGCCCAGCTCTGCATCCTATCTATGTCTCTTTGCAGCCGACAACAGCCCTCCTTACTATCCACAACTCCACCAATCTTCGTATCGTCTGCAAATTTACTGACCCACCCTTCAACTCCCTCATCCAAGTCATTAATGAAAATCACAAACAGCAGAGGACCCAGAACTGATCCCTGCGGTACGCCACTGGTAACTGGGATATGGATTTCAGTAAGGCATTTGAGAAAGTTTCCCATGGTAGGCTCATTCAGAAAGTTAAGGGGTATGGGATACAGGGAAATGTGACTGTCTGGATACAGAGTTGGCTGGCCGAAAGAAGACAGCAAGTGGTAGTGGATGGAAGGTATTCCGCCTGGAGGTCGGTGACCAGTGGTGTCCCGCAGGGATCTGTTCTGGGACCTCTGCTCTTTGTGGTTTTTGTAAATGACCCAGTAACCCCATCTAACCTTTTTGGACACTAAGGGCAATTTGCCATGGCCAACCTACCTAACCTGCACATCTTTGGACTATGGCAGGAAAACGGAGCACCCGGAGGAATCCCACGCAGACACGGGATTACCCCTTAGTTGGAAAAATTATTTTAAAAAGAAACTTGCAGAATCTGAGCAAGTAATAGAATCATAGAACAGAATCATAGAATTTACAGTGCTGAAGGAGGCCATTCAGCCCATCGAGTCTGCACCCTATCCCCGTAACCCCACCTAACCTTTTCTTTGGACACATGTGATTGCACTAGAAAAGGTGCAGAGGAGATTCACCAGGATGCTGCCTGGCTGCGGCACTTCGGCTATGAAGAGAGGCTGGTTGGGCTGAGACCAGGGAAGGCAGAGAGGGCGGGACCTGATTAAGGAGTACAAGATTATGAAGGACATAGTGGAGGGGTCAATAACCAGGGGGCTTAGATTTAAGGTAAAGGGCAGGAGGTTTAGAGGGGATGTGAGGACATAAATTTTTACCCAGAGGGTGGTGGGAATGTGGACCTCGCTGCCTGAAAGGGTGGTGGAGGCGGGAACCCTCACAGCATATAAGAAGCATTTAGATGAGCACTTGAAACACCATAGCACACAAGGCTACGGACCGAGTGCTGGAAAATGGGATTAGGATGGATTGGTGCTTGGTGGGCGGCACAGACACAGAGGGCCTCTTTCTGTGCTGTAAAACTCTGACTCTTCCTCCCATGATCAGAGGTTCTGTTGCCAGCATGTGATTGTCTCCTAGAGCCAGGGTGACTTCCAGATCCACTATGGCAATCCGCCCATCATTTTCTAGCTTTCCACAGTTTGCCAGTGCTTAGATCTTAACTCCTCCCGCCATTTTGGACATTCAGCCCATGTTTGAATTTGCCAGTGGCTCCCCCTGCCATGGTCGCATCCCCCCATTCACTGGGCCTTTCTGGTGCGTGTGTAACCCTGGTGCTGGCTTTCAGCAGTTGTCTTTTGGGTGAAATGGCCTTTATCACTTTGTCTGTTCTCATCCAGCCCCTTATCTACTTTATCCTGCTCCTTATAACTGTCAAACATATAAGGATATGAGCTGCAGGATTCCTCATTACGTTCTATTAAGTCCAAAGATGTTCAGGTTAGGTGGATTGGCCATATTAAATTGCCCTTAGTGCCCAAAGAAAAGGTTAGGTGGGGTTACGGGGATAGGGTGCAGACTCGATGGGCTGAATGGCCTCCTTCAGCACTGTAAATTCTATGATTCTGCAAATTGTATTAATTGCTCAGATTCTGCAAGTTTCTTTTTTTAATAATTTTTCCAATTAAGGGGCAATGTAGCGTGGCCAATCCACCTACCGCAGACCCGGGGAGGATGTGCAAACTGCACACGGACAGTGACCCGGGGCTGGGATCGAACTCGCATTCTCGGCGCTGTGAGAGGCAGGAGTGCTAACCCATGTGCCACCGCGCTGTCCCAGATTCTGCAAGTTTCTAATCAATCCCGACGAACCTAGGTGAATATACTCTCATAGTCTGACTACTGTGTTGGAGAATTACCGTCTTCCCACATACACCATCACTTTATCTGGACCTTTTCTTTATTTCTGAAGTGCTCTTTTACACTATGCTTAATCCTCAGATTAAAGTTTACCACTGATGTTCTTGTGCACTGCCGTAAGCCTTGGGCGGAATTCTCCCGCAATCGGCGGGATGGCCTGACGCCGGCGCCAAGAACAGCGCGAACCACTCCGCCGTCGGGGCAACCTGAAGTTCCGGAAACCCCCAACCCGGAAGGGGTTGCAGCGGCGTGACGCCAATCACAACGGAGTCACTCATATCAGGCGCGCGCGCCGTCATTGACACCGCGCGGCGTCGCAGCACAAAAGTCCCCTCCACCATAGACTCGGCAGAATGGCCACCCGCCGCGCCATGCCGAGGTTCCAGGAGAGGGACATCGAGCTCCCCCCCCCCACAGGAGAAGCGCGCCCATAACAACCGCGAGTGTGGGAGGACCGGAGGGGGTCCACCTGAATTGTGCCCCCTCACCGTTCATGAAGAGAGGGCCCTGGACCTTGCAAGCGGACCCGAGGGCCGGGAGATTGTGGTGCAGCGGTCGGGGGCGCAGCACCAAATGAGACCCCCCACTGCCTGCCCCTCTTCCTCCCACCCCCCTTTCGCCCAGTCTCCATTCCCCCCAGCCCTCTTCCCCCCCCCTTCCCCCAACTCCCTTCCCCCCAACTCCCTTCCCCCAACCCCCTTCTCCCCTTCCCCATCCCCGCCTGCGTGTCTAACCATGCATGCTGTATTGTGTATTGCAGGACCAAACGTCGACCCACCTGTCATGATATGCAGACACACACATAATGATATACAGGCAGGCACAGACAAACAGCTAATGGACACAGAGAACAGGACATGACCAATAAGCAGGCAGGACACTCAGGGGTGGGATCTGACTATAAAAGACACGAGGCACTGACAGTCTGCCTCTTTCCACTGATGAACATCTAGAGAGTCAGTCAAGGATAGAAGAATCATAGAATCATAGAAGTTTACAGCATGGAAACAGGCCCTTCGGCCCAACCAGTCCATGCCGCCCAGTTTTTACCATTAAGCTAGTCCCAGTTGCCCGCACTTGGCCCATAACCCTCTATACCCATCTTACCCATGTAACCATCTAAATGCTTTTTAAAAGACACAATTGTACCCGCCTCTACTACTACCTCTGGCAGCCCATTCCAGACACTCACTACCCTCTGAGTGAAGAAATTGTCCCTCTGGGCCCTTCTGAATCTCTCCCCTCTCACCTTAAACCTATGCCCTCTAGTTTTAGACTCCCCTACCTTTGGGAAAGGATGTTGACTATCTACCTTATCTATGCCCCTCATTATTTTATAGACCTCTATAAGATCACCCCTAAGCCTCCTACGCTCCAGGGAAAAAAGTCCCAGTCTATCCAGCCTCTCCTTATAACTCAAACCATCAAGTCCCGGTAACATCCTAGTAAATCTTTTCTGCACTCTCTCTAGTTTAATAATATCCTTTCTATAATAGGGTGACCAGAACTGCACACAGTATTCCAAGTGTGGCCGTACCAATGTCTTGTACAACTTCAACAAGACGTCCCAACTCCTGTATTCAATGTTCTGACCAATGAAACCAAGCATGCCGAATGCCTTCTTCACCACCCTGTCCACCTGCGACTCCACCTTCAAGGAGCTATGAACCTGTACTCCTAGATCTCTTTGTTCTATAACTCTCCCCAACGCCATATCATTAACTGAGTAGGTCCTGGCCTGATTCAATCTGCCAAAATGCATCACCTCACATTTATTAAATTAAACTCCATCTGCCATTCGTCGGCCCACTGGCCTAATTGATCAAGATCCCGTTGCAATCCTAGATAACCTTCTTCACTATCCACTGTGCCACCAATCTTAGTCTCATCTGCAAACTTACTAACCATGCCTCCTAAATTCTCATCCAAATCATTAATATAAATCACAAATAACAGTGGACCCAGCACCGATCCCTGAGGCACACCACTGGTCACAGGCCTCCAGTTTGAAAAACAACCCTCTACAACCACCCTCTGTCTTCTGTCGTCCAGCCAATTTTGAATCCAATTGGCAACCTCACCCTGGATCCCGTGAGCTTTAACCTTCTGCAACAACCTACCTTGCGGTACCTTGTCAAAGGCTTTGCTAAAGTCCATGTAGACAACGTCTACTGCACTGCCCTCATCTACCTTCTTGGTCACCCCCTCAAAAAACTCAATCAAATTTGTGAGACATGATTTTCCATGCACAAAGCCACGCTGACTGCCCCGAATCAGTCCTTGCCTCTCTAAATGCTTGTAGATCCTGTCTCTCAGAATACCTTCTAGCAACTTACCTACAACAGACGTTAGGCTCACCGGTCTGTAGTTCCCAGGCTTTTCCCTGTTGCCCTTCTTAAACAAGGGCACAACATTCGCTACTCTCCAATCTTCAGGCACCTCACCTGTGGCTGCCGATGATTCAAATATCTCTGTTAGAGGACCCGCAATTTCCTCCCTAGCCTCCCACAACATCCTGGGATACATTTCATCAGGTCCTGGGGATTTATCTACCTTGATGCGCTTTAAGACTTCCAGCACCTCCTCCTCTGTAATATGCACACTTCTCAAGACATCACTATTTATTTCCCTTAGTTTCCTAACATCCATGCCTTTCTCCACCGTGAATACCGATGAGAAATATTCATTCAGGATCTCACCCAACTCTTGTGGCTCTGCACATAGATGTCCTTGTTGATCCTTAATAGGCCCTACTCTGTCCCTAGTTACTCTTTTTCCCTTCATGTATCTGAAGAAGCTCTTTGGATTCTTCTTTGCATTATTTGCCAAAGCAATTTCATGTCCCCTTTTTGCCCTCCTGATTTCCCTCTTAACTCTATTTCGACAATCTCTATACTCTTTAAGGGATCCACTTGATCCCAGTTGTTTATGTACGTCATATGCCTCCTCCTTCTTTTTGACCAGAGTCTCAATATCTCGAGTCATCCAGGGTTCCCTACTTCTACCAGCCTTGCCCTTCACTCTAAAGGGAATGTGCTTACCCTGAACCCTAGTTAACACATTTTTAAAAGCCTCCCATTTACCAGCCGTCCCTTTGCCTGCCAACAGTCTCCCCCAATCTACCTCTGAAAGTTCCTGTCTGATACCATCAAAATTGGCCTTGCCCCAATTAAGAATTTTAACTCTTGGGCCAGACCTATCATTCTCCATAGCTATCTTAAAACTAATGGAGTTATGGTCACTTGTCCCAAAGTGATCCCTCACTAACACTTCTGTCACTTGCCCTTCCTTATTTCCCAAGACGAGGTCAAGTTTTGCCCCCTCTCTAGTCTGTCCATCCACATACTGAATGAGAAATTCCTCCTGAATACACTCAACAAATTTCCCTCCATCCAAGCCCCTAATGCTATGGCTGTCCCAGTCAATGTTGGGCAAGTTAAAGTCCCCTACTATTACCACCCTATTTTTCTTGCAGCTATCTGTAATCTCCTGACATATTTGCTCCTCAATTTCCCGCTGACTATTTGGGGGCCTGTAGTACAGTCCTATCAAGGTGATCTCTCCCTTCTTATTTTTCAGTTCCACCCGTATAGACTCAGTGGGCGAATCCTCGGATATATCCCCTCTAAGTACTGCCGTGATGTTCTCCCTAATCAAAAACGCCACTCCCCCTCCTCTCTTACCTCCTGTTCTATCCTTTCTATAGCATCTGTACCCCGGAACATTGAGCTGCCAGTCCTGCCCCTCCCTTTGCTATGTGCCCAGTCCCATGTGCCCATCCATGCCCTGAGTTCATCCGCTTTGCCCGTCAGGCCCCTTGCATTGAAATAAATGCAGTTTAATGTAGACTTTCCTTGCTCTCTGCCCTGCTTTCTCTGGTCATGCTTTACACACTCTCCCTTCCTGCCTTTTGTTTCCGCCCCCACTGACTTCCTACATCGGTTCCCATCCCCCTGCCACAAGGATGTTGTTACAATCTCACACCTCCAACACGTGGCTAAGAGCTAGCCTGGTTCCGTCAGACAGAGTAACCACACTTAAGTTAGCAGAGAGTCGAACTCACAGAGAACTGTGCTAAAAGTGCTATTAGTTCAATAAACCTGATAGACATATGGACAATAAGGGAATAGTGTAGATGGGCTTTAAAGTGGTTTCACAGGTCGGCGCAACATCGAGCGCCGAAGGGCCTGTACTGCGCTGTTATGTTCTATGATTGAACTAACTTCAAGCTCTGGAGTATCTTTTTGATCTAAGCTGCATCCAGTTGCAGCCAGTGTTATACCAGTGTACCTAACCCGACATGGTACCAGAAGACTAGTAATTTAAGGTGGCTTACCTCAGCCCATTCCGTGACGACCAGCAAATGTATCCCGGCACCATGGAGAAGATTCAGCATCCTCAGGACCACCGGCAATCTCAGTGCCAACTGGCGGACATTCAAGCAAAAGTTTCTGCTGTACATCTCAGACCTCAAGGGCGTGTCTGATGCAAGGAAGATCTCACTTCTCCTCTCAACAGCGGGTGATCAAGCCATCCAACTCTTCAAATCGTTTAACTTCACCGAAGGCCAGGACAAGCCAAAGTTTCAGATCATCCTGGACAAGTTCAATAGTCACTGTGAAGTGGACACCAATGAAATCTTTGAGCGCTACATATTCAAACAATGTCTTCAAGGTAAAGATGAATCTTTCAATGCCTTCTTAACTAACCTCCGCCTGCTAGCGCTGTCCTGCAACTTTGGCGATATTGCTGACTCCATGATCAGACACCAAATCGTGTTTGGAATTCACTCTGATCCTCGGAGAGAGTAGCTCTTAAAGATCAAGCATATAACCCTGCCTGTCGCGATTGAAACATGTACAGTGCATGAGCACGCCAAAATTGGTATTCCCAATACAAATCGGCTGAAAATAAGAAACTTGCCTCCCACGAGGCAGAGAGTGTGCAGGCCTTCTCCCGGATGCAGCGCCTCAGCATTGAAGATAGCTGCCATCTCACGCACTTTTCCCGGAGCCCCACGCATGCGCGGTGCGAACGTAATAACGAAGCGGCCGACACCCACACTGCTCAGGTGCAGACGTCTGCCGACCGCACAGTGCATGTGCGACAACGTACACCGCGTCATGACGCCGACGTCATGACGTGCCCGAACTGCGGCAACGCCCACTTAAAGGGACACTGCCCTGCAAGAGGCAGGTGATGTTTAAACTGCAGGAAACCTGGACACTATGCACCACCAGTCAGAGGCCAGCGCTCCCAATTCCGACGACGGGGCATCCAGAATGTGCAACGACGATTACAGAAGTCTGATCCTGGCAGTACAATGGACCCAGAGGACAAGTGCCCGGAGTCCGCCTACCAAGTGGGCATGATTACCATGCGTGATAATGCCACACCTAATTCATCTCGCATTCAGTCCATTCGGAGGACGAATGGCGTGCGGTGATGCAGGTCAACCGCTGCTCCATCCAGTTTAATCTGGACACAGGTGCTTCTGCCAACCTCCTCTCACAGGCAGACTTCAAATGCATCAAGAAGCCCGGCAAGGTTCTTCCAGCAGCCTGCCAGCTCCTGGACTATAATGGTAATGCTATCACGGCACTGGGGTCCTGCCATCTACTCGTCTCCAACCGGAGTACCCATGCGCGGCTAAGGTTTGAAATTGTCAAGCCAGACAGGGCATGCCCTCAAAAAGCTAAACCTGGTGCAGCGGGTTTATTCAACGACATCTTCCAACGTGGTTCTTCAAGCTGGCATTAACGACATCCTCGCTCAGTATCCAGATGTGTTTGACGGGGTGGGCACTTTCCATATCGGTACAAGATCCTACTGCGACCTGATGCCAAGCCAATGGTCCATGCACCACGCCAGGTCCCGGCTCCGTTGAAGGAGCGCCTGAAGGAACAGCTGAAGGAGCTGCAGCAGCAGGGGATCATTTCCAGGGTAACTGAACCGACTGACTGGGTCAGCTCAATGGTGGTGGCTAAAAAACCCTCTGGAGACCTGTGCATCTGCATTGATCCCAAGGATCTCAACCAGAATATAATGCGTGAACACTACCCCATCCCGAAGCGGGAGGAACTCACCAGTGAGATGGCACATGCAAGGTTTTTCACGAAGTTAGATGCATCACATTGAATCTGGCAAATCGAGCTGGATGAGTCCAGCAGAAGGCTCTGCATCTTCAACACACCGTTTGGCAGGTACTGCTACAATCGTATGCCTTTCGGCATCGTCGATATTTCATCGCATCATGGAGCAGATGATGGAGGGCTTCGAAGGGGTTCGAGTGTATGTGGACGACGTCATCATCTGGTCCACGACCCCTGAGGAGCATGTTTCCCGTCTCCAGCAGGTATTCCGCGTGTCCACACCAATGGCCTGAAGCTGAACAGGGCCAAATGTTGCTTTGGCATGTCGACACTCAAGTTCCTAGGAGACCAGATCTCTCAGCAGGGCGTGTGCTCCGACACAGACAAGGTCAAGGCCATCGCAGCCATGAAGGTGCCGGAAGACAAGAAGGCGGTATTGCACTTCCTCGGCATGGTCAATTTTCTGGGCAAGTTCATCCCAAACATGGCCTCACACACCACGGCCCTACGAAACCTAGTGAAGAAGTCCACTGCCTTCGAGTGGAAGGCGGCCCATCAGGCAGAGTGGTTGGAGCTGAAAGCCAAGCTCACCACTGCACCCGTAATGGCATTTTTCGACCCAGACAGGGAAACAAAAATCTCGACAGATGCGAGCCAGGATGGCATCGGTGCGGTCCTGCTGCAACGCGATGACACTTCATCCTGGGCACCGGTTGCCTACGCATCAAGGGCAAAGGTATGCACAAATAGAGAAGGAATGCCTCGGCCTCCTCACTGGCATTCTGAAGTTTCACAACTATGTCTACGGCCTGCCGACATTCACAGTCGAGACGGATCACAGACCCCTGGTCCACATTATCCTCAAGGACCTTAATGACATGACACCTCGGTTGCACCGCATCCTCCTCAAACTCAGAAGGTATGACTTTGACCTGGTCTACACGCCTGGCAAGGAGCTCATCATTGCCGATACACTGTCCCGCTCCATCACCATGCCCAGTGAACCACTGAACGTCATCCGGCAAATTGAGTCACAGGTGCAGCTGATGAGAAGGTGATTTGTATCCGTGAGGAGACAGCCAAATACCCCCTCTTGCAGCGTGTTATGCAACACCCAGCCAATGGCTGGCAGAAAGGGCAGTGCCCTCAATTTTTCAATGTAAAGGACGACCTGACGGTGGTTGATGGTATCCTCCTCAAACTGGACCGGATTGTAATTCCACACAGTCTCCAGAGCTTGGTGCTCTGTCAAATCCATGAGTGCCACCTGGGTGTGGAAAAGTGCGGAGACAGAGCCAGGCAGGCTGTCCACTGGCCCGGGATTAGCCAGGACATCGCGAACATGGTCCTTAACTGTGCGACCTGTCAACGCTTCCAGCCAGCGCAGAGTAAGGAGTTCAGCAGCATGAAATCAAAACCTCTCCGTGGTCCAAGGTTGGCATCGACCTCGTTCATGCAAATGGTCGTGATTACGTGTTACTCATTGATTATTTTTCCAATTACCCTGAAGTCGTGCAGCTCTCAGACCTCACATCTCGGACAGTCATCAAGGCCTGTAAGGAGACGTTCTCCAGGCATGGTATCTCACTCAGTGTAATGAGTGACAATGGCCCGTGCTTCACCAGCCATGAATGGTCTCTGTTTGCCCAGTCGTATCAGTTCAAACATGTCACTTCCAGCCCACACTACCCGCAGTCAAACGGAAAAGTTGAGAAACGGGTGCACATAGTGAAGCAGCTCATCTGCAAGGCTGCGGATTCTGCGTCTGACATTCACCTTGCGCTGCTTGCGTACAGGGCGACCCCACAGTCCACTGGCATGTCGCCGGTTCAACTCCTGATGAACAGGGACCTGCGAACGACACTTCCAGCCATACACTTGCCCAACCTGGATCACCTCCCAGTGCTGCTGATGGTGCAGCAACTCCGAGACCGGCAAAACCAGGGCTATGATGCTCATGCCACCAATTTGCCCGTGTTATCCCCGTCAGACACTGTGCGGGTCAAGATCCCTGATGGAGGCTGGTCAGCTCCAGCTGTCGTTGATCGACAGGCTGCCCCCCACTCGTATGTTGTGCGCCTGGCTGATGGTTCTGTTGTGCGAAGAAACAGACGGGCACTGCGCAGTTCCCTGCCCGCAACCACATTCTTCTCCGTTTCCTTCTGTTGTTTTGCCACCGCCTGATACCTCGACTCACAAGGCCACCAGTCAGGCTTCAATCCCACCCATCAAGGCGCTATTGTCCCCACCACCACCTCTCCGGCGGTCGACCAGGATCAGGTGCAAGCCACAGAGACTGGACTTATGAACATTTGCTCTGTTTGCTCTGTTCTGTGTTCTTGCATTAGACAGCTGTTTTCACATGTACATATGTTCACATCCACTGCAAGTATAGATGTAAATATTGGCCTATTGTAAATATGTTCACATATGTCATCCAAATATGAAAAAAAAGGGGAGATGTCATGATATGCAGACACACATATAATGATAGACAGGCAGGTACAGACAAGCAGTTGATGGACACAGAGAACAGGACATGACCAATAAGCAAGCAGGACACTCAGGGGTGGGATCTGACTATAAAAGACACGAGGCACTCACACTCTGCCTCTTTCCACTGATAGACATCTAGAGAGTCAGTCAAGGATGTTGTTACAATCTCACACCTCCATCACATGGCTAAGAGCTAGTCTGGTTCAGTCAGACAGAGTAACCACACTTAAGTTAGCAGAGAGTCGAACTCACAGAGAACTGTGCTAACTGCTATTAGTTCAACAAACCTGATTGAACTAACTTCACGGTCTGGAGTATCTTTCTGATCTAAGCTGCATCCAATTGCAGCCCGTGTTAGACCAGTGTACCTAACACAACATCACCCATCCCTGCAAATGCCGACCTCTCCCAGGACGTGCCAGGGTGCCCACAGGCCATGGAATGACCCGGGCCACCAGGAGTATGACGCCCCCACCCAGTGCCAGGCGCCCACAAGACAGGGATAGACCTGGACCGTCAGGCATACGACGCCCCCACCCAGTGCCAGGGTGCCCACAGGACAGGGGCCGACCTGGGCCTTCAGGCATATGATGCCACCACCCAGTGCCAGGGCGCCCACAGGACAGGGGTAGACCCGGACTGTCAGGCGTACACCGCCCCCATCTCGTGCCAGTGCGGCGACGCCATCGGGCCACATCCAGCGACGGGGAGGGCAGCCACACCAACAGGCCCCCCGCTCCAGTTGACCCAGGACACTGACACACAGGACACTGACACACAGGACACTGACACACAGGACATAACCACCCAGGACACTGACACACAGGACACTGACACACAGGACATAACCACCCAGGACACTGACACACAGGACACTGACACACAGGACACTGACACACAGGACACTGACAAACAGGACACAACCATCCAGGATACTGACACACAGGACATAACCACCCAGGACACTGACACACAGGACACTGACACACAGGACACAACCACCCAGGACACTGACACACAGGACATAACCACCCAGGACACTGACACACAGGACACTGACACACAGGACACAACCACTCAGGACACTGACACACAGGACATAACCACCCAGGACACTGACACACAGGACATAACCACCCAGGACACTGACACACAGGACACTGACACACAGGACATAACCACCCAGGACACTGACACACAGGACATAACCACCCAGGACACTGACACACAGGACACTGACACACAGGACATAACCACCCAGGACACTGACACACAGGACATAACCACCCAGGACACTGACACACAGGACATAACCACCCAGGACACTGACACACAGGACGCAACCACTCAGGACACTCACGCACAGGACACTCACACACAGGACATAACCACCCAGAACACTGACACACAGGACACTGACACACAGGACACTGACAAACAGGACATAACCACCCAGGACACTGACACACGGGACATAACCACCCAGGACACTGACACACAGGACACAACCACTCAGGACACTGACACACAGGACACTGACACACAGGACATAACCACCCAGGACACTGACACACAGGACACTGACACACAGGACACAACCACTCAGGACACTGACACACAGGACATAACCACCCAGGACACTGACACACAGGACATAACCACCCAGGACACTGACACACAGGACACTGACACACAGGACATAACCACCCAGGACACTGACACACAGGACATAACCACCCAGGACACTGACACACAGGACACTGACACACAGGACATAACCACCCAGGACACTGACACACAGGACATAACCACCCAGGACACTGACACACAGGACATAACCACCCAGGACACTGACACACAGGACACAACCACTCAGGACACTCACACACAGGACACTCACACACAGGACATAACCACCCAGAACACTGACACACAGGACACTGACACACAGGACACTGACAAACAGGACATAACCACCCAGGACACTGACACACAGGACATAACCACCCAGGACACTGACACACAGGACACAACCACTCAGGACACTGACACACAGGACACTGACACACAGGACATAACCACCCAGAACACTGACACACAGGACACTGACACACAGGACACTGACAAACAGGACATAACCACCCAGGACACTGACACACAGGCCACAACCACTCAGGACACTGACACACAGGACACCGACACACAGGACACTGACACACAGGACACTGACACACAGGACACAAACACCCAGGACACTGACACACAGGACACTGACAAACAGGACATAACCACCCAGGACACTGACACACAGGACATAACCACCCAGGACACTGACACACAGGACACAACCACTCAGGACACTGACACACAGGACACTGACAAACAGGACATAACCACCCAGGACACTGACACACAGGACATAACCACCCAGGACACTGACACACAGGCCACAACCACTCAGGACACTGACACACAGGACACTGACACACAGGACACTGACACACAGGACACTGACACACAGGACACCCACACACAGGACACTGACACACAGGACACTGACACACAGGACACTGACACACAGGGCACTGACACACAGGATACTGACACACAGGACACAACCACTCAGGACACTGATACACAGGACACAAACACCCAGGACACTGACACACAGGACACTGACACACAGGACACAAACACCCAGGACACCCACACACAGGACACATCCACCCAGGACACTGACACACAGGACACTGACACACAGGACACTGACACACAGGACACAACCACCCAGGACACTGACACACAGGACACTGACACACAGGACACAACCACACAGGACACTGACACACAGGACACTGACACACAGGACACTGACACACAGGACACAACCACTCAGGACACTGACACACTGGACACTGACACACAGGACACTGACACACAGGACACTCACACACAGGACACCCACACACAGGACACATCCACCCAGGACACTGACACACAGGACATTGACACACAGGACACCCACACACAGGACACAACCACCCAGGACACTGACACACAGGACACTGACACACAGGACACAACCACTCAGGACACTGACACACAGGACACTGACACACAGGACACAACCACTCAGGACACTGACACACAGGACACTGACACATAGGACACTGACACACAGGACACAACCACCCAGGACACTGACACCCAGGACACTGACACCCAGGACACTGACACACAGGACACCCACACACAGGACACTGACACACAGGACACTGACACACAGGACACAACCACTCAGGACACTGACACACCGGACACTGACACACCGGACACTGACACACCGGACACTGACACACAGGACACTGACACACAGGACACTGACACACAGGACACCCACACACAGGACACAACCACCCAGGACACTGACACACAGGACACTGACACACAGGACACAACCACCCAGGACACTGACACACAAGACACTGACACACAGGACACTGACACACAGGACACAACCACTCAGGACACTGACACACAGGACACAACCACCCAGGACACTGACACACAGGACACTGACACACAGGACACTGACACACAGGACATAACCACCCAGGACACTGACACACAGGACACAACCACCCAGGACACTGACACACAGGACACTGACACACAGGACACCCACACACAGGACACAACCACCCAGGACACTGACACACAGGACACTGACACACAGGACACTGACACACAGGACACAACCACTCAGGACACTGACACACAGGACACTGACACACAGGACACTGACACACAGGACACAACCACCCAGGACACTGACACACAGGACGCTGACACACAGGACACAACCACACAGGACACTGACACACAGGACACTGACATACAGCACACTGACACACAGGACACAACCACTCAGGACACTGACACACAGGACACTGACACACAGGACACTGACACACAGGACACAGACACACAGGACACTGACGCACAGGACACTGACACACAGGACACAACCACTCAGGACACTGACACACAGGACACAACCACTCTGGACACTGATACACAGGACACTGACACACAGGACACTGACACACAGGACACTGACACTCAGGACACTGACACTCAGGACAATGACACACAGGACACAACCACTCAGGACACTGACACACAGGACACAACCACTCTGGACACTGATACACAGGACACTGACACACAGGACACTGACACACAGGACACTGACACACAGGACACTGACACTCAGGACACTGACACTCAGGACACTGACACTCAGGACACTGACACTCAGGACACTGACACACAGGACACTGATACACAGGACACTGATACACAGGACACTGACACACAGGACACTGACACACAGGGCACAACCACACAGGACACTGACACGCAGGACGCAACCACTCAGGACACTGACACACAGGACACAAACACCCAGGACACCCACACACAGGACACCCACACACAGGACACCCACACACAGGACCCTGACACACAGGACACACCCACACACAGGACACAACCACTCAGGACACTGACACACAGGACACAACCACTCAGGACACTGACACACAGGACACTGACACACAGGACACTGACACACAGGACACTGACACACAGGACACAACCACTCAGGACACTGACACACAGGACACAACCACTCAGGACACTGATACACAGGACACTGACACACAGGACACTGACACACAGGACACTGACACTCAGGACACAACCACTCAGGACACTGATACACAGGACACTGACACACAGGACACTGACACACAGAACACAACCACTCAGGACACTGACACACAGGACACAACCACTCAGGACACTGATACACAGGATACTGATACACAGGACACTGACACACAGGACACTGACACACAGGACACTGACACACAGGACACTGACACACAGGACACTGACACACAGGACACAACCACTCAGGACACTGACACACAGGACACTGACACACAGGACACTGACACACAGGACATAATCACCCAGGACACCCACACACAGGGGACAGACGGATAGGAAACACCACCCAGGGGACTTCGGACTTTGGGCCCGATGAGGACCTCGACATTACTCCACTGCTATCTCCTACACCCTCCATCATAGCAGAGACACTCACCTCGGTTGGGCACTTTAGCCTCTGGTACACTAACTGGTTCGCACAACACAGCCGTCCCGGTCCAGCAGGTGGAGGTAGGAGCAGCTGAGGGGCCGGACGGTCGGAGGGTAGCCCGGCGCAGGCAACCATCTGCCGCCCAGACGGGTTCCTGGAGTTACACACCCACCCATAGACCCGATGCAGTCACGGACCAAGGGCCGATCGAGGGGGTGACGGCCGGCATGCAGGAGCTGCAGACGCAGGTGGAGGAGTCCACCCGCGTGCAGGAGCACGGAGTGGTGCCGGCCATGCGTGCCACCCAGGTTGAAACTGCACGGGTGGCGTCTGCGGGGAGGCAATGGGTGCGGGACGGTGTCATACCTGGGGAGCAATATGCAAGGCCTGGGGCCTTCCGTACAGGCGGCGTCCGTGGCCCAGGACATGGCTGCCCTCTCACAGGCAGCCATGAGCCAGAGCCAGCAGCAGATGGCAGAGGCGCTCAACACCGTGGCCCAGTCTCAGCAGGCAATGGCGCAGTCTCAGCAGGCAGTGGCCCAGTCTCAGCAGGCCATCGCTGAGGGCATCGGCGCCATTGCCCAGGTGCTGGCCGGCGTCGCCCAGGTACAGACAGGGATGACCAACTCATGGAGCTCCATGGCTGCAAACTTGCAGACCCTTGTTGATACCAGGGTGGGCCTCCAAGACTGGCAGCACCAGGTGTCGGGGGGGACGTCAGGTGCTCAGTCCGACCCATATAGAGGCCCGGGTGCCATCGGGCACCCCGAGGGAGGAGGAGGTGCTGGTGCCCATTCCGGGTGCCCCTGCAGGGGAGGTCCTGGAACACCGCGACACCTCGGACTCCCCCCATTCCGTCCCAGGTGCATCGGGTGGGCAACGGGCAGGACAGGCTGGCAGCTCGCCATCCCAGTCGCCCGAGCCGCAGCCTGGCCCATCTAGGCTGGGCCACCCCAGGAAACGGCCGCCGAAGGGGTCCCTAATCACAGGGCAGGAATCACAGGAGTCCGCCTCCAGTTCTGCTCTACCGTCTGGGGAACCACCTAGACGTAGTCACAGGGCCCGTAAGGCCAAAAAATTAGACACTGAGTAAGATGGTACGGGTACAGGGCACAGATTAGTTCAGAGACTAGGGTACGTGTCTGGACTGTTTGTCATTAAAATCACTTTCACACCTACGGAAGCTGCCTCTGTGCTCTGTCCGATGTGTGCGGGGGTGTGGTGTGAGGTGAGTGCCAGTGTGGGTGTGAGGGGTGATAGGACGTCGAGCTCAGGTGAGTGTGCCCCCCCCCCCCCCTCCCCCCCCCCCCCGGGTCGCCCTCGCCAATCTCCCGGGCAGACGACGGGACCATGTGCTGCAGTGTCAAGGCCGCATGCAGGGCCGCATGTGGAGGGTGTTCCTGTATCCATGAGTCAGACATTGTCTAACGATGTAGAGCCCAGAGCTCATCGCAGAGCGGGTTGTCATCATCCTCCATGGCCTGCAATAGACCCGCTTCCACTGGAGAGCATGAGCCCGGCCCGTTGTGCCGCAGGTGGATGTGCACTGGAGGGGTGGTGTGCATGCGGGTGATGCGAGGTGGTGGGGTGAGGGTGGTTAGTGGTGGGCGGGGTGAGGGGTGGTGGGTGGGGTGAGGGTGGCGGGCTAGTGCTGCACTGTGCTGTCCATGCCCATACTCGGCGATTCCCACCCCCCCCTAGTCTGTGAACCCTGCGGCTATCAACCCGTCCTGTGCCCGCTGGCCCAGCCGGTAACGGTGGGCAGCCTCCCGTCCATGTCCAGCCCGTCTGTCCTGAACATTGCCCCATCCTCCTCATCTGGGAGGCCTGCCCTTCATCGTGTTGCTCCTCCCCCTCCCCCTCCTCTGCCTCCAGCACATCGCCCCTCTGCTGGGCTCTGTTGTGCAGGACGCAGCAGACCACAACGATGCGGCTGACCCTCTCCGATGGATACTGGAGGGTCCCTCCAGAGTGGTCCAGGCACCTGAAGCGCATCTTCAGCAGCCGAAAGCACCTCTCGACCACACCCCGGTCGCTGCATGGGCATCTTGTAGCGGGCCTCCGTGTCGGTCTGTGGCCTCCGTATAGGCGTCATCAGCCATGACAGCAACGGGCAACCCTTGCCGCCCAGCAACCAGCCCCTCAGCCCGGGGGGGGGGGGGGGGGGGGTCCCTCGAACATGGCGGGGATGAGCGATTGTGCCAATATGGACGAGCCATGCACACCGCCCGGTTACTGGGCGCAGACGTGCAAGATCCTCATCCGGTGGTCACAGACCACCTGCACGTTCATGGAGTAGGTCCCCCTCCTGTTTGTGAACAAAGCCCTGTTAGCCGCTGGTGGCCGCATGGCGACGTGAACCCCATCGATCGCCCCCTGGACCATGGGTATCCTGGCCATGGCAGCGAAGCCCGCTGCTCGAACATCCTGGTGGGCCAGGCCCACAGGGAATTGGATGTAGCGGTCCGCGATGTTGTACAGGGTGCCAGTCACTGCATGGATGCACCGATGCCTGGGCGATGCTGGACAGGTCCCCACTCGGTGACTGGAACGACCCCGTCTCGTAGAAGTTCAGGGCCACCGTAACCTTGACGGCCACAGGGAGAGGGTGTCCTCCACCAGGTGGTGCCAGGTGTGCCATGAGATGGCAGATATGGGCGACGGTTTCCCGGCTCATCCTGAGTCTCCTCCTGCATGCCCGGTCCGTGAGGTCCTGGTACGGCGCGCGGCGCTGGTACACACAGGGCCTCATCAGGTGCCTCCGTTGCCTTGGCACCACCACCTCCTCCTCCTCATCCTGTCGGGCGGGCGGCTCTCCAGCTTGGGCGGCGGCCACCTGCCCCTCTGCCGCACACTCCTCTGCGGCTGCCTCCACCGCCTCCATGGCACGCTCCTGCTCCAGCTCCCAAAGGACAATATGTAGCAGGGCGGCTCCCGCCACGGCGGCCAACATCGCTGGGTGATGCCCAAACATAACGGTCTGCAGGGGGTGGGGGTATACCACATGTCATCATTGCCCATTCCACCCTCCGCAGCCAGGTGCCATGGGCAGCATGGTCGCCACTGTTGCCAGCTGGAACCTGGCCAGACAAAAAACCCCCCGCATCCCCGATACCCCCATCCCCAACACCCCCAAGCCACGGCACCCCAATCTCCGGCACCCGCATCCCCTGGACTCCCCTCCCCGACACTCCCCATCAACGGCACTTCCATCCCTGGGACAACCCATCACCGGCACCCCCATCCCCGGCACCCGGCATCGCCCATCCCCGACACCCCATCCCTGGCACCCCCAACCCCGGCACCCCCATCCCCGGCACCCCCCTCCCTGGCACCCCCATCCCCGACACTCCCATCCCCGGCACCCCAAACCCCGACACTCCCATCCCCGGCAACCCCATCCCCGGCACCCCCATCCCCGGCACCCCCATCCCCGGCACCCCCATCCCCGGCACCCCCATCCCCGGTGCTCCCATCCCCGGCACCCTCATCCCCGGCACCCCCATCCCCGGCACCCCCAGCTCTGGCACCCCCATCCCCGGCGCCCCCATCCCCGGCGCCCCCATCCCCGGCGCCCCCATCCCCGGCACCCCCATCCCCGGCACCCCCATCCCCGGCAACCCCATCCCCGGCACCCCCATCCCCGGCACCCCATCCCCGGCACCCCCATCTCCGGCACCCCTATCCCCAGCACCCCCATCTCATGCACCCCCATCCCCGGGACCCCCATACCCGGCACCCTCATCACCGGCACTCTCATCTCCGGCAGCCCCATCCCCGGCACTACCAACCCCGGCACCTCCCATCCCCGACACTCCCATCCCCGGCACCCCCATCCCTGGCACTTCCATCCCTGGGACAACCCATCCCCGGCACACCCATGCCCGGCACCCCCATCTCTGGCACCCCCATCCCTGGCACCCCCATCCCCGGCACCCCCATACCCGGCACCCCCAGCTCTGGCACCCCCATCCCCGGCGCTCCCATCCCCGGCACCCCCATCCCTGGCACCCTCATCCCCGGCACCCCCATCCATGGCACCCCCATCTCAGGCACCCCCATCCCCGGCACTACCAACCCCGGCACCTCCCATTCCCGGCACTCCCATTCCCGGCACCCCCATCCCCAGCACCCCTCATCCCCATCAGCCCCCATCCCCAGCACCCCCATCCCCGGCACTTTCATCCCTGGGTCTCCCCAACCCCAGCACCCCCCATTCCCAGCATCCCCATCCCCGGCACCCCACATCCCCCATCCCCAGCACCCCCATCCCCGGCACTCTCATCCCTGGGACTCCACACTCCCGGCAGTCCCCATCCACGGCACCCCCGGCCCCGACAGCCCCATCCCCGGCACTCCCATCCCCATCACCCCCATCCCCGGCTCCCCCATCCCTGGCACTTCCATCGCTGGCACTCCCCATCCCCGGCACCCCTCATCTCCGGCACCCCCATCCCCGGTACCCCCATCCCCGGCACCCACATCCCCGGCAACTCCCATCCCCGGCACCCCCATTCCCGGCACCCCCATCCCCGGCACTCCCATCCCCGGCACCCTCATCCCCGGCACTTCCAACGCCGGCACCTCCCATTCCCGGCACACCCATCCCCAGCACTCCCATCCCCAGCACCCCCCATCCCCAGCACCCCCATCCTCGGCACTTCCATCCCAGGGACTCCACATCCCCATCACCCCCCATTCCCAGCATCTCCATCCCCGGCACCCCCCACCCCCGGCATCTCCAACCCCAGCACCCCAGCCCCGCACCCCCATCCCCGGCACTCTCATTCCTGGGACTCCACATTGCCAGCAGTCCCCATCCCCGGCACTCCCATCCCCGGCACCCCCATCCCCGGTACCCCCATCCCTGGCACCCCCATCCCCGGCACCCCCATCCCCCGCACCCCATCCCCGGCACCCCCATCTCCGGCACCCCTATCCCCAGCACCCCCATCTCATGCACCCCCATCCCCGGGACCCCCATACCCGGCACCCTCATCACCGGCACTCTCATCTCCGGCAGCCCCATCCCCGGCACTACCAACCCCGGCACCTCCCATCCCCGACACTCCCATCCCCGGCACCCCCATCCCTGGCACTTCCATCCCTGGGACAACCCATCCCCGGCACACCCATCCCCGGCACCCCCATCTCTGGCACCCCCATCCCTGGCACCCCCATCCCCGGCACCCCCATACCCGGCACCCCCAGCTCTGGCACCCCCATCCCCGGCGCTCCCATCCCCGGCACCCCCATCCCTGGCACCCTCAACCCCGGCAACCCCATCCATGGCACCCCCATCTCAGGCACCCCCATCCCCGGCACTACCAACCCCGGCACCTCCCATTCCCGGCACTCCCATTCCCGGCACCCCCATCCCCAGCACCCCTCATCCCCATCAGCCCCCATCCCCAGCACCCCCATCCCCGGCACTTTCATCCCTGGGTCTCCCCAACCCCAGCACCCCCCATTCCCAGCATCCCCATCCCCGGCACCCCACATCCCCGGAACCCCCATCCCCAGCACCCCCATCCCCGGCACTCTCATCCCTGGGACTCCACACTCCCGGCAGTCCCCATCCACGGCACCCCCGGCCCCGACAGCCCCATCCCCAGCACTCCCATCCCCATCACCCCCATCCCCGGCTCCCCCATCCCTGGCACTTCCATCGCTGGCACTCCCCATCCCCGGCACCCCTCATCTCCGGCACCCCCATCCCCGGTACCCCCATCCCCGGCACCCCCATCCCCGGCAACTCCCATCCCCGGCACCCCCATTCCCGGCACCCCCATTCCCGGCACCCCCATCCCCGGCACTCCCATCCCCGGCACCCTCACCCCCGGCATCTCCAACCCCAGCACCCCAGCCCCGCCCCCCCCCCATCCCCGGCACTCTCATCCCTGGGACTCCACATTGCCAGCAGTCCCCATCCCCGGCACTCCCATCCCCGGCACCCCAATCCCCGGCCCCCCCATCCCTGGCACTTCCATCGCTGGCACTCCCCATTCCCGGCACCCCTCATCTATGGCACCCCCATCCCCGGCACCCCTCATCTCTGGCACCCCCATCCCCGGCACTCCCATCCCCGGCACCCCACCCCCGGCACTTCCAACCCCGGCACCTCCCATTCCCGGCACTCCCATCCACGGCACCCCCCTCCCCGGCACACCCATCGCTGGGACTCCCCATCCCCGGCACCCCTCATCTCCGGCACCCCCATCCCCAGCTCCCCCCATCCTCGACACCCCCATCACTGGCACCCCCCCCCATCCGCGGCACACCCATCCCTGGCACCCCTCATCCCCAGCACCCCACATCCCCGGCCCCCCCATCCCCCCCCCCCCCCCCATCCCCACCCCCCCCCCCCCATCCCAACCCCCCCCCATCCCCGGCCCCCCCCCATCCCCGGCCCCCCATCCCCAGCCCCCCCCATCCCCGGCACCCCCCATCCCCGGCACTCTCATCCCTGGGACTCCACATTCCCGGCAGTCCCCATAGCGGCACCCCCCATTCACGGCACCCCCCATCCCTGGCACTCTCATCCCTGGGACTCCACATTCCCGGGAGTCCCCATCTCCGGCACCCCCGGCCCCGACGGCCCCATCCCCGGCACACCCATCGCTGGCACTCCCCATCCCCAGCACCCCTCATCTCCGGCAGCCCCACCCCCAGCACTCCCATCTCCGGCACTCCCATCCCCGGCACCCCCCATCTCCGCCACCCCCCATCCCCGGCACCCCCCCATCCCCGGCACTCCCATTACCCGCACCCCACCCCGCTGGACACTCGCGTCCCCGGCACTCCCATCCCTGCACTCCCATATCCCCAGCACCCCCCATCCCCGGCCCCCCATCCCTGGCACTCCCCATCCCCGGCACTCTCATCCCTGGGACTCCCCATCCCCGGCACACCCCATCCCCGGCCCCCCCATCGCCGCCCCCCCCCCCCCATCCCCGGCCCCCCTATTTCCGACACTCCCATCGCTGGCACTCCCATCCCCGGCACTCTCATCCCTGGGACTCCCCATCCCCGCCCCCCCCATCCCCGGCCCCCCCATCCCCGGCCCCCCCTCCCCGACACTCCCATCGCTGGCACTGGCACCCCCATCCCCGGCCCCCCCATCCCCGGCCCCCCCATCCCCGGCCCCCCCATCCCCGGCCCCCCCATCCCCGGCACTCTCATCCCTGGGACTCCCCATCCCCGGCACCCCCCATCCCCGGCCCCCCCATCCCCAGCACTCCCCATCCCCGGCACCCCACATCTCTGGCACCCCCATCCCCGGCACCCCTCATCTCTGGCACCCCCATCCCTGGCCCCCCCCATCCCCGGCACCCCTCATCTCCAGCACCCCCCATCCCCGGACTCCCCATCCCCGGCACCCCCATCCGCGGCAGCCCCATCCCCGACACTCCTATCGCTGGGACTCCCCATCGCTGGCACCCCCGAGCCACGGCACCCCCATTCCCGGCACTCCCATTCCCCGGACTCCCCATCCCCAGCACCCCATTGCCGGCTCCCCCAAGCCACAGCACCCCCCATCCTCGGCACTCCAAATCCTGACACACCGAACCCCGGCACTCCCCATCCCCGGCACCTCCCAACCCCGGCACTCCTATCCCCGGCACTCCCATCCCCGGCACTCCCAGCCCCGGGACCCCCATCCCCGGCATCCCCTCCCCACGGCACCCCCCATCCCCTCCCCACCCCAAACCCCCCCCTCCCCCCAGCTACGGCCATGCCATCTCCTCTCTGGCGGCCGCCCCACGCCGAGCCCTACCTCCTCGCTCGTCGGTGTCAGCCAGCACGACTGGTTGACGCCGTTAAAAAGCTTCGGCCCATTCGGGCCGGAGGTTTGAAGCAGCCCCGGGACTCATTGCGTCGCGCTGATTCTTGCGATTATGCGAGGCACGATTCCTGTCAGCGGGACGTTTCGCTGGCCAGAGAATACAGCGGCCGGCGTCGTAGTGGCGGGGTGGGATTCACGCCACCCCCCGGGGATTTTCCGACCCGGCGGAAGGAGCTGCGCTCCGAAAGCTAGTGATTCGAAACAAACTTGTTGGACTTTAACCTGGTGATGTAAGACTTCTTACCTGTTAAAGAGATGCAATAATGTCCTGATTGGGTAAATTGCAAATCAACTGACTTTCCAAAAGACAAGCTTTATCGTGTTTCCTGTCCCAATTTCATTACTGCTTTTTTCATGGAGTGCCTCACTAGATACTACATCTGTATTAGTATTCCAGCAATTGTGCATGGAATCCCCACACTTTTCAGTGATCTTAAAGTGTTGTCATCCCCGAACCTGAAGCAAGTAAAACTTTCATATCCCTTGCCCTTACTCCGATCCTTACTCCCGAGTGAATCCAAATATCATTTCAGCCAATCTGTTCCACATACTATGGATGTGGAACCAATGTCCAGTGGTTGCACATCACAAATAGATCCATTCCTCATTACCAGATTGAAGCTTTTTGTAAGTAGTCTAATTCCCTCAGGCTGATCAATGATCATCATTTATCCTTTCCAAGCCTTCAATGTCGTGTGTGGCCTTAAAACCTGTTCTATTTTGGACGATTTACCACATAATGATATTTTGAATCACATCTGAAGCACCTGTTAATAGTTCCCCTGGCATACCTGGGGTTCACTTTCTGCTATTGTTACTCTATTCCTGTTTTCTGCCAGATCTTCCAAAAAGGTTTCTGTCCTTGTTTCTTTTCTCTGTGATTCCTCTGTTATATGGACACCTGAGCAGTCTTCAAATGAATCTCCATCTTTTGTGACACCTCCGAATTTCCAATTGGCACCACAAAAGCCACTGGAAATTACTGCTTTCCCAGTTTTTTGTTAAAGCTTCCGACGCCTGATCCAGAAATGTGTCATTTTCTGAATATCTAACTCCAGTTAAGACCAGGGCCGGGCTTCCCCGAGCCCTCGCTGGGTCGGAAAATCGGCGAAGGGGACGCGCGAATCCCTCCACGCCGCTCCGACGACGGGCCGCCGATTCTCCGGTCGCCATGGCGTCGGTCGGGGGCCATTGAAGCAGCAGCCCCCGCGGGGATTCTGCGCGGTCGACGAGCCGGGTGCCCGCCGAGTCCCGCCCGCGTTGTTTGCGTATGGACCTCGCCGTCTGGCTGCGGGGGCCGTCCTGGTGGGGTGGGGGGGGTGGGGGATCCGACTCCGGGGGGGGGGGGGGCCTCCACGGTGGCCAGGCCCGCGATCGGGGACAGCCGATCGGCGGTGGAGGGAGTGAATGTTTATTGTGGTGGATGGGATGCCAATTGGGGGGCTGCTTTGTGCTGGATGGCTTCAAGCTTCTGAATGTGAGATCCAGCAGATGGAGAATAGTCCATCACACTCCTTATGCCTTGTGGACAGGCTTTGGGGAGTCAGGAGGTGAGTTACTTGCCGCAGGATTCCTGGCCTCTTGTAGTCTTGATGCTGCTCTTGTCGCCGCAGTAGCCACGTGGTGAGTCCAGTTCCGATTCTGGTCAATGGCAACCCTCAGAGTATTGATAGTGGAGGATTGTGCAACATGTGAAACACTTTAGCACAATACAACCATTTGAAATCATGTACTAAACATGGAATTTCCAAATAGAATTTCTGCAATCTTTACATTGTCAATTAAATTCCATTATGTTTCCTCTATGGTGTAGCAGTCCATCTTTGCAAATTTACCAAAGTTTGACCATGCCTCGTATGCATCTATTAGCTCAATTTTCTTATAAATTTCTTCCATGAAGCTTAATAGATTATCTTTTTTTAAATTTGTTTTTACTAAGGCTTTTTTCAAACAGAATTTTTACATAACGAATAACAGAAAAGAAAAAGAAGAATATTTAACAAAACCAGGTGGCTGTTATCATTATACAAAAAGAGAATATACATTAAATGAACAGTTCCCCACCTAAGCCCCCCCGTCCTCTGGATTGCTGCTGCTGCTGACATTTTAACGCTCTCCTAGAAAGTCAAGGAACGGTTGCCACCGCCGGGAGAACCCCAGCAAGGACCCTCTCAAGGCAAACTTTATTCGCTCCAGCTGAGAACCCAGCCATGTCACTAACCTAGGTCTCCACACATGGTGGGTTTTGCGTCTCTCCACATTAACAAGATCGTCTCCGGGCTACCAGCGAGGCAAAGGCCAAAACCTTGGCCTCTTTCGCTTCCTGCACTCCCGGATCCTCTGACACCCCAAAGATCGCTATCTCTGGACTCGGCTTCACCCGCATGTCCAAGAACCTGGACATAGCCTTCGCAAAACCCTGCCAGAATTCTTTAAGCGCCGGGCATGCCCAGAACATGAGGATATGGTTCGCTGGATTCCCTGAACGTCTCGCACAACTGTCCTCAACCCCAAAGAACTTGCTTATTCTCACCGTCGTCATGTGTGCCCGATGTACCACCTTAAACTGAATTAAGCTGAGCCTGGCAGTTGATGAGGAGCAATTTATCCTGCCTAGGTCATCAGCTCACAGGCCCTCATCCAGCTCCCTGCCCAGCTCCTCCTCCCACTTGCACTTCAGTTCCTCCACTGGGGCTTCCTCCGCCTCCTGCAGTTCTTGGTAGATGTCCGACACCTTCCCCTCCCCTACCCAGATGTCAGACACCATCCTGTCCTGTATCCTACGAGGGGGTAGCAACGGAAATGTCCCCACCTGTTTTTTGAGAAAGTCGCTGGCTTGGAGGTATCTGAAGGCGTTTCCAGGGGGCAGACTGAATTTCTCCTCCAGCACCTTCACGCTAGGGAAAGTCCCATCTATGAACAGGTCCCCTATCCTTTGAATGCCTGCCCTGTGCCAGCTTTGAAACCCTCCGTCTATCTTGCCCGGAACAAATCTATGATTATTCCATATCGGGGTCCAAACTGAGGCCCCCTCCTCCTTTCCGTGCCTTATCCACTGACCCCAGGACCTCAGTACCGCCGTCACCACCGGGATTGTGGTGTATCGTGCCGGCGAGAACGGCAGCGGTGCCGTTACCAGTGCCCCTAGACTGGTGCCTTTCCATGACGCCGCCTCTAGCCGCCCCCACGCTGACCCCTCCTCCATTACCCATTTCCTAATCATGGCTACATTAGCCGCCCAGTAGTAGCTACAGACGGTCAGTAGCACCAATGCCCCCCCCCCCCCACTCCCCCTCGCGGGGTCTTGTTTGCCCACAAAAATTCTGTGATAATCCTGTTCACCCACTTGAAGAAGGATTTGGGGATGAAGATGGGAAGGCACTGGAAAACGAACAGAAATCTGGGGAGGACTGTCATTTTCACGGTCTGCACCCTTCCCGCCAGGGAAAGCGGGAGCATATCCCACCTTTTAAAGTCTCCCTCCATCTGTTGTACAAGCCGAGATAGATTGAGCCTGTTTAGGGCATCCCAGTTCCTAGCCACCTGTATACCAAGGTACCAAAAGCTTCTCTCCACCATCGTGAGCGGGAGCTCTCCCAGTCTCTTCTCCTGACCCCTGGCGTGGATTACAAACAGCTCACTTTTCCCCAAGTTCAACTTGTACCCTGAGAAACTCCCAAAGTCCCTTAGGATCTGCATGACCTCCCCCATCCCCTCTAGTGGGTCCGAAATATACAATAGCAGGTCGTCTGCGTAGAACGAAACCCGGTGCTCCTCTCCCCCCTGAACCAGCCCCTCCAGTTCCTTGAAGTCCTCAGCGCTATGGCCAACGGCTCAATTGCCAGGGCAAATAGTAGCGGGGACAGGGGGCATCCCTGCCTCGTCCCTCGGTGCAACCTAAAATACTCCGACCTCAGCCGGTTCGTGGACACACTTGCTATGGGGGCCTGATACAGTAGTTTGACCCACCCTATGAATCCCTCACCAAATCTAAACCTATTAATTACACTCCGGAGAGCGCCTTTTCCGAGTCTTTACGTCGCTCGTCGACGTGTTTGTCCTACCACCATAGCGTCTTACCACAGCACAAGGCTGTCTGGTGGACTGGGGGGATCTTGATTTCAGTGAATACGACCTTTCATTCCGCGGGTACCAAGCGTGGCGTCACCACCCACCAATTGCGAGCTGGAAGACTGGTTAGTTTGATATTGTAACGTCCGGAGACCGCCTACCCTGTTTGTCAGCTGACCAATGGTACAGACTGACTGTCATCATTTGACACAAAGCTTTTATTGATAACAGACATTATTTACAAACAACCAGATGCTACACAACCATCAAAGAGTAACGTGTCCACCTCGCACATCCCGGGAGGAGGCTGCCCATCCGCCTTCACCCGACCATTCGGGGATCAGGCAGATGGAACTGATAAAGTCCATAGTCCAGTTTTTGGTGGGGTTCCCCTGAACCACTCTTCTTGTCACCACCGACATCCCTCAAACGACCGACGATCGAACGAATAAGTCCACCAGCCCAGTGTTCCTCTCCATTACGAACGCCCGCTGAAAAAGTTCCCTCGGGTACTGTAAAATGCTCTATCGAGCCGTCATCCTGCTGGTTTCCTGCCGCGACCCTCGGGTACAGGGTGCGGCGGAACTCCCCCTTTTTTAACTATTGTTTTTTTTTCCGGGTTGCAAGTGTGGGTACGAGCATGTTTTGGCGTTCTCGGCTAGTCGATCTTTTACCGCCCGTCCCCGAGTACCGGAGGAATAGGTGCGAGATCCCCATCGCTGGGGCGCGACTCGTTGCAGTATAGAATTCGCCAGATTCCCGCAACTACATGTAAATGGCGGCCCCGGATCCGAAACGGCATCCATCTTTAAGAGCCACACGCATTACTCCCGCAATGTGTGCCGTGTTCTCGGCTAGTCTTTTACCTTTTTCCGTTCCTCCCATGCACTGGAGGACTCGGTGCGAGATCCCCAACGAAGGGCGCGACTCATTGCGGTAAAGAACACGAGATTTCCGCAACTACATGTAACTGGTGGCCCGGATCCGAAACGGTATCCATTTTTAAGACCCACCCAGTTACTCTCGCCATTTCTCTCCAGCTACTATAGCCGGTTCCCATTCTCAGCCTTCATAGGAACCGTTGCCCGACGGGACCGACGCGGAGGCGTAACTCGCTACAGTATAGAAACTTGCTTAGGGTAAAGATTCCTGTAGCTACTGTAACTATAAAACCTTTGACCAGTAAGAGAGGCAATCACGGGAGAACCCAGTCCATCAACCGCAATATTCTCATCGTTAAAGGTCTCGGGCCCGACTCTCTCAATGGGCCATTAAGAGAGTCTAACGCTTCCCACAGGTACTCCCATTCCACCCGGTCAAAGGCTTTCTCTGCATCCATTGCAGCCACTACTTCTGCAACCCCTCCTTCTGAGGGCATCATGATAATGTTTAGGAGCCTCCTCACATTTGTGTTCAATTGCCTGCCCTTGACGAAACCCGTCTGGTCCTCCTCGATCACTCCCGGGACACAGTCCTCTATTCCAGTTGCCAAAATTTTAGCCAGCAGTTTGGCATCTACATTCAGGAGCGATATCGGCCTGTAGGACCCAGATTGATGCGGATCCTTCTCCCTCTTAAGGATGAGCGAGATCGAAGCCCGTGACATCGTCGGGGGGAGGGTTCCTCTCTCCTTAGCAGGAGTGGGCTCAGCAGCTCCGAGTATTTGTTGTAGAATTCTACAGGGTAGCCGTCGGGTCCCGGGGCCTTGCCCGACTGCATACTATCTCCTCCAGCTCAATCGGGGCCCCCAGTCCCTCTACCAGATCCTTGGTTCCCTTGGGAACCTCAATTGGCCCAAAAATTGCTTCATCCCTTCCCCTACCACCAGGGGCTCTGACTCGTACAGTTTATAATAAAACCCCTTGAAGACTTCATTGATCCTCTCTGGGCCCAAGACCGTGTTACCTGCCTTATCCCTAACTCCCCCAATCTCCCTGGCCGCCTCTCTCCTGCGAAGTTGGTGCGCCAGCATCCTACTTGCCTTCTCCCCATACTCGTAGGCTGCCCCTTTCACCTTCCTCAGCTGTGCCTCCGCCTTCCCAGTGGTCAGCAGATCGAACCGCCTGCAGTCTTCAGCGCTCCTTTAGCAGCCCCTCCTCGGGGGTCTCCGCGTATTTCCTGTCTACTCTGAGTATCTCTCCCACCAGCCTCCCCCTCTCCGCCCTCTCCCTCTTCTCTCTATGGGACCTAATAGAAATTAACTCCCCTCTGATAACTGCCTTCATAGCCTCCCAGACCGTTGTCGCTGTTACCTCCCCTGTATCGTTTGTTGTCACATAGCTTTGGATGCTCCTCCTTATCCGCCCACACACCTCTTCATCCGCTAGCATTCCCACATCTAGTCTCCAGAGAGGGTGCTGCCCTCCCTCCGCCCCTAGTCGCAAGTCCACCCAGTGCAGGGCATGGTCTGAGACCGCAATGGCCGAATACTCGACCCCCTCCACCCTTTGGATTAACGCCCTGCTCAACACAAAAAAGTCAATCCGAGAGTACACTTTGTGAACGTGAGAGAAAATAGAGAACTCCTTCGCCCTTGGCCGAGCGAATCTCCATGGGTCCACGCCCCCCCATCTGATCCATGAACCCCCTCAGGGCCTTGGCCGCTGCCGGTCTCTTTCCCAACCTGGACTTAGACCAGTCCAATGCCGGATCCAGGACTGTGTTGAAGTCCCCCCCCATTATCAAATGATTTGACCCCAAGTCCAGGATTTTACCCAGCATGCGCCCCATGAATTCCACGTCGTCCCAGTTCTGGGCATAGACGTTCACTAACACCACCCGGGCCCCCTGCAGCTTACCACTCACCATAATATACCTGCCCCCCTTGTCCGCCACAATACTCCCTGCCTCGAATGCCACCCGTTTGCAAACCAGAATTGCCACCCCCCTGGTCTTCGAGTCCAGCCCCGAATGGAACACCTGGCCCACCCATCCCCTCCTCAGTCTCGTTTGGCCAGCGAGTTTTAAATGCGTTTCCTGTAGCATGGCTACGTCTGCCTTTAATCCCTCACATTCCACGTGAACAGCCTGGACGGGGGGGGGGGGGTTAACCCCCACCCCCTGCCACCTAGCCATCTCCCTTTTTCGGCCAGCCATGTGCCTGCGCCCCCCGCCCGCTCCAGCCCTCCCACCAGAGGCCCCTTAATATATTATCTAAATCTTCCTCAGTGTCCAACTGACAAGCCTCTAGCTCAGAAAATACTTTGCATCTTATCTTGATGTTGTTAGGAAGCAACAGTGCCAAGGCAATGCCTTGCTTTCTCTTGGGGAAGGATGTAACCCTGTCCATATATTTACTTAATGTTTCCATTGGTATTGAGGTTAAGATTCGGAGGACACTTCATACCTGGTTTCAGCCTTTTTAAAAAAAAAATACCTCCGATTGAAGCCTTCTCCCTGAACAAAAAGATCTGAGTTTCCAGTTTTCACCTGTGGGCAACAATTCGTTTCTACCATGTTAATTGGATCCAAGCCAGATAGTGATACAATCTTCTCCTTGATGGTGGGTTTATCCACAAGATGCAGAACTATATATCTCTGTCTCCCAATTACTGATCCAGTGTCCGAACACACTCTCTTTATATGTGCTCATGGTCCTTAATCAGACAATGCCCCAAGAGAGCAAGAGTTCCAAGGAGAGTCAGGGCGGAATGCTGCACGAGGACAGGGAGAATTTAGAGATGTCTCAGACTGAAAAGGGTCACAAGACAGAGCGAGATTTCCAGGAAGACTCTGGGCTGGATGCTGCGTGAGGACTGAGTGAGAGTTCAGAAGAGACTCCAGGCTGAAAGCAGTGCAAGGACCAAACAAGACTTCAGGGAGACTCGGGGTTGAAAGTGGGGCAATGATGTCCAAGCGGGATTTCAGAGGGGAGTCCATGACAAAAGCGGCACGAGGACCAAGCAAAAGTTCAGAGATGACTCCAAGCCAACAGCAGCGCGACGAGTGAGCGCATGTTCAGAGGTGACTCCAGGCAAAAAGCAATGTACGGACTGAGCGATAGTTCAGAGGTGGGGTTGGACTATGACTGCTGCTTCTAGGGTCCGGGAACAGAAAGCAATGTGTGAGTATTCCTGCTTTGGGATGGAGCCGAACGAATTGAAAGATTAAAAACTCTAAACATATTAAATATGAATAACAAGGAACAAATGAGCAGCTGGTGGGTATTATCATAGCTTTCATTTTTTAACTAAGGTTTATTACAACTACTAAAGTATGTTACATATTAGTAGGATTTATCAGTGCTTGTAAGGTTTATTTATTGTCGCAAGATGTATTGGTAAGATTTTTATTTTAGCAGTAGCAAGGTAACTAATAAGTAAAGAAAAGACTGGGTTGTTCCAACATTGGGAGTGCCTACCCTGTGCTATATGGTATCTCAAGGAAGCTTCCCACAGATTGGATAACCATTTGTGCGGGTTGTCACTTGCAGCAGCTTGAGCTCCAGTTTTCGGGCACTTTAGCAGCAGCTCGTCTCACTCCTCTGCATCTGTGAGGCTGAGAGCTATGCGGATAGCCTGTTTATAGATGCGGTCACCTCACAGCTTGAGGGTATGCAGGGAGAGAGGGAAGGGGTGACCATCAGCCAGTCAAAAAGGTACAGGCAGATAATGCAGGACTTCATTGAAGGCATCTCACCCTCCAACTAGTGTTCACTTCCAAATACTGATGTGAGCGATGGTTCATATGGAGAGCGTAGCCAGGGCCGTGCCTATGGCCCCACGGGTGGCTGAACTGCACTGGGGGGCGCAGGGAAGTCTGGAAGAGCAGTAGTGATCGGTGATTCGTTGGTGAGAGAAACAGAAGAGCGTTTCTGTGGCTTCGGGTGTGAATCCAGGATGGTGTGTTGCCTCCATGATGTCGGAGTCAAAGGTGACACTGAGTGGCTGCAGAGCACTGGGGGGGGGGGGGGGGGGGGAGAGCAGCCAGCAGTCGTGGTCAAAGTCGGTACCGACGACATAAGCAGAAAGAGGGATGTGGCTCTTTAAGGGCACCGCACTATCGTAAGGGTGTGATTGGAGAGAGTGCAGAAAAGATCCACCGGAATGGTTCCTGAGCTGATGAACTTCACTTATGAAGATAGATTGAAGAAGTTAGGACTGTTTTCCTTTGAGAAAAGAAGGCTGAGAAGAGATTTTATAGGCGTACTCAAAATCATGAGGCAGTGTAGATAGGGAGAAAACGTCCGCACTTGTGACAGGACAGGAAAAGAGAGGGCACAAATTTAAAAGAATTAGTAAAAGAAGCGATAGTGATGTGAGGAAAAACATTTTCACACGGAGGGTGGTTAGGGCCTGGAATGCACTGCCTGAGTCTATGGTGGAGGCAGATTGAATTGAAACTTTCAAAAGGGAATAAGACATCCGTGTGGGGTTTGCACATTCTCCCCATATCTGCGTGGGTCTCACCCCCACAACCCAAAGGCGTGCAGGGTAGTTGGCCACGTTAAATTGCCCCTTAATTGGAAAAAAAAGAATAGGTACCAAATTTTTATTAAAAAAGGGAATAAGACTGGAATTCAAAAATAAATAATATGCAAGGTTATGGGGAGATAGGGTGGCACAGTGGTGCAGTGGTTAGCACTGCCGCCTCACTCCGCCAAGGACCCGGGTTCGATCCCAGCTCCGGGTCACTGTCCCTGTGTGGCATTTGCACATGTCTGCCCCTGTCTGCGTGGATCTCACCCCCACAACCCAAAAAGATGTGCAGGGTGGGCGGATTGGCCACACTAAATTGCCCCTTAATTGGAAAAACAGAATTGGGTACTCTAAATTTTAGAAAATCTTGCTGCGCTGATTAAATTGGGCTGGAAAAAGTACATATCTTTCTCTGTCTGTTCTTGTGTCTCTGGATTGTTGCTTGTTCCCTGCTTCCAGCCATCTGCCACCTGGGACCCATCATTCAGCTCTGGCTAGAGCTGACCATTACACCTCGTTGCCTCTGCCTCCGCTTTCAAAAGCTTCTTAAAAACCCCATGTCTTCTACTGCCTCTTCTGTCTGTCAGTCTCTCTTCCACCTTCTCTGCTTTTTTTCCCCCACAAAGTGCCCCAGCTATTTGCCGCTACCAGGAGCAAGATATAAATTTAATGTTTGCAAAGTTGAAGACTAGCACCCACTGTCTAGACTCCCATATAAAATATTGCAGTGGGGCGAGGAGGGGACGTTTCTCATTGTTTATTGAACAGTACTTCACTGTGAGTCACTGCCTTCGGGCGAGGTTGAATAAGGACAGAAAATTCGGGGGACATGTGACTCTGCCAATTAGATTGAAATACTGTGCAAGTGAGATGGAATATAAAATAGGTGAGCATTAGATACTAGAAAAATGACATAGAAAATAGAAGGTACATGCAAAGCCATGATTGACTGTATATTACAGTGCAGTGTGAAACATTTTCTTTTTTTTTTAATAAACATTTTATTGAGGTATTTTTGGTATAGTGACAACAACAAAATACAGTACGAAGTCTTACAACACCAGGTTAAAGTCCAACAGGTTTGTTTCGATGTCACTAGCTTTCGAAGCGCTGCTCCTTCCTCAGGTGAAGGAACAGACCTCTTCCTTCACCTGAGGAAGGAGCAGCGCTCCGAAAGCTAGTGACATCGAAACAAACCTGTTGGACTTTAACCTGGTGTTGTAAGACTTCGTACTGTGCTCACCCCAGTCCAACGCCGGCATCTCCACATCATGAACAACAAAATAAACAATATACATGAAACCATAAACATAGTGCAAAAGCCATTTACCTCTTGTACAGGTCCCACCCGTCTGCTGACGATTAATTTTCCACAAAGAAGTCGACGAATGGTTGCCACTTCCGGGTGAACCCTAACAGTGACCCACTCAAGGCGAACTTAATTTTATCCAAACAGAGAAAGCTAGCCATGTCCGATAGCCAGGTCTCCGACTTCGGGGGCTTTGAGTCCCTCCATGCTAATAGTATCCGTCTCCGGGCTACCAGGGAAGGAAAGGCCAGAACATCTGCCTCTTTCCGGGTCTTCTGACATCCCGAAAATCGCCACCTCTGGACTCGGTGCCACCCTTGTTTTTAACACCATGGACATGATGTCTGCAAACCCCTGCCAAAATCCCCTAAGCTTTGGACATGTCCAAAACATGTGGACATAGTTCACCGGTCCTCCCGCACATTTTGTGCACCTGTCCTCCACCCCAAAGAATCTGCTCATCCGGACCACTGTCATGTGAGCCCAGTGAACAACCTTAAATTGTATCAGGCTGAGCCTGGCACATGTTGCAGACGTGTTGACTCTACTCAACGCGTCTGCCCATAGACCATCCTCTCTCTCACCTCCCAGTTCCTCCTCCCACTTGCACTTCAGCTCCTCGGTCTGCGTCTCCTCCGACCCCATAAGCTCCTTATAAATGTCCGAGACGCTCCCTTCTCCTACCCACCCTCTGGAAACTACCCTGTCCTGAATCCCCCTTAGTGGTAGGAGCGGGAAGGTTGACACCTGTTTACGAAGGAAGTCCCGCACCTGCAGATATGTGAATTTGTTTCCCTTCGCAAGCCCAAACTTTTCCTCCAGCTCCCTCATACTCGGAAAGCTCCCCTCTATGGGCATATCCCCCATCCTCTCCATCCCACTCTCCGCCATAACCGGAACCCCCCCGTCCATGGTCCCCGGGGCAAACCGGTGATTATCACAGATTGGGGCCCAGACCGATGCTCCCCCTGCTCCCACATGCCGCCTCCACTGGCCCCAAACTCTCAGGGCCGCCACCACCACTGGACTGGTGGAGTACCATGCCGGCGGGAATTATCAACGCCCCCAAACTGGTGCCCTTACATGAAGCCGCCTCCATATGCACCCATGCCGACCCCTCCCCCACCACCCACTTCCTGATCATGGCTATATTCGCTGCCCAGTAATAGTTACTAAAATTTGGCAGCGCCAGCCCACCCTCTCCCCAACTCCGCTCAAGCATTACCTTCCTTACTCGTGGGGTCTTGCCCGCCCAGACGAAGCCCGTGATCACTCTGTTGACCCGCTTAAAAAAGGACCGCGGAATAAAGATGGGGAGACACTGAAATACAAATAGGAACCTCGGGAGGACCGTCATTTTCACCGTTTGCACCCTCTCCGCCAGAGACAACGGAAGCGTGTCCCATCTCCGGAAATCGTCCTTCATTTGGTCCACCAGCCGGGCCAGATTCAGTTTATGCAGCCGGTCCCATTCCCGCGCCCATTTGGATTCCCAGGTACCTAAAGCTTCCCTTTACTAACCTAAACGGCTCTTCTCCCAGTCACCTCTCCTGTCCCCTCGCCTGGACCACAAACATCTCACTCTTTCCCAAATTAAGCTTATACCCCGAAAATCGGCCAAATTCTCCTTGAGTCCTCATGATTTCTTCCAACCCCTCTATTGGGTCCGAAACGTACAGAAGCAGGTCATCCGCATAGAGCGAAACCCTGTGCTCCACCCCCCCTGGGCCAGTCCACTCCAGCCCCTCGAGGCTCTCAGAGCAATTGCCAACGGCTCTATAGCTAGCGCAAACAACAGTGGGGAGAGGGGGCATCCCTGTCTCGTCCCCCGATGCAGTCTAAAATAGTCTGATGTTGTCCTATTCGTCCGTACACTTGCCACAGGAGCCTGATACAGTAACCTGACCCAGTCAATAAAGCCCCGCCCGAATCCGAATCGTCCCAGTATCTCCCACAGATAGTCCCATTCTACCCGATCAAAAGCCTTTTCTGCATCCATTGTGATCACTACCTCCACCTCCCTACCTTCCGGGGGCATCATGATCACATTTAGCAGCCTTCTTACATTGGTCACCAACTGCCTGCCCTTAACAAACCCCGTCTGGTCCTCCCCAATAACGTCCGGAACACAATCCTCGATCCTGGAGGACAAGATTTTGGCCAGCAACTTGGCATCCACATTCAGCAGGGAAATCGGCCTGTAGGACCTTCACCGCTCCGGGTTCTTGTCCCGCTTAAGAATTAGCGAAATCGTTGCATGTGACATCGTCGGGGGGCAACACCCCTCTTTCCCTTGCCTCAGTGAACATCCTCAACAACACCGGCCCCAATATCCCTGAGAACGTTTCATAAAACTCCACTGGGTACCAGTCCGGACATGGGGCCCTACCCGCCTGCATGGCCTTCAAGCCCTCCACTATCTCCTCCAGCCCGATTGGGGCCCCCAGCCCTTCTACCCGCTCCCCGTCCACCTTTGGGAAATTCAGCCCCTCCAAGAAGTGCCTCAACCCCTCCGGCCCCGTAGGAGGTTCCGACTTGTACAGCCTGCTTTAGAAATCCCTAAACGCTTTATTCCCCCCTACCGAACCCCCAACCAGGTTCCCATCTCCGTCTTTTACTTTCCCTATCTCCCTGGCTGCCTCCCTCTTCCTAAGCTGCTGAGCAAGCATATTCATGGAACGCCTCCCCTCGCCTTTCTCAGCTGCGTGTGAAACATTTTCATGCTGACATCTTGAGCAGCTCATTAATTTAACAACTTCGACCAGGAAGAATGCTGTTTGAAATCCTGAAATGCAGGCAGAGTGCCATATTTTTGAGTGATATAAACAAGACTTTAGTTCCTCTTTATTGTCCTTAATTTCTGTTGTATTTTTATGCTGACACGCTTTGTTACTTAATGCTGCAGCGTTTTCTGTGTTTTTGTGGCATCAATAGTTTATTTCCCCCCCCCAATCTTGCTGCAATTGCATCTTTTAAGTGAAACCACCGCCTTTTATTAAGCTGTAGTCCGCTGCTGGCGTACCAAATGCTATTTGCGCCTCACAGAAAACATCACTGTGTGGCAGGATACTTTGACATCGGGGAGACAAAATTGAAACACTGGACATGTCACCGTTTAAGTCGACCTTTGATGCCCAGAAAAATCCCTCCCAAAATCGGGGTTGATTTATATGCTCAGTTTAAAAGTGAGCCGCTCTGATCCTTAGGATTTGGATTGTTGCTTGTTCCCTTCTCCCAGTGATCTCCTGCCATTTGGGATACATCATTGGGCCCCTAACCTTTAGAGCTAATTATGGTAGTGCAGCCAGTAGGGAGTTTGCGCAGGGCCCTGGGAGCAGGACCCAGGGCAGTGTGGACTCTGGAGCCAGAGTGTAAAGACCTGTTGTATTGTGTTCTGTGCCTATTATTTTACTGAGGTTGGACTGGGGTGAGCACAGTAAGAAGTCTTACAACACCAGGTTAAAGTCCAACAGGTTTGTTTTGAATCACTAGCTTTCGGAGCACAGCTCCTTCCTCAGGTGAATGAAGAGGTATGTTCCAGACTTTCCAGTCTGGATTTTATATTGATGCACCTATTTTATATTCCGTCTCACTTGCACAGCATTTCAATAAAGAGGTAGATGCCAGATTCCAGACATATATGACTTTGTCTGCATAAATATTTCTGGAATCTACCTCTTCATTCACCTGAGGAAGGAGCTGTGCTCCGAAAGCTAGTGATTTGCAACAAACCTGTTGGACTTTAACCTGGTGTTGTGGGACTTCTTACTCTTATTTTATTGCCCTTGCCTTTCATCACTAAGCCACTTTGTTAACCGCTGGAAGCCTCCAGTGTATGTCTCGGGCCACCGTGCTGGCGGCGAGGTAAAAGTTTTGATCGCAGCCGACAGACGTCGTGAATTATGGAGGGAAGGAAGAGATAGTTGAGAACGTAGAGAAGCTCAATCAAGAGTCGGCAATCATTAAACCGTCAGTGAAAACTGAACTAGACCTGTTTGAGAAAGGCTCGCGTCATGGAGTCAGCACATTGAAGGTCTCCATTATTTTTTACTTGCGACCCAGATCACAGGCGAGGACAAGCAGAAGGCGATGCTTCTGACTTGTATGCAGATCCCAGACTTATAATTTAATTAGACTGCCTCACGGCGCCGAGGTCCCAGATTCGATCCTGGCTCTGGGTCACTGTCTGTGTGGATGTTGCAGATTCTCCCCGTGTTTGCGTGGGTTTCACACCCACAACCCAAAGATGTGCAGGCTAGGTGGATTGGCCACGCTAAATTGTGGCATAATTGGGAAAAATTAATTGGGTACACTAAATTTATTTTTTTAAGAAGATTAGAGGGGAGATGAGAAAAAAATCTTTTCACCCAGAGGGTTGTGGGGGTCTGGAACTCACTGCCTGAAAAAGGGTAGAACATAGAACATAGAAAAGTACAGCACAGAACAGGCCCATCGGCCCTCGATGTTGTGCCGAGCTTTGTCCGAAACCAAGATCAAACTATCCCACTCCCTGTCATTCTGGTGTGCTCCATGTGCCTATCCAATAACCGCTTGAAAGTTCCTAAAGTGTCCAACTCCACTATCACAGCAGGCAGTTCATACCACACCCTAACCACTCTCTGAGTAAAGAACCTACCTCGGACATCCCTCCTATACCTCCCACCCTAAATCTTATAGTTATGCCCCCTTGTAACAGCTACATCCACCCGAGGAAATAGTCTCTGAACGTCCACTCTATCTATCCCCCTCATCATCTTATAAATCTCTATTAAGCGCCTCTCATCCTCCTTCGCTCCAATGAGAAAAGCCCTAGCTCCCTCAACCTTTCCTCATAAGACCTACCCTCCAATCCAGGCAGCATCCTGGTAAATCTCCTTTGCACCCTTCCAATGCTTCCACATCCTTCCTATAATGAGGTGACCAGAACTGCACACAATACTCCAAATGTGGTCTCACCAGGGTCCTGTACAGTTGCAGCATAACCCCACGGCTCTTAAACTCAAGCCCCTGTTAATAAACACTAACACACTATAGGGCTTCTTCACGGCTCTATCCACTTGAGTGGCAACCTTCAGAGATCTGTGGACATAAGCCCCAAGATCTCTCTGTTCTTCTACATTCCTCAGAACCCAGCCTTTTACCCTGTAATCCGCATTCAATTTTATCCTACCAAAATGAATCACCTCGCACTTATCAGGGTTAAACTCCATCTGCCATTTTTCGGCCCAGTTCTGCATCCTATCAATGTCTCTTTGCAGCCTACAACAGCCCTCCACCTCATCCACTACTCCACCAATCTTGGTGTCATCAGCAAATTTATTGACCCACTCTTCAGCCCCCTCCTCCAAGTCATTGATAAAAATCACAAATAGCAGAGGACCCAGCACTGATCCGTGTGGTACACCGCTAGTAACTAGTCTCCAGTCTGAAAATTTTCCACCCACCACCACCCTCTGTCTTCTATGTGATTGCCAGTTACATATCCAATTGGCCAAATTTCCCTTTATCCCACACCTCCTTACTTTCTTCATGAGCCGACCATGGGAACCTTATCAAATACCTTACTGAAATCGATGTATACGACATCAACTGCTCTACCTTCATCTACACACTGAGTTACCGCCTCAAAGAATTCAATCAAATTTGTGAGGCAAGACTTACCCTTCACGGATCCATGTTGACTATCCCGGATTAAGCTGCATCTTTCCAAATGGTCATTAATCCTAACCCTCAGGACCCTTTCCATTAACTTACCGATCACCGAAGTAAGACTAACCGGCCTATAATTACCAGGGGCATTCCTATTCCCTTTCTTGAACAGAGGAACAACATTCGCCACTGTCCAGTCCTCTGCCACTATCCCTGTGGACAGTGAGGACCCAAAGATCAAAGCCAAAGGCTCTGCGATCTCATCCCTTGCCTCCCAAAGAATCCTAGGATAAGAACATAAAAACTAGGTGCAGGAGCAGGCCATCTGGCCCCTCGAGCCTGCTCCGCCATTCAATGAGATCATGGCTGATCTTTTGTGGACTCAGCTCCACTTTCCGGCCCGAACACCATAACCCTTAATCCCTTTATTCTTCAAAAAACTATCTATCTTTATCTTAAAAACATTTAATGAAGGAGCCTCAACTGCTTCACTGGGCAAGGAATTCCATAGATTCACAACCTTTTGGGTGAAGAAGATCCTCCTAAACTCAGTCCTAAATCTACTTCCCCTTATTTCGAGGCTATGCCCCCTAGTTCTGCTTTCACCCGCCAGTGGAAACAACCTGCCCGCATCTATCCTATCTATTCCCTTCATAATTTTATATGTTTCTATAAGATCCCCCATCATCCTTCTAAATTCCAACAAGTACAGTCCCAGTCTACTCAACCTCTCCTCGTAATCCAACCCCTTCAGCTCTTAGGACTAGTGAATCTCCTCTGCACAACCTCCAGTGCCAGTACGTCCTTTCTCAGATAAGGAGTCCAAAACTGAACACAATACTCCAGGTGTGGCCTCACTAACACCTTATGCAATTGCAGCATAACCTCCCTAGTCTTAAACTCCATCCCTCTAGCAATGAAGGGCAAAATTCCATTTGCCTTCTTAATCACCTGTTGCACCTGTAAACCAACTTTTTGTGACTCATGCACTAGGACACCCAGGTCTCTCTGCACAGCAGCATGTTTTAATATTTTATCATTTAAATAATAATCTCTTTTGCTGTTATTCCTACCAAAATGGATAACCTCACATTTGTCAACATTGTATTCCATCTGCCAGACCGTAGCCCATTCACTTAACCTGTCCAAGTCCCTCTGCAGACTTCCAGTATCCTCTGCACTTTTTGCTTTACTACTCATCTTATTGTCGTCTGCAAACTTGGACACACTGCCCTTGGTCACCAACTCCAAATCATCTATGTAAATTGTGAACAATTGTTGGCCCAACACTGATCCCTGAGGGACACCACTAGCTACTGATTGCCAACCAGAGAAACACCCATTAATCCCCACTCTTTGCTTTCTATTAATTAACCAATCCACTATCCATGCTACTACTTTACCCTTAATGCCATGCATCTTTATCTTATGCAGCAACCATTTGTGTGGCACCTTGTCAAGGCTTTCTAGAAATAGATATATCCCATCTGGCCCAGGGGACATGTCGACCCTCAGGTTTTTCAATATTGCTAATACATCTTCCCTCAGAACATTTACCTCCTCCAGCCTACCCGCCTGTATCACACTCTCATCCTCAAAAACATAGCCCCTCTGCTCGGTGAACACTGAAGAAAAGTATTCATTCAACACCTCTCCTATCTCTTCTGACTCCATGCACAAGTTCCCACCACTGTCCTTGACCGGCCCTAACCTCACCCTGGTCATTCTTTTATTTCTCACATAAGAGTAAAAAGCCTTGGGGTTTTCCTTGATCCGACCCGCCAAGGACTTCTCATGCCCCCTCCTAGCTCTCCCAAGCCCTTTTTTTAGCTCATTCCTTACTACCTTGTAACCCTCAAGCGACCCAACTGACCTTTGTTTTCCCATCCTTACATACGCTTCCTTTTTCCTCTTGACAAGACATTCAACCTCTTTTGTGAACCATGGTTCCCTCACACGGCCATTTCCTCCCTGCCTGACAGGGACATACCTATCAAGGACACACAGTATTTGTTCCTTGAACAAGCTCCACTTTTCATTTGTGCCTTTCCCGGACAGTTTCTGTTCCCATCTCATGCTCCCTAATTCTTGCCTAATCGCATCATAATTACCCCTCCCCCAATTATAAACCTTGCCCTGCCGTATGGCCCTATCCCTCTCCATTGCAATAGTGAAAGACACCGAATTGTGGTCACTATCTCCAAAGTGCTCTCCCACAAACAAATCTAACACTTGACCCGGTTCATTACCCAGTACCAAATCCAATGTGGCCCCCCCTCTTGTCGGCCTATCCACATATTGTGTCAGGAAACCCTCCTGCACACACTGTACAAAAACTGCCCCGTCCGAACTATAGAGGTTCCAATCAATATTTGGAAAGTTAAAGTCACCCATGACAACTACCCTGAGACCTCCACACCTATCCATAATCTGCTTTGCAATTTCTTCCTCCACATCTCTATTACTATTTGGGGGCCTATAGAATGCTCCTAACAACGCGACCGCTCCTTTCATATTTCTAACTTCAGCCCATATTACCTCAGTAGGTAGATCCCCCTCGAACTGCCTTTCTGCAGCCGTTAAACTATCCTTGATTAACAATGCACTCCTCCACCTCTTTTACCACCTTCCCTACTCTTACTAAAACATCTATACCCCGGAACTTCCAACAACCATTCCTGTCCCTGTTCTAACCATGTTTCCGTAATGGCCACAACATTGTAGTCCCAAGTACCAATCCACGCTCCAAGTTCACCTACCTTGTTCCGTATGCTCCGTGCATTAAAGTAGACACACTTCAACCCACCTTCCTGCCTGCCGGTACACTCCTGCGACCTTGATACCCTCCTCAGTACCTCACTACTCTCAACACTGGCTTCTGGACTACAGCTCGTTTTCCCATCCCCCTGACAAATTAGTTTAAACCCCCCCGAAGAGCCGTAGCAAATTTTCCTCCCAGGATATTGGTGCCCCTCTAGTTCAGATGCAAACCGTCCTGTTTGAGGTCGGTAGTCAAGGTCGAAACCCTCAACCTATTTTAAAAAAGGTGCCTCGATATGCATCTCAGGTGCCGTAAACTGCTGCGCTATGGACCTAATGCTGGAAAGTGGGACAGGTGACTTGTTTCTTCGTCAGCCCAGGTACGATGGGCCAAGTGGCCTCTTCCTGTGCCATAAACTTTCCGTGATTCTATGCTCATTGGAGTATAGAAGAACGAGAGAGCATCTTATTGAAAAATATAAGATTCTGAGGGTAAAAGCAAATTACTGCAGAAACAAAATCAGAAAACACTGGGCAATCTCAGCAGGTCTGACAGCATCTGTGGAGAGAGACGGGAATAAACGTTTCGAATCTGGATGACTCTTTGTCAAAGATACTCTTCTTCAGGGTAGATACTGAAAGGACCTTGTGGGGGAATCTGGAACTAGGAGGCACTGGTTCAAAATAAGGGGGTCTTCTAATTAAGACAGAGATGTGGAGGAATTTGCTGTCTCCGAGGTTGTTAGCCTTTGGATATGTGGCCTTGGTTGAGGAGGAGGCGGACCAGAAGGGAATGGAGGACGAGTCCAGAGAGGACCCACAGGAGGAGCGGGAGGATGGAGGACAGGCAGCGGGAATTGTCCGGCATGCACGGACGACCAGGGAGAACCTGCATCTTCACTCGATTCTCATAGAATGAAGCTTTGTCCGTCAGCTCCACCCTCCCCCAATCCGTCCTTCACCTCCCCCCATCCTAGCTCCCCTGCATTTGCCTCCTTCCCACCCGATCCGCCTACCACCCCCAGATTCCTTCTTCCCACAATCCCCCTCTACATCCCCCAGTTCCTCCTTCCCCCCCCCAAAAAAACCATCCCTTCCCCGATTCCATCTTCCCACTCAACCCCCCCATCCCAATTCCTCCTTTTCCACCTCCACCACATTCCCCTCCTCCCCCCCCCCAATCCCTCCTTTTCATCCCTCCTGCCAATTCCCTTCCATCACACCCAATTTCCCTTCTCCCCAATCCCTCTACTCCCCCAATCCCTCCTGCCCCCAATTATCCCTCCCCCATTCCCCTCCTTCCTCCTCTCTCCCATTTCCAACCCACACACATCCCTCCCCAACTGCCCTCTTCCATCGTCCAAGGATCTGTGTAACATCACCCCAGGGCGAAGGAGTAGATTGTGGGGGGAGGGTGTTTTGGCATTGTCAGCGGGTCAGTCTGCACGGCTGGAGAGTGATGATAAGAGGTTGTGCTCCTCAGGTTATGCCAGAGACTGCCTCCTGTCTTTCCACTGACAGCGTTCTCACATCCATCTGAATGGGGCCTGCATCTTGAACCACTGTGCCTGCGGGGGGATAAAGGGCAAGAGGTGGGCTTGCAGGCAGGCTCACTGTGAAGATTAACGTGACAGAGACTTTGCATGTATCAGGTGAAACATTTTTAAATTGTGAACATTTGACATTTTCATTCCCCCTAGCTAGTGTGCATCTCTGCGCAGCTGGAAGGTGGGGGTGATATCTGTGATGCCTTGATGGTGGTCTCCTTGGAGCGTTCCTCTGAGGTGGTCTCCTTTGGGTGGCGGGGGGGGGGGTGGTGGAAAGAACGACTTCAGATGGCCCCGTGCCCATCAAATGGAGATCTTGCGAGACATTGGACATGTGGCCAGTGAGAGGGAAGGATCATTGTGTCTGATATGAACAACTCACTTGAGGCAGGTCATCTGGGTGAAGTGACAGTAGAGCCTCACCTCTGCGGTGCAGGCCAACATCATGAGTCAGTGAGTGCTCTCTTCTCGGTTATCCCCGCAGTTTCCTGGTCCCGTTCCTCACAGGGGGTGAAGACTCGGACCTCTGCTACTCTGTCCCCATCCTGGCCCTTTCCTGCTTATAATGGACGATCCTTGCCTACAGGGACAAAAAGAGGGCTTTCTGAGCCGCATGCTTGATGGGTCAGGGGGGTCTACAGCAGGTGGCACGTGAGGGCACCGCAGCTGGACACGAAGTGGGTTCTGAGTAGCAAGCACGACGATCGGATGTGGGGAGTATGCGAGGCGTCAGCAGGGTGACTTGTGGGGGTGGGGGGTTGGGAATTTGAGGGCTGGCAGGCCGTGCTGATGCCAGGAGAGAGCTGGGAACTTACCCTTGCAGCTCGGTGGAGGCTGTTGGTCTTCTTTCGACATTGTACAGCCATGGTCCTGGTCATGTTGCCCGCACTGCCTCTTAGGCGATACTGGTGACCTGGGCTGTTGGGCCTCCAACACCCACCCACCCCTCCCCAGGGGAACAGAATGTCCTGTCTCTCATCCACTGCAACCAGGAACCTGGCCAGATCGGCATTTCCAAAGCGAGGAGCAGGTCTGTGCGCTGCCATGCTTGTGTGTTGACTGGGTGTGAATGGTGTGGCAGCGTTTGAACGTAGCTCCCTCTTGTTAGCGCCAAGATGCTGAGGCATGAATCAAATAGCGAGATAGCCAGTAATGGCGAGAAACTGGTGGGAGCTCATTTCCGGCACTAAGTGCCGTTAAATACAGGCCATGATCTCACCGAAGCAGCCATTGAGAAGCACCCCGCCAATCGCATGCAAAATCACACATTGAAATGTTTCTGTTTTCTGCTCGTCGCCAAAAAGATGTGGTAGCTGGAGGCCACAGAGCGGGCAGTCAAATGCGTTGTTTAAAAGAAGAATCTTCTTTATATAAATAAGTTTAAAAGTTTAACAATAACAGCAACTCAGCAGAACAGTAGTAACAGTAATAACTACGAAAACAGGAGCTGTAGTGAAACAGGTCTTGCTTATGGGTTAAGGGGCTGGTTTAGCACACTGGGCTAAATCGCTAGGCTTTTAAAGCAGACCAAGGCAAGCCAGCAGCACGGTTCGATTCCCGTACCAGCCTCCCCGAACAGGCGCCGGAATGTGGCGACGAGGGGCTTTTCACAGTAACTTCATTTGAAGCCTACTTGTGACAATAAGCGATTTTCATTTCATTTCATTTCATGGGTCACCCCCTTGCAGCCTGGAAAGCCCACCAAAGCCCATACATGCTCAGAACTGGCAATAGACACCAGAAATACAATAACATAGGAGAAAAGCTTATAAAAATACTCTGTTCCCAAAATGACACTCTGTAATACCAGGCTTCAAACAACTCAATTTACGCCACATTATATCAAGAAAAGCGAAATGCACTGGAGACTGCAAAGGCCCTGACAACATTACAGCAGTAGTAATGAAGATTTGTGCTCCAGAACTCGCTGCACTTTTAGTCAAGCTGTTAAGAGTACAGCTACAACACTGGCATCTCCCTGACAATTTTGAAAATTGCCCATGTCCTGTCTACAAACCCAGCCAATCCCTCTCCATTAGCCTACTCTCAGTCACCTGCAAAAGTAATGGAACGTGTCATTGACAGTGCAATCAAACAACACTTACACAACAGTAATCTGCTTGTTGATGCTTGGCTTTGGTTCTGCCAGGAACAACCATTCGGCTCCTGACCTCATTACAGCCTTGGTGGCATGGTAGCACTGTGGTTAGCACTGTTGCTTCACAGCTCCAGGGTCCCGGGTTCGAAGCCCGGCTTGGGTCACTGTCTGTGTGGAGTCTGCACATTCTCCCTGTGTCTGCGTGGGTTTCCTCTGGGTTCTCCGGTTTCCTCCCACAAGTCCCGAAAGACATGCTTGTTAGATAAGTTACACATTCTGAATTCTCCCTCAGTGTACACAAACAGGCGCCAGAGTGTGGCGACTAGGGGATTTTCACAGTAACGTCATTGCACATTGCAGTGCTAATGTGAGACAACTTGTGACAATAATAAATATTATTATTACTATCAACTTCCTGGGGGGTTACCATTGACCAGAAATTGAACTGGACATAAATGAAAGAGAAAATGCTGGAAAATCTCAGCAGGCCTGGTCGCATCTGTAGGGAGATTTGTAGGGAGTCCTATAAATGCTGTGGCTATGAGCAGGTGAGAGACTAGGAATTCTGCAGTGAGTAACTCGCTACCTGACTCCCCAAACTGTCCAAGGCACAAGTCAGGGGTGTGATGGGCCACTCCCCACATACCTGGATGAGTACGGGCAGCACGGTGGCGCAGTGGATAGCACTGCTGCCTCACGGCGCCGAGGTCCCAGGTTCGATCCCGGCTCTGGGTCACTGTCCATGTGGAGTTTGCACATTCTTCCCGTGTTTGCGTGGGTTTCACACCCACAACCCAAAGGTGTGCACGGTAGGTGGATTGGCCACGCTAAATTGCCCCTTAATTGGAAAAAATTAATTGGGCACGCGGAAAAAATTTTTTTTTTTAAATACCTAGATGAGTGCAGCTCCACCAAATCTCAGGACGCTTGAAACGAACCAGGACAAAGCAGGTCACCCAATTCACCACCTCAAAAGTTCACTCCCTCCACCACCGAGAAACAGTAGCAGCTGTGTGTACCATATACAAGATGCACTGCAGCCAATCACCGAGACGCCTTCTGCAGCACCTTCCAAGCTGTGGTCTCTACCGCCTAGAACGGCGAGGGCATCAGTTACATGAGAACATGCGTGCAATTCTGGTCGCCACATTATAGGAAGGATGTGGAAGCATTGGAAAGGGTGCAGAGGAGATTTACCAGAATGTTGCCTGGTATGGAGGGAAGATCTTATGAGGAAAGGCTGAGGGACTTGAGGCTGTTTTCATTAGAGAGAAGAAGGTTAAGAGGTGACTTAATTGAGGCATACAAGATGATCAGAGGATTGGATAGGGTGAACAGTGAGAGCCTTTTTTCTCGGATGGTGATGTCTAGCACGAGGGGACATAGCTTTAAATTGAGGGGAGAGAGATATAAGACAGGTGTCAGAGGTAGGTTCTTTACTCAGAGAGTAGTAAGGGTGTGGAATGCCCTGCCTGCAACAGTAGTGGACTCGCCAACACTAAGGGTATTCAAATGGTCATTGGATAGACATATGGACGATAAGGGAATAGTGTAGATGGGCTATAGAGTGGTTTCACAGGTCGGCGCAACATTGAGGGCCGAAGGGCCTGTACTGCGCTGTAATGTTCTATGTTCTAACATCACCATCTTCAAGTTCTCCTCCAAGCGACACACCATCCTGACAAGGAAATATATTGCTGTTTCAATACTATCGTGCACAGACCATCCAAAGAAATGCAGGGTAGGTGGATTGGCCATGCTAAATTGCCCTTTAATTGGAAAAAAAATTTAAAAGCACACATCCTCTTTTTTTTCCTGTATCCTTCAATATAAGTCTTTGTATATTCACGTGCTAGCAGTGGCTCACTGGTCTCTGAGCCAGAAATCTGTGGCATTGAGTCCCACTCCAGAGACTTGAGCACAAAATCTCGGCTGGCTCTCCAGTGCAACACAGAAGAGTGCTGCACTGTTGGATGTACCATTTTCTTTTGTATGCGACCCCGTTTTCACTCTGAGTGCGAGCGATCTTTTATCTTGACCTGTTTTGAAGAGAAGCAGGGACGGTCTGTGGGATTTTGCTGCTAATGAACATATAGAGTAGGACACGACCAATGGGCAGTCAAGACACCCAGATGTAACACTACCACAAGGGGGCAACCCATATATAAGGACGGGGCACACATGCTCTGCCTCTTTCCACAGGTGACACTTAGAGAGAAGGACAGGGGCAGATCAGAAGCATCACACCCACCATGTGGCTTAGAGCAGACTGGTTAGTTAGACTGAGTTACTATAGCAAGATTAGCAGGAGAGTCAAACTCATAGAGAACTGTGCTAATGGTTCAATAAATCACATTGAACTTACTTCAAAGTCTGGAGTATCTTTTGGTCAAAGCTGCATCGAGTTGCAGCCTGTGTTATCCCAGAGTACATAACACATCAGTGACACTCCACTTTTACTTAATTGGCTGGAAAGCACTTTGGGATACCCCTGTGGTTGTGAATGGCTCAGAATCACATGCAAGTTTCTCTTTGTTCATCTGTCACTTCTTAAATATCTTAATTGATTTGGTGCTGATAACTGCTTGGTTACAAAGTTTTTTCACTTTCCTGTAATCGTTTGCCTGAAAACGATTTTGAAAATCACTCTTCCTTTATGCTTCAAATACTACAGTAAAATCCCGGTGTGTCGAATCCCAGGGGATCACCCCACAAATTTGTGTCAAGCAGAGTTTAACCGAGGAGACCCAATTCGCAGGTGAATGTATCTCTATATAACCTGATATGTCCACAAATCCAACCTGTGTCAAGCCAAATGTAAACAAACACAGTAAACCGTTACAAAAGCAAAATGCTACGAGTGCTGCAAATCTGAAATAAAAACAGAAAATGCTGGATAAACTCAGCAAGCCTGGCAGCACCTGGGGAGAGAAACAGTGCTAACATTTCAAGTCTATATGACCCTTCTACAGAAATGTTAACTCTGTTTCTCTCTCTGTGCAGTAAACCATTAAATATGTGACAAAGTATTTTTTCAATTTGCTTGTACCGTGCAATGGCTTGACATTGCAAAAGGCCGGAACTTTGCGCCGAACATTGTTGGGGATTAAACTCCGTAATCTTTTTCTGTGTCATGTGCTTATTTGAACGTGCGTGATGCATGCCACCATCTCATTAATGCAGTCAAACAAGTTTTTCATTTTTACGTGCTGCAGTGCAGAGCATGGGAAATGGGCGGGCATTTATCAGACACTGCAGGCTCATCGGCCTCCTTGGGTTCAATGACTTTGTGCTATTCTGGCGGTCTGACTCCGCTGTGACTGGCTGGGGACATTCTAAGACAAGTTCGGCCAATCCAAAGTTACCAGCACAGAATTTTGGTTATCATGGGTATCGTTCTATGGGATTTGCTGTTCTTCCAGCAGGAATGGTTAACCACTTCAATATGACTAGAATTTTGTGTCATCTGAGTTTGACACATCTGCGATTTCACTGTAATTCTAAACTTGATCTCACTCTGCATGCAAACTGAATTTCTTAATATCACTTTCTATCAGCATCCAATCCAGGAAATGGTCGATTCATAATCATAGAAAGAACATGCACACATATCGAACCCTCATTGTGGTTGTGGCGAATCACAGCAGAGTTCCAATGGACTATTTTTTTGAAAAGCAGTCATGTTGTTTTGTTTTCAAACCTGGCAACCAGTTTGCACATGGAAAGGCCCTACAAACCAACATTATAAAGATCATTGCCTTGGGACATACATATGGGTATTCTAACTGCTGATTAATTTTTTTAGAGCAATTATACCCAGTCATTTTCTTTTTTAAATTTAGAGTGCCCAATTCAATTTTTCCAATTAAGGGGCAATTTAGCGTGGCCAATCCACCTCGAAAACAAGGACTCCTACATTAGACTCCTATTTATTGACTACAGCTCCGCCTTCAACACCATAATCCCAGCCAAGCTCATATCAAAGCTCCAAAACCTAGGACTTGGCTCCCCACTCTGCAACTGGATCCTCGATTTTCTGACCAACAGACCACAATCAGTAAGAATGAACAACACCTCCTCCACAATAGTCCTCAACACCGGCGCCCCGCAAGGCTGCGTACTTAGCCACCTACTCTACTCCCTGTACACACACGACTGCGTGGCAAAACTTGGTTCAAACTCCATCTACAAGTTTGCTGACGATGCGACCGTAGTGGGCCGGATCTCGAATAACGATGAGTCCGAATCAGGAGGGAGATATAGAACCTAGTGGAGTGGTGTAGCGACAACAATCTCTCCCTCAATGCCAAAAATCTGTCCTGGTCCACCCATGTCGACGCTACCACCAAGAAAGCACAACAGTGCCTATACTTCCTCAGGAAACTAAGGAAATTCAGCATGTCCACATTGACTCTTGCCAACTTTTACAGATGCACCATAGAAAGCATCCTATCAGGCTGCATCACAGCCTGGTATGGCAACTGCTCGGCCCAGGACCGCAAGAAACTTCAGAGAGTCGTGAACACTGCCCAGTCCATCACACGAACCTGCCACCCATCCATTGACTCCATCTACACCTCCCGCTGCCTGGGGAAAGCGGGCAGTATAATCAAAGATCCCTCCCACCCGGCTTACTCACTCTTCCAACTTCTTCCATTGGGCAGGAGATACAGAAGTCTGAGAACACGCACAAACAGACTCAAAAACAGCTTCTTCCCCACTGTCACCAGACTCCTAAATGACCCTCTTATGGACTGATTTCATTAACACTACACCCTGTATGCTTCATCCGATGCCAGTGCTTTTGTAGTTACATTGTATATGTTGTGTTGCCCTATTATGTATTTTCTTTTATTCCCTTTTCTTCTCATGTACTTAATGATCTGTTGAGCTGCTCGCAGAAAAATACTTTTCACTGTACCTCGGTACACGTGACAATAAACAAATCCAATCCAATCCATGCACATCTTTGGGTTGGGGGCGAAACCCACGCAAACACGGGGAGAATGTGCAAACTCCACACGGACAGTGATCCAGAGCCAGGATTGAACCTGGGACCTCCACGCCATGAAACTGCAGTGCTAACCACTGAGCCACCGTGCTGCCCCCCCCCCCCCCCCCCAGTCATTTATTTTGAGAAGTTGAGGGCAGCACAGTGGCGCAAGTGGTTAGCATGGTTGCCTCATGGCGCCAAGGTCCCAGGTTCGATCCCAGCTCTGGGTCACTGTCCGTGTGGAGTTTGCACATTCTTCCCGTGTTTTCGTGGGTTTCACCTAAATGATGTGCAGGACAGATGGATTGGCCACGCTAAATTGCCCCTTAATTGGAAAAAATGAATTGGATATCCTAAATTTTAAAAAAAAATTAAAATTATTTTAAGTGGATTTTGATTCACTATCATTTTCTTGTACCATGATGATGAGCATCAACTTTCATAAAGTGAAATACAACAGTAGAGAGGTGATAGATTATACAAGGCATTGACAATGCCTAAGCCAGCGCTCGAGTATGGTGTCCAGTTCTGGACAGACATTTAGAGAAAAAGCATCAAAACCTCTGAGCAGATTCAATGTAGATTCAGCAGGATAATGCCAGGAATGGAAAACAACAGTTGGAAACAGAGATTAAATACTGGACTCTTTCCATTGATGCCATAAAGATTAAGAGAAGATTTAATAGAGAGTTTGGGAATTATGAATGGTATTGATAGATGAATGGGGATAAAGTGTTTCCTTTTTATTTGTTCATGGGATATGAACATCACTCGCATGTCCAGCATTTGTTGCCCATCTTTATTGCCCTTGGGACAATGCGCGCAAGCCTCCATCTTGAACGAGTGGTGTAGACACACGCAGAGTGGTGTTAGGAAGGGAGTTCCAGGATTTTGACCCAGCAAAGTGGTCTAACCAAGATGATGAGTGATTTGGTGAGGTCATGGCATTCCCATTTGCCTGGTTCCCTTGTCCTTCTGCATGACATAGGGAACGATTTAGAAGGTGCTGTCGAAGGAGTGTGAGTGAGTTGTTGCAGTGCATCTTGTAAGTAGTCCATCTGATGCCACCGTGCATTGGTAGTTGAGTGATTGGGAATGGTTAAGGTTGTGGATGCGATGCCAATCGGTTGGGATCTACCCAAGGTGGCATTCAGCTTCTTGAGTGTTGTTGGAGCTGCACTCATCCAAGCAAGTGGAGAGTATTCCATCACACTCCTAACTTGTGCTTTTGGTGGACAGGCTTTGGGAGTCAGCTGCAGAGTTGCTAGCCTCTGACCTGCTCTTGTAGCCACAGTATTTATATGACTGGTCCAATTAAACATCTGGTCAATGGTAACCCCCAGTATGTGGGAGATGGCCATTACCTGGCACTTGTGTGACATGAATATTACTTGCCAGTTATCAGCCCAAGCTTGAATGCTGCCCAGTTCCAGCTGCATGCAGGCACAGACTGCTGCAGTAGCTGAGGAGTTGGTTAGCTTGGTTACCGAGTCAATAATAAGGGCATGAGTGGTAACCAATTTCACATTGCTGTTAATAGAATGAGGAGTGAGGTTAGGAAAAATAGTTTTGACCTATGAAGTTGCATCAGCAGGGAATGTTCTGTCATTGGGAATAGTTGAGGCAAAGTCTTTCATCTTTGAAGGAAAAAATGTACGAAGGCTCAAAAACAGACATTTATGAGGTAGAGTACGGCAAGGGAATTATTAGACAGTACTTCCAGCATAAGAATTGGCCAATCAGACAACAGGTGCTTATGCTGCACATGAGCTTGCTCCTGCCCTTTATCATCTAACCCCATCAACATATTCTTTTATTTATTTTTCCATCATAAGTATACTCTCATTCATGTCTTCTCTGTCAAAAAAAACTGGCCCATGGCACATTGCCGACTGCTGCTTTATCCTGAGCCATTTTGGCAGCTTTTGTCACTGGTGATTTGCCATTGCCTTTCACTCTCTGTGGCAGGTTATGGAGGCTGGTCCCAAGTTTACCTTAGCTGGAGCAGGAATCAAATCCGCACTTTTGATGCTGCTCTGAATCACAGGCCATCTGCCTACACTAACCGATATATCTTGATCTGGTTTACCTTGCCTCAACTTCTCCTTGCGATAGCAAATTCGACATTATGACCACTCTCTCCTGAATTTTCAATTGTATTTTTCAACGACTATCGTAAATTTATGGACCCTAATTCTGGCCTTCCCAAGTGTGAAAACACCTTCTTTATGTCAACCGCATGAAACATTTTCATCGTTATAATGATTCCCATCAAGTTGTCTCTCAGTCTTAAATATATTTTTGGCCAGTCTTGCCTGTTAGAGATAATCTCATAATTCTAATGGTTTGAGATTGGTCTGGCAAACACAAGTTGGCGCAAACACAATGGGCTAAATAGCCTCCCCCTGCAATTTAAGTGCTTCTATGACAGTGAGCTTTGTGCACGAGCAGTGGGACAGAACGGATCCACATCCGGAGTGAGGCACAGCCAGAGTGAGTTGAAACTCGAGAATTTGAAACAGAGTGGGAATTCAGTGCGGAGCGGGAATAGGTGTTTTTTTTTTTTTTCTCCATGTTTTGTAAGTGAGGGGTCTTGCCCTGCTGCAGCAGCTGAGGCTACAAGGGAGAGAGCTGGTTGGTAAGCAGTGGGTAAAGTCAGTAAGTCACTTATAGTTTGAAAATACTTTTTGTGGTTTATAATCTGAAAGGGATATAATTGGTAGTAACGGGCAAAGAAAGAAGGACCATAGCGAATTGGATATAATCTAATATCAAGCATCTTCGAAAGGTTTAATTTAAAGGGGAAAATTAAATGAAAATGAATGAAATGAAAATTGCTTATTGTCACAAGTAGGATCCAAATGAAGTTACTGTGAAAAGCCCCTAGTCGCCACATTCCGGCGCCTGTTCAGGGAGGCTGGTACAGGAATTGAACCGTGCTGCTGGCCTGCCTTGGTCTGCTTTAAAAGCCAGCTATTTAGCCCTGTGCTAAACCAGCCCCTAAGTCATGGCAGGAGAGCTCAAAGCTGTGGTTTGCTCCTTGTACTCCAGATGGGAAGCTGGGAACATTTCCAGTGCCTGGGGCCAGCATGTGCGCAGGACATGGCTAGCTACAGCTCCGGAAGCCCGGGGTTTGGAGTTGGAGCGGGGCTGGGGACATATGGAGCATCCACGAGGCTGAGAGTGTTGTGGAGAGCACTTATAGAGAGGTGGTCACAACGCAGGGTCAGACTCCACAGGCAGGCAGGGAATGGGTGACCACCGGGCAGATTAAGAGAGCTAGGCAGGCAGTGCAGGAATCTCCTGTGGCCATACTCCTGCAAACCAGATATACTGCATTGCATACTGTTGAGGAGACTGACCTCTCAGAGGAAGGCAGCAACAACCAAATTCATTGCTCCATGGTTGGTTCTGTTGCAGCGGGGAGGAGTAGAAAGTGTGGGAATGCAATAGTTATAGGCAATTCAATTGTAAGGGCAATATGTAGGTGTTTGTGACTGCAGACGAGACTCCAGGATGGTATGTTGCCTCCCTAGTGCAAGGGTCAAGGATGTCTTGGAGCGGTTGCACAACAGTTTGGAGAGGGAGTTTGAACAGCCAGTGTTCATGGTGCACATTGGTACACGTTGGTAAAAAACAGGATGAGGTCCTGAAAGCAGAACATAGTGGGTTAGGAAGAAAGTTGAGAAGTCTGACTGCAACGGTAGTGATCTCAAGATTAGACCAGTGTCACGTCAGAGTAGAAATAGCAGGATATATCGATGAATAAATGGCTGAAGAGATGGTGTGAGGGGGAGGGTTTCAGATTCCTAGGCATTGGGACCGATTCTGGAGGAGGGGGAGTATTTGCTAGAGTAGATCAGGAGGGTTTAAATTAAAGGTTTCTATGAGCTCGCCTCTCATACTTCTGAACTCCAGCGAACACAATCCTAACTGACTCAATCTCTCTTCATGCCTCCATCCTGCCATCCCAAGAATCAGTCTGGTAAACCTTTGCTGCACTCCCTCTAAAGCAGGAACATCTGTCCTTAGATAAGAAGACCAAAACTGCTCTATTTTTCCCTTCTTAAACAATCTCTTCTTAATTTTGCGAGTGAAATAGCTTTGCCAGGGATAAATGTCAGAGGTCAAAAATGGGTACCTTAGGTTAAGTCAAAGAAAGGAGCAGAGTCTCTGCTCTGAATTCAAGGGTGAGCTGCAGGGGTCAGACTTTAAGGGTGCGATTCTCTTGCTGTGTTACGCTTGAGCGAGAGCACAGCGCGGCCGGAGAATCCGAGGAGATCCCTGCAGCGGGCCTCCCAGCAGCCTCTGCACCTCATGGGATTTACTCAAGTCCCGCGATACATTGGAGTCGGAATTCTGCCCAAAAGGGGCGGGACCAAACGGCGCTCTCGGAAGTAGGTCTTAAACGTACATATGACACACCTGCCCGATATCCACTGGCCTCCCTTGATTCTCCGGCCTCCCCAGGGAGGCTGCAGCCAAGCTCCTTTCATTACAAACGTGGACCAGGCGGAACAGCACCTGGGGAGGTTTCCGGGCCATCGGAGGATCTTGGGTGGTCAGGGTAAGTGCAGGGTGGCTCCTTGGACCTCCCCGTGGAACATGGGCACCTTGGCACTGCCCAGCTGGCACCTTGGCACTGCCACCGTGGTAGTATTTCCAAGCTGGCAGGAGCACTGCCCGGGTGCCTGGGTGGCAGTGCCAATATTCAGGGCCCGAGGAGGGCCAGGCCCATGATATGAGGGTGGAGGGGGGTTTGAAGGGTGGGGGTGTGGTAAGTAGGGGCCTCTGGGAGGTTGGGGGGGTGATGGGTGGGGGTCCTGGAAGGAATGGGATGCTGTAAGGGAACCTGGGTTGGGAGGGCTGAAGACAGGGACCCCATAACAGGATGTCCTCACTTAGGGTGTGTGGGGTCGTGCCCATGTGTGTGGGGGGTGACATTGCCAATGGGTAGGGGGACAAGCTGACTTAAGAGATCGGGGCACCCTTTCAAAATGGCAGCCCGATCTCCGAGTTCAGCTCCCCAGCTCTAAAACAATTCTAAGTGTGGGCTAAACCGGTGAGAAACTCCCCAGGGCCCAAAAAAAATCACTATGTGTCATGAACTCCCTGAAAAACCCACCACAAGTGAACTTTGAAATTTATCTGGAGAATCACGCCCTAAATGAGGTGGGCACGAGAGGCAACCTAAAGATCGGAGAAGGCAGCTGAAGATTGGGGTCTCCATGCTTGCAGGCCTTTGGGGCTTAGGTACTCCTTGAGCAGTGGTGTTCTGCTTGGCACGGTTGAAGACCTGAAATCTTGCTTGGAAGGTGAACCTTGTGTGCATTCGGAGATCCAAGGGAAAAGAATCTTGGAAGGCGGGAGTGAAAGCCTGTGAGTTGGGTCATTGTTGAAGATGTCCTAGTGGGGGTGCGTTTCAGAGAGAATTGAAAGGCAAGATCTTCAAATATGGAGATTGAATATACTTCTGAGAAATACCAAAGTTTCAGCCAGATTGGTTGGATCACTGGGGAGGTAGTGGTGTTGTGGTATTGTTGCTGGACTAGTAATCCAGAGACCCAGAGTCACGCTCTGGGGACACGGGTTCAAATCCTGCCATGGCAGATGGTGAAATTTGAATTCAATAAAAATTTGGAATTAGAAGTCTAAAGATGACCATGAAACCATTGTCGATTGTTTGTCGATTGTTGTAAGCTCCCATCTGGTTCACTAATGTCCTTTAGGGAATGAAATCTGTCATCCTTACATGGTCTGGCCTGAATGTGACTCCAGACCCACAGCAATGTGGTTCACTCTTAAATGCCCTCAGGGATGGGCAATAAATAATAATAATCGCTTATTGTCACAAGTAGGCTTCAATGAAGTTACTGTGAAAAGCCCCTAGTCGCCACATTCCGGCGCCTGTTCGGGGAGGCTGGTATGGGAATTGAACTCGCACTGCTGCCTTGTTCTGCATTACAAGCCAGCTGTTTAGCCCAGTGTGCTAAACCAGCCCCTTGCCCAGCCAACGAGGCCCACATCCCATGAATGAATAAAAAAAAGTGACAAATTCCTGGATGGGCTGTTGAGTATTCCATGGAACCTGTTTTTGCCTCTATTATGTAGTGTGGTGCCTTTTAATCACAGTTGGCCTGCTAATTCACATGTACGTCATACTTATTCCTGAATGTTAGGTTAAAAGATAGATATTGTAAATTGTTTTATCTTTCTTTTTAAAAATAAATTTAGGGTACCCAATTCATTTTTTCCAATTAAGGGGCAAATTAGCGTGGCCAATCCACCTAACCTGCACATCTTTGGGTTGTGGGGACGAAACCCACGCAAACACGGGGAGAATGTGCAACATCCACACGGACAGTGACCCAGAGCCAGGATCGAATCTGGGACCTCGACACCGTGAGGCAGTCTAATTAATTTAGTCTAGGATTTGCATATAAGTCAGAAGCATCACCTTCTGCTTGTCCTCGCCTGTGATCTGGGTTGCAGTAAAAAATAATGGAGACCTTCAATGTGCTGACTGCATGACTCAAGCCTTCGTCAAACCGGCCTCCAGTATTTACTCGCAATACTTATTGCATCCAATATTTCACACTTATTTTTAACCAGAATGGGTTATATACCACGCAAACATGGGGAGAATGTGCAAACTCCATGTGGACAGTGACCCAGAGCTGGGATCGAACCTGGGACCTCGGAGCCGTGAGGCAGCAGGGCTAACCCACTGCGCCACTGTGCTGCCCCAAATAGTTTTATCTTTCTGAACTTGTATAATAAAGCTTATTTTTGTTCATTTGAAACCCATGGTGTCCTGTGGCTTTATTCGCTTAGTCAGGGTCTTGAATCTCAAACATTATCTACTTTAAACAAAGCATTATTAGTCTCTAACTGGCTCTCCCCTCAAGTCCTGGTGTCAGGCCAAGGATCATAAAACTCCCTCCACCACCAGCACAGAGCGGCAGATGAGTGTGCCGCATCAATGCTCCTTCGACAGCACATTCAAAACCCATGATCTTGATCACCTAGCAGGACAAGATGAATGGGAAGACCACCATACTTCAAGCCACACATCATCCTGACTTGGAAACATATTGACATTCCTTTAACCTAGAACTCCCTTCCCTACAGCACATGTTCAGCAGATAGGCTGCAGCAGTTGAAGAAGGTGGCTCATTACCATCTTCTCAAGGCAATGAGTGATGGTCAAGAAATACTGGCCTTGCCAGAGACACTCACATCCCATGAAACATTTTTTTTTAAAAAATCACGATCACAGCTCTGAAGCTGTTATTAGCGGAGGAGATTTAAAAGTGTGCAATGTACAAGACTTTATATTTATTACATAGATTGGACAGCTGTGCATGGCAAGTGAACAAATTTCCAATAGCTTACAACACCAAGTCTGAACATTTTCCGATATGGAAGCAGGTAGGTCCCAGCTCTGCTGAGCTAAGGCAAAGGAACAAGGCTAAAGAGGAATGTGGGGGTGGACATGGTGGCATTTTAACCAGGATTGTCCCTCTTGATTGCAATGTGTTGAAAGATACACTTGGATGTCAAGTCAAAACTAAACCTGTATCAAATGCGATGCCATTATAAATCAGAGACTCAAGCCTAGATTTTTGCGACTGGCCAATATCCCATACTGTTTAAACATGCCAATGTTAAAATAATAATGGTGGTCGGATAGCTCAGTTGACTGGATGGCTGGAGTGTGATGTGGAATGACATCAAGTTCAATTCCTGAACCAGCTATGTTAAGTTATGGGGAGCCTCCTCCTAGACTTGCACCGCCCTTGCAGAATGGTGCTCCTCAAGCTATATATAACCAATTGTCTCACTTTCTCTCTAATGGAGAGAGATCCCTATAGTCCATTGTGGACTATGGTTAATTATACCAATCAAAAAGACTATGATATCAATTCATTATTACATGGTGCACTGCCACTTGGGTGAGGCACGTGTGTTCTGGGAAACCACAGTCCAGGAGAGGAATGGGGAAGGGAGATTTTCTGTAACTTTCCAATTGATTTTTTTTGAAATATGAGACATGAAACAGGAAATGCAGAAGCTTTAAGTAGTTACAGAAAAGCAGCTCGTTCAACTTGAAATTGCTGCTTTCTTCAAATGAATTCACAGTCTGCCTCAAAAGCTCCATCAGGAAGAATATGATACACTGTCTGTTTCCTCAGATTATAAATATTGTCTCAGTAGTGTAAGACAAGGACAGGGAACTTCGTATACGGATAATTAAGAAATAGGGCGGGGGTGGTAGGGGATGTTATTTTTTTATGTTTTTTGCATGCCCCTCGGTTGTTTAAGAAATGTTAAAGTGTTAAAACAGTGAAAATTACAAATGCTTCAATAAAATACTTTCTAAAAAAAAAAAAAAATATTGTCTCAGAATTAGTTGTTTGTTGCAAGAAAACAAGTCACGTGTCAACTTGGCTAAACTGGATTGCAAGTTTGCTGAATCCAAAGTTACAATGCGTCGACTGATATTAGTGTGTCAGTCAACGAGCTACATTGGGCTTGGAATTAGAGCAGGGCTTGCAGACAACACTCCACTTCACAGCCAGATGTCTCTTTACTCTTTACTCAGCAAACACAGTTAAAAAGGGTCACGCAAACTACAGCCAACCTGACAGAAACTACAGTAAATTTCTCCAATAAAAAAACAGGTATCCGCTGCCCTTGTCCTTCTAGATGGTAGTGGTTGTAGGTTTGGAAGGTGCTGTGTAAGGAGCCGAGATGAGTTGCTGCAGTGCACCTTGTAGATGGTACAGACTGCTGTCACAGTGCATCAGCAGTGGCAGGGGTGGATGTTGGAGGTAGTGGATGCTTTGTCCCGGATGGCATCAAGCTTCTTGAGTGTTGTTGGAGCTGAACTCATCTAGACAAGTAGAGAGTATTCTATAAAACTCCTGACCTGTGCCTTAGATGGTGAACTTATATGGCTAGTCCAGTTCAGTGGGGCATGAGGGGTCTGAATGGCCGACTCCTGCTCCTATTTCCTGCGCAGAATTCTCCATTCCTGAGGCTAAGTGCTGGCACGAAGGGAGAATCCGCGGGAGTATCACAACGGGAAAATCGGCTCAAACCCCTCAACGATTCTGGTACCAGTGAGGGGCTAGCATCGACGCTGTGTGAAACACTCGCGGATCATGCGGAAAACGGCCGGAGAATCGCCAGGTCCCAGGCCGCGCATGCGCAGGGCGGATGGCCTGCGCCGGAAAACATGGCATCGGCCGTGCTGGAACCCTACCCCGCCAACCCCAACCCCACAGCCCACCCCCTGCCCCCCCCAACCACTACCCCCAAGCTCTAGTAGAAGCACCCCAGCAAACGGTCCTCAAACCCTCCAAACCTGACTTTATAAGGGCAGTGCACCCTGGGTCCGATCCCTGGTACATGCAAGATGCCACCTGGGCACTGGCACTGGCAGCCCAGCACCCTGGCACTGCCCCTTTCAGCCAGGTATTGCCAGAATGGCACCTGGGTGGCATTGCCATGGTGCTTAGGTGGAATCGGGGTGCCCGGGTACCACCCTGTCCAGAGCTCGATCATCCAAGGCCCCGATTTCCTGGAGACCCTCCCAAGTGCCGTTACGCCTGGTCCACATTTCTTTTTAAAATATATTTTTATTAAGAATTTTTTCAATAACAATATTTTCCACCTTACAAACAAACCCCCCCTACCCAACCCACCCCCCCCTCCCGTAACAAAGAAAAGAAAAAGAACTCGCCGGACTTCCTGACCACCTCCCACATCTGTCCTCCACCCCAAAGAACCTACTCAGCCTCGCCCGCGTCATATGCGCTCTATGAACCACCTTAAATTGTATCAGGCTAAGCCTGGCACACGAGGAAGAGGAATTGACCCTACTCAGGGCATCAGCCCATAGCCCCTCCTCAATCTCCTCCCCCAACTCCTCCCATTTACCCTTCAGCTCCTCTACCAAAGCCTCCCCCTCTTCTTTCATCTCCTGGTATATCGCCGACACCTTGCCCTCCCCGACCCATACGCCCGAGATCGCCCTATCTTGAATCCCCTGTGCCGGGAGTAGCGGAAATTCCCTCACCTGCCGCCTCACAAACGCCCTCACTTGCATGTACCTGAAAGCGTTTCCCGGGGGTAGCCCAAACTTCTCCTCCAGTGCCCCTAAGCTCGCAAACGTCCCGTCAATGAACAGGTCCCCCATTCTTCTAATTCCTGCCCGATGCCAGCTCTGGAACCCCCCGTCCATTCTTCCTGGGACAAACCGATGGTTGTCTCTGATCGGGGACCACACCGAGGCTCCCGTCGCACCCCTGCGTCGTCTCCACTGCCCCCAGATCTTTAGCGTTGCCGCCACCATCGGGCTCGTGGTATACCTTGTCGGCAAGAGCAGCAGCGGTGCCGTCACCAGCGCCCCCAGGCTCGTTCCTTTGCAGGACGCCATCTTCAACCTCTTCCACGCCGCCCCCTCTCCCTCTTACAGATCATTGCCACGTTGGCTGCCCAATAATAACCACCCAGATTCAGCAATGCCAACCCTCCTCTATCTCTGCTACGCTCCAAGAACCCCCTCCTTACCCGCGGGGTCTTGCTCGCCCACACAAATCCTGTAATGCTCCTGCTTACTCTCTTAAAAAAGGCCTTAGTAATCACAATTGGGAGGCGTTGGAATACAAAACGAAACCTTGGGAGAACCACCATTTTAATCGACTGTACCCTGCCCGCCAGCGAGAGTGGCACATGTCCCACCTTTTAAAATCCTCCTCCATCTGTTTCACCAATCGCGTCAAATTGAGTTTATGCAGTGCCCCCCAACTCCTAGCTACCTGAATCCCCAAATATCAAAAGCTCCTTTCCGCCCTCCTCAACAGTAGGTCCTCTATCCCTCTTCCCTGGTCCCCCGGATGGATCACAAAGAGCTCACTCTTTCCCACATTGAGCTTATAGCCCGAAAAGTCTCCAAACTCCCGTAGGATCTGGATTACCTCAACCATCCCCTCCACTGGATCCATCACATGCAGCAACAGGTTGTCTGCGTACAGCGACACTCGATGTTCCTCTCCCCCTCAAACCACCCCCTTCCATTTCCCCGACTCCCTTAACGCCATGGCCAAAGGTTCAATTGCTAATGCGAACAGCAGAGGGGACAGGGGGCACCCCTGCCTCGTCCCTCGATACAGCCGGAAATACTCAGACCTCCGCCGGTTCGTGACCACACTCGCCACCGGGGCTTTATACAGGAGCTTAACCCAACTAATAAACCCTCCCCCGAACCCAAACCTCCTCAACACTTCCCAGAGATACTCACACTCTACCCGATCAAAGGCTTTCTCCGCGTCCATGGCTGTCACTATCTCAGCTTCTCCCTCCACCTATGGCATCATTATTACATTTAAGAGCCTTCGCACATCAGTGTTTAACTGCCTACCCTTTACGAATCCCGTCTGGTCCTCATGAATCACCCCCGGAACACAGTCCTCAATCCTCATGGCCAACATAATGTAGGCATAATGCCTACATTAAGGAGCGAGATCGGTCTATATGACCCGCATTGCAGTGGGTCCTTATCCCGCTTTAAGATCAAAGAGATCGTCGCCTCCGACATTGTCGGGGGCAGGGTCCCCCCCCTCCTTGATTCATTGAAGGTCCTTACCAGCAACGGGGCTAACAGGTCTACATACTTCCTGTAGAACTCCACCAGGAACCCATCCGGCCCCGGGGCCTTCCCTGCCTGCATGCTCCCCAGTCCTTTAACCAGCATCTCCACCCCAATTGGCGCCCCCAGACCAGCCACCTCCTGCACCTCCACCCTTGGGAACCTCAACTGATCCAAGAATCGCCGCATCCCCTCTTTTCCCCCTGGGGGCTGGGACCTATACAGTTCCTCGTAAAAGGCCTTAAAAGCCTCATTCACTTTCCCAGCACTCCGCACCGTAGTTCCCCTGCCATCTTTGACTCCACCTATTTCCCTCGCTGCCATCCTCTTACGGAGCTGATGTGCCAGCATCCGGCTCGCCTTCTCCCCATATTCATATATCGCCCCCTGTGCCTTCCTCCACTGTGCCTCTGCCTTCCCTGTGATCAACAGGTCAAACTCCGTCTGGAGACTTCGTCTCTTCCTGAGTAGTCCCTCATCCGGAGCCTCTGCATATCTCCTGTCCACCCTTAAAATCTCCTCCACTAACCTCTCCCTTTCCCTGCCCTCGATCTTCACCCTGTGAGCCCTGATGGAGATTAACTCTCCCCTGACCACCGCCTTCAGCACCTCCCACACTACTCCCACCTGCACCTCCCCGTTGTCGTTAGCCGCCAGATATCTTTCAATACAACCCCGCACCCTCCCACACACTTCCTCGTCTGCCAGCAGTCCCACATCCAACCTCCACAACGGGCGTTGGCCCCTCTCCTCCCCCAGCTCCAGCTCCACCCAGTGCGGGGCATGGTCTGAAAAGGTAGATTTTGCAACACAGGTGACTGAATGCAAGGAGAAGCAATAAACCTAGCTGTTTATACTTTCCACCTTTCTGACACTAAGGGTGCTGCAGCTGGTTCTAATGTGAAGGGGCTGCGAAAAACGTGCCTTTATCAGAGGTTACGACCAATCGTATTGTGTTATTGCGTTATGCCTCTCATTTGTGGACATACCCATGTTGGTTATGTGTGATTTTCTTTTCAACCTAACAGGTATGCAGGAGAGATACTGGATGAAGATATGTACCGAGGCAGGAATCTGGCTAACAATCGCTCTTTGCAGGCATTAGTAGCAGGGCTGAAAGCTTACAGCACCTGGGAAAACCTAGCCTGTTTGCAAGATTGTAGAGAGTGCACTGGTGGGATGGTGAGTAAAATATATGGAAATTTATCTTTTCAAGGTGTGCTAAAATCCCATACCATGGGTCAGCTCATGAAACCTGTACTGAGAAGTGTATATTTCAGTACTGGACCGTGTATTAATTATGTGACATCTGTAGTCCAGAGACTTAAGCACAAATCCTACACTTCAACACCTCAGTGTAGTTCTGAGGGAGTGCTGCATTGTGCAAGGTGCTATCGTTATTGTCTGAGATGTTAAACTGAGGCTCGAGTTGCTCTCTCAAGGGGATGCAAGATTCCACAGCACTGCGTCAAAGGAGAGGAGAGGAGGTTTCCCCAGTCACCTGGAAAATATTTCATTCTCAACTAATGAACTATTGTCACTGCTCGAAAAGGAGAATACTGCGGAGGCCAGAAATAAAGACAGAAGACGCTGGTTGTGGCGATAAATGTCGAGAGAAACAGAGTTGACATTTCAGATCCATGGATCTTCATCACAACTGGGGAAATCAAAGATGCCATTAGGTCCGAGAAAGGTGGGTGGGACAAGGACAAAAGGAAGGTAGGGTGGAGAGATTGAACAACGGAAGGGAATGGATATGGGGCAAGAAAAGTTGCAGGGAAATGAAAGCTGTGCCTACAGCTGGTATGCTGCTGACTGAAAGTTACAAAAAATAAAATGAAACAAAGAAAAGGAAATAGAATGGGGCAGAGAATATTGTCTAAAATTGTTGAACTCTCTGTTGAGTCCGGAAGGCTTTAAAGTGTCAAATCGAAAGATAATCAAAATCGCAATACAAGCTTGAGAGGAGTGAAGAAGAAAATAAATAATCTTTTTTTAATTGTAAATTTGTCAACACCTTCATTCTGGCCTTTGCACCCAGCAGTTTTCTTTCTATCAAACCTCTTTATTTATTTTTTGAACCAGAATCATCAGACTTGAGACAGAGGCACATCCCACAACCTGTTGAGGGACATTTGGAGTAGGGGCAGGAAGCTGGCAGATTAGCAAGTCTCATATCCAATCGCTGGGGATTACTTTGGAATATAATAATAATAATCTTTTTTTATTGTCACATTCACACTCCAATGAAGTTACTGTGAAAATCCCCCAGTCGCCACATTCCGGAGCGTGATCGGGTACACAGAGGGAGAATTCAGAATGTCCAATTCACCTAACAACACGTCTTTCGGGAATTGTGGGAGGAAACCGGAGCACCGAGAGGAAACCCGCACAGACAGTGATCCAAGCTGGGAATCAAACCTGGGACCCTGTTGCTGTGAAGCAACAGTGCTAGCCACTGTGCTACCATGCCGCCCATATAAATAGTACGTAACCAAAAGCCAAAGGCTGGATATTAAATCCAGGCATTCAACAATAACTCAACAATTTGCTTTTCTGCAGCTCACTTCACATAATAGAACACGGGCAGGATTTTCATGTCTTGAGGTGGGAACTGAAACTCCAGACATTTCCCCAAGTCGAGATCCTGCCTCTTACCCGGGAACGCTGGCCAGTGGGATTTTCATCCGGCGGAGGCTGGGACTGCCTGGGGTCAAACCTGTCATCTCCCACAGCAGGCCCAAAACAGAGGCGGAGGCGGGCCTGGTGTCAAGGCGACCAGGTTAAAATCCTACCTCGCTAAGACATGTGCCCAATTCTGGAAATCAGTCTGAGGCTCGCCTGACCCTCACTCATGCCTTTCCTCACTTCTCTACTTTATGTCCTTCAACCTCTTTACCACTTCAAACCCCCAACTCCCCAACAGTCAAAACTTTACAAATCCCCCCATTTCCCATTCAACATCCCCAATTGACTCATCCAGTATCTACGATAAACAGAATTCAAAAGCCCGAAAATAAAATTGCCAAGTCTTTGAAAATCTCATAAATATGTCAAAATAAACAAACACTATTTGAAATTCACCTGAAAAACATTCTCCCCTTTCGAAGCCATAGATCTGTCAAATAAAAAATTCACGTTCCCCAAAACAGCTGTGCAAACAAGCCCTGTTGAGTAGAATGCATTAGTGGTTTGAAAGGCAGCCAAACATTTAAATTGTCGTTCCCCGAACACGATGTAAAGAAACCCTCCTGAGCAGAAGCCATCTGAGCCTTTGAAGACAGCTAAAACCTCAGGGGCCTGTCAAAGCTTTGAAACAGCCAAACAGATGGATGAGCTGAACTTTAAGGAGGAAATTATCATAGTTATCATGGAATTTACAGTGCAGAAGGAGGCCATTCAGCCCATCGAGTCTGCACCGGCTCTTGGAAAGAGCACCCTACCCAAGGTCCACACCTCCACCTAATCCCCATAACCCAGCAACCCCACCCAACACTAAGGGCAATTTTGGACACTTAAGGGCAATTTAGCATGGCCAATCCACCTTACCTGCACATCTTTGGACTGTGGAAGGAAACCGGAGCACCCGGAGGAAACCCATGCACTCACGGGGAGGATGTGCAGACTCCGCACAGACAGTGATCCAAGCCGGTATCAAACCTGGGACCCTGGAGCTGTGAAGCAATTGTGCTATCCACAATGCTACCATACTGCCATGGCATGAAATGAAAACATTGGGGATATTCTTGCAATTAGATATGGATTTCAAGCTGGGCCTCCCACATTATGCAATGTAGGATAGCAATTTGGAATGAAATGAAATGAAAATTGCTTATTGTCACAAGTAGGCTTCAAACGAAGTTACTGTGAAAAGCCCCTAGACGCCACATTCCGGCGCCTGTTCGGGGAGGCTGGTACGGGAATTGAACCGTGCTGCTGGCCTGCCTTTCAAAGCCAGCGATTTAGCCCTGTGCTAAACCAGCCCCTAATTTACCCAGTGGATAATCTACTCTCATGCACCTTTACACTTGTCCACTTCCACAATGCTGTTATTTCCCTTGACAACTTGTCAGTTTAAGAAAGAACCTGCCAACCACATTATTTAATGATTTTTTATCTTTGCAAATCAAAGCACTATCATCACACACTGACATGACAAAATTTCTCCTCACCCTCTGTCTTAAATGAGTGACCCCCTTATGCTATAAAATTCATAATGACATGTTTAAGTAGACAATGGGCGGGATTCTATGTTTCAGAAACTAAATTCTCCGCCAGCAGAGAATCAGGAATGTGTCCTGCTGGCGCTAGGAGCATCACCGAGGTCGTATTCTCATTCCTTGACTATGCAAAATAATACATAGCGGCGAACATGCTGGTCTCTGGCTACCATTTTGAATGGGTGCCATGATCCCAGCGTCCAGAGACAGGCTCCCTCAGCGTGGCCCCAGTTAGCCCCCTCAACCTCTGAACTCAACCACATCCACCCCCCACCTCAGCAACACCCAGGCCCCTCCTAGTAGTGAGACCCTATTCTGACGCACTAGTCCCCGAGGCGGGTGAAGGAGGTCAATACCCTGCTGCGACTGCCAAGCTGCAGAGGGAAGGTCCTCCAAGGATCCTGGGGGTTCGGTAGACTCAGGATGGTCCCATGTCTGGAATACCCCTTCCAGTCCTGGGAACCTGATGATCACTTTTGGCATGTTGATCTTTGGCAACCCCCTGTTCAAAGTCATCATCCTTGTCTGACCTGTTTAAACTTTGAAGTGGCCTTTTCACTCTGCCTTTCTCTGCCTGACAGCTGATGAGCAGATCATTGATGAAGATGCAAGCCGTGAAGACTTCCTCATTCCTCGCATCTACTCCCACAGCCCTCTGCATTTAAAACAGCTGCTTTTTGAAGCATCTGAGCCTACCTAGAAAGCCAACAACACTTAAATAGCCTTGAAACACCCTGAGATCCTTTGAAGTGCTGAGCATTCATTCAATTTCATTCAGCACCTATAACTTGCCTTTGATTGACAACTCAATGATGCTGTGTTTATTTATCTTTCCCTTCATGCTTGAACATATCTGAAGTACTCTTCATTGATCCTAGAGGCAACATTTATGAACAGTTTTGTTCTGATTGACCGCTGCTGGCCACTTCCAAAATATGAAGTGCTGTGTCCATGATGGCATGCCCTTTCACACCCCCAGATACAAATCCCCACTTTTCTCAACATTGATTAATTCTTGGCTTTATGTTCCTACCTTAAAACACTTGCATGTAAACTTTCTGATTCTGAAAATGAATAGACAGAAAATTATCATAGAATTTACAGTGCAGAAGGAGGCCATTCGGCCCATCGAGTCTGCACCAGCTCTTGGAAAGAGCACCCTACCCAAGGTCAACACCTCCACCCTATCCCCATAACCCAGTAACCCCACCCAACACTAAGGGCAATTTTGGACACTAAGGGCAATTTATCATGGCCAATCCACCTAACCTGCACATCTTTGGACTGTGGGAGGAAACCGGAGTACCCGGAGGAAACCCACGCACACATGGGGAGGATGTGCAGACTCCGCACAGACAGTGACCCAAGCCGGAATCGAACCTGGGACCCTGGAGCTGTGAAGCAATTGTGCTATCCACAATGCTACTGTGCTGCCCACATTTTCTAGAAGGCCACTGCTAGTGTTTGCTAGGAATGCACTGTTAGTGAGTTACACAATCTTTAATAAACATAGATTTCCCTAAAGAGCAAAAAATTAACTTATAAAGTTGTGAGGTTCAAAATATCCAGTTGTGGCTGACGCCTTTCAGATCAGCTGACAACTTTAGTTAACAACTTTAGTGAAGGTATTAAAGGACGTGATATTGAATGCATTTTGCCTGCTCTTGTGAAATATAGGTTTTTCTACAATTTTTGGGCGGGGTTCCCCACTCCCACGCCGAAGTGGCCGCGCCGTCGTGAACGCCGTCGAGGTTCACGACGGCGCGAAACGGCCCTGATCCCGACCGATTCAGGGCCCGAAAATGGGCTCGGATCAGGGCCGCGAGAACCTCGGGGGGGGGGGGCGTTCCGCGAAGGCCGCGTCATCACCGCGCGACGTCCGAATGACGCAGCGCTGCACCATAAATTGCGCGATCCGCGCACAGAGGACCCGGAGGAGAACAGAGGAGATGGCTGAGCCCCGAAGAGCCGCACCGAGGTTCCGGGACACGGACCTGGACACCCTGGTGGATGAGGTGGAGCGGAGAAGGGACACCCTCTGCCCAAGACATGGGCATCGCCAGCCATCCAGCACGGTGAGGCACGGCTGGTGCGAGGTGGGCACCGCAGTCAGTGCTGTGGGGCAGACCCCCCCGGACGGGGGAGCAGTGCCGCAAGAAGCTGCACGACCTCACCCGGGCTGCCAGGGTAAGTGCCATGATGGTGCCCCAGGCTCCCCCCCCCCGGCACGGGGGGTGGGGGTGGGGTGGTTGGGAGTGTTGGGGGGGACTGGGGCATCAGGGGCGATGTTGGGGGGGTCAGGGGGGTTGGGGGGGTCAGGCGGGTTTGGGGGGTTCACGGTGCCCAACTATCTACTCGACCCACATGAGCCCCGGGACCCCCCTGGAGCGACGCCATGGCGTGCTGTCTCCTGAACCAGCAACAATGTAGTCTATATCTGCATGCCCTGATGATACCCGCCTAATGGTGATGCTTTATCCACCCCCCCCCCACCCCCAGGACAAGACAGCGCACAACCAGCGGGAGCACATGAGAACCGGAGGGGGTTCTCCGGTCCTGCACCCCCTAACCATTCACGAGCAGAGGGCCCTGGACCTCGCTGGGGGATCCGCCACCCGGGAGGTCGCGCCACGCCAGGTCGGGGGCGCAGAAGCAAGTGAGAGAACCCTGCATGTCCTCTCCACCCCCAACCCGTCATCGCCCCCCTCACACTCTGGCCACTGCACCCCCAATCCCATCCCCCCTCACACTCTGGCCACTGCACCCCCGATCCCATCCCCCCTCACACTCTGGCCACTGCACCCCCAATCCCATCCCCCCTCACACTCTGGCCACTGCACCCCCGACCCCATCTCCCCTCACACTCTGGCCACTGCACCCACCACCACCATACACCCGGGCCACCGTGTCTAACGAACCCCGATGTTCCCCAGGGCCATCCGCCGAACCTTCAGGGACGTCTTGCCCAGGAAGCAGCGCAACGCCGCCCACCGCAACGGCACCCAGGGACGCTCGTCAGAGGTTGGCAGTTGTTCGCACAGGAGGGCAGACCTCACAGTCTGGGACACAGGACCGGGCCGCTGAGACCTCCGGGTCAGACATTAGTCAGGGGCACAGGGTGGACAGTAATGCCGAAGCCCACGTCACGGCCACACACCCGCTGGATCAAACTAAAGACGACATGGCCCGCATGGAGCTTGCGCCGGGCCATGATGGGGACCAGTACACACCAGACTTCTTGACGGATGATGACCTCGAGCTTGCGGCACTGCTGTCTCCCACACCGTTCACCATCGCAGAGACACTCACCTCGGTTGGGCAGATCAGTGATGAGGCTCCCGGGTCACTGTCTGGTGCGCACCCCACAGCCGAGCCGGTACAGCAGGTGGAGTTTGGAGCAGCCGAGGGGCTGGACGGTCGGAGGGCAGCCCAGGCCCAGCAACCAGCTGCCACCCAGACGGTTCCCGGGTTCCTGGATGTAATTGACCCACCCGGACAACCGATGCGTGTGGACACCCAGGGACTGAGTAACGGGATGAGGGCCATCTTCCAGGACCTGCACAAGCAGCTGGAGGAGTCTATCCGCGTCCAGGAGCAGGGAGTGGGTCCGCTCATCACAGCTACCCAGGCCGACACCGCACGGGTAGCGTCCGCGGTGGAGGCAATGGGTGAAAGGGTTTCGGCCATTGGTCAGGTTCTGCAAGGCGTTGGGCTTCACGTGCAGGCGTCATCCATGGCCCAGGAGGGGGCTGCCCTCTCACAGGCAGCCATCTCACAGAGCCAACACGACATTGCCGCCGCTCTCCGGGCCCTGGCTGAATCTCACCATGCCATGGCCCGGTCCCAGCAAACGATGGCTCAGTCCCAGCAGTCAGTCGCGGAGAGCATAGACCGCCTGGCGCACGTGATGGATGGCGTGGCGCACTCACAGGTCGGGATCACACAGATCTTGGCAGGAATGTGGCACTCCCTGGGCCCCGTCTTGGCGAACATTCGGACCGTGGTCGATACTGCTGCAGGCCTCCAGGACTGGCAGCGCCAGGTGCCGGGGCTGCGACGGGGCATGTCTCCGAGTGCATCTCCGTCCCACAGTGAGGCCCAGGGGCCACCGGGCTCCCCGAGGGAGGAGGAGGTTCTGGGGCCCGTCCCGGTAGCTCCACCAAGGGACATCCCGCTACACTCGGCCTCCCCCCGTTCCGTCCCTGGCGCATCTGGTGGGGAGTGGGCAGGTCAGAGTGGCACCACGCCATCCAGCATGCCCGCTGAGCAGCCTGGCCCATCGAAGCCGGGCCGCCCCAGGAAACGCGTGTCGACGGGGAGCCATGTCACAGGGCGTGATTCACAGCAGTCCGCCTCCACTCCTGCTGTACCATCTGGGAACACACCTAGATGTAGTGGTAGGGCCCGTAAGGCAAAGTCGTTAGGCACATAAGAAGTTGGCATGGGTGCAGGGCACGGTCTAGTTGTAGTGGGTAGGGCACCTATGTTTACCACACGAATAAACGCACTGTTAAATCTGACTTGTAAGACTGTGTGCTATGTCCGGTCCCAGGGGGCTCGTGAGGGTGCCCGATTGGCGTAGTGGTATACGAGCCGTTCAAGGTCTGTTCCGGATGTGCTGACCCTTTCCCCCCCTGCCCCCCATAATCGGACACCGTTGTCCTCGGTACACCGACGCCAGCCACCCCACGGGCATGTGGTGAAATATCCGTCACGAAGGCTGTGACCACCGGAGTGCATGGTTCAGCTATAGCCATGAGTCAGACCTCGGCTGGCGAATCACAGCTCATCGCAGAGCGGGCTGTCATCATTCAACATGGCACTGATCACACCCGCTTACCCAATCATCACTGTTGTGCAATCCCATAGTGCCTCAGTGGTAAGGTGATGTGGAATTGTTGCCGTGAACGCGGTGCGGGGGTGGGGGGGTGGAGGTGGTGGGCGCTGTGTGGTGCCTGTGTGCAGGAGTGATGGTGCAAGTGGCAGTGTTTAGCGAATCCCACCCCCACAGTGCGTGAACCGTGCAGCCACCAACGCGTCGCGTGCCCGCTGTCCGCGGCCTGGTCGTAACCAGCACCCGGGCAGTGTCTGCATCCTGCGCCCCTCCCCCCACCCTGATGCGCCCCATCATCCTCCTCTTCCCCATCCCCCTCGTTTGCGTTGGCTCCCGTGCCGTCGGGTCCTCCCTCCGGCTCCTCCGCCAGGTCATCTCCCCTCTGCATGGCAATGTTGTGCAGCGCAGAGCAGACCACAACTATGCGACCGACAGTCGGGCCGGTACTGCAGGGCCCCTCGGAGCGGTCCAGGCATCTGAATCGCATCTTCAGCAGCCCGAAGCACCGCTCCACCACACCCCTGGTTGCTGCATGGGCCTCGTTGTATAGGCTCTCCGCGTTGGTGTGAGGTCTCCGTATTGGTGTCAGCAGCCATGACCTCAATGGATAGCCCTTGTCGCCCAGCAACCATCCCCTCAGCTGGGGGGGCCATCCACCGAACATTGCGGGGATGAACGACTGTGCCAGAATGTAGGCGTCATGCACACTCCCGGGGAACCTTGCACACACGTGCATGATCTTCATGTGGGGGTCGCACACCACCTGAATGTTCATGGAGTACGCGCCCTTTCTGTTCATGAACACGTCCCTGCTGTCTGCAGGCGGGCGCATGGGGACGTGCACACCATCGATGACACCCTGGACCATCGGTATCCCGGCCACCTTGGCGAATCCACGTGCCCGTGCTTCCTGCTGTGCTCGGTCCTCGGGGAATTGAATGTACCTGTCCGCGATGGCGTACAAGGCGTCGGTGACGGCCCTGATGCACCTGTGGACTGATGCCTGTGAGATCCCGGATAGGTCCCCGCTCGGCGCCTGGAAGGAACCGGTCGCATAGAGGTTTAGGGCCACCGTCACCTTGACGGAGACTGGTATCGCGTGTCCTCCTCCCATTCCACGTGGTGCGAGTTGCGCCACGAGCTGGCATATATGTGCGACCGTCTCCCTGCTGAACCGTAGTCTCCTCCTGCATGTGATGTCCGGTAGGGCCTCGAACGACATTCTGTCGCGGTACACCCTCGGCCTTGCTGGACGCCTGTGGTGCCCTGGCACCACCATCAGTGGATCCTCCTGCTCCACCTGCTCCTCCTCCTCCTCCTGCTCCCCCCCCCCCCCCCCCCCCCCCCCCCCCGCAAGCACTTCCTCTGCATTCCTCGCCGTCTGGCGGTCAATGTTCCCCTCGGCATCCCCCTGTACATTCGGGCCTGAACGCCTGCGGCCTGCGTGTCGACGACGGGCCACTCCGCGGCCATCCCCTCTGCTGCACCGGCGACCGCTGCATCTGCAGCCACTGTGGGCCGTCCGACTCTACGCTGCCGGATGGCAAACTCCAGAACTGCGGCTCCAACCACGGCAGTGAACATCGCTGTCTGGTTGGCATACATGGTGACCTGCAGGAGGGTGGTGGGGGGCAGAGAAATGACATGTTACACTGAGGTTCTTCCACACCTCGCCAGCCGGGCTGCATGGGATACCTGTGTGCCCCGGCGGCCTGGTCGCGCTGCAGATACGCAGCCAGCCTAACACCTGGTCACTGACTGCGTCCAACGGTCACTTCACACCGTACTGCTCACCAGTGTGCCACTCTCCTGTGCTCACCAGTGTGCCACTCTCCTGTGCTCACCAGTGTGCCACTCTCCTGTGCTCACCAGTGTGCCACTCTCCTGTGCTCACCAGTGTGCCACTCTCCTGTGCCCATCAGCCACACGCACCCTGCGGCCGTGTCCTCGTCACCGTCCTGCCATATCAGGGCGGCTGACCTGTGGCATCCGCGGATGGACGATACCATCCACACTCTCCCTTACCCCCCTCCCACCTGCACGCCGCTCCCTCATTCCCCCCTCCCACCTGCACACTCTCCCACAACCCCCCTCCCACCTGCACACTCTCCCACAACCCCCCTCCCACCTGCACACTCTCCCACACCCCCCTCCCACCTGCACCCTCTCCCACAACCCCCTCCCACCTGCACACTCTCCCACAACCCCCTCCCACCTGCACACTCTCTCACACCCCCCCTCCCACTTGCACACTCTCCCTCATCCCCCTCCCACCTGCACACTCTCCCACACACACCCTCCCACCTGCACACTCTCCCTCATCCCCCCTCCCGCCTGCACACTCTCCCTCATCCCCCTCCCACCTGCACACTCTCCCTCATCCCCCTCCCACCTGCACACTCTCCCACACACCCCTCCCACCTGCACACTCTCCCTCACCCCCCTCCCACCTACACACTCTCCCTCATCCCCCTCCCACCTACACACTCTCCCTCATCCCCCTCCCACCTGCACACTCTCCCACACACATCCTCCCACCTGCACACTCTCCCTCATCCCCCCTCCCACCTGCACCCTCTCCCACACACCCCTCCCACCTGCACGCTCTCCCGCCCCCCTCCCACCTGCACACTCTCCCTCATCCCCCCTCCCACCTGCACCCTCTCCCACAACCCCCCTCCCACCTGCACACTCTCCCTCACCCCCCCCACCTGCACACTCTCCCACAACCCCCCTCCCACCTGCACACTCTCCCTCACACCCCCTCCCACCTGCACACTCTCCCTCATCCCCCTCCCACCTGCACCCTCTCCCTCATCCCCCTCCCACCTGCACACTCTCCCACACCCCCCTCCCACCTGCACACTCTCCTACCCCCCCTCCCACCTGCATGCTCTCCCAACCCCCTTCCACCTGCACACTCTCCCACACACCCCTCCCACCTGCGCACTCTCCCTCATTCCCCCTCCCACCTACACACTCTCCTACCTCCCCTCCCACCTGCACACTCTCCCACACACCCCTCCCACCTGCACACTCTCCCTCATCCCCCCTCCCACCTACACACTCTCCCACACACCCCTCCCACCTGCACACTCTCCCTCATCCCCCCTCCCACCTACACACTCTCCTACCCCCCCCTCCCACCTGCATGCTCTCCCAACCCCCTTCCACCTGCACACTCTCCCACACCACCCCCTCCCACCTGCACCCTCTCCCACCACCCCCCTCCCACCTGCACACTCTCCCACCCCCCCTTCCACCTGCACCCTCTCCCACACACCCCCTCCCACCTGCACGCTCTCCCACTCCCCCCTCCCACCTGCACCCTCTCCCACCCCCCCCACCTGCACCATCTCCCACACCCCCTCCTCCCACCTGCACCCTCTCCCACCCCCCCCACCTGCACACTCTCCCGCACCCCCCACCTGCACACTCTCCCGCACCCCCCCTCCCATCTGCACCCTCTGCCACCCCCCCCACCTGCACATTCTCCCCCCCCTGCACACTCTCCTCCCCCCCCCCCACCTGCACGCTCTCCCACCCCCCCCCTCCCACCTGCACACTCTCCCGCACCCCCCCCCCCCCCCCCCCCCCCCCCCCCCGTTGGCCGCAGCCTTCTCGGGTAAGCCGACCCGGTCTCCGGGCGCTGCGCTACAGTCCGCTCACCTCCTCCCTGCTCAGTGTCAGCCAGCACGACTGGCTGACGACTTTAAAAAGCAGGTGTGAACGGCGACGGCGTGAACTGGGGACACGCCGTCGGGACTTCGGCACATCCGGGCCTGAGAATCGCGGGGGTGCCGGAGAATCGCCATTTTGGGTGTCTCGGGCGATTCTCCGGCCTGCGGCCCACGAAACTCGACCGGGCCGTTCCCGCCGTTTGGGAGAATCGCGGGAGGGCGTCGGACCGGCGTCTCGGGAAATTTTGGCGGCCCAGGCGATTCTCCCAACCGGCGCGGGAGCGGAGCATCGCGGCCCTTATATTTAAACCCTTATTTTCAACATTAGAACTTCCAGTTCCTGAAAAAAAGATGTGAGCTGAAGGCTTTTTGAATGATTTGTTTGGCTCATCAAAAGATTGATTGCAATGGAAATTTCATATTGTTGGTCAGTATTATCATGACATATATTTTTATAGCAACTTTAACAGAATGAACTGTCCTGTGGGGCTCCACAGAGGCAATATTTAAGAAAACAAATTATGACTCCAAGCTACACAAGGAGGAACTTGTTGTTCAAAAGGAGTGCCTTAGAGGAAGAGAGCGAGGTAGAGTGGCAACAAAGTTTAGGGAGGGAGCCTGCTGCCTCGACGCCAAGGACCTGGATTCGATCCCGGCCCCTTATCACTGTCCGTGTGGAGTTTGCACATTATCCCCACGTCTGCATGGGTCTCACCGCCACAAATGAAAGATGTACAGGGTAGGTGGATTGGCCATGCTAAAATTGTTGCTTAATTGCAAAGAAATGGAATTGGGCACTTTAAATTTCTAAAAATAATTTTTTTTTTAAAGTGAGAGAGCCCCAGAAATTAGGGCTCAGCAGGCTAAAAGCAGAACCACCTGAAGTGGAGCAATTAAATTCAGGGTTGCTCAAGTGGCCAGAATTAGATGAACAGAGATATCCGAGAGGGCTGGGGGACTGGAGAGAATTGTAGAGAGAGGAAAGGGCAAGGCCATGGAGTGGGTTTGGAAGCAAAGATGAAAATCTTAATGTCAAGGTGTTTCTTGACCGGATCCAATGTGTGAGCGCCGGAGTGATAGATGAAGTTGACTGGTGTGAGTTTAGACATGATCAGCTGTGTTTTGGATGATGACAGATTTGTGAAGGGTAGAATGTGAAGGCCGACGAGGAGTTCTACTTCAATATTGCAACTCTTTACTGAGTAATTCCCAATGTTGACATCAATGAAGTGATTCAAGGGGCGGCATGTGGCGCAGTGGTTAGCACTGGGACTGCGGCGCTGAGACCTGGGTTCGAATCCCAGCTCTGGGTCACTGTCCATCTGGAGTTTGCACATTCTCCTCATGTCTGCATGGGTTTCACCCCCACAACCCAAAGATGTGCTGGTTAGGTGGATTGGCCACGCTAAATTGCCCCTTACACAAGCTCAAGAGATCGTGAAAACAGGAGTTCCGCTGAATGTAAATTTGAACATAAAATTAACGCTGAGAAAGGTTGCGTAATTGAGCGGAAACTCCATACCAAAAACGTCACTGAACCATCTGGTTTAACATTTTTAAAATAATCTTAATTAGTGTCACAAGTAGGCTTTGTTGCTCTTTTTAGCCTTAGTTTATTAGCTCTGATTACATCACCTTTGCTCACGAGTCGCCAGGTATCTTTCTGATACCGCCACGTGGTTCAAGTTCAGGTTATGATTAATAAGTCAGCACACCGCTTAGTAAGATTGAAATCAACGGTCATTTGTTATATACAACAAGTAATGTTTACACAATAATCCTACTATCTATATAATAAACCTATCACTACTGGCCAGTACTTAACTTTAGGAAGAGCCCACCAGGTCAGGGAAACAAATGGCTTATCCAATCGGATCTGGCCCGCGGGATTCAAAAGGCTGATGCAGGTCGATGGCTAGGAGTCTTTATCGGATAGCGATCGCTGGATTCAAACTTACAGTTGCCGGTTGATGTTCTTGCGAAGGTCTCGAGCAGGCGAAGAAGGGAGAGAGTGAGGTCTCAACTTGGCCCCTCACTTTATAGGGCCCAGGGGCTTCCCACCTCTCGGGGCGGCCCTTGACCCTGAGTCCCAAGTGATTGGACTTGTTCCCAATCACTGGGTTCGATACGTCCAATTGTGAGGTGATTCCCCGATCGGGGGGTGGTCGTTCACCGGTCTTTGTTTCGGCCACTGCAGGCGGCGACAGGTCTGGCCCGGTATTCAATTGCTAATATGTTGCAATTGTTCCCGGGGATAGCCGATTAAACTGCAGCTGTCTGGGTTGATGGGCTGTTAATAGTCCTGAGTATCGATCTGGGCTGTCTTCCCCAGAGCCGAATATGATATTCTGCCTGCAGCTGTCCGTTTGTGTCTTGTTACCTGCTTTTCCCATCAGCCTTTCCGGTTAGCCATTTTAAATCGGGTTTTGGCCAAATTAATCGGGAAGCAGCCATTTTACGTGGCTACAGCTTACATTAACACTGCAATGAAGTTACTGCAAAAATCCCCTAGTCGCCACATTCCAGCGCCTGTTCGGGTTCACAGAGGGAGAATTCAGAATGTCCAATTCACCGAACAAGCACATCGTTCGGGAATTGTGGGAGGAAACCGGAGCACCTGGAGGAAAGCCACGCAGACGCGGGGCGAACGTGCAGACTCCACACAGCCAGTGACCTGAGACAGGAATCGAACCCAGGTCCCTGGTGCTGTGAAGCAACAGTGCTAACCACTGTGCTACCGTGCCGCCCATTTTGATATGCAGCTTGTTTACCATTGAATATTTGTGAAGTATTGCTTATCTTTGAACATTTCAAAATAATTTTACAGAACTAAATAGAAAATATAAATGAGTTATACAAACTAATAATAGCCGCAAAAAACATATTGAAAGATCTTGGGCGAAATTCTCCGTTATCGGCGGAAAGTCCGCCGATCGGCGCAAAAAACGGCGCAAATCCCACTTGCGTCCGGCCCGAAATGGGCTAGCAGCGACGTAACGGGATCCGCGCTTGCGCAATGGTTCACGCCTTGCAGCGTCATACGCGCTGCACGGCGTGACGGCTCATAAGGCCGCGCAGCTCCCCCCCACCCGACCGGAACACCCGACCGCAACACCCGACTGGATGGCTAGCCGTCGCTCAGCCCCGAGGTTCGAGTCACGCGATGTGGAGGCGCTCCTGGACGCGGTGGAGCAGAGGAGGGACGCCCTGTATCCCGGGCACGGCCGCAGAGTTGCCCCACGCCACAGCCGGCGTCTGTGGAGGGAAGTGGCAGAGGCCGTCACCGCTGTGGCCCTAACACCACGGACAGGCACCCAGTGCCACAAGAAGGTGAACGACCTCGTCAGAGCAGGCAGGGTGAGCCTCCCCCATATCCCCCTCCCCATATCCCCCCTCCCCCATATCCCCCATATCTCACCCTCCCACATATCCCCCTCCCCCATATCCCCCCTCCCCCATATCCCCCTCCCCCATATCCCCCATATCCCCCCTCCCGCATATCCCCCCTCCCCCATATCCCCCCTCCCCCATACCCCCCTCCCCCATATCCCCCCTCCCCCATATCCCCCCTCCCCCATATCCCCCCTCCCCCATACCCCCCTCCCCCATATCCCCCCTCCCCCATATCCCCCTCCCCCATATCCCCCTCCCCCATATCCCCCCTCCCCATATCCCCATATCCCCCCTCCCCCATATCCCCCCTCCCCCATATCCCCCCTCCCCCATATCCCCCCTCCCCCATATCCCCCCTCCCCATATCCCCCCTCCCCCATATCCCCCCTCCCCATATCCCCCCTCCCCCATATCCCCCCTTCCCCATATCCCCCCACCCCCATATTCCCCCTCCCCCATACCCCCCTCCCCCATATCCCCCCTCCCCCATATCCCCCCTCCCCCATATCCCCCCTCCCCCATATCCCCCCTCCCCATATCCCCCCTCCCCCATATCCCCCCTCCCCCATATCCCCCCTCCCCCATATCCCCCCTCCCCCATATCCCCCCTCCCCCATATCCCCCTCCCCCATATCCCCCCTCCTCCATATCCCCCCTCCCCCATATCCCCCTCCCCCATACCCCCTCCTCCATATCCCCCTCCCCCATATCCCCCCTCCCCCATATCCCCCCTCCCCCATATCCCCCCTCCCCCATATCCCCCCCTCCCCCATATCCCCCCCTCCCCATATCCCCCCTCCCCCATATCCCCCCCTCCCCCCTCCCCCATATCCCCCCTCCCCCATATCCCCCCATATCCCCCCTCCCCATATCCCCCCTCCCCCATATCCCCCCTCCCCCATATCCCCCTCCCCCATATCCCCCCTCCCCCATATCCCCCCTCCCCCATATCCCCCCTCCCCCATATCCCCCCTCCCCCATATCCCCCCTCCCCCATATCCCCCCTCCCCCATATCCCCCCTCCCCCATATCCCCCCTCCCCCATATCCCCCCTCCCCAATACCCCCCTCCCCCATATCCCCCTCCCCCATATCCCCCCTTCCCCATATCCCCCCTCCCCCATATCCCCCCTCCCCCATATCCCCCCTCCCCCATACCCCCCTCCCCCATATCCCCCCCTCCCCCATGTCCCCCCTCCTGCATATCCCCCCTCCCCCATATCCCCCCTCCCCCATATCCCCCATATCCCCCCCTCCCCCATATCCCCCCCTCCCCCATATCCCCCCCTCCCCATATCCCCCCTCCCCCATATCCCCCCTCCCCCATATCCCCCCTCCCCATATCCCCCCATATCCCCCATATCCCCCCTCCCCCATATCCCCCCTCCCCCATATCCCCCCTCCCCCATATCCCCCTCCCCCATATCCCCCCTCCCCCATATCCCCCATATCCCCCCTCCCCCATATCCCCCCTTCACCATATCCCCCCTCCCCCATATCCCCCCTCCCCCATATCCCCCCTCCCCCATATCCCCCCTCCCCCATATCCCCCATATCCCCCCTCCCCCATATCCCCCCTTCACCATATCCCCCCTCCCCCATATCCCCCCTCCCCCATATCCCCCATATCCCCCCTCCCCCATATCCCCCCTCCCCCATATCCCCCCTCCCCAATACCCCCCTCCCCCATACCCCCCTCCCCCATATCCCCCCTTCCCCATATCCCCCTCCCCCATATCCCCCCTCCCCCATATCCCCCCTCCCCCATATCCCCCTCCCCATATCCCCCCTCCCCCATATCCCCCCTCCTCCATATCCCCCCTCCCCCATATCCCCCCTCCCCCATATCCCCCCCTCCCCCATATCCCCTCTCCCCCATATCCCCCCTCCCCCATATCCCCCCTCCCCCATATCCCCCTCCCCCATATCCCCCCTCCCCATATCCCCCCTCCCCCATATCCCCCCCTCCCCATATCCCCCCTCCCCCATATCCCCCCTCCGCCGGACCCCCCTCCCCCATATCCCCCCTCCCCCATATCCCCCCCCCTCATATCCCCCATATCCCCCTCCCCCATATCCCCCCTCCCCCATATCCCCCCCTCCCCCATATCCCCCCTCCCCCATATCCCCCATATCCCCCCCTCCCCCATATCCCCCCTCCCCCATATCCCCCATATCCCCAAGTGAATCCAGCCCTAACCTTAACCTCTGCAATGCACGCGCAACCGATGGCGTGCATTCATATACCTGCCTAACACTGTTGCCTTTTACCCCTGCCACCACCCCCCCCCCCACAGGAGAAGCGCGCACACAACAATAGGGAGCATGTGAGGACTGGAGGAGGGCCCGCTGATGAGAGGCCACTGACCGTACACGAGGAAAGGGCCCTGGAACTGGCTGGCGGACCTGAGGACCGGGAGGTTGGTGATGCAGAGGTCGGGGGCGTACTAGCAAGTGAGCCACCGACAGCCCGTCCCCATATCCCCCCTCCCCTATATCCCCCTCCCCCATATCACCTGATCACTGCCTGCGTGTCTAACCATGCATGCTTCATTGTGTATCACAGGACCAAACGTCCAGGCACCCATCCCCGCAGATGCACACCGCCCGCAGGATGCCCCTCGGAGACCACAGGAGACGGAGAGACCCGCACCCTCCAGCATGCGACGCCCGCAGGATGCCCCTCGGAGGCCACAGGAGACAGAGAGACCCGGACCCTCCAGCATGCGACGCCCGCAGGATGCCCCTCGGAGACCACGGGAGACGGAGAGACCCGGACCCTCCAGCATGCGACGCCCGCAGGATGCCCCTCGCACGCCACGGGAGACGGAGAGACCTGGAGCAACAGGGAGACGACACCCCCGTCACATGCGGGAGCGACCACCCAGCGATGAGGGGGGCAGCCACAGGCCCCCGTCACATCCGAGCCAGGACACCACTACCCAGGACACCACTATCCAGGACACCCCTACCCGGGACACCACTACCCAGGACACCCCTACCCGGGACACCACTACCCAGGACACCCCTACCCGGGACAGCACTACCCGGGACAGCACTACCCGGGACAGCACTACCCGGGACAGCACTACCCGGGACAGCACTACTCAGGACACCCCTACCCGGGAAGACAAAATACCGGACAGTGACTCAGAGTGGATGGGTGGAGACGAACCCCCACCCCAAAGTGCCATGGACTCAGAGTGGGACGAAGAGCACGACACAACGCCACTGCTGTCACCAACACCCTCCACCATCGCAGAAACACTCACCACGGTTGGGCACTTTAGTGATGAGGCGTCTGGTACACTCACTGGTGCGCACAACACAGCCGTCCCGGTACAGCAGGTGGAGGTAGGAGCAGCAGAGGGACCGGGCGGTCGGAGGGCAGCCCAGGCCAAGCGAACATCTGCCGCCCAGATGGATCCCGGGTTCCTGCAGTTACCACACCCACACATAGATCCGATGCAAGCACCGACACGGAGACGAGCGAATAGGGTGACGGGTGGCTTGCGGCGGCTGCGGTCGCAGGTGGAGGAGTCCACCCGCGTCCAGGAGCTGGGAGTGGTCCCGGTCATGCGTGCCACCCAGGCTGACACCGCACGGGTGGCGTCCGCGGTGGAGGCAATGGGTGCGACGGTGTCAGATATGGGGAACGGTTTGCGAGGCCTGGGGCCTTCCGTGCAGGCGGCGTCTGTGGCCCAGGAAATGGCTGCCCTCTCACAGGAGGCCATGAGCCAGTGCCAGCGCCAGATGGCAGAGGCGCTCAACGCCATAGCCCAGTCTCAGCAGGACATGGCCCAGTCTCAGCAGGCCATGGCTCAGTCTCAGCAGGCCATAGCCCAGACTCAGCAGGCCATAGCCCAGTCTCTGCAGGCCATGGCCCAGTCTCTGCAGGCCATGGCCCAGTCTCAGCAGGCCATCGCTGAGGGCATCGGCGCCAGTGGCCATGTGCGAGCCGGCGTCGCACTGTCACAGACAGGGTTCGACAACCCCCTGGGCTCCATGGCTGCAAACCTGCAGACCCCTGTCGATACCAGCACGGGCCTCCAGGACTGGCAGCGCCAGATGTCGGGGGCGCATCGGATGGCCAGTCCGTTCGCATCCCCCACCCATGTAGAGGCCTGGGGGCCATCGGGCACCCCGAGGGAGGAGGAGGTGGTGTGGTCTGTCCCGGCTCCCTCTGTAGGGGAGGTCCCAGTACACCGCGACACCTCGGACTCCCCCCCTTCCGTCCCAGGTGCATCGGGTGGGCAACGGGCAGGACAGGCTGGCAGCTCGCCATCCCAGTCGCCCGGGCCACAGCCTGGCCCATCTAGGCCAGGACGCCCCAGGAAACGGCCGCCAAAGGGATCCAGTGTCAGAGGGCAGGAATCACAGGAGTCCACCTCCAGTTCTGCTGTACCGTCTGGGGAACCACGTAGACGTAGTCAAAGGGCCCGTAAGGCCAAACAATTAGACACTGAGTAAGTTGGCACGGGTGCAGGGCACAGATGAGTTTTAGGGGCTAGGGCACGTGCATGAACTCCTTTGGTTATTAAAGTCAATGTTACACCTACCGAAGCTGCCTTTGTGCTCTGTCCAAAGTGTGCGGGCGTGTCATGTACGTTGAGCGCAAGTGTGTGTGTGACGGGTGGTCTTACCTCAGCCCCAGGTGAGTCTGCCCCCTTCCCCCTGGGCCGCCATCAACATCCCCCGGGCAGAGGACGGGACCGTGCGCTGCAGTGTCACAGCCGCATGCAGGGATGGTCCGGGTGGATGGTGGTACTGTGGCCATGGGTCAGACATAGTCCAACGATGTAGAGCCAGGAGCTCATCGGAGGCGGGTTGTCATCATCCTCCATGGCCTGCGATAGACACGCGTCCACCCGCAACTGGGTGAGCCCGGCCCGTTGTGCCGCCGGTGGATCGGCAATTGGGGGGGGGGGGTGGTGTGCATGTGGGTGGGGTGTGTGGGGTTGGGGAGGGGGGTGAGGGTGCTGGGTGGGTGGATGGGTGGGGGGTGTGGGTGGTCGGCTGTTGTCATGGTGTGCGGTCTGTGGCCATACTACCCGATTCCCACGCCCATCTAGTCAGTGAAGCGGGCGTCTATCAGTCTGTCCCGTGCCCGCTGGGCCAGCCGGTAACGGTGGACAGCCACCCGCCTGTGTCTACCCTGTCTGCCCTGACCATTGCCCCCATCCCCCTCATCTGGGGAGGACTGGGCCTCTTCCTGCTGCTCCTCCACTCCGCCCTCCTCTGCCTGCGGCACATCGCCCCTCTGCTGGGCTATGTTGTGCAGGACGCAGCACACCACAATGATGCGGCCGACCCTATCTGACCGATACTGGAGGGTGCCCCCAGAGAGGTCCAGGCACCTGAAACGCATCTTCAGCACGCCAAAGCACCTCTCGATCACTCCCCTTGTCGCTACATGGGCATCATTGTAGCGGTTCTCCGCCTCATTGCGTGGCCTCCGTATAGGCGTCATCAGCCACGATCGCAATGGGTAGCCCCTGTCGCCCAGCAACCAGCCCCTCAGCCGGGGATGGCGTCCCTCGTACATGCCGGGGATGGATGACCGCGACAACACGAATGAGTCGTGTACACTGCCTGGGTGACGGGCGCAGACGTGCAGGATCATCATGCGGTGGTCGCAGACCACCTGTACGTTCATTGAATAGGTCCCCTTCCTATTAGTGAACACGGCCCTGTTCTCTGCAGGTGGCCGCACGGCGACGTGCATCCCATCGATCGCGCCCTGGACCATGGGGAACCCGGCAACGGCAGAGAAGCCCACGGCCCGGGCATCTTGGCTGGCCCGGTCCACGGGGAAGCGGATGTAGCCGTGCGCCATGGCATAAAGGGCATCTGTCACTGCCCGGATGCACCGATGCACCGATGTCTGCGATATGCCGGACAGGTCCCTACTCGGTGCCTGGAATGACCCCGTTGCATAAAAGTTCAGGGCCACCGTAACCTTGACGGACACGGGGAGAGGGTGTCCCCCGCCAGTGCCACGCGGTGACAGGTGTGCCAGCAGGTGGCAGATGTGTGCCACGGTTTCCCGGCTCATCCGGAGTCTCCTCCTGCATTCCCGGTCCGTGAGGTCCTGGTATGACTGCCGGGGCCGGTACACACGGGGCGCCCTCGGGTGCCTCCGTTGCCGTGGGGCCGCGACGTCCTCCTCCCCCTCCTCGTCCTGTCGGTCAGGTGTCCCTCCAGCCTGGGCGGCTGCCGCCTGCCCCTCTGCGGCAGCCTGCGCCGCCTCTCTGGCACGCTCCTCCTCCTCCTCCTCCTCCTCCTCATCCAGGGCAACATAGACATGAGCGGCTGCCACCATGGCGGCCAACATCGCTGGATGGTCTGAAAACATGACGGCTTGGTGGGGGGAGGGGAACGACGACATGTCATCATTGCCCATATCCCCTCCTCCCCCCAGCCAGGTGGCATGGACCGCATGGGTCCAACTGTTGGAGGCTGGCACCTGGCCAGGCGGACCAACTCATTTGCCCTCCCATCACCCACCCCGGCACGGACCCCCTCCCCAACCTCCACCCCAGCACGGACCCCCCCAACCCCCAACCTCCACCCCGGCACGGACCCCCCCCCAACCTCCACCCCGGCACGTACCCCCTCCCCAACCTCCACCCCAGCACGGACCCCCTCCCCAACCTCCACCCCGGCACGGACCCCCTCCCCAACCTCCACCCCAGCACGGACCCTCCCCAACCCCCAACCACCACCCCAGCACGGACCCCCCTCCACCCCGGCACGGATCCCCTCCCCAACCTCCACCCCAGCACGGACCCCCTCCCCAACCTCCACCCCAGCACGGACCCCCCCCCAACCTCCACCCCGGCACGGACCCCCTCCGCAACCTCCACCCCAGCACGGACCCCCCCCCAACCTCCACCCCGGCACGGACCCCCTCCGCAACCTCCACCCCAGCACGGACCCCCTCCCCAACCTCCACCCCAGCACGGACCCCCCCCAACCCCCAACCTCCACCCCAGCACGGACCCCCCCCCCAACCTCCACCCCGGCACGGACCCCCTCCCCAACCCCCAACCTCCACCCGAGCATGGACCCCCCCCAACCTCCACCCCAGCACGGACCCCCTCCCCAACCTCCACCCCAGCACGGACCCCCTCCCCAACCTCCACCCCAGCACGGACCCCCCCCCAACCTCCACCCCGGCACGGACCCCCTCCCCAACCCCCAACCTCCACCCCGGCACGGACCCCCCCCAACCTCCACCCCAGCACGGACCCCCTCCCCAACCTCCACCCCAGCACGGACCCCCTCCCCAACCCCCAACCTCCACCCCAGCACGGACCCCCCCCCAACCTCCACCCCGGCACGGACCCCCCCCCCAACCTCCACCCCTGCACGGACCCCCCCCCCAACCTCCACCCCAGCACGGACCCCCTCCCGGCACTCCCCCGGAGCCCAGCCTACTCTAACCCCCCCCCCCGCCGCGCACACACAAGCCGAGACACACCTCTCCTCACGCAATCAGTCTGCGGCCACGCCATTTCCTGCCCAGAGCCAACCCCCCAGGCCTTCACTCACCTCCTCGCTGGTCGGCGTGAGCCTGGAGCACCGGGTCACGCCGATGAAAAGGAGGTTTGATTCACGTCGACGTGAACGGTCATCACGTCGACGGGACTTCGGCCCATCTGGAAGGGAGAATATCGGCAGGCCGAAAATCGGCTGCCTTGCGCAGACCCGTGACATTCTCCGCGGCAGCGGCGCCATTAACGCCCCGCCGACTTTTCTCCCTTCGGAGACTTCGGCGGGGTTCACAGCGGCCAACGGCCATTCTCCAACCCGGCGGGGGGTCGGAGAATGACGCCCCTTGTGAGTATTTGCCACAATCTAAGGAATTTTGGGTTGTCGTGTCTATTTTGTGAAAGACTTTCATTCATATAGCCTTCATATGAATCCTTCATAGTTTGTAGATAATAAAGCCATTATTTAGAGGGTAGAGCAACGGTTCTTAATTATATTTAGACAACAACATCTACGCTCATCAAATTTACTAATTCAATACTTGTTTTTGGATTCAAAACCAACGAGCCTCTTTCTCGCTCCAGCTATATCCCCATTCCCTGCAATCTGCTGATTTCCAATCTTTCAGTGCTGGTGTTATCATAGATCATAGAATTTACTATACAGAATGAGGCCATTCAGCCCATTGAGTCTTGGAAAGAGCACTCTACTTAAGCCAACACCTCCACCCTATCCCCGTGACCCACTAATCCTACCTAATCTTTTTGGATACTAAGTATAATTTACCATGGCCAATCCACCTAACCTGCACATCTTTGGACACATCACCATCTAAGTTGTTAATAAATCGTTATATAGTTGAGACCCCAACACAGATCCTTGTGGAATACCACAAGTCACATCCTGCCCGTTAAGAGTACCTGCCTAGAAGGGCAGCACGGTGGTGCAGTGGTTAGCACAGCTGCCTCATAGCGCCGAGGTCCCAGGTTCGATCCCGGCTCTGGGTCGCTGTTTGTGTGGAGTTTGCACATTCTCCCCGTGTTTGCGTGGGTTTCGCCCCCACAACCCAAAGATGTGCAGGGTAGGTGGATTGGCCACGCTAAATTGCTCCTTAATTGTAAAAAATGAATTGGATACTCTAAATTAAAAAAAGAGTACCTGCCTATTCTCCCTACACTTTATCCCTGCACCTCAGTAAGTTTCCTAGCCAGATCAGTATTTGCCTTCAGTCCCATGGGCTTTAACCTAAGCTAACAGGTTTTAATGAGGGACTTTATCAAATCCTCTGGACATCCATTTAAGACATTCCCCTATCCGCCACTTTTGTCATGGGTTCAGATAATAGATGGCTTTCTGCCAAGCAGGAGATGATATCAGAGCCACTCACATATACCCAATTCAGTGCCTTATGATCTGAAGGTTCTGAGATCTTTACTGATGATTTGGAGACCAAGGGTGGAGTTTTCCGGCCTCTCCCACCTGCTGATTTTCCGGTCACGCCAAGCCAGGGGGACCTCTTTGCATTTTACAGCTGACAGGGTGGTAGAATTCCACCCCAAGTATGGCATAATGAATCTTCCCAGTCTCCTGCCTTTTCTTGCAGAATTTGTCTGTCTCTGTTATTCTGTGTTTGGATTATCCGCTCTGTCTTCTCTGTATTTTTCTTCTGTTACTCTTCTTGTGTTTTCTATCACTCTGATACTTTTATGTTTTTTTTCCTTCTGTTAAATTCTTGTAGATGCTGAGGCCAGTTGTAACAGGCATTGTCATCACAAAAGAACAGAGATTTGACTGTCAGCTAATTTAGCCGTAGATCTCAGAGCTCCTGCCATTTACACACAAGTTATTGCGCACATCTTACTCATAAAGACCTGCATTTCAAAATCAGATTTTGAATTAAACAGCTTAATTTAAGTTACATAGTGTCAGCTCAACTCCTCCACTTTCTGTCCTTGCGTACTCTTGTCTTTTTGATATTTAATAATCTTTATCAGTGTCACAAGTAGGCTTGCATTAACACTGCAGTGAAGTTACTGTGTAAAGCCCCTGGTCAGCATACTCCAGTGCCTGTTCGGGTATACAGAGGGAGAATTTAGAATGTCCAATTCACTTAACAGCACGTCTTTCAGAACTTGTGGGAGGAAACGGGAGCATCCGGAGGAAATCCACGCAGACATGGGAAGAACGTGCAGACTCCGCACAGATAGTGACCCAAGCCGGAATCGAATCCAGGAACCGTTAATTTCATCATTGCGCCCCCTCCCCCCCCCCCCCCTCCCTCCCCCCTCCCAGCTTTCCCATTATTCAGAGCAGAGCTGTCATTTTGACCCAGAGTCAGTCATGTGGTGCGTGCATTGTGCCAGATTTCCTTTAGCCAGGAGTCAAAATTAGATACGCAGTAAAAAAGATACCAAGTGGCTGTCTGGGACATCAGGAGATGCCACACTGCAACATGTTTCTCTGATGTTGCTTCTACGCTGCCCTAGAAAACAAAGTAACAAAAGCAATGTTGCAATCTACAATCATGTATGCTGCTGCTGTTTTTACTGCTACCTATCTCAATAGTTCTTGTGCTTCACAAAGGTAACAATTTTGTTTCAAGTTTGAATTGAATACAAGTAAGGTCTCCAATTAGGGACCAATCTGCCGCTATGTAATGCTCAGTGAGTCAGAGGATTCACTCTATTAACAATAGAGGGCTTTCTGCCAAGCGGGATGATATCAGAACCACTCGCATATTGTCAATTCAATATTTTATTATATGATGTTCTAGGATTTCTACTGTGATATAGAGACCCAAGGGTGGAACTTTACAGCCCGTTCCCAATGGCGGGAATTTCTGATCATGCCAAGTCAATGGACTTTTGAGTGGCTCGCTGCATTTTGTGGCTGACAAGGTGGTAAAATTCCACCCCAAGTACGGCATAATAAATCTTCCCATTAATCTGTGAAATTTAGAATGGGGTGAACCTTGTTATGCCCTCTGTCAAGGGTCTAACTTCAATTCCTTACAATATTTCCGAGTATACGGCTGAATATCAGAGGCTGATTTAGCTCAGTGAGCTAGACAGCTGGTTTGTGCAGAACAAGGCCAGCAGCGTGGGTTCAATTCCCGTACCAGCTGAGAATTCTGATTTCTCCCTCCGTGTACCCGAACAAGCACCGGACTGTGGCGACTAACGGCTTTTCACAGTAACTTCATTGCAGTGTTAATGTAAGCCTCCTTGTGACAATAAAAGATTATTTTATTTATACTATTCCAGATGTGCCAATTGAAGTCAGGAAGGGAAATTGCAATGCCCTTCCAGTGCACTCCTGCTGCAAGTGCAACTGGGAAGTTTGGGAGTAGGCTGAGACCCAAGAACACCAGACCTTCAATCTGTGTTAACTGGCTGTGGTGGCGTTGGGGAGGGGGGAGAGGAGAATTGTTGAGGGGGCAGAAGGGCAGAACTTCACTGTCCTGAACAACGCCATTGGTGCAGAGGCAGGGCTACCTTATGCTGGGAGTTGTCATGTTGCTGGTCTTGCATTTTCCAGGAGAAGGTTGGACCACGCCTGCAGAGCACAATCTTGATGATCAATCAATCAATCAATATTGATCAACGACTTCCTATCAGCAGACACATTAACCTAGAAAACTGGTTGAACTGAACAGCGTTTAATTTTTTTTAATGTATTTTATTCCAAACTTATATAAAAGGTTACAAAACATAAACAATTTGGGGGGCAAACTCCTCAACACGCAACTATACAGTTTGTGCAAATTTTTCCCCTTTTTCACCCCTCCCCTCATGACAAACAACTCCTCAAACACGGACACGAACATCCCCCACCTCACTTCAAAGCCCTCCACTGAACCCCTTTATTCGTAATTGATCTATTCCAGCCGAAGAAAGTCATGTAGGTCACCCAGCCACGCCGCTACCCCCGGTGCCGACCTCCAATAAAATTCTTCGCCAGGTAATCAGAGAGGCGAAGGCCGCAACGTCGGTCTTCCTCCCCTCCATCAGCTCCGGCTTCTCCGATGTCCCAAATATCGCCACTAAAGGGTCAACCCCCCTCCCCGACAGCGCTGAATAATAACAATTACAAAACTTAAAAATTGATAATTTGTAAACTGTCAACTTAGAAAACAGTCTTGAATCTACACTCGTGATGTGCAAAAACAAATAGTTACACTAGAAATTGGGCATGAGATTCTCATCGGTTAAGTTGCTGTGATATGCAACATTTCATCACTTGCATTGCAGAGAAATTGGAGAACTATTTTTGCAGTGGCTGGTTCAGAAATGTCTGAAGGAAATAATTCAGACACTGTATTTATTATTTTTAAGTGGGGTTGAGAGGCGTGTAGTCATCCGCCCCAATCCCCTTCCTGTTCTCACCACTACTGCAAAAGTTTGGTTTTGGCGACATTTCATACTTTTTTTCCAGCTTTGTACTGTAACCCTAGCCTTTGAACCAGGGTTTATTTTCCTGGACATGCTTGCTTCAGAATGAGTGCTGAAGACTTTAGATCCATTTCTCCCTATTAGTCAGTAAGAAGGAGGTCTAGCGGTGCAGTGGGATAGCATGGCTGCTTCTGAGCTAGAAGCTCCAGGGTTCAAGTCCCACTCCAGGATTTGATGGCCAATGACAGATGGTACGAGCAGAAGAGATTCCTGATCAACCATGTGATGGGAAGAAGTTGGTGCATCTATCATCACTTTTCATCGCTCTCATAATAATATTCTTTATTGTCACAAGTAGGCTTACATTAACACTGCAATGAAGTTACTGTGAAAAGCCCCTAGTCGCCATATCCCGGCACCTGTTTGGTTACACAGAGGGAGAATTCAGAATGTCCAAATTACCTAATAGCACGTCTTTCGGGACTTGTGGGAGGAAACCGGAGCACCCGGAGGAAACCCACGCAGAGACGGGGAGAACTTGCAGACTCCGCATAGACAGGGATCCAGTTGGGAATTGAACCTGGGACCCAGGTGCTCTGAAGCCACAGTGCTAACCACTGTGCCTACAACATGCATGTAAAAGTACATGTTGCCATAGCAATTCTGCCTCTTTTGGGGGGTGGGTGGGGGGGGGGGGGGGGGCGCGTGGACATTGGTGGTGTTGGTTGCCTCAGCTTCGTTAAGTGGTTGGACGGAAAGGCAAACAGATTTGTTATTTTTTTTAACCAGACAATTCATTAAATACAGAGCAAGAAAGCAAATTCAGAGCAAGAAAGCAAAAAGTGCTACTGAAGTTGCACAACATGATCTTAAATCACAGGTATCCACAATCTGTGGACCAAATTGGTGCCGTTGGGAAAACCATGTGCTGGATTCTCCGGACCCCCAGCCACATATATTTCAGCGGCGCAGCATTCACTGGCAGCGGGATTCTCTGTTTCCATCGCTGTCAATGGGATTTCCCATTGAAGACACCCCACGCTGCCGGAGAACCCGTGGGGGAGGTATGCGCTGCGGGCGGCAACAGAGAATCCCAACGGCTGGAGAATTTCAGCCCATATCTTCAGGAGCTGGATTTTCCTTTAAAAATCTGGAGGGACATTGCATTATTTGGACACCCGGATATTTTGTTTTACAAATAGGTCTTGAGTCACCCTCTGGGCTGGGAGCAACGATGCCATTTCAAATAAATCACTTGACCAGCTTAGTACTTCAGGGGGAAGAGCTGTTTGTTTCAAACTGCAGTCACTTTAATTGATGGGGAGAAGGAACTGGCAAAGGCAAGTGAGTGATTTACTGGAAGTCACATTACAGAGACAAGCTTTTAAGACTTGGACCAGTTACTTTTGAACTCAGTGTGGTTTTCGAGTTCAGTTGAGATTGAACTGAGAAAGTTAGAAGCTGCCGTGCTCGCCTTCCTGCCTTACCTGAAATTCCATGCGTGGTTATTGACCTGCAGCCAGAGAAGCCTCATCCGAGTGGAACTTGTCTGCATTTGGAAACCTACAATGCCGAGACAAGAAGAATTGACCCAGCTCTGTTCTCCTCCAAATCGGAGCTCAGTTGGCGAGAACCTCCATGGGGACCTCTGTAGAATCCTTCCGTAGAATCCCTACCGTGCAGAAGGAAGCCATTCGGCCCATCGGGTCTGCAGCAGCCCTCTGAAAGATCACCCGTACCGAGGCCCACTCCCCCACCCCATCTGCGCAACCCCACCGAACCACATCTTTGGACATTAAAGGGCAACCTTCACATGACCAATCCACCTGCACATCTCAGGACTGTGGTAAGAAAATGGAACACCCTGAGGAAACACAGGGAGAAAGTGCGAACTCCACACAGTCACCCAAGGCTGGAATCGAACCCGGGTCCCTAGCTCTGTGAGGCAGCAGTGCTAATCACTGTGCCACTGTGCTGCCTTGTGACCCATCGTCCCATGAGGGACCTCCAGATTGACAACGTTGAACCTCTTCGAACGGAACCCTTTTCTTAGGATTTTTTTTTCTAACTGCCCTTCAATGCAGAAACTAGTTATGTGCCCTTTGTTTGCCTTGTGTGCATGCTGGGGAATTTTTAAGAAGCGAGTGATAGTTACACTTCCAGATTATGATTGTGTGACAAGAGGTTCTTGCAACTTGTTAAAAATAAGTTTTACTTTTTGATAAATCAATTGCTCTGAGTTTATTGAGAAACGTAGGATTGAAGTCTGTTTTATTCTGGGTCTAGCAGTAGCAAAGGTAAATAATTGGCCATTTTGGTGAGTGAACTAAACTTTACATTAATAGTGCGACCTGTAGAGTTATGGGGCTAGGTAAATTGCACTCCCCCTACTCCGTTCATAACAGTGCCGAAAGCGGCAGCACCGTAGCACACGTGGATAGTACTACTATGGCTTCACAGCGCCAGGGTCCCAGGTTTGATTCCTGGCTTGGGTCACTGTCTGTGTGGAGTCTGCACGTTCTCCCCGTGTCTGCGTGGGTTTCCTCCGGGTGCTCCGGTTTCCTCCCACAAGTCCAAAGATGTGCAAGTTAAGTGGATTGGCCATGCTAAATTGCCCTTTGTGTCCAAAAAGGTTAGGAGGGGTTACTGGATTATGGGGATAGGGTGGAACTGAGGGCTTAAGTGAGTCGGTGCAGACATGATAGGCCGAATGGCCTCCTTCTGTACGGAATGTTCTATGTATCTATGTATGTAGCACAGTGTTTGATCCCTGCTCAAGCTGGGCTGGTTTCTGGACCTGCCTCCTTTCCCTAACTGTGGTGGAGGTTATGGCGCTCTGAGTTGCTCAGAAAACTGATGAAGTCAGGAAAAAAAAAATCAGTTCTAAACTTTTTGCAAGGTCACACACGAGATGTCTTGGCTATCTTTTTCTGAACATGCTTCTTGCACTTGGCAGGACCCATTGCTAATGCAGGAACTAGCTTACATGTAGGATGAAACTGAACTCTGATTGCCCCATAAATGTTGCCAGCAAAACTTTCATCCTCATTACTGTGCTGTTTTCATCACACTCCACAATTCACCCTTCAGGCTCGATTATCATAGAAAATGCTGATGATACAAATCAGCACTGTGGCATTGTGTGGTGTTCAGTGTTATACAGCGGGGGCTGGTAACACACTCAATTCCAGCTCTGCTCAGTTCCCAATCTAAACCACATCAAGTTGGGGGAGGCACCTAGTGGAGACTGTGACATCTCAGTTGAATTGGGGAGGGATGGGGGTGTGTAAAGTCATAAGTGCTCATTGCAAACGCAGCCCACCAGGCCAGACATTAATGGGATAGTTTAGGATTTGTGCCACTGCCCTACATCTTCAAGATCTCTAATCAGGAAGAAGGTAAAAAATGGACAAGAGAAACATAGACTACAATGCTCTAAGAAATTACCTGTGGAATAAAAAGAAACAAATGGCAAACTTTGTTTATGTAAAGATGTCAATCCAAGTTATTGTCTTGACGCAGTGTTACTGGAGGGTTTGCATCTTTTTCTTCGGCCCACCCTCCACACTAAAAGTGAGTTCTCAGGTGACTGAGTAGTCCAGTGTGTGACCTACAAGCAGGTGGGTGAGGTGCCTGGGTTGTCAGGCACTCCCCTCCCCCTTTCTCTCGGCGATGTAACTCCGGGTGTTCATTTCCTTCCCAGATACTTTTCCTCCACTTTGGGTGGTGTTGGGCCAGGGATCTCCAAGTGTCTGTGGGAATGTTGCACTTTTTTAATGAGGGTATGACGGTGCCCTTGGAGCATCTCCTCTGCCAGTCTGAGGCTCGCTTGCTGTGTCAAAGCTCCGAGTAGAGCATTTGTTTAGGGAGTCTCATGTCGGGTCTTGTCATGGATTTTGCTAACTGGGGGACAGTGCTATGTGGTGGGGGCAGGTTGGTAGAGGACCTTTATGTTACGGATGTTTAATGTTAGGCCCATGATCTTGTATGCTTCAGTGAAGGTGTTCGCAACGGCTTAGATCTCGGCCTGCGAATGTGCGCGGACCCAAACATCATCTGCGAAATGTAGTTCAATGACAGCGGATTGGGCAACCCTGGATCTGACCTGCAGGTGGCAGAGGTTCTGGCGTATTCTCCTCCTTCCAGATGAAGGAAGTGAGGTAATTCTCGCCAATAGGGCTTCTCCACCATGTTTTAGTGTTTAGACGGGGATTACGTCTACTGTAGATGCCATTGTTCTTCACTGTTAGGCAAGCCTGTTCTATCTCGTGCCACGTTGGGGTTTGCTGAGATGGTGGCAGGTAGCTTGCTGAGGGACGGAACCAAGGACACTCGCATTGAAGACAGAGGGCTGGTTCGCCGGCCCCCCAGCCGCATGTTTCTCGGCGGTATACCACTCGCTGGCAGCGGGATCCTCTACTCTTGCTGCTTGACAATGGGATTTCTCATTGAAGTGACCCCGCACTGCTGGAGGGGATAATGAATCGCAATGATCGGAGAATTCCAGCCAGAGTCTCTGTTAAGGAGGTCTGTGAAGTGCCCCTGGGCCATAGGTGGCCTTGAATGTGCTAAAGAAAACTTACACGTCATGATTGTTGCTGTTTACTGGAAGGTTTGCCAAATATGTTGTTCCAGCACAATGTTTTTTTAAAATAAATTTAGAGTACCCAATTATTTATTTCCAATTAAGGGGCAATTTAGCCTGGCCAATCTACCTAACCTGCACATCTTTGAGCTGTAGGGGTGAAACCCACGCAGACACGGGGAGAATGTGCAAACTCCACACAGGCAGTGACCCAGGGCCGGGATCGAACTCCAGAACAATGTTAAGGTGTGATGTGGAAATGCTGGCGTTGGACTGGGGTGAGCACAGTAAGAAGTCTTGCAACACCAGGTTAAAGTCCAACAGGTTTGTTTCAAATCACTAGCTTTCGGAGCACTGCTCCTTCCTCAGGTGAATGAAGAAGTAGGTTCCAGAAACATATGTATAGACAGAGTCAAAGATGCAAGACGATACTTTGAATGCGAGCATTTGCAGGTAATTTACAGATCCAGAGAGAGGGGTAATTCCAGGTTAAAGAGGTGTGAATTGTCTCAAGCCAGGACAGTTGGTAGGATTTCGCAAGCCCAGGCCAGATGGTGGGGGATGAATGTAATGCGACATGGATCCAAGGTCCCGGTTGAGGCCGTACTCATGTGTGCGTAACTTGGCTATAAATTTCTGTTCGGTGATTCTGCGTTGTTAAGGTGATCGTAGATACCTGTGGTTTAAGAGCATATTGTCCGACTTTGTTAGCACTTTGAATTAAACTCTGCTTCTTGCTGTTTACTTAATGAATTGCCTGGTTCATTTAATAAATCTGTTTACCCTTTTATACAACCACTTATTTCAACTGTTAAACGAATTATTTTAGTGATGGTGTTAACTTTGTTGCTTTAATGCAGTGTTAACTTGTTCATTTAATGAAGGCCCTAAATTGTTTAAGTAGCAAAAGTATTGATTTGCTACTTTAACAAAGTCATTAACCTATTCTATTACTGCAGCCATAACATTTAAACCGTTTATTAAATAAACTTATTAACCAGTCCATTAAATTAAATCAGTAATATTTTTATTCACTTAATCTAGTAATCTGTTTATTAAATTAAAGATATTAAATCGATTAATTAATTTGATTCTCAAATGACCAATTAGTCTGTCAATCCATTAACCTGTTTATTCAATGAAGCAAATATCTCGTTCTTTGGTGTACAGGAGGATTTCAACACATTAATTAGAACTGAGAGATCTAAACTGCATAAACTGAAATAATTATTTTTGTTTGATCCAACGATGTGCGTGACACAGGTGAGGGGTCATTTGAAAATGAAAATCGCTTATTGTCACAAGTAGGCTTCAAATGAAGTTACTGTGAAAAGCCCCTAGTCGCCACATTCTGGTGCCTGTTCGGGGAGGCTGTTACGGGAATTGAACCGTGCTGCTGGCCTGCCTTGGTCTGCTTTCAAAGCCAGCGATTTAGCCCTGTGCTAAACAGCCCCTGTATTTAATAAACATTCCCCACCTTCATTGGGCGTGAATGAAATGCGTGAAACTGAGGGGGGGGAATCATTTTTAATAACTAAGATCCTCCCAGCTGCTGCCAAATGAAAATGTGCAAACTTTATGTCAATTGTAAAAGGCTGACCTGTTGTAGCAGAATTTAAAAGGTAAAATGTAATGTGACAGTATGTAGCAGTACATCTTATCAGATCTGCAGCAGACGGCTGCACTATATCTGTCGGGACATTTGACATAATCCCTACACTGCTCATGTTGCCTTTCACACTCTCTGCACTTCTGGTGTTACTCAAGATTACATTTGTGAGTAACAGTAATTTCAACAGCTGCCTATTTAATACATTCATTCTGAACGAGGAAAGCATTTACCAGAAGATAGTCTGACTACACGTTGACACATAGGCACATGCACATCCATTCAGAATGACACTCCCCGCCTACACCCTTTTCCTGTGGTAATATGCAAGATACCAGACAACTTGTTAAAAGATTAATAATGTTAATTATACAAAATCTAGGTGGAAATACCTTAACAATGATTAACAAGAAAGGTGTAATTGCTAGGTTTCCCTTGTGAGGTTTAGTTCTTTGATGTTACAATTGGTTGATGTTTTGATTATTAATCCTATCGGGTTGGTAACTTAGATGCGAAGGGCATTCAGAATGTGGGTGTAGTGCAGTTTAGAGAAATGGATGGAAACTTGGTCACAATCACATCTCTGCAGCTTCCTCTGTTCCATTTGATATGTTGCAGAGTGAAGGATTTCATGAGAAATGATTGCTGGGATCTTCCTAGATATTCTTTTCTCACCAACTTTCTCCTCTCCCCTCCCAACGAGGAATAGGGAGAGAGAGGAGTTGAACACGTGGCTACGGGGATGGTGCAGGAGGGAGGGTTTCAGATTTCTGGATAATTGGGGCTCATTCTGGGGTCGGTGGGACCTCTACAAACGGGATGGTCTACACCTGGACCAGAGGGGTACCAATATCCTGGGGGGGAAATTTGCAATGCTCTTCGGGAGGGTTTAAACTAGATCAGGGGATTGGGAACCTGAATTGTAGCTCCAGTATACAGGAGGTTGAGAGTAGTGAGGTCATGAGTAAGGTATCAAAGTTGCAGGAGTGTACCAGCAGGCAGGAAGGTGGTTTAAAGTGTGTCTTCTTCAATGCCAGGAGCATCCGGAATAAGGTGGGTGAACTTGCAGCATGGGTTGGTACCTGGGACTTCGATGTTGTGGCCATTTCGGAGACATGGATAGAGCAGGGACAGGAATGGTTGTTGCAGGTGCCGGGGCTTAGATATTTCAGTAAGCTCAGGGAAGGTGGTAAAAGAGGGGGAGGGGTAACATTGTTAGTTAAGGACAGTACTACGGTGGCAGAAATGACGTTTGATGAGGATTCGTCTACTGAGGTAGTATGGGCTGAGGTTAGAAACAGGAAAGGAGAGGTAACCCTGTTAGGAGTTTTCTATAGGCCTCCGAAAAGTTCCAGAGATGTAGAGGAAAGTATTGCAAAGATGATTCTGGATAGGAGCGAAAGCAACAGGGTAGTTGTTATGGGGGACTTTAACTTTACAAATATTGACTGGAAACGCTATAGTTCGAGTACTTTAGATGGTCCGTTTTTGTCCAATGTGTGCAGGAGGGTTTCCTGACACAGTATGTAGATAGGCCAACGAGAGGCGAGGCCATATTGGATTTGGTACTGGGTAATGAACCAGGACAGGTGTTAGATTTGGAGGTAGGTGAGCACTTTGGTGATAGTGACCACAATTCAATTACGTTTACATTAGTGATGGAAAGGGATATACCTCAGGGCAAGAGTTATATCTGGGGGAAAGGCAATTATGATGCGATGAGGCATGACTTAGGATGCATCGGACGGAGAGGAAATCTGCAGGGAATGGGCACAATGGAAATGTGGAGCTTGTTCAAGGAACCGCTACTGCGTGTCCTTGATAAGTATGTATCTGTCAGGCAGGGAGGAAGTGGGCGAGCAAGGGAACCGTGGTTTACTAAAGCAGTCAAAACACTTGTCAAGAGGAAGAAGGAGGCTTATGTAAAGATGAGATATGAAGGTTCAGTTAGGGTGCTCGAGAGTTACAAGTTCGCTAGGAAGGACCTAAAGAGAGAGCAAAGAAGAGCCAGGAGGGGACATGAGAAGTCTTTGGCAGGTAGGATCAAGGATAACCCTAAAGCTTTCTATAGATATGTCAGGAATAAACGAATGACTTTGGTAAGAGTAGGGCCAGTCAAAGACAGTAGTGGGAAGTTGTGCTTGGAGTCCGAGGAGATAGGAGAGAAGCTAAATGAATATTTTTCATTAGTATTCACACAGGAAAAAGACAATGTTGTCGAGGAGAATACTGAGATTCAGGCTACTAGACTAGAAGGGCTTGAGGTTCATAAGGAGGAGGTGTTAGCAATTCTGGAAAGTGTGAAAATAGATAGGTCCCCTGGGCCGGATGCGATTTATCCTAGGATTCTCTGGGAAGCTAACGAGGAGATTGCTGAGCCTTTGACTTTGATCTTTAAGTCATCTTTGTCTACAGGAATAGTGCCAGAAGACTGGAGGATAGCAAATGTTGTCCACTTGTTCAAGAAGGGGAGTAGAGACAACCCTGGTAAGTATAGACCAGTGAGCCTTACTTCTGTTGTGTGCAAAATCTTGGAACGGTTTATAAGAGATAGGATGTATAATCATCTGGAAAGGAATAATTTAATTAGAGATAGTCAACACGGTTTTGTGAAGGGTAGGTCATGCCTCACAAACCTTATTGAGTTCTTTGAGAAGGTGACCAAACAGGTGGATGAGGGTAAAGCAGTTGATGTGGTGTATATGGATTTCAGTAAAGTGTTTAATAAGGTTCCCCACGGTAGGCTACTGCAGAAAATACGGAGGCATGGGATTCAGGGTGATTTAGCAGTTTGGATCAGAAATTGCCTAGCTAGAAGAAGACAAAGGGTGGTGGTTGATGGGAAATGTTCAGACTGGAGTCCAGTTACTAGTGGTGTACCACAAGGATCTGTTTTGGGGCCACTGCTGTTTGTCATTTTTATAAATGACCTGGAGGAGGGCGTAGAAGGATGGGTGAGTAAATTTGCAGATGACACTAAAGTCGGTGGAGTGGTGGAGAGTGCGGAAGGATATTACAAGTTACAGAGGGACATAGATAAGCTGCAGCGCTGGGCTGAGAGGTGGCAAATGGAGTTTAATGCAGAAAAGTATGAGGTGATTCATTTTGGAAGGAAGACAAAGTATTGAGCTAATGGTAAGATTCTTGGCAGGGTGGATGAGCAGAGAGATCTCGGTGTCCATGTACATAGCTCCCTGAAAGTTGCCACCCAGGTTGAGAGGGTTGTTAAGAAGGCGTACAGTGTGTTAGCTTTTATTGGTAGAGGGATTGAGTTTCGGAGCCATGAGGTCATGTTGCAGCTGTACAAAACTCTGGTGCGGCCGCATTTGGAGTATTGCGTGCAATTCTGGTCGCCGCATTATAGGAAGGATGTGGAAGCATTGGAAAGGGTGCAGAGGAGATTTACCAGAATGTTGCCTGTTATGGAGGGAAGATCTTATGAGGAAAGGCTGAGGGACTTGAGGCTGTTTTCGTTAGAGAGAAGAAGGTTAAGAGGTGACTTAATTGAGGCATACAAGATGATCAGAAGATTGGATAGGGTGGACAGTGAGAGCCTTTTTCCTCGGATGGTGATGTCTAGCACGAGGGGACGTAGCATTAAATTGAGGGGAGATAGATATAGGACAGATGTCAGAGGTAGGTTCTTTACTCAGAGAGTAGTAAGGGCGTGGAATGTCCTGCCTGCAACAGTAGTGGAGTCGCCAACTCTAAGGGCATTTAAATGGTCATTGGATAGACATATGGACAATAAGGGAATAGTGTAGATGGGCTTTAGAGTGGTTTCACAGGTTGGCGCAACATCGAGGGCCGAAGGGCCTGTACTGTGCTGTAATGTTCTATGTTCTATGTTATAACTCCTACCCTTGAAGGTATTAACCTCTTGTGGGGACCGAACAGTTTCACAAACAGCAGGCATTCCTCATACCTCAACCCAAGCATGAGTTGTTCACGCCTGAGCCTTGATGATGAGTGCAAGCAACTTATCGAAACTTGTCCTTGCTCTCATTCCTGGTATGTTCATTCCTGGCGAATAGTACCAAGGAGCAAGAACTCTAGGTGATTTCCTGCCTGCTCCCATACTACTTCACGAGGACTGAGCTCAGTTGTTAATCCCCTTTTAGCACCACAGGGGCTTGTTCCCATCCATCCCTAAGAAGTAAAAAAAATAGCATTGATGCAATGCCTTTGACATCCTCAAGGGCTTCACAACCAATTAATTGCTTTTTGAAGTGTTGTCACTGATACATAGGTATATCGACTGATTAAGATATATTGATACCAGGCATTGTCTCATTCCAAAACAGTTATCTAACAGCCTTGCGAGAGAAAACCTTTCACGTTAGACAGAATGGATTTTCTTTTTTAAAATAAATTTAGAGTACCCAATTATTATTTTTTTTCTAATTAAGGGGCAATTTAGCGTGGCCAGTCCACCGACCCTGCACATCTTTTGGGTTGTGGGGGTGAGACCCACGCAGACAAGGGGAGAATGTGCAAACTCCGCACGGTCAGTGACCCGGGGCCGGGATCAAACCCGGGTCCTCAGTGCCGTAAGCAGTAGTGCTAACCACTGCGCCACCGTGCTGCTGAGAGAGACTAGATTTTCAGCCACGTGGCTTCTTCCTATTAACGGCTGTATGTTTTATCAAATCCATAGCAAGTGAATCAGCTTAAAAAGGTAACAGTTGGGCGGCACGGTGGCACAGTGGTTAGCACTGCTGCCTACTGCGCTGAGGACACGGGTTCGATCCCGGCCCCGGGTCACTGCCCGTGTGGAGTTTGCACATTCTCACCGTGTCTGCGTTTCACTCCCACAACCCAAAGATGTGCAGGGTAGGTGGATTGGCCACGTTAAGTTGCCCTGAAATTGGGGGAATAAATAATTGGGTGCTCTAAATTTATTTTTAAAAGTAGCAGTTCTGCAAATTATGTTTTTTAAATACATTTTTAAATAAATAGATAAATGTTATCAATATTTCATCAGCAATTTTCATAAAATGCAACCAAATCGATCATCGTCTTCCAATTTATTACATATTTTCACTCGGTATTGGATACATTCTACCCTTTCATTGATTCTTTCTTCCTCAGTAAATCTTTTCAATTCAACCACAAAGTTGCAGAATATAGACCAGTAACCTATATCAATGAGTGAAACATAGTGCGCAGTAAAAGAGAACTACCTAGAAGAGTCCGTGGTAACTATTCTTATAACAGTTTCAAATCTCACTGCAGACCTCAGATATAATCTGGGCTGACATTTCACAGCAGTAACAAGGGAGTGCTGCATTTTCAGAGATGGCGTATTTTGGGATGAGATGCTAAACCAAGGCTCTGTTTGCTTGTCGAAGTGAATACGAATGATCTCATAGCAAGATCTAGCCCCACACCAATATCTTTGACTCTTAACTCCGCTCTGCTGTAGCTTGGCAAACCACACAACTGTATCAACTGCTGTAAGAAGGCCCACCAGCACATTCTTTACACAGCTACGGATTGGCAATAAGTGATGCCCATGCCCTCAGAATATAAAATTTGAAGAGCCAAAATCCCTTCCTCAACAAACGTCATAACATGAGTCATTTACGACTGTTTAAATTCATTGCCGTGTTCCCTAAAAAAGAATAACAACTGCACTTCAAAAGTAATCCATTGGCTGTTAAGTGATTTGGGGCGCCCTAAGGGATTTGTAAATGCAATAGGCGGGATTCTTCGTTGGCTGACGCTAAAATCGGGAAACCCGATTGGGCGGAGAATAGGTTCCGATGCCAATTCGTAATTCTCTGTCACCTTGACAGTGGCGACAATGTGGTCCGGAACGCATGTACAGTAAACACCGTTTGCATATCATTAGCGGGCCTGACCCGGTACTCTCCAGGGCCTCCCTGATTCTTCGCCTCCGGTGGGCCGAGTTCCCCATGGCGCGGTTCACTTGTGCTTTTAAAAATCGTGAAACCAGCGTCATGGCTGCTGAGGGAGAGAGAAGGGATACGGAAAGAGTCCAACATTACCATAGTTTGCTAACAGTTGTGCCACTCGTCGGGTTGCTTCTCCCAGGCTGAGGGGAGTAGCAGGGGGTGGCCAGGAAGTGGGCTCTGGGGTTGGAGTAGGCGGGCATGGAACACCATTGCTGCAGCCTGCAAGGCAGCCATGCCCCTGCGCATGCTGCTCACAGCCCACTGTGCATTTAGGGCCACAGATAGTATAAGTGTCTCCCTCCAGGCCACCCCCATTGGTGCCTTCTGGCCCCAGCCTACCCATCAGCTGAATGGAATCACTCCAGCGCAACCAGTGCCATCTTGTTGGCTGGGATGAGTGTGTGTGGGGAGTGTAATGTGTATGTGCGGCTGCAGCTTGTCAGCCTCCCGAGTGTCAATCACAGACCCGGTGTATCCCGCACCATTTCTCATTGGAATCGATTGTGTTCCACGTGGCACCGGAACTAGCCCCTTAACAGGAGTGGAATCGGTCCAGGTGTGGCGCCAGTTTTGCTATTGTGAAAGTCCATGAATCCTGCCCCGGCGTCAACATTTAGTCTCAGGAATGGAGGATCCAGCCCAATGTCTTTCTTTGTGACACATTGCTGCAATTTAACGGGACAAAAACAGAGTCTCATTTCCGGCGCGTTCAGCGGGTGTTTCTAGGCACCTGTAGCGACGAGAAAGACACTTGGCAATTTTCTTTGGCCTCGGCTAGTAGCCCTCTGCCAGGAGCCCTCTGCCAAGGCCGCACTTACATAATTTTCTGCACTGACTAACCTGAGGAAGGAGCTGTGCTCCGAAAGCTAGTGATTCGAACCAAACCTGTTGGACTTTAACCTGTTGTTGTAAGACTTCTTACTGTGCCCACCCCAGTCAGCGCCGGCATCTCCACATCATGGGCGCGATTCTCCGACCCCCCACCGGGTTGGAGAATCGCCGGGGGCTGGCGTGAATCCCGCTCCCGCCGTGTCCCAAATTCTCCGCCACCAGAGATTCGGCAGGGGCGGGAATCGCGCCGTGCCGGTCGGCTGAAATTGCGGCGGTCGGCGGAAATCGCGGCGGTCGGCGGGCCCACCCCCGGCGATTCTCCGGTCAGCGATGGGCCGAAGTCCCGCTGCTGTCAACCCACCGGCGTGGGTTGAACCAGCTTTCGAACGGTGGGACAAGGTGGCGCGGGCGGGCTCTGGGGTCCTGGGGGGGGGGCGCAGGGCGATCTGGCCCCGGGGGTGTCCCCAAGGTGGCCTGGCCCGCGATCGGGACCCACCGATCCGCGGGCGGGCCTGTGCCGTGTGGGCACTCTTTTCCTTCCGCCTTCGCCATGGTCTTCACTATGGCGGAGGCGGAAGAGACCCCCTCCACTGCGCATGCGCGGGGATGCCGTGAGCAGCCGCTGACGCTCCCGCGCATGCGTCGCACGGCAAAGTCATTTCCGCGCCAGCTGGCAGGGCGCCAAAGGCCTTTCCCGCCATCCGGCGGGGCGGAAACCACTCCGGCGCGGGCCTAGCCCCTCAAGGTGAGGGCTCGGCCCCTCAAGATGTGGAGAATTCCGCACCTTTGGGGCAGCGCGATGCCGGACTGATTCACGCCGATTTTGGCGCCGGTTGGCGGACATCGCGCCGATTGCGGAGAATTCCGCCCCATATCTTTATACAACGCATCTACTTCACAGTATTTTTTTAACAAATTGTATCATAAATATTTGTGTAGCCCACATCTGTTATCCAGGTCTGAAGTTTACTAATCTCAGTTAAAGTATCTTATTATTTATTAAATTAAAGTCTGCTAATGCTAAATTAATATATGCAATACTAAATTAATGCACACACATACTAAACTGAAGGCTGTGCATGTTAAGTTGAAAACCAATAGCACTAAATTCAAATGTGACAATATTTTGGATGCGGCTGTAAATTGGACTCAGTTCAACCTAAGTGACTTTGTACTAATTTGAAGTTTGCTAGCACTAAATAGTTGTTTTGTTTTGGAGAGTGGGGTGGGTGTCTTTGTTTCTAAATGTTCTGTCTGATAAATTCTGTTCCAAAGGTTTTATTACGCCTCTGTTTTGTTCTGTTCGTGTTTATGCTGCACTGTGAGATTAACAAAATGACACTCAGCAAAATCAAATAAACATCCCTTTGTTGTTTGCTAGCTAGCTGCTGGATGGAGCACTTCTGATAAACGAGGGGGGAGTTGTGTGCGCCTTTACAAAGGTTCAAGTTTAATTGCGAGCTGGGGAGATTACCTTTCCTTCAATGTGATAAGACATAATGCTTCCTGCCAGTTTGAAAATAAAACACTCTGTGCACTGTTGCTAAATGTCAAGAACCACGCTGATCGAGATCCAAGTTCTGTGTGCCCTTGTGGTTGGTGAAATCTTCTCTCCCGTAATCAGGCCTGCCTTGGGCCCTCTTAGTACACTTGGTACTCTGAACGTGTTGATCACAGCGCTACATGCGCAGGTGCAGCTTGTCAACACTTGACAGTAAATGCCGGTGGTGGGCAATCTGTGGCTCAGGGGCCACGTGCGACCCATCTTAGTTCTGGCTGCGGCCCATTAAACATTTTGTTGACCATTACCCATGGTCAGGGTTGCCACATTCAACTGATTTCCATCTGTGTCGCTTCCCCCCCCCCCCCCCCCCCCCCCCCCCCCCCCAGTATGACACACACAACGCAAGAGCCAGTGAAGTGAGGTTCATACTGATTGCACACAACATTGACTGTGAGAGCCGTGCACGCCCCCATGTCTAAAGTGCAAATACTTAATTAGATTTTTACATTTGAAGTTGATCATAGTTCTATTAATACATGAATGATTAAGTATTTTGTACAACTCAGGCAGCACGGTGGCGCAGTGGTTGTTGCTGCCTCACGGCGCTGAGGTCCCAGCTTCGATCCCGGCTCTGGGTCACGGTCCGTGTTGAGTTTCACCTCCATTATCCAAAGATGGCAGGGTAGGTGGGTTGGCCACGCTAAATTGCCCCGGAATTGGAAAAAATGATTGAGTACCCTAAATTTATTTTTTAAAAGTATTTTCTATAACTCATTATGAAATATTCAGCGAGTGTTGAATGCATTTAATCTTATTCATGGGATCATGGTTTGTGAACAAGCCCGATTTAGGGCCCACTGAGATGAAGGAGGGCCACTCATGCGGCCCACTCACTGTCCTAGGCTGCCCATTACTGACATGCGCGCTGTGTTTGTCTGAGTAAAATAAAAACAAAAAGTACTGGAAACACTCAGCAAGAGTTTGGCTGGAATTCTCCATCCGTTTGATGGCAGCGGGATTCTCTGATCCCACCAGCAGCGCACCCCCTGCCCCGCGGGTTTCCTGGTGGCTTGAATGAGAATTCCCATTGACAGTGGTGGGAGCAGAGATGCCAGCTACCAGCGAATGGCACCCTCCGAGAAACACGCGGCTGGAAGACTGGAGAATCCACCCAATGTTTCAGGTCAGTGACCCTCCGTCAGGACTGAAAAATGTTAACGATGCAATAGACTTTGAGCAAGTACAGAAGCAGGGAAAGTGGGTGGAAGAAAAGAACCAATGGGTGTACATGTGCGTGATAGTGCCAAATGAGATATTGGTGAATGGCAAGAAAGGGTGGTAATGGGACAAGTGAAGAAACTCAGGGTCGAGAGGAGCAGTAAAAAGACTTTTCTAGTCTACCTGGTTCAGGCAATTGACTTACCATAGTACAATGTACCGTGACAATGCAAACTAATTGCTTGCAGTTTTGCACACACAGGTCCAGGGCATTGGCGACGCTAAATTGCCCCTTAATTGGAAAAAAGAATGAATTGGGTACTTTAAATTAAACAAAATGGAATGATAAACTACCTGTCTCATCACCATTCTGGACCGTGCAAGACAGAATCTCCATTTGGATTTTGCAGTCGGCCTGCATAAATGAAACAGCTAGAATCAGGTACTTGTACATTCCACCTTACACAGGGTGAGTTACTCCTTTCCTTGCTGGGTATTTCTCAACACTAGTGGCAGTGGCCCTGTTGCAGTTTTCAGTTTTCCTGGTAACGTTTGCATTGCTGCCAAGAGAAAACTGGTGAAATAAATTGGACATAATGTATACTGAGGAAATCGTCCCTTAGAATCGCATCGGAAAAAGGAATAGGCCACCTAAACCTCAAACCTACTCTGTCATTCAGTTAGGTCAGGGCCGATCTGTATCTTAACTCAATTTTAGGTAGGATTTTACAGACAATCAGTATTTCTTCTCAGCTGCATAGCTGTGAGACAGTGTAGTGTTCCTGAATGTGATGCACAATGCATCAAACAGGCTCTGCACAACAACGAAAAATTACAGGAAACATTGCATAGAAACCTAGAGTTACGAAACAGGCCATGTGGCAATCATTCCATGCTTATGTTTATGCTCCCCTTGAGCTTCCTCCCATTCTTCCTCATCTATCCATCCGTTCTCTTCCTCACACGCATATCCACCTTCCCCTTCAATGCATCTGTTCCATTCACCTCAACCACTCCCCGTGATCGTGAGTCCTACATTCATAAGACCATAAGACAGAAGAGCAGAATGAGGTCACTCGGCCCATCAGGTCTGCTCCACCATTCAATCATGGCTGACATTTTTTGCATCCCCATTCTCCTGAACCTGGGATCCTGGCACTGTGAAACAACAATGCTGACCACTGTGCTACTGTGCCATTAGGGTACGTCTGCCTTGGTTCTGCAACCCTTAAAACCCTTACCCAATAAGTAGATTAATAAGGGCAGCACGGTGGCGCAGTGAGTTAGCCCTGCTGCCTCACGGCGCCGAGGTCCCAGGTTCGATCTCGGCTCTGGGTCACTGTCCGTGTGGAGTTTGCACGTTCTCCCCGTGTTTGTGTGGGTTTCGTCCCCACAACCCAAAGATTAGGTGGATTGGCCACACTAAATTGCCCCTTAATTGGAAAAAGTGAATTGGGTACTCTAAATGTATTTTTAAAAATAAGTAGATTAATAAATCTTGGTTTTGAAATGTTCAATTGAACTGACCTAAACTGTACATTGGGGGAGCGAGTTCCCATTTCTACTCACTGTTGTGTGAAGAAGTGATTTGTGACATGGCTCTGAATGACCTCGCTCTAAGGCTACGTGCCTTGTTCAGTAGCAATCATTTCTCAACCATCGGGTTGCAGTGAAATGTTAGATATGATCAAAGTGGCAGCGGCGCAACATTAAATGCAAATTCTGTCATTAAAACGGTGACAAACCATGACTAACACTTTATAAATATCAAAGTTGTGCTCACACACTTAAAAGTACCAATAATGAGCCTCAACTTGGCATCAGCAGTAACAGAAAATGGAAAAGCAGTTTATAATTATAAAGGGAAAAAATTACAATTAAAGCTGTGGTGTGATTGAAAGGTTGAACATGGTTAATTGTTTAGATAGCTACCTTTATTGCAAGTTTTGTGGTTGACTAACATCGTTAACTATGACTAACCAAAGTATTGGTAATTCAATAAGGGATTATTTCAACTCTAGACGGTATCAATGATGGCTTTGGGCTCAAGCCAGGCTTACATTAACACTGCAATGAAGTGACTGTGAAAATCCCCCAGTCGCCATATTCTGGCGCCTGTTCGGGTCACAGAGGGACAATTCAGAATGTCCAATTCATCGAACAAGCTCGGCTTTCGGGACTTGTGGGAGGAAACCGGAGCACCTGGAGGAAACCCACGCAGACACGGGGAGAATGTGCAGACTCCGCACAGACAGTGACCCAAGCCGGGAAACGAACCTGGGACCCTGGCACTGTGAAATGACAGTGTGTGGAGGTGATAGGCCTTAGTTCCAAGAGAAAGTTTGACCATCAACGAAGCCTGTTTCCCGATTCTTGAGAGATTTTGTAGCCGTGTAAGCCGTCAACGGGAACAGTGACACAGGCACAAATTCCCGCGGGATCTCCATGCCCCTCGCTGGTGACAGAGCGAGGTTCGTGCCCACAAAGGGGGAAAACATCATTTGAATACACTTCAATGCATTTACATATAATTAGCGAACTCCCCACAACCACATGATCACAATGTTTTTTAGCTGGGAGTGATTGTTTGCATCCAGTGCTGGAGAATGTCATTGTCAGTGGGTGTCCAGTGAGTAAAATGTGGTGTTCAGTAAAGAAAGCTACACCATTGCACAATGTAGCTCCATCTTTGCACAGGTGAGATTCTTGTGAAGCCATCAGAATGGTGCATGCCTCCCAAAGCCACAGGATGGTATGTGTTTGTCAAACATCCCTCAATTTATAGTTGATTGTGATCGTGGGTGAGGTTATGAAGTATAGCACATCCCCGTTATTAATTGTTTGCGGAAGTTTAGTTATTGTGATCATTGCACTGTAACTTACATTGGCATAGTAAAGACTACTTTCCCGCCCCACCCACACACACGTACACACAAACACACAATTTATCAGTAAGGCACTTCCTAAAATAACCCTATCTAGCACTGAAGTATTGAGATATGAAGTCGGCTGCTTATATTAATACTTTTGAGTGGTCAGTAAGTCCATGTGGGTGTGAGTAATATCACTGAGTCTGGCCTGACAGCAGTCTTGCGGTCCTTCTAACACCCACATGGGGTGACTGACCATAACTGAAAGCAAACAAGTGGAACAAATGCTATGGTACTGCAGCTCTGAAATGAAAGACAACTTCAGGCAGATTTTTGCCCTCAGGTTAAGTTATTGAGGAAAGCATCCTAACACTCAATACCGAAAATTGTTGGTTAAATTATTTGTGCATGAAGAGTCATATTCTGATTGCGCGATTCATGTTTTGCAGCTGTTTTTTGTCGTGGCTTAACCACTAAAATATTTGTGCTTACTCTTGGGCCTTTTAAATGCACTTATATCTAAATGTAGCATCATCTCAATGGGTTGTATAAACCAAGATGGGTGATTGTAATAAGGGACACCTTGTCAATTAGTCTGGCTCATATGCTGAAAAATTATTGCCAAAGCTGCATGATATTATTTTAAATAACAAAAACAACAGTTTACATTTAAAATGTTATATCAATCGAATAAAATGCCCCCAGGCCTTTTGCAGAAGTTTTAACGAACAAAATTAGACATTGAGCAAAATAAGGTCATGCGGCCAGAAGTTCAAAGAGGTAGGTTCCAAACAGCATCAGTAAGAAGTCTTACAACCCCAGGTTAAAATCCAACAGGTTTGTTTCGATGTCACTAGCTTTCGGAGCGCTGCTCCTTCCTCAGGTGTGAAAGCTAGTGACATCGAAACAAACCTGTTGGACTTTAACCTGGTGTTGTAAGACTTCTTACTGATCTCACCCCAGTCCAACGCCGGCATCTCCACATCCAAACAGCATCATAAGGGAAGAGAGTTGGAGAGGTTCAGGGAGGGAATTTCAGAGGTTACTGTCCAGACAACTGTAGGCACAGCTACCAATGGTGGCGGCAATTAAAATCAGGGATGCTGAAGAGGACATAAGTAGCTGGGCGCAGATATCTAGTGGGACTAGAAGAAATTGCAGAGATAGGCGAGGCAACCATGAAGGGATTGGAAATCAGTTTGAGAATTTTTAAACCAAGGTGTTGCTTTACCAGGAGCCAATGTAGTGTGCACAGGGGTGGTAGTGCTTTGAACATGGTGTGAGTAAAGACATGGGCAGCAGAGTTTCAGATGACCGCAAGTTTACTCAGAGTAGAATTTTAAAAATATTTTTAAAATAAATTTAGAGTACCCAATTCATTTTTTTCCAATTAAGGGGCAATTTAGCGAGGCCAATCCACCTACCATGCACATCTTTGGGTTGTGGGGGCGAAACCCAGGCAGACACCGGAGAACTTGCAAACTCCACACGGACAGTGACCCAGAGCCGGGATCGAACCTGGGACCTCTACTTGGTCCTCCTCCACCTTGGGGAACTCCAACCCATCCAGGAAATGCCACATTTCCTCCCCCCCACCCGGCCGGAGGCTCTGATTTATGAAGCCTCCTGTAAAACTTCTCAGTACCCCGTTAACCCCCACCGGGTCCAGTACCATTCCACCCCTACCGTCCTTCACCCTTCCGATCTCCCTCGCCGCCTCCTGCTTCCTGAGTTGGTGGGCTAGCCTTGCACTAGCCTTCTCCCCATACTCATACACCCCTCTGGCCCTCCGCAACTGCCCATTGCTTTCCCCATGGACACCACCCCGAACTCAATCTGGGGTTTCTGCCTCTGCTTCCACAATCCTGCCTCCGGGGCCACTGAATATCTCCTGTCCACTCGCAAAATCTACCTGCCTTGCCATCCCTTTTGCTCCTTCTTCTCCCTATGCACCTGGATCGATATGAACTCCCACCTAATCACTGCCTTGAGTACCTCCTACAGCGTGGCGGCTGAAACGTCCCCTGTGACATTGAGTTCCACATATCCCCGAATGATGGCCCTCACCCGCTCACATATCTCCTCGTCCGCCAGCAACCCTACGTCCAGCTTCCAATGTTCTCCAGGTTGTCCAGGTCCTCCACCTTCTCCTTTAACCGCTGCTGAGTCTCCCGCAGCACACCTATCTTGGCCGGTAACGAGGCAAGCTGCTCCTCGTGCTTCCCCAGTGCCTCCTCCACTTTCCGAATGGCTTGGCCCGGGGATTCCAGCCTCTGCTCCACCCAGTCAATTCCCGCTTTTAACGCCTCTACCACCTTGGACAGGTCCTCCTGGGCCTCCCTCCTCTGTTGGCTAAACTTTTCAGTTAAAAGGTCTACCAGTTGCTCCTTCGACCACTGGGCAGGCATGGCAAATCCTTTATCCTCTGCCATCTTGACCTGTGGCGCACAAAAATTCCCTCGCTCCAGCGGCTCCCTTCTTCTCGACAGTGTCAGGGACCCGGGTTCAAATCCAGCCTCGGGTGACTGTGTGCAGTTTGCACATTCTCCCCGTCTCTGAGTGGGTTCCCTCCGGGTGCTCCGGTTCCTCCCGCAATCCAAAGATGTGCACATTCGGTGGATTGGCCATAATAAATTGCCCCTAGGTGGGGCTGTGGGGATAGGGTGGGGGTTTGGGGCCTAAGTAGGGTGCTCTTTCGGAGGGTGGCGCAGACTAGATGGCCGAAAGGCCTGCTTCTGCAATGTAGGGATTCTAAGTAACTTTCTCAAAACAGTTTTAAGTTTGGTATGGCAGTATTCAAAAGACATCTAATCTCTTCAAATTTAATGATTTGTTTGTGGTGCTGGTAAGGGCTGGTTTAGCACACTGGGCTAAATCGCTGACTTTTAAAGCAGACCAAGGCAGGCCAGCAGCACGGTTCAATTCCCATAACAGTCTCCCCGAACAGGCGCCGGAATGTGGCGACTAGGGGCTTTTCACAGTAACTTTGTTTGAAGCCTAATTGTGACAATAAGCGATTTTCATTTCATTTCATGAATAGTTAATCACTTCTCATCCAACATGAATATCATTATACTCTTGAGTATTTACTTTTTTTAGCCCAAATTAAGTACAAAGTTTCTTTAAAAGAAAGTTTCGTTCTGAGGAGACACAAAATAACTTTTCCCCAAATCTGATCCAAATTTGTCGAACTCTACTGCCTGGTTTGAAGTCCGTCCCTGAACTAGCAGCATCCAAGTTTTAAAATCGTCGAGCATGCCTTTGCCCTGATGAATATGTCCGTCAACCAACATTACTAGAGTAAAAAGTTATTTTGTCATTATTATGTTGCTGTTGCGGGGTTTGTGTGTGAAAGTTGGCTGTCGCTTTCCTATATTGCAACAGTGAATACACTTTAAAAATACTCGTAGGCTGCAAAGCTCTTAGCGACATACGGAACTTGTGAAAAGCAGCATTTTAATGCAAGCCCTGTGCAAGGCCATGAACGATAGATTTTCTTCCCCTCCCCATCTTCCACTGACGAATCTGACTCCTGTTCTGATAAGATGCCAGATGTTGATAGTTCTGCGGAACATCACCAAAGTGATGTTTTATGTGTGAGCCGTGACAATGAAGGTTCGTTGTACACTTCAACTGGGGCTGGCCCTGAGCCCGTTCTCTCGTATCATCCCATACAACTCACTTTCCAGCAGGGGCCACTAGACATCCATCAGGATCACAAATCCTAGCTGATATTTCAGTTTCCATAATCCCAGGTCTACTGACCCCGGGGGTCTTAGCAACTGCCATCCCTGCAAGATACCAGACAATTTTAGTGCAGCCGGGTGGCACGGTAGCACAGTGGTTAGCACTGTTGCCTCACAACGCCAGAATCCCAGGTTCAATTCCGGCTTGGGTCACTGCCTGTGTGAAGACTTCACGTTCTCCCCGTGTCTGCGTGAGTTTCCTCCGGGTGCTCCGGTTTCCTCCCACAAGTCCCGAAACACAGGCTTATTAGGTGAATTGGACATTCTGAATTCTCCCTCTGTGTGCCAAAACAGGCACCGGAATGTGGCGACTAGGGGATTTTCACAGTAACTTCATTGCAGTGTTAATGTAAGCCGATTTGTGACACTGATAAAGATTCTTATTCTTATTGACAATGGGTCTTTCTAGTCTCCGTCTGATTATTTGGGAAGTTAATTCCACAGTTGGCAGGTTCCCAAACTGAGCTGACATTGGTTATCAACGCTCTGCCCACACGGTTGAGGGGGGGGGGGGGGGGGGGGGGCGGGGGAGGGGGGGGTGGGGGGGGGGGGGGGGGGGGTGAGGTGGTGCAGCTCGGGATAAGGTGGAAGTAACCTGGAGTTTTCTGGATCGAGAGGAGTTTGACTACACTTGATGGCCCCACCAGGGATAATATTGCCTAGAATGGGAGATTTTCCTTTGTATGACCTCTAACATTCACTCAAGGAGAGCTGGTTAAGGTACAGTCAAGTTTCTGTGCTTAGGGGATCAAAGGATATGGGGGGAAAGCAGGATTAGGCTATTGAGTTGGATGATCAGCTATGATCATAATGAATGATGGAGCTGGCTCGAAGGGCCGAATGGCCTCCTCCTGCTCCTATGTTCTGTGTATTTATGTTTGCTCACTGCCTGGTACACATAGGGCTAGGCGTTGTAAGAATTAGGAACATGAGTTGCCATTCAGCCCCTTGGGTCTGCACTGCCATTCGATAAGCTCATGGCTGATCTGATTGTGACCTTAACTCCACTTTCCTGTCCGTCCCCCCTAACTCTTGACACCCTTGTCGATCAGAAACCTGTCGAACTCAACCTTGAATATACTCAACGAACCAGTCTCCATTGCTCTCTGTGGATGAGACTTCCACGGACTAACAACCCTCTTGAGAGAAATAAACTTCTCCTTATCTTAAATGGCAGACTCATGCTTATTAAACTGTTCCCTAGTTCTAGACTCACCCACAATGGGAAGCATCCTCTTGTGACGAATGTACAAAATTGTCATATTTTATACTTTTTGCAGTAATCTTAATTAACCTACATCAAATGCATGTGACTCAAGGTAGTAATCCCGCAATGATCTGAGGTTCTTCAGAACCTTTGCGGTTCTGATATTTGATTTAGTTCCCAGCTGCTCACAATCCCTAAGCAGAACCTCTTTCTTGTCCTATTCAAGTCATTGGTACCAACATGGATACTTCCTATGCCAAGTTCCTCTTCAGCCCCTAGCAGATGCTGAAACCGTGGCACCAGTTAGGTAACATAGCCTTCTGAAGTCACAGAACCGTGCATCCCCTCTCCCCTATACTGTCTCTACTACCACAATAATTCTATTTTCTCCCCTCACTTCAACAGCCCTCTACACCATGGTGCCCTGGTCAGTTCGCACAACCATCTTGCAGCTCCTGCTCTCACCCATATAAACTGAAAGAACCTTGAACCTGTTTGGCAATTGCAAGGGCTGTGCCTCCTCCACTTCTACCCTCTCGTGATACAGTGGTTAGCACTGATGCTGAAGCACCAGGGACCCGGGTTCGATTCCAGCCTTGGGTGGCTGTGTGGGGTTTGCACATTCTCTCCGTATCTGCCTGGATTTCCTCTGGCTGCTCCTGTTTCCACCCACAGTCCAAAAATGTGCAGATTATGCAATTGACCATGCTAAATTGCCCCTTAGTTGTCCGAAGGTCAGGTGCGGGTTACAGGGATAGGGATAGGGAGTGGGCCCAGGTAGAGTGCTCCTTTAGAAGGTTGGTGCAGACTCGATGGGCCAAACATTCTACAGCTGTAACACATTACTTGCCCTACCATCCTTATTGTGTTTTAATTAACTGATGAATGATATTCATAATTAAATTTAAAGGGCAAAATTCTCCCAAAAAAATGACTGTGGCATTTCAGGCGGGAAAACCAGTGAGAATCCCGCTTTCTGTTCTGGCATTTCCATCACAATTCACCCACACTTAGTCATTTTTGTTGGAGCTTGGGAGATTCTCACTGAAATATCCCACACCTAGAATCTTTTCTGGAGTGGGGAATTAAAGACGCCGGCAAGACGAGCAGCTGGTCCAGCTTTAAAACTGAGATGAGGAGGAACTACTTCTCGCAGAGGGTGGTGAATTTGTGGAACTCGCTGCCTCATGGTGCGGTGGAATCTGAGTCATTAAAGAAGGAGATAGATATATTTTTGATTTTAAAAACGGTTAAAGGGTAGGGAGATGGATTTGAGACCAGGAAGAGATCAGCCACAATCTGATAGAATGGCGGAGGAGGCTCGTAGGGCTGAATTGCCTCCTTCTGCTCCTAATTCCAGAGGGTGTCCTCTGACTGCCATATCGGGACACTGCCCCAGATGGCGGCAGACAAAATGTCAAGGTTAACTGGGTGGTTAAGTGACCCAGTTCATGTTTGAGCTGCTGCTGTCTTATTTAAACATGACATCTTTATTTATGTTATATTGCAAAGGGGCATGCCATGCCAGTTTTTGGTTGAATCTTCTTCTGTGCATCCACCTGAAAGATATGGGGCGGGATTCTCCGACCCCTCGCCGGGTCGGAGAATCGCCGGGGGGGGGGGGGGGGGGGGGGGGGAGTGAATCCCGCCCCCGCCGGCTGCCAAATTCTCCAGCGCCGGGGATTTGGCAGGGGCGGGAATTGCGCCGGTCGGCGGCTGCTGGCAGTGCCCCCCCCCCCCCCCCCCCCCCCGGCGATTCTCCAGCCCGCGATGGGCCGAGTGGCTGCCCGTTTTTCGGCCGGTCCCGCCGGCATATGTACGACAGGTACTTACCGGCGGGACATGGCTCCGCAGGCGGCCTCAGGGGCGCGGGGGGATCTAGCCCCGGGGGGTGCCCCCACAGTGGCCTGGCCCGCGATAGGAGCCCACCGATCCGCGGGCGGGCCTGTGCCGTGGGGGCACTCTATTCCTCCGCGCCGGCTGGTGTAACAGTCCGCAATGGCCGGCGCGGAGATGAACTTCCCCCCTGCGCATGCGCTGAGATGACGCCAGCATACACTGGCGCTCCCGCGCATGCGCCAACTCGCGCCGGCCAGCGTAGGCCCTTCGGCGCCGGTTGGCGTGGCACCAAACCCCTTCCGCCCAGGCCGGTGCGGCACAAACCACTCCGGCGCTGGCCTAGCCCCTGAAGATGTGGAGGATTCCACACCTTTGGGGCGGCTCAACGCCGGAGTGGTTCACGCCACTCCTTCGCGCCGGAGTTGCCCACCCCGCTGGTTTCCAAAACATCCTGCTCATGATGCATTTAATGATTCACCAGGATAATATCCGGGATTTCACTGCATTAATATCTGGAGGGAGTCAACTTTGATGAAAGATTCACAGAATCACACAATGCAGAAGAGGCTCTTCAACCCATCTTCACCGACTCAAGAAAAACATGTTCACGACTTCCGGGTGCGGCGATGACCAGCTGAGTCGCACGTTTCGGCAGCTCCCGGTGAAACGGACTTTTGGGCTCTTGATAGGAGCCCCAACGGCAATTTTGACGGCTAAAAACACTGTGCGGTAAACCAGAAGGGAATCCCCCCTGGATACGGATGAAAAAAGGAGGAGAAAGTGGCCGGATTGCAGTGGATCCTTTACAACATCGGCAAGGAAGGCAAGCAAAAATCAAGATGGCGTCGGAAGGTGGCAGTTTAATATGGGGCCCTGAACAACAAGAGTTCTTGAAATGCTGTGTGGAAGAGCTCAAAAAGGAAATGAAGAAAGAGCTGTTGGCCCCGATACTACAGGCGATCGAAGGGCTAAAGGAGGAACAAAAGCCCCAGGAGCGGGAGCTTCGGGTCGTGAAGGCAAAGGCAGCCGAGAATGAGGACGACATACAGGGCCTGGTGGTGAAGACGGAGATGCATGAGGCACATCAGAAACAATGTGTGGAAAGGTTGGAGGCACTGGAGAACAATGCAAGGAGGAACAACCTGAGGATTCTTGGTCTTCCTGAAGGTGTGGAGGGAGCGGACGTCGGGGCATATGTGAGCACGATGCTGCACTCGTTAATGGGAGCGGAGGCCCCGGCGGGTCCGTTGGAGGTGGAGGGAGTATACCGAGTGATGGCGCGAGGACCGAGAGCAGGAGAAATTCCCAGAGCCATAGTGGTGAGATTCCTCCGTTTTAAGGATAAAGAAATGGTCCTTAGATGGGCAAAGAAAACTCGGAGCAGCAAATGGGAGAGCGCGGTGATCCGCGTTTATCAAGACTGGAGTGCGGAGATGGCAAGAAGGAGGGCGAGCTTTAATCGGGCCAAGGCGGTGCTTCACAAAAAGAAGATAAAATTTGGAATGCTGCAACCGGCAAGACTGTGGGTCACATATCGAGGAAGGCACCACTACTTTGAGATGGCGGATGAAGTGTGGACTTTTATTGTGGAAGAAAAACTGGAATGAGCGGGTTATTAAAAAGAACGTTTGAACAAAGTGGTGGGGCGAATGTGGGGGGCGAAGAGGGGGGTTAAAAAGGGGGGAAAGAGGAGTTTTATGTACTAATCCTGCGATGTGGTAACTTTTCTCTCTTCCACAGGTGGTGATGGGGGGAGGAGGGGAGGTGGAGAAGATGTGGCGTTGGCCATTGGGGGCGGGGCCAAGGGAGAAGCGCGGGCTTGGTTCCCGCGCTATGATAATCATGGCGGGAATAGAGAAGCAGGAAGGAGGGGGCGTCGCACGGTGCGAGCCGAGGTCATGGGGGGAAGCCGAGGTCGGCCAGAGTTTGCTGACTTCTGGGAGCAACATGGGGGGAGTAATTACGCTAGCGGGGGGGTGGGAGGGGGGAATTACTGGGTTGCTGCTGCTGGGGAGAGGGGGGAGCTGGTATGGGAGGGGATGGGCGGGGGGGCACCGCCTGGGGGTGATACAGCTGCGTGGGAACCGGGTGAGGAGCTGGAAAAAGGGGATGGCTAATCGACAAGGGGGGGGGGTAGGAAGCCCCCCAACCCGGCTGATCACGTGGAACGTGAGAGGGCTGAACGGGCCGATAAAGAGGGCACGGGTACTCGCACACCTTAAGAAACTTAAGGCAGATGTGGTTATGTTACAGGAAACGCACCTGAAACTGATAGACCAGGTTCGGCTACGCAAAGGATGGGTGGGGCAGGTGTTCCATTCGGGGCTAGATGCGAAAAACAGGGGGGTGGCTATATTAGTGGGGAAGCGGGTAATGTTCGAGGCAAAGACTATAGTGGCGGATAACGGGGGCAGATACGTGATGGTGAGTGGCAAACTACAGGGGGAGACGGTGGTTTTGGTAAACGTATATGCCCCGAACTGCGATGATGCCAATTTTATGAGGCGGATGCTAGGACGCATTCCGGACCTAGAGATGGGAAAGCTGATAATGGGGGGAGATTTTAATACGGTGTTGGAACCAGGGCTGGATAGGTCGAAGTCCAGGACTGGAAGGAGGCCGGCAGCAGCCAAGGTACTTAAAGATTTTATGGAGCAGATGGGAGGTGTAGACCCGTGGAGATTTAGCAGACCTAGGAGTAAGGAGTTCTCGTTTTTCTCCTATGTCCATAAAGTCTACTCGCGAATAGACTTTTTTTGTGCTGGGAAGGGCGTTGATCCCGAAGGTGAGGGGAACGGAGTATACGGCTATAGCCATTTCGGATCACGCTCCACACTGGGTGGACTTGGAGGTAGGGAAGGAAACAGGAGGGCGCCCACCCTGGAGAATGGACATGGGACTAATGGCAGATGAGGGGGTGTGTCTAAGGGTGAGGGGGTGCATTGAAAAGTACTTGGAACTCAATGATAATGGGGAGGTCCAGGTGGGAGTGGTCTGGGAGGCGCTGAAGGCGGTGGTTAGAGGGGAGCTGATATCAATAAGGGTACATAAAGGGAAGCAGGAGAGTAAGGAACGGGAGCGGTTGCTGCAAGAACCTTTTGTAGGTGGCCAGACAATATGCGGAAGCACCGGAGGAGGGACTGTACAGGGAAAGGCAAAGGCTACATGTAGAATTTGACTTGCTGACTACGGGCACTGCAGAGGCACAATGCAGGAAGGCACAGGGTGTACAGTACGAATATGGGGAGAAGGCGAGCAGGTTGCTGGCACACCAATTGAGGAAAAGGGGAGCAGCGAGGGAAATAGGGGGAGTGAGGGATGAGGAAGGAGAGATGGAGCGGGGAGCGGAGAGAGTGAATGGAGTGTTCAAGACATTTTATAAAAAATTATATGAAGCTCAACCCCCGGATGGGAGGGAGAGAATGATGGGCTTTTTGGATCGGCTGGAATTTCCCAAGGTGGAAGAGCAGGAAAGGGTGGGACTGGGAGCACAGATCGAGGTAGAAGAAGTGGTGAAAGGAATTAGGAGAATGCAGGCGGGAAAGGCCCCGGGACCGGATGGATTCCCAGTCGAATTCTATAGAAAATATGTGGACTTGCTCGCCCCGGTATTGGCGAGGACCTTTAATGAGGCAAAGGAAAGGGGACAACTGCCCCCGACTATGTCTGAAGCAACGATATCGCTTCTCTTAAAGAAGGAAAAGGACCCGCTACAATGCGGGTCCTATAGACCTATTTCCCTCCTAAATGTAGATGCCAAGATCCTGGCCAAGGTAATGGCAATGAGAATAGAGGAATGTGTCCCGGGGGTGGTCCACGAGGACCAAACTGGGTTTGTGAAGGGGAGACAGCTGAACACGAATATACGGAGGCTGTTAGGGGTAATGATGATGGCCCCACCAGAGGGGGAAACGGAGATAGTAGTGGCGATGGATGCCGAGAAAGCATTTGATAGAGTGGAGTGGGATTATTTGTGGGAGGTGTTGAGGAGATTTGGTTTTGGAGAGGGGTATGTTAGATGGGTGCAGCTGTTGTATAGGGCCCCGATGGCGAGCGTGGTCACGAATGGACGGGGATCTACATATTTTCGGCTCCATAGAGGGACAAGGCAGGGATGCCCTCTGTCCCCATTATTGTTTGCACTGGCGATTGAGCCCCTGGCGATAGCGTTGAGGGGTTCCAAGAAGTGGAGGGGAGTACTTAGAGGAGGAGAAGAACACCGGGTATCTTTGTATGCGGACGATTTGTTACTATATGTGGCAGACCCGGCGGAGGGGATGCCAGAAATAATGCGGATACTTGGGGAGTTTGGGGATTTTTCAGGGTATAAATTGAATATGGGGAAAAGTGAGTTGTTTGTGGTGCATCCAGGGGAGCAGAGTAGAGAAATAGAGGACCTACCGTTGAGGAAGGTAACAAGGGACTTTCGTTACCTGGGGATCCAGATAGCCAAGAATTGGGGCACATTGCATAGGTTAAATTTAACGCGGTTGGTGGAACAAATGGAGGAGGATTTCAAGAGATGGGATATGGTATCCCTGTCACTGGCAGGGAGGGTGCAGGCGGTTAAGATGGTGGTCCTCCCGAGATTCCGCTTTGTGTTTCAGTGCCTCCCGGTGGTGATCACGAAGGCTTTTTTTAAAAGGATCGAAAAGAGCATCATGGGTTTTGTGTGGGCCGGGAAGACCCCGAGAGTGAGGAAGGGATTCTTACAGCGTAGCAGGGATAGGGGGGCTGACACTACCGAGCCTAAGTGAGTATTATTGGGCCGCTAATATTTCAATGGTGAGTAAGTGGATGGGAGAGGAGGAGGGAGCGGCGTGGAAGAGATTAGAGAGGGCGTCCTGTAGGGGGACTAGCCTACAGGCTATGGTGACAGCCCCATTGCCGTTCTCACCGAGGAACTACACCACAAGCCCGGTGGTGGTGGCTACACTGAAGATTTGGGGACAGTGGAGACGGCATAGGGGAAAGACTGGAGCCTTGGGGTGTCCCCGATAAGAAACAACCATAGGTTTGCCCCGGGGGGATTGGATGGGGGATATGGAATGTGGCAAAGAGCAGGAATAACGCAACTGAAAGATCTGTTTGTGGATGGGAAGTTCGCGAGTCTGGGAGCGCTGACCGAGAAATATGGGTTGCCCCAAGGGAATGCATTCAGGTATATGCAACTGAGGGCTTTTGCGAGGCAACAGGTGAGGGAATTCCCGCAGCTCCCGACACAAGAGGTGCAGGACAGAGCGATCTCAAAGACATGGGTGGGGGATGGTAAGGTGTCAGATATATATAGGGAAATGAGGGACGAAGGGGAGACTATGGTCGATGAACTAAAAGGGAAATGGGAAGAAGAGCTGGGGGAGGAGATCGAGGAGGGGCTGTGGGCAGATGCCCTAAGCAGGGTAAACTCGTCGTCCTCGTGTGCCAGGCTAAGCCTGATTCAGTTTAAGGTATTACACAGGGCGCATATGACTGGAGCACGGCTCAGTAAATTTTTTGGGGTGGAGGATAGGTGTGCGAGGTGCTCGAGAAGCCCAGCGAATCATACCCATATGTTTTGGTCATGCCCGGCACTACAGGGGTTTTGGATGGGGGTGACAAAGGTGCTTTCAAAAGTAGTAGGGGTCCGGGTCGAACCAAGCTGGGGGTTGGCTATATTTGGGGTTGCACAAGAGCCGGGAGTGCAGGAGGCGAGAGAGGCCGATGTTTTGGCCTTTGCGTCCCTAGTAGCCCGGCGCAGGATATTGTTAATGTGGAAAGAAGCCAAGCCCCCGGGGTGGAGACCTGGATAAATGACATGGCGGGGTTTATAAAGCTAGAGCGGATTAAGTTCGTCCTAAGGGGGTCGGCTCAAGGGTTCACCAGGCGGTGGCAACCGTTCGTCGAATACCTCGCAGAAAGATAGATGGAATGGAAAAAAGAAGGCAGCAGCAGCAGCCCAGGATCGGGGGGAGGGGGGGGGGGGCGGGGGGGAGGAGGAACCAGAAGGACTCTCAGGGTTATTAATATATACTGTATAATATGTATAGGTCGTTGCTACAGATAATTATATATTGGACTGTTAAATTATATTTTTGGAGAGTGTTACTTGTGATAAGGCAGTTGCCAATTAGGGTTAGTTTTCATTTTTGTTATTTATTATTTATTCATTTTCTGTTTATAAAATAGGTCATTGTTATTTGTGTTGTTATAATATTGTGTAAAGGATGCACAATGTACTGTGTTGGTTGACCAAAAATTTTCAATAAAATATTTTTTTTTTAAAAAGAAAAACATGTTCACGGGAGGCTTAAGCAAGATAGAATTGAACCGTTTAAAATAATGAAGGTGGGGAAAGAACTAGGCTTTTTTTCAAGAGTCTGGAAGAAGGGGATGCAACTTTAAAATTCATCCTCAGCCTAGAAAACATGTCTAGAAAACATGTCTTCACATGACAAGTGTGGGGATGTTATATGCCAATGCCCGTGAGGCATTTAGTGGGAAGACAGAAACTTGGAGAGTGGTGATTATAGTGGCATACGGATAGTGGAATTGGGTTGAAAAGATAAAAGGGGCTTCATGCCGATTAACATGTAAGCGTGTGCTCTCTGGTATTCAGAATCACAGTAATACAGTGCAGAGGAGGCTCTTCAGCCCATTGTGTCTGCATTAATGGTGTCGAGATGGAGATGGCTGCATCACAGAATGGTATGGCAACTGCTTGGCCCAAGACTGTAAGAAATTACAGAGAATCGTGAACACAGCCCAGTCCATCACGGAAACTCGCCTCCCATCCATTGACTCTGTGTATATACCTCCCACTGCCTTGGGAAACCGGGCAGCATAATCAAAGACCCCTCCCACCTGGGTTATTATCTCTTCCAACCTCTTCCATCGTGCAGGAGATACAAAAGTCTGGGAACACGCACTAACAGGTTACCACGGTAGCACAATGGTTAGCACTGTTGCTTCACAGCTCCAGGGTCCCAGGTTCGATTCCCGGCTTGGGTCACTGTCTGTGCGGAGTCTGCACGTTCTCCCCATTTCTGCATGGGTTTCCTCCGGGCGCTCCAGTTTCCTCCCACAAGTCCCGAAAGACGTGCTGTTAGGTGAATTGGACATTCTGAATTCTCCCTCTGTGTACCTCAACAGACGCTGGAGTGTGGCGATTAGGGGATTTTCGCAGTAACGTCATTGCAGTGTTAATGTAAGCCTACTTGTGACACTGATGAAGATTATTATTAAAAACAGATTCTTCTCCACTCTTGCCAGACTCCTGAATGACCCTCTTATGGACTGATCTGATCTCTTCACACATCTTCTCTACTCAGTAACTGCACTCCATATGATTCACCCGATGCCTGCGCCTATGTATTTACATTGTGTATTTATATATGCTCGGTGTTTTCTCATGTATGGAATGATCTGCCTGGACTGTATGCAGAACAATACTTTTCACTGTGCCTCGGTATACGTGACACTAAATCAAATAAGTCTGCACCGAAGCTTGAAAAGCACCTGACCTGTCTACCTAATCCTGTTTGCCAGCACTTGGCATAGCCATATGCTGTAGGCGCTCTCTACATATTGCTGCACGAAAGAAGAAAGAAAGACTTGCATTTGTATCGCACCTTTCACAACCTCAGGACACTCCAAACCTCTGAAGAGCCCATAAAGTACTCTTAAAGCATAGTCATTGTCATAATGTAGGAAACACTGCAACCAAAATTCCACATCCAACAATGCGACAAGAACAGATAAACTGCACCCCCTTCCCTCCCATATAGAGCCTCAGGATTGTCTGTATTAACCTGAGACAGCAGCTGGTTCATCTGAAAGAAGACACCTCCGACAATGCAGCTCTCCCCCAGTGCTGCATTGGAACATCAGCCTAGATTTTGTGCTCAAATCCCTGGAGTGGGACTGGAATCCACAATCTTCTAATTTAGGGAGGAGAATACTACCATGGACCCACTCACTCTGACATACCATGGGGCCAGTAATAACTTGATAGCTGTGATTAGTTCTTCATTGTACATGGGCACAGTAATCCGTTCACAGCAAGTGTACCACATTGGCACAGAGTCACTTTCAAGCCAATGCTTCAAGGGTTTTTCCAGCCTGAGAGCTTCTGTGGTTCAGCTGCTGCATGTATAAATTATCTCCAGATTGTTTCACAAGCAGCAGCTTTATATGAAATCATCGTGGCCTTGTGATACTGAGTCATCTCTACTATGAATGATAAAAATTGTCTATTGAACTAGGTTGCACTGTTTCAACTTGTCACCAGCTCTGTAAAGTACAGTAAAGTAATACAAACTAGATAAGGCAATTCTACTTGACTTCAAAGTTAACACCACAAAGTTTGGGGTTTGACGATTTTAACCTGTATAATTCCTTTCCCCACTGTATCTTAACAGAATTGTTAACTTGTTTCTTTCCAATGGTTTTGCACCTCTATTAACATGAGCAATTTAAGGGGTAATGCAGGTTTGGGGGGCGGGGGCGGGAGGACTGGTATCTACAAGTTATACCCTATTTCACTCAAAACCACTGTGCCAAATAAAATGCTCCACTGCGTTATTGTATGCAAGTGGAATTGATGGTTAGTTGGCCACAGACCAACATCTTTGAAAAAAACTCTGTTCTCACCCCTCCTGAATAAAATGTTTGTACTGTTCCAATAACCAGTATAAGGGTCTTGGAACAATGAGGTATTAAGGTTAGTGTACAAATGCTTATTGCGATTGTATTTGAAGGCTGTTTCCACAATATGCAGGCAGTGCAGCTTGGGAACTTGAGGATGCGCCACTTCACAATCACCACTCTTGAATTACCCCTTGTCAGGCACCAATTAACCATGAACTCCACTTGCATACTATAATGGAGCATTTTATTTGGCATCTTTGATGTTACGTGTTCATGTTGTGCCCGCAGTGCTTCTGAGTGAAATAGGGCACGAGTTGCCCTTAACATTCCTTTCCCCACCTACCTTACACCCATTCATTTCAGAGATGTCTGAACCACACAACAGTGAGTATGTAGCCAAAGCTACCTTTCCCAGGTACGAGCTAACTATTGTTGTCTGTAGTCCACACAGCCGTACCGGCTGAGGTTATTCACCTTCTCAACCTTGCCCCTCGCCTGAGGTGCGGTGATCCTCGGGTTAAATCACCACCGGTCAGCTCTCCCCCTCAAAGGGGAAAGCAGCCTATGGTCATCTGGGACTATGGCGACTTTACCTTACTTTTACTTTTACATCTTTATGAAGGCAAGTGCGAAATGAATCTGAAATCTTCTGAAAGACATACATCCATTCTAACCCTGTAAATATGTTTCAACAGATCACAGTATTGAATCAGTGTTATTTTGGTATTTTCATTATAGCAGCCTGTTGGTCGACGCGGTAGTTAGCACTGGTGCCTCATGGCGCTGAGGCCCCGGGTTGGATCCCGGCCCCGGGTCACTGTCCATGTGGAGCTGGCACATTCTCCCCATGTCTGTGTGGGTCTCAACCCCACAACCCAAAAAGATGTGCAGGGTGGGTGAATTGGCCACTGAGTGTGATGATGGTGCATCTTCACCGGTGAATTGTCCCTTAATTGGGAAAAAATAATTGGGTACTTGATGCGACCATCAATTCACTGGGAGACACGTTGAGAAGTAAACCGTGGTTTTAATCCGCTTACAACTGAGCCTGCCTGTGACCGGTACAACAATGAATGCGGCCCCGCAGGTCAGCTGCCTTTATACTTCCTGTAAGGGATGGAGCCATGGGCGAGCCCTACATGCCCCGACATATCCTCCTGTGGGTGAAGCCGTACAATGGCCCATAGGTGGAGCCCACAGGGTTAAACACATAACGTAACACGATACAGCAGTAACATGATATCACAGTGCACTGGTGAATTAACAGTAGTTCCATTCACCACAGTACTCTAAAATTTTTTTTTAAAAATTATACATTTATGCTCCCAATCTAACTGTGGAATTTGTGGTGGGTGAATGATTCAGTAACAAATACTCTGAACCAGGAGTGTCCAGGTGTTCCGTCTCCCATTGTGTGCTAAACATTGAAAGTCTCTCTGATTTTGGACATTCGTGTCAAGCAGCTGATAATGGATCGACTGCCCATCATACGACTGACTGACCCTTCATGAAGGAAAGTTTTGTCTGGCCAATCCAGTGGCGCCCGTTTCATACTATCGGCAAAAGTTTAAATTGGTGCCTTAGAAGTTGTTCAAATTACTGTTCCTGTTAATGTAATTCTAGAAATGGTGCTTTCTAAACCTCCAGGCCTGTCGAATTTGAGGCATTGAGCAAGAACCTTTAAGCACAGATAGAATTGACATCTCTGTGCTTCTAGCGTGCATTGTCAGGTCATTTCCTGCTTTAAACAATATAGCAATCACGCCATTTTGGTTTGGTAATATAGCACATTTCTGATGGAATGCTAACATAGTTACACATTCCTTACACAATTCCTTATTTTCCACCAGCTGTTTCTGCAGTTTGAAGATCCTCCATATCAGAACATAGGCTGGGTTTTCTCACCCTGGAGCTGGGTGTGACAGCTTTGCCTGGCTTTCTCTCTCTCTCTCTCTCGTGTTTTTTTCTTTTGTTTCAGCAGATGAACTGACCCAGTCATTTGCTACAGCGGCCAAAATAATTTTCTGTGAAACCATTATGTGTTTGTTGCGGTCTAAATTGAGAATGCCAGGGGCGGCATGTGGCGCAGTGGATAGCACTGGGACTGCAGCGCTGAGGACCCGGGTTTGAATCCCGGTCCTGGGTCACTGTCCGAGTTTGCACATTCTCCCCATGTCTGTGTGGGTTTCACCCCCACAACCCAAAGATGTGCACGTTAGGTGGATTGCCCCTTAATTGAGAAAAAAAATAGTAATTGGGTATTCTAAATTTTAAAAATAAATAAATTGAGAATGCCGGTTGTTGTAGTTTGCTGGCACAACCAAATCTTCCTTTTTTATTTTAGTACGTCCTCCCGGATGAAAGCTGGTAATGTGGTAATGGATAGGGCACAGATTGGACGGGATTCACACTTCTGATCACTATTCAGTGACCGCTGCTGAAAAGTGCATCAGAGTGGATGTTGGGACAAAGTCAATTTGTGCTTGGCTGTGATACCATTGAATGCCCTGCTGATATTTCACCCCCATTATTTACAGGGAGGGGATGGAGGCCTGTGCTTGTAGCCAGGGAACCTGGAATTTTACAGCAGAACCGCTGGGTGTGGAATGTGATGTGTTGGGTGTTCTGGATCACAAACAGGTCACCAACACTGGAAGTGGTGCAACTCTATTTTATTATAAGGTTAACTATATTGACATACTTGAACTGTGGGTAAATACAATACCAGCTTTAGCTGTTGACCCTTGCCTAGTCATAACCAGGTGATGCACTCAGCACATGGTGAATGTCTGTGTTGCAGGCTGTGAGCTCTGTGCTCCGAGCTGGCTGCTACTAGAATGAGCGGGAACTCTCCTGTCCCCTGTCTTTATAGTGCGTGCGCTCTCACTGGTGATTGGCTGCGGTGTTGTGTATGATGATTGGTCCCACTGCATGTCCATCAGTGTGTGTGGGTGTGTCTGCACCATGATATACTGGTGTATATTATGACAGAATGCAGAAGTAGAAGGCTACAAGAGGGACCGCTTAGCATAGTCCCCGGAGTCTGTTCGGGTACACTGAGGGAGAATTCAGAATGTCCAGGTCACCTAACAAGCAAGTCTTTCGGGACTTGCGGGAGGAAACCGGAGCACCCGGAGAAAACCCACACAGACACGGGAAGAATGTGCAGACTCCGGACAGACAGTGACCCAAGCCGGGAATCAAACCCGGGTCCTTGGCGCCGTGAAGCAACAGTGCTAACTACTGTGCTACCATGCCGCTCTGCTTCCTCACAGTACCAGTGACCCAGGTTTGATTCTGGCCTTGGGTGACTGTCTGTGTGGAGTTTGCACATTCTCCCTGTGCATGAGTTTCTCCGGGTGCTCTGGTTTCCTCCCACCATCCAAAGATGTGCAGGTTAGGTGGATTGGCTGTGATAAGTTGCCCCTTAGTGTCCAAAGATTTATAGGTTAGGTAGGATTACAGAGCTAGGGTGGGGGAGTGGTTCTAGGTAGGGTGCTCCTTCAGAAGGGAGGTACAGACTTGATGGACTGACTGGCCTCCTTTTGCACTGTAGGGATTCTATGATGGCCTTCTAGGTGCTAGAGGTAGCAGGTTTGTTATCAATGAATGGGCAGATCCGATACTGAATAATCTTTACCTGGAACTATTGGCTTACTAGTGACATTCCCACCTGTGGATCTGAGTCAGAATGTGCAGGTTTCAAACCCCTGTTCAACATGGTGCCAATGATTAAAGAGCAACTCCAAATTGAGTTGGCGAAGCAGCCCATAATAGTTTCCTGCTATGGAGGACTGACCAAACTATCGCTAAACATAGGTTATGGGCCTGTTGACTTCGCGATGAAATCTGAATTTACCTTAATCTGATATTTGGTGGTTGGGAACTCCAATTCCTGAAGAATCTTGGGACTCCTGCACTTGCGCCGGCCAAGAAATGGCTGCTCATATTCAGTTCAGGTTTTTTTATGCTCTTCAGCCTCGGGGACCGGCCTTGCACAACCGCGCAAAAGAAAGAAGAACAGCGTGGAAAATGCAGGTCAAGTGACTGGATATGCAGCGCCATTATCTTAATAATTAGGGATTAGGACAAGTGAGGGAGACGGAGAGTTCCTGAACCAAGTAAGAAAGCAGGCAGTATCCCAGGTAAGGGATTAAAGACGGGAGACAGACATAGGTCCCATTAAGTTAAAGGAAAGGAGCAGAGTAATAGTCTCTGAATTCAAGATAGAGCTACAGGGAGAGGACTTTGAGCAAAGTGGACACTGTTGCTAACTTTACGGTTGGTTCAATTGCTCTGTTTTATTACCTTTGCTCTCGAGTCGCCAGGTATCTTTATGATACCACCACGAGGTTCAAGTCCAAGTAATGATCAATAACTCAATATACCGATTAGTAAGATTCAAATCAAAGTACATTTATTATACACAGTAATCGCTACTCATGCACAAATTCTACGTCTAAGCTACTTCTACAACTAACAGGCCTATACTTAACTTTGGACTGTCCCACTAGGTCAGGGGAACAAATGGCCTTTCGTTCGGGTTCTGAGTCTGCAGGATTCAAAGTTGGTACGGATTGGTAGCTCGGAGCGCCTATCTCGTAGCGAGCGTTGAATTAAGACTTACTTCTTTCGGTGGTCACTGCACCGGTCACGGTCAAGGTTGGTTTGCGTTGCTGGGTGACCCGGGCAGGAAGAAGAGAGAGAGATTTGAACTTGGGGCTTAACTCTTATAGTCCCCAGGGGCTTCCCGCCTTTCGGGGCGGACCCTGTACCTGGTCCCAAGTGATTGGACTTTGTCCCAATCGCTTGGTTCGATTTCTCCAATACTGGAGCAGTTCCCTGATCGATGGGCGGTCTTGAGGAGTTCGTTCACCTCCTTTGTGTTGGCTCCTGCTGGCGCCGGGGAGTCTGGCTTTGCTTTGTGTGTCCCAAATGTTACTTATTGTTCCCGGGGATTGCTCATCAGTATGCAGATGGCTGCTACTTTGTTATGCTGATGGTCGCTGGTATCGATGTTGTCTGGCCTTTTGCAGAGTTAAATACACAGCAAACCTGCACCTGCTGTTTTCTGTCTGTGTTGGCTGACTTTCCCATCAGCCTTTGCCGTTGGCCATTTTAAATCGGGAGCTGGCCAATTTAGGTGGCTACACACTCTCCTTGTGATCCTAACGCGAAGCATGAAGGATCACACAACTACGTTGCTTTCATTCCCTGACCCAGTGAGCACTTCTTTCATGGCCTCTACACTGACCATAACTATGCAAAAAAATTTTAACTGACAATTCTAAGGGGCGCTATGTCAAACAGGGACATGTATTACAAAACAAAAAAAATGGGAACCTCTAACTATCCTTAATACACTACTCTCACTTAAACATTTCATCACTCTAACTTCCTCAACCATACAAACAAAATCATAGCAGTTTATACACATTTTTCCTGGCTTGGCAGTCAAGCTCAGGATTGTACAATTGCTCATGAATATTTCTTTATTTACAACAAAAACGCAAATGAATGCTCTTTATTATAGATCGCGGGGGTCGGGGGTCTGGTCGTATCCGAAAATAGGGGATCTGATCCTATATACCGGGGTGCGAGCGCGGTAGGCTCTCCTTCTCCATTTTCTCAGACACACAGTCTGCACGATGCAGCAGAGTATCGCCAATACCAACAAGGATTCTATCGCGTAGGACAGGGAGTACCAGGTTATAAACCTGTCACACCAAGATGGTGTGGTGTCGCTTATGACTGGGCTCTGGGTACTGTGGGGAAGTGAATCATTAACGGCTGGGGGGCTTGAGGTCATGGGGTTCACATTCGCGTGCAACATAATGTCCATTGTAACGGTGAACCATGCGAAGGATGTCCTCATGGTTCTTCTTCTTTCACTTCTCTTTTCTCTTCTCCAGTCCTGGAGCTTCTGGAGTTCTGTGGAATCAAGCATAGTGTCTGTAACTATCTTGGTTTAACATCTCGTACGACAGTCTGTCTGTCCTTTAGTGCCAATTACTCCCTTTATAATTGGTCACTGTGTGACTCCCTCATTTTCTTTTTCAAAAACCGAATTTTAGGACAAGGCACACTTTCAAATACTGAACCAGTGCGAGCCATCTCGCAGACTGCAGTTTACCATCCAAATATTTCAGGATGTAAATAGCATGTGGTTGGCAACCTAAGGGTTACCTGAAACAAAACAAAACTTTTTGAACGAAAACTTTCCAAAATGAGGTGCATATGGGCCGCGATGAGTAAGAGTTGGATGGAGTCCCCGGGTAGGACGGCGACCAATGCCATGTGTGCCCTACCCGAGCGTAGCTGACCAGAGGGGGGTTCCCAGGCAGGGCGGGTCCCAAGCCATTTCTCCACTGCCTGAGCAACCGACAAGAACGGGCAAGAAATGTAGTCATTGTGGGGGGTTGCTGTATTGGTTCTACCTTCGAACCAGAAGGGCAGTTACGAACGGGCCTCTGTCGACAGACGAGTTCCTCTGAACTGGCGTCTGGGACAGTAGCAAGTCTCTGTGGGCAAGTCCTCAGAGGTTTCTGCTGAAAGGGCGTGGGGCCGTGAAAAAAAAAATTCCGGTCTGACATACAACATTTAACAAACAGTACAACCAACATAAAACATGCTGCACGTTCCATCAGAAAGGACACCGTTTCTCCCAAGCAGTTCATCTGGACACCTCAGTTATCGGTTGCGAACAGGGTCGCGAAGGGGTTCTCGTTTTGGGAGTCAGACTCAAGGTCGTCATCTTCTCCCGCATGCCAAACTCTTGAATGTATCAGGGCTGAAAGGGCTGCTTGGTATGATTTTGGATCGCACGAGTTATCTCTGTGCCAATAGGTAGTGTCTAGTTGTGTGGGTCGGTGGTCGGTGGTGGGGTTTGTTTAGGAAAGCGATCGTGAAGGGATCACTCGAATCGTGGTCAGATTCGCTGGGTGTGGGTCCTGTTGCATTGGGATAGCAGGGAGGCGTGCTGTGGCTATCGTCCGAGTCACAGTCGCTGTCTCTGCTGCTGCTCTCTGTGGGCGTTCCGGGGCGGAGTGTATATTTCGGGGTGGAATCGAGGTTGAGTCCGTGGCTGGGCTGGACGTGTTGGGGGAGGGGAGGGTTACGTTGGCTGTGGGCGGGGTGTGGGTTGCGTCGAGCATGACGTGGTGTGAGTGGTTAGACTGTGTTCCATATGCCTTCAGCTGGTTGATATGGAACCACGCAGTCTTTTCATTAGGGTACTTTATCTTGTAGGCGGAAGGGCTTACTTTGTCCGCAATGGAGTACGGACCCAAGTATTTTGGTGACAAGAATGTGCTGGGGTTGTATACGGAGAGCATGACTTGCTGTCCTACACTGTACTCAGTCGCATGCACTGTCTTGTCGAAACAAGCCTTGCTCTGTTTCTTTCTTGTGCCCAATTTCACTGTGGCTGCTAGCTGAGCCGTTTTAACATTATCCACTAATTGCTCTACTGCTTTCTCGTGTGTGAGGGCCGTCACTTCGGGGCTGATCAAGTCTAAACCTAATAAAAATTCTGTGCCGTTTATGGGGCGTCCGGTCATGAGAGTGTGTGGGGTGTAACCTGTGAAAGTTGAAACTGTATTTCGCAAAAACATCAGCACAAAAGGGAGGACTGAGTCCCAAGTGCTGTTGTTTTGCTGGACCATTTTGCTGAGGGTGGATTTTAGGGTCCGATTCATGCGCTCCACGATAGCACTCGACTGTGGGTGGTATGCTATGTGGAATTTTTGGGTAATGCCAAATATCGTGAGGACGTTCTGCATGACACGTCCCGTAAAATGGGAACCTTGGTCAGATTCAATGCTGCGGGGGAGTCCCCATCTTGTAAAGATGTGGTGGGTTAGGATCTTGGCTGTGGTCTTTGCCGTGTTTGTTCTGGATGGGAATGCTTCCACCCATTTTGTAAACGTGTCTATCACCACGAGTACATATTTGTAACCATTCCTGCAAGGGGGCAATGGTCCTATAAAATCGATCTGGAGGTTAGTCCAGGGGCCATTAACGGGTCGGGTGTGACTGAGTTGAACCTTTTTGGCATATCGGTCCGGATTATTCTGGGTGCAGATAAGACAATTCTCAACATAGTGATTTATGTCGGCCACCAACAAAGCTGCCTGAGGTGGGCTGTAGTGGGATCGATTCCCTGATGTCCATGACTGTCATGGAACAAACAAATCAGTTGATTCCTGTCCTGTTCAGGAACCACATAAAGGGTGTCTTTTAACACCACACCGTCATGTGTGGTCAGTGCATTTTTAAATCTCTCGTAGGGTGCTGGTTAGTTTCCTTTTAAAATCTCCGAGATTGCTGTCCTGCTTCTGGGCCTCCACTAGATCCTCGATCTTAGTCTGTGAGACCTGAACTGCACTCACTGGTGCGCTTTCAGGGGTGTCCAAAAATATCCATGTCTGGAACCTGCTTTAGCCAGTGCGTCGGCTTTTACATTTCCAGGGGGGGAGGAACGATGGTGACTGCGAGCTTTGACTATCCCAAAAGTTCTGTTCTGTGCTCTCTCTAAAATGTGACGGAGTAATGGGGCTGAGGGGAGGGGTTTTCCGTCTGCGGAAACAAATCCTCTTGCTTTCCACAGGGGCAGGAATTCCGTGAGGCTGTTGCAGACATAGAGGCTGTCCGAGTATATGTCTGCTGGGCTGGGGAAGGAATCTGGGTGTTCCACTATGTATGCGATGGCCGCAAGTTCTGCCGCCTGCGCGCCTAAGTGTCCTGGAAGTTTTATTGCTATTTCCTCTAAGCGCGTCCCTGCGCGTCCTCGACATATATACCGCATCCTGTTATGCGCTTGCCTTCCAATACTGTGGAAGATCCATCCACGTATATCTTTATGGGCTCGCACGTGTCTGTGTGCTGGGGGCTCTGGGTTGAACTGCCTATCTTTCTCGGGGGTGTTTTCGCAATAAAGGGGCCTGTGTTGTGGTGTGGAGAGATAATTTTACATTCGTGGGGGTTTCCGGGGTACTGTAGGTTGTCGGCTAAAAAAGTGTGGTCTTGGTTCGTTTCACAGTGATGTCCTGTCCCTGCAAGAGAAGGGTCCATCTGGCTGCTCTTATTTGACTGACTGTACCGTCCTTGAGTTGTCCGTCCAGTAAAAGTTGGGTGGGGGGGTGTTCTGTGAGGATTGTGATGGGGTTCAGTCCGGTAATATACAAAAAATACTGAACTGCCCAAAATACTGCCTCTCACAGGCTGAAAATCCCTGCTCCACAGCATCTAATATTCTGGAGGCGTAAGCTGCGGGCCTTAACTGTTCGTGCCGTTCCTGGAGGAGCACGACCGAAAGGGTGCGGTCTGTGGTTGCTACCTCTATAGCGTAAGGGGAAAGCGGGTCTGGAACTTATAGTTCCGGGGCTGCGATGAGTGCCTGTTTTAAAGAGTCCACAGCATCCGTATGCTGCGGAAGCCATTCCCAGGGGGCTCCCTTCTTTAGGAGGTCTGAGAGGGGCGCTGCCTTGCTGGCGAAACCGTCAATGTGGTTTCAGCAGTAGCCAACCAGTCCTAAAAACGACCGGAGGGCTGAAACGTTCTGGGGAAGGGGCAATTTAGCAATCGAGTCAATCCTTTTGTGCTCAATCTCGTGTTTACCATGTGAGATCATAGAATGATGAGATCATAGAATGTGTGATAATTGTTCCCAAATATATCACCTTGTCTTCCAAAATCTGGGCCTTTTTGGGGTTAACTTTACAACCAATTGAGTGTAAGAGTTCCAGGAGTTCGGACAGAAGCTTGATGTGCTCTTCCTTGGTGTCTGTCTGCAGTAGTAGGTCGTCTTCGTACTGGACGAGACATTCGGGGCGAGAGAATTTGGCTGAACCATTTGCCAGCTGTCGGTGGAAAATGGAAGGGGAGTTGTGGAATCCTTGTGGCAGGCATGTCCACGTGCACTGCTGATTTTTAAAGGTGAAGGCAAATTTGTACTGGCACGCCTTTGCCAATGGAATGGACCAGAATCCATTACTGACATCCAAAACCTAAAGTATCGGGAATTGAGTCCCTGCTTGAGCATGGTCTCGGGACTTGTTGCTACGGTGGGGGCTGCTGCGGGGGTGATTTTGTTGAGTTCCCGATAATCAATGGTCAGTCGCCATGATCCATCGGGCTTTCTCACTGGCCAAATCGGGACATTATTAGTGGAGGCTACTGATCTAAGTACGCCCTGCTCTAATAAGCTTTCGATTACTTTTGCGATTTCTCCCTCTGCCTCTTGGGGAAATCCATACTGTTTTTGGGGTCTAGGGTCAGGTCCTGTGATCTGTACGGAACCAGTCATCCGGCCACAGTCGTGTTTGTGGGTCGCGAATGCTGTCCTGTTCTTTTGCAGAACTGCCCTAAACTGCTTGTCCGTGCTAAGCGTGGTCGGGTTGAACCAAAATTCGCCTACTGCACTAATTTTGTTCGCGTATTCTCCTATGTTGAACGTTGCGGGGGCTCTTTGCAGATTTTGCCATTTTCCAGACACACTGGTTGACTGGATCAAATGATAAGTTGTGGGAATTCATGAAGTCGATTCCCAGAATGTGTTCTGCTGTGTGGGGCAGATCGACTAAAACTATGGGGTGCTTGGTGGTGATGTTACCGATTTGAATGGGTACAGGGGCTGTGATGTGTCCCTGCTGTGAGTGGCCTGTAAAGCCGCTGAGGGTGATGGTGGCTGTAGTGGGCCACGTCTCTTTTTGAAACGGTGCAGGAATTTATTGTGGTGCGGGACCCTCCTGTGTCCCATAAAAACTTGATGGGCTGTCCCCGAATTTTCGCTGCAACTACCGGTCGTCCGGACCTATCCCAAAGGGTGTCGCAGACCCAACTGGGGGAGCCCGTACACCATCAGTCCATTCCGGTCAGTTCCGTCTGATCTGAATGGGCGCTAACACTATGAATGGGCTCTGTCTTCTTCTTACTCAGAGTGCTCGTCTGCTGGGCTCTCTGTGGCTTTCTAGAGGCATTGCACTCTCTTGCGAAGTGTCCCAGCTGTCCACAGTTGTAACACTCCTGTGACTTGGGTGGGGGGCTGTTCTTTCCTTCATTTACCCATGTGGGGTTCTGGTGTGTTGTAACTGCCTGTATATCTGCGTCGGCCTGCTTTTCCTCGGGAATTTTAACTGCGGGTTTGCTTTGTACAGATTGCTCCCAGGTTATACCTGATCGCATCCAGGATCGCGGTATGCATTTCTGCAAGGGTGCCTCCTCCTACATTCTGTGGGTCGGGAAGGGCTGCTGCGACTGAAGGATCTAAACTTAAAACTGTGAGCTTTACATGCTCTCGCTCATCCAGGCCGTACATGGTCGCCTGCCGCTTTACTCTGGCAAAGAAATGGTGGGGGTCTGAGGTGGGGAGGAACGGTGTGATCTTATCGCACGCGTCCTGTAATTGGGTCACTGTTAAGGGGGTGGAGTATAGAAATTCCGCATCGTCCGATGTGGCTGTGCGATGGGTGGTTACAGGGTTCATTGGAGCCTGAACTATCTACTCTGTGGGGAGGTTGGGGCGCTTTCCTCTTTTGTGGCTTTTCCTGCGCACATGTTCCCTGAACATATCTCTGCGCTGTTTCATTTAATTCTTCCCGATCAGGGCCATCTTACTCATCTAATTTTGCTCCAAAAGTTTCCTGGAATCCTTTTTGAACTGAAAGCAGAGATTGCAGCTCTGCAATCTGCTTCCGGCACTTTGCGTGGTCGAGTGAGCTTTGTCTTTGCTCTGTGGTGGCAGCATGGAGTGCTCTTAACGCTGCCTTCAGGTCACCACACTGTCTCTGCAATGCTTCTACCTGCTTCTCTGTTTCTTCACGTACCAGGACTGCACGATGCGTGTCCTGATAGGCCTTTTCATACTGGGACTGGAAGCTGCTTAAATGCGCCAGACAAGACTGGTGTGCCCTTTTGGCATCCTCCACCTCTCCGTCTTTTGCTGCTAACTTCCTTCTCAATTCTAAGTTCTCTCTTTCTACCTTGCTTACATCGACCTTACTCATTCGATGTATGCCTTCTAATTCTTTCCGGAGCGTCCTAACGACCTCCTCTGTGCCAAGCAGGACACGATTGCCATCGGCTTGCGAGCTTTCCCTAAGCTCTTTTTGTGGATCTCGCTCAGGTTCTCCCACCAAGTATGTCCTATACTCCCGGGGCCTGAATCCTCATTGTCACAGAATTCACTCCAAAGGGGCCATCCTTTCCCTTTGGGGTACTTCCTGATTTCTTCCTCCCAAATGGGACATTGTCCCACTCTACTGCTGCTGGTCGCTGCGACCGCAAATTCCTCTGGGTTCATGAGGCATTGCATTGCCTGCATTGCCATCTTTCCTATCTGAATGCTGCTCTTCAAATTTGGGACAGGGGTATTAAGGCTGTGCTGTAAATACAGGTACGGCTTTTGCTACTTTCCGAAATACAAACTCCCGACAGTTTTGTTGCAACAAAAAATCTATCAGTTTTACCTTATCGCCCTGTTAGTTACGCATGCATACACACACTTCCGAATTATGAGTATTGATCAGAACTGCTTAAACGCTTGTGGTTTTCTGTTCCCAATTGGATCTCTAATTCAAATTCTAGGTTCTGCCAGAGTGGTTATGCCACTTTTATGATAGGGTCCCGTCAGGATGTCGCCAAATAATGTTGCTAACTTTCCATTTATTACCTTTGCTCTCGAGTCGCCAGGTATCTTTATGATACCGCCACGAGGTTCAAGTCCAAGTAATGATCAATAACTCAATACACAGATTTGTAAGATTCAAATCAAAGCACATTTATTATACACAGTCATCGCTACGCATGCACAAATTCTACGTCTAAGCTACTTCTACAACTAACAGGCCTATACTTAACTTCGGACTGGCCCACCAGGTCAGGGGAACAAATGGCCTTTCGTTCGGGTTCTGAGTCTGCGGGATTCGAAGTTGGTACGGATTGGTAGCTAGGAGCGCCTATCTCGTAGCGAGCGTTGAATTAAGACTTACTTCTTTCGGTGGTCATTGCACCGGTCACGGTCAAGGTTGGTTCGCGTTGCTGGATGACCCGGGCAGGACGAAGAGAGAGAGATTTGAACTTGGGGCTTAACTCTTATAGTCAGGGGCTTCCCGCCTTTCGGGGCGGACCCTGTACCTGGTCCCAAGTGATTGGACTTTGTCCCAATTGCTTGCTTCGATTTCTCCAATACTGGAGCGGTTCCCTGATTGATGGGCGGTCTTGAGGAGTTCGTTCACCTCCTTTGTGTTGGCTCCTGCTGGCGCCAGGGAGTCTGGCTTTGCTTTGTGTGTCCAAAATGTTACTTATTGTTCCCGGGGATTGCTCATCAGTATGTAGATGTCTGCTACATTGTTATGCTGATGGTCGCTGGTATCGATGTTGTCTGGCCTTTTGCAGAGTTAAATACACAGCAAACCTGCACCTGCTGGTTTCTGTCTGTGTTGGCTGACTTTCCCATCAGCCTTTGCCGTTTGCCATTTTAAATCGGGAGCTGGCCAATTTAGGTGGCTGCAGCACAAGAGAAGCCCAGAAGATCCAAGAAGACAGCCGACGATTGGTGGATCTGTGCTGCAAGCCACTGGGGCTCTTTGGAGTAGTTCTGCTTGGCATGGCTAATTATTTGAAATTGTACATGGAAGGTGAAGCTTGAATGTGCTCGTTGATCCAAGAGAAAAGAATCTTGGAATGCGAGATTGAAACCTTGCAAGATGAGTTGTTGCTGAAGCCATCCAAGAGCGACCAACATACTTCAATCAGGCCAAGCTCAAGAGCGTACTATAAATTACCACCAACACGTCACTTGTTCCACCAGAGGCCCAAACATCCTGGACCACTGCTACACAAATATCAAACATGCCGACCGCTCTATCACCCGCCCACACTTTGGCAAATCTGACCACAAGGCTATACTCCTGCTCCCAGCTTATAAGCAAAAACTGAAGCGGGAGAATCCGTCAAAGAAAATCGTGCATTGTTGGTCTGAGGAATCGGATGATCTCCTATGGGACTGCTTAGAGTGGACTGGTCAATATTTAAAAACTCTGCGACCAGCCTGAACGAGTACAACACTACAGTAACTGACTTCATTAGTAAGTGTGTAGAAGACTGTGTGCCAAAGAAACAAATCTGTGTGCTTCCCAACCGGAAACCTTGGAGAACAGGGATATCCACTGCTTGAGGCATTCAAGTCAGGCGACCCTGACCTATACAAGAAAGCCAGATATGATCTAAGGAGATCCATCAAAGATGCCAAAAGACAGTAGCGGACCAAGCTCGAGCCCCAGGCTAGCCACACAGACCCCCGCCGACTATGGCAAGGTCTGCAAGACATAACGAGCTGCAAGATGAAGGCATGTAAAATCACCGGCTCCAATGCATCCCTCCCTGATGAGCTCAATGCATTCTATGCACGCTTTGAACAAGAGGTCAGCGAGAGCAAGCCCTCCACCCCAGAAGCTTTGGATGAACTTGTATCTGAGATCACCATTGCAGACGTCAGAGCAGCCTTCTCAAAGGTCAACCCTCGGAAAGCCACTGGCCCGGATGGGGTACCCCGACGGGCACTCAGGTCTTGCGCGGATCAGCTGGCGGGGGTATTCGCAGACATTTTCAACTTCTCTTTACAACATTCTGAGGTCCCTATCTGCTTCAAGAAGGCAGCCATCATCCCTGTACCAAACAAATGCCAAGCAGCGTGTATTAATGACTATCTGCCAGTGGCTCTTACATCCATCACCATGAAGTGCTTTGAAAGGTTAGTCATGGCACGAATCAACTCCAGCCTCCCGGATTGCCTTGATCCTCTACAGTTCGCCTAACGCTGCAACAGGTCCACAGCAGACGCCATCTCCATGGCCCTGCACTCTACCCTGGAACACCTAGGTAACAAAGACACCTATGTCAGACTCCTATTTATCGACTAAATCTCAGCCTTCAACACCATCATTCCTACGAAACCCATCTCCAAACTCTGTGACCTTGGCCTCGGCTCCTCCCTCTGCGACTGGATCCTGAACTTTCTAACCCACAGGCCACAATCAGTAAGGATAGGCAACAACACTTCCTCCACGATCATCCTCAACACCGGTGCCCCACAAGGCTGTGTCCTCAGCCCCTCACTCCATTCCACTATACTCCTTGTACACCTATGACTGTGTGGCCAAATTCCCCTCCAACTCGATTTTTAAATTTGCTGATAACACCACCGTAGTGGGTCGGATTTCAAACAATGATGAGACAGAGTACAGTAATGAGATAGAGAATCTGGTGAACTGGTGCGACGACAATAATCTCTCCCTCAATGTCAACAAAACGAAGGAGATTGTCATCGACTTCAGGAAGAACATGCCCCTGTGGAGAACATGCCCCTGTCTACATCAATGGGAACAAAGTAGAAAGGGCCGGGAGCTTCAAGCCTTTAGGTGTCCAGATCACCAACAACCTGTCCTGGTCCCCCCATGCCGACACTATAGTTAAGAAAGCCCACCAACGACTCGACTTCCTTAGAAGACTAAGGAAATTTGGCATGTAACTACGACTCTCACCAACTTCTACAGATGCACCATAGAAAGCATTCTTTCTGGTTGTATCACAGCTTGGTATGGAGCCTGCTCTGCCCAAGACCACAGGAAATTACAAAAGGTCGTGAATGTAGCCCAATCCATCATGCAAACCAGCCTCCCATCCATTGATTCTGTCTACAATTCCCACTGCCTCGGAAAGGCAGCCAGCATAATTAAGGACCTCACGCACCCCGGACATACTCTCTTCCACCTTCTTCCGTCAGGAAAAAAATACCCAAGTTTGAGGTCACGTACCAACCGACCCAAGAACAGCTTCTTCCCTACTGCCATCAGACTTTTGAATGGACCTACCTCGTATTAAGTTGATCTTTTCTCTACACCTTGCTATAACTGTAACATTATAATCCTGCAGTCTCTCCTTCCTTCCCTATGTAAGATATGCATTGTTTGTACAGCATGCAAGAAACAATACTTTTCACTGTTTACTAATACATGTGACAATAATACATCAAATTGAAACAAATACTGTGTACTGTGGTGTGTCTGATCATAGTTGGCCTGTTAATTCACATGTACTTTCATACACCCTGAGTATAAGATAGTCATTGAAATTGTTTTATCTTTCTGCTTAAAGTTTATTTTTGTCTTTCCAAAACCTGTGGCTTTATTCACTTAGTAGGCGTCTTGAATCTCAAATTTTATCTACTTTAACCAAAATGTTATCGGTCCCTAACTGGAACTCCCCTGTGTTTTATGCTTCTTCATATAGCATAAGCTGCTCCCTTGATGTATACTGACAAAGGAAGGTTCAGACTTGGAGATAGGTTTAACACCTTTATTGGACAGTTAACAATTCTCCTACTTGAGTTCGACTCTCCTGCTAATCTTGTTATAGTAACTCAATCTAACTAACCAGTCTGCCCTAATCCATGTGGTGGGTGTGATGCTTCCTGATCTGCCCCTGTGTCTCTGAGTGTCGCCTATGTGAAGAGAAAGAGCATGTGTGCCCTGACCTTTTATATGGGTAGCCCCCTTGTGGTAGTGTCACCTCTGGGCGTGTCTTGACTGCCCATTGGTCGTGTCCTATCTTACTGGCCTATTGGTTGAATGTCTGTGTGTCATGATGTCCCTGGTGCTCCATCTAGTGTTTATTTAGTTCTAGTGTATTTACATTAACCCCTTGTGTATTTACAGTGCCCTAGTGTATCCACATTAACCCCTTGTGTATTTACAGTGATGCATATCACCACGTCCCCCACACCCCTGACCCCACCCTCCTCAAGACCCAGGGTCTGGCCAAGGACCATAACAATATCATAGCCTGCCAAACTGCTGATAAACAAGGAAAAGTGTGAATCTGTGTGCATGACAACGTCCAGGGATTAACTGATGTGCTTTTCTTAGAATAAAAAGACTTGTAATTATATTGTGCCTTTTATGACTTCAGGACATCCCAGAGCACTTTACAGCTCATGGTTGTAATTTTGAAATGTAGACACTATCATAATGTAGATAACCAAATGCTTAGTCCACAATTTGTAATGTCCTTGCATTGTACTCTTTGCTTTAGGATTTAGGAGAAGTACAACAAAATAAGTCTAACAGTGTCGACATTTTACAATTTTTCACTAAATTAACCTTTCTCCAATACATATCAATTGGAATAAAGATCTTCTTTCACTGCTGATGAAAATGCAACGGTTTGGCCAGTTCCTTGCGCACACACACAGGTGATAAATGACCATTTATATTGGGCTCACCAAATATTCTACGTCTTCTGTGCTTTTGTTACCTCTCGGCTGACCGACCACCTGTCTTCCGCCTACTGAGAGCTGGAGCTCAGCCAAACTTCTGCTCCCTATATTCTGCTTGCACCAAGCAACATTCACCACCATTCTTGTGTTTGCTGATTTACATTAGCCCCTGGCCCAACAACACCTTGATTTTAAAATTCTTGGGCTGGATTCTCCGCACTCCGATGCCAAGGGCTTTACTAAATTAAAGGTGTTATGTAAATACAAGTTTGTTTTGATGTTCATCTGGTTGGGATGTATAGAATCCGAAAAGGACCATTGCAGTCTGTTTGTCTATAACCCTCATTGCAACTGACTGCATATCAAGTAGAAGGGAAAACCCTGGATGATTTTCTCTCCTCCTGGGTCACTGAGGCCAGTTACAGAGCCGCCGTTGGTTGAGATCAGGTACCTCAATACAGACTAAAGCTCCAGATTACTCTAAGTATTGTGTACACCAATTTGCAGGAGCCTACTAAATTGGCAGCCTTATTCAGAGAACAGAATGAATGTACAGTCCTGGTCATTACTGAACAAAAAGCATATTGTTCGCTATTGAACGGATTCAGAAGAGAACAACCAGAATGATTGAGGGTATGGAAGGATTTGATTATGAGGAGCAATTATGTAACTTGGACATGTTCTCACTGGAAAAGAGAAGCTTGAAAGGTGATGATCGCAGTTTTTAATTCTAATGGGATTAAATCATATAAACTAGTTATTTCACCTTGTCCAAAGCAGTAGAATCAGAGGACAGGGGCCTGCGCTTGAAGGGGAGGTAAAAAAAAATGTTTTAAAATAAATTTAGTGTACCCAATTCAAATTTTCTTTTTCAATTAAGGGGCAATTTAGCGTGGCCAATCCACCTTTTCGGTTGTGGGGGCGAAACCCACGCGAAACAGGGGGAGAATGTGAAAACTCCACACAGTGACCCAGAGCTGGGATCGAGCCTGGGACCTCAGCGCCGTGAGGCAGCAGGGCTAATCCACTGTGCCACCGTGCTGTCCTGAAGGGGAGGTAAATTTAAAACTAATGAGGGGAAAGAACACTTCAGTGAGTGTGCGGTCAGTCTGTGGAATAGACTGCCTCGGGAAATGCTGGTGGCATTGAACCATTCAAATACAAATTAGATAAACCTATTTCAGAAAACAACATTTTGGGTCCCATGGTATATGGGTACCATGCAACATGACATCATTGGGTAGAACAGGTGACTTTTACTTTCCTGCAGTCGTGACCTACAGTTTTTCACCACTGGGAATTTCCTCACATCCCTGGGCCTGGTGTGGACTAATGGATCATGGTTTATTGGTATTATTAGCCAGAAACTTCATTATCATTGTATCATGTGATTACAAGGATTGTAAAAATAATTATCCAGACAGACCTTGTGTAATCATAGAGATTTACAGCATGGAAGGAGTCCATTTGGCCCATTGTGTCCATGCCTGCCGACAAGTAGCTGTCCAAACTAATCCCACTCTCCAGCTTTTGATCCGTAGCCTTGTAAGTTCTGGAGCTTCGAGTGTATGTCCAAGTACCTTCTTCAAATGTCATGAGGGTTTCTGTCACTACCATCCTTTCAGACAGCGGGTTCCAGATCCCCACCACCCTGCGCATTAAACAAGTTTCTCTGCCTCTTACTTTAAATCTATGTTCCCTGGTTATGGACCTTCAACATGGGGAATAGGGATTTCCTATCCACTCTGTCATTTACCGTTCGGTTTCGCTCAATTAGCTGGACAGCTGGTTGGGCTGGAGAGCAAGGCCAACAACGCGGGTTCAATTTCTGCATTGGCTGAGGTTATTCATGAAGGCCCTGCCTTCTCAACCTTGCTCCTCGCCTGAGGTGTGGTGATCCTCAGGTTAAATCATCACCAGTCAGCTCCACCCCACAAAGGGGAAAGCAGCCTATGGTCTTCTGGGACTATGGCGACTTTACTATCATTAACCCTTATAATTTTACAAGCTGCAATTATGTCTGCCCTCAGCCTCCTCTGTCCCAAAGAAAATTACCCATGTCTTTCTAATCTTTTCTCAGAAGTAAACCTCTGCAGTACATACAAACATGCAAATGAAGAGCAGGTGTAGGCCATTCGGCCCTTTGTACCTGCTCCGCCATTCAATAAGATCATGGCTGTTCTAATTGTGGCTTCAGTTCTACATACTGCTGATAACTACATACTCTGATAAGCTTTGATTCACTTGTTAGTCAAGATCTTATCTACCTCTGCCTTAAAAATATTAAATGACCCAGCCTCCACCGCTTCTGGAGAAGAGGATGGCAGGTTGGCACAGTGGCTGCCTCACAGCTCTAGGGACCCGGGTTCAATTCCGGCCTCGGGTGACTGTCTGTGTGGAGTTTGCACTTCCTCAACGTGCCTGCGTGGGTTTTCCTCCCGCAGTCCAAAGATGTGCAGGTTAGGAGGTTAGGTGGATTGGCCACGCTAAATTGCCCTTAGTGTCCAAATGATGAGGTGGGGCGACGGAAATAGGGTCGAGGCACGGGCTTAAGTAAGGTGCTCTTTCCAAGGGCCGGTGCAGACTCGATGGGCTGAATAGCCTCCTGCTGCACTGTAGATTCTATGATATGTGATTCACAACCCCCAGAGTGAAAGAAATGCTTCCCGTCTTTGTCTTAAATGGGAGACGCCTTATTTGTAAATTGTGCGCATCCTTCTCTATATCTTCTCCAATACAGTCACAGCTTTCCTTGATGATAAATCTTTCCTCTGTTTCTGACCTTTGCTGTTCTTGATCTGTAAATGTCTGAAGTAGATGTTGGGCCACTTTGTTCATCACTGACATTGTTCTGAAAAAAAAGCATTCAGAGAATGTGTCCTTGTTGTCAAACTGCCAGCACAGATATTCAGTGATTGCTGACCTGATTAAAAACCACAAATAAATCTCTTAGGTTTCCATGAATTAAAATATTGTACACACATTTCTTACAGCCGCAATATTAAATCTGTTTTCAGTCATTGAAATTTGATAATCTTCTGTGATGTTATGCCTCCTTAAGTTTTTTTATAAAAGAAAAGTCAAATCTAATCGGCACTTACAATTTTGTTGGAGCTCATTCAGCACAATCACCAAAGTATAAAAGCAACAAAAATATCTTGCCTTTATTTTCCCAACTAAGAGGCAATTTAGCGGTGCAGCACTGTAATGCAGTGGTTAGTACTGCTGCCTCACGCGCCGAGGCCCCGTGTTTGATCCCAACCCCGGGTCACTGTCTGCGTGGAGTTTGCACATGCTCCCTGTATTTGCATGGGCCTCACGCCCACAACCCAAAAAGATGTGCAGGGCAGGTGGATTGGCCACGCTAAATTTCCCCTTAATTGGAAAAAAAATTAGAGTACTCTTTTTTTTAAAAGAGGCAATTAAGCGTGGCCAATCCACCTACCTTGCAAATCTTTGGATTAAGGGGGACACAGACAAGGGGAGAATGTGAAAACTCCACATGGACAGTGATGCCTTGCTTTTATGTTACCTTTGACATCGGCAGCCATTCACATGAATGTTATTAGACAAAATATAACACTGGGTGACATATGGAGGTAATTGGACAGATGATGCCCTCCTTCCAGAAGCATCTTGAAGGGGAGGAGAGAGGATTAGGAAGGAAATTCCAGAATTTAGGGCCAAGATAGCTGAACGCACGGCTGCCAGCGGGAAAATGATAAAGTTCAGGGAAGCGCAGGAGAGCTGAGTTGGAAGAATGCGGACGTCTCGGATGGTTGTTTTTATTCGCTCAAGGGATGTGGGCATCGCTGGCTGGGCCAGCATATATTGCTCATCCCTGAGGGCATTTAAGAGTCAACCACATTACTGTGGGTCTGGAGTCACATTTAGGCCAGGCCGGGTAAGGATGACAGATTTCCTTCCCTGAAAAAAATGAAAATGAAAATCGCTTATTGTCACAAGTAGGCTTCAAATGAAGTTACTGTGAAAAGCCCCTAGTCACCACATTCCGGCGCCTGTTCGGGGAGGCTGTTACGGGAATCAAACCATGCTGCTGGCCTGCCTTGGTCTGCTTTCAAAGCCAGCGATTTAGCCCTGTGCTAAGGATATTAGTGAACCAGATGGGTTTTTACGACAATCGACAATGGTGTCATGGTCATCGTTAGACATTTAATCACGGTAGCACAGTCGCTTCACAGCACCAGGGACCTGGGTTCAATTCCTGGCTTGGGTCACTGTCTGTACGAATCTGTACATTCTCCCGTGTCTGCGTGGGTTTCTTCCGGGTTCTCCGGTTTCCTCTGGGTGCTCCAGTTTCCTCCCACAAGTCTCGAAAGGCATGCTAATAAGTGAATTGGACATTCTGAATTCTCCCTCTGTGTAGCCGAACAGGCGCCGGAGTGTGTTCAGCGATTTTCACAGTAACTTCATTGCAGTGTTAATGTAAGCTTACTTGTGACACTAATAAAGTTTATTATTATTTAATTCAAATTTCATCATTTGCCATGGTGGGATTCGAATCTGGGACCCTAGAGCATTGCTCTGGGACTCTGAATTACTAGCCCAGCGACAATACCATTACGCCACTGCCTCCCCTTGTGGGGCTGGATGCGTTTTCCGAGGTGGTGAGGGATGAGATCACTGAGGTCTGATGATCTTCTGTGATGTTATGGCTCCTTAAGAAATATAAAAATCAGGGCGGCACGGTGGCGCAGTGGTTAGCACTGCTGCCTCACGGCGCCGAGGTCCCAGGTTCGATGGCGGCTCTGGATCACTGTCCGTGTGGAGTTTGCACATTCTTCCTGTGCTTGCGTGGGTTTCGCACCCACAACCCAAAGATGTGCAGGTCAGGTGGATTGGTCACGCTAAATTGCCCTTAATTGGAAAAAATGAATTGGGTACTCTAAATTTATAATAAAAAAGGAAAAAAATATATAAAAGTCAAATCTAATCGTCACTTACAATTTTATTGGGGCTAATTCAGCATAATCACCAAAGTATAAAAGCAACAAAAATATCTTGCATTTTTATGGTACCTTTGACATCTGGCCTTGGTGGGTTTTAAAACAAGCATGAGGATTATAAAATTGAGGCATTGCTGCATTGGGAGCCAGCATAAATCTGAAAGCACAGGATGGATGTGTGCTGGAACTTAGTTTGAATTAGGATACTGGGAACAAAGCTCATGTTTATGTGGGAGGCCAATCAGTGGAACGCTGCAATATTCAAGTTTGATAACAAAGGCATGGAAGAGATTTTTAAAAACGGATTCATTAACTGGATTTGACGCCTGACACGCTAACGTTTATTGGGAGGCAGGTAGCACAGTGGTTAGCGCTGTTGCTTCACAACGCCAGGGTCCCAGGTTCAGTTCCCGACTTGGGTCACTGTCTGTGCGGATTCTGCACGTTCTCCGTGTCTGCGAGGGTTTCCTCCGGGTGCTCCAGTTTCCTCCCACAAGTACATTAGGTAATTTGGATTCTGAATACTCTCTCAGTGTACCCGAACAGGTGCTGGAATGTGGTGACTGGGGGCTTTTCATGGTAACTTGATTGCAGTGTTAATGTAAGCCTACTTGTGACAATGAAGATTATTATTATATTGCCCATTCCTAAAAGAAGGTTGTGATGAACCGCCAGCTGAAAGCATGCAGTCGCTGTGATGAACATACTCCCATAATGCTGTTAGGTTGGGAGTGCCAGCATTTTGACACAGTGACGATAACGGAATGGTATATGTAATGTTCTTGTCGGATGGCCTGATATATATTACAAGAACACTAGAAAGCTAGAAATGATTTATTAACATTAACTGTGGGTCAAATATATACAAACCAACAGATGAATAACAGTATGAACATGCACAAGCAACCTCTCTCCCAGCACCCTACTCAGTCTGAGGTCACCTGATTCTAACATTCACTTATATACTAATGAGACTCCTAGTGGTCAGTCAGTAAATTACAACACAACCATGATGTCACCACATTCCCTTTCCTTTGAAGGAATAAATTAATAAGTTATCATCAGTTTATTAATATGTGATATCATTAGCCTGTGAGTCTTAACAGTTTTTTTTTCTTAAAATTTTTTAAAATTAGTTTAACAAATACATATATACAAGAACAGCAAGCGTAGTATGTACAAATAGTCCAAATCTACAAATTGAGTCGATCAGGATTTCTTCTGACTCTCAAAGTTTGACCTTGCTGCTCACAACTTGTATATTCACTGTTCTCGATGACATTCTCATGCTCAGGAACTGCTGAACTATCCATTGCTTTCTGTAATGATTGTTTTACAATATGTACACTTATTTTCATTAAGATCTTGAGGATCCATGCCTATGCAAGCATCATCATTCTTTTGTTTCACACATACCATGAAATTTACCCCATTGGGAGGCTTTTGTATCTGATACGAGTGGTAGGATAGAAATGAGATTGACATGCAGATCTACATCTTCAGCAATTTCACTAACAGTTTGTATATGTGCTTTACATAGATACATAGAAGATAGGAGCAGGAGGAGGTCTTTTGACCCTTCGAGCCTGCTCCGCCATTCATCACGATCATGGCTGACCATCCAACTCAATAGCCTAATCCTGCTTTCTCCTCATAGCCTTTGATCTCATTCACCCCAAGTGCTATATCTAGCCGCCTCTTGAATATATTCAATGTTTTAGCATCAACTACTTCCTGTGGTAATGAATTCCACAGGCTCACCGCTCTTTGGGTGAAGAAATGTCTCCTCATCTCTGTCCGAAATGGTTTACCCTGAATCCTCAGGCTGTTCTGGACACACCCACCATCGGGAACATCTTCCCTGCACCTACCCTGTCTAGTCCTGTTAGAATTTTATACATCACTATGAGATCCCCCCTCATTCTTCTGACCTCCAGCGAGAACAACCGTAACCTGGTCAGTCTCTCCTCATATGACAGTCCCGCCATCTCTGGAATCAGTCTGGTAAATCTTCGCTGCACTCCCTCGAGAGCAAAAACACCTTCCTCAGGAAAGGAGACCAAAAATGCACACAATATTCTAGGTGTGGCCTCACCAACGCCCTGTATAATTACACTAACACGTCCTTTAAAGAAGATAATGCATCTTATTTATCTTCTTTAAATTGTATCTCGTTGGCGAATGGTAGTGCACTAAAATCAGTGAATACATCACTGAATTTGCTGATAATGTTCTCAGAATCATTGGAATGTTGATCCAACCATTTGTGGATGCTATATACCAACTGCACTAGACCTAATTCTTTACAAGTCTGATCATCTAATAATGAATCCAAGCCCTTGGATTCAATACAGAATGGGACGGAATAAACTGTGTTCTTCACCACCACACTCAGGTCACACGCACCATAACACCATAAGGGGCAGCACGGTAGCATTGTGGATAGCACAATTGCTTCACAGCTCCAGGGTCCCAGGTTTGATTCCGGCTTGGGTCACTGTCTGTGAGGAGTCTGCACATCCTCCCCGTGTGTGCGTGGATTTCCTCCGGGTGCTCCGGTTTCCTCCCACAGTCCAAAGATGTGCAGGTTAGGTGGATTGGCCATGATAAATTGCCCTTAGTGTCCAAAATTGCCCTTAGTGTCGGGTGGGGTTACTGGGTTATAGGGATAGGGTGGAGGAGTTGACCTTGGGTAGGGTGCTCTTTCCATGAGCCGGTGCAGACTCGATGGGCCGAATGGCCTCCTTCTGCACTGTAAATTCTATGAAAAGATTTAATGCTTGAACCATTATAATCTCTCAGCGATATTTTGAGATTTCTTCTAATCGGCTGAATTATTAGATTTTTTAGATCAGTCATGCTGATTAAATTGGCTTTGGCACCAGTGTCTAACTTTAATTGGACCACTGTACCGTTCCCTTCAAGTGGTAGCAGCCATTTGTCCTCAGCAACCGCATTTATTTTTAATGGAGTCTCAGTTTGCATTTTTTTAAGTGCTGGAGAATATTTTGATGTCGCCAAGAAATTATTATTCTCTGTTATTACTCCAACAAACAATGATGTTTCATCACTGGAGACTGTGTCTTCCACTGTGCTGACCGATCTGGAGTTGAGTTTCGAATGACAATTCTGAGCGAAGTGATTTATTTTCATTTGCATCTGGAACAAAACTTGAAAACGCTGGACACTGCCTTAATTTGTGCTTTTGATCACATCTTTTACACAGAAATACTTTGTCCTGAATTTTAACCTGTTTGTTGGTGTGCGAGGAGCTGCAGGAACTTCCTCGCCTTCTTTCAGACGTTTCCCGCCTTTTTGGAAAAAGGGCGGCAACCGGAGTGCTTTCCTCCAAGAAGACGCCGCCATTACTGAGAAACATTTTAGAATGCTGTGCTGCTAGCTCGTGAGCCTGACAAATCTTAACTGTTTGTTCCAAAGACAGCTCTGATTCCCTCAGCAACCGTTTCCTCAGCTTATATTCATTCACACCAAACACAATTTGGTGCCAAACCATGGAAGATTCCACCGCAGAAAAATTACAGGTTTATCTTTTAACTTTAAATCAGTGATGGAACGATCGCTGGACTCTCCTGTCTTCTGCAAACGTGATCTAAACATATAGCGTGCACAAATTTCACTCTTTCCAGGGATGCAATGTTCATCATATCTTCGAATTACTCTGTTAAAACTTTTACTATCTTCATCATTTGCAAATTCGAACGTATTAAACACAGCAATTGCTTCGAGCTCTGCCACTGTTAGGAGCATCGCCACCTTATGCAAATCATTTTTTAAAACAAATTTAGAATACCCAATTCACTTTTTCCAATTAAGGGGCAATTTAGCATGGCCAATCCACCTAACCTGCACGTCTTTGGGATGTGGGGGTGAAACCCACGCAAACACAGGGAGAATGTACCAGCTCCACACGGACAGTGAACCAGAGCCAGGATCGAATTGGGACCCAGGCGCCTTGAGACAGCAGTGCTAACCACTGTGCCACTGTGCTGCCCCTATCTTATGCGAATCTGATAGATCTCCTAAATTTACTGCAGTAAGAAACAGATTAAATTGTTGTTTAAACACATGCCAGTTGCTGTCCGCATTACCATGAAATCTGAGACTCATTGGTGGCTTCAACCACTCTATATGGTTCATTCTTGCAGTCTGCACAATCCTCAAATCTCTATGGACCTCATGGCTTCACTCGATGATGATCGTTTTTTTCTCAGTGTTTAATACCATCAAGCCCTGGTACCATGTAATCTTCTAGTTGAATGGCCTGATTCATATTACAAGAACACTTGTAGCTAAAGCTATGAATGATTTTTTTTTTTTTAAATAATATTTTATTGAAAATTTTTGGTCAACCAACACAGTACATTGTGCATCCTTTACACAACATTATAACAATACAGATAATAATGACCTTTTTTATTTAAACAAGAACAAAAGAAAACAACAACAAATAAATAAATATTAAATAACAAAAATAAAAAAAACTAGCCCTAATTGGCAACTGCCTTGTCTCAGGCCACACCCCCCCCCCCCCCCCACCCCCCACACCCCAAGTTCTGGGCTGTTGCTGCTGCCTTCTTTGTTCTCCCCTATCTATCTTTCCGCAAGATATTCGACGAACGGTTGCCACCGCCTTGTAAACCCTTGAGCCGACCCCCTTAGGACGAACTTAATCCGCTCTAACTTTATGAACCCCGCCATATCATTTATCCAGGTCTCCACCCCCGGGGGCTTGGCTTCTTTCCACATTAGCAATATTCTGCGCCGGGCTACTAGGGACGCAAAGGCCAAAACATCGGCCTCTTTCGCCTCCTGCACTCCCGGCTCTTGTGCAACCCCAAATATAGCCAACCCCCAGCTTGGTTCGACCCGGACTCCTACTACTTTTGAAAGCACCTTTGTCACCCCCATCCAAAACCCCTGTAGTGCCGGGCATGACCAAAACATATGGGTATGATTCGCTGGGCTTCTCGAGCACCTCGCACACCTATCCTCCACCCCAAAAAATTTACTGAGCCGTGTTCCAGTCATATGTGCCCTGTGTAATACCTTAAACTGAATCAGGCTTAGCCTGGCGCACGAGGACGACGAGTTTACCCTGTTTAGGGCATCTGCCCACATCCCCTCCTCAATCTCCTCCCCTAGCTCTTCTTCCCATTTCCCTTTTAGTTCGTCCATCATAGTCTCCCCTTCGTCTCTCATTTCCCTATATATATCCGACACCTTACCGTCCCCCACCCATTTCTTTGAGATGACTCTGTCCTGCACCTCTTGTGTCGGGAGCTGCGGGAATTCCCTCACCTGCTGCCTCGCAAAAGCCCTCAATTGCATGTACCTGAATGCATTCCCTTGGGGCAACCCATATTTCTCGGTCAGCGCTCCCAGACTCGCAAACTTCCCATCCACAAATAGATCTTTCAATTGCGTTATACCTGCTCTTTGCCACATTCCATATCCCCCATCCATTCCCCCCGGGGCAAACCTATGGTTGTTTCTTATCGGGGACCCCCCCAGTGCTCCGGTCTTTCCCCTATGTCGTCTCCACTGTCCCCAAATCTTCAGTGTAGCTACCACCACCGGACTCGTGGTATAGTTCCTTGGTGAGAACGGCAATGGGGCTGTCACCATAGCCTGCAGGCTGGTCCCCCTACAGGACGCCCTCTCTAATCTCTTCCACGCCGCTCCTTCCTCCTCTCCCATCCACTTACTCACCATTGAAATATTAGCGGCCCAATAATACTCACTTAGGCTCGGTAGTGCCAGCCCCCCCCTATCCCTACTACGCTGTAAGAATCCCTTCCTCACTCTCGGAGTCTTCCCGGCCCAAACAAAACCCATAATACTCTTTTCTATCCTTTTGAAAAAAGCCTTCGTGATCACCACCGGGAGACACTGAAACACAAAAAGGAATCTCGGGAGGACCACCATCTTAACTGCCTGCACCCTCCCTGCCATTGACAATGCTACCATGTCCCATCTCTTGAAATCTTCCTCCATCTGTTCCACCAACCGCGTCAAATTTAGCCTGTGCAATGTGCCCCAATTCTTAGCTATCTGGATCCCCAGGTAACGAAAGTCTCTTGTTACCTTCCTCAACGGTAGGTCTTCTATTTCTCTACTCTGCTCCCCTGGATGCACCACAAACAGCTCACTCTTTCCCATGTTCAATTTATACCCTGAAAAATCCCCAAACTCCCCAAGTATCCGCATTATTTCTGGCATCCCCTCCGCTGGATCCGCCACATATAGTAGCAGATCATCCGCATATAAAGATACCCGGTGTTCTTCTCCTCCCCTAAGTATTCCCCTCCATCCCTTGGAACCTCTCAGCGCTATCGCCAGGGGCTCAATCGCCAGTGCAAACAGTAATGGGGACAGAGGACATCCCTGCCTTGTCCCTCTGTGGAGCCGAAAATATGCCGATCCCCGTCCATTCGTGACCACACTCGCCACTGGGGCCCTATACAACAGCTGCACCCATCTAACATACCCCTCTCCGAACCCAAATCTCCTCAACACCTCCCACAGATAATCCCACTCCACTCTATCAAATGCTTTCTCGGCATCCATCGCCACTACTATCTCCGTTTCACCCTCTGGTGGGGCCATCATCATTACGCCTAACAACCTCCGTATGTTCGTGTTCAGCTGTCTCCCCTTCACAAACCCAGTTTGGTCCTCATGAACCACCCCCGGGACACATTCCTCTATTCTCATTGCCATTACCTTGGCCAAGACCTTGGCATCTACATTGAGGAGGGAGATTGGTCTGTAGGACCCGCATTGTAGCGGATCCTTTTCCTTCTTTAAAAGAAGCGATATCGTTGCTTCTGACATAGTCGGGGGCAGTTGTCCCCTTTCCTTTGCCTCGTTGAAGGTCCTCGTCAGTAGCGGGGCGAGCAAGTCCAAATATTTTCTGTAAAATTCAACTGGGAATCCGTCCGGTCCCGGGGCCTTTCCCGTCTGCATGTTCCTAATTCCTTTCACCACTTCTTCTACCGTGATCTGTGCTCCCAATCCCATCCTTTCCTGCTCTTCCACCTTGGGAATTTCCAGCCGATCCAAAAACTCCATCATTCTCTCCCTCCCATCCGGGGGTTGAGCTTCATACAATTTTTTATAAAATGTCTTGAACACTTCATTCACTCTCTCCGCTCCCCGCTCCGTCTCTCCATCTTCGTCTCTCACCCCCCCTATTTCCCTCGCTGCTCCCCTTTTCCTCAATTGGTGTGCCAGCAATCTGCTCGCCTTCTCTCCATATTCATACTGTACACCCTGCGCCTTCCTCCATTGTGCCTCTGCAGTGCCTGTGGTCAGCAAGTCAAATTCCACATGCAGCCTTTGCCTTTCCCTATACAGTCCCTCCTCCGGTGCTTCCGCATACTGTCTGTCCACCCTCAAAAGTTCTTGCAACAACCGCTCCCGTTCCTTACTCTCCTGCTTCCCTTTATGTGTCCTTATTGATATCAGCTCCCCCCTAACCACCGCCTTCAACGCCTCCCAGACCACTCCCACCTGAACCTCCCCATTGTCATTGAGTTCCAAGTACTTTTCAATGCATCCCCTCACCCTTAAGCACACCCCCTCATCCGCCATTAGTCCCATATCCATTCTCCAGGGTGGACGCCCTCTTGTTTCCTCCCCTATCTCCAAGTCTACCCAGTGTGGGGCATGATCCGAAATGGCTATAGCCGTATATTCCGTTCCCCTCACCCTCGGGATCAATGCCCTACCCAACACAAAAAAGTCTATGCGTGAATAGACTTTATGGACATAGGAGAAAAACGAGAACTCCTTACTCCTAGGTCTACTGAATCTCCACGGGTCCACCCCTCCCATCTGCTCCATAAAATCCTTAAGCACCTTGGCTGCTGCCGGCCTCCTACCAGTCCTGGACTTCGACCTATCCAGCCTTGGTTCCAACACCGTGTTAAAGTCTCCCCCCATTATCAGCTTTCCGGTCTCTAGGTCTGGGATGCGTCCTAGCATTCGCCTCATAAAATTGGCATCGTCCCAATTCGGGGCATACACGTTTACCAACACCACCATCTCTCCCTGTAATTTGCCACTCACCATCACGTATCTGCCCCCGTTATCCGCCACTATAGTCTTTGCCTCGAACATTACCCGCTTCCCCACTAATATAGCCACCCCCCTGTTTTTCGCATCCAGCCCCGAATGGAACACCTGCCCTACCCATCCTTTGCGCAACCTAACCTGATCTATCAGTTTCAGGTGCGTTTCCTGTAACATGACCACATCTGCTTTAAGTTTCTTAAGGTGTGCGAGTACTCGTGCCCTCTTTATCGGCCCGTTAAGCCCCCTCACGTTCCACGTGATCAGCCGAGTTGGGGGGCTTCCCACCCCCCCCCCTTGCCGGTTAGCCATCATCTTTTTCCAGCTTCTCGCCCAGTTCCCACGCGGCTGTATTTCTCCCAGACGGTGCCCCCCCGCCCATCCTTTCCCGCACCCACTCCCCCCTTTCCCCAGCAGCAGCAACCCAGTAATTCCCCCCTCCCCCCCCCCCCCCCGCTAGACCCCCCGCTAGCGTAATTACTCCCCCCATGTTGCTCCCAGAAGTCAGCAAACTCTGGCTGACTTCGGCTTCCCCCCGTGATCACGGCTCGCCCCGTGCGGTGCCCCCTCCTTCCTGCTTCTCTATTCCCGCCATAATTATCATAGCGCGGGAACCAAGCCCGCGCCTCTCCCTCGGCCCCGCCTCCCATGGCCAACGCCCCATCTCCTCTCCCTCCCCACCTCCCCCCATCACCACCTGTGGGAGAAAGAAAAGTTACCATACCGCAGGATTAATCATACAATCCCTCTTCGCCCCCCCCCCCCCCCCCCCCCCCCACTCGTCCCACCACTTTGTCCAAACGTTCATTTTCGTAGTCCAATCATTCCAATTTTTCTTCTACAATAAAAGTCCACGCTTCATCCGCCGTCTCAAAGTAGTGGTGCCTCCCTTGATATGTGACCCACAGTCTTGCCGGTTGCAGCATTCCAAACTTTATCTTTTTTTTGTGAAGTACCGCTTTGGCCCGATTAAAGCTCGCCCTCCTTCTCGCCACCTCCGCACTCCAATCTTGATAGACGCGGATCACCGCGTTCTCCCATTTACTACACCGAGTTTTCTTCGCCCATCTAAGGACCATTTCTCTATCCTTAAAACGGAGAAATCTCACCACTATGGCTCTGGGAGCTTCTCCTGCTCTCGGTCCTCGCACCATAACTCGGTATGCTCCCTCCACCTCCAACGGACCCGTCGGGGCCTCCACTCCCATTAACGAGTGCAGCATCGTGCTCACATATGCCCCGACGTCCGCCCCCTCCACACCTTCAGGAAGGCCAAGAATCCTCAAGTTGTTCCTCCTTGCGTTATTTTCCAGTGCCTCCAACCTCTCCACAGATCGTTTCTGGTGTGCCTCCTGTATCTCCGACTTCACCACCAGGCCCTGTATGTCGTTTTCATTCTCTGCTGCTTTCGCCTTCACGACCCGAAGCTCCTGCTCCTGGGTCTTTTGTTCCTCTTTCAGCCCTTCAATCGCCTGTAATATCGGGGCCAACAACTCTTTCTTCATTTCCTTTTTTATCTCCTCCACGCAGCGTTTCAAAAACTCTTGTTGTTCAGGGCCCCATATGAAACTGCCACCTTCCGACGCCATCTTGGTTTCTGCTTGCCTTCCTTGCCGTTGTTCCAAAGGATCCGCTGCAATCCGGCCACTTTCCTCTCCTTTTTCCATCCGTGTCCAGGGGGAACACCCTTCTGGTTTACCGCACGGTGTTTTCAGCCGTTAAAATTGCCGTTGGGGCTCCTATCAAGAGCCCAAAAGTCCGTTTCACAGGGAGCTGCCGAAACGTGCGACTCAGCTGGTCATCGCCGCACCCGGAAGTCCTATGAATGATTTATTAACATTACTGTGAGTTAAATATATACAAAACAACAGATGAATAACAGTATGAACATGCACAAGCACCCTCTTTCCCAGCTCCCTAGTCAGTCTGATGTCACCTGACTCTAACATTCACTTATATACTAATGAGACTCCTAGTGGTCAGTCAGTGATTTACAACACAACCATGATATGAATAGAGTAAATGTCCAAGTCGGGATGGTGTGTGATTTGCAGGTGCTGGTGTTCCTGTGTGCTTGAAGGCTTTAACCTTTGAGGTTGTAGGGGTTGTGTAGGTGCTGTCGAAGAAGCTTTGGCACAGTTACTACTAACCTGTGGCACTGTGCTCCGTCAAGGGGCTAATTCCTTTTATATTACTGGGTCTAGTAATACATGTCGTTACTTGTTGCTATTGATGCAGATGGTCTGATGGTGTGATCCTGAAGAAAGCAAGTCTTCAACTTAAAGCAAACTAATTTATTAAAGTAACGATCAATTAAATATTTGAATTTGACACTCTACAGAACTATCACTAGAAATCAAGTAATTAAATATTAATGTATTCACTGATTCAAAACTATAAGTACTAACTATGCTGTGATCTATCTATCATCCACTACTGCTTACTAATCACTCCTGGGTTGAAAGAGACCAAGATCCTCTGGGAGCTGATACTTATAGTGGATCTTGTGGTGTCTTCCAGTTGTAGTGTTACAGTTAAATGTTATAATTAACCCTTTAGTTATATACATGTATACATATCATTACACCTTTCAGAAGAGAAGAAGAGTTGTGGCAGAACAAAGATTTTAAATAGGATAAAGGCTTCAGTGATTATTAAGAAATTCACCCTGAGATTTGCAAATCCCCATCCGAGTCATGTGGAAAATAGGCTCAATTGCACTGTCTTTTGTATGTTCTACTTTCCTGAAGAAGTCAGCCCTTCATTTAGAGTGGTCTTTCATGCATGCTTTCTCTCTGGCTTATTTGCGTCCTGGCAGGTATCTGCTTCGTTGGGATATATTGATTGAGTCAGACCTTTCAGCACTACCTAAAATAGTGGGGAAAATCCAGCTACTAATCTGTTCAAAATTTCCTGTTGCCACGAGGACTTAGAATTTATTAGCAAGGAGCACGGCCCTGAGAGGATGAGTAGCGTATCTGGATCTCATCAGCTTCCTGGAGTTGCTTACCTTTCAGTGAATACTTGCCATGACCTTTGAACAACTTCTCTGAGTCAAGTTTGTTTCCATCTGGTGAAACAATATCATGACTGTGTATCGAACTGAACAAGAATGATTAGTACAAAAGTGTGTAGCTGTTTAAAGCCATAATCTTGATAATCAAGTTACACAAGGAAGAGTCATGGAAGCAACTATCGCTGGATATAAATAGATTTTCCACAACATAAGTACTGTATTGTGCGCTGCGGGTTTTAGTGGCTTTTTGTTGTTTCTCTCTCTGACGAAGGGAGGTTGTTCTGTGAGTTTATTCATGATTAGAGCTAAATAAAATGACTAAGGGTAATTGGACATCAATTGTATTGATCCAAAGGAGAGCTTTCGAAGCACAAATTGATCAACATCTTTTGTTTTTCTCAGTATCTTATCTTCAGTTTCTTGTTGATTCAAATTGCCATGCGACAAAGTTTCTGTTGTGAGGTCACCGACCAGACCAAGATGCACCTGAAAAGTAATGTGTGATCTGCAACCCAGCCATTAAATAAATGTCTCAATATGCATTGAAGAACCTTTCTCCTGATGCTCAGAAATTGCTGAAATGTGACTGTTTACCTAGCCTCCTAAAGGCAGCCTTGTGAAACAAGTACCATATCAGGAGTTTCGGAGGATCAATGTCCTGACCGTGAAGTGTCTGTTTTTAAATTTTTCCAATCAAGGGGCAAGTTAGCGTGGCCAATCATGTACCCTGCACATCTTTGGGTTGTGGGGGTGAGACCCACGCAGACACGGGGAGAATGTGCAAATTCCACATGGACAGTGACCTGGGACCGGTATCGAACCAGCAGTCATACTAACCACTGCCCCACCGTGCCGCCCCTTGAGGGGATGAGTTTCTACAGGAAAAGCTGCGTAAACCTCCGAAGACATTGTGTAATCCCGCGTAGTCTAATTTCAGGAGTCGCTATAGTTCTTTGTCAAAGTTACAGGAGACAAGGGGAAAGGACTACCTCTCCCACCCCCCCCCCCCCCCCCCCCCCCACCACCACCACCCAACCCTAACCAGGAAATCCACCCGCTCCACATGACCTTTGTATATTTGGAATGATTTCAAATTCAATGGACACATCTGTCCAGTGTAACTAACTCTTCGATCACAGAGCTCATCTATTGTTCATCTGTTCTGTGTTGAACTTTGTCGATTTTGCGGCTATGTCCGGAGGAAGCATCTGGTGTTACGATCAAAACGTCGGCGCCACCCCCGTACCGATGCGCCGCCTGGTGGGAGGCTAGCAGCCGCGCCATGTAAAGCTCCCGGCTCTACCTGCAGATATGGACGCAGAGTAGGCGGGTCCGTGGCTGCGCATGCGCACGGCGGTGGCCTGCAGCGACCATGCCATCCAACTTGATGCCAGCCGTGGGCGGGCCCCGCCTGCCTGTAACCCCTCTCGCCACCCCTGTACCACCCCCACCAGTCCCCCCAGTCCCCACCAAAGTGGAACGGCTTCCCCCCCCCGACTGTGGCGGCGCTGGACACAAACTGCAGTCGCCATGCTAGGTTCACGAAAGTTGCGAGGGCCGACGCCGTCGGGAAGTTGGCCCATCGGGGGGGAGCGCCTCAAGTGACGTCCTGAGGCAGTCCCAATGGCGTGCAGTGTATTACTCGAGTATGCCAAAAAACTGCGCCGCCCCGATTTCAGTGTAAAAACGGATTCTCCAGCTGATCGTCGAACGCGATTTCGCCGTTAGCAATCGGAGAATCCTGCCTCTTATTTCTCCTGTCTTTTACTTTTGAACTCTTCTAATTTAAGTCTATCTTTTCCATTATATTGGCAGTTTATATTTCTCTGTGCCATTGCGCTTAACAAGATTGTCAGTCAAACAAGATTTTCCACTCAGTCTCCTAAGGCGATGTCAAGACACAGGACCAAATGGCATTTTAAAAATTAGTTCATGTGACATGGTTTTCACTGGCTAGGCCAGCATCCTAATTTACAATGTGAAGAATCGTCGCATCCCCTCTTTTCCCCCTGGGGGCTGGGACCTATACAGCTCTTCGTAGAAGGCCTTGAATGCCTCATTCACTTTCACTGCACTCCGCACCTTAGTTCCCCTTCCATCCTTGACTCCACCGATTTCCCTATATGCCAACCTCTTACGGAGCTGATGTGCCAGCATCCCGCTCGCCTTCTCCCCATATTCATACATCGCCCCCTGTGCCTTCCTCCACTGTGCCTCTGTCTTCCCTGTGGTCAACAGGTCGAACTCCGTCTGGAGACTTCGCCTCTCCCTGAGTAGTCCCTCATCAGGGGCCTCTGCGTATCTCCTGTCCACTCTTAAATTCTCCCCCACTAACCTCTCCCTTTCCCTGCCCTCTCTCTTCTCCCTATGAGCCCAGATGGAGGTTAACTCTCCCCTAACCACAGCCTTCAGCACCTCCCATACTACTCCCACCTGCACCTCCCCATTGTCGTTGGCCTCCAGATACCTTTTGATGCACCCCCGCACCCTCCCTCGTCTGCCAACAGTCCCACATCCAACCGCCACAGCGGGCGTTGGTCCCTCTCCTCCCCCAGCTCTAGTTCCACCCAGTGTGGGGCGTGGTCTGAAATGGCTATGGCCGAATACTCCGTCCCCTCCACTTTTGAGATCAATGCCCTGCCCAGAACAAAAAAATCTATCCGGGAGTAGGCCTTGTGTACATGGGAGAAAAAAGAGAATTCTCTGGCCAAAGGCCTGGCAAATCTCCACGGATCTACTCCCCCCATCTGATCCATAAACCCCTGAGCACCTTGGCCGCAGCCGGCCTCTTTCCAGTCCTGGATCTGGAGCGATCCAGTGCTGGGTCCAACACCGTGTTGAAGTCCCCACCCATTATCAAACTTCCTACCTCCAAGTCCGGAATACGCCCCAACATACGTTTCATGAATACAGAGTCGTCCCAATTCGGGGCGTATACATTTACCAATACCACCCCCGTCCCCTGCAACCTACCACTCACCATCACGTATCGGCCTCCGTTGTCCACCACTATTCTTCTTGGCCTCAAACGACACCCGCTTCCCCACCAGTATTGCCACCCCTCTATTCTTCGCACCCAGCCCCGAATGGAACACCTGCCCTACCCATCCCTTCCTTAACCTGACCTGATCTGCCACCTTCAGATGTGTCTCCTGAAGCATGACCATGTCTGCCTTCAGTCCCTTTAAGTGCACGAACACTCGGGCCCTCTTAACCGGCCCATTTAGGCCTCTCACATTCCACGTGATCAGCCGGATTGGGGGGCTACCCCCACCCCCGCCCTATTTTATGGCCGTCCCGTGCCCGCATCCCCGCACGCTCCAGTCCCCCAGACAGGGAACACCCGCCCCGACCACCTCTTCCATTTTCAGTTCCCCCTCGGCCATTGCAGCAGCAACACTATTGTCCCCCCCTCCCCACCTCCCATCCCCGCTAGATCCAAATCTAGCTCTTTTGCTCCCCCCATAATACTTCCGTAAGTCAGCTGACTCCTGCTGACCCCGGCTTCCCCCGCCTTCCTGTTGACCCCCCCCCCATGTGGAAATCCCTCCTCCTCCTTGCGCTCCTCCATCCCCCCCCTCCCTAGCGCGGGAAAAAGCCTGCGCTTTCCTGAGCCAGCCCCGCCCCCTGTGGCGCAGCTCCTGTTGCGGCCTTATCCTAATTCCCCCATTCCCGAGTCTCACCTCCCTCCAGCACCGACGCCCACATTCCTCACTGTCCCCACTTCAAAAACTCTTCCCCCATCCCCATCCATCGTCCCACCCGTAAAACATTCTTTACCCATATTTACAACCTACCACAGCCCCTCAGTTCGAGTCCAATTTTTCCGTTTGGATAAAGGTCCAAGCCTCTTCTGGCGTTTCGAAATAGTGGTGTCGGTCCTGGTACGTGACCCACAGTCGCGCTGGCTGCAGCATTCCGAATCTCACTCTTTTTGAAATGCAGCACCGCCTTGGCCCAATTGAAGCCATCTCTCCTCTTTGCCACCTCCGCACTCCAGTGCTGGTAGACTCTGATCACCGCATTCTCCCATCTACTGCTCCGCTCCTTCTTGGCCCATCTCAGGACACTCTCTCTGTCCGCGAAACGATGGAACCTCGCCACTATCACCCTTGGCGGCTCACCAGCCTTGGGTCTCCTCGCCAGGACGCGGTGAGCCCCTTCTAGCTCCAGGGGGCTCAGAGAGTCCTCCGCACCCATCAGCGAATGGAGCATCGTGCTCACATACACCCCAGCATCAGCCCCCTCCACTCCTTCGGGGAGACCCAGAATCCGGAGATTCTTCCTCCGCGACCTGTTCTCCAGGACCTCGAATCTCTCGGCCCACCTCTTGTGCACTGCCTCGTGCGCCTCCATCTTCACCGCCAGGCCCAGGATCTCGTCCTCGTTCTCATTAGTTTTTTCCTTCTCCTCTCGGAGCTCTATCGCCTGGGCCTTCTGGGTCGCCTTCAGCCCCTCGATCGCCAACAGCATTGGCGCCAGCACCTCCTTTTTAAGCTCCTCCACATAGCGCCTGAGAAACTCCGGCTGGTCCGGCCCCCATGCTGCTCGATCTCCGCCCTCCGCCATCTTGTTTTCTCCCCCTCGTTTCTGCCGCTGCTCCAAAGCCTCTTGTTTTGTCCCTCCACTTCTAGTCCCCTCCATACACGACGGAAGGGGGACCTTACTTCACCTTCCCACACGGGATTAGATCAAAACAGTTCCGTTGGGGGCCCCTCCGGAGAGCCCAAAAGTCCGTTCTAGCGGGAGCTGCCGAAATGTGCGGCGGAAGTCGATTTGTCCTGTTTCTTGTGTACAGGACACACCCGGGTAATTTTCCACATTGCCGGGTACGTGCTGTTATTGAAGCTGTACTGGAACAGCTTGGCTAGGGGCACGGCAAGTTCTGGTGTAGAAGTCTTCAGTACCATTCCCGGAATGTTGCCAGGATCACGGCCTTTGCAGTAACCAGTGCCTTCAGCCCTTTCTTGACATCACGTGGAGTGAACCGAATTAGATGAAGGCTGACATCTGTGACGAAAACAGAAAATACTGGACAATCTCAGCAAGCCTGACAGCATCTGTGGAGAGAGAAGGGGGCTAATGTTTAGAGTCCGGATGATTTGTGATGCTGGATGACCTCCGGAGGAGACCAAGATGGAGCATCAACACAGCACTTGTGGCTGAAGACTGTTGCGAATGCTTCAGCCCTTTGCACAGATGTGCTGGGCTCCTCCATCATTGAGGATGGGGATATTTGTGGAGTCTCCCCTCCAATGAGTTTTTAATTAATTTTCCAATTAAGAGGCAATTTTACGTGGCCAATCCACCTATCCTGCATACCTTTTGGGTTGTGGGAGTGAGACCCACGCAAACACGGGAAGAATGTGCAAACTCCACACGGACAGTGACCCGGGGCCGGGATCGAACCTGGGTCCTCGGTGCTGTGGGGCAGCAGTGCTAACCACTGCATCACCGTGCTGTCCTCTCCTCCAGTCAGTTGTTTAATTGTCCACCGCCATTCACGGCTGGATGTGGTAGGACTGCAGAGTTTAGATCTGATCAGATTGTTGTGGAATTGCTTAGCTCTATCTACTTGCTGCTTATTCTGTTATGCACAAAACTAATTCTGTGTTGTAGCCTCACCATGTTGTCACCTCATTTTTCATTATGCCTGGTGTTGCTCCTGACATGCTCTCCTGCCCTCTTCATTAAACCAGGGTTGATCCCCTGGATGGTGGCAATGGTAGAGTGGGGGATATGCCGGGCCATGAGGTTAAGATTGGGGCTGAGTATAATTCTGCTGTTGCTGATGGCCCACTGCACCTCATGGATGCCCAGTCTCGAGTTGCTAGATCTGATCAAAGTCTATCCCATTTAACATAATGGTAGTGCCACACAACACGGAGGGTATCCTCAATGTGAAGACAGGACTTCCTTTCCGCAAGGACAGTGAGGTGGTGACTCGTACCGATACTGTCATGAACAGATGCACCTGCGACAGGCAGGTTGGTGAGGATGAGATCGAGTATGGTTTTTCCCTCTTGCTGGTTCCCTCACCACCTGCTGCAGTCCCGGTCTAGCAGCTGTGTCGTTTAGGACACGGCCAGCTCGGTCTGTGGTGGCACTACCGAGCCACTCTTGGTGATGGACATTGAAGTCCCCACCCAGATTCCATTCTCTACCCTTGCCACCCTCAGTGCTTCCTCCAAGTGGTGTTCAACATGGAGGAATACTGATTCATCAGCTGATGGAGGACGGTACGTGATAATCAGCAGGAGGTTTCTTTCCCCATGTTTGGCCTGGTGCCGTGAGATTTTGTGGGGTCCAAAGTCCATGTTGAGGACTCCCAGGGCAACTCCCTCCCGATTGTACGCCTGTTCCACCGACTCTGCAAGATCTGTCCTGCCGGTGAGAGGGAATGGTGATTGTGGTGTTTGGGACATTGTACGATTCTGTGAGTATGACTATGTCAGGCTGTTGCTTAACTAGTGTAAGATAGCTCTCTCAACTTTGGCACAAGCCACGGGCGGCATGTGGCGCAGTGGTTATCACTGGGACTGCGGCTCTGAGGACCCGGGTTTGAATCCCGGCCCTGGGTCACTGTCTGTGTGGAGTTTGCACATTCTCCCCGTGTTTGCGTGGGTTTCACCCCCACAACCCAAAGATGTGCAGGTTAGGCAGATTGGCCACGCTAAATTGCCCCTTAATTGGAGAAAAAATAATTGGGTACTCTAAATTTATTTTTAAAAACTTTGGCACAAGCCCCCAGATGTTAGTAAGGAGGATTTTGCAGGGTCAATAGGGCAGAGTTCCCTGTTTTCTCCAGTGCCTAGGTCAATGCCAAGTTGTCTATCTGGTTTTATACCTTGTTGTTTCATTTGTAGCATTAGATACAACTGAGTAGCTTGTTGTTCAGCCATTTCAGAGGGCATTTAAGAGTCAACAACATTGTGGGGCCATGGAGGAGTAGAACATAGAACAGTACAGCACAGAACAGGCCCTTCGGCCCTGGATGTTGTGCCGAGCATTGTCCGAAACCAAGATCAAGTAATCCCACTCCCTGTCATTCTGGTGTGCTCCACGGGACCCAGCCCAACCTGCCTCAGGAAGCCCCTGCCCACGACCCAGGACCCCCGAAACGGCAGAGACCGCGCACGAGGACCCGAACGCGCTGCAAGGTATTCCCGCACCCGCAGAACGCCGGGACCGATCCGGACCGCAAACATGCCCCCTAGCAACCCCTCTACCTCAACCAGCGCCCGGGACCCTGCCAGACGCGACCCCAGATACGTAAACAGCGCCCTGTTCCCCGCCAGTGCCCTGGACCCCGCCAGACGTGACCACCTACCTTCCACAAGAGCTGACATCTGCCATCGGATCCCAGGATCATCCAGCAGCAGCCGCCGACCGAGGAAGCGAGGGAAACGCGGCGGTCTGCAGATTAGACTGAAGCAACGTGGTTTCAAGACCCCTCTCCCCAGCATACTCCTGGCAAACGTCCAAGCGATCGAAAACAAGCTGGATGAACTTAACGGCAGACTTACCTCTCAGAGGGAAGTAAGAGACTGCTGTGTGCTCTGTTTCACAGAGACATGGCTCACCCCCGCCTCACCGGACTGTGCCATACAACCTGAAGGCTTCTCAATTCACCGGGCGGACCGCAACGGCATCATCAGGCAAAGCGAAGGGTGGAGGGGTTTGCCTCCTGATCAACTCCTCCTGGTGCTTGGATGGGGCGACTCTGGCGACCTACTGCTCCCCAGACCTGGAATACCTGACCTTGAAGTGCCGCCCATATTATCTTCCACGTGAGTTCACTTCAGCCATTATCACAGCGGTCTACATCCCACCCCAGGCAGTAGTGAGGAAGGCGCTGAACGAACTATACACAGTAATAAACAACTACGAAACAGAACACCCGGAGGCCTTGTTTATCGTGGCCGGAGACTTCAACAAGGCCAACCTCAAGAGTGTACTGCCAAAATTCCACCAGCACATCTGTCCCACCAGGGGCGACAACACTCTTGACCACTGCTACTCAAAAATCAAGGGCGCCTACCATTCCATCCCCCGACCGCACTTTGGGAAATCAGACCATAAGATGGTGCTCCTTCTCCCGGCATACAAGCAGAAACTCAAGTGGGAGAATCCAGCTGAGAAGGTTGTACAGTGCTGGTCCGAGGAGACAGAAGAGCTCTTACGTGACTGCTTAGAGACAGTGGACTGGTCCATATTTAAAAACTCAGGGACCAACTTAAATGAGTATGTCACCACCGTCACAGACTTCATCAGCAAATGTGTGGACGACTGCGTGCCAAAGAAAGCAGTACGTGCGTTCCCCAACCGGAAACCATGGCTCAATCGCGAGATTGACTCCCTACTGAAGGACAGATCTGAGGCGTTCAAGGCAGACGACCCTGACCTATACAAGGAATCCAGGATTGCTTCGCCAAGCTGAAGAAGGACATGCTGGACCTGATTAAGGCTTCGATTGACCAAGTGGTTCAGAATCAAGAAACCCACTGGAGAGCGATCCAGGAGGTGGAGCATAAGTTGTCCGAGCATGAGGAGTACATAACCGTGCTGGAGACCAAGGTGGAGATGATGAGCCACCGCCAGAAAAGAATGCAGGAGAAGCTGGAGGACCTGGAGAATAGGTCCAGGAGGCAGAATCTCAGAATTGTTGGCCTCCCTGAAGGCAGTGAGGGATCGGATGCTCGGGCCTATGTGACGGACATGTTGGAGAAGTTGATGGGGGCCGGGGCGTTCCCTCGGCCCCTGGAATTGGACAGAGCGCACAGAGCCCTCACGAGGAAGCCCCAAGCGAACGAGCCGCTGAGGGCCACGGTGGTATGTTTTCACCGTTTCATGGACAAGGAACACGTTTTGCGGTGGGCCAAGAAAGAACGGAGCAGCAAGTGGGAGAACTGAGAGTTGCGCATCTATCAGGACCTGGGAGCGAATTTGGCCAAGAGTTCAATCTGGGTTCAATCGGGCAAAAACGACTCTCTTTAAGAAGCGGTGAAGTTCGGGATGCTGTACCCATCCCGTCTGTGGGTCACACATGAGGAACGGGACTTCTACTTTGAAACACCAGACTTTTATTAAAGAAATGAAGCTGGAGGCGAATTAAAAGACACTGAAGCCTTGGAGAAGTACTGTGGCGGCGATTTGTTGTGCTGGATTGTATATATTTAAGTAGCGCTGTGTGAAATAAGGGGCTGTGTGGATGGTTAAAGGTTGCTTTGTCTTGCAGGGAGCTGGTTAGAGGGGGGGATGGGCTTTGAATTTGGTTCTGCTTTTTTGTGTGATTATTTTTCTAAAGTGACTTCTCCAAGGCTTCAGTGTCTTTTAATTCGCCTCCAGCTTCATTTCTTTAATAAAAGTCTGGTGTTTCAAAGTAGAAGTCCCGTTCCTCATGTGTGACCCACAGACGGGATGGGTACAGCATCCCGAACTTCACCGCTTCTTAAAGAGAGTCGTTTTTGCCCGATTGAACCCAGATTGAACTCTTGGCCAAATTCGCTCCCAGGTCCTGATTCACTGTGTTTTTCTGATATTTGTTTACTGGGGAATGTGATGCTTTTTAAATGTTTATTCATGTGGGGGGAGAGGGGAGAGAACAATAGGGAGACAGACTGCTTGGTGCCAGGGGCGGGCGTTATCAAGTCAGCATGGGTCAGCTGACTCTCGGAAGCGCAGTGGGGGGTGAGCAGGTGTTAAGATGGAGCCTGACTTGGGGGATTGGGCTTCTAGTGTTGTTGCTGGGGGGAAGGAGGGGGGGAGAGCTGCTTTGCTGACAGGGGAGGAACTGTTACTAGGGGACAAATGGGAGGTTGGGAATGGCGACTGCCCGAGTGGGGACTCGAGGAAGTGGAGGGTGCGAGCTCGAGGCTGGCCTAAAAAGGGTGATGACTAGTCAGCGGGGGGAGGGGGGGGAGTGGGGGGGAGGTTGGAAGCCCCCCGTCCAGGCTGATCACATCGAACGTGAGAGGACTGAATGGGCCGGTCAAGAGGGCTCGCGTGTTCACGCATTTGAGGGGGCTGCAGGCGGGCGTGGCAATGCTACAAGAGACACACCTAAAGGTTAAAGACCAGACGAGATTGATGGAGGGGTGGGTCAGTCAAGTGTTCCACTCAGGACTGGACTCAAAGACCAGGGGGGTAGTGATCTTGCTCAGCAAACGAGTGGCATTCGAGGCAGGGAGAATCGTGTCAGACAAGGGGGGTAGGTACATAATGGTGAGTGGGAAGCTGGAAGGGGGAGTGGGTGTTACTAGTGAACATATATGTTCTGAATTGGGACAATGTGGAATTTATGAGGCGGGTATTGGGTAAGATCCTAGACTTAGAGTCACATAACCTGATCATGGGAGGGGACTTCAATACAGTCATTGATTCGGAATTGGACTGGTCAAAATCCAGGACAGGGAGGAGGCCGGCTGCAGCAAAGGAATTGAAGGGGTTTATGGAACAGATGGGGAAGAGGACCCATGGAGGTTTGCATGGCTGAGGGCGAAGGAGTTTTCCTTTTTCTCACATGTCCACAAGGTATACTTTCGCATCAACTTTTTTGTTCTGAGCTGGGCTCTAATACCGGGGGTGGTGGATACTGAGTACTCGGCAATCGCAGTGTCGGATCATGCCCCGCACTGGGTGGATCTACGGGTTAGTGTGGAGAGAGGACAATGCCCACTGTGGGGACTGGATGTGGGGTTGTTAGCGGACGAAGCGATCTGTGGGCAGGTTAACAAGTCCATCCAGAACAACCTGGAAACAAATGATACGGGGGAGGTCTCTGCAGCGACGGTTTGGGAAGCTTTGAAGGCAGTAGTCAGAGGGGAATTAATCTCGATACGGGCCCACAGAGAATAGACGGAACGGGCCGAGAAGGATAGATTATTGGCGGAGATACTCCAGGTGGACAGGAGATGCTCGGAGGCCCCAGATGCGGGGCTACTGAGGGAGCGGCGGAGGTTACAGGCGGAGTTTGGGCTGTTGACCACAGGGAAAGCGGTGGAACAGTTGAGGAAGGCAAGGGGGGGTGATCTATGAGTACGGGGAAAAGGCAAGCAGAACGTTGGCGCACCAGCTCAGGAACAGGGAGGCAGCTAGGGAGATAGGTAAAGTAAAGAGTAGAGACGGTAAAACTGTCCAGGACCCTGCGGGGGTAAACGAGGTGTTTAAGAACACCTATAGTAAATTATACGAGTCGGAACCCCGGCAGGGGTGGAGGGGATGAGACAGTGTTTGGGCCAGTTGAGGTTCCCAAGGGTGGATGAGGATCTGGTGGAAAGGCTGGGAAACCCAATTGAGATTGAGGAAGTAATTGAGGGGTTGGATGGCATGCAGTCAGGCAAGGCCCCGGGGCCTGACGGCTACCCGGTGGAATTCTACAAGAGGTTTTCTGAGATATTGAGCCCACTGCTGTTGAGGACATTTAATGAAGCAAGCGAGAAGGGAGTCCTCCCCCCAACAATGTCGCAGGCCTTGATTTCATTGATTCTGAAACGGGAGAAGATTCCGGAGCAATGCGGGTCATACAGGCCGATTTCTCTACTGAATATGGATGCCAAACTGCTGGATAACATACTGGCCACAAGGACTGTGTCCCGGGGGTGATAGGGGAAGACCAAACGGGATTTGTAAAGGACAGGCAACTCAAGGCCAATGTTTGAAGGCTTCTAAATGTTATTATGATGCCCTCAGAAGGAGAGGAGGGGGAGGTGGTGGGAGCGATGGATGCGGAGAAGGCTTTTGATCGGGTGGAGTGGAATTACCTGTGGGAGGCGCTGGGAAGGTTTGGGTTTGGTGAGGGCTTTATTGACTGGACGCGGCTGTGCTATCAGGCACCAGTAGCGAGTGTGAGTACGAACCGGCTGAGGTTGGGGTATTTTGAACAACACCGAGAGACGAGGCAAGGGTGCCCCATCTCCCCGTTACTGTTTGCTCTGACCATAGAGCCATTGGCCATGGCGTTAAGAGCCTCTCGGAACTGGAAAGGGCTGGTTCGGGCGGGGGCGGGGTGGGGGGTGGAGCACAGGGTCTCGCTCTACACAGATGACCTGCTGTTGTACATTTCAGACCCGTTGGAGGGGATGGGGGAAGTAATGCGAATCTTGGGGGAATTTAGTAATTTTTCAGGGTATAAACTGAACATGGGGAAAAGCGAGATGTTTGCGATCCAGGCAAGAGGACAGGAGAAGAGACTGGGAGATCTGCCGCTTAGAATGGTAGGAAAGAGCTTTCGGTATCTGGGAATCCAGGTGGCCCGGGAATGGGAGACACTGCACAAGTTAAACCTAAACCCGACGAGTGAAGAAAGTGTTGCTGGAGCGCAGTCGGGGGGGAGGGGGGGTTGGTGCTGTCGAACTTCTGCAATTGCTACTGGGCGGCTAATATAGCCGTGATTAGGAAGTGGGTAGTGGAGGAGGGGTCGGCATGGGAGCGGGTGGAGGCGGCGTCATGTAAAGACACCAGTTTGGGAGCACTGGTAACGGCACCTCTGCCGTTCTCGCCGGCCCGATACTCCACAAGTCCGGTGGTAGAGGCGGCTCTGAGGATCTGGGGGCAATGGAGGAGATATAAGAGAGTGAAGGGAGCATCAGTTTGGACCCCGATTTATAATAACTACACTTTGTACTAGGTAGGCTAGATGGCGGGTTCCGGAATTGGCAGAGGGCAGGAATTAGAAGGATGGGGGATCTATTTATAGATGGGAGCTTTCCCAGCTTGAAAGCTTTGGAGGATAAATTTGAATTGCCAGCAGGGAATGGTTTTAGGTATTTGCAGGTGCGAGACTTCCTGTGAAAACAGGTGCCAGCTTTTCCGCTGCTGCCGCCACGGGGGATACAGGATAGAGTAGTCTCCAGTACCTGGGTGGGAGAGGAGAAGGTATTGGATATTTACCAGGAGCTTTTGGAGGCGGGGAAACTCCGGTGTAGGAGCTTAAGGGCAAGTGGGAGGTCGAGCTGGGAGGAGAGATAGAGGAGGGTCTGTGGGCGGATGCCCTAAGCAGGGTTAATACCTCCTCATCATGTGCCAGGCTTAGCCTGATACAATTTAAGGTAGTCCACCGGGCACACATGACAGTGGCTAGGATGAGCAGGTTTTTCAGGGTAGAGGATAGGTGTGCGAGGTGCGCGGGAAGACCAGCAAATCATGTCCACATGTTTTGGGCATGCCCGAAGCGTTGAGGGTTTTGGCAGGGTTTTGCTAAGGCACGAGGCTAAAAACACGAGTGGTGCCCGGTCCGGAGGTAGCGATCTTTGGAGTGTTGGAAGGTCCGGGAGTTCAGGGGGCGAAAAAGGCCAACATCTTGGCCTTTGCCTCCCTGGTAGCCCAGAGACGGATCTTATTAATGTGGAGGGACTCGAAGCCCCCAAATGTAGAGACCTGGGTTAGTGACATGGCTGGGTTTCTCAGTCTCGAGAAAATAAAGTTCGCCTTAAGAGGGTCAATGGTCGGGTTCACCCGGAGGTGGCAGCTGTTCGTCAACTTTCTCGGGGAAAAGTAAAATGTCAACAGATGCAGTATTCCGGGCGCGGGGGGGGGGGGATTGTTGTATGGTTGAGATGCGTGAAGATTGGGGGGGGGGGGGGATGTGTATTTTATCATGTTGATGTCATTGTTTATGTTACTGTTATAAAAATTTTCAAATGCTATTAAAAAAAAAGAGTCAACAACATTTCTGTGGGTCTGGAGTCACATGTAGGCCAGATCAGGTAAGGGTGTTAAGTTTCACAGAATTATAGAATTCATACTGTGCAGAAGGAGGCCATTCAGCCCAGCGAGTGTGTACTGATCCTTTGAAAGAGCACCCCACCTAGGCCCCCTCGCCCACCTTATCCCCGTAACCCCATCTAACCTGCACATCGTTGCACACTAAGGGGCAATTTGGCATGGCCAATCCATCTAAGCTGCACATCCTTCGTCTGTGAGAGGAAACCCACGCAGACATGGGGAGAAAGTGCAAACTCTACACAGACAGTCACTCACGGCCGAGTCCCTGGCACTGTGATGCAGCAGTGTTAACCACTGTGCAACGTGCTGCCCCCTAAAATGATATTAGTGAACAAGATGAGTTTTTACAACAGTCGACAATGGTTTCATGGTCATCATTGGACGTTGATGGGATTTGAATCTGGTCCCCCGGGCATTACACTGGCTTCTGGCCAATGTTTACCTGCGGGATGTAGATGTTAGAGCATTCTGCAATGGTAATACCATTGAACATGAAGGGGAGATGGTTAGATTCTCTTTCATTGCAAATGGCCATTGCCTCAACCACCCTCACTTTCTATAATAATCCCAACTTCTTTGTCATAAAGATTGAGACCGTATGCTGAGCTGCTTCTTCTGTTCCCCTTGTTGCTCCTCCTCCCTTCGGCCAAATTTCCTCATTGGTTCCCCTATTCCCAACCCCAGCCTAGCTCCTTGTATCTTTCTCTACATTCTGTTCCACCTGTCATCATTCTCTCTCCGAGCTTACCTCGTCCATGAGATCCACCCACTGCTTCGTTGACCATATTCCAACTCAGCTATTAACCATCCAGCTTCCCTTCCTGAGCTCCATGTTAGCTGGCTTTGTTAATGGTTCCTTCTCCTCAGGTACTGTCCCTCTCTCCTTCTTCAAATCTGCTGCTTTCATCCCTCTCAAAAAATCTAAGTCTTGACCACTCCATCCTTGCAAATTACTGCCCCATCTCCAACGTTCCATTCCATTCCTTGAACATGTCACTTTCCTAATCCATGCCCAACTTTCCTGCAACATCATGTCTGATTGCCTGCAATCAGGTTTCTGCACTGTAATTCTGAAACAATCCGTAAAAAGGTCACAAAGGCATTTTGTGTGACAGTGACTGTGGTTAACTATCCCTCCTCATCCTTGAGAAGCTATCTTCAGCCTTCGTCACCACTGGGCCCTCACATTATCCACATCCAACATTTCTGTTCTGTTGCCCAACTGGTTCGAACCACCCTTAATAATGGAATCAAGGCCAGAGAGTCACCTGCAATAACTTCCCTTGTTACTCCTGCACCACTTCCAATGGGATCCCTGAAGGATCTATCTTTGGCCCCTTCTGTTATTCATCTGCACGCTGCTTCTTGGTGGCATCATCCGAATGCACAACATCATGTGCCACATATATGGTAACAAGATCGACCTAGCTCTCTCCCACCACCTCTCTTGACTCCTCCACTGTTTCTTTACCCTGACCACAATTTTCATCCCTCTCCCTGTCAATGGTCTCCATCTGTGGAGGGGGTTCCTTTAGGCAGGTGGTCCCTGTGTGGGGGGGGGGGGGGGGGGGGGGGGGGGGGGAGTTCGGTCACCCCTGTACTTGGGGGTGGGGGGGAGCTGCTTTGCGTTGGGGGGTGGGGGGGTTTGGGGCTGATTTCTGTTGGGTGGGGGTCGGGGCCGATTAGCAGTTGAGATCGATGTGCTGGGCGGTGTGCTGGGCGGTAGGGGGCGGCCGGCCACAGGAACTCGCTATCTGGCCACCCACTCAAGATGGCGGTCCGAGTTTTCGGATGCTCAGCTGCCTCCAAAACGGTGCCATCGGTGAGTACGCTGCACGCCATTGGGATGGCCTCAGGACGTAACCTGAAGGCCCTCACCCGATGCTCCATCTTCCCTACAGCGTGGATCACTTGTGGTCTGAGGTTTCGGCAACATCGTGTGGCGGCTGCGGACTGTGTCCAGCGCCTCCACAGTCGGGGGGGGGGGGGGGGAAACCGTTCCACTGGCTGGGTGGGCTTCGGCGTGGCGTGGCTGCTAACCCCCTGTCGGTGCGAGACTCGTAAGACGAGACACATGCTCCAGACACAGCATCAGAATCGGAGAATCCAGCCCATACTCTCCCAAATGGAGAATCCCGCCCCATATCTTTGTTTTCACATCCCTCCAAGGTCTTGTCTCTCCCTATCTCTGTAACTTCTTATAGCCCTATTAGCTTTCTGGATTTTAGCACTCCATTGATTTTGGCACCTAGCGCATCCCGGATTTTAAACGTTCCACCATTGGCTGTCATACTTTCAGCTGCCTTGGCTGGAAGGTCTGGGACTGCCTCTCTAAACTTTTCCGCCTCTCTGCATTTCTTCTCTCCTTTAAGATACTCCTTAAAAGCTATCTTTTTAAAATGAATTTAGAGTACCCAATTATTATTTTTCCAATTAAGGGGCAATTTGGCCTTTTTTGGTTGTGGGGATGAGACCCACGCAGACACAGGAGAATGTGCAAACTCCACATGGACAATGACCCAAGGCTAGGATCGAGCCTGGGTCTTCAATGCCGTGAGGCAGCAGTGCTCTTAAAAGCTATCTTTCGCCAAACGTTTGCTCATCTGGTCTTCTGTAGTTCAATATCAAATTTATTTTTATAACCATATCAAATTTATTTTTATATTATTCATGTCAAGTGCCTTGGGATGTTTTGCATCATTTGCAGTGCTATATAAAGGGAAGTTGTTGCTTGTTATGTCTGTCTTCTTCTGTCGATCTCTTGCGCTGCTATGGATTCACCTACATATTTTCACAGGGGCTTTTCACAGTAACTTAATTGAAGCCTACTTGTGACAATAAGTAATTATTATTACATATGTGTGTCACCATCATTATGTGTCACCATCACTGTATGTCTAACTTCTGTTGTCTGTCCTACTCTTTTAATACATCTTCTGCTATGTACTCTAGATAACATAAGGTAAGTGTGGGCAGCACGGTAGCACAGTGGTTAGCACTGTAGCTTCACAGCGCCAAGGTCCCAGGTTCGATTCCCTGCTGGGTCACTGTCTGTGCGGAGTCTGCCCGTTCTCCCGTGTCTGCGTGAGTTTCCTCCGGGTGCTCCGGTTTCCTCCCACAAGTCCCAAAGGACGTGCTGTTAGGTAATTTGGACATTCTGAATTCTCCCTCAGTGTACCCGAACAGTCATAGAACATAGAACATTACAGCGCAGTACAGGCCCTTCGGCCCTCGATGTTGCGCCGACCTGTGAAACCACTCTAAAGCCCATCTACAATATTCCCTTATCGTCCATATGTCTATCCAATGACCATTTGAATGCCCTTAGTGTTCGCGAGTCCACTACTGTTGCAGGCAGGGCATTCCACGCCCTTACTACTCTCTGAGTAAAGAACCTACCTCTAACATCTGTCCTATATCTATCTCCCCTCAATTTAAAGCTATGTCCCCTCGTGCTAGACATCACCATCCGGGGAAAAGGGCTCTCACTGTCCACCCTATCTAATCCTCTGATCATCTTCTATGCCTCAATTAAGTCACCTCTTAACCTTCTTCTCTCTAACGAAAACAGCCTCAAGTCCCTCAGCCTTTCCTCATAAGATCATCCCTCCATACCAGGTAACATTCTGGTAAATCTCCTCTGCACCCTTTCCAATGCTTCCACATCCTTCCTACAATGCGGCGACCAGAATTGCACACAATACTCCAAATGCGGCCGCACCAGAGTGTTGTATAGCTGCAACATGACCTCATGGCTCCGAAACTCAACCCCTCTACCAATAAAAGCTAACACACCGTACGCCTTCTTAACAACCCTCTCAACCTGGGTGGCAACTTTCAGGGATCTATGTATATGGACACAGAGATCTCTCTGCTCATCCACACTACCAAGAATCTTACCATTAGCCCAGTACTCTGTCTTCCTGTTATTCCTTCCAAAATGAATCACCTCACACTTTTCTGCATTAAACTCCATTTGCCACCTCTCAGCCCAGCGCTGCAGCTTATCTATGCCCCTCTGTAACTTGTAACATCCTTCCGCACTGTCCACAACTCCACCAACTTTAGTGTCATCTGCAAATTTACTCACCCATCCTTCTACGCCCTCCTCCAGATCATTTATAAAAATGACAAACAACAGTGGCCCCAAAACAGATCCTTGTGGTACACCACTAGTAACTGGACTCCAGTCTGAACATTTCCCATCAACCACCACCCTTTGTCTTCTTCCAGCTAGCCAATTTCTGATCCAAACTGCTAAATCACCCTGAATCCCATGCCTCCGTATTTTCTGTAGTAGCCTACTGTGGGGAACCTTATCAAACACTTTACTGAAATCCATATGCACCACATCAACTGCTTTACCCTCATCCACCTGTTTGGTCACCTTCTCAAAGAACGCAATAAATTTTGTGAGGCACGACCTATCCTTTACTCTAATCAAATTATTCCTTTCCAGATGATTATGCATCCTATCTCTTATAAACCTTTCCAATACCTTGCCCACAACAGAAGTAAGGCGCACTGGTCTATAGTTACCGGGGTTGTCTCTACTCCCCTTCTTGAACAAGGGGACAACATTTGCTATCCTCCAGTCTTCTGGCACTATTCCTGTAGACAAAGCTGACTTAAAGATCAATGCCAAAGGCTCAGCAATCTCCTCCCTAGCTTCCTAGAGAATCCTCGGATAAATTCCATCCGGCCCAGGGGACTTATCTATTTTCACACTTTCCAGAATTACTAACACTTCCTCCTTATGAATCTCAAGCCCTTCTAGTCTAGTAGCCTGAATCTCAGTATTCTCCTCGACAACATTGTCTTTTTCCTGTGTGAATACTGATGAGAAATATTCATTTAGCACCTCTCCTACGGTTCCCTCGCTCGACCACTTCCTCCCTGCCTGACAGGTACATACTTATCAAGGACATGCAGTAGCTGTTCCTTGAACAAGCTCCACATTTCCATTGTGCCCATCCCCTGGAGTTTTCCTCTCCATCCAATGCATCCTAACTCTTGCCTCATCGCACCATAATTGCCTTTCCCCCAGATATAACTTGCCCTGCGGTATATACCTACCCCTTTCCATCACTAAAGTAAACGTAATCGAATTGTGGTCACTATCACCAAAGTGCTCACCTACCTCTAAATCTAACACCTGTCCTGGTTCATTATCCAGTACCAAATCCAATATGGCCTCGCCTCTCGTTGGCCTATCTACATACTGTGTCAGGAAACCCTCCTGCACACATTGGACAAAAACGGACCCATCTAAAGTACTCGAACTATAGCGTTTCCAGTCAATATTTGGAAATTTAAATTCCCCCATAACAACTACCCTGTTGCTTTCGCTCCTATCCAGAATCATCTTTGCAATCCTTTCCTCTACATCTCTGGAACTTTTCGGAGGCCTATAGAACACCCCCAACAGGGTGACCTCTCCTTTCCTGTTTCTAACCTCAGCCCATACTACCTCAGTAGACGAGTCCTCATCAAACGTCCTTTCTGCCATCGTAATACTGTTCGGGGGTCGGGGACTTCTACGTAGGGCGCAGACTGGCGACACTGGACGAACTGACGAGGAAGTGGAAACTAGCAAAAGGACAGGAATTGAGACACCTCCAAATAAAACACTTCCTCCGCAAAGAGACAGTAGGGTACCCCGGGGCCCCAGAAAGCGCACTACTAGAGAACCTGTTAGGCACAAGCAGCGAGAAGGGGGGGGCTATGTGGGAAAATATTCAGGCCCTGACAATGGGCCAGTATCGGGGCCGCGTCATCTACCCGCGCCAGGCCTTGTCGCCCGCGTAAAAGCGGCGCTGAATAGATGACGCGGCCGGCACCGCATAACGGACGTCATCCGCGCATGCGTGGTTGCCGTCCTGTCCAAATCCGCCCCGCAAGAAGATGGGGGACGGATCTTGCGGGGCCGTGGAAGGAAGGAGGTCCTCCTTCAGAGAGGACGGCCCGACAATCGGTGGGCACCAATCGCGGGCCCCCCCACATTCAAGGTGAAGCCCGGTGCAGGATCCCCCCTCGCCCCCCCCACAGGCCGCCCCCCCCCAGCGTTCACGCACCGCCCACGACTGTAGCGACCAGGTGTGGACGGCGCTGGGGGGAACCCGCCGTCTTGGCCTGGCCGCTCGGCCCATCCGGGCCTCAGAATCGCGGGGGTGCCGGAGAATCACCATTTTGGGTATCTCCGGCGATTCTGCGGCCCGCGAAACTCGACTGGCCCGTTCCCGCCGCTCGGGAGAATCGCGGGAGGGCGTCGGACCGGCGTCCCCGGAAATTTCGGCGGCCCAGGCGATTCTCCCAACCGGCGTGGGAGTGGAGAATCGCACCCATAGGTTTTGAAAGTTATTGAACAAATTCTGATAAATGTTCTCATTTCAAACTTTTGCCACATTAAAGTAACTCAAGGAGTGTAATCCAAGTTGACTGAATGTGGCTGAGTTTGATTTAGAGGTTGTCGAGTATGTTCTAATGATATAAAAACACTAATCACACAAAGGGGATTGGATAAACCTGTGGGTTCATTTATTAAGTCCAGGCACATGTGAACTGGTATACATGGATATAAAGCTTGAAGACATCAGAGCTTCAGAGCTGTGTGTGAGTGCTCCGCTGAAAGCAAAAGCGAAGCTAAACCTGGATCACTTGACACACTTCCTTTCTCGTGATGTCATGCTGAGATCCCTTAAAGGCCTATTTCAACAGATGTCAGCTGTGGCATTCTCCCTTCTAACTCAGAAGGTTCAATTGTCACTCCAGCCATTTGAGAGAGTGCTGCAATATTGGAGGGGCCAGTCCTTGGGAAGAGATGTTTAAACTGAGGCCCATCTGTCCTCCAAGGTAATTGTAAAAGATCCCATTGCAATATCCTGAAGGAGTTAGCCCGGTGTGCTGGCCAACATTCATTCCTCAATCTACATTAGAAGAACAAATTATCTAGACGTTACTATATTGCTATTTGTAGAACCAGCTGTATGCAAATTGGCTGCTCTGTTTCCTACATTGCAAAATTGACATTACAGAAAGGGCTTTGAGATGTCCTGATGTCATGAAAGGCTCCAAATAAATGCTTGTTATTCTTTTAAAGCAGTAAAGGCTTGCTGCTTGACAAATAAGCCTCATCATCAACCACAGAGTTGGGCAAATGTGATTTAATCCAGCAGTGCATTGAGAGTTAAGAGTGATGGGCATGGGCGGCAGGTTGCTTGCCTGCCAACTTGGCACTGCAGTGGGCCCACAAATAATGTGGACAATTAAAACTTATAAAACAAAACACTGTTTGGTTTCCTGTACCTGTATACTTACTTGATAAGAGTGCGAGCAAAGCGGTATGTCAATCAGTATGTTTTTGAGATTGAGTTAGTTTCACAATATTATGCAGCATTTTGCTATCGAATGTTTACAGTGTGTTTCGGTTGTTTATCAAAAGTAGCATTACCTCAATGCCATATAAACTCTATATTATATAATATCAAATTGATTGTTTGCCTTGTTTCAGGGTTATATGATGGAGAACCGTATCCCGGGCCTGAAATGTGACTCTGATGTATTCGTAACCTTTGAGGGTGACAATGTTGTTATGCTGCAGGTAAGATAATTGCAACATGACCCTGTGTACTTTATGCTGCCCACACAGTCTGCCTTGTGATTTGCATCTTTCTGAAAACAAGTAACGTCTCTGCAAGCATCCTTGCTTCCCATTTGTGTTCTGAGCAGCCAAAACTTTGATACTCAAGTCAACGTTGCCCTTTTGATTCTCGATCACGCCAACTACTCCTTCAGCTAACTGCTGTATTCTGTCACAGCATCCTTTGGCCCCCATTATGGGCTGATTTGCATAAACTACTGTGGGCAGAGTCAAATCAGTTGTGGTAAGAATGGCTGCTTTAAAGTCAACACATTTTCCTTCGACACACTCATACAGAGAACTTATTCTTCTGTAAACAATTGTTGGTGTTTCAAAGTTGCTTTTTGAATATGAGAAACATCTTTAATGGTTATAAATTTAGATACAATTTATTACTGCCATACTTTGATAAGGAGGAAGTGTTCAATAGAGTGTTGGCACTGAAAGTTGATAAGGCACCGGGGCCAGACGAGATGCATCCAAGAATATTGAAGGAAGCGAGATGAAAATTGCAGGGTCGTTGGCCAGAATCTTCCAGTTTTCTCTAGACTCAGGGGAGGTGCCAGACTGGAGAAAGGCAAATGTCAGGCCCTTGTTCAAAAAATGTTGTAAGGATAACCCCAGCAATTACAGTTTAATATCAGTAGTGGGCAAGCTTCTAGACACAATTATTCAGGATAGAATTAGCAGTGACATGGAAAAATGTGGGGGGATTAGGAAGAGCCAAAGGGGAAATAGTGTTTAATTAACTTGCTGGAGTTTTTTGAGAAGGTAACAGAAAGAGTCGATGAAGGTAATGCTGTCTACAGTGCCACACAGTAGACTTTTTTTAAATTTAGAGTACCCAATTATTTCCAATTAAGGGGCAATTTGGCATGGCCAATCCACCTAACCTGCACATCTTTGGGTTGTGGGGGTGAAACCCACGCAGGAATGGGGAGAACGTGCAAACTCCACACGGACAGTGACCTGAGGAAGCCGGGTCCTCAGCGCCACACAATAGACTTGTGAGAAAAGTTAAAGCTCATGGAATAAAAGGGACAATAGCAATGTGGATAGAAAATAATAGGGAGCAGAGGGTAATGGTCAATGGATATTTTTCAAGCATCCTGCGGGTTTACCAGGACCTGAGTGTAGAGGTGGTCAGGAGGAGAGCAGGCTTCAATCAGATCAGGTCGATCCTTTTTGAGAAAAAGGTGAAGTTTGGACTGTTATACCCAGCCACGCATGAGGATCAGCACTTCTGCTTCGAGTCACCTGAGGACGCGTTGGACTTTGTGAAAAAGAAAAGGATGGTGATGGATTGAGAACTGTTGAACATGGCTGCAACGTTCATGTTTTTGTTTTTTCTTTTTGTTTCTCAGTTTTTGTAAAAAGTTTCTTGTTTTGTGCTTCATGGAAGATGTTTGTGATGCCGTTTGCATTGATTTGGAACCAGTGGTAGAGCTGAGTGAGTTAAGGTTTTCATTTGCACTGTTGGGGGATGGAGGTGTGCTTGTTTTGATCTTGGTATTTTTCTGTAGGGCGATTATGTGGGGATTGTTTGATGTTGGAGTTTGTTTATATTAGCGGGGGGAAGGTGGGGAGGGAACAATAGGTGGGAGACTATCTGGCACCAGGAATGGGGGCCACCAAACTAGCTGGGCGAGCTAGGTCTCGGAAGTGCAGTGGGGGGAGTGTGTATGTTTGGTTTAGTAAAGGTGTTGGGTTACAGGGTGTTGTTACTAGGGCGGGAGGGGGGGAATGTTCTGCTGACGAGGGAGGAACTTGGGCTGAGGGACAGAGAGGAGGTTGGGGGCGGAGGCTGCCTGGGGGGGGGGGGGGGGGGGGCGGTGAAAGCGCCGAGCATGGGCTGGAGGCGGGCCTAAAAAAGGGGATGGCTGATCGGCGGATGGGGGGGGGGCAATGAGCCTCCCAACTAGGCTGGTCACCTGGAATGTTCGAGGGTTAAATGGGCCGGTCAAAAGGGCACATGTGTTCGCTCATCTTAGGGGATTTAAGGCGGACGCGGTAATGTTGCAGGAGACGCACCTTAGAGTTACGGACCAGGTTAGACTGAGGAAAGGCTGGGTGAGTCAGGTCTTTCACTTGGGACTAGATTCAAAGACTAGGGGGTCGCGATCCTGATCAATAAGCAGGTGGTGTTTGAGGCGGGTAGAATAGTCTTGGATGTGGGAGGTCGGTACATTATGGTCAGTCAGTGGGAAGCTAGAGGGTTGTGCAGGTGGTATTAGTAAATGTGTATGCGCCAAATTGGGATGATGTGGAGTTTATAAAGAGGATGCTGGGGAAGATAGCGGACCTGGACTCGCACAGGTTGGTCATGGGAGGGGACTTCAACGCAGTTATGGACCCTGGCTTGGACCGGTTATGCTCAAAGACGGGCAGGGTGCCAGCAATGGCAAAGGAACTAAGAGGGGGTGGGGTGGATCCATGGAGATTTGGGCAGCCGAGGGTGAAGGAGTTCTCCTTCTACTCACACGGGCATAAAGGGTATTCCCGGATTGATTTCTTTATTTTGAGCAGGGCCTTGCTGGCTGGGGTGGTGGACACGGGGTACTCGGCGATTACAATCTCAGACCATGCTCCGCACTGGGTTGACCTGCAGGTTAGTAAAGACAGTAACCAGCGCCCGCACTGGAGGTTGGATGTGGGACTTCTGGCGGATGAAGGGGTGTGCAAGCGGCTGAGGAAATGTATTCAGAGCTACCTGCAGGTCAATGACATGGAGGAAATTTCAGCAGCGGTGGTGTGGGAAGCACTGAAGGCGGTGGTCAGGGGGGAGCTGATCTCGTTACGGGCCCATAGGGAGAAGGTGGACAGGGCAGAGACAGACCGACTGGTAAAGCAGATATTACAGATTGATAGGAGGTATGCAGAGACCCAGAGGCAGGGCTTTTAAGGGAACGGCGGAAGTTACAGGCGGAGTTTAGCTTGCTGACCACAGGGAGGGTGGTGGAGCAGCTGAGAAAGGCAAGGGGGGAATGCTTGCACAGCAGCTTAGGAAGAGGGAGGCAGCCAGGAAGATAGGGAAAATAAAGGACAGAGATGGGAACCTGGCGATGGGAATAAGGCGTTTAGGGATTTCTACAACAGGACCGTTGGAACCCCCTATGGGGCCGGAGGGGATGAGGCACTTCTTGGAGGGGCTGAATTTACCAAAGGTGGACGGGGAACGAGTAGAAAGGCTGGGGCCCCAATCGGGCTGGAAGAGATAGTGGAGGGCTTGAAGGCCATGCAGGCGGGTAAGGCCCCGGGTCCGGACGGGTACCCAGTGGAGTTTTATAAAACGTTCTCGGGGATATTGGGGCCGGTGTTGTTGAGGATGTTCAATGAGGCAAGGGAAAGAGGGGTGTTGCCCCCAACGATGTCACAGGCAATGATTTCACTGATTCTTAAGCGGGACAAGAACCCGGAGCTGTGTGGATCCTGTAGGCCGAACTCCCTGTTGAATGTAGATGCCAGGTTGCTTGCCAAAATCTTGTTCTCCAGGATCGAGGATTGTGTTCCGGACATTATTGGGGAAGACTAGACTGGGTTTATTAAGGGCAGGCAGTTGGTGGCCAATATAAGAAGGCTGTTAAATGTGACCATGATGCCCCCGAAAGGTAGGGAGGTGGAGGTTGTGATCACAATGGATGCAGAAAAGGCTTTTAATCGGTCAGAATGGGACTATTTGGAGCATAGGGTTTCGCTCTATGCGGATGACCTGCTTCTGTACGTTTCGGACCCAATAAAGGGGATGGAAGAAATCATGAGTACTCTCCGGGAATTTCGCCGGTTTTCGGGGTATAAGCTTAATCTGGGAAAGAGTAAAATGTTTGTGGTCCAGGCGAGGGGACAGGAGAGGCGACTGGGAGAGCTGCCATTTAGGTTAGTAAAGGGAAGCTTTAGGTACATCGGCATCCAAGTGGCGTGGGAATGGGACCGGCTGCATATATTGAATCTGGCCCGGCTGGTGGACCAAATGAAGGACGATTTTCGGAGATGGGACACGCTTCTGTTGTCTCCGGCTGGGAGGGTGCAAACGGTGAAGATGACGGTCCTCCCGAGATTCCTATTTGTATTTCAGTGTCTCTCCATCTTTATTCCGCGGTCCATTTTTAAGCAGGTCAACAGAATGATCACGGGCTTCATCTGGGCGGGCACGACCCCGCAGGTAAGGAAGGTAATGCTTGAGCGGAGTCGGCTAGAGGGTGGGCTAGCGCTGCCAAATTTTAGTCACTATTACTGGGTGGCTAATATAGCCATGATCAGGAAGTGGGTGGTGGGGGAGGGGTCGGCATGGGTGCGTATGGAGGCGGCTTCATGTAAGGGCACCAGTTTGGGGGCGTTGGTAACTGCGCCTCTGCCTTTCCCACCGGCACGATACTCCTCCACCAGTCCAGTGGTGGTGGCGGCCCTGAGAGTTTGGGGCCAGTGGAGGCGGCATGTGGGAGCAGTGGGAGCATCGATCTGGGCCCCAATCTGTGATAATCACCGATTTGTCCCGGAGAGTATGGACAGGGGGGGGGGGGTGCTGTTCCGGTTATGGTGGAGAGTGGGAATTGAGAGGATGGGGGATATGTTCATAGAGGGGAGCTTTCCGAGTATCAGGGCTTTGGAGGAAAAGTTTGAGCTGGCGAGGGAAAACAAATTCAGGTATCTGCAGGTGCGGGATTTCCTTCATAAACAGGTGTCAACCTTCCCACTCCTACTGCTGAGGGGGATTCAGGACAGGGTAGTTTCCAGAGGGTGGGTAGGAGAAGGGAGCGTCTCGGACATTTTCAGGGAGCATATCGGGGTGGAGGAGACGCAGACCGAGGAGCTGAAATGCAAGTGGGAGGAGGAGCTGGGAGGTGAGATAGAGGATGGTCTATGGGCAGACGCGTTGAGTAGAGTCAACACGTCTGCAACATGTGCCAGGCTCAGCCTGATACAATTTAAGGTTGTTCACAGGATCTACTCCCATTTGGAAGCAAGTGGGCATATTAGCGAGAGGCAGCACGGATTGTGAAGGGGAGGTCGTGTCTCACTGACACGATAGAGTTTTTCGAGGAGATCACAAAAATGATTGATGCAGGTAGGGCAGTGGATGTTGTTTATATGGACTTCAGTAAGGCCTTTGACAATGTCCCTCATGGCAGACTGGTACAAAAGGCGAAGTCACATGGGATCAGAGTTGAGCTGGCAAGGTGGATACAGAATTGGCTAGGTCATAGAAGGCAGAGAGTAGCAATGGAAGGGTGCTTTTCATAGAATTTACAGTGAAGAAGGAGGCCTTTCGGCCCATCGAGTCTGCACCGGCTCTTTGAAAGAGCACCCTACCCAGGGTCCACACCTCCACCCTATCCCCATAACCCAGTCACCCCACCCAACACTAAGGGCAATTTTGGACACTAAGGGCAATTTAGCATGGCCAGTCCACCTAACCTGCACATCTTTGGACTGTGGGAGGAAACCGGAGCACCCGGAGGAAACCCACGCACACACGTGGAGAACGTGCAGACTCTGCACAGACAGTGACCCAAGCCGGGAATCGAACCTGGGACCCGGGAGCTGTGAAGCAATTGTGCTAACCACCATGCTACCGTGCTGCCCTTTTCTGTTTGGAGGGCTGTGACTAGTGGTGTTCCGCAGGGATCAGTGCTGGGACCTTTGCTGTTCGTAGTATATATAAATGATTTGGAGGAAAATGTAACTGCACTGATTAGTAAGTTTGCGGACGACACAAAGTTTGGTGAAATTGCTGATAGCGATGAGGACTGTCAGAGGATACAGCAGGGTTGGAGACTTGGGCGGAAAGGTGGCAGATGGAGTTTAATCTGGACAAATGTGAGGTAATGCATTTTGGAAGGTCTAATGCAGGTAGGGAATATACAGTGAATGGTAGAACCCTCAAGAGTATTGACAGCCAGAGAGATCTAGGTGTACAGGTCCACAGGTCACTGAAAGGGGCAACACGGGTGGAGAAGGTGGTCAAGAAGGCATACGGCATGCTTGCCTTCATTGGCCGGGGCATTGAGTATAAGAATTGGCAAGTCATGTTGCAGCTGTATAGAACCTTAGTTAGGCCACACTTGGAGTATAGTGTTCAATTCTGGTCGTCACACTACCAGAAGGATGTGGAGGCTTCAGAGAGGGTGCAGAAGAGATTTACCAGGGCATTGCCTGGTATGGAGGGCATTAGCTATGAGGAGAGGTTGAATAAACTCTGTTTGTTCTCACTGGAACGACGGAGGTTGAGGGGTGACCTGATCGAGGTCTACAAAATTATGAGGGGCATAGACCGGGTGGATAGTCAGAGACTTTTTCCCAGGGTAGGGGGGTCAATTACTGGGGGGCATAGGTTTAAGGTGCGAGGGGCATGGTTTAGAGGAGATGTACGAGGCAAGTTTTTTACACAGAGGGTAGCGGGTGCCTGGAACTCGCTACCGGAGGAGGTGCTGCAAGCAGGGACGATAGTGATGTTTAAGGGGCATCTTGACAAATACATGAATAGGATGGGAATAGAGGGATACGGACCATGGAAGTGTAGAAGATTTTAGTTTAGACGGGCAGCATGGTCGGCACGGGCTTGGAGGGCCGAAGGGCCTGTTCCTGTGCTGTATTTTTCTTCGTTCTTTGTTCTATTTAAGTTAAAACTGGGGTTTTAATTGTTGAATAGATTGCACTTATTGTTTAATAGACTGCACCAATATATAAAGGGGATACAGGTGGCACTGTTGTTGATGAAGACGTGATACTGAACATAATAAATTTGGAGTTGAAGAAGTCAAGACTTGTTTCATAGTTCTTATTGTATAGTTACTGTGGAGCTTAACAATGGTAGCAGATGGGCAGCATGGTGACGCAGTAGTTAGCACTGCAGCCTCACGGCGATGAGGTCCCAGGTTCGATACCGGCCCTGGGTCACTGTCCGTGTGGAGTTTGCGCATTCTCTCCGTGTTTACCCTGTGTGGGTGTTGGGGGAGGTGCGAGGGGGAGCGGGCTGTGCGCTCAGGCTGGGCGGGGTGTGGGTCGGGGGCGTCCTAATCTCTCTAGTATATAAGACTGGGCTATGCTTGGCTCGGCCACGTGTTCCCCGCTGTGACCCCTTATACAACTCGAGTTGCGTTGAATAGCCACGTGTTTCTCGGCGCTGTGAGCATCGGGAAACACGCAGCCAAACGCGCTCGTTATGGGACTTTGTTCCTATTTAGTTGAATCGATACAAGGCTGCAAAACTTCCATCTGGCGTTAAAATTATTGGTCTATGGATCGGCTTCTGGTTTTGACGGGAGTTTGATTTGGGGAAAGACACACCCTGCTGGACCAAATGTCAGAGGCTCTAAAATGTTCCTGGGCAAAGATTCCCGGCAGCCTTCATGACACAAATGAGGCGATCAGTGATAAGACGCACGATGAAAGACACGATGTTAGCAGGATGGCGAAGTGGTCTAGAAACAGGCCACAAGCATCAATATGAAAGAAGATTTATAACTAAAAATAACAAGGTGAGAAACACCTTTCACAATTATTGCAGGAGGAATGAATTGGGAAATTTCAACTCAGGGTCTGGTCAATCGGTGTTTTCGGTGTGATTCAAAATTCCACGATGCAATAAACTGAGCTGAGCGATATAATAGGATGTTTGAAACCAAACACGAGGCAGAAGTACCTGAAGAAGAAGAGGAAGATATTAACCAAAGAGGAGGCTTTGTCTTAGTGACGGGAAGTTTCAGTCCGGTGAGAAAGGTGCGGGTCACAGAGTCCTTTGGTTGTTTAGTTTTAGACAGTGCATATACATCTACAGAGTGTGGAATAGACTTGTTGAAATGTTACCTGGACTCTTTAAGTGACAAAGATCGGAACAAGGTTAAGGAATTCGGAAGTTAGGGGCGGCACAGTGGTGCAGCGGTTAGCACTGCTGCCTCACGGCACTGAGGACCTAGGTTAGATCCTGTCCCCGGCCCCCTGTCCATGTGGAGTTTGCACATTCTCCCCGTGTCTGTGTGGGTTTCACTCCACAACCCAAAGGTGTGCAGGGTAGGTGGATTGGCCATTCTAAATTGCCCCTTAATTGAAAAAAAATAATTGGTACTCTAAATTTATTTTTAAAAAGAAAAAAAAGGAATTTGGAAATTCCACGAGTTTCAGATTTGGGGTAGTGATTCTTTGTAAAATCACTGGAAGGAATCATTTTATTATCATGGATGTCATGTCCAGTAAAATATCTTTATTATTGAGCACGGCCATCGATGAAGAAAACACATATGAAACTTGACATGGAAACAGACCAGACCAACATATTTGGAAAAACTGTTGACTTACAATTTACACAGTCTGGAAACTATTGAATCCCATTAATTAATCTTAATTTTTCTTGTAAAGAAATTAAGGAAGTACTGTTAGCATCAGAGAACAGGAGCATAGAAAACAGAAAGTTGATTGTGTTAAAGTTGCATCAGCAATTTGACAATCCGTCTTCTCAAACACTAAATATTTTGCTCAGGGAAGCATGTATAAGGGATGAAGAATTCACCAAACTTATAGAACAGATAAGCAATAGGTGTGATACACGTAAGAAACATAGAAGAACACTATATTGTCCAGGTTTGCTACATTTGCACATGGACCCACCGTTTTCGCTTAGCTTTAATGCGACAAGTGAGCCTGCTTGGTCCTCACAATCTCACTTGCCTTGTCACTCAATGTAACATTTCTCTATGGGTTGTTCATCAGAGGTCCTGGAGCTCACACCAGCACTGCTTTGTCCTGCCATGGACTCTCCTGTGAATTTGGTTGTGAGATCCTGGTCTGTTTGTGTCTCTGGCCCTCTCTTCCTTAGTCCAAAAAGATCCCTCTTCAGTTCTTCACACAGTCCTATTGCTTGCTTGCTGGCAGCTACAAAATGGAGGAAACTCTCCTCAGCAATTTCACGCCTAGAGTATGTGACTTCAGTGTACCGGGCACGTGACCTGCTCTCTGCTGCCGCATCTGGCGGGAAGACGAATAGATTTTTTAAAAATGCTGCTCCTGGAACAGCGCGCTGATGTACTGACGGGATGGTCTGCCGGCTGGACTCTGAGCCTGTGCACTGCTGCATTCGGCTGAGGGGGCACGCAGGCGTGGGACAGCCGGCATTCTTGAAAGCCGGTTGCGCCGGTTGGGCACTTGCTCCCGCGATCGGAAACGCCGCGACCGATCACTCCTATCACCCAGGACCCTGAGTTTGAAAATGACTGCCGTACTCGATCAAATGCTGCCTCGATGTCAAGAGCAGTCACTCTCACCTCGGCTCACCTCATCTACTACCTCATTAGCCACCTCCATCTCTATAAGACCCTAAGTTGAAGTCCATCAGGGTCCGGAGACATGTCACCCCCGCAGCTCCATCAATTTTCTCAGTATTGTTTCTGTCGTGATTCTAGTTTCACCAAGTTGCCCTCCCCTTTCGACCTCCCAATTTACAGCTAATACAGGGATGCTTCTTGTATCCTCTATAGTGAAGTCAGAAGAAAAATATTTGTTCATTTCATCCGCCATTTCCTTATTATCTTCTAGTGATTCACCTTTTAATCATTCTCTGCCATTCTTTATATTCTGACCAATCATCTGACTTGTCACTCATCTTCGTGCAGTTCTATGCTTTTTCCTTCAGTTTGGTACTTCACCCTAACTTCTTTAGTTTTTAAAAAATAAATTTAGAGTACCCAATTATTTTTTTCTCAATTATGGGGCAATTTAGCGTGGCCAATCCACCTAACCTGCACATCTTTGAGTTGTGGGGGTGAAACCCACGCAAACACGGGGAGAATGATCAAACTCCACACAGACAATGACCCAGAGTAAGGATCGAACCATAGGCAGCAGTGCTAACCACTATGCCACCGTGCTGCCCCTTAACTTCTTTAGTTAATCACGGACGGTGGGTCCTCCTTTTAGATTTCTTTATAGAGGAATATACTTCTTCTGAGTATTCTGAAATAGCTCCTTAAATGTCTGCCGCTGCTTCCCTATTGATCAATCCCCTAGCCTAGCTAGCTCAGCTTTCATGCCCACATAGTTGCCCTTATTTTAGTTTAAAAAGGCAGAACTGTGGCATAGTGGTTAGCACTGCTGCCTCACAGTGCCAAGATCCCAGGTTCAATCCCAGCTCTGGGTCACTTTCCGTGTGGACTTTGCACATTCTCCCCGTGTCTTTGGGTTTTGCCCCCACAACCCAAAGATGTGCAGGGTAGGTGGATTGGCCACGCTAAATTGCCCCTTAATTGGAAAAAATGAATTGGGTACTCTAAATTTATTTTAAAATTGGTTTAAAAAACTAGTCTTAGATCCACCCTCCTCCCTTGCAAACTAGATTCATATTCACATTGTGCTTGTTGCTACCGAGCGGCGTCTTTGCTTTGAGGTCCTTAATTAATCCTGTTACATTTTACAGTACCAAGCCTAATATACCCTGCATCTAAAAGACAGCACCTCCAATAGTGCAGCACTCATTCAGTACTGCACTGGAGCACCAATCTAGACCTGTAATATCGCCGCTAGAGTTGGATTTGAACCCACAGTCTTATGGCTCAGAAAAGATTCTTTAGCTGTAAAACTTGTTGCTGTCACAGAGAATGTACCAATCTGCCCTTCAAAGACATTACGGTGCATCCCTGCTGTGGGTTTCCTGGAGGCATGGGTGGAATCAATGGGAAATCCCACTGATAACGGCAGGACCAGAAGATCCCGCCTCCTGATGCCGAGGGACACGCCGCAGGGAGGCCAGAGAATCCAGCCCTGCATAACCTGTTTATTCTCTTGGTCAAAGGTTCGGCAAAGCATCTTAATACTTCTCCCCTTGCTCCCCATCAATCTAATACTTTTGAATCCCTCACTGGTTCTGTCCTTGACATGACCTTTTAATGGCCTCTGTGAATCAGAAACACCTTTTGGGCAATTTGTTGCTAAGGTGCAATTGTGTACAGGAACTTAGAAAGTGGGGGCAGGTTTAGCTCAGTGGGCTGGGCAGCTGGTTCGTGATGCCGAGCAAGGCCAACAGCATGGATTCAATTCCCATACCGGCTGAGGTTATTCATGAAGGTCCTGCCTTCTCAACCTTGCCCCTCGCCTGAGATGTGGTGATCCTCAGGTTAAACCACCACCAGTCAGCTCTCCCCAGGGGGAAATCAGCCTATGGTCATCTGGGACTATGGCAACTTTACTTAATTTACTTAGAAAGTGTGCAGGACGACTGCTGTTTGACTGCTGCCAACATGTCATTAAGCCTTTTGTTGTTATAACAGGCAATCTTTTATTGTTCAAAGGAAACTCATGCACTTGCATTCTTGCATTGTTTGCAGGGTGACTTGCTGTCTGATAATGTGATAACAGTATGCAACATTTTATTTATTCTTTCACAGGATGTGGGATTATGGGCAGCATTTGTTGCCCATCCCTTGATTGCCCTTGAGACGATGGTGGGGAACCGCCTCCTTGAAAGGCTGCAGTCCATCTGGTGTGAGTACAGCCACAGCGCTTTTAGAATGGTAGTTCCAGCGTTTAGATCTAGACACAGTGAAAAGACAACCAAATGTCCCAAGTAAGAGTGGTGTGTGGCTTGGGATGGGAATTTGTAGGTGGCGGTGGTACTCCGATATGTCTGCTCGCCTTGGCCTTTCAGGTGGCAGAGGTCACAGGTTTGGAAGCTGTTGTTGAAGGAACCTTATTGAGTTTCTGCTTTGCCTCTTCTCGATGGTACCGTGTGCTGGTGATGGAGGAAGTAAACGTTTAAGGTTGGGGATGGGGTGCTGATAAAGTGGGCGGCTTTGTGCTGGGTTGTGTCGAGCTTCTTGAATGGTGTTGTTGGAATCGTACTCATCCAGTTAAAAGGAGAGTATTCCATCACACTCCTGACTTGTACCTTGCAGAAGGTGGACTTGCTTTGGGGAGTCAGGAGGTGAGTTATCCATCAAAGAATTCCCAGCCTCTGACCTGCTCTTGTAGCCACGGTATTCATATGGCTGGTTCAGTTCACTTCAGTTTCTGGTCAACCCCACAAGAACAGAAGAAATAGAGGGCAGCACGGTGGCCTAGTGGTTAGCACAGCTGCCTCACGGCGCTGAGGTCCCAGGTTCGATCCTGGCTCTGGGTTACTGGCCGTGTGGAGTTTGCACATTCTCCCCGTGTCTGCATGCGTTTCGCCCCCACAACCCAAAGATGTGCAGTGTAGGTGGATTGGCCATGCTAAATTGCCCCTTAATTGGAAAAAATAATTGGGTAATCTAAATTTATATTTAAAAAAAGAACAGAAGAAATAGGAGCAGGAGTGGTCCATATGTTCCATTAGGCCTACCTCACCATTTAATGTGATCATGGCTGACCTTGGGCTCCGCCTCCACTTTCTGAACCTCTCCCTCTAGCCCTCAATTTCCTGAGAGGCCAAAAATCTGTCTATCCCAACCTTAAATATATTCAATGATGGAGCATTCACAATCCTCCATGGTAGAGAATGTCAAAACATTCATAGCCCTTTAACTGAAGTAATTTCTCCTCACCACAATCTTAAAAGACGAGGTGTTGGGTGTCTTAAAAAATATTAAGGTAGATAAGTCCCCAGGGCCTGATGGGATCTACCCCAGAATACTGAAGGAGGCTGGAGAGGAAATTGCTGAGGCCTTGACAGAAATCTTTGGATCCTCACTGTCTTCAGGGGATGTCCCGGAGGACTGGAGAATAGCCAATGTTGTTCCTCTGTTTAAGAAGGGTAGCAAGGATAATCCAGGGAACTACAGGCCGGTGAGCCTTACTTCAGTGGTAGGGAAATTACTGGAGAGAATTCTTAGAGACAGGATCTACTCCCATTTGGAAGCAAATGGACGTATTAGTGAGAGGCAGCATGGTTTTGTGAAGGGGAGGTCGTGTCTCACTAACTTGATAGAGTTTTTCGAGGAGGTCACTAAGATGATTGATGCAGGTAGGGCAGTGGATGTTGTCTATATGGACTTCAGTAAGGCCTTTGACAAGGTCCCTCATGGTAGACTAGTACAAAAGGTGAAGTCACACGGGATCAGGGGTGAGGTGGCAAGGTGGATACAGAACTGGCTAGGTCATAGAAGGCAGAGAGTAGCAATGGAAGGATGCTTTTCTAATTGGAGGGCTGTGACCAGTGGTGTTCCACAGGGATCAGTGCTGGGACCTTTGCTCTTTGTAGTATATATAAATGATTTGGAGGAAAATGTAACTGGTCTGATTAGTAAGTTTGCAGACGACACAAAGGTTGGTGGAATTGCGGATAGCGATGAGGACTGTCAGAGGATACAGCAGGATTTAGATTGTTTGGAGACTTGGGCGGAGAGATGGCAGATGGAGTTTAATCCGGACAAATGTGAGGTAATGCATTTTGGAAGGTCTAATGCAGGTAGGGAATATACAGTGAATGGTAGAACCCTCAAGAGTATTGAAAGTCAAAGAGATCTAGGAGTACAGGTCCACAGGTCATTGAAAGGGGCAACACAGGTGGAGAAGGTAGTCAAGAAGGCATACGGCATGCTTGCCTTCATTGGCCGGGGCATTGAGTATAAGAATTGGCAAGTCATGTTGCAGCTGTATAGAACCTTAGTTAGGCCACACTTGGAGTATAGTGTTCAATTCTGGTCGCCACACTACCAGAAGGATGTGGAGGCTTTAGAGAGGGTGCAGAAGAGATTTACCAGAATGTTGCCTGGTATGGAGGGCATTAGCTATGAGGAGCGGTTGAATAAACTCGGTTTGTTCTCACTGGAATGAAGGAGGTTGAGGGGCGACCTGATAGAGGTCTACAAAATTATGAGGGGCATAGACAGAGTGGATAGTCAGAGGCTTTTCCCCAGGGTAGAGGGGTCAATTACTAGGGGGCATAGGTTTAAGGTGAGAGGGGCAAGGTTTACAGTAGATGTACGAGGCGAGTTTTTTACACAGAGGGTAGTGGGTGCCTGGAACTCGCTACCGGAGGAGGTAGTGGAAGCTGGGACGATAGTGACATTTAAGGGGCATCTTGACAAATACATGAATAGGATGGGAATAGAGGGATACGGACCCAGGAAGTGTAGAAGATTGTAGTTTAGTCGGGCAGCATGGTCGGCACGGGCTTAGAGGGCCGAACTTTGTGAAGCCGGACTTTGTCTCCACAAGGACTACGTGGTTATCACTCCTACCAATACTATCGTAGACAGATGCATCTACGACAGGTCGATTGTTAAGGATGTGGCATAGTAGGCTTTTTCCTTTTGTTGGTTTCCTCAACACCAGTCCTGTCCAGTCTGGAAGATATATCCTTCTGGATCTGGCCATCTCAGTCAAGAGTGGTGCTACTGAGCAAGTCTTAGTCATGGATATTGAATTTCTCCACCTTGAGTACATTCTGTACTCTTGCCACATCTCAATCCTCCTGTCATTTGGTGTTCAACATGGAGGAGCACTGGTTCGTCAGCTGAACGATTATGGTAGGTTATGAGCAATCGGATGTTTCCTTGCCCATTTTTGACTCGGTGCAATGATTCCTCATGGGATCTGGAGTCCATGTTGAGGAATCCCAGGGCAACATGCTCCTGACTGTAGCCACCAATTTTAGTGGGTCTGTTATGCTAGTGCAACTTAGAGATCATACCCAGGGTTGGTGATGGTGATGTCTGGTATATTATCTGTAAAGTATGATTCTGTGAGTATGACTATGTCAGTGGGACAGCTTTTCCAGTTTTGGTACAAGTCTCTCAGATGTTAGTAAAAGGACTTTACAGGGTTGACAGGGCTGGGTATGTTGTGGTTTCTGACACCTGATAGTCGATGGTGAGTGGTCTATCTGCTTTGATTCTTTATCCACTTCGCTGTAACAGTTTTGTATAACTGAGTAACTGAGGGGCAGCACGGTAGCATGGTGGTTAGCACAATTGCTTCACAGCTCCAGGGTCCCAGGTTCGATTCCCGGCTTGGGTCACTGTCTGTGCGGAGTCTGCACGTTCTCCCCGTATGTGCGTGGGTTTCCTCCGGGTGCTCCGGTTTCCTCCCACAGTCCAAAGATGTGCAGGTTAGGTGGATTGGCCATGCTAAATTGCCCTTAATGTCTAAAATTGCCCATAGTGTTGGGTGGGGTTACTGGGTTATGGGGATAGGGTGGAGGTGTGGGCTTGGGTAGGGTGCTCTTTCAAAGAGCTGGTGCAGGCTCGATGGGCCGAATGGCCTCCTGCTGCACTGTAAAAAAAAATTCTATGAGTGGCTTGCTAGGCTATTGCAGAGGGCAGTTAAGAGTCAACCACATTGCTGTGATTCTGGGGGTCACGTTTAGGCCAGATCAGTGAAGGAAGGCAGATTTCCTTCCCTAAAGGGCATTTGGGTGTCAGATGTTTACTTTTACCACAATCAATATGCTAGTTTCATGGTCACCATTATTGAGACGATCTTGCAAATCCAGATTTATTTTAGTTTATGAACTGATTGAATTTACTTCCATCAGCTCCTGTAGTGGTATTTGAACCCTTATCCTCAGAGCGTTGGACTGGGCCCCTGGATTACTAGCCCTGTGGCATTAATAATAATAATCTTTATTATTGTCCCAAGTAGGCTCACATTAATGCTGCAATGAAGCTACTGAGAAAATCCCCTAATCGCCACACTCCAACGCCTGTTCGGGTACACTAAGGGAGAATTCAGAATGTCCAAATTACCTAACAGCACGTCTTTCGGGACCTGTGGGAGGAAACCGGAGCACCCGGAGGAAACCAACACAGACACGGGGAGAACGTGCAGATTCCACACAGACAGTGACCCAAGCCGGGAATCGAACCTGGGATCCTGCCGCTGTGAAGCAACAGTGCGAGCTACCTTGCTGCCCACATTGCAATGAGCTCTCATAACTGAAGTTTTCGGGCAGCACGGTGGCGCAGTGGTAGCACTGCAGACTCACGGCGCCGAGGTCCCAGGTTCGATCCCGGCTCTGGGTCACTGTCCGTGTGGAGTTTGCACATTCTCCCCGTGTTTGCATGGGTTTCGCCCCCACAACCCAAAAATGTGCAAGGTAGGTGGATTGAACACGCTAAATTTTGCCCCTTAATTGGAAAAAATGAATTGGGTACTCTAAATTTATAAAAATTAAAAATAACTGAAGTTTTCTTTTATTATCATCTGGCTTCAGGGAAACACATGCTTGAAGGTAACTTGTACGTATATCAAAATTTCATTATGTTATGTGTTGTTTTAGGGCGGCACAGTGGCACAGTGGTTAGCACTGCTGCCTCATGGTGCTGAGGACCCGGTTTCGATCCCGGCCCCGGGTCACTGTCTGAGTGGAGTTTGCACGTTCTCCATGTGCGTGCATGGGTCTCACCCCCACAACCCAAAAAGATGTGCCGGGTAGGTGGATTGACCACACTAAATTGCCTCTTAATTGGAAAACTTCTTTTAAAAGTGTTATGTGTAGTTTTGATATTGAAAACAGAAATCATAAAATACATTTTCTTGAATTATTATTGCATTATGGTACTGATAACCTCAAAAATGAAAAAAATATGTGTTCCACTTTTCAATCAGTGACTTGATTATGTTCCTAGGGATTCCTAGAGTCATTAGTATAATTTCTTTTGAAAAGTATTCAACAAGACTAAACTGTATTATCAGTACAGTGACAAAGTCATTAATTATTTTTCTCTACAAGTGTCTTAAATCATTTTATTTGTCAATGGAATTCTTGTGTACATTTGTCTTAGAAATACAATAATTTAATAATTTAATAATAAAATCTAATTGGCTCGCATGACAGTAACAAATGTGGGTTTTTTTCAACAGATTACTACATGCATGGAACATAGTCCAATCAGTTACTGCCATTTGATTAATGTTGATAATAAAAGAGCTAATCAAAATGCTGGTTAAGGACAGAATTGCCCCCATTTTCCATTTGCCCTATTGTCCTCCCTCTCACCCTGGTCCATGACAACACTGATTCTGAAGTAATTAACCACAGCCATGATGATTTAACTGCATGCTAATTGTCACATTAAGCGAACGTACTCCAGGAGTAGATCTTTTGCATTCATAGTTGCTGGTATAGAGCAGATAGAGAATATGGGCAGGGCAGTCAGTAGGCTATGTAAGATTTCTCTATAGAATACCCTCCAGGACCTGTTGACTTTGACCACCTGAATTTCTAATATGCACTCCAGGTGAGCAAAACTTCACCCAGGAGGGTTTGAGTTTCCCATTTAATCCTCATAGAATTCCTACAGTGCAGAAGGAGCCATTGAGTCTGCAGCAGCCCTCCGAAAGAGCATCCCACCTAAGCCCACTCTCCACCCTATTCCCAAAACCCCACCTAACCATTGGACACTCAGTGGCAATTTTAGTGTGGCCAATCCAAACTGCCCATTTCTGGACCATGGAAGGAAACCGGAGGGCCCGGAGGAGACCCACGCAGACACGGGGAGAAAGTGCAAACTCCACACAGGCAGTCACGCAAGGCTGGAATTGAACCCGGGTCCCTGGCGCTGCTAACCATCGGGAATCGCGCAACGCCGCTCCAACGCCAGGCCGCTGATTCTCCGGTAACTGGAGAATCGGCGTGTCATGAGAATGCCGCTTTAAGAAATGGTTAGCTGCTCATGTTACTGCAATGATGTCAGAGTGTGGGTGGAGCTGAGCTCTGCTTCTGCTTTTTAGTTTCACTTTGAGAAAAGGTTGAGTGTGTCTGTCTTTTTGGTTTTGTTTTTGCAGTGTGTTGCAGCTGAGGTCAGCCAGAGCAGCTGTATTGTTGAGCTCTCTGCCATGAAGGACTATCTCTTGATCATTTGGCGAATTCAGAAGAATTATAAATGTTTTCAGTATTGAATATAAACTCTGATGTGCTTATGTGTAAAGTTTTGTTAAGTCTTTTGGATGTTAAAAGGACAGCTTAAAGGATTACTTAGTGTTGTATTCTTTGGGGGTTATCTTTGAATTAATGGGTGCTAAAATATTCACAGTTCGTTTTGAAAAGGTTAACTTGAGTTCATAGAATAAACATTGGTTTGTTTTTAAAAATACTTTTCCATTTCTGCTGTACCACACCTGTAGAGTGGGCCGTGTGCTCCCCATACCACAATCTATTAAAAGTTGTGGTTCAGGTGAACTCCATGGTACACTTTGGGGTTCTCTAAACCCTGACCCATAACAGGCGGCAATGACGCCAGCGGGGTCGCCGCCGCGCCGGTCGGGGGCCGCTCAAAGCGACCCCCCCCCCCGGCGATTCTCCGCGCCTCGATGGGCCGAGTGCCCGCCGAGTCCCGCCGGCGTGAGTTACGTCTGGTCCTACCCGGCGGGACCTCGGAGTTCTGGCTGCGGAGGCCGTCCTGGTGGGTGGGCGGGGGGACCTGACTCCGGAGGAGGGGGGACTCCATGGTGGGCAGGCTCGCGATCGGGGCTTACCGATTGGCGGGTGGGCCAATTCCAGTGAGGGGGGGTCTATGTTCCTCCGCACCAGGCCCCTATAGGGTTCCGCCATATTGCCTGGGGGCTGGCGCAGAAATGGCAACCCACACGCATGTGCGGACTCACGCTGGCCGTGGCGCGCCGGCTTCCGAGCGCCGGAGCAGCAGACACTACTCCTGCGCCGTACTAGCCCCCTTGGAAGGGATGAATGCCTGGGCCTGGAGCCCCATTGACGCCCGAGCCGCTCGCGCCGCTTTTAACGCCGGCATCAGAACTTGGCCGCCGGATCGGAGAATTCTGGCCCAGATCTTTAAAAATGGTTGCCTGGACAATGTAGTTTCAGTAGAGGTGAGCCGGGGGGGGGGGGGGGGTGAGCACGGAAGAGAAGCTTAGAGGTCGGGGCAGAAGAGGAGTCCACCCTGTGCTGAGGGGTGCTAGGTGTAAGGCCTGCTTCTGGAATCTCACACAGGGAGGCCGTGGCGTAGTGGTATTGTCACTGAACTAGTAAACTAGAGTCATGGGGATCCAGGGTTCGAATTCCGCCACTTCAGATGGTGAAATTTGAATTCAATAAAGAACTGGAACAAAATCTAATGATGACCATGAAACTATTGTGATTGTCATAAAAACCCATCTGGTTCACTAATGTCCTTTAGGGAAGGAAATCTGCCATCCTTACCTGGTCTGGCCTACATGTGACTCCAGACCCACAGCAATGTGGTTGACTCTTAACTGCCCCCTCAAGGACAATTAGGGATGAGCAATAAATGCTGGCACAGCCTGCACCCACATTCCATGAACAAAATGTTAAAAGTGTCCAGAGTTTAAAATAAAGAATTAAACATGAAGCTATCCTCACTGCAACCCCCCTCCACACACACACACACACACAATCCCCAACCCAATCCATCCAATACATGCTAACCTATGCCACCACCTGTCCTGTAACCACCCGGATAACCCTGCCCTTTTAAATCTTTCAAAGGAATGTCTGGCATATAAAATCTGACGTATAAAAAACCCATTGCTTGCTATTTCACTCGGTCTATTGCTCTAAGCCTGAGGGCTTCCTTTACTGGTTACTAGTGCCCAAGTTGTTGCTCTCTCTGGTTGGCTCTGAATATGGCGGTCAATATGGTTGCCTTCCTTAATCCTAATTATGTTTGCTCTAGAGTCGCCAGGTATCTTTCGATACCGCCACAAGGTTCAAACTCAAATACTGATCAAAGAGTCGGTACACCAGTTAGTTCAAAGTCAATACTATTTATTTACACACACAGTAATATCTACTCATGCACAAAACACTACAGACTAAACTATCACTACTGCTAAAGCCTATAGTTAGCTTCGGGCGCCCACTCAGTCAGAGGAACAATGGCATTGTTCGGATCTGAACCTGCTGGGGTCGAAGTGATAGAGGGGAACAGCTAAGGTCGTCCGTCTGGTAGCGAGCGTTGACCTTGGACTTACTTGCTTCTGGTGCAGCTGGTGGACGGGTCTTTCCGCTGTGAGAGCCGGGTCCAAGAGAACGATTCTCTCTTGGGGCCTTCTTCCTATACCCGAAGGGGCTTCGTGCGCTTTTGGGCGGGCCTTGACCTTGGCCCCAATCAATTGGGCCGTATCTTGATCACTCGTATTGATCTTGACCAATAAAGGGGTGGGTGCCCTGATGGCTGGGCGTGTCCTAGGTGGACACACCCAGCCTGCTTTGTTTTCTGCTTTCGGTTTGGGGAACTGGCGCCGCGAAGTCTGGGGCCAGATCGGTTACTTAAGTATCTTCCTTTGTTCCCGGAGGTGGGCCATCCATATGCTAATGGGCCTACAGTTTCAGTCTTGTCTGGGAGCTGCGGCTCCAATATGCAGACAGGCTCTGTGCCTGCTTGCTTTCTTAGCATTGTCCATTTTTCCCTGCAATCTTTGCAAATGTCCATTTTGTAATCTGGAAGTGGCCATCCTAGATGCTACAAAGTGATTTCACATTCATCCATTACCTATGTCGGATGTCTGCCAGTTCCAGTTTGATTGATGGCTACAAGTGGTTATAAACACTTTCAAGTGGATCTATGAATTCCACCATTTCTTGTTATAACGGATTTCACACTTCAAGGAAATGTTTGTTGTTCCTTGCCAACTTATGTTCACTCCACACACAGCCTACCTCCACCCCCATATCCACCATGCCAACCTGTACCCCTGCACCTACTCCCTTACTGTCCTTTGCAGCCCCTGTGCCAATTTAGTGCCAACCCATGCCTACCCCACTCACCACCCAATTCCTTTACATCTACCATACATCTCACCTGGTCAACTACGGCCAGCTCTCCAGACACATGTAGAGATAAGATAAAATTAACTTCTATACAATACAGACTTCACTATGTTTAAAAAAAACATTCATTTATAAAAACAAATTCCTATACTTAACATTTCTTCAGCTAAATAAAGCCTGATAACAACAAACATTTCATTGACACGTGCAATTCCCGATAACAAGAAATGATGGAATTCATGGATCCAGGCAAAAGAGTTTATTTATAACCACTTTGTTATAACCTGCCTACTGACGATTGGCTGGGGACTAATGATTATCCCACAATCCTATGGGAGTATGAACTTCCCCAATGAGGGGGGCGGAGAAACTCCTACTATAAATAAGCTGGCCAGTCCAGGAGCCAGGAGGAAGGAGAAGGTAGCAAGGGAAGTTACTGCTGCTACTATGTATATATTGTTATAGTAAATAAACTTTATTATTTTGTATCCTTAAAACTCGTGCTGGATTCTTCGGGGCCCTTACAAAACACTTGTAGCCATCAATCAAACCGAGTGAAATAGCAAGCATTTTGTTTTAATATGTCAGATATTTAGAGTACCCAATTCATTTTTTCCAATTAAGGGGCAATTTAGCATGGCCAAGCCACCTATCCTGCACATCTTTGGGTTGTGGGGGTGAAACCCACGCAAACACGGAGAGAATGTGCAAACTCCACACGGACAGTGACCCAGAACCGGGATCGAACCTGGGACCTCGGCGCTGTGAGGCGGCAGTGCTAACCACTGCGCCACTGTGCTGCCCTCTCATGGTCCTTTTGATAGGTCCTCTTCACAGGCGCTTTTGAAAGTTTTGGCATATACGTTGACAGTTCCAATTAACTTGAAAATAATAAGCTTATGCATTTTTTAATGTACACTTTTGCCTACTTTTAACAATTATAAAGGGCATCTTATCTCCCCTAAAGGACACCTGACCTTCCCCTAAACGTATCCTGGGACCAGATCCAAAGGGTACCCCGGCTATCCAAATGACTCCACAAAGTTCAGACCTGCTGTTATCAGGTCTAATCTGTGCACTTCTGGTTTCACGCTCCTGGGTTACCAAAATCCGATGGCAGCAGAGGCAACTGGCGTTTTAAATGGCCAGCTACCTTCATAAAACCTGAATGTGTGAATTATGCCCCAACCCCATTCCTGCCCCTTCCAAAATGGGAATTACCATTCGGTGTAGCTGGTGAAAATCTGGGACTGTATAATTAGGATCTGGAATGTACTGTGGTTAGCGCTGTTGCTTCACAGCTCCAGAGTCCCAGGTTCGATTGCGGACTTGGGTCACTGTCTGTACGGAGTCTGCACGTTCTCCTCGTGTCTGCATGGGGTTCCCCCGTGTCCTCCTACAGTCCAAAGATAAACAGGTTAGGGGATTGGGCATGCTAAATCGCCCTTAAGTGTCCAAAAAGGTCAGGTGGGGGTTACTGGACTACGGGGATAGGGTGGAGGAGATGGCTTAGTGCTCTTATCAAGGGCCGGTGCAGACTCGTTGGACCGAATGGCCTCGTTCTGCACTGTAAATTCTATGATTCTATGATACTGCCTGAGGGGGTGGTGGAGACAGATTCCATTCTGGTTTTCTAAACAACAATTGGATAAGCCCTTGGAAGATATATATAAAAATGCAGGGTTCCAGGGAAAGGGTGGGGAATGAGACTAGCTGAATTGCTGTTGCAGAGTGCTGGTATGGACTCAATGGGTTAAACGGCCTTCTTTTCTGTTGCAACCATTCCATGATTTTAAAATTCACCTTTTCGATCTCCTTTCACTATCTTATACGTGATCTCCCTGCCTTTCCAGATTGAAAAGCACTTATTCCTCCAGTGATTCCTCATATTTCAACCCCATGGCTCTTTTAGTAAAGTATGTAGGAACAGGTGATGCATGATCAATTGTACAAAGACTCAGGCTGGATACAACTGTTGCTTTATTGCAGTAAGATGTGTGGCCTCCCACAGCAGCTGGCGAAATGGCTGCTGAATAGAGGACCCACATATTTATACTCCTCCTACTGGGCGGAGCCAGCTGGCAGGGGCTACCTTACATCACATAATACAGGCGTAAGTGGTTTACCACATTCACCCCCTGTTAAAAATGAGTCCAGCGGGGGCGGTGGAGAACTATATACAGTAGTGAATTTATGTACAGTGTTTTATTAGGAGAGAAAAAAAATGTTTTTTGAAAGTCCAGTGCCAGTTAGAGATTCAACCGGTCTGGTGCCTTGACGTTCCGCTGGTTGCAACATAACGGTGGCGGTGATGTCGATGCTGGCGACGTCGGTGCTGGCCTGATGTCAGGTGACCCCGGGAGCGTGCCAAAATCCTCTTCATCCTCTTGCATGGGCAGGGGAAAAAGGGATGGTCCTGGTGGGGTTAATGTTGGGAGCGCCGGGGGAGGGGAGGGTGGCGCCGGGCCAGGGAAGTGTGTATGAGTGGAACCTGCTGGTGCCAGGTCCCTGAGAGGGACAGTATCTTGGCGGCCATCGGGGTACGCCACATAGGCAGACTGGGGGTTGGCATGGAGCCCTAGTTGCTGCACCCTATCCAATAACGGGTCCGCCGTGTGGAGTCAGACCTACAGAGCAGGGCCGGTCCTGGAGCTGCGAGCCAAGTCGGGAGTGACACCCCGGAAGTGGACTTCCTGGGGAAGGCAAAAGACGTTCATGGGGTGTGTTATTATATATTTTTTTAAAATATATTTATTAAAGTTTTTTAACACAATTTTTCTCCCTTACAAACAATAACCCGCCCCCCCCCCCCCCTCGTAACAAAAAAAAAAAGAGAAATCGCGCAGAGCAAGATATATACATGGCAAAATGATATATTTACACAGCTTTGTACACTGGCCCTCACCCATACGTGCCAGTTTCCCCGACCCTTCATGTTATCTCTTGCTCATCCACCCTCCCAGGCAGCCCCCCTTCCCCACCCCCCTCCCAGGACACGTCCCCCCCCCCCGCGCAAGGTTGCTGCTGCTGCTGACCGACCTTCCTCTAACGCTCCGTGAGATAGTCTAGGAACGGTTGCCACCGCCTGTAGAACCCCTGCGCAGACCCTCTCAAGGCGAACTTAATCCTCTCCAACTTTATGAACCCAGCCATATCATTTATCCAGGCCTCCAGGCTGGGGGGCTTCGCCTCCTTCCACATTAGCAAGATCCTTCGCCGGGCTATTAGGGACGCAAAGGCCAGAATGCCGGCCTCTTTCGCCTCCTGCACTCCCGGTTCGTCCACTACTCCAAATATTGCGAGCCCCCAGCTTGGCTTGACCCGGACTTTCACCACCTGAGATATTGCTCCCGCCACTCCTCTCCAGAACCCCTCCAGTGTCGGGCATGACCAAAACTTATGGACATGGTTCGCCGGGCTCCCTGAGCACCTTCCACATCTGTCCTCTACCCCAAAGAACCTACTCAACCTCGCCCGTGTCAAGTGCTCTCTGTGGACCACCTTAAATTGTATCAGGCTGAGCCTGGCACATGAGGAGGAGGAATTAACCCTACCTAGGGCATCAGCCCACAGACCTTCCTCGATCTCCTCCCCCAGCTCCTTCTCCCATTTACCCTTCAACTCTTCTACCAGCGCTTCCGCCTCTTCTTTCAACTCCTGGTGTATTTCCGACACCTTGCCCTCCCCGACCCATACACCCGAGATCACCCTATCTTGAACTTCCTGTGCCGGGAGCAACGGGAATTCCCTCACCTGTCGCCTCACAAAAGCCCTCACCTGCATATATCTAAAGGCATTTCCCGGAGGTAACTCGAACTTCTCCTCCAGTGCCCCTAGGCTCGCAAACGTCCCGTCGATGATCAGGTCCCCCATTCTTCCAATCCCCGCCCGATGCCAGCTCTGGAACCCCCCGTCCACCTTCCCCGGAACAAACCGGTGGTTACCCCTGATCGGGGACCACACCGATGCTCCCATTGCACCCCGGTGCCGTCTCCACTGGCCCCAGATCCTTAGCGTTGCCGCCACCACCGGGCTTGTGGTATACTTTGTCGGCGAGAGCGGCAGCGGTGCCGTCATCAACGCCCCCAGGCTCGTTCCTTTACAGGACGCCATCTCCATCCTCTTTCATGCCACCCCCTCTCCCTCCATAACCCACTTGCGGATCATCGCCACATTTGCTGCCCAGTAGTAGCTCCCCAGGTTTGGCAGCGCCAACCCTCCTCGGTCCCTACTGCGTTCCAGGAACCCTCTCCTTACTCTCGGGGTCTTATTCGCCCACACAAACCCCATAATACTCCTGCCTACTCTCTTAAAAAAGGCCTTAGTGATCACGATGGGAAGGCACTGAAACACAAACAGAAACCTCGGAAGGACCACCATTTTGACCGACTGCACTCTACCCGCCAGCGAGAGCGGTAACATGTCCCATCTTTTGAAATCCTCCTCCATTTTCTCCACCAACCTCGTCAGATTCAGTTTATGTAGGGTCCCCCAACTCCTGGCTATCTGGATCCCCAGATACCGAAAGCTCCCCTCCGCCCTCCTCAGCGATAGGTCCCCTATCCCTCTTTCTTGGTCCCCCGCCTGTAATACAAAGAGCTCACTCTTACCTACATTGAGCTTATAGCCCGAAAACTCCCCAAACTCCCTTAGAGTCTGCATGACCTCCACCATCCCCTCCATTGGATCCGCCACGTACAGCAACAGGTCATCTGCATATAGCGACACCCGATGCTCTTCTCCCCCTCGGACCACCCCCCTCCATTTATTAGACTCCCTCAATGACATGGCCAATGGTTCGATCGCCAATGCGAACAACAGGGGGGACAGGGGGCACCCCTGCCTCGTCCCTCGGTACAGTCGAAAGTACTCCGACCTCCGCCGGTTCGTCACTACACTCGCTATCGGGGCTCTGTAAAGGAGATTAACCCAATTGATAAACCCTACCCCGAACCCAAACCTACGCAGCACCTCCCAGAGGTACTCCCACTCTCCTCGGTCAAAGGCCTTCTCCGCGTCCATAGCTGCCACTATCTCCGCCTCTCCCTCCTCCAATGGCATCATTATCACGTTTAAGAGCCGCCGCACATTGGTGTTTAGTTGCCTGCCCTTTACAAATCCCGTCTGGTCCTCGTGGATTACCCCCGGGACACAGTCCTCGATCCTCGTGGCCAGCACTTTTGCCAGCAACTTTGCATCCACATTGAGGAGCGAGATCGGCCTGTACGATCCATATTGCAGTGTGTCCTTGTCCCGCTTTAGGATCAAAGAAATTGTCGCTTCCGACATTGTCGGGGGCAGGGTCCCCTCCTCTCTTGCCTCATTCAAGGTCCTCATCAGTAGCGGGGCCAACAGGTCTGCGTACTTCCTGTAGAACTCCACCGGGAATCCGTCCGGTCCCGGGGCCTTCCCCGCCTGCATGCTCCCCAAACCCTTGCTCAGCTCCTCCAACCCAATTGGTGCCCCCAAACCAGCCACCTCTTGCTCCTCCACCCTCGGGAATCTCAGCTGATCTAGGAACCGTCTCATCCCCTCTTCCCCCGCTGGGGGCTGGGATCTGTACAGCTCTTCATAAAAGGCCTTGAATACCTCGTTTATTTTCGTCGCACTCCGAACCGTGGCTCCCCTTCCATCTTTGACTCCCCCTATTTCCCTCGCTGCCATCCTCTTATGGAGCTGGTGTGCCAGCATCCGACTAGCCTTTTCCCCATACTCGTAGGTCGCCCCCTGCGCTTTCCTCCACTGTGCCTCCGCCTTCCCTGTGGTCAACAGGTCAAACTCCGTCTGGAGCCGTCATCTTTCCCTAAGTAATCTTTCCTCCGGGGCCTCTGCGTATCTCCTGTCCACTCTCAAAATCTCCCCCACTAACCTCTCCCTTTCCATACCCTCTGTCTTCTCCCTCTGAGCCCTAATGGAGATTAGCTCTCCCCTGATCACCGCCTTCAACGCCTCCCATACCACCCCCACCCGCACCTCCCCGTTGTCGTTGGCCTCCAAGTACCTTTCGATACACCCCCTCTCCTTCCCACACACCACCTCGTCCGCCAGCAGTCCCACATCCAGCCGCCACAACGGGCGTTGGTCCCTCTCCTCTCCCAGCTCCAGTTCCACCCAGTGCGGGGCATGGTCCGAAACGGCTATAGCCGAATACTCCGTCCCCTCCACCCTCGGGATGAGCGCCCTACCCAGAACAAAGAAATCTATCCGGGAGTAGGCTTTGTGTACATGGGAGAAGAAAGAAATTTCCCTGGCCTGCGGCCTTGCAAACCGCCATGGGTCCACTCCCCCCATCTGATCCATAAACCCCCTAAGTACCTTGGCCGCCGCCGGCCTCTTTCCAGTCCTTGATTTGGAGCGGTCCAGTGCTGGATCCAACACTGTATTGAAGTCCCCTCCCATTATCAGGTCTCCTATCTCCAGGTCTGGAATGCGCCCCAACATGCGCTTCATGAATCCTGCATCATCCCAGTTCGGGGGGTATACGTTTACCAACACCACCCACGTCCCTTGCAGCCTACCGCTCACCATTACATATCGCCCTCTATTGTCCGCTACAATAGTCTTGGCCTCAAATGACACCCGCTTTCCCACCAATATTGCCACCCCTCTATTCTTTGCGTCCAGTCCCGAGTGTAATACCTGTCCTACCCATCTCTTTCTTAACCTGACCTGGTCCGCCACCTTCAGATGTGTCTCTTGGAGCATGGCCACGTCTGCTTTCAGTCTCTTTAAGTGCGCGAACACTCGAGCCCTCTTCACCGGCCCATTCAGGCCCCTCACATTCCACGTTATCAGCCGGATTGGAGGGGCTCTCACCCCCCCCACGCCCCGCCGACTAGCCATCTCCTTTTCTGGGCCAGTCCCGTGTCCACGCCTCCCTCACCCTCCAGTCCCCCAGAGGGGGGGACCCCCGTCCCGACCACCTCTTCTGTGTCCCATTCCCTTTTGGCCAGTGCAGCAGCAACCCTTTCCCCCCCCACTCCCCTCCCCCCCGCTAGACCCCTGTCTAGCTTTTTTGCTCCCCCCATGTCACTCCCGTACGTCAGCTGACGCCTGCTGACCCCGGCTTCCCCCGCCGTCCCATTGACCTCACCGCGTGGAAGTCTCCCAATCCATATGCATTCCTTCGTTCCCCTTCCCGCCCTTCTTCCCGCGCGCGGGAAAAAACCCCGTGCTTTCCAAAGCCCGCTCCGCCCCCTCTGGCGCAGCTCCTGTCGCGGCCTTGTCTCTCTCCCCCAGCCCATGTAACATTTCCTGCGCGTAATTGACCACCTATATACAACAACCATCACACATCAAACCCCAAAACATCCCCCCTACCCTCACAAACCCTCAGTTAGAGTCCAACTTTTCGGCTTGTACAAAGGTCCACGCCTCCTCAGGCGTTTTGAAGTAATTGTGTTGGCCCTTGTATGTGACCCACAGTCGCGCTAGCTGCAGCATTCCGAATTTCACTTCTTTCCGGTACAACGCCGCTTTGGCCCGGTTGAAACCCGCTCTCCGCTTTGCAACCTCCGTGCTCCAGTCCGGGTATATTCGGATCTCTGCATTGTCCCACTTACTGCTCCGCTCCTTCTTGGCCCATCTCAGGACCCACTCTCTGTCCGTGAACCGGTGGAACCTCACCACCATCGCCCTTGGCGGCTCATTTGCCTGGGGCTTCTTCGCCAGCACCCGATGTGCCCCGTCAAACTCCAGCGACCTCGAAGGGGCCTTCGTGCCCATCATCGTCTCGAGCATCGTGCTCGCGTATGCCCCGGCATCAGCCCCCTCCACTCCCTCAGGGAGACCCAGGATTCGCAGATTCTTTCTCCTCGACCTGTTCTCCAGGTCTTCGAGTCTTCCCGTCCTCCTCTTGTGTAGCGCCTCGTTCCGCTCCACTCTCACCGCCAGGCCCACGAGCTCATCCTCATTCTGACTGACTCTTTTCTGTACCTCCTGGATCTTAGCTTCGTGGGCCTTCTGCGTGATCCCAAGTCCTTCAATTGCCGAAAGCATAGGCGCCAACATCTCTTTGCGCATCTCCTCGTGCTGCTCCTCGAAGCAGCGCTTGATGAACTCCTGCAGCTCCCCTTTGTCCCTGGCCGCCGCCATTTTGTTTTCTTTCCCTCGCTTCTCCCGTTGCTCCAGTGGCGCTCCTTTGGCCGTTACACTTCTGGTCCGTTTCATAGAAGTTGGCAGTGTTTGCTTCACCAGTCTGCCCCAAAAAGTCTATGGAAACTCCTGAAAAAGGTCTGAGAGTCGGTTCCAGATGGGAGCTGCCGAATGCGGCGACCTACTCCTCCATGGCCGCCACCAGAAGCCATGGGGTGTGTTATTCGGAGCGGTGCACAGTAGTGACCGGATGGAGTGTAGTGCATCAGGGAGGACCTCCTGCCAGCGGGAGGCCGGGAGGTACCTGGACCGTAGGGCGTTCAAAGGGGCGGGAGGCTTTCACCAGGCGCCCACGGCCTGCCCGGTAGAAGTGCGGTTTGCACTCCGCACAGACCCGGCAGTCCCTGGTGACTGTCCGTACTTCCTCGACAGAGTAGGGCAGATTGCCAGCCTTGACAAAGTGGTACAACCGTGTGACCCCTGGGTGGCAAAGGCTGTCGTGTAGGGCCCGGAGTCGGTCTACTTGTTCGCTGGCACATGTACCTCGGGAGAGGGCATCTGGAGGCTCGTTGAGTTTGCCGGGGCGATACAGAATTCTCGATTCTCCACCGCAAGATTTTATCATTTTTGATCTTGCCCCGCTGCGTGTTGTTGAACATGAAGGCTTCCGACCGTTGGTCAGTGAGGAGAGTGAATCTTCTGCCGGCCAGGTAATGCCTCCAATGCCGCACAGCTTCAATGATAGCTTGGGCCTCCTTTTCGACGGAGGAGTGCCGAATTTTTGAGGCATGAAGGGTGCGGGAAAAGAAAGCCACGGGTCTGTCTGTCTGGGTGAGGGTGGCAGCAAGTGCGACGTCTGATGCGTCGCTTTCTACTTGGAAGGGGAGTGCCTCGTCTACTGCGTGCATCCCGGCCTTGGTTATATCAGCTCTGATACGGGCGAAGGCCTGTTGTGCCTCGGCCGTAAGGGGAAAGTGGGTGGACTGAATGAGTGGGCGGGCCTTGTCCGCGTAGTTTGGGACCCACTGGGTGTAGTAGGAGAAGAATCCCAGGCAGCGTTTGAGGGCCTTGGGGCAGTGGGGGAGGGGAAGCTCCATGAGAGGGAGCATGCGGTCGGGATCGGGCCCCAGAACTCCGTTTTGGACCACATAGCCGAGGATGGCTAAGCGGGTTGTGCTGAACATGCATTTCTCCTTGTTGTAGGTGAGGTTGAGGAGAGTGGCGGTGCAGAGGAATTTAGCAAGGTTGGCATCGTGGTCCTGCTGATCATGGCCGCAGATGGTGACGTTGTCTAGGTACGGAAAGGTGTCCCGCAAACCATACCGGTCAACCATTCAGTCTATGTCCCTTTGGAAGAGACCCCGTTAGTGACGCCGAAGGGAACACTGAGGAAGTGATAGAGACGACCGTCCGCCTCGAAAGCAGTGTGTGGACAGTCCGATTTACGAATGGGGAGCTGGTGGTAGGAGGATTTTAGGTCTATCGTTGAGAAGACCTGGTACTGCGCAATCTGATTGACCGTATCAGATATGCGTGGGAGGGGGCACGCGTCGAGCTGCGTGTACCGATTGATGGTCTGGCTGTAGTCCATGACCATTCTGTGCTTCTCCCCAGTTTTAACGACTACCACTTGAGCTCTCCAGGGGCTGTTGCTGGCCTCGATGATGCCTTCCCGAAGCAGCCGCTGGACCTCAGACCTGATGAAGGTCTTGTCCTGGGTGCTGTATCGTCTGCTCCTAGTGGCAACGGGTTTGTAATCCGAAGTTAGATTGGCAGAGGGAGGGTGGGTCGACCTTTAGGGTCGTGAGGCCGCACCCAGTGAGGGGTGGTAGGGGCCTGCCGAATTTGAGGGTGAGGCTCTGGAGATTGCACTGGAAATCCAGGCATAGTAGTAGTGCGGCGCAGAGATTAGGAAGGACATAGAGGCGGAAGCCGCTGAATTCTACGCCGTGGACAGTGAGAGTGACCGTGCAGAACCCCCGAATCGGGACGGAATGGGATCCGGAGACCAGGGAGATTCTTTGATTGGCGGGGTGGACCACGAGGGAGCAGCGCCTTACCGTATCCGGGTGGATGAAGCTTTCGGTGCTCCCGGAGTCCAGCAGGCAAGAGGTCACGTGGCCGTTGATTTTCACCGTAGTCGAGGCGGTGGCCAGGTTGTGTGGACGAGACGGGTCGAGCGTCATTGATGCGAGCTGCGGTTGGTCGTTGCTGGCATCCGAAGATGGAGAGTGTGGGGGGCTCAGGTCGTGGAATGTTGTTGGCGTCCATGCCCCGTGGGGAAGACAAGATGACGTCGCCTGAAGATCCTGCAGGGGACAAGATGGCGGCGCCCATGGGCCGCACGTGGACTGCGGGAGGGGAGATGGCGGCGCCCACTGGCCACGTGTGGTCCCAGGAGGTGAAGATGGCGGCGCCCACTGGCTGCGCCTGGTCCGGGACGAAGATGTGGGTCAGGAGGGAGGGGGCGATAGCGGCGACTGCACGGGCCTGGCACACCACGGGGACGTGGCCCTTTTTGCTGCAAGCCTTGCAAATGGCAGCGCGGGCCGGGCAGCGTTGGCGAAGGTGCTTCTGCTGGCCGCAGAAGTAACTTCGGGGACCCCCGGGGTGCGCGGATTGGTGTGTGGCGTAGGCCTATTGGCTGGGTAAAGCCCCGGCTGGGGCGGCCGTTTGTGGGGTCCACGAAGGATAGGAGGAGTGGGCCGCGTGGCCGGAGGGGTAGGCCTGAGCATTACGTGAGGCGACCGTCATGGAGAGTGCTAGCTTCTTAGTCCCTGCTAGGTCGAGCGTGGCCCCTTCAAGCAGCCTTTGGCAAATGAGGTTCGACCCAATCCCCGTTACAAAGGCATCGCGCATAAGAAGGTTAGAATGTTCGGTGGCCGTAACGGCCTGACAGTCACAGTCCCGGATGAATGGGATTAGGGCCCGCCAGAAGTCTTCTATGGACTCACCAGGGAGTTGAGAGCGAGTGGAGAGTACATGCCTGGCGAAGAGTGTGTTTGCTTTCTGTGCGTAGTTTTCTTTGAGGAGCGCCATGGCGTCCGCGTAGTTCGGGGCGTCCTGGATCAGCGGAAACACGCTGGAGCTCAACCTTGAGTACAGGATCTGTATCTTCTGAGCCTCCGTCAGAGGGGTGGGCGCTGAGTTGATATAGGCCTCGAAGCAAGCTATCCAGTGTTTAAAGTCCTTTCTGGCATCGCTAGACTGCGGATCCAGCTGCAGGCGATCTGGTTTGATTCTGAGGTCCATCTTATAGAAAATCTTACTGCAATAAATTGATGCACGATCAATTGTACAAAGACTCAGGTCAGATACAAGTGTGGCTTTTTTGCAGTAAGATGTGTGACCTCCCACAGCAGCTGGCGAAATGGCTGCTGAATAGAGGACACGCATATTTATACTCCTTCTACTGGGTGGAGCCAGCAGGCAGGGGCTACCGGGGAACCTGTAGTACAGGTCCTACCTTACATCACCTAATACAGGTTTAACAGTGGTTTACCACAACAGGAATAGGTCATTTCAACTCGAGCATGCTTCCACATTCAGTGAGTTCAACTACCTTAATGGCACCTTGCTGTACAACCCCCACATCCCTTATGAAAGCAAATTACTGCGGATGCTGGAAAATCTCAGCCGGTCTGGCAGCATCTAAAGGGAGAGAATAGAGCTAATGTTTCGAGTCCAGATGACCCTTTGTCAAAGCTTGTAATCGACGATCGGGTGGAGAATCCATTTTTACAACCGAATCGGGGGGGGGCCCCGGGGGGGGGGGGGGCCTGTTTTACGTAGGTTGCGCATGCTCCACCCTCTCCAAAACGGCATCAACGCGGTGTGCGCTGCACGCCTTTGGGACGGCCTTAATGGGCTGAATTCCCGTTCGGTGCTTGACTCATGGTCTCAGAGGTCAGGAACCCGGCGTGGCGGCTGGAGACTGTGCTCAGCTCCGCCACAGTGGTGCGGGAGCAATGCTGCTGGCCGGGGGTGGCCTCGGCGAGGGCTGGGGGGGGATTGGTGGGGGGTGGCCAGAGGGTGTCCAGGGGGGCACTATCTGGCAGGTTGGGTCCGCTCATGGCTGGTGCCATGTTGTACGGCGAGACCGCTGCAGGTCGTTGCCGTGCGCGGCCACGGACACGGCAATTCTCCGGCTGTTTATTTTGTGGAGGCTGGGCGTTTTACGTGACATGGCTGCTTACCCCTCACCAGTTGGAGGATCGGTGCTGGGCGGCGCCGATTTTCCCCACGTAAAATGCCACGGATCCTCCGGACATAGACTGAAAGTCGGAGAATCCAGTCCATCATCTCTCATTCTTCTAAACTCAGCCTAATCAATCTGTTTATATCTCCCCCCATTCCATGTGCTAGTTTAATGGAGTTTTATTGCACTCGCCGTCAGGCAAGTACATCCTTCCTTAAGTAAAAGATACCAGAATTAGCCCGTGTAACCTCACTCTTTAAAAAGGGAGGTACCGAGAAAACAGGGAACTACAGACCAGTCAGCCGTGTGTCGGTGGTGGGGAAAATGCAAGAGTCTATTATAAAAGATTCCCCGTGTCTGCGTGGGTTTCACCCCCACAACCCAAAAAAGATATGCAGGTTAGGTGGATTGGCCACGCTAAATTGCCCCTTAATTAGAAAAATAAATAATAATTGGGTACTCTAAAAAAATTTTTAAATAAAATAAAAAATAAAAATAAATGATTTAATCGCACAGCACTTGGAAAACAGTGGCAGGATCGGACAGAGTCAGCATGGATTTACAAAATCATATTTGACAAGTCTACTGGAATTCTTCGAGTATATAACTGGTAGAGATGACGAGGGGATCCAGTGGCTGATGAGGGGATCCAGTGGCTGATGAGGGGATCCAGTGGCTGTGATTTATTTGGACTTTCAGATGCCTTTCGACAAAGTCCCACATTAGAGATTAGCGTGTAAAACTGAAGCGCATGAGATTGGGGGCAGTGTATTGAGATGGATATAAAGCTGGTTGGCAGACATGAGACGGAACGGTGGCTCAGTGGTTAACATTGCTGCCTCACAGCACCAGTGACCCAGATTTGATTCTGACCTCAGGTCACTGTGTGGAGTTTCTACATTCTCCCCGTTTTTGCATGGGTTTCCTCCGGGTGCTCCGCTTTATTCCGACAGTCCAAAGATGTGCAGGTTGGGTGGATTGGCCCTGCTAAATTGCCCCTTAGGGTGGGGTTGCAGGAATAGGGCGGGAGATTGGGCCTAGGTAGGATGCTCTTTCCAAGGATCGGTGCAGACGATATGGGCCAAATGGCCTCCTTCTGCACTGAGGGATTCTATGATTCTAAAACAAAGAGTAGGAATAAATGGGTCTTTTTCCAAATGGCAGGCAGGGACCAGTGGGGTACCGCAGGAATCAGTGACAGGATCTGAGCTATTCACAACACATATTGATGTAAAATTGTTAAATATATATAATGATAAGGACATTTGCTTAAATGCGGATTTTGGTCTTTCTTAAAATACTCTATTGTTTCCTCATGGCACTGACTTTGGCTGGTATGATCCTGCAGGTGGCAGCAGTTTCCCGGTTCCTTACCAAAATGGGAATGTTGGCACATGGTGCAATGATGAGGCAACTGTAGCAAATTTTGTTCTTACAGGATTATATACATGTACACACTTTCCAAAGGAGGATGAATGGGCACTATCATCAGGAATCGGTACCCTGTCACTATTCTCCCCTCCTCTCTGAGACCCAATATCCTGGAATTTTTCTTCAGTATATCTTCATGTACATTTCTTTCCCCTTTGAGCAACAGTGGGAAGGTTGTCATTAATGTATATCGTGAATACACGGTTAGGGAGGGATGCATTCCTGAACAGAATCATGGATAATAATTTTAAACTTGGTGTGTTGGAGGACTAAAAGCAAATATAGGTCAGCAAATGTTTAGGTGATGGATGAGAGTGGCTTTATGAGGGTGAGGAGAGTTTTCAGTAAACCAAGGGTGAAGAATGGGAGGGGGAGCTTGGAGGAGAGGAGGTGAGAAAGTTCATGAACTGGGGTCATAGAATCATAGAATTTACAGTGCAGAAGGAGGCCATTCGGCTCATCCAGTCTGCACCGGCTCTTTGAAAGAGCAGCCTACTTAAGCCCACATCTCCACCCTATCTCCATAACCCAGTAACCCGACCCAACACTAAGGGCAATTTTGGACACTTAAGGGCAATTCAGCATGACCAATCCACCCAATCTGCCAGGTCATATTGCCTGTTATTAGGGGTGGCAGGGGTTGGCACTGCTTAAGGAGGTGGATAGTGAAAAGAAGGATGGAGTAGTCTTTGCTGTTCTGGATGACCCAAGGAGAAGATGCAGATATGATTTACTAGAATAGCACCAGGGATGACTGAGATCTTCCAGTGATGCAAAGAGACTCAAGAATCTGAGGTTTGTCTTCTTGAGAGGAAATAATAATAATAATCGCTTATTGTCACAAATAGGGTTCAATGAAGTTACTGTAAAAAGCCCCTATTCGCCACATTCCGGCGCCTGTTCGGGAATTGAACCCGCGCTGCTGGCATTGTTCTGCATTGCAAGCCATCTATTTCGCCCACTTTGCTAAACCAGCCCCAGAGGGGGTGAAAAGGAGATTTAATACATTTGAAACATTTTTAATTCAGATTTCCGGCATCTACAATAGCTTGCTTTTGTCTTGAGATTTAATGGAAATGTTCAATATTATGAAACAATTTTCTTTTTCTTTTTTTTAATACATTTAGAGTACCCAATTCATTTTTTCCAATTAAGGATCAATTTAGCATGGTCAATCCACCTAACCTGCACATCGTTGGGTTGTGGGAGCAGAACCCACGCAAACACGGGGAGAATATGCAAACTCCGCACAGCCAGTGACCTAGAGCCGGGATCGAATCTGGGACGTCGGCGCCATGAGGCAGCAGTGCTATGCCCACCGTGCTGCCCTCCTTTACGGAGCAATTATGAAAGAGGACAACAAGGGCAGCACGGTGGCGCAGTGGTTAGCACTGCTGCCTCACGGCGCCGAGACCCCAGGTTCGATCCCGGCTCTGGAACACTGTCCGCGTGGAGTTTGCCCACAACCCAAAAGTTGCGCAGTTTAGGAGGATTGGCCACGCTAAAATTGCCCCTTAAAAAATTAATTGGGTAGTCAAAAAAAAAATTCAAACAAAGAGGGCAACAAGGTCATTGTTTAAGAGCATTCTTCTAGTTTGGAGCATTACAAATGCTGTGGCTTTTCCCTCCTGTCTTAAAGTGTATGCAAATAATTAAACCTGAAGATCAAAACCTCACAGCTTTACATATAATCCCCTGACAAGGTGTGAACTGCAGCTTCAGAAGGACTGCAGCTCAGTGCATTTGAATGGAGGAGGATCAATAGCCAGAAGCACAGATTCAACTGCAGCTATAGATAAGTGTCCAGCAATGTGTTTCCACTCCAAGGCTTTCTTTCCAATGATATGCAATCCATAGAAACATTGTCTGTTCCTGAGTCAAATGTCCAACGCAGCTGGAGACAATGTGGCATTTAGAGCGGCACGGTGGCGCAGTGGTTGCACTGCTGCCTCACGGCGCTGAGGACCTGGGTTCAATCCCGGCCCCGAGTCACTGACCGTGTGGAGTTTGCACATTCTCTCACCACAACCCAAAGGTGTGCACGTTAAGTGGATTGGCCACTCTAAATTGCCTCTTAATTGGAAAGAAATAATTGGATACTTTAGGTTTTTTTTTAAATGCACCAGGGACCCAGGTTCAATTCGGGTCTCGAGTCACTGTCTGTGTGGAGTTTGTATGTTCTGTCTGCGTGGGTTTCCAATTTGTGATCCGGTTTCCTCTCACAGCCCAAAGATGTGCGGGTTAGGTGGATTGGCCATGATAAATTGTGGGCAACATGGTAGCACAGTGGTTAGCACTATGGCTTCACAGCGCTAGGGTCCCAGGTTCGATTCCTGGCTTGGGTCACCGTCTGTGCGGAGTCTGCACATTCTCCCCGTGTCTGCGTGGGTTTCCTCCGGGTGGTCCAGTTTCCTCCCACAAGTCCCGAAAGGCGTGCTGTTAGGTCATTTGGACATTCTGAATTCTCCCACAGTGTACCCGAACAGGCGCCAGAATGTCGCGACTAGGGGATTTTCACCGTATTGTTTAATGGCAGTGTTAATGCAAGCCTACTTGTGACAATAATTAACATTATTATTAAGTATGGGAATTTTTAAATAAATGGGCATTTTTTTCAATGCCGGGATTCTCCGTTTGGGATACTATGTTCTCCCACTGGAGGTGAATTGAAACTGTGGGAGCACAAATAAGGAAGCAATTCAATATCCCTCTACATGCAACTTGATGCCTTGAGAGGATTACGATGGATTCCCGAGGGAATCATGCTATTGGGCCATCGTTTTGAGCAGCAGTCCAATATTTCCCGTGCCTGGCCATCCTCATCCTGCGTCGCAAATCAGCCCCCCATCTCAGGATTTCCTGGGTCACCCTCTTCCCCCAAATACAGGGGTGACCCGATCCGCCTGCCCCAGAGACCTCTGAATAGGGAGACCCCCCACAGAGACTTCCTAAATAGGTGGTTCCCCCCTCAAAGATGTCCCCTAAATAGGGAGACCCCAAATAAAGGAACCCCCCCCTTCCAAGACCCCAGAAAAGAGACCCCTTTCTAGAAGCTAGAAAGCAGTCCAGACAGGCACGGGTGAAAAAACTGTTGTAACACTCACCTGAGCATACAGCTGTTGGCTCAGACAGAGGAAGCACAATTCCTGGACCGAGTAAACCAGTGACATGTGTTAAACCCTTCAGATCCTTGAGGTGTAAGTCATTCATTAATTTCCCTTCGTGGGCAGTGATTGACAGCTTCTGCCGACACATAGAACATACAGTTCAGAAGGAAGCCATTCGGCCCATCGAGTCTGCACCGACCCACTTAAGCACTATCCCCGTAACCCAATAACCCCTCCTAACCTTTTTGGTCACTAAGGGCAATTTATCATGGCCAATCCACCTAACCTGCACGTCTTTGGACTGTGGGAGGAAACCGGAGCACCCGGAGGAAACCCACGCAGACACGGGGAGAACGTACAGACAGTGACCCAGCGGGGAATCGAACCTGGGACACTGGCACTGTGAAGCCACAGTGCTAATCACTTGTGCTACCGTGCTGCCCTCACTTGTGCTACCGTGACACAGATGGGAGCCTTGCTTCATTAATCTTTTTCATGGTTCAGGAACTCTCAAGTACTCTGACAACATTGTTTATAAATATCAACCATTTCAAAGAGAGTTTAGTGCTATCAATTTCCAGTTGAGCACTTCAAAATCCCTCAAGTGTGAAGGGGCGTGATTGGAATGCACCCACATGCTAGCCGATGTAAGAAATAACTCCTCCTTGGGCTACAGTTATTTTTTTCAGATCAATCAGTTTGTTAATTCCCATTCCTAATAGTGCATACTAGGTTCCAACATGGTCCTTGGATAAGGAACGCCCGAGTAGTGATGTTCTGAATGCGAGGTTGATGAAGTAGAGAAGAAGTACCGATAGCTGATGGCTTCCGTCGGCCAACCCAGAGTCAATGAGACTGAGATGAAGATAGGAACAGGAGTATGCATTTTAGCCCCTTGATGGGCAGCAGGGTGGCACTGCTGCCTCACGGCGCCGAGGTCCCAGGTTCGATCCCGGCTCTGGGTCACTTTCCTTGTGGAGTTTGCACATTCTCCCTGCATGGGTTTCTTCCCCACAACCCAAAGATGTTCAGGGTAGGTGCATTGGCCATGTTAAATTGCCCCTTAATTGGAAAAAATGAATTAGGTACTCTAAATTTATTTTTAAAATTAACAAAAGTTTAGCCTCTTGAGCATGTGCCACCCACCATTCAATGGCTGATATCAACTCCCTCAGTGCGACCTGTGCTTTTTTAAAATCAATTTAGAGTACCCAATTATTTTTTTTCCAATTAAGGGGCAATTTAGCGTGGCCAATCCACCTAACCTTTGTTCCTCATGTGGTCTTTGTTCATTTGCCAGTCATCGTAATTAAAAAAATATATTTCAGGGGTGTGGACGTCGCTGCCTAGGTGAGTGTTTATTTCCCATCCCTAAATGCCCTGGGAAAGGCGGTGGCGAGCTGCCTTCTTGAACTGCTGCAGTCCATGTGGTGTAGGAACACCCGCAGTGCAGTCAGGGAGTGAGTTCCAGTATTTTGACCCAGCGACAGCGAAGGAAGAGATAGATATATTTCCAAGTCAGGATGATGATTGGCTTGGAGGGAAACATCCAGGTTGTGATGTTCCCATCTGCCTGCTGCCCTTGTCCTTTGAAGTGGTGGAAGTCATGGGCTTGGAAAGGTGGAGTTTGAAATGTGTGTCTTGGAGTTCCTAAACCTTCCACCAAAGGGATTGGATTTGGATTGGATTTGTTTATTGTCACAAGCCAAGGTACGGTGCAAAGTATTTTTCTGCGAGTAGCTCCAACATGAAAATAAAAGAAAATAAAAATAAAATACATAATAGAGCAACACAAGGTACACAAGGTAAATACATAGACACCGGCTTCGGATGAAGCATACAGGGTGTAGTGTTAATCAGGTCAGTTCATAAGAGGGTCGTTTAGGAGTCTGGTGACAGTGGGGAAGAAGCTGTTTTTAAATCTGTTCATGCGTGTTCTCAGACTTCTGTATCTCCTGCCCAATGGAGGAAGTTGGAAGAGTGAGTAAGCCGGGTGGAAGGGGTCTTTGAGGGAACACTTTCTCTCTATATTCTCTGTGCAGACCACTCATGATTTGGAACATGTGTATCAAATATTCCCTTAATCTTCTCTTCTCTCAGGAGAATAAGCTCAGTTTCTCTAGTCTATCCTCAGAATTGAAAGACCTGGCCCTGAAATATTGCTTCAAATTGAAAGAGTAAGGAGAACGAGATGTGGCTTCAAATGAGGAAATGGTAGATTTAGGATTGACGTCAGAAACCCTTTTTTATGCAAAAATTTAAACATTTCTGGAGTAGATTCTTATAAAGAGCAGTGGAAATGATAATTTGAAGAAGGAATTGAATGCTTAGATGCAAAGGGACTGTGGTTGGAATCTTGTGCTCTGGCTGGTGGCGAGCTAAGAGGTGGGAAGGGCATTTACTTAGGCAGATTGGTGGCGGACCAAAACCCAAATTAGGTTCCAGGTAGGAAGGCCTATGGCCAACCCTGCCACCACTTGAGACTTTTAAATGGCCAACTCATTGAATGGCCTTAACCTGCTGCCGCTGATATTTAATCCAGCTGTGGGTGGGTCTGTCGCCGTGTGGTATGCATAATAGGTAAAACTGTGCAACTAGCTTGTCACCTCCGGAGGGTAGAGTGGAAACTGACCGGGGGGTGAGGGGCCAGGGCCTTGTTCAAAGGCACTCCTACCCGATTGACAGACTGTAGGTCAGGAAGGCAGCCGTGTGATTCAGCGGAACGTCCTAAAAGGAGGAAGTGCAGGTCTCTTGCTGGCTCTACAATTGGCAAGACTCCCAACACCTGAACAAGATTCCTCCCTGGAGTTAACTCCTGGGGATGAAGTAAGATGCACAGAACAGCATTTTCTATCTTTATTTATCTTATAAACATAGGAAGATTCTCATTCCTTTCCTGAAGGTGATGATTCATATTGGGGTCTGATTGCATGAGCATAAACAACCCTGTGGTATTTCATTCTTCATATGTGAGTTTAGACAGCAGTTTCTGTAATACTGTCTGTGTGCTGTGTCACTGAGGTTATAGCAGTCCGATAACAACAGATGAAACTCAATGAATTCACTAAATCTGCCTGCTGATCGATCCATCAGCTAACAAAATCAGGTCTTGTAGACTCCTCTGTTTAGGAAATTGCCAACAAAAAATAAAGCTAATCTCAGCATTGGTGGCAGGGAGTTACAATCCTCATTGACCTCATTGAATGGTGGGTGGAACGTGCTTAAGGGCTTAAAACGCTTACTCCTGTTACCTTAGTCTTCGTCTCAGTGGCCTCGGGTAAGAGATGGAGGGCATCAGCCATCACCGTCTCAGGTTGCAATTCAGTGGTTGTGCATTGATGTCAACTGAAGGCAAAGTCAGGTTTGAACATAGAACATACAGTGCAGAAGGAGGCCATTCGGCCCATCAGGTCTGCACCGACCCACTTAAACCCTCACTTCCACCCTATCCCAATAACCCCTCCTAACCTTTTTTGGACACGAAGGGCAATTTATCATGGCCAATCCACCTAACCTGCACGTCTTTGGACTGTGGGAGGAAACCGGAGCACCCGGAGGAAACCCATGCAGACACGGGGAGAACATGCAGACTCGACAGACAGTGACCCAGCAGGGATTCGAACCTGGGACCCTGGCGCTGTGAAGCCACAGTGCTAGCCACGTGTGCTACCGTGCTGCCCAAAATATGCCTTGCAACCAGTGATCCCTCTAATGTTCTTTGTTGCGTGTGGTCTGTTTGTTTCGATGTGCAATGGCTGCGTACACCTTTTTTTCAATTAAGAGGCAATTTAGCATGGTCAATCCACCTACCCTCCTACCCTTGCTGGGATGATTACCCCCATCTTCTTCCTGGCCAATAGTATGCATAAACCTGCAGGCTGGGGTAACCATCACCACACTATCCCCAAGCCCCCACAATCCAGTCTCAGCTTGTTTACTCCAGACTATGCACCATACAAGTAGCATAGTGGATAGCACAATTGCTTCACAGCTCCAGGGTCCCAGGTTCGATTCCGGCTTGGGTCACTTTCTGTGCGGAGTCTGCACGTCCTCCCCGTGTGTGCGTGGGTTTCCTCCGGGTGCTCCGGTTTCCTCCCACAGTCCAAAGATGTGCAGGTTAGGTGGATTGGCCATGATAAATTGCCCTTAGTGTTGGGTGGGGTTGCTGGGTTATGGGGATAGGGTGTGGAGGTGTTGACCTTGGGTAGGGTGCTCTTCTCCAAGAGCCGGTGCAGACTCGATGGGCTGAATGGCCTCCTTCTGCACTGTAAATTCTATGACGTGCACTGGAGGCCCAAGCCCCAGTGGATTTCCCTTCTTTCTGGTCATATTACAACTACCTTCTCGGGACAGCATGAGGAAGCTGGTGGTAGGCATTGGCTGCCATGGTGTAAGAGGTCCTTGTGGTGTCACGGTTCACGTACAAATAATTGGACCCCAGTAAAAAGCCTTCAGGAATGGGAAAGAAGGGAAGGTGAGGTTTAAGAAAGAGAAAATGTGCAAAAAAATGTGTAAATTCCAAATTCCTAAGAGAAAAGATTGTTTCTTTTAGCTCAGACACAAATTTAACCATCATGGACATTAGTCAGCTTAATTATTATTAACCTACAGGAAGGGGCAGCACAGTGTTGCCTCACAGCACCAGGGACCCAGGTTCAATTTCTGGCCTTGGGTGACTGTCTGTGTGGAGTTTGCACTTTCTCCCGTGTCTGCGTGGGTTTCCTCCGGGCGCTCCGGTTTTCTCCACCTAACCTGCACATCTTTGGACTGTGGGAGGAAACCAGAGCTCCCAGAGTAACTCCACTCATGTTTTTGAATGTATTCAAAAGGAGACAAATATTCAGTGGTTTCCATGATCAGGATTAGATGGGCAACTCAAACCCTCCTGGGTGAAGCTTTGTTCACCAGGAGTGCATATCGGAAATTAGGTGGTCAAGGTCAACATGTCCCAAGATCAGGACAATGAGATTCCAGGTAACCTCCCCTGGTAACTCGGTGGGTGTTTTCCACCTTAACTGGGAGATCAGACCTGTATTATAAAAACCCCAACCTGGGAGCAAGTTGGGGAGGGAGACCCGTTGGGAAGTGGAGAGTGTAATATCGTAAATAAATATAATCTTTGTTTTCTACTTGCCTGGTCAACGTGTGCTGGGTTAGCGGATTCTGCACTGGCAAGGAGGATGGGATTGGCCGTGCTGTCCTTGTTCCCGTATCCACATCGGTTTTGCGGGGCCATTCCAACCATGGCCGTTCTTCATCATCTTGGACGGCCACTCCAAGTTGATGGAGGTCTACAAAATGCAATGCCACCGTAGACAGACTGCGGCAATCATTCGGCACGCACGGGATACCGGACGTGCTGGTCTCAGATAATGGGACCGTATTCACAAGTGCGGAGTTTGGGGCGTTCATGGCCACTAACGGGATATGACATGTACATACCGCCCTGTACCACCCAGCGTCGAATGGATTGGCGGAACGCGCCATCCAGACCTTTAACAACGGAATGAAGAAGCAGACCTCGGAGTCTTGGGAGATGCGGCTGGCGTGGTTCGTTTTTTGTTACAGGACAACGACACAATGGGGGTAGCTCCACTGAATTGTTGCTGGACCGTCACCTGCAATCACGTTTGCGTTTCACCCTCACGGACATTGGCGGGAAAATCCGCCGGAGCCAGGATCGAGCGGAGGCTGACGCCGGACAACGTTCGCACTTACGCACCTTCGCGTTAAGATCTGGAATACGCCCAAAATACTGTAGAAGGAGCTACGTGGGCACCAGGCGTCGTGTTGGCTCAGACGGGACCGGTCTCATATCGAGTACGAGCACAAGGACGCGAATCGAACCGGCATGTGGATCACCTTCAAGGACGCATCCAAGGGATGTCGGAGCTGATTCTGGAGGTTTCAGACCAAACCCCGCCCAGCTCGAACTGATGCGTCCGCCCCAGTCACCGCCGTCGGTCCCAGGCGCATCTGCCAGAGAGAAGCCGATTTCGAAAGTAGAGGAACGCCGAAATGCTGGATGAAGATTCACTACATTCTGATTCCAAGGTCGACATGGGCATATTGTCACCGCCAGAGCCAACAGTGTCACGACCCGGCCATCTGAGCGCCTACAACCCCACCAAGAAGCTCCACTCGGAAGCTCCACTCCCCAGCTCGGTACACCCACCGGATGCTGCAGGTTCGGCCCTCAACGGCCGTTCCCGGGCCAGGACGCCTAAGGCACTTTTCGACCCGGTTGCATAAATGGACATATCTCCGGACTTTGGAGGCGGGGGTAAATGTTATAACCCTCAGGGAGGTCACCAGATCAGGACAATGAGGTTCCGGGTGACCTCCGCTGAATATGAGCTCCCCGGTAACGAGGGGGCAGGGTTTCCCCCTTATCTGGGAAATCAGACCTCTAATATTAAAAACCTGGGAGCAGGTCGGGGAGGGAGACCCTTCAGGGAGTGGAGAGTATAATATTGTAACTCAATACAATCTTTGTTTTCTACTGCCTGGTCAATGCGTGCTGCTTTAGTTGATTGTATTGTATTCCTACACAGCCTGCCAACATCCCTGTCCAGATTCTCTATCTACTCTGTACCAGCAACTATGAATGCATAAGATCTACTCCTGGAGTACGTTCACTTAATGTGGCAATTAGCATGCAGTTAAATCATCTCCATGGCTGTGGTTAATTACTTCAGAATCAGTGTTGTCATGGACCAGGGTGAGAGGGAGGACAATCAGGCCAATGGAAAATGTAGGCAATTCTGTTCTTAACCAGATATTGAGTTAGCTTGTTTATATCAACATTAATCAAAATGGCAGTGACTGACTGGACTATGTCCCATGCATGTAGTAATCTGTTAAATAAACCCCACATTTGGTTCTGTCATGCAGAGTCATATGGAGATATTAGGACAGATGCCCATGAGTGATCTCAGGAGGGAATTCCAGAGCTTAGATTCCAAATGGTTCATTCTCCCCATGTCTGCGTGGGTTTTACCCCCACAACCCAAAGATGTTCAGGTTAGGTGGATTGGCCATGTTAAATTGTCCATTAATTGGGAGAAAAAAAAATTGGGTCCTCTAAATTAAAAAGGAATAGATTCCAAATTGTTGAAGGTACTACCACTAGTAGTGAAAGAATTAAAAATGGGGATGGGCAAGATGCCAGAATTGGAAAAGTTCATCGAAGGTTGTAGGGCAGTGGCGTAGTGGTATTGTCGTGGGACCAGTAATCCAGAGATCCAGAGTCATTCTCTGGAGACCCGGGTTCAAATCCGACCATGGCAGAAGGTGAAATCAGTAATAAAAAAAACATCTGGAATTAAAAGTCTAAAGTTGACCATGAAACCATTGTCATAAAAATCTATCTGTTTCACAAATGCCCTTTAGTGAAGGAAATCTGTTGACCTTACCTGGTCTGGCCTACATGTGACTCCAGACCCACAGCAATGTGATTGACTCCTAAATGCCCTCAGGGTTGGGCAATAAATGTTGGCCCAGCCAGTGACATCCACATCCCTTAAGCGAATAAAAAAAAACATCCACAAACACTTTCACTTCCTGCCATCCATAGAATCATAGAATTTACAGTGCAGAAGGAGGCCATTCGGCCCATCGGGTCTGCACCGGCCCTTGGAAAGAGCACCCTACTTAAGCCGACGCCTCCACCATATCCCCGTAACCCAACCCAATCTTTTGGAAACTAAGGGGCAATTTAGCATGGCCAATCCACCTATCCTGCACATCTTTGGACTGTGGGGAGGAAACCAGAGGACCCGGAGGAAACTCACTCAGAGATGAGGAGAACGTGCAAACTCCACACAGTCACCCGAGGATGGAATTGTTCCTGGAGCTGTGAGGCTGCAGTGCTAACCACTGTGCCACCGTGTATCCAAAGTGACTTTGTCCATTAAAACATTGAGTGGCAGGCCCACTTGTTCCATCAGTGAACTTGGCTGACTAATCAATCATCAAGAACATTCTTGATCTGACTGACTGTGTTTACTGTACTATTGAGTGTCATTCGCTTAAATCTCCCGTTCCCATCTAGGAACTAACTTGATTCCAAACAGACCATTTCCTCCTCTCTCTCCCAGGAGACCAAATATTACTTGCTGAATGGACAACTGGAAAAACATGAGCTTTGAACCCTTCCTTGGCAGACAATAAGAGCCTTTCACAAACAATGTGGTCATTAGCACGTTTTGCTTGCCACCGGATTATCGGATGGTGGGTCCAGCTACTGTCAGCAGCAACAAATCTCTGCTGCCTGCTCATGAAAGAATGGATGAATATGTATCCGTGTCGAGCTTTTCATGACCTGAGGATCCAAAAACTTATAGCAGCTGAATAAGTGCTTTGAAAGTGCTGTCACCGGGCAGCACGGTGGCAGAGTGGTTAGCACTACTGCCTCATGGCGGCGAGGACCCAGGTTCGATCCCAGCCCCGGGTCACTGTCCACCGTGGGAAGTTTGCACATTCTCCCCGTGTCTGCGTGGGTCTCACCTCCACAACCCAAAGATGTGCAAGGTAGGTGAATTGGCCACGCTAAATTGCCCCCTAATTGGGAAAAAAAGAATTGGGTACTTTAAAAAAAAAATGTTTTTTTAAAGAAAGTGCTGTCGCTGCTGTAATCATAGAATCCCTACAGTGCAGAAGGAGGTCATTCGGCCCATTGGGTCTCTGAAAGAGCACCTCACCTAGGCCCACTCCCCCACCCCATTCCCATAACCCCACCTAACCTTTGGACACGAAGGGGCAAATTAGCATGGCCAGTCCACCTAACCACACCTTTGTGAGAATGTAAAGAACTGCATGCACTGAGGATCTAGGATTATGTGTATATAGACCACACCTCCTCCCAGGCCTCCGGCACCCAACAGCACCCTCCCCCCACACCCAATGCCCACCCAGTTTTAAACTATCAACCTAACCTCAGTTTGCCCTCAGCAGCTTTATGATGGATGTTTCCTTTCAGCTTCGTAGAAGGACCTGTGCAAAATGGCTGACAAATATGCCAGCCACTTTGAGATTCTCCACCTTCCGGTCCATTTCTACATCCCTGCTCCTTATTCCAAGTCCTCCTCCTTTAATAAATTAATTCTAATTTCACCCTGATTTCAGAACGTCAAAAATATATTTTGTGTTTATATGGTGCTTTTTGCACCTCAGGCTGACTCATAGCGCTTGACAACTTGTGGTTTTCTAACTCTTGTTTTGCAGGGACTCCACAAACACCAATGAGGTGAATGACCAGCTGATTTGCATACGTGTTGGGGGACACAAATTGGTCAGCGTCTATCGCTCTCATCTTTTAAAAACTATCATGGAGTTTTTTAATAACTGCCAAAGCAGACATTTCACATGAAAGACTGTACACCAGAGTAGTTAGCACTGCTGCCTCACAGCAACAGGGACCAGGGTTCAATTCCGGCCTTGGGTGACTGTCTGTGTGGAGTTAGCTCGTTCGCCCCCTTGTCTGTGTGGGTTTCTCCGGTGCTCCGGTTTCCTCCCAGTCTAAAGATGTGCAGGTTAGGTGGATTGGCCATGCTGAATTTCCCCTACCTTTCCAAGGATGTGCAGGTTAGGTGAGATTATGGGGATGGGGCCCTCTTTCAGAGATTCGGGGAGACGCGATGGGTCGAATGGCCTCCTTCTGCTCTGTATGGATTCTATGATTCTAGGAGTATGCAGAATTTAGTGCAGTCCCCATAATTTATTTAATAATAATAATCTTTATTAGTGTCACAAGTAGGCTTATGTAATGACCTCCAATTGGCATTATTGGTTGGCCAATTGGAGTATGAGCTCCCTCAATGATAGCTCATTGAGGGGCCCCATATAAGCTCCTGTGTAGGCTTTGTGAGGCAGTTTTAGGTTGACTGGAATGCTAGCAGCACTGGTTGGAGCTGCTCGTGTATATAAGTTATTGCAAATAAATACTGGTGTGGTAACAGAACCCCTGCCTCCTGTGGATTATTACAGTGGCGACGAGGTAAACCAAGAACCTTGCAGAGACCAGCTGCCGCACTCGGAGGGTAAGCCTTGCTCTTTCAAAAATGCCTCTTTTTGGGAAGTTGGATGCAATCGACCCGACTATTGAGGACTGGTCCCAGTATGTGGAGAGAATGTGTAACTTTTTCCAGGCCAATGAGATAACGGAGGACGGAAGGATACGGGTTATACTGCTGTCGGCGTGCGGACCCTCAGCTTTCGCCATTATACGTAGTCTAACTTATCCCGATACGCCGGACACGATACCTTTCCAAGAATGAACAAAATTGGTGGAAGAGCACTATGACCCAAAACCACCCCTCATTTTGCGGAGGTACAGATTCTACACAACGAAGCGGGAAGACAGAGAGTCAGTCATGAATTTCTTGACCCGCCTGAGAAGGCTAGCGGAAAAATGTAAGTTCGGCCAGATGCTAAATGAAATGCTTCGGGACCGGTTAGTGTGTGGCATAAATGACCTCCAAATACAGAAGCGCCTGTTGGCGGAAACGCAGCTAGACTGCAGATGGGCGTTACAGCTCGCACTGTCCCTAGAAAAGGCAGCAAGTGGGGCGCAGGAACTACAGGGCACGCCAATGGAGGTAGATACCTGGGAGAGGGACTACCACAATGGGTCCAACTACCAGATAGCCGCCCTCAGGAAAAGCCTGAGGAACAGAGGGCCAAAGGAAAACCCCAGAACTGCCCCCAAGTCTGCTAGGACTAACTGGAGCCAGGGGGAACTACCGGCTGAGGCTCCCCCAACAGAGAAAGACTGTTTCTGGCACCAGACAGAGTGGGGTAACAGCGACAGAAACCCTAGAAGGAGGTGGCAAAAGAGGAATAGCAGGTGGAGACGCAGGGAAGTACACAACCTAGATGCCCCATCCTCCTCCGAAGGGGAACAGTTATATAATATTGCGACAAAGAAAGCAGAACCTATTAAGATTGCCCCACGGGTGAATGGTTGGCCAACAATAATGGAAATAGACACAGGTGCGGCCGTATCAGTAATGGGAGTGGCAGCATTTAAAAAAAATCAAAGATGGACTCCAGCCACTAACCCTAACAAAAACATCGACAAAACTTAAAACCTACACTGGGGAACCCCTGGAAGTTCTAGGCACGACTCATGTACCCGTGGAATATGACAAATACTTGCTCAGATTACCATTGACGATAGTAGAATGCTCCGGACCGAACTTAATAGGACGGAACTGGCTGAAAGACCTAAACTTAGATTGGATGAAAATTGTCCAGAGTGGGAGCGGGCAGTTGAGTGGAGTACTCCAAAAATACCCGGAGGTCTTCCAAGAAGGTTTGGGGGAAATTATAGGCGCCAAAGCAACTTTACACATGGACCCAGAAGCCCTTCTGAAATGTTTGCATTAAGGAAGAAAGTAGATGTCGAAATAGAAAGGTTACAGTGCGATGGCATTATCAGACCAGGACAGTTCTCGGAATGGGCAGCGCCGGTGATACCAATTTTGAAGCCAGACGGCTCGATATGTCTCTGTGGAGATTTCAAACAGACGGTAAACAAATACGCACTGCTGGACAAATACCCGATCCTGAAAATAGATGACCTATTTGCCAAATTGGCAGGTGGGCTTTTGTTCACGAAACTGGACATGAGCCACGCCTACCTGCAGTTAAAACAGGACAAGGACTCCCAGAAGTTCGCTACGATCAACACCCTGAAGGGACTTTTTCGTTATACTAGGCTACCCTTCGGAGTGTCATCAGCCTGCGCTATATTCCAACGTACGATGGAAAATATTCTGCAGGGACTACCGCAGGTGGCGATTTATTTGGACGATGTCTTGATCACGGGTAGGACAAACCGGGAACACTTAAGGAACCTGGAGGAGGAGCTCCGGCGTTTCGCAAAGGCAGGCGTACGGCTGAAAAGAGAAAGATGTGTTTTTCTGGCCCCACAAGTGATGTACCTGGGATATAAAGTAGACGAGTCGGGCTTACACCCATTGGAAGACTGAGTAAGGGCAATAAAAGAAGCCCCAGCTCCCACCACGGTCCAGGAGCTCCGATCATTTCTAGGATTGGTAACATATTATGGCAAATTTATTGAAAATAGGGCGTCCATCCTAGAACCCCTCCACCAGTTACTAAAAAAGGGACAAGAATGGAAATGGTCCGCCCGCCAAAACCGAGCATTTTGGGACATTAAGGAACAGCTGTCATCCGAAAATGTCCTAGAGCATTATGACCCAAGGAAGGAGTTGGGGGTCACGTGTGATGCATCACCTTGCGGGGTAGGAGCCGTCTTAGCCCATAGAGGAAGGAATGGGGACGAACGGCCAATAGCCTATGCTTCGAGGACCTTGGCGATGGCTGAGAGAAAGTACGCCCAAATCGAGAAGGAAGGACTGGCGGTGATATTTGCAGTAAAAAAAAAAGTTACTGTGAAAATTCCCTAGTCGCCACACTCCGGTGCCTTTTCCGGTACACAGAGGGAGAATTCAGAATGTCCAATTCACCTAACCAGCACGTCTTTCGGGACTTGTGGGAGGAAACCGGAGCACCCGAAGGAAACTCACGCAGACACTGGGAGAATGTGCAGACTCCACACAGACAGTGACCCAAGCGGGAATCGAAACCGGGACCCTGGCGCTGTGAAGTAACAGTGCTAACCACTGTGCTACCATGCTGCCCATATAAGCCATGTTCTTAGTAAATCCCACAGTCCAACGATGTGCAGGTTAGGTGGATTGGCCATGCTAAATTGCCCCTTAGTGTCCAAAAGATTAGGTGGGTTTACTGGGTTACGGGAATAGGGTGGAGGCGTGGGCTTAAGTAGGGTACTCTTTCCAAGGCCAATGCAGACTCAATGGGCCGAATTGCCTCCTTCTGCACTGTTAATTCAATGATTCTATAAATGATGGAGCAGTGTCGAGAGGCTGAATGGCCTCCTGCGCCTTGTTTATGTGTTCGTATTTATAGAAGATGATTTGCCCACTGTAAGGTGTAAAACTGTAATCTTTTCTACTTGTTATTACAAAGGCAGCACTAGATAACAGCTGCAGAGTGGCACTGAGTACATTGCATGTTTTACAAAGCAGAGAGGCTAGAAAAGAAATCGATACCTGTAGAGCATTTAAACACCACATTCAGGGCAGCACGGTGGCGCAGTGGGTTAGCCCTGCTGCCTCACGGTGCCAAGGTCCCAGGTCCAATCCCGGCTCTGGGTCACTGTCCGTGTGGAGTTTGCACATTCTCCCCGTGTTTGTGTGGGTTTTGCCCCCACAACCCAAAGATGTGCAGGGTAGGTGGATTTGCCTCACTAAATTGCCCCTTAATTGGAAAAAACGAATTGGGCACTCTAAAATTTATTTTTTTTGCAACAAAATCACCACATTTTGTAGCATTTCTTTCAAAACTGGACTGGTGATGGGACTGAAAGGCCATAATCTATTAAAGGGCTCAAATCATGTCGTAAACAGTTGGATTTCTTCCAACATTGTGCAGGTGGGATGACAGTTTTGAAAGTCATGTTCCAGGAATGTTGTTTGGTATGTTGAACCACTCCAATTGCAGAGATTCAAGAAGGTGGTCAAGGACAATTATGGACGGGAAAACTTGCCAGGGATGCTCACGTTTCATGAGCAAAGTTTTTTAAAAATGCAACACGACAAATGTAATCCAAAACTGCTGGCACACTTAATGGGCGCGATTCAACTAAATGGGAACAAAGTCCCATAGCGAGCGCGTTTAGCCGCATGTTTCCCAGCGCTTACAGTGCTGAGAAACACATGGCTATATAATGCCACTCAAATAAGGGGCCTCAGCCGAGAACAGGCTGAGGAACTCCAAGGCCCCCGACCTCCAGAAAGCACCCTGCCAGTTGGCAGTGGGCTTGAACAGAGAACATAGAACATTACAGCGCAGTACAGGCCCTTCGGCCCTCGATGTTGCGCCGACCTGTGAAACCACTCTTAAGCCCATCTACACTATTCCCTTATCATCCATATGTTTATCCAATGACCATTTAAATGCCCTTAATGTTGGTGAGTCCACTACTGTTACGCAGGGCATTCCACACCCTTACTACTCTCTGAGTAAAGAACCTATCTCTGACATCTGTCTTATATCTATCACCCCTCAATTTAAAGCTATGTCCCCTCGTGCTCGACTACACCATCCGAGGAAAAAGGCTCTCACTGTCCACCCTATCCAATCCTCTGATCATCTTGTATGCCTCAATTAAGTCACCTCTTAACCTTCTTCTTTCTAAAGAAAATAACCTCAAGTCCCTCAGCCTTTCCTCATAACATCTTCCCTCCAGACCAGGCAACATCCTGGTAAATCTCCTCTGCACCCTTTCCAATGCTTCCACATCCTTCCTATAATGCGGTGACCAGAACTGCACGCAATACTCCAAATGCGGCCGCACCAGAGTTTTGTACAGCTGCAACATGACCGCATGGCTCCGAAACTCAACCCCTCTACCAATAAAAGCTAACACACCGTATGCCTTCTTTTATATAAAAAAAATATATATATTTATTAAAGTTTTTTAACAAAACAATTTTTCCCCTTACAAACAATAACCCCCCCCCCAGTAACAAAATAACGCGAAATCCCCCTGAGCAAGATGTATACATGGTAAGATGATATATTTACAGAGCTTTATACACTGGCTCTCGCCCGTTCGTGCCAGTTTCCCCCACCCTCCATGTTATCCCCCGCTCGTCCGTCCCCTCAAACAATCTCTCGTTTCCCCCCCCCCCCCCCCCCCCCCTGCCCCCAGGGTTGCTGCTGCTGCTGACCGACCTTCCTCTAACGCTCCGCGAGGTAGTCTAGGAACGGTTGCCACCGCCTGGAGAACCCCTGCGCAGACCCCCTTATAGCAAACTTAATCCTTTCCAACTTTATGAACCCAGCCATGTCGTTTGTCCAGGCCTCCACGCTAGGGGGCTTCGCCTCCTTCCACATTAGCAAGATCCTTCGCGGGCTACTAGGGACGCAAAGGCCAGAATGCCGGCCTCTTTCGCCTCCTGCACTCCCAGCTCGTCCACTACTCCAAATATTGCTAGCCCCCAGCTTGGCTTGACCCGGACTTTCACCACCTGAGATATTGCTCCTGCCACTCCTCTCCAGAACCCCTCTAGTGCCGGGCATGACCAAAACATATTGCCATGGTTCGCCGGACTCCCTGAACACCTTCCACATCTGTCCTCTACCCCAAAGAACCTACTCAACCTCGCCCCCGTCAAGTGCGCTCTGTGGACCACCTTAAATTGTGTCAGGCTGAGCCTGGCACAAGAGGAGGAGGAATTAACCCTACTTGGGGCATCAGCCCATAACCCCGCCTCAATCTCCTCCCCCAGTTCCTCCTCCCATTTACCCTTCAACTCTTCTGCTAGCGCTTCCCCTCTTCTTTCATCTCTGGTGTATTGCCGAAACCTTGCCCTCCCTGACCCATACACCCGAGATCACCCTGTCTTGAATTTCCTGTGTCGGGAGCAGCGGGAATTCCCTGACCTGTCACCTCTCAAAAGCCCTCACCTGCATATATCTGAATGCATTTCCCGGGGGTAGCTCAAACTTCTCCTCCAGTGCCCCTAGGCTCGCAAATGTCCCGTCGATGAACAGGTCCCCCATTCTTCTAATCCCCGCCCGGTGCCAGCCCTGGAACACCCCCCCCCCCCCCCCCCCCCCCCCCGTCCATCTTCCCCAGGACAAACCGGTGGTTACCCCTGATCGGGGACCACACCGAGACTCCCACTGCACCCCATGCCGTCTCCACTGACCCCAGATCCTTAACGTTGCCGCCACCACCAGGTTTGTGGTGTACTTTGATGGCGAGAGCGGTAACGGCGCCGTCACCAGCGCCCCCAAGCTCGTTCCTTTGCAGGACGCCATCTCCATCCTCTTCCATGCCGCCCCCTCCCCCTCCATAACCCACTTACAGATCATCGCCACGTTTGCTGCCCAGTAGTAGCTCCCTAGGTTTGGCAGCGCCAGCCTTCCTCGGTCCCTACTGCGCTCCAGGAACCCTATCCTTACCCTCGGGGTTTTGTTCGCCCACACAAACCCCATAATACTTCTACCTACTCTCTTGAAAAAGCCCTTGGTGATCATGATGGGAAGGCACTGAAACACAAACAACCTCGGAAGGACCACCATTTTGACCGACTGCACTCTACCCGCCAACGAGAGCGGCAACATGTCCCATCTTTTGAAGTCCACCTCCATTTGGTCCACCAACCTCGTCAGATTCAGTTTGTGTAGAGCCCCCCAGCTCCTGGCTATCTGGATCCCTAGATACCGAAAACTCCCCTCCGCTCTCCTCAGCGGTAGGTCCCCTATCCCTCTTTCTTGGTCCCCCGCCTGTAATACAAAAAGCTCGCTCTTCCCTACATTGAGCTTATAGCCCGAGAACTCCCTCAAAGTCTGCATGACCTCCACCATCCCCTCCATTGGGTCCGCCACGTACAGCAGCAGGTCGTCCGCGTATAGCGACACCAGATGCTCTTTCCCCCCCCCCGCGGACCACCCCCCTCCATTTATTAGACTCCCTCAGTGATATGGCCAAGGGTTCAATCGCCAATGCAAACAACAGGGGGGCAGGGGGCACCCCTGCCTCGTTCCTCGGTACAGCCGAAAGTACTCCGACCTCCGCCGGTTTGTCACCACTCTTGCCACCGGGGCGCTGTAAAGGAGCTTAACCCAGCTAATAAACCCTCCCCCGAACCCAAACCTACGCAACACCTCCCAGAGGTACTCTCACTCAACTCGGTCGAAGGCCTTTTCCGCGTCCATGGCTGCCACTATCTCCGCCTCGCCCCCCCTCCGATGGCATCATTATCACGTTTAAGAGCCGCCGCACATTCGTATTTAATTGCCTGCCCTTTCAAATCCCGTCTGGTCCTCATGTATCACCCCCGGGACACAGTCCTCAATCCTCGTGGCCAGCACTTTTGCCAATAGCTTAGCATCCACATTTAGGAGCGAAATCGGCCTGTACGATCCACATTGCAGTGGGTCCTTGTCTCGCTTCAGGATCAGGAAAATTGTCGCCTCCGACATTGTCAGGGGCAGGGACCCCTCCTCTCTTGCCTCGTTAAAGGTCCTCACCAGTAACGGGGCCAACAGGTCCGCATACTTTCTATAGAACTCCACCGGGAACCCATCCGGCCCCGGGGCCTTCCCCGCCTGCATGCTCCCCAAACCTCAGCTCCTCCAACCCGATTGGTGCCCCCAAACCAGCCACCTCTTGCTCCTCCACCCTCGGGAACCGCAGTTGGTCCAGGAATCTTCCCATCCCCTCTTCTCCCCCTGGGGGCTAGGATCTGTGCAGCTCTTCGTAGAAGGCCTTAAATACCTTATTTATTTCTGTTGCACTCTGGACCATAGCTCCCCCACCATCTTTGACTCCCCCTATTTCCCTCTCTGCCGCCCTCTTATGGAGCTGGTGTGCCAGCATCCGACCGGCCTTTTCCCCGTACTCGTAGGTTGCCCCCTGCGCCTTCCTCCACTGTGCCTCCGCCTTTCCCGTGGTCAACAGGTCAAACTCCGTCTGGAGCCGTCGCCTTTCCCCAAGTAATCTTTCCTCCGGGGCCTCTGCGTATCTCCTGTCCACTCGCAAAATCTCCCCCACTAACCTTTCCATGCCCTCTGTCTTTTGCCTATGAGCCCTGATGGAGATTAGCTCTCCCCTGATCACTGCCTTCAACGCCTCCCATACCATCGCCCTTGGCGGCTCGTTTGCTTTGGGCTTCCTCGCCAGCACCCGGTGCGCCCCTTCTAGCTCCAGCAACCCCGGGGGGGCCTCCGCACCCATCAGCGCCCCGATCATCGTGCCCGCATATGCCGTGGCATCGGCCCCCTCCACTCCTTCTGGGAGACCCAGGATCCTCAAATTGTTTCTCCTCGACCTGTTCTCCAGGTCTTAGTCTTCCCGCCCACGTCTTGTGTAGCGCCTCGTGCCGCTCCACTTTCACCGCCAGGCCCAAGAGCTCGTCCTCATTCTCACTCAATTTGTCCTGGATCTCCTGGATCTTCACCTTGTGGGCTTTCTGGATTGCCCCAAGTCCTTCAATTAATGCCAGCATCGGCGCCACCATCTCTTTGCGCAGCTCCTCGAAGCAGCGCTTAATGAATTCTTGCATCTCTTCTTTGTCCCCGGCCGCCGCCATTTTGTTTATTTTGCCCTTCTTCTCCCGCTGCTCCAGTGCCGTTTTTTTGGCCGTTTCGCTGCGGGTTCGGTCCATACAGGTTAGTGGGGGACCTCTCTCCTCTCTTCCCCACAGGTTGGCTGTGTAAAAAATCCCGTTGGGGCTCTTCTATCGAGCCCGAAAGTCCGTCTTCGTGGGAGCTGCCGATTCATGCGGCTTAGCTCCGCATAGCCGCAACCGGAAGTCCACCGTACGCCTTCTTAACAACCTGGGTGGCAACTTTCAGGGATCTATGTACATGGACACCAAGATCTCTCTGCTCATCCACACTACCAAGAATCTTACCATTTGCCCAGTACTCTGTCTTCCTGTTATTCCTTCCAAAATGAATCACCTCACATTTTTCTGCATTAAACTCCATTTGCCACCTCTCAGCCCAGCGCAGCAGCTTATCTATGTCCCTCTGTAACTTGTAACATCCCTCCGCACTGTCCACAACTCCACCGACTTTAGTGTCATCAGCAAATTTACTCACCCATCCTTCTACGCCATCCTCCAGGTCATTTATTGACAAACAGCAGTGGCCCCAAAACAGATCCTTGTGGTACACCACTAGTAACTGGACTCCAGTCTGAACATTTCCCCTCAACGACCACCTTTGCCTTCTTCCAGCTAGCCAATTTCTGATCCAAACTGCTAAATCACCCTGAATCCCATGCCTCTGTATTTTCTGCAATAGCCTACTGTGGGGAACCTTATCAAATGCTTTGCTGAAATCCATATACACCACATCAACTGCTTTACCCTCGTCCACCTGTTTGGTCACCTTCTCAAAGAACTCAATAAGGTTTGTGAGCCACGACCTACCCTTCACAAAACCGTGTTAACTGTCTCTAATTAAATTATTCCTTTCCAGATGATTGTACATCCTATCTCTTATCAACCTTTCCAAGACTTTGCCCACAACAGAAGTAAGGCTCACTAGTCTATAGTTACCGGTGTTGTCTCTACTCCCCTTCTTGAACAAGGGGACAACATTTGCTATCCTCCTGTCTTCTGGCACTATTCCTGTAGACAATTATGACATAAAGATCAACGCCAAAGGCTCAGCAATCTCCTCCCTAGCTTCCCATAGAATCCTAGGATAAATCCCATCCGGCCCAGGGGACTTATCTATTTTCACACTTTCAAGAATTGCTAACTCCTCCTCCTTATGAACCTCAAGCCCTTCTAGTCTAGTAGCCTGTATCTCAGTATTCCCCTGACTACATTGTCTTTTTCCTGTGTGAATACTGACGAAAAATATTCATTTCACACCTCTCCTATCTCCTCAGACTCCACGCACAACTTCCCACTACTGTCCTTGACTGGCCCCACTCTTACCCTAGTCGTTCTTTTATTCCTGACATATCTATAGAAAGCTTTAGGGTTATCCTTGATCCTACCTGCCAAAGACTTCTCATGTCCCCTCATGGATCTTCTTAGCTCTCTCTTTAGGTCCTTCCTAGCTAACTTATAACTCTCGAGCGCCCTAATTGAACCTTCATGTCTCATCTTTACATAAGCCTCCTTCTTCCTCTTAACAAGTGATTCAACTACTTCAGTAAACCATGGTTCCCTCGCTCGACCACTTCCACCCTGCCTGACCGGGACATACTTATCAAGGGAACGCAGTAGTTGTTCCTTGAACCAGCTCCACATTTCAATTGAGCCCATCCCCTGCAGTTTCCCTCCCCATCCTATGCATCCTAAGTCTTGCCTTATCGCATCATAATTGCCTTTCCCCAGCTATAACTCTTGCCCCGCGGTATATACCTATCCTTTTCCATCGCTAAAGTAAACGTAATCGAATTGTGGTCACTATCACCAAAGTGCTCACCTACCTCCAAATCTAACACCTATCCAGGTTCATTTACCAGTACCAAATCCAATATGGCCTCACCTCTCGTTGGCCTATCTACATACTGTGTCAGGAAACCCTCCTGCACACATTGGACAAAAAAGGACCCATCTAACGTGCTCGAACTATAGCGTTTCCAGTCAATATTTGGATAGTTAAAGTCCCCCTTAACAACTACCCTGTTACTTTCGCTCCTATCCAGAATCATCTTTGCAATCCTTTCCTCTACATCTCTGGAACTTTTCGGAGGCCTATAGAACACCCCCAACAGGGTGACCTCTCCTTTCCTTTTCTGACCTCGGCCCATACCACCTCAGTAGACGAGTCCTCATCGAACGTCCTTTCTGCCACCGTAATACTGTCCTTGACTAACAATGCCACCCCTCCCCCTCTTATACCACCTTCTCTGATCTTACTGAAATATCTAAACCCCGGCACCTGCAACAACCATTCCTGTCCCTGCTCTATCCATGTCTCCAAAATGGCCACAACATTGAAGTCCCATGTACCAACACATGCCGCAAGTTCACCCACCTTATTTCGGATGCTCCTGGCATTAAAGTAGACACACTTTAAACCACTTTCCTGCCTGCCGGTACACTCCTGCAACTTTGAAACCTTACTCCTGACCTCACTACTCTCAACCTCCTGTATATTGGAGCTACAATTCAGGTTCCCAGACCCCTGCTGAACTAGTTTAAACCCTCCCGAAGAGCATTAGCAAATTTCCCCCCCAGGATAGTGGTACCCCTCTGGTCCAGGTGTTGACCATCCCGTTTGTAGAGGTCCCACCTACCCCAGAATGAGCCCCAATTATCCAGGTATCTGAAACCCTCACTCCTGTACCATCCCTGTAGCCACGTGTTCAACTGCTCTCTCTCCCTATTCCTCATCTCGCTAGTACGTGGCACGGCTAACAACCCAGAGATAATAACTCTGTTCTCAATCTAAGTTTCCACCCTAGCTCCTTGAATTCCTGCCTTACATCCCTATCCCTTTTCCTACCTATGCCGTTGGTGCCTATGTGGACCACGACTTGGGGCTGCTCCCCCTCCCCCTTAAGGATCCCGAAAACACGATCTGAGACACCGCGGACCCTGGCACCTGGGAGGCAACACACCAACCGCGAGTCTCTCTCGTTCCCACAGAATCTCCTATCTAACCCCCTAACTATAGAGTCACCAATGACTAATGCTCTATTCCTCTCCCCCCTTCCCTTCTGAGCAACCGGGACAGACTCTATGCCAGAAACTTACCCCATGGTTTACCCCTGGTAAGTCATCCCCCCCCCAATAGTATCCAATGCGATATACTTGTTATTCAGGGGAATGAACTCAGGGGTTCCCTGTACTGACTGCTTCCTCCCAGCCCCTCTCACCGTCACCCATCTGTCTTTGGAGTAACTACATCCCTAAAGCTTCTATCTATGACTACCTCTGCCTCCTGAATGATTGGAAGTTCGTCCAACTCCAGCTCCAGTTCCCTAACACGGTTTCTGAGGAGCTGGAGATGGGTGCACCTCCCACAGATGAAATCAGCTGACGATGTCCCTCACCTCAAATATTCTGCAAGAGGAACATTACACTGCCTTCCCTGCCATCCCCTCTAGATACAGAAAGAAGAAAAAAGAAGAGCTTACCTTATATTCACTAAACCCCTTAGGTTAGAGGAGGTGGAAGGGTGGGGGACACTGCAAGTGTACTGTCTCGGGTTTAGCAACCGCCCAACTTGTATACAGAACCTACCTGATTCCCAAGCTGCATTCCGGCTCCCTCTCTCTCTCCTGCTCTCGGAAATGAAGGCCGCTGGAACCTGGGGGTTAAGTTTAAACACTTACCTGCTTCACAAGCTGCACTCCGGCTCCCTCTCTCTGTCCCGGATCTGAAGGCTGCTGGAACCTGGGGGTAAGTTTAAACACTTATCTGATTCCCAAGCTGCACTCCGGCTCCCTCTCTCTCTCTCCGGCTCCCGGAAATGAAGGCCGTGGAACCTGGGGGTAAGTTTAAACACTTACCTGCTTCACAAGCTGCACTCCGGCTCCCTCTCTCTGTCCCGGATCTGAAGGCTGCTGGAACCTGGGCGTAAGTTTAAACACTTATCTGATTCCCAAGCTGCACTCCGGCTCCCTCTCTCTCTCCCGCTCCCGGAAATGAAGGCCGCTGGAACCTGGGGGTGGAAATGAAGGCCGCTGGAACCTTGGGGTAAGTTTAAACACTTGCCTGATTCCCAAGCTGCACTCCGGCTCCCTCTCTCTCTCCCGCGCCCGGAAATGAAGGCCGCTGGAACCTGGGGTAAGTTTAAACACTTACCTGCTTCACAAGGCTTGGGCACCTTGGTGGTGCCAGGCTTGCACTCGGGTGGCAATGTCAGGGTGCCATGTTGGCAGTGCCCAGATGGGTGGCCATTAAATCACGCCTAATATGTTAACAGCAATGGTTTTACAATTGACTTTAGTGGAAATGGCAAATGTGTAGTGCCATTTGTCACTTAGAGGCTACTGCGCATGGTAAACATTGATGGTGTCAGTGGGGGCAGCTGCATTACATTCAAGTGACAGCCTAGAATATATGATCAAATGTAAGTGTGTGGCATGGGCACACAAATCGTGATAATGTCATGGGTGCTACCACTGAAACAAACTCCTATTTACTGTTTGATTGCAATGCTAGTTATCTATTTGCTCTTTTGTGCCACTTTGAGTTGAGATGAGATGAAAGAACCTAAATTTACACACCAAGTTAGTACGCCGACAAGCTTTGACAAAGAGCCATCCAGACTCGAAACGTTAGCTCCCTTTTCTCACCACAGATGCTGTCAGACCTGCTGAGATTGTCCAGTCATTTTCTGTTTTCATTTCACAAACAGTAGTCGATGCTGAGTCAATTGTTAATCTTAAATCTGAGACTGGTGGATTTCTGTTGACCAAAGATATTGAGGGATATTGGGCAAAGGTGGGTATATGGAGTTAGGTTGCCGATCAGCCATGATTTTATGGATGGCAAAAAGGCTCAAAAGGTCTAAATGACCCACCTTTGTTCCTATGTTCTAAAATAAAAGAGCTTGTGTATTATGTACGTACAAAGTTGCGTCCTTCATGTCTGAAATAAAATCAGACAATGCTGAAAAAACATAGCAGGACAACCAGCCTCCGCAAAGATAATAATTGTTCTTGTTCTTCTTAGATTCGTAGAGGCCACCTTATATAATGTGCGGTATGTTATATAAAATGCACTTGTATAGTTTGTAGCATACTGTGTTTCAGATTTTCAAATCTGCCGTCTTAAATGTTGTTTTCGCGCTTTGCGTTTACACTTGTATCTGCAGAAGAGAAACTACGGCACCTAACAGACTTGGGGCTAAATACGATAACTAAAAGTATGATTGAAAAGAAAGGCTGTGAAGAGGCTTTTAATGGGGGAAGAGGGAAATAATGCACAACGAATAATTTAGAGAGTGAGTTGCCAAAATATAGTTTCATAGAACAGAATAGCATGTGGAATTGTATATCCAAAGGCTCCGTCGCTGTATTGGAGTAGGGAATGGAGTGTGAAACCTTAATTAATGGGCAGAAGACATGAACCGATTTAAAGGCAAGAACAAGAATTTTGATTTCATGTCAACAAAGCAAAGCTGCCATCAACAGCATAAAATTTTTTAAAATGCCTTTAGATCTCTGCTTACCAAGCGTCAATATGCTAAATGAATGCAGCAATTAAGGTAATTTTTTTGTTTCGTTGGATACTTTTGTTTCTCTTGCTTCTCACAGCCCTCCCCCAATAGGTGTAAATTGCTCGTTGAAAATCTGGTATGCATTGATAAGAGAGCCCCTGAAAACAATTAACTTTTAAATAACTGGAGCTCCCCGCAATGAATTACAATGCGTGTCAACAGTGATGAGCTGAATCTCTTCAATTATAGTGTTATTTGTCTTTCCAACAACACAACATTAACCATGTCGGCCTCTGGATTAAAAGCTAAGTGAATTTGAGTTCCCCCCCCCCCCCGATAACTTGACCATACAGAGCCAATTATCCTGGGTGACCCTCTGCTAGTTTTGATGATAGGTCAGCAATCTGAAATCTTAACTCTGTTTCTCTCTCCACAGATGCTGTTAGACAGGCTGAATATTTCCATATTTTATATAGAATCATAAAATTTACAGTGCAGAAGGAGGCCATTCGGCTCATTGAGTCTGCACCAGCTCTTGGAAAGAGCACCCACTTAAGCCCACACCTCCACCCCATTCCAGTAAGCCCACCTATCCTAAGAGCAATTTAGCATGGCCAAGCCACCTGAGCTGCATATCTTTGGGCTGTGGGAGGAAACCTGAGCACCCGGAGGAAACACATGCAGACACGGGGAGAACGCGCAGACTCCGCACAGACAGTGACCCAAGCTGGGAATCGAACCTGGGACCCTGGATAACCACCATGCCGCCCATAATGCATGTTTTTCTTCACGGTTGTAAATCTTTTTTGATTTCATAACAGTGGTTACCTTGTGTTAAGTCGAAGTCAGCTGAGGGATAGCTTCAGGATCAATTGTGGTGTCCCACTAATTTCAATTGCATTTGAGACTTGTGCACAAAGCGCACTCATCATTGGGGTAGGGTGCCAGAAGGCTACTAATCCAAACAGACACATAGCTTCAGTAGAAGGAATCTGCTTCAAATTATAAGCATTGCACATTGATTATTCATATTTTGGTTCACAATGCAAAGCTTTGATGTCCCAAAGAGTGGCAGGAAGCTGGTTCACAATTACAGATCCCCACTGGACGAATCACCAGTTCAGCTGTGTGGTTGGGAGCAGGAACTGAGCAAACACTAGATACTTCCTGACAGTAAGGGAGGATGACCAGAGGCTGAATCACCCAAGGCTGCTCCCATAATGTTTCCTGACAGTTAATTGAAGAAGGGTCCTGGGAAAACTGGAGAAGGTCGAGGAGAAAATAGAAGGGAGGGGGGGGGGGGACAAGTTTTTTTTTAAATTTGTTTCTCATTTTCTTCCCAAACATCCTTCCCTCCACTACATTCTTGAAAACTTTGTCTCCCTCTTACAACAAGTGTCATAGTATAATAATTGATCCATGATAAAAGCTTCCATTTATATCTTCCATGTTGGAAACATCCCAAGATCATTCACAAATAGGCCAGAGGGAGTCATTGAAAATTGGTTGCGGACATGGCCCTGTTGGAGATGTTTAGGGAGGGTGTTGCAAAGTAGGGAACTAAAGCAATTAAAAGCGCTGCCACCTCAGAACAGTACTGATGGAACACTGCATTGGCAGAGGAGCTGTCTGTTGGATGAAATGCTAGACCAAGGCCTTGTTTGCCTTCTGAGGTTCACATAAAAATCCCATTGCACTAACTGAAGAAAAGCAAGGGAATTCTCCTTTGTGTCGTTGCCTTCAGGTGTCAGTGAATGTGGCACTCCTGCGGACCTGGCATTCCTCAGGTGTTGTTGATCTGCCTTTCACAGAGTGCTCCAGAAACAGAGCAAGTTCTTGGCCACAGTGAAAGCCAGGTTCCCATCAGTGCAGCAGAGTACCAAACCACCGGTGTTGTACCCAGAAGTGAGGGCAGAAAAAGATTCCTGTGCTGTCAGGAGAACTTTTCCAGTTAAGCTATGGAACAATTCATTATTTCCCATCCTTAATGCAGAATGAGGTTTTTGTTTTCAAATTTAGAGTGCCCAATTATTCTTTTTCCAATTAAGGGGCAACTTAGCGTGGCCAATCCACCTATCCAGCACATCTTTGGTTTGTGGGGATGAGACCCACGCAGACACGGGGCGAATGTGCAAACTCCACATGGACAGTTGCTCGGAGCCGAGAACGAACCCGGGGTCTCAGTGCCGTGAGGCAGCAGTGCTAACCAATGCGCCACTGTGCCGCCCAAAGCAGAATGAGGTTGAGGGCAATTATCACTTTCATTCAGCTGCCACAGAAGAGTGTGACACTCTTCTGACGCAGAGTCCACATCCAAAATTCACCTTGACTATTTTTTCACAGGGGCTGACTGATCTGGTGAGTGTTTCCAGAACTTTCTATTCTTGTTGCTGCCCTGTTGTTATGCAAGGGTCTCTGACACTGTGTGCGTCTCAGCAGGCTGCGAGCTGAAAAAAAAAGTCTCTTTTCTTTGGCCACTCCAGTGGTTCACCTGGTTAGGGCAGTGAGGAGCTGAGTCATACAGGCAAGGAAAGTGCTCTTTCAATTTTTGGCCTATTGCAATCAGCTGAACTCCACCAGGATATTATAATTGGTCAAAATGCATGCCCCGTGTAACTAAGGTTCCATTTGTATTTCTTGAGTTTGTGGACTTTAATTCATGATGTCTTCCACCCCATTTTGTTTTTAATCACCGAGGCACTGCAAATCAGTAGGAACCTCGGTACCCCACTGAGACGTGTGAACTTTGCAACAGTGAAGTAACATAGAACTGTAGAATTCCTACAGTTCAGATGGAGGTCTTTGGCCCATTGAGTCTGCACCAGCCCTCTGAAAGAGCACCCTACCTAGGCCCACTCCCCTGACCTAACCTGCACATCACTGGACACTAAGGGGCAATTTAGCATGGCCAATCCACCTATCCAGCACACCTTTGGGTTGTGGGGGTGAAACCCACGCAGACAAGCGGAGAATGTGCAAACTCCACATGGACAGTGACCCGGGGCCGGGATCGAACCCGGGACCTCGGCGCCGTAGGCAGCAGTTCCAACTACTGCGCCACCAAGCCGCCCCTCGGGATAGCGATTAATTCTGACAGAGGCAAGGACTCTTCTAAATAGACTCTCATAAAGGGTTTGCTGCTGAGGTCTTAATCTCTGGAATTACATCTTTAAATCTCTCTCCCTCGGTTCAGCTCTCTCTTCTTGTAGGATGCATCTTAAAACCTATCTCTTTGACTAAGCTTATGGTCACATCTTTTGGCTTGGTGTCAATGTGTGCCTGTGAAGTCTCTGGGGATGTTTGACTAAGTTAAAGGCATTGTAATGAATGTAGATTTCTACTGTTGAGAAGAAACGTTTTGCTTGTGCTGTTTATAACAATTAATGATGAATTGATTCAAGGTCACCTGAATAGAGCAGGCGGGCATTTTGCTCAATCATCATTCATCACTGGGCGGAATTTTCCCCAAAATGGCAAGTGTCAGGTTCTGACTGAAAACCGGCGTGTGGCAGGTTTACCATCCGGGTCTTCCCGCACTTCGTCATCGTTGTGGTGAACCTAAAGATGCCGGCAAGCCCGTCTCCACAGAGATCGGGACCTATCTCAAAATGAAGTTAAAGACTCCCCCCACCCCCAGCACGGACATCAAGAACCCCCATCAATGATCGCCGGCAGCAACACCACCCCACCAAGGATTGCTGGCATCAATGCCCCCACCCCAAGGATCGCTGGTGGGGGCACTCTCTCCAAATATTGCTGCCCATTTTTCCCCAATGAAGCCCCCCCCCCCAAGGATCGCTGGTGTCGGCCCCACTCCCCAAAGATAGTTGGCATCTATCCCCCCCACTCATCCTCCACCCCCCCCCCCCCAAGATCGCTAGCTTCAGGCCCCATCCCTTGGCACTGCCAGGTTGGCACTCTAGGGTGTCAGGGCACTGCCCTGCCATGTCCCTGACCACCCGGGTGCTACACTGGCCTCTGAGTCCCCTGCGTGGTCGCCACATCTGTTCTCCGGTTTTGGAAACCACTAGTGATTCCTGCTGCCGTTGCCGCACACCGGCGGGTGGGAACATCGGACGTTCCCAGAGGATTCGGCATTAAGCCGATTCTGAATATTTAAGTATATAAAAACATATGGTAATCGGGTTCACATCCTCGCTGGGTGTGAACCTCAGTGCCTCGCCAGCGGGGGGTGGCCAAGCTCCCATTCTGAAATCTCCCCGTCACAAATCCAGTTACGGCCCTCTCGCAAGCGTTTGCCACCATAACGGGATTTTGGCGGGGCCGAAAAATCGCCCCCATTTATCATGATGATGAAGGTGGGGGGGGGGGGAAACAACAACTCCTATTTCAAGTTCAGGTAATGAATAATATTGTACAGTTTTATTCTAAATTAATAAGTATAGTGTGTTTGAGGTTAAACCTTCAGTATTGGATGGAAAAAGTGACACTTCACAATAAGTGACTTCCTGCTTTGGCTGGGTAAAACTCACACTATAAGCTGCTGTCTTAATGAGAGTCATGGAAAAGAATGTGTTCGAGAACATATTTCTAACATCTGCCTAATCGGGAAAGCATGTAGCATCCTGTGCCCCCCCCCCCCCCCCCCCCCAACTCCCCCACACACATACCACCACTCCCCATCGGTGAGTAAGTGCACCATATGGTGTTTACCGGAGCAGACAGGCCAAAAGGATTCAGAGTTATGGCCTCGTGTGTATTAGGTTATCCAGCCTCAGTTTGGGGTGGTGTGGAGGGAGTGGACAGGGAGGCTGCAGTTTGATCTCCGTGGCCCCTGGGTCTAGTGGGGCGAAAAGAAAATAAACAGGTGAGAATGACAGTCAGGAAAAGACAGGCTGAACCATCAAGCTGGAGGATCATACAGTATAGATCAGCTACGTAATCTGCTAGGAGGGACAAGCTAAACAGAGAAAAAAAGGCCCTCATCGGGGGGGGGAAACTGCTCTGGGAAGTTCTCCATCCGTGATTCCTACAACTGTTATACTGGCCAGTGCACAAGGGTGAGAGGTTGGAGCAGTGGTATTGTCACTTGCACCAGTAAACCAGGGTAATGCTCTGGGGACCTGGGTTCAAAGCCCGCCACTGCAGATGTGAATTCAATTTTTTAAATCTGGAATTAAAAGTCTAATGATGAACCTGAAACCCCATTGCTGATTGTCGTTTAAAAACCCATCTGGTTCGCCAATTTCCATTCGGGAAGGAAATCTGCCATCCGTAGCCGGCAAGTGACTCCAGCCCCACAGCAACGTGGTTGACTCTTTTCTGCCCCCTCAAGGGTGTTGCTCTCTCTGGTTGGCTCTGAATATGGCGGTCAATATGGTTGCCTTCCTTAATTCTAATTACGTTTGCTCTCGAGTCGCCAGGTATCTTTCGATACCGCCACAAGGTTCAAAACCGAATACTGATCACTCAATACACCAGTTAGTTAGTTTAAAGTCAATGCTTATTTATTTACACACACAGTTAAATATACTCCGGCACAAATACTACAGACTAAACTATCACTACTGCTAAAGCCTATACTTAGCTTCGGGTGCCCACTCAGTCAGAGGAACAATGGCATTGTTCAGTTCTGAGGCTGCTGGGGTTGAACTGATACAGGGGAACAGCTAAGGTCGTCTGTCTGGTAGCGAGCGTTGACCTTGGACTTGCTTGCTTCTGGTGCAGCTGGTGGACAGGTCTCTCCTCGGTGAGAGCCGGGTCCAAGAGAACGATTCTCTCTTGGGGGCTCCTTCTTATACCCAAAGGGGCTTCGCGCTCTTTTGGGCGGGCCTTGAACTTGGCCCCAATCAATTGGGCCGTTTCTTGATCATTCCTATTGATTTCATCCAATAAAGGGGTGGGTGCCCTGATGGCTGGGCGTGTCCTAGGTGGCTGTTGGCCTGCTTTGTTTTGGTCTCCTCTGTCTGCCTTAGTATCGGTTACTCAAATGTTACTCTTTTGTTCCCGGAGATGGGCCATTAGTATGCTAATGGGCCTACAGTTTTGGTCTTGTCTGGGAGCTGTGGCTCCAATATACAGACAAGCTCTGAACCTGCTTGTTTTATCACATTGTCCATTTTCCCTGCAATCTTTGCAAAGTGTCCATTTTGTAATCGGGAAGTGGCCATCCCCGATGGCTACAAGGGCAATTGGGGATGGGCAATAAATGCTGGCCTAGCCTGCGACACATGTCCTCATGAACGAGTATAATTTTTTTTTTTTAAAAAGCAGGGACAGGATCAAGCTTGGCTGTGATAGTACCTAGGGCGTCATGGCAGCACTGTGAGCATGAGTAAATTTGCAGATGACTCTAAAGTCGGTGGAGTTGTGGACAGTGCGGAAGGATGTTACAAGTTACAGAGGGACATAGATAAGCTGCAGCGCTGGGCTGAGGTGGAAAATGGGGTTTAATGCAGAAAAGTGTGAGGTGATTCATTTTGGAAGGAATAACAGGAAGACAGAGTACTGGGCTAATGGTAAGATTCTTGGCAGTGTGGATGAGCAGAGAGATCTCGGTGTCCATGTACATAGATCCCTGAAAGTTGCCACCAAGGTTGAGAGGGTTGTGAAGAAGGCTTGTGAAGAAGTGTGTTAGCTTTTATTGGTAGAGGGATTAAGTTTCGGAGCCATGAGGTCATGTTGCAGCTGTACAAAACTCTGATGCGGCTGCATTTGGAGTATTGCGTGCAATTCTGGTCGCCGCATTATAGGAAGCATGTGGAAGCATTGGAAAGGGTGCAGAGGAGATTTACCAGAATGTTGCCTGGTATGGAGGGAAGATATTATGAGGAAAGGCTGAGGCACTTGAGGCAATTTTCGTTAGAGAGAAGAAGGTTAAGAGGTGACTTAATTGAGGCATACAAGATGATCAGAGGATTGGATAGGGTGGGCAGTGAGAGCTTTTTTCCTCAGATGGTGATGTCTAGCATGAGGGGACATAGCTTTAAATTGAGGGGAGATAGATATAAGACAGATGTCAGAGGTAGGTTCTTTACTCAGAGAGTAGTAAGGGCGTGGAATGCCCTGCCTGCAACAGTAGTGGACTCGCCAACACTAAGGGTATTCAAATGGTCATTGGATAGACATAGGGACGATAAGGGAATAGTGTAGATGGGCTTTAGAGTGGTTTACAGGTCGGCGCAACATCGAGGGCCGAAGGGCCTGTACTGCGCTGTAATGTTCTATGTTCTATGTAGGTAGCACTGTTGCTTCACAGTGCCAGGGTCCCGGGTTCGATTCCCACTTAGGTCACTGTCTGGCCAGAGTCTGCACGTTCTCCCTGTGTCTGCGTGGGTTTCCTCCGGGTTCCCTGGTTTCCTCCCACAAGTCCTGAAAGACGTGCTGTTAGGTGAATTGGACATTCTGAATTCTCACTCTGTACCTGAACAGGCGCCGGAGTGTGGCGACTGGGAGATTTGCACAGTAACTGTTAATGTAAGCCTACTTGTGACAATAATGAAGATTGTTATTATTACCCTCGAATAGCTCACTTTTCAGGAAGAATGGGAAAAAATTAGGTGAAAATATATGAAATGCATAAGAGGATACAATGCTACGGTTTATTTGGCAATGGGTGTTGCACTGAGAGGATTAACATTGTACAGTGTATCGCTTCTCGGCCTTTTGGCTAAGATCAAGTGTAGTAGCCTTTTGGCTTAGATCTGGTATGTCTCTCTTGTGGGGCCCATGAATTGGATTCAATTTGAATTTGAATTGGGTTTTGGAGCAGACAAGGTGCTGGTTTAGGGGTTCCCTCCTGACCACACTCTGAGCCCTGGCTTGGTAACTCAGAAAAAGTTTTTTAAAACATTGTACAGTGGAACCTGAACATTAATTAAGGGTTAGATACATTTTAGGGGTAGAATCTAGGGAAGGTGTGACACATCTCCGCTAAGTGGAAAAACTGGGTGTCCATTGTTACTCTGGAATACACTGGTTTAAAAAAAAAATTACATGTATGCAAATACACCTGTTTTCTGACAGAAATATGATTCATTAAGTGGGCTTGCAGCAGCTCTGAGGTGGTACATTGTTGGTGATGGTCTGCTTTTTAATCCTCTTTGCTATCCCATAGCTGTGCGTTATGCTGCACAGTTATATCCGATCCCAACCCACGTAATGATAACCACGCAGCACAAGTGGTATTGCAGGTCTGCATTGGATAATGTTGCTTATTTCAGAGTTTAAGTTCAGTTTTCCATGTCTCCACCCACTTTCCAGGTCAGCATTGGCCAAGTGTTATTCAAGAGAATGGAGAGGAGACCTCTGTCTCCCATATCCAGCTGACGTCTCTGTTCAGCTAGCTGCTAGGAGATGCAGTGAAGTGGTTTTGTGGCACTCCAGTCCATGGCTTTTTCCACCATATATGTGGACAATTTGACCACCGTGATACACCTTTTTGTCAGTTTCAATGCCCTGCATATCTAACTGGGGGCACTCTGGCTTAGTATCCTCATTTTTTTTTTTCCCAGGTAGGGTTGGGTTACCACCTTTATTTCCCTCTACCCAGGATATTCAAAAACACAAAAAGGGGATTGGTAGGTTTTGGCTGGGCCTGGGGGATGAAATGAGAGCTTGAGCCTGGTGTATCGTTACTTTAAGAACCAACATCTCCACATCATTCAACATGGAAGGAGAATGTTTTGAAAAGGATTTTTGATGTGTTTCTCATGTTTTAAAATATGCAGAGAGCCCACTCGAAGAGCAAGCAATCAGATCCAAAACTGGATGGATTGCAACCTTAGTTTGTGGAGGGGGAAAGGTCCAGAGGCAACCTTCTGACTTACTGTGCTGGAAAATGTTGAGTCCACCCATGGAGAGGCAGTTGAGCCTTTGCATTGTGCCTGGGGCCGTGGTGAATTGTAGGGACCAATCCCATTGTTCACGGCTGTGCTTCAGTCAAGCTACCTGTCGGTCTTAATGTTACTTGTTTTGTTTTGTTTTGTTTTGAGGATAAGTTATTTTTTTTACAAATTTGCAAGTAAATGTTGATGATTCATCCAATAGGTGGTTGTGCGTGAACTTTTAGCACAGTACGCAAGACAATACGAAGAGAAACCTGTGATTGGACTTCTGAGAAACTGGACTGGCGCCACGGTGGACAGCTTCAGAACAAGGTACACCTCGCATTGCTAATAGGGAAGGAAAAGACTAGCATTTTATTACTTGAGGGGGAAGATCCAAGATATCATCCGCTTCTAGCTGCGAGTGGCTACCACCATCATTAGCGGCTGCTGTTGAGAGATCTGTACCATATTACTGTGAGAACGTCATCAGCAACACCAGAACATAAACCAGTCTGTTGCTTTCAGCAGAAGTAATAAACTGGGGTTGCTGGAAATGTGAAACAAAAGCAGAAAGTACGGAAATGCTGAGCAGGTCGGGCAGCATCTGTAGAGAGAGAATCAGTTAATGGGCTTTACAGGCGTAGCGCGATGACGTTGGGTCGGGAATCCATGCAGTCTTCCAGTCTCTGACAAAGGGGGTGGCATGTGGTGCAGTGGTTAGCACTGCTGCCTACAGCGCTGAGGACCCAGGTTCGATCCCGGCCCTGGATCACTGTCCGTATAGAGTTTGCACATTCTCCCCGTGTCTGCGTGAGTAGATTGGCCATGTGAAATCATCCCTTAGTGGCGAAGGATGTGCAGGTTACGGGGAAAGAGTGGGGTGAGTGGGCTACTCTTTCAGAGGGTTGGTGTACATTCAATGGCCCCAATAGTCTCCACCTATGCTGTAGGGATTCTATGATTTCTATGAAGTCTGAGCCGGAGGCAAGAAAAGTCTGTGAAAATACATTTTATTATAATTTTTATTGTCACAAGTAGGCTTACACTGCAATGAAATTACTGTGAAAAGCCCCTAGTCGCCACATTCCTGCGCCTGTTCGGGTACAGAGGGAGAATTCAGAATGTCCAATTCACCTAACATCAAGGGCTGGATTCTCTGCCACATTTTTGCCCCGATCCGCCGGCGGGATGCTCCGTTTTGCCAGCCGGTCAATGGGGTTTCCCATTGTGAGGCAGCCCCACGCTGTCGGGAAACCAACGGGTGCCGGCAAAACGAAGAATCACGCCTGCGGAGAATCCAGCCCCAAGTCTTTTGGGACTTGTGGGAGGAAACCGGAGCACCCGGAGGAAATCCACGCCGACAGGGGGAGAACGTGCAGAGTCCACAGCCAGTGACCCAAGCCGGGAATCGAACCTGGGACACTGGAGCTGTGAAGCCACAGTGCTACCCACTGTGCTACCACGTTTTCATAGATACCTGATCATACCCCCTTCCTAATAGCACTGTGGTGTTCCGACACCACAGGGAGTGCAGAGGTTCAAGAAGGGACTCCACCACCACCACCTCCTCGAGGGCAATTCGAGATGGGCAGCAATGCTGGCCTAGCCAGCGACGCCCACACCCCTTGAGCATGGAAAGATTTTAAAAAGAAGAGAAACCGAAAACAATGAAAGTGAACATGGTAGAAGGGACAAGTGGAAATCCCTCCGAGGGAACAACAGAAGGTGGATGTTAGGACTTGTTGAATATTTCAGCATTTTCTTTTTTTAAATAAATTTAGATTACCCAATTGCTTTTTTCCAATTAAGTGTCAATTTAGCGTGGCCAATCCACCTACCCTGCACATCTTTTGGGTTGTGGGGGCGAAACCCACGCAAACACGGGGAGAATGTGCAAACTCCACACGGACAGTGATCCAGAGCCGGGATAGAACTTGGGACCTGGGTGCCGCTGGAGGCAGCTGTGCTAACCACAGCGCCACCGTGCTGCCCTTATTTCAGCATTTTCTGTTTTGATTACAGATATCCCGCATCCTCAGTACTTTGCTCGCCTGTCTGCCATGTTGAGTTTGTTTCATTCGCTTAGAATCATTAGAATTTACAGTGCAGAAGGAGGCCATTCGGTGAAACCCACGCAGACACGGGGAGAATGTGCAAACTCCACACGGACCATTGACCCAGGGCCGGGATTCAAACCCGGGTCCTCAGCGCTGTAGTCCCAGTGCCAACTACTGCGCCACGAGCCGCCTATAGAGCACGCTACTTATTCCCATGCCTCCACCCTATCCCCGTAACCCAGCAACCCCACCTAATCTTTTGGACACTAAGGAGCAATTTAGCATGGTCAATCCACCTATCCTGCACATCATTGGACAGTGAGAGGAAACTCATGCAGACAAGGTGAGAACATGCAAACTCCACACAGTCACCCGAGGCCAGAATGAACCTGGGACCCTAGAACAGTGCTAACCACCGTGCCTCCCTCGATAAATCTCACAAACCACCTTCAAGTAAAATCCCAATTTTAAACAGCTGCTCTGACACACATCACCACACTGCTCCCCCACCCATCCTCACCACCACGACCATCCACTCACTGCTGCAGTGCTATCAAATCGTGGACCGATTTCTGAGCACCAGCCTGAACTCTGTATATTCGTGAAGCCCTTCGAACCGAAGGGGATGCACCACGTTAGTGTGATGTTCGGAGCGAGAACAGAGCCGAACTTCAGAGATGTTCAACAGTCTTCTGAAATCTGAAGTGGGAGAGGAAAAACAGTTCCCGGTAGTGAAACCAAATCTGGGAAGGCTTTTTAAAGCTCGTTTTCTTGGAATTCACCCTTCTGTCTGCTTTTTCGGATGTTTTCAAATGTGTGTTTACCAGCAGACGAGATTACCTAAATCAGTTCCATAGATCCGAGTAACAAGCCGCGTAATGACAGAGGTCAGACCATAATACTACAGCGTTTGGGCTTTCCGGCAACATCACCACAAAAGATAAAAGGTTCGAAATTATCTTTGAAGCTACTGGTAACAAACAGAACTTGGAAGGAGCATGTCTTTATTTACATTTAAAAAAACATAAATGTATTCAGAATTGGTGCTGGAGTGGGGGAGAGATCATTTCAGTAATAAACATACATGGCCATGGAGAAACTTATTCTTCGTTCACTCCGACTACTTTAAAGGTAAATTTACAAATATGGGTTTGTGTTGTGCGACTGAAACCATGCACTTTATATTTGTGCATCTAGTTTCATCTCATTACAGTGTAGCAATTTGTGCCTGGTGCCCTCCAGCTCTTCCATTCTCAGTTGAATGCTGAGCTTATCGTAGAATCATAGAATTTACAGTGCAGAAGGAGGCCATTCGGCCCATCAAGTCTGCACCGGCCCTTGGAAAGAGCACCCTACCGAAGCCCAAACCTCCATCCTATCCCTGTAACCCAGTAACCCCTCCCAACCTTTGTGAACACTAAGGGCAATTTAGCATGGCCAATCCACCTAACCTGCACATCTTTGGACTGTGGGAGGAAACCGGAGCACCCGGAGGAAACCCACACAGACACAGGGAGAAAGTGCAAACTCCGCACAGACAGTGACCCAAGCCGGGAATCGAACCTGGGACCCTGGAGCTGCGAAGCATCTGTGCTAACCACTGTGCTACCTTGCCCCCCTAGCTGGGCTCACTATGTTCCAACCCCCAAATCCCCACAGAGTGAAAACATACAAGGCCAAATTCCACTTTTCATAGAAGCACACAGCACAGAAGAAGGGCATTCAACCAACTGGCTCTTTGAGCGACTTATCCAATTAGTTCTGCTCCCTTGATCTTTCCCCTTTAAGCGTCTATTTAGTTCCCTTTTGAAAGTTCCCATTGAATCTGTTATGAACAAAGAACAATGCAGCACAGAAACGGGCCCTTCGGCCCTCCAAGCCTATACCGGTCATGATACCAACCTTTGCCAAAACCCTCAGCACTTCCTTGTGCCCTATCCCTCTGTACCCACCCTATCCATGTGTTTGTCAGGATGCCTTTTGAACGCCGTTAATGTATCTGTTTCCACAACCCCCCCTGACAACGCGTTCCAGGCACTCCCCACCCTCTGCGTAAAAAATCTGCCTTGCAAATCTCCTCCAAACCTTGCCCCATGGACCTTAAACCTATGCCCCCTGGTGACTGACCCCCCCCCCCACCCTGGGAAAGAGTGCCTGCCCATCCACTCTATCCATGCCCTCAATCTTGTAGACCTCTTATCAGGTCACCCCTCAACCTCCGTCTTTCTAATGAAAATAGTCCGAGTCTATCCAGTTTCTGCCGCCCTTTCAGGCAGTGCATTCCACATCATACCAACTCGCGGCAAAAAAAATTTTTCCTCATCTCTACTCGCGTTTACATGACCAAAACCAGGCTTCTTTTAGGGCAGCAAGGTGGTGCAGTGGTATGCACTGGGACTACGGTGCTGAGGACCCGGGTTTGAATCCCGGCCCTGGGTCACTGTCCGCGTGGAGTTTGCACATTCTTCCTGCATCTGCGTGGGTTTCACCCCCACAACCCAAAGATGTGCAGGTTAGGTGGATTGGCCACGCTAAAATTGTCCCTTAATTGGAAAAAAAAAATTGGATATTTTAAATTTATATTTTTAAAAACCGGCTTCTTTTATCAATAACTTAATCGTAGGGCCGATAAAGTTCACACTTCGGGAGGAAGTGGATGTACGCAGTGAGTCCCAGCTTACTTATAGGGGTTAATTCAACGCTCCCACATTCACAGCAGGGAGTACCTGAGTTCGGAGTAAAGTCCTATAAATCCCTGAAATGCTCTTGTCAACTGCTGTTGTCATTGGGAATAATCTGGCTAAGTATCTGATGTACCTCATGATGTTTAAAACAAATGTAGAAGGCATGTTGAAAGACAAAACTTGGACTCTTCAATCACTGATAGTTGGAGCCTTGTCAATCCAATGCTGCATAATGTGACTCATTTTATCTCCCCAGGGTTCTGTGTTCCCTCAATTATGTTAGGAATTTTGAGACCATGACTGGATTTGACCACCTACTGAAATCAACACTGTCGTCAGTGCTGCTGGTGGAACAGGGATATGTGGACTACATTTCAGAAGTGCTTGTTAAGCACCTTGGAAAGTCCTGAGTAGCGAATGGCACTGTACTATTACAAACCTTACTTTCTTCAGATATTTTGTGTTGAATGTTCAATTTATGGCCTCTCCTTAACCCCTACATCCTTGCTAAAAATGCTTCTACAGCTAGTCTCTATAAGGTTACTGGGGGATAATAAAATCAAATCAAGATTCCCACTGCTGACAGATATCCAGCTACCCAACTGGGCTAATATAAAAACAATATACTATCGATGCTGGAAATCTGAAATGAAAACACAAACAGCTGGATGAACTCAGCAAGCCTAGCGGCATCTTGGGCAGCACGGTGGTGCAGTGGTTAGCACTTCTGCCTCATGGCGCTGAGGTCACGGGTTTGATCCCGGCTCTGGGTCACTGTCCGTGTGGAGTTTGCACATTCTCCCCATGTCAGCGTGGGTTTCGCCCCCACGACCCAAAGGTGTGCAGGCTAGGTGGATTGGCCACGCTAAATTGCTCCATAATTGGAAAAAATGAATTGGGTACTCTAAATTTTTTTTTTTTAAGTCGAGCGGCATCTGTGGAGAGAGAAACAGAGTTAAATTTTGGGTCCATTGGCCGGAGAAGAGTCATATGGATTCAGCACGTTAACTCTGTTTCTCCACAGATGCTGCCAGACTTTCTGAATTTATCCAGCACTTTCGGTTTTCATTGCCCAACTGGTTTGCCTGTATGTGTGGCCAGTGGGTAGGGCACGACCTGATTTGGTGGCATTTCTTGCCCTGTTTTATCAGTCTGGGAATACCCACTGTGTAGAAACTGTGGAGTTGTGCACTGATGTAAGAAATTGAAGTCCAACAGTTTTGTTTGGAATCACTAGCTTTCAGAGCGTAGCTCCTTCATCAGGTGAGTCAACACTCACCTGAGGAAGGAGCAGTGCTCCGAAAGCTAGTGATTCAAAACAAACCTGTTGGACTTTAACTTGGTGTTGTAAGACTTCTTACTGTGCTCACCCCAGTCCAACCCCGGCATCTCCACATCGTAAGAAATTGAAGCAGGGAAACGTGGGAGGAGGAAAAGCTGATTTGTTTTGTGACTGTTATTTTGTCGAGTTCAGGAACTGTGGACATGGAGGGAAGCCTATAAGAAGGAAGGAGAACAGACAATTTAGATGACTTAAAACAAAGGGCAGTGAATGTGGGGCACAGTGGAGGTAGATCATTAAAGAGGGAACTGAAATCAGAGGATTGATAAATCTGAAATAGAGTAGTGTCTGGAATTGATTAAACTTTGAAACTATCCAGATAAACTGCAGTTACCTCTTCTAGTCTAATATGTTCTTTCAGTCTGATTGTCGTTTTGGTTTACCGGCTCCAGACAGCACCCAAAGTAATTTGCTGTTCAGTATTTCTTTAACTGTTGAAAATCTCTGACCATATGTTCATTAATTTCCCAATAGTATCCTAGCGTTCAGCACCGAGACGGTGGGCAGCCTGAACTTCTTACTGAAAGCACTAAATTACCGGGAGAGAGTCCTTCAACGTAGTTTGGCAGCTAGACTCTACAGTAAGGTAAAGTCAGAACCCAGGTACTTCAATGAGATTAATGGTTGCTGATAATTTTATTGTTATTCTTCTGACTCATTTGCTTATGCCAGCTACTGAGCTAACCATATCCAAAATCACAACCCGCAGCCAGGAGAATTGATTAGAATTCGCTTGCCAGGGGATCATCCTCTTGAATGAATGATCACAGTAATCCGTGGGAGAGTCAATCCAGATTCTTCTGTGACTAGTTTCAGAGGGGATTGAAAGGGGCTTGAAAGCAGGTGGTCATCCGTGTTTCTTCCTTGTCAGTAAATTATGCTGGGGAAGGAGAGAAAGAGAAAAATAATATAAGAATAACTACAGCAAAAAGATTGATTGTTTTTTGTTTCTTCCAGTAACTCCTATCATGATCATCACACATACTCCCTGTAGCCCCCAGGCTCACATTTAAAACACCACTGTCCTCTCTGTTTGCACTCTTGTTGTTTTGGCCTCCAATTGATAAGATTAAGGTGCTTCCCAATCATTTGGCATGTTGAAGCCTTGAGCTAACCGAGTCGTTTAGTTTTCCATGCCGTCAATACTAAAGAGAAGCGACTGTGTGTGGTACGGCTGCCGATTGATTCCCTGTGCCCATTTCACACTACTGCACAAGGCTAATTTCTCACTCGTTGTCTTCCGACTCATCACGTCATTGGGCTTATAAAGTAGGCAACTAAAGAATAAAATTGCACCCTTGTTTGAGAGAGAAGGGGAAATCCAGTTGAAAATGTGCATTTACCCTCTCTGCCTTTGCCGCATTTACACTTTTTTCACAAATTAGCGGATATCCCGTGACATTGCTCATCTCACCTCAAAAGATAAACTGTTTAAACCAACAAAAAACAGGTAAACCAAAAGGGGAGGTGGCGGCTTGGTGGTAATGTCACTGGACGAGCAATCCAGAAGCCCAGGCTAATGCTTTGTCGGTTCAAAACCTACCATGGCTGGTGGAATTTCAGTTCAATTACCAGGTCTGAAATTAAAAGCTACTTTTGTCATGGCCACCGTAACACCATTGTCGTAAAAATGCATCTGGTTCATTAATGTCCTTTAAGAAAGGAAATCCGCCATCCTTACCTGTTCTGCATGTGAATCCAGACCCACATAAGTGCTGCCAGGATCACTCCGCTCCTGACCTCATTACAGCCTTGGTGAAGGGAGGGTGACTGCCCTTGACATCAAGGCAGCATTTGACCGAGTATGACATCGAGGAGCCAGAGCAAAACTGAAATCAATGGGAATCAGAGTTAAAGCACTCCACTGGCTGTGGTTATAGAATCTTTACAGTGCCATTCGGCCCAACGAGTCTGCACTGGCTCTCTGAAACAGCATTCTGCATAGTCCAACTCCCATGTCTTACCCCTGTAACCTTGCATTTTCCTTGTTGGAGGTCAATCATCTCAGTCCGAGGACCTTGCTGCAGGAGTCCCTCAAGGTAGTTTCCCAGGCCCAACCATCTTCAGCTGCCTCATCAGTGGCCTTCCGTCCATCATAAGGTCAGAGGTGGGGATGTTCGCTGATGATTGTTCAGCAATATTCAGGTCTAAAAGAGTTGGAGCAGGCTCAAGAGTCTGAAGGACCTGGCCCTGTCCTGAATTATATGTTCGCCTATCTGAGAAAGTTTTACAGGAGGCAGTTGTGAAAATTGTAAGAAGTAAGAACCTTACACAAAACTTTTAATACATAATAGATTTGTCTGTGACAGATTTTGCATGAAGATAAAGGGGGGAGGGTGTGGTGAGTGGGAAGTTTATTAAAAAAATTAAAATCTTAAACCCAACTGCTACCCACCCACTCCCAGTTTTAATGAAGGTGGGTTGGGGCGGGTGACCAATTAGCTCACAGGAGGCAAGTCAGTTAGTAAAAACTCTTCAGGAGGCTGGGTGTCTCTGTTTTAAGAGGACTTTCATCCTTACTCCATGTAAACGAGTTTTGTTGGACTCAGAAACCTGGCAGGGAAAAGCAGGAGGGAAGGCCACGATCCATCAGGTAAGTGAATTTACGGACTTCCGGTTGCAGTGATGCGGAGCTAAGCCGCACATTTCGGCAGCTCCCGCTAGAACGGACTTTTGGGCTCTCCGGAGGAGCCCCAACGGACATTTTTTTTGACCCATTCCCGTGTGGGAAAGTGAAGTAAGGTCCCCCTTACGTCGTGTATGGAGGGGACTAGACGTGGAGCAACGGAAAAAGAGGCTTTGGAGCAGCGGCAGAAACAAGGGGGAAAAACAAGATGGCGGAGGGCGGAGATCGAGAAGCATGGGGGCCGGACCAGCCAGAGTTTCTCAGGCGCTGCGTGGAGGAGCTTAAAAAGGAGGTGCTGGCGCCAATGCTGTTGGCGATCGAGGGGCTGAAGGCGACTCCGAAGGCCCAGGCGGTAGAGCTCCGAGAGGTGAAGGACAAAACTAACGAGGACGAGATCTTGGGCCTGGCGGTGAAGATGGAGGCGCACGAGGCGCTGCACAAGAGGTGGGCCGAGAGATTCGAGGTCCTGGAGAACAGGTCGCGGAGTAAGAATCTCCGGATTCTGGGTCTCCCCCGAAGGAGTGGAGGGGGCTGATCCCGGGGCGTATGTGAGTACGATGCTCCATTCGCTGATGGGTGCCGAGGCCTCTCCGAGCCCCCTGGAGCTAGAAGGGGCCTAAGGTCCTGGCGAGGAGACCCAAGGCTGGCGAGCCGCCAAGGGCAATAGTGGCGAGGTTCCATCGTTTCGCGGACAGAGAGAGTGTCCTGAGATGGGCCAAGAAGGTGCGGAGCAGTAGATGGGAGAATGCGGTGATCCGAGTCTACCAGGACTGGAGCGCGGAGGTGGCTTCAACCGGGCCAATGCGGTGCTGCATTAAAAAAAGGTGAGATTCGGAATGCTGCAGTCAGCGCGACTGTGGGTCACGTATCAGGACCGACACCACTATTTCGAAACGCCAGAAGAGGCTTGGACCTTTATCCAAACGGAAAAATTGGACTCCAACTGAGGGACTGTGGTTGTGGGGGAGATGTTGACTGTATACAGGGTTGTAAATATGGGTAAAGAATGTTTCACGGGTGGGACGATGGATGAGGATGGGGGAAGAGTTTTTGATGGGGAGACAGTGAGGAATGTGGGCGTCGGTGCTGGAGGGAGGTGAGACTCGGGGATGGGGGAATTGGGATAAGGCCGCAACAGGAGCTGCGCCACAGGGGGCGGGGCTGGCTCAGGAATGTGCGGGCTTTGTCCCGTGTTAGGGAGGGGGGGTGGAGGAGCGCAAGGAGGAGGAGGGATTTCCACACTGAGGGGGTCAACGGGAAGGCGGGGGTAGCCGGGGTCAGCAGGAGTCAGCTGACTTACAGAAGTATTATGGGGGGAGCAAAAGAGCTAGATTTGGATCTGGGGGAGAGGGGGGAAAAAAGGGTTGCTGCTGCATTGACCGAGGGGGAACTGAAAATGGAAGAGGTGGTCGGGGCGGGGGTTCCCCGTCTGGGGGACTGGAGGGTGTGGGAGACGCGGGCATGGGAGTGGCCTAAAATAGGAGATGGCTAGTCGGCCGGGGAGGGGGTGTGGGGGGGGGGGGGTAGTAGCCCCCCAATCCGGCTGATCACGTGGAATGTGAGAGGCCTAAATGGGCCGGTTAAGAGGGCCCGAGTATTCGCGCACTTAAAGGGACTGAAGGCAGACGTGGCCGTGCTTCAGGAGACACATCTGAAGGTGGCAGATCAGGTCAGGTTAAGGAAGGGATGGGTAGAACAGGTGTTCCATTCGGGGCTGGATGCGAAGAATAGAGGGGTGGCAATGCTGGTGGGGAAGCGGGTGTCGTTTGAGGCCAAGAACATAGTAGCGGAAAATGGAGGCCGATACGTGATGGTGAGCGGTAGGTTGCAGGGGACGGAGGTGGTATTGGTAAAAGTATACGTCCCGAATTGTGACGATGCTGGATTCATGAAACGGATGTTGGGGCATAGTCTGGACTTGGAGGTAGGAAGCTTGATAATCGGTGGGGATTTCAACACTGTGTTGGACCCAGCACTGGATCGCTCCAGATCCAGGACCGGAAAGAGGCCGGCTGCGGTCAAGGTGCTCGGGGGGTTTATGGATCAGATGGGGGGGGGAATAGATCCGTAGAGATTTGCCAGGCCTTTGGCCAGAGGATTCTCTTTTTTCTCCCATGTACACAAGGCCTACTCCCGGATAGATTTTTTTTGTTCTGGGCAGGGCATTGATCCGGGAAGTGGAGGGAACGGAGTATTCGACCATAGCCATTTCAGACCACGCCCCGCACTGGGTGGAACTAGAGCTGGGGGAGGAGAGGGACCAACGCCCGCTGTGGCGGTTGGATATGGGACTGCTGGCAGACGAGGTGGTGTGCGGGAGGGTGCGAGGGTGTATCGAAAGGTATCTGGAGGCGAACGACAACGGGGAGGTGCAGGTGGGAGTAGTATGGGAGGCGGTGGTCAGGGGAGAGTTAATCTCCATCAGGGCTCATAGGGAGAAGAGAGAGGGCAGGGAAAGGGAGAGGTTAGTGGGGGAGATTTTAAGAGTAGACAGGAGATCTGCAGAGGCCCCTGATGAGGGACTACTCAGGGAGAGGCAAAGTCCCCAGACGGAGTTCGACCTGTTGACCACGGAAGGCAGAGGCACAGTGGAGGAAGGCACAGGGGGCGATGTATGAGTATGGGGAGAAGGCGAGCCGGATGCTGGCATCCGTAAGAGGATGGCAGCGAGGGAAATAGGTGGAGTCAAGAATGGAAGGGGAACTACGGTGCGGAGTGCGGTGAAAGTGAATGAGGTATTCAAGGCCTTTTACGAGGAACTGTATAGGTCCCAGCCCCCAGGGGGAAAAGAGGGGATGCGACGATTCTTAGACCAACTGAGGTTCCCGAGGGTGGAAGAGCAGGAGGTGGCTGGTTTGGGGGCGCCAACTAGGGTGGAGGAGCTGGTTCAAGGACTGGGGAGCATGCAGGCAGGGAAGGTCCCGGGACCGGATGGGTTCCCGGTGGAGTTCTATAGGAAGTATGTAGACCTATTAGCCCCGTTGCTGGTAAGGACCTTCAATGAAGCAAGGGAGGGGGGGACCCTGCCCCCGACAATGTCGGAGGCGATGATCTCTTTGAACCTGAAGCGGGATAAGGACCCACTGCAATGCGGGTCGTATAGGCCGATCTCGCTCCTCAACGTAGATGCCAAGTTGCTGGCAAAAGTGTTGGCTACGAGGATTGAGAACTGTGTCCCGGGGTGATTCACGAGGACCAGAAGGGATTTGTAAAGGGCAGGCAACAAAATACCAATGTTGGTATGTTAGGAGGCTCCTAAATGTGATTATAATGCCATCGGTGGAGGGAGAGGCGGAGATAGTGGCAGCTATGGACGTGGAGAAGGCCTTTGACCGAGTAGAGTGGGAGTATCTCTGGGAAGTGTTGCGGAGGTTTGGGTTCGGGGGAGGGTTTATTAGCTGGGTTAAGCTCCTATATAGAGCCCCGGTGGCGAGTGTGGTTACGAATCGGCGGAGGTCGGAGTACTTCCGGCTGTATCGAGGGACGAGGCAGGGGTGCCCCCTGTCCCCCCTGTTGTTTGCATTAGCAATTGAACCTTTGGCCATGGCATTAAGGGAGTCCAGGAAATGGAGGGGGGGGTGGTTCGAGGGGGGGAGAGAAGCATCGAGTGTCGCTGTATGCAGACGACCTGTTGCTGTATGTGACGGATCCAGTGGAGGGGATGGTTGAGGTCATGCAGATCCCAAGTGCGTTTGGGGACTTCTCGGGCTACAAGCTCAATGTAGGGAAGAGTGAGCTCTTTGTGGTGCATCTGGGGGATCAGGGAAGAGGGATAGACAACCTACCGTTGAGGAGGGCGGAAAGGAGCTTTTGATACTTGGGGATCCAGGTAGCTAGGAGCCCGGCGGCCCTGCACAAACTTAATTTGACGTGGCTGGTGGAGGAGGACTTTAATCGGTGGGACATGTTGCCACTCTCGCTAGCGGGCAGAGTACAGTCGATTAAAATGGTGGTCCTCCCGAGGTTTCTTTTTGTATTCCAATGCCTTCCAATTGTGATCACCAAGGCCTTTTTTAAGAGGGTAGGCAGGAGCATTGTGGGTTTTGTGTGGACGAGTAAGACCCCGAGGGTAAGAAGGGGGTTCCTGGAGCGTAGTAGAGATAGAGGAGGGCTGGCTTTGCCGAATCTGGGTGGCTACTACTGGGCAGCCAACGTGGCGATGATCCGTAAGTGGGTGATGTAGGGAGAGGGGGTGGCATAGAAGAGGTTGGAGATGGTGTCCTGCAAAGGAACGAGCCTGGGGGCGCTGGTGACGGCACCGCTGCCGCTCTCGCCGACAAGGTACACCGAGTCCGGTGGTGGCGGCAACGCTAAAGATCTGGGGGCAGTGGAGACGGCACAGGGGTGCGACAGGAGCCTCGGTGTGGTCCCCGATCAGAGACAACCATCGGTTTGTCCCAGGAAGGATGGACGGGGGGGTTTCAGAGCTGGCATCGGGCAGGGATTAGAAGAATGGGGGACCTGTTCATCGATGGGACATTTGCGAGCTTGGGGGCGCTGGAGGAGAAGTTTGGACTACCCCCGGGAAACGCTTTCAGGTACATGCAAGTGAGGGCGTTTGTGAGGCGGCAGGTGAGGGAATTCCCGCTGCTCCCGGCACACGGGATTCAAGACAGGGTGATTTCGGGAGTATGGGTCGGAGAGGGCAAGGTGTCGGCGATATACCAGGAGATGAAAGAAGAGGGGGAGGCTTTGGTAGAGGAGCTGAAGGGTAAATGGGAAGAGGAGCTGGGGGAGGAGATTGAGGAGGGCCTGTGGGCTGATGCCCTAAGTAGGGTTAATTCCTCTTCTTCGTGTGCCAGGCTTAGCCTCATACAATTTAAGGTTGTTCACAGAGCGCATATGACGGGGGCAAGGCTGAGTAGGTTCTTTGGGGTGGAGGACAGATGTGGGAGGTGCTCAGGAAGCCCATATGTTTTGGTCGTGCCCGGCACTGGATGGGTTCTGGAGGGGAGTTGCGAGAACTATATCTAAGGTGGTGAAAGTCCAGGTCAAGCCAAGTTGGGGGCTGGCATTACTTGGAGTAGCGGACAAGCCGGGAGTGCAGGAGGCGAAAGAGGCCGGCATTCTGGCCTTTGCGTCCCTGGTAGCCCGGCGAAGGATCTTGTAAGTGTGGAAAGATGCGAAGCCCCCCAGTGTGGAAGCCTGGATAAATGACATGGCAGAGTTTATCAAGTTGGAGAGGATAAAGTTTGCCCTCAGAGGGTCTGTGCAGGGGTTCTCCAGGCGGTGGCAACCGTTCCTGGACTATCTCGCGGAGCGTTAGATGGTGTTCGGTCGACAGCAGCAGCAACCCAGGGGGGAGGGGGGTGACATCTCTTTTGGGGGGGCGGGGGGGAAGAGGGAGGGACAGGGAAGGGGGGGTTTTTGGGGGGGCATCTGACCAAAAAGATACATAAATCATCCAGAAAACTGATATGTACGGGAGGAATCCAATGTACAAAGTTCTGTATCATATTGATCTGCCATGTTTATGTCTTCCTATGCAAGCTTTCTTTTCTTTTTGTTACGGGGGGAGGGGGGGGTGAAGAGTTTGTTTGTATGGTTGAAGAGTTTGTTTGTATGGTTGAAAATTTTGTTAAAAAAAATCTTAATAAACATTATTTTTAAAAAAAAGTTAAGTGAATTTACAGCACTGCTTGTGCTCCCTTCACAATGCAATCTCCCACTGCCCCCATGATTTACAACTGCCCGTGAACTCTGGCTCTCCTGCAGGCCACCCCCCCCTCCTAATCTCTGACTTCCCCAGCACCCTGCAAAACAATCTCTGACTTCCCATCCCCACAATCTCCAGTTCTCCAGCCCTGCAGTCTCCAACTCTCCACCCCTTGGTCTCCAAAACACCAGTCAGTGCAGTCTCGAACTCCCGCACTCCCACAATCCCTGACATTCCTCACCCCGCCCCCAACATCATCAACGTCCCCTTGCGATCGCCGACTTCCATCGCCCACCCTGTATAGCAAATATCAGGGCCAAGTGATGGAACCTTGCTTTGCCACCTGGGTTATTTTAGAGAAAGGTTTCTTATTTTGCTCTTGACTGCTAGAGAATGTGCTCCTTTTCTTAGGTAATGAAAAAGAAGGAAGAGCCCTTCAGTGCCTGGAACTCGTGCCTCCACCACGTCACTTACCTAGCCATGGCTCACATTCATCGAGGTCAGTAACAATATCTCTTCATTTGACATTTTAATATTTGCCATATTTAGGTTACTAGGACAATAGAGCAACTCCAATTCAAAAACAACTTTCTTGCTTATGTCAGCCGATGTCCATCACCAACTTACAAGAGATGTGCAAGATCGCACTGATGATTATTTTAATTATTTTGTAGTTTTCTCTGCTCCATAACTGAAGTTGTTGCCAATTTGTGAAGGTACAGTTCCATTGATGCCTTCATGTATCTCAATTAAGTGCAGTGAGCATTGCCAATGAGGGCAATATATGAAACCATGGAGAGCAGCAAAACTGAGGCCAATTTGATCCCTGCAGTCAAACCCAATCCAGTTCCTGCAGTCACATCCAATCCTGTTCCTGCAGTCACATCCAATCCTGTTCCTGCAGTCACATCCAATCCTGTTCCTGCAGTCACACCCAATCCTGTTCCTGCAGTCACACCCAATCCAATACCTCAATCCCTGCAGTCAAACCCAATCCATAAAACCATAAGATTAGGAACAGAATTAGGCTATACGGTCCATCGTATCTGCTCTGCCATTCGATCGTGGTTGATATGTTCTCATCCGTATTCTCCTGACTTCTCACCATAACCCCTGACCCCCTTATTAAATCAAGAAAACCCCATATTAATCAAATCACCAGATTTGTGTTTGAGGTGCATACCGGGCTACAGACCAAGAGCTGGAAAGTAGAATTAGACAGAATAGTTCTTAGAACGTAACTAGGATCAGGAGTAGTAAATTTAGCCTCTCGAGCCTGCTCCACTGTTCAATATGTACATGGTTGATCTCATCCTGGCCTCAACACCACCGTCCTGCCCATTCTCCGGAACCCTTCAACCCATTACTAATTAAAAATCTAACTAAGTCCTCCTTAAATTTACTCACTGTTCCTGTATCCACCGCACTCTGGGTAGTGAATTCCACAGATTCACGACTGTTTGGGAAAAGACGTTTCTCCTCATCTCTGTTTGAAATTTGCTACCTCTTATCCTGAGACGATGACCTCTCGTACTAGAATGCCCCACAAGAGGAAGCATCCGTTCCACGTCTATATCTTTAAAATAAAAAATAAAAAATTTAGAGTACCCAATTCGTTTTTTCCAATTAAGGGGCAATTTAGCATGGCCAATCCACCTAACCTGCACATCTTTGGGTTGTGGGGGCTAAACCCACGCAAACACTGGGAGAATGTGCAAACTCCACACGGACAGTGACCCAGGGTCGGGAGCGAACCTGGGGTCTCGGTGCAGTGAGGCAGCAATGCTAACCACTGCGCCCACCGTGCTGCCCCTTATCCGTATCTTTTATCATCTTGTATACCACAATTTGATCTCCCCTCATTCTTCTAAACTCAAGAGCATAGACTGGACTGCTCAATATCCCCTCGCAACTCAAACCCCTTATCTCTGGAATTAATCTAGTGAACCTCCTCTGCAATACCTCCATTGCCACTACATATTTCCTCAAATAAGGGGACCAAAACTGGACACCATACTCCATGTGCCGTGTCACCAATGCCTTGTACAGTTGCAAGAACACTTCCTTACCTTTATACTCTATTCCTCTAGCTATAAATACCAATATTGCACTCACTTTCTTTATTATCTGCTGTACCTGCATGCTAGTTTTCTGTGACTCATGCACGAGGACACCGAGATCCTCCTGCACAGAGCACCCCAAAGTCTCTCCCCATTTAGATAAGTTGCCTTTCCACTTTTCCCACCAAAATGGATGATCTCACACTAACCCCATGTGATCTAACCTTGCATAATAACCTTCTGTGTGGCACCTTATTAAATGCCTTCCGGAAGTCCAGTTATACTATATCTACAGGATCTCCATTATCCACTTGGCTTGTCCAATCCCTACAGTCAAACACAGTTCAATCCCCACAGTCAAACCTAATCCAATCCTTACAGTCAACCCAATCCAATCCTTACAGTCAAACCCAATCCAAACCCTACAATCAACCCCAATCCAATCCTTACAGTCAAACCCAATCCAAACCCTACAGTCAACCCCAATCCAAACCCTACTGTCAACCCCAATCCAAACCCTACAGTCAACCCCAATCCAAACCCTACAGTCAACCCCAATCCAAACCCTACTGTCAACCCCAATCCAAACCCTACAGTCAACCCCAATCCAAACCCTACAGTCAACCCCTATCCAAACCCTACAGTCAAACCCAATCCAAACCCTGCAGTCAAACCTAATCCAATCCTGACAGTCAACCCAATCCAAACCTTACAGCCAAACCCAATCCAAACCCTACAGTCAAACCCAATCCAAACCCTACAGTCAAACCCAATCCAAACCCTACAGTCAAACCCAATCCAAACCCTACAGTCAAACGCAATCCAAACCCTACAGTCAAACCCAATCCAAACCCTACAGTCAAACGCAATCCAAACCCTACAGTCAAACCCTACAGTCAAACCCTACAGTCAAACCTAATCCAATCCTTACAGTGAACCCAATCCAAACCTTACAGCCAAACCCAATCCAATACTTACAGTCAAACCTAATCTAATCCCTACAGTCAAACTCAATCAAATTCCACAGTTAAATCCACTCCAATCCCCACAGTCAAACCCAGCCCAATCCTTGCATCAAAACCCAATCTAATCTCTACAGTCAAACACAATCGTAGGGCAGCGCAGTGGGTTAGCCCTGCAGCTTCACGGCACCGAGGTCCCTGGTTTGATCCCGGCTCTGGGTCACTGTCTGTGTGGAGTTTGCACATTATCCCCGTGTTTGCGTGAGCTTCGCTCCCACAACCCAAAGATGAGCAGGCTAGGTGGATTGGCCACGCTAAATTGCCCCTTAATTGGAAAAAATTAATCAGGTACTCTAAATTTATAAAGAAAAAGATTAAAATAAATTCAATCGTTCCCCACAGTTAAACCCAATCCAGTTTCCACAGTCAAACCCAATCCAATCCCTACAGTCAAACCCAAGCCAGACTCCACAATCAAACCCAATCTAATCCCCGGAGTCAAACCCAATCCAGCTCCCTTAGTGGTGCCCAGTACAATCCCCAGAGTGGAGTCCAGAACAGTTGTGTCACAATGCCCACATTTGCTGTTCTAGCAGGGGTCACCAGGTACAACAGATGTAGGAAGTGTAACTGATGGGCCTTCCGAACCCAGGTTATTTAGGCTATTTGTGGCACTCCTACATTGCCCAGATACTTGGACCAGAAGGTAACTTGAGGCCTTAGGAGAGGAGGGGAAGGACAAAGAGAATAGCGCAAATCAGATTTCTTTTTGTGAAAGGACGTACAGATCACTAATGATCATGTTTTCCCGAGTAATGTCTGAAAATGATTTTTTTTTTTAAATTTAGAGTACCCAATTCATTTTTTTCCATTTAAGCGGCAATTTAGCGTGGCCAATCCACCGAGCTTGCACATTTTTTGGATTGTGGGGGCGAAACCCACGCAAACACAGGGAGACTGTAAACTCCACACAGACAGTGACCCAGAGCCGGGATAAAACTTGGGACCTCGGCGCCGTGAGGCTGCAGTGCTAACCCACTGCGCCACCGTGCTGCCCCCTGAAAAGGAATAATAAGGTACAGTGTACTCCTGTAAATCTGTAATCAAAAAACTTAACCCATTTGAAAGGAAAATTCAGGCAAATTTATCAACATTTAACAGTTTGAGAATTCACGACACCTGATGACAGACTTGGTGTTTTGTGGCCTGTATCTTTCCTTCCATCTTCTGAAGATGCCGTTCTGCTTGGGAAGAGGGAGTGTCCCTCTCCTGTCATTTATTTTGTATACCCCCCATACAACCATGAGGCACTTCTTGTTTTTTATAAATTTAGAGTGCCCAATTCATTTTTTCCACTTAAGGGGCAATTTAGCGTGGCCAATCCACCTAGCCTGCACATCATAGAACATAGAACAATACAGCGCAGTACAGGCCCTTCGGCCCACGATGTTGCACCGAAACAAAAGCCATCTAACCTACACTATACCATTATCATCCATATGTTTATCCAATAAACTTTTAAATGCCCTCAATGTTGGCGAGTTCACTACTGTAGCAGGTAGGGCATTCCACGGCCTCACTACTCTTTGCGTAAAGAACCTACCCCTGACCTCTGTCCTATATCTATTACCCCTCAGTTTAAGGCTATGTCCCCTCGTGCTAGCCATTTCCATCCGCGGGAGAAGGCTCTCACTGTCCACCCTATCTAACCCTCTGATCATTTTGTATGCCTCTATTAAGTCTCCTCTTAACCTTCTTCTCTCTAACGAAAACAACCTCAAGTCCATCAGCCTTTCCTCATGAGATTTTCCCTCCATACCAGGCAACATCCTGGTAAATCTCCTCTGCACCCGTTCCAAAGCCTCCACGTCCTTCCTATAATGCGGTGACCAGAACTGTACGCAATACTCCAAATGCGGCCTTACCAGAGTTCTGTACAGCTGCAACATGACCTCCTGACTCCGGAACTCAATCCCTCTACCAATAAAGGCCAACACTCCATAGGCCTTCTTCACCACCCTATCAACCTGGGTGGCAACTTTCAGGGATCTATGTACATGGACACCTAGATCCCTCTGCTCATCCACACTTTCAAGAACTTTTCCATTAGCCAAATATTCCACATTCCTGTTTTTCCTTCCAAAGTGAATCACCTCACACTTCTCTACATTAAACTCCATTTGCCACCTCTCAGCCCAGCACTGCAGCTTATCTATATCCCTCTGTAACCTGCTACTTCCTTCCACACTGTCGACAACACCACCGACTTTAGTATCGTCTGCAAATTTACTCACCCACCCTTCTGCGCCTTCCTCTAGGTCATTGATAAAAATGACAAACAGCAACGGCCCCAGAACAGATCCTTGTGGTACTCCACTTGTGACAGAACTCCATTCTGAACATTTCCCATCAACCACCACCCTCTGTCTTCTTTCAGCTAGCCAATTTCTGATCCACATCTCTAAATCACCCTCAATCCCCAGCCTCCGTATTTTCTGCAATAGCCTACCGTGGGGAACCTTATCAAACGCTTTGCTGAAATCCATATACACCACATCAACTGCTCTACCCTCGTCTACCTGTTCAGTCACCTTCTCAAAGAACTCAAAGGTTTGTGAGGCACGACCTACCCTTCACAAAGCCATGCTGACTATCCCTGATCATATTATTCCTAGCTAGATGATTATAAATCTTGTCTCTTATAATCCCCTCCAAGACTTTACCCACTACAGACGTGAGGCTCACCGGTCTATAGTTGCCGGGGTTGTCTCTGCTCCCCTTTTTGAACAAAGGGACCACATTTGCTATCCTCCAGTCCTCTGGCACTATTCCTGTATCCAATGATGACATAAATATCAAAGCCAATGGTCCAGCAATCTCTTCCCTGGCCTCCCAGAGAATCCTAGGATAAATCCCATCAGGTCCCGGGGACTTATCTATTTTCAGCCTGTCCAGAATTGCCAACACCTCTTCCCTACGTACCTCAATGCCATCTAATCTATTTACCTGGAGCTCAGCATTCTCCTCCACAACATTATCTTTTTCCTGAGTGAATACTGACGAAAAATATTCATTTAGTATCTCGCCTATCTCTTCAGACTCTACACACAACTTCCCATCCCTGTCCTTGACTGGTCCTACTCTTTCCCTAGTCATTCGCTTATTCCTGACATACCTATAGAAAGCTTTTGGGTTTCCCTTGATCCTTCCTGCCAAATACTTCTCATGTCCCCTCCTTGCTCGTCTTAGCTCTCTCTTTAGATCCTTCCTCGCTACCTTGTAACTATCCATCGCCCCAACTGAAACTTCACACCTCATCTTCACATCGGCCTCCTTCTTCCTCTTAACAAGAGATTCCACTTCCTTGGTAAACCACGGTTCCCTCGCTCGGCACCTTCCTCCCTGCCTGACCGGTACATACTTATCAAGAACACGCAGTAGCTGATCCTTGAACAAGCTCCACTTATCCAGTGTGTCCAACACTTGCAGCCTACTTCTCCACCTTATCCCCCCCAAGTCACGTCTAATGGCATCATAATTTCCCTTCCCCCAGCTATAACTCTTGCCCTGCGGTGTATACTTATCCCTTTCCATCCTTAACGTAAACGTCACCGAATTGTGGTCACTGTCCCCAAAGTGCTCACCTACCTCCAAATCCAACACCTGGCCTGGTTCATTACCCAAAACCAAATCCAATGTGGCCTCGCCTCTTGTTGGCCTGTCAACAAACTGTGTCAGGAAACCCTCCTGCACACACTGTACAAAAAACGACCCATCTAATGTACTCGAACTATATCTTTTCCAGTCAATATTTGGAAAGTTAAGTCTCCCATAATAACTACCCTGTTACTTTCGCTCTTATCCAGGATCATCCTCGCCATCCTTTCCTCTACATCCCTAGAACTATTTGGAGGCCTATAGAAGACTCCCAACAGTGTGACCTCTCCTTTCATGTTTCTAACCTCAGCCCATACTACCTCGGAAGTCTCCGCCATCGTAATACTGCTCTTGACTAGCAGCGTAGCAGCGCCACACCTCCCCCTCTTTTTCCTCCTTCTCTGAGCTTACTAAAACACCTAAACCCCGGAACCTGCAACATCCATTCCTGTCCCTGCTCTATCCATGTCTCCGAAATGGCCACAACATCGAAGTCCCAGGTACCAACCCATGCTGCCAGTTCCCCTACCTTATTTCGTATACTCCTGGCATTGAAGTAGACACACTTCAAACCACCTACCTGAACACTGGCCCCCTCCTGCGACGTCAAATCTGAGCTCCTGACCTCTATACTCTCATTCTCCCTTACCCTAAAACTACAATCCAGGTTCCCATGCCCCTGCTGCATTAGTTTAAACCCCCCCAAAGAGTACTAACAAATCTCCCCCCCCCCCCCCCCCCCCCCAGGATATTTGTGCCCCGCAGGTTCAGATGTAGACCATCCTGTCTGTAGAGGTCCCATTTTCCCCAGAAAGAGCCCCAGTTATCCAGAAATCTGAATCCCTCCCGCCTGCACCATCCCTGTAGCCACGTGTTTAATTGCTCTCTCTCCCTATTCCTCATCTCACTATCACGTGGCACGGGCAACAACCCAGAGATAACAACTCTGTTTGTTCTAGTTCTGAGCTTCCATCCTAGCTCCCTGAAAGCCTGCCTGACATCCTTATCCCCTTTCCTACCTATGTCGTTAGTGCCAATGTGGACCACGACTTGGGGCTGCTCCCCCTCCCCCTTAAGGACCCGGAAAACACGATCCGAGACATCACGTACCCTTGCACCTGGGAGGCAACATACCAAACGTGAGTCTCTCACGCTCCCACAAAATCTCCTATCTGTGCCCCTGACTATAGAGTCCCCAATTACTAATGCTCTGCTCCTCTCCCCCCTTCCCTTCTGAGCAACAGGGACAGACTCTGTGCCAGAGGCCCGTACCCCATGGCTTACCCCTGGTAAGTCGTCCCCCCCACAAGTATCCAAAGCGGTATACTTGTTTCTCAGGGGAACGACCGCAGGGGATCCCTGCACTGACTGTTTTTTCCCCGTCCCTCTTACAGTTACCCATCTATCTCCAATCTTTGGTGTAACTAATTCCCTGAAGCTGCTATCTATGACCCCCTCTGCCTCCCGAATGATCCGAAGTTCTTCCAACTCCAGCTCCAGTTCCCTAACTCGGTCTTGGAGGAGCTGGAGATGGCAGCACTTCCTGCAGGTAAAATCAGCAGGGACACTAACGGCATCCCTCACCTCAACCATCCTGCAGGAGGAACATTGCACTCCCTTCCCTGCCATTCCTCTAACTTTCTACCAAGATCTGGCTAACAACTAAATTAAATTTTTTATATTAAAAAAAAAATTATTAATAACAATAATAAAATATGGTACTTACCTCACACCAAAGGGTTTTATTATTAGGTTAGAGGAGGAGGGCGGGTGGGAGACACTACACGTGTAGTGTCTCGGGTTTCCTCTCCACCAGAATTTATTGGTGAGGGTCTTCCCAGAAGTCCGCGGGTCGACTTCCTGTTCCCACCTTAAACACTAGAATTTAACAAAAAAATTTAAAGGAGAAACTTACCTCCCAGAAATCACTTCCGCACTGCCCCCTCTGAAATGGACTAGCCTGCTCCACTCCTGCTGAAATCGACTTGGCCTGCAAGGTAAGTAAGTTGTTAATCTGTACTCACCTCACCACAGGCAGCGACCTTTTAAATGGTCCCCTCTGCCTCGCAGCCCCCGCGCTTTTTCAAAATTCCCGCGCTGATTCTAAGGTCCCAGTTCTCACTCCCGAACTCAACAGCTGACCTGCAAGGTAAGCAAGTTAATCTGTACTCACCTCACCACAGACAGCGACCTTTTAAATGGTCCCCTCTGCCTCGCAGCCCCCGCGCTTTTTCAAAATTCCCGCGCTGATTCTAAGGTCCCAGCTCTCACTCCCGAACTCAACAGCTGACCTGCAAGGTAAGCAAGTTAATCTGTACTCACCTCACCACAGACAGCGACCTTTTAAATGGTTGGGTTGTGGGTCGAAACCCACGCAAACATAGGGAGAATGTGCAAACTCCACATGGCCAGTGACCCAGAGCCGGGATCGAACCTGGGACCTCGGCGCCGTGAGGCAGCAGGGCTAACCCACTGCGCCACCGTGCTGCCCTCACTTTCCTATGAGGTTGCTGGCATCAGGATACCCTGGGCCCACCAGATAAATACAAAAAATGTTGCCGTTTCTGCTGTCCCTTTAGTGGTTTATGTGGAATGATATGCTGTCCCTTTAGTGGTTTATGTGGAATGATATGCAGCGCTACAATTGGATTTATGATTTATAATACTGATGTGTTGGGCAGGATACCATATGGATCGCGAGACGAGGAAAGAGCAAGGTTCATCTAGATTAACTTTCATCATCCAGGTCATGGCACGCTGCAACAGCACTGGAGTTATTGGCTAATCATGACGATCAATCTCTACCAGTGGGGAGAGGGAATTTTCCACTTCTGTTGTTGTTGGGTGGGATTGCCCCGATCTTCAAAAGATTACGTTGCTGGCGGGGGTACTCAATCAGAGACCTCCCCATCAGCGTTACATTGTGTGACCCGCCTCTTCAACCTTTATCAACTATTTCTCTGACAATAGGGGCTGGTTTAGCTCACTGGGCTAAATCACTGGCTTTGAAAGCAGACCAAGGCAGGCCAGCAGCACGGTTCAATTCCCGTACCAGCCTCCCCAAACAGGTGCCGGAATGTGGCGACTAGGGGCTTTTCACAGTAACTTCATTGAAGCCCACTCGTGACAATAAGCGATTTTCATTTTCATTTCATACGACGGAGAAAGATGCTGTTGGGGCTGGCGGCTTTAATGCCGTTTTTCATGGTCGCTGTGCCACTCTGCCAAAACAAATGGGAAAACTGCATCCATTCAGTCTGCAATCAGATGCAGACGTGGGGTGTGGCAACCATAGATCCAATGTCTCCTGTTCTTCCCAAGCCAATAGGAACAATCAACTACAAAAAAGCAGCAGTCTATGGCATCAGTCTCCATTATACCATTGAATGTTACTTTGTGGTGCCTCAAAGTAAAAAATAAATTAACAAATATTATCCAAGATCCTTACATCTGACGTGGATCCGCTGTGATTCCCTCTACATTTGAAAGGCCCGTCAACGCTCTCTGACACTCACATATTTATCTGCACCTTCATTTAAATGGGAGGGAGCCAAGCAACATGGAGGAGAAAATTGGACTACTTCTTCCTGAAGCAGATATGGATCACTAGTCAGTTTATCTACTTAATTCTTTCATTCCCTAATCTGCAACAGTAAAAGTAAATTCTGGTGCATTTCGTCCCTCTTCAGTCATACTGCAAAGACCTTTGTTTAAATTCTAAGCCTTAAAGGCTTAGAATTACCCTTAAGGGCAGCACGGTAGCACAAGTGGATAGCACTGTGGCTTCACAGCGCCAGGGTCCCAGGTTCGATTCCCCGCTGGGTCACTGTCTGTGCGGAGTCTGCACGTTCTCCCCGTGTCTGCGTGGGTTTCCTCCGGGTGCTCCGGTTTCCTCCCACAGTCCAAAGACGTGCAGGTTAGGTGGATTGGCCATGCTAAATTGCCCGTAGTGTCCATAAGGGTTGGGAGGGGTTATTGGGTTGCGGGGATAGGGTGGAAGTGAGGGATTAATGTGGGTCGGTGCAGACTCGATGGGCCGAATGGCCTCCTTCTGCACTGTATGTTCTATGTAATCTATGTAAATGTGCCACTTCAGCATGTAAACAAGGTATTTTCTTGAAATTACTTTCTGATTTTAACAGTGGGTGAATGCCTTCATTAACATAACAGACAAAGGAATTTCACACAAATGTGTTAAGTGTTTCTCAGCGTTTATCACAGAGTAATTCCAACCCCTCAGCATGAATGAAGGTATTTCAGGCTGAGCAGTTCCCTCTGTTATTTATCTGCATATCTCTAATATAATTGTAGAATTGTTACAAAATTTCATCGAACTCTGTCACTTTCTCTCTCAATTAGATTGTGTGGTTTAAGAAAAGCTCTCTCTGAATAACCTGAAAGCCATTCAAAGAAAGCCGGCACAGTTCTCTCAGCACTGCGGGTTAAGGAAGGAATAATCTGTCAGGGTTCGCAGTATTCAGTAGCGCCCTGATAAAACTGTATGTGAGTGTATGTGCATCAAGTGAGGAAAGAGATTTCGCCATGGCCACCTTACTGTTGGTAATGCGTCTGTTTTTCTGTGCTGATGAATTGATCCCTAACTTGAGTCCTTGGCTGCCTTAGCATCGTATGTTCTGATACATTAGCTTAAAGCATTTTCTGTGTGCAGAGGTCAGTATGACCAGACTTGCTCAGACCTACCTGCGTTCATGTTTCCACAAGCAACAGGGTTGCAGTGAAGTTCCGCAGTTCGCGATTTCTTTCGTGATTTTGTTTACCCGCTCGAAAGCCTTTCGATGCGCGATCGCCCATTGCGGCGCCACATCTGCAGAAAGGCAATTTAAGTGAACTAAAATCAATGACGGTTCAATTCCCGTACCAGCTTATCCGAACTGGCGCCGGAATGTGGCGACTAGGGGCTTTTCACAGTAACTTCATGCTTGTGACAATAAAAGGCTATTATAATTATTATGAGTTCTTGTAACAAGAGAGTTCTTCTGCATATGCGTGTGCGTGTGAGAGAGAATCACCAACAGGGGTGGGTGGCGGGTGGAAGAAGAAATGTTGGTTAACTGTGAATGCGCAGACATTTCATAGAATCCCTACAGTGAGAAGGAGGTCATTCGGCCCAATGAGTCTGCACCGACCATTTCAAAGAGCACCCGACCCAATCCCACCCTATCCATGAAACCCCACCTAACCTTTGGACACTGAGGGGCAATTTAGCATGGCCAATCCACCTAACCTGCACATCTTTTGACTGTGGGAGGAAACCGGAGCACCTGGAGGAAACCCACGCAGACACGGGGACAAAGTGCAAACTCCACACAGACAGTCACCCGGGTCCCTGGTGCTGTGAGACAGCAATTCTAACCACCGTGCCGCCCCTGGGAAGGGTGAGATTATTCGCTTTGGTATTCAAAGTAGAAAAGCAGCATATCTTTTTAAGAGGCAAGAAACTTCTAAATGTTGATGCTGAGAGAAAATTGGGTGTACTGATACAGGGAACACAGAAATATGGCATGTAGGTAAGTTGAAAGGCAAAATGGTCTGTTGGCCTTTATTGCAAAGGGTTTGGAGGACAAGGAAAAAAAGTCTTGCTGTAATTGCACAGGGCTTTGGTGAGACCATACCGCCCGCTTGCATAGAGATTTTCTTTATAAGCGAGAGAAGATTAGCTAAACTGTGTATGTTTCTCCCAGTTGTTGCAGTCTGTCGCTTTGGTTACTCAACTCTTGCTTGGGGCTGGCAACCAGTGAAGGGTCCCTGTTAGTGGCAGCTTCTTGTACTCGTCCAAACAGGAGATGGAGTGTGAGTGTGTGTGAGAGAGAGAGAGAGAGAAGGAGAGGCCCAGAAGCAGCAGCAACTACCCCTTCAATCCTCCTGACCGTACTCCTTAGCTGGTGACCTTGTGTTTTATTTTGTTTTCTCGCCAGTATACACTACGACTATTCCTCCTCCTTTGTAGATGTTGACTTCTGTTGACGTACGTTTCCAGGGGCACTAGCCACCTCTCACACCTTATCCCCCACTATTTGTATGTTGATTTTAATGGCCAGTTTAACGATAAGATCCTCATGGTGAAGTTTGATTCTGTTTTCTCCCAAATATTTCAGCATCGAACAAACACTTTAAAAAAATATATTATTTTTATTGTAGCTTTTTTCAACCAGGATTTCTACATAACAAAAAAAAAAGAACAGTAAACAAAAAATATTTAACAAAATAAGACGCTGCTATCATTGTACAAAACGAAAACACACACTATATCAACAAGTCCCCCCACCTGAGCCACCCCCCCTTGCTGCTGCTGCTGACCCTTTACTGCTCCCCTAGAAAGTCAAGGAAAGGTTGCCACTGCCGGGAGAACCCCATCAAGGACCCTCTCAGGGCAAACTTTATTCGCTCCAGGCTGAGAAACCCAGCCATATCGCTAACCCAGGTCTCCACACCCGGGGGTTTCGAGTCCCTCCACATTAACAAGATCCGTCTCCGGAGGGAGGCAAAGGCCAACATCTCGGCCTCTTTCGCTTCCTGCACTCCCGGATCCTCCGACACCACAAATATCGTTATTGTTGGACTCGACTTCACCTGGGTATCCAAAATCCTGGACATAGCCCTCGCAAAGCCCTGCCAGAATTCTTTAAGCACCGGGCATGCCCAGAACATATGGGCATGGTTCGCCGGACTCCCTGCACATCTCGCGCACCTGTCCTCTACCCTAAAAAACTTGCTCATTCTTGCCGTCGTCATGTGAGCCCGATGCACCATCTTAAACTGAATCAAACTGAGCCTGGCGCATGATGCAGACAAATTCACCCTGCCCAGGGCATCAGCCCACGGGCCCTCATCCAGCTCCTCCTCCCATTTGCCCTACAGCTCCTCCACTGAGGCTTCCTCCACCTCCTGCAGCTCCTGATATATGTGCGACACCTTCCCCTCTCCTACCCAGATGCCAGACACAACCCCGTCCTGTATCCTTCGAGGGGGTAACAGCGGAAATGTCCCCACCTGTTTCTTGAGAAAGTCTCGAGCCTGGAGGTATCTGAAAGCATTTCCCGGGGGCAGGCCGAACTTCTCCTCCAGCGCCTGCACGCTGGGGAAAATCCCACCTATAAACAGGTCCCCCATCCTTCTAATGCCTGCCCTATACCAGCCTTGAAACCCCCCATCTATCCTGCCTGGAGCAAATCTATGGTTGTTCCGTATCGGGGTCCAAACTGAGGCCCCCTCCTCCTTCCTGTGCCTCCTCCACTAACCCCAGACCCTCCGTGCCACCGTCACCACCGGGCTTGTGGTGTATCGCGCTGCTACGCTCCAAGAATAACCTTTTGACTCGCGGGGTTTTATTTGCCCACATAAATCCCATGATAATCCTGTTCACCCGCTTGAAAAAGGATTTGGGAATAAAAATGGGAAGGTACTGAAAAACGAACAGGAATCTGGGAAGAACCATCATCTTCACGGTCTGCACTCTTACTGCCAGGGAAAGCGGGAGCATGTCCCACCTTTTAAAGTCTCCCTCCATCTGCTCTACCAGCCGAGATAAGTTGAGCCTCTGTAGGGCATCCCAGTTCCTAGCCACCTATATACCTAAATGTCGAAAGCTCCTCTCCACTATCTTGAGCGGAAGCTCCCCCAGTCTCTTCTGGCCCCTGGCTTGGATTACAAACAGCTCACTTTTCCCCACGTTCAACTTGTATCCCGAGAAGCTCCCAAAGTCCCCCAATACCCGCATGACCTCCCCCATCCCCTCTAGCGGGTCCAAATATACAACAGGTCATCCGCGTCAAGGGAAACCCGGTGCCCCCCCCCCCCCCCCCCCCCCCCCCCGGAACCAGCTCCCTCCAGTTCCTTGAAGTCCTAAGCGCTATGGCGAACGGCTCAATTGCCAGGGCAAATAGCAATGGGGACAGGGGGCACCCATGCCTCGTCCCTCAGTGCAACCTGAAATACTCTGACCTCAGCCAGTTTGTGGACACACTCGCTATGGGGGCCTGATACAGTAGCTTGACCCACCCTATGAATCCCTCCCCGAATCCAAACCTACCTAACACTTCCCACAGGTACTCTCACTACACCCTGTCAAAGGCCTTCTCCGCATCCATTGCAGCCACTACTTCTGCGTTCCCCCCTCCCCTCCGAGGACATCATAATAATATTCAGGAGCCTCCTCACATTTGTGTTCAGTTGCCTGCCCTTAACGAAACCCGTCTGGTCCTCCTTGATCACTCCCGGGACACATTCCTCTATTCTGGTGGCCAGAATCTTTGCCAGCAATTTGGCATCTACATCTACTTTCAGGAGCGATATCGGCCTGTAGGACCCACACTGCAGCGGATCCTTCTTCAAAATGAGCGCGATCAGTGCCTGCGACATCGTCGGGGGGAAGGTTCCTCTCTCCTTTGCCTCACTAAAGGTTCTGAGCAGGAGTGGGCTCAGTAGCTCCGAGAACGTCTTATAAAATTCTACAGGGAAGCCTTCCGGACCCGGAACCTTGCCCGACTTCATACTTGCCAGTCCCTTAACTATCTCCTCCAACTCAATCGGGGCCCCCAGTCCCTCCATCCGCTCCTCATCCATCCTTGGGAACCTCAGTCGATCCATAAATTGTTTCATTCCTTCCCCTCCCCTCGGGGGTTCTGACTCGTTTAGCTTTCCATAAAACTCCTTGAAGACTTCATTGATCCTCTCAAATCGAACTCTGCCTGTAATCTCCGGTGCTCCTTTAGCAGCCCCCCCCACGGGGGCCTACGCGTACTTCCTGTCCACCCTAAGTATCTCTCCCACCAGCCTCTCCCTCTCTTCCCTCTCCCTCTTCGGGACCTAATACTCGACCCCCTCCACCCTTGGGAATAACGCCCTGCTCAGCACAAAAAAGTCAATCCGCGAGTAGACTTTATGGACGTGGGAGAAAAAGGAGAACTCCTTCGCCCTTCGGGAACCTCCATGGGTCCACCCCCCCCATCTGATCCATGAACTCCCACAGGGCCCTGGCCACCGCCAGCCTCTTTCCCGACCTGGACTTAGACCGGTCCAACACCGGATCCAAGACACTAAGCATCCAACAAACACATGCACTCACATATGCGCACCCCACCCCCTCACCCACTCTTAGGCAGGAGTTGTTGGACAAAAATTCTGAACAAAGATCCTAACCCACAACGAGTAAAGCTAATTCCAGGACTGTTACCGATACCTCATTTCATATCTGCTGTTTGTTACCAAGTAGAGAAGATTAGTATTCGACTACGTTGAAATTGAGCTGAATGTCAGGGTTTCCAACAGAAATTGGAGATTACCTTAGTGTTAAAATGTAAGGAACTTTCTTTTTAACAATAAAGTAATCGAACTAGAGCAATTTACAATAGGGTGATGGAATGAGGTTGACAGGAGAATTGGATGAATTCCTGTTAGTAGAGAGGATGCCGAGATGTTAGTTAGAGTCACAATCAGACACTTGGTGGGTAAAGAAAGAAGTTGGAATTCATATATCGCCTTTCACCACCTCAAGATGTTCAAAAGTACTTCACAGCCAATGATGCAATGTGGGAAATGCAGCTGCCAAATTTTATCACACGGTGAGTTAAATGATCTGATCACCTGTTTTTAGTGATTTTGATTGACAGCCAAAATTGGACAAAACTGCTGTTCTTCAAATAATGAAAAAAATCATAAAGTCCGTTGCATTTTGGGGAGGCTACGATTTGCCGATCTTCCCATCTCGATTACTCTCTTTAACCTTGAGTCAGAAATTCCTGACTAGGCCATTGAAAAGGAAATTCAAACTGGAACGGACAATTCCTAACTTTTGTGGCATGTTTCACAGGCTAGATTCAGCAACTTAATGCATTTCAGTGATAAAGCCCAGTCACGGAATATCATTGCAGGAGTGCGTCGAGAATTCTAGACTGAACCATCTTCAGCTCCTTCATCAATGATCTTCCCCTTTGGCTTGCAGGGGTTAGCCCTGCAGCCTCACGGCGCCAAGGTCCCAGAGTCACTGTCCGTGTGGAGTTTTCACATTCTCCCCTGTGTCTGCGTAGGTTTCACCCCCACAACCCAAAGATGTACAAAGTAGGTGGATTGGCCACCGTAAATTGCCCCTTAATTGGAAAAAAATAATTGGGTACTCTTTTAAAAAAAATTTTTTTTAATGAATGATCTTCCCCTCCATCATATGGTGAGAGGTGGCGATGTTCAAATGTTCAGCACCATTTGTGACACCTGAGATACTGAAATAGTGTGTGCCCATAGGCCGCAAGACCTGGACCACATTTAGGCTTGCGCTGATTAAGTGGAAAGTAACATTCATGCCACAAATGTGTCGAGAAATGACTACCTCCAAGAGATAATCTAACCATGACCCCTTGACATTTAATGGCATGACTATTGCTGAATCACAATTTCTTCCTCAATGCCAGCCAAACTAAAGAGCTGGTCATTGACTTCAGGAAGCAAAGTACTGTACACACCCCTGTCAGGATCAATGGGGCCGAGGTGGAGATGGTTAGCAGTTTCAAATTCCTAGGGGTGCACATCTCCAAAAATCTGTCCTGGTCCACCCATGTCGACGCTACCACCAAGAAAGCACAACAGCGCCTATACTTCCTCAGGAAACTAAGGAAATTCGGCATGTCCACATTAACCCTTACCAACTTTTACAGATGCACCATAGAAAGCATCCTACGGGCTGCATCACAGCCTGGTATGGCAACTGCTCGGCCCAGGACTGCAAGAAACTTCAGAGAGTCGTGAACACCGCCCAGTCCATCACACGAACCTGCCTCCCATCCATTGACTCCATCTACACCTCCTGCTGCCTGGGGAAAGCGGGCAGCATAATCAAAGATCCCTTCCACCCGGCTTACTCACTCTTCCAACTTCTTCCATCGGGCAGGAGATACAGAAGTCTGAGAACATGCATGAACAGACTCAAAAACAGCTTCTTCCCCACTGTCACCAGACTCCTAAATGACCCTCTTATGGACTGACCTCATTAACACTACACCCTGTATGCTTCATCCGATGCTAGTGCTTATGTAGTTACATTGTATATGTTGTGTTGCCCTATTATGTATTTTCTTTTATTCCCTTTTCTTCCCATGTATTTAATGATCTGTTGAGCTGCTCGCAGAAAAATACTTTTCACTGTACCTCGATACACGCGACAATAAACAAATCCAATCCAATCAACATCTTGGGGTTAGCATTGACCAGAAACTGAACTGGACTAGGCGTACAAATACTGTGGCAGCAGGGGCAGGTCAGAGACTGGAAATTCTGAGGCAAGTAAGACAACCAAAGCCTGCCCACCATCAAGTGTGATGGATTACTCTCCACTTGCCTGGCTGAGTACAGCTCCAACACTCAAGAAGTATCCTGGCTCTGGGTCACTGTCCGTGTGGAGTTTGCACATTCTCCCTGTGTTTGCGTGGGTTTCACCCCCACAACCCAAAGATGTGCAGGATAAGTGGATTGGCCTCGATAAATTGCCCCTAAATTGGAATAGATTAATTGGGTACTCTAAATTTTTTTTTTAAAGACGTAAATACCATCCAAGATAGTGCACTCCACTTCATCAGTACCGCATCCACCAACTTAATCTTTCACTACTTCCACCACCAAGATGCACTGTCAGTTTAGGTCAGTGCGCTAGACAGATCACCGAGCATATGTTAAGGTACAATAGTCACATAACACAACTTCCCTTTAAACACACAAGATGGCTTAACTTTGAACTTCAGGAGAATGTCTGTGATTTTCTCCTCAGAATCCCCCCCAGATGATTGTCTCAAGAGAGTTTCCAAACTCCATTCCAAAAAAAACACACTTTAAAATTCTCTTTCACAATAATGCTTTCCATCAATGATTTCCATTACGAAATCCAGTCCAGGTTTTCCAAAGAATTATTTTAAATCTTCTGCTTACATTTAACAGTCAATCCAGTATCCAGTTTTATACCACCCCCTTTTGGTTTGGCTTGACAACTATACAGACTGTTCACAATTTTGTTTTTAAATGTAGAGTACCCAATTATTATTTTTTTCCAATTAAGGGGCAATTTAGTGTGGCTACCTAACGTGCACATCTTTGGGTTGTGGGGGTGAAACCCACGCAGACATGGGGAGAATGTACAAACTCCGCACAGACAGTGACCCAGGGCCGGGATTCGAACCCGGGCCCTCAGCGCCGCAGTCCCAGTTCTATCCACTGCACCACATGCCACCCAGACTGTTCGCAATTGCTTTAACTCTCAATTCCCAGACTCTATTCAAACTTTTGATTTATCTCTGAACTCTGCTTTACCACTTTAAGGCTGGAATTTACCAGCTGTTCACGCCGGCGGGATCCTCCAGTCTCACCAATGGCGCATCCCCACCCAGGTTTCCCGGCACCGAGGGGTGCATTCCACGGGAAATCCCACTGACACAGGCGTGACCAGAAGATCCCACTGGGGGCTGCTCCTACCGCCGAAAAACATGCAGCGGGTTGTGCAGAAAATCCAGCCCTAAGTACTGGTACTTCAATTGCCCCTTTAACTCAGAAAGCTTTTGCGTATTTGCGTGGGTCTCACCCCCACAACCAAAAGGATGTGCAGGAAAGGTGGATTGGCCATGCCAAATTGCCCCTTAATTGGGAAAAATAAATAATCGGGTGCTTTAAGTTTGTTTTTTTAAAACTCAGAACACTTTCTTTACTCTTCCTTGAATTTTTCTGAACAATACCTTGGTCTCTATTCTCTTAACTTCAGTTGTCTTAAGACAGTCGTTCTGTCCCAATTCCCTGGTTATCTGAACAGTTCTTTGGGAAGCCTGCCTCTTTGCAGCTCCCAACCTGTCCAATTCTTTCTTTTAGTAGAGCTGATAGATATTCACTTTCTTCAACTGCAGTCAAATTCAGCTAAATGAATATTTAAAAGCTTTTCTTCCTTATAAAGCCCCTAGTAGCGAAGCAACCCATTGCAATTAATTTACTCTTCACGCCATATCCCCCTCTAAGCATAATCGAAACACAGTTGGGACTGAACGAAACCCAAAAAATTTAAACACCTTTGTCCAGCATGATTTTAATTATAGATTTTACCCTCCCTTCTACAGAAACATTAAATTAAACTCACTTAGAATCATAGAATTTACAGTGCAGAAGGAGGCCATTTGGCCAATCGAGTCCACACTGGACCCTGAAAGAGCATCCTACCTAAACCCACACCTCCACCCTATCCCCATAACCCAGCAACCCCACCTAACGTTTGGACACTTCGGGGCAATTTAGCGTGACCAATCCACTTAATCTGCACATCTTTTGACTGTGAGAGGACACCGGAGCGCCCAGAGGAACCCCCACGCAGACACAGGGGAGAACATGCAGACTCCGCACAGACAGTGATCCAAGCTGGGAATCGAACCCAGGTCCCTGGTGCTGTGAAGCAACAGTGCTAACCGCTGTGCTACCTTGGGTGGGATTTTCCATTCGTTCACGCCAGCGGAATTCTCCGTTCCCACTGGCTGCGGGAGAGGGGTGAACTCGGAACAGAGAATCCCGCCCCTTATTTCTAATGTTTACCAATACAAATATAAATCCCTTGAAACGGTAGTGCAGTGATTAGCACTGCGGCCTCACAGCGCTGAAGATCCGGGTTTGGTCCCGGCCCCGGGCCACTGTAGAATTTGCACATTCTCACCGTGTCTGCGTGGGTTTCACCCCCACAACCCAAAGATGTGCTGGGTAGGTGGATTGGCCACGCTAAATTGCCCCTTAATTGGAAATAAAATCAATTGGGTACTCTAAATTTATTGTTTTTAAACGTTGTTTTCCTAACAATTGACAACAAATGCTGGCATTGCCAATGTCATCCATATCCCATGAAAGAACAAAAAAGGTACCAACATTTTGCAGCTTCTGGACTAGTGGGGAAACTAGGACAGCAACTTTATGATTTCTGTGCTTCACAGCTCCTTTGAGGAATTTGTCATTGATGTCATATTTTCAAGTGAATAGGGCAGCACGGTGGCACAGGGGCTTGTTAAGCACAGGGCTAAATAGCTGGCTTATAAAGCAGACCAAGGCAGGCCAACAGCACGGGTACAATTCCCGTACCAGCCTCCCCGAACAGGCGGCGGAATGTGGCGACTAGGGACTTTTCACAGTGACTTCATTTGAAGCCTGTTTGTGACAGTAAGCGAGTTTCATTTCATTTTGTGGTTAGCACTGCTGCTTTACGCGCCGAGTTCGATCCTGGCCCTGGGTCACTGTCCGTGTGGAGTTTGCACATTCTCCCCGTGTCTGCATGGGTCTCACCCCCACATCCCAAAGATGTGCAGGGGAGGTGGATTGGCCACGCTAAATTGCCCCTCAATTGTAAAAATTTTTATAAATAAAACTATTTGCAAGTGAATAACAGTGAGTCCTGTTAGCGTCGTTGCTATTTCTGAAACACGACCCGGCAAATTAACGAGTAGGTCGACACCTCTATGTAATCGCCATGCATCAATTGTATCAGTTCCTTATCATCTGACATAATGTGAGTACAAGCCTTTGTCTGTGTTGACACTGATGTCGCTAATGTAAAATTAATTAGAAGCTTGACATGGCAAATAACAGTATAGGATGTGCTGTGAAAAAATAACCGTTAATTGATGTTTAATCTAGACCACAGTAAAGGATTCTCAGTAAAAAATTAACTTTATTTTTAATCTCAGAGTTTACTCCTTGGAATACACACACAGCCATTGATGGAATTTTGCAATTTGCTGCACAGTCCACAAGTAACGCACTGCACAGAGGTTGACAATACACACAATAAGAATATTACCCCAGCTTGGGGACAGTGTGAAATTATTCTATTGGAAGCATAAACCAACCTTGTGACTCGTAAACTTCAAAACCAGTTTTGCTTTAAAAGATAAGAACAATTTCTACAAAGTTGCTCACTAAAATTTAAATGATGTGGGTCAGACAGTTTTAAGTCTGTCACAATATTCTGTAGGTAGCAGATAACCTTTTCTCCTCTTTCAGCCACCCACACAAGCAGAAAAATAAGCTTAAAAAAATAATGAGCATTTGCATGCAGCAGTAGTTCTGCTTTTCTTTTCAGTGTAATATAAACATAAATGTTTGATAAAATGTCAGATATTACATTCAGAGTTTCTGTTGACGCAGTTAAGTGTCTTGGGTGATAATAAGCTTCTCCATGCAGTTAGTTAGGTCGGAGATAAATAGGATGGTGCATGCTTTAAAGAGTTGGGTGCAATCCTGCTACAAGCTTCCAGTCTGTCTTTGGATGTCACTTTACAAAAGCTCGCCGACCCATTATTGATTGCAATATAATTTTTTTGTTCTGGCAATATTCCTCAGAAAATTACAAAATTTTCCTCCTGCCCATCATTTCGGCAGAGGGTTCAGCAGGGGCGGGAAAAGGAAAAGCCGGTTTTGCGCCGAACTTGACTTGTCCCACGCTGACGAATTTCACCAATGATGTCAACTTTCCGTCCTCAATAGTGCAAAACAATAAAGGAAGGACCCACAGTTATATAGCCTTGCCTTTTCGTGACCTCATTACACGTCACAGTGCTCCACAGCCAATGAAGTACTTTGAAGTTGTGGTCATTGTTACGGTGTGAGGAAACACAGCAGCCAAGTTGTGCACAGCACAGCAGCTGCAATTTGTGCAACGCCCCAGGAAGAAAAATGAGAAAAGAGCTCTTTCCTAGCCTGCAGGCAATTGATATTACTGGAGAGATAAATGTTGGTCAGGATGCCTTTTCGAATAGTTTCATGAGAATCTTTTATGTCCATCTGAGAGGGCAGGTGACCTCTTCAATGTATAACCGAGGGAGTGTTGCATTGTTGGAGCTGCCTTCTTTCAGACGTGACCAGAAGATATTATAGCAGAACCAGGTCATTCGGCCCATCGGCCCATGTTCCGTCATTCAAAAATGGCTGATCCACATTCTCTTACCTTCTCCCCACAACCCCTGATCCCCTTATTAATCAAGAACCTAGCTATGTCTGACTTAAGGACACTCCATGACTTGGTCTCCACAGCCTTCTGAGGCAATGAGTTCCTCAGATTCACCACCTTCTGGCTGAAGAAATTCCACCTCATCTCTGTTTTAAAGGATCGTCCCTTCAGTCTGAGGCTGTGTCTTCGGGTTCTAGTCTCTCCTACTGGTGGAAGCATCCCTTCACGTCCACTCTATCCAGGCCACTCAGTATTCTATAAGCTTCAATAAGATCCCCCCTCATCCTTCTAAACTCCATGAGTACAGACCCAGAGTTCTCAACCGCTCCTCATACGACAAGTCCTTCATTCCGGGGATCATTCTTGTGAACCTCCTCTGGACCTTCTCTAAGATCAGCACATCCTTCCTTAGATATGGGGCCTAAAACTGCTCACATCATTCCAAATGGGGTCTGACCAGAGCCTTATACAGCCTCAGCAGTACATCCCTGCTCTTGTATTCTAGCCCTCTCCACATGAATGTTAACATTGCATTTGCCTTCCTAACTGCCAACTGAATCTGCATGTTAATCAGAAATAGGACACCCAAGTCCATTTGCGCTTCTGATTTCCAAAGCCCTTTCCCATTTAGAAAATAGTCTATGCCTCTATCTTCCTACCTCACACTTTTCCAAATTGTGTTCCATTTGCCACTTATTTGCCCACTCACCTAGCCTGTCCAAGTCCTTCTGCAGCTTCCCTGCTTCCTCAACACTACCTGTCCCTCTACATTCCTTTGTATGATCTGCAAACCTAGCAACAATTTCCTCAGTTCCTTCGTCCAGATCTTTAATGTGTATTGTGAATCGTTGTGATCCCAACCCTGAACCCTGAGGGACACCACAAGCCACCAGCTGCCATCCTGAAAAAGAACACTTTATCCCCACTCTTCTGCCGTCTGTCAGCCAGCCAATCCTCTATCCATGCCAGTGTCTTGCCCCTAACACCATGGGCTCATCCTATTTCGCAGCCTCTTGTACGACACCTTGTCAAAGGCCTTCTGGAAATCTAAATAGATCACGTCCACTGGTTCTCCTTTGCCTAACTTCCTCATTACCTCCTCAAAGAACTCTAACAGATGTGTCAGGCATGACCGGCCTCTTGACGGAGCCGTGCTGACTCAGTCCTATATTTCCCCCCCCTTTTTTTATAAATTTAGAGTACCCAATTATTTTTTTTCCAATTTTAGGGGCAATTTAGCGTGGCCAATCCACCTAACCTGCACAGCTTTGGGTTGTGGGGGTGAAACCCATGCAGACATGGGGATAATGTGCAAACTCCACTCGGACAGTGACCCAGAGCCGGGATTTGAACCCGGGTCCTCAGCACCGCAGTCCCAGTGCTAACCCCTGTGCCAGACTCAGCCCGATGAAGCTGAGGTTCCATTCGTCCTCTCAACACCAACCCTGTGGGAGAAAGCATTCCGGTGGATTTCGCAGAAGGGTGGGAGAAAAAAAATTGGAAAGATGAAAGGAATAAAAGAGCTATGTTGGAAGGGTTTGCAATGAAAGCTTGATCGAAAAGGTGGATTTTGAGGTGGGTGACAGTTGCATGAGAAGGGAATCGCAAGTGCTTTTTTCTGAAAATAGCCAAGTGTAGATCGCAGGCATGACGAATCTCAGTAGAGAAAGAAAAATACCTCGCAATATGAAGTTCTTTCATCTCTTTTGCTTGTTTGCAGTGACCTTAGAGCAGTTCTGGAAAGCAGTGGAACAGTGCCCAGCCACAGAAGACCAGGCTTTGCTGAAGAAGGTGAGATTATAAATTGAAAGCTCCCTCTCGGGAGAAAAACAATTAGTAAATTCAGCAGCAGAGTCTCATTGTTCTTATCACTGAGACCTGTTTATCATCTTTTCAGCTGTTAATAACCGAGCAAGGAGGGACACAAATATCATCATTGAGTAGGTGGGCTGCACTATCTCAAATGTATTTGCTGCCATTTGGTTAAGTGCTGGAACCTGTTTGCAAGGCTGACAGGAAAGTGGGTGTTGAGTGTTAGTTGGAATTTATTTCGGTTTTAAATAGAATTCAATTATCTCAACTCAACCCTATCTATCAACAGCACTCTTTTAACAAACTTATCTGGACTAGTTTGCCAAACCGACTGAGAAGATGCCTAATTACTGAGCAAACCTGGCTTATCAGCTTTTAAAACAGGAGAAGTTAAAGCTGCACTTGCTTTTATGCCAGACTTTGTTGGTTGAGCCACAAAATCGACTGCACCACCTACTCAGCGGTGAAAAGGTTTAATACATATTTTTATTCAGCCTCTTTCTCTCTCTCTCTCCCCATCCTGACATCCTGAATGTGGGATCCCAGCACCTCAGCCAGGTGACCTGTGCAAGTGTCAACAACGAGCAGGCCTATCATACAAAAAGCTGGTTTAGTTCTGGGCTACACAGCTGGTTTGTAATGCAGAACAAGGCCAGCAGCGCGGGTTCAATTCCCGCACCAGCTTACCCGAACAGGTGCCGGAATGTGGTGACTAGGGGCTTTTCACAGTAACTTCATACTTGTGACAATAGAAGATTATTATTATTATCCCAACATCGACAAGGGGGAACTGGCCCTTCGCTGGCATGTAAACTGAAAAACAATTGAGAGCAGGAAGCCAAACTCATTCCCTCTCTGTAACCCAGAGACACCAGAACCACTTCATCTGAGGTTAACTATCTAGGCATTGCTCACGGTCCCAACCAGGGACCTTACTAATTGCTCTTCACACCAGCCTTGTACGACACCTTGTCAAAGGCCTGAGAGCTGCATGACTGAAAAAGGCCGTTTAAAACCTCCTATCCAAATTGACGCCATCTTAGAATCACAACAGTGCACAAGGAGGCCATTCGGCCCATCGAGTCTGCACCGATCCTCTGAAAGAGAACCCTACCTAGACCTGCGTAATCCAATAACCCCACCTAACCTTTTGGACACTAAGGGGCAATTTATCATGGCCAATCCACCTATCCATGAATTTGGACTGTGGGAGGAAACCGGAGCACCCGGAGGAAACCTACTCATCCTCCTGTCTCTCACAGGCCTGTTTCCTCCACTACATACTCAGAAGTCAATTGCATGTTTTGATTATTCCATTTGGTAAAGAACTTCTTGATAGAAGATGTAAATTTGCCTTTCAGTAGTTTGAACTTGTGTTTCTCTTTCTGTCACAATTTTTTTTTTAAATTCTTTTTATAAATTTAGACTACCCAATTCTTTTTTTTCCAATTGAGGGGTAATTTAGCATGGCTAATCCACCTAGCCGGCGCATCTCTTTGGGTTGTGGGGGTGAGACCCACGCAGACAAGGGGAGAATGTGCAAACTGCACACGGACAGTGACCTGGGGCCGGGATCGAACCCGGATCCTCGTCGCCATGAGGCAGCAGTGCTAACCACTGAGCCACCGTGCTGCCCATAATAATGTAATTTTCAATAATCGTCTGGATTTAATTTTGATATGCCATTAATTACCTAATTTACCTCCATAGATCAGTTCTTAGTCACCTCCTTTTGAGGTTAAAATGCTCATGTTTCTCCAGCCTTTCCTCAATGTCGAAATACGTTGAGTGCGACATCTTCTAATACCTTGAACCCTCTGCCAGTGTTGACCGGAGCTGTAAGCTTTCGACATCTTACATGGAGTAATTACACCACCCATTATTTCTTCCAGTCTCCAGTAATTCCCACTTAGATTCCATCTCTCTGCTTTGTTTAATTTATTTTGTAAATCCTGGGCTGTGTCCTTAGATTCTGTGCTCCTGATATGTTTGACCAGAGATTCTGAAACATTGGATAAACTCACTGAGCTACAGGAGGAGCCCTAAAATCATTTTTACTGTGACACTAAAATATGAGTAGTTGAGGGCAGCACAGTGGCGCAGTGGTTAGCACTGCTGCCTCACGGCGCCGAGGTCCCAGACTCGATCCCGGCTCTGGGCACTGTCTGTATGGAGTTTGCACATTCTCCCTGTGTTTGCATGGGTTTCAACCCCAAAAGATGTGCAGGTTAGGTGGATTGACCACACTAAATTGCCCCTTAATTGGAAAAAAAAATGAATTGGGTACTCTAAATTTATAAAACAAACATATGATTAGTTATATTGGGGGTGATTTGCCGACCACCCTGCTGCGGGGGCGCGATTCGCCGATTGCGGGACAGAGTGTCCGCGCTGTCGTGAACGCCGTCGCGTTCCACGACGGCGCGGGCAGTAGCGACTCTGGCCCCCACAGGGCCAGCAAGGCACTGGAGCAGTTCACGTCGCTCCAGCCTTACTTCCTGGCACGCACTGGGGGCAGCGCGAACCCGCTCATGCGCAGTGGCGACGCACTAACCTGCGCATGCGCGGTGGCCTTACTGAACGCTCTGGCCCCGACGCAAAATGGCGCGGGGGTTCTGGGGCCGGATGCTCAACAAAGTAGGCCGGGGGGAGAGAGGCCGGCCCGCCGATTGGTGGGCCCCGATTGCGGGCCAGACCCCATCGGAGGCCTCCCCCCGCCACAGGCCGCCCCCGACCCTTTGCACAGAGTTCCTGCCAGCAGCGACCAGGTGTGGACGGTGCCGGCGGGACTCTGCTTTTTCCGCGTGGCCGCTCGGCCCATCTGGGCCGGAGAATTGGCGGCCCCGCCACGTACAGCGGCCCGTGACAGGCGCCGTGATGGCGCCGATTCTCCGCACCTCGGAGAATTGCGCCCCCTGTTTTTGGGCAGCAGAGGCGGCCCACCAACGGGATCTACTGGTTGTCAACTGGATTTCCCGTGGACTGTACCCCTCATCGCTTAAATACACGTGATCCGGCGTGGGACTGCAATTTTCCAAACGCCAGTAAATCCCACCCATTGTTTCATCAGAGGAAAAATGCACCTAAAATTGGTTGTAATTCAAGGCAGGGTGGCCTTGAGGGGTAAAACCTGTTAAAGAAAAGTGATTCACGATGATAACTCATGGGTGCAATTCAGCGACGCAACGGGTGAATCGCGCTTGAGCCCCAAATCGGGCTCCACCTCAGGATCCGGGCCGATTGCGTGTCACCAGACACACTCCGCCCGACGTGATGTAATGGCCTATTCAAATCCCCGAATGCCAGATTCACTCAGCACCCGGGACTCACCAGTCACGACTGTTGAGACCGCGCCAGGGCACTGTTCCGTACTGCTCCACACAAATGTGGGCCAGATGTCATCCGAATGCCCTTACCGACCAGCCCTCCCATCCCTCTCCAGTGCGGAGAACGCTTTTACCACTCTAAACGTTACGGATTCCCTGCTGATCATTGCGTCTAGAATCGGTGAGTGGACCCAAACGGACCCAGTTCTTTCTGATGTTTGGCATCTCGTGTTGTTTGGCGATCAGCATCGTCAGCTTCCGGGAGAACTGAGAGCTTTCTCATCAAAGATGTCCGAGTTTAGTGTGGAGGACGGTGTGCTGCTACGGAGTACGAGTGTCTTCGCCCCGGATTTGATCTTGAAAGACCTTCACAACAGACACCTGGGAATGTCAAGAATGAAACTGTTAGCACGCAGCTACGTTCTGGTGGCCAGGTAGGGAAGCGGACATTGGGCATATGACACAACAATGCTTTGTCTGTTGGGAGCACCAGAAGCTTCCACTGTCCACACCCCTCCATCCTTGGAGTGACCGGACCGGCCGTGGGCACGATTGCATGTCGACATTGCCGGTCCATTTCCGGGTTTCATGTTCCTCCTGCTGGTCGACGCCCATTCCAAGTGGCTGGAGATCCACAAGATGGCAGCGACAAATTTCCAGAGCCGCAATTGAGAAGCTGCGTTTGTCCTTCAGTAAGCATGGCATTCCCGAAGTATTGGTTACAGAAAACAGCATGGTCTTTGCGAGTGAGGAGCTGGCCAGTTTTCTGAAGGCCAATAGGACCGGTTTCCTATCCAGTGCAAACCCAGGGTCGAGTGATGCGAAAACACCTGGATCACATTGGGTCGGGACGACCAGTTCTCCATCCAATTCCTCCGAACCTGCTGCCCAAGCAGACCAGAGCAGAGCCCAAAAGGGTCCAGGTGTCAAAGAGAAGTAGTTGACACACATTTGTCATGTGTGAGCCTGACACCAGACTCGGGAAGCTACTGCTCTACCCAAAAGGCCCCAGGACAATGGAGATGCTTCAGGGATGTCCGCAAAACAACCCTGAAAAAGTCAAACATGTCACATAGCTTGCGACTAAGCAAAATGGAGAAGGCTTATTCGAGAAGGCTTTGAACACATTGAGAGACTTCGAGACAGGAGGCACCCACAAACTTCCAAACACCCCGTCTACCTTACCACCTGTCCCACGTGGGACAGAGTCTGCAACTTGCACATTGGACTCATCAGCCATTTGAGAACCCACCCAACCAGTGCCTAGCTTGATTCTGTCCTTAGCTGACAGGCACACTTTCAAATAGGATTCACCAGATTGGATCAGGAAACCAAGGACAGAATCAAGCTAGAATCAGCGTAGAATTGGCAGTACTGAATTCTGGCTGAGAACAGCTCAGCTTCGACCAGGATCTGGGGCCTTCCCAGTGCTTATAGGCAATACAACACTTGGTGCATTTACCCTCCAGACCATTGGCACAGTTCCTTCTCTAAAGGATGACCATAAATTGGCTACCACCAAATTCCACCCAATTCTTTCAAAGAAGGGGCGGGGAGGACTATCAATGCAACAATTTAAAACAATTGGTTCAACGTTTGCCTTCCTGCAGAAACCAGTTTAATGTCAATGAAGTGTGTGGCAAGGATGGTTGATTGTAATCAGTGCGTGTTGCTGTTGCTGTGACTGCCCACTGATTGTGGGAGAGGGGGGAAAAAATGAGGTCAGATTAGCATTTATACAAGAGCATCCACCCATGTGTTATGCTCGCATTTCATCTGGTTGCATTTGCTCCTTGTGCAAGAGTCTTTATATAAAATCTGAATAGTTACAAACACAGATACAATCAGTTTTTTGTCCGTCTGTCTGTCCTTGCTTATCATCAGATTTGTAATGTGTCAAACAGACAGAATTTTGCCAGTTGCACATTATTCACATGAATGAATGTGACAGAAATTAGGTAAAAAAAAACCTTTGGCGCTTTTAGTAACTTGAGAAAGCCAGCCAGCGGAGGTGGAACAAGCTCCAGCTGGGTGGGCTCAGGCCGCTACCTCAGTGGCCCGTACTCCACGGGTCCCATGGGGAGATCGACAATGGTTTCCCCATGGTCCTCGTGGGGTTATGACATCCCTACCCCCAAAGTCTGAAAGTTCCCCTTCAGCAGCTCTGGGCCGGGCGATTGTGTATTCGTTCGCCAACCACCTCTTTCTAGCCGACCTGTGAAGTGTTATCGCTAGGACCCTGGCCTCAGACACGACGCCGTCCACCTGCACGGATACCTTTGTGTCAATTTCCAAGCCGGAGGCATCATTCTCCTGCTGAGACAGGCACCTAGATATAGACGGTTGGGTCCACTGGCTGAGGGGCGGTTCCTGGTGCAGAGGGAACGTCAATGCTGCCAGCTGGGCATGGCGTAGCGCAGTCTCCCACATCTTGAGCTGGTCCAAATGCTTCTGTTGAACTCTCCCCTGGATCCTAACTTTGTAGGTGACCAGTCCTGATCTCTCCAGCACACCTGTGAGCTAAACATGCACCAGAGTGTTTTTACCTTGGCTCTGGATGTGGTTGTGGCCATCTTGTACACATGCCACTTTGAGTGGACACCTACGATGGTGGGGAACACGGACTCCATGAAAGGCCCCACAAAGTCTGGCTGCAGTCGCATTCATGGGTGTCACGCCCATTCCCACGGATGAAGGGAGGCCGTTGGTGAGAACTTCGAGGCATCTGCATACGGCCCTCTCAATGTCCCCATCGATACCCGGCCACCAGACATAGCTACAGGCCAACATTTTCATTTTAGAGGTGCCCGGGTGCGCACCTTCAGCAGGGACTCCTGATCCTGCGGTGGGATTACTACGCAAACTCCTCACACTATGACACTGTCCTCCAGGCTAACCTCTGAGAGTTTCTGGGCAAAAGGCTACAGGAAAGGCCCCCTGCATTCCGCTACTCAAAAACATGTGGTGGAGTTTCACCAGTCTCGTATCCCGCTACATCCATGTGTGCACCTGAGTAGCCGTCACTGGCAAGGTAGCCAGAAAGTTAAGTGTTGCAACCACTTCATCCGCCAGTGGTGGGGATGAGGAACTTGCAGGCAATGGCAGACAACTGAAAGCATGGCATGGGCAAACTGCATACCCAGGCACTGTTGAAACGAATATTCATACGTGGCGAGTAGAAGGTGCAACCCTGAATTGTAGCTGATGCGATGGGTGGGATTCCCTTATCCTCCCTAAAACTGCCAAGCAGGAGCTTGTGATCAGTCACAATAAAGAAGTACCTCCCATAAACATATTAATCAAATCCCTACAGTGCATTTGGCCCATCGAGTCTGCACCGACCTTTCGAAAGGCCACCCTAGTCAGGCCCAATCCCCTGCCTATTCCTGCACCCCACCCTAAGGGGAGATTTTTCGCATGGCCAATCCACCTAAACTGCACATCTTGGAACTGTGGGAGGAAATGGTAGCACGGTAGCATTGTGGATAGCACAATTGCTTCACAGCTCCAGGGTCCCAGGTTCGATTCCCGGCTTGGGTCACTGTCTGTGCGGAGTCTGCACATCCTCCCCGTGTGTGCGTGGGTTTCCTCCGGGTGCTCCGGTTTCCTCCCACAGTCCAAAGATGTGCAGGTTAGGTGGATTGGCCATGCCAAAATTGCCCTTAGTGTCCCAAATTGCCCTTAGTGTTGGGTGGGGTTACTGGGTTATGGGGGTAGGGTGGAGGTGTTGACCTTGGGTAGGGTGCTCTTTCCAAGAGCCGGTGCAGACTCGATCGGCCGAATGGCCTCTTTCTGCACTGTAAATTCTATGAAAACCGGAGCACCCGGAGGAAACCCACGCAGACACGGGGAGAACGTGCAAGCTTCACATGCGAGGTCGGAATTAAACCCGGGTCCCTGGTGCTAACCACTCTGCCACCGCGTCGCCCAAAAGTTGAATTTCGTGACTCCAAATATTACTGCCAGGCTCCCCTCCTCTATTTGAGCGCACCGTTGTTCAGCATCCGCCAGGATCCTCGAGGCAACAGCGATGTGACGTTCCATGCTGTCGTTCCATCTGTGGGCCAGCACCGCCCCAAGGACGTAGGGGGAGGTATCGCATGTCAAGATTAGTGGCCAAGCTGGATCATAGTGAGTGAAGTGCTGTGTAGATGACCAATTCTCTTTTACTCCGACACCCCAGAACTCCTTCTGGTCCTTCTTAAACAGTATGTGGAGTAGAGCCAATAAGGTAGCCAGGTTGGCAATGAACTTTTCATAATAGTTTACCAGGCCTCGGAACGACCGGAGTTCAGTGATATTCTTCGAGGTCGGGATCCCTTTTACAGGCTGAACCTTATCTTCCACTGGGTGTAGATAGACCATCCCTGTCCACTCTGCATCCGAAGTAAGTTACCACTCTAGCACAGAACACACACTTGCTCCTCTTTAGCCGGGTGCCCACTTGGGAAAACTGCCTGAGCACTTTTACAGGTTGTCTGTATGCTCCTTTTCCGTGGTGCTCATGACGAGCACGTCGTCTAGACAGACGGCCAGGTTCGACAGACCCTGAATGATATTCTCCATTACCCGCTGGAAAATCACCAGGGCAGATGAGACCCTGAACGGGAGGCAGGTGTAAACACATAAACCCCTATGGATGTTTATGGTCGCAAATGGTCTGGATGCTGGATCTGACTCCACCTATAGGCGTGGCACATGTCAGGTTTTGTTGTAGAACATCCTCCAGCTAGTTTGGCGCACAATCTTCTATTTTAGGCAGCGGGTATCAGTCCAGGTTGAAGCCCTGTTTACCGTGAGCTTGTAATCCGTGCAGAGTTGGACAGGCTTGTCTGGCTTCATTACTGGCCTCACAGGTACGGCCCACTCTGCAACTTTTACAGGGTGTATAATCCTCAGATCCTTCAGGTGCTGAAGCTACACGTCAACCTTGGCAAGCAATGGGTAGGGGACAGGCCTCACCCCAAAGTACCAGGGCTGAGCTTCAGAATACATGTATATATGAGCCTTGGCCCCTTTTACCCTGCCCAGACCCTCCTGGAACAATTTGGGTATTTGCCCAGTACGTCGTACAAATTCCTGATGCCCATCCGACAAACCTGTTGCCAGTTGAAACGGAGAGCTTGCAAGCAGTTGCGTCCCAGCAAATTGGGCCTCGGTGCCCGTATCACAACCAAGGGATGACGGACCGACCGTTGCCCCTGTCATACTGGAGTTACGGTGGCCCCCACGATGCTCAATGGCTCGCTGGTCTAGGTCGGCAACCACGCCTTCATGTCACGTAACGTCAGTGGCACGATCTCTGCATGAAGCTGTCGAAACACTGATGGTGCACGATGGAGTTGGCAGCTCCTGTGTCCATTTCCATCACTGCAGGATGGCCACATACTTGTAATGTGACCCGGATCGGTGCTGCTTTTGGGGAGGTGATGCAGTTCAGCTGCATCAAACAATCCTCCTCACCTGGGGGTGGGGACCATGTACCAGGCCCTGGCCCGCGGTGATCTCGGCGGCTGTATTGGACAGCATTCTCTGCGGTGAATTAGGCGGCTCTGGCCATCCCGTTTCCTCCAACCACACATTTGGCAATATGGCCGGCTGTCCCCTTGTCCTTGAGGGAGGTATCCTGTAGGACTGCGGTGGTCCCGAGTGCTTGGACCGGCTGCGAACTTGTCTCTGGGGCTGCCCTTTGGGAGGAGATTTGGCCTGACCGGCATTTCCCCATGATGCAGTGGGAGTTTGAAATGGAAGGCAGGCCAAACTATGGACGCCATAGTCCATGGACTTCTACAGCTCCTGCACTCCTTTCGATGGTCTGTTTTAAATCCAAGGTGGGCTCTGCCAACAGCTTCCTCTGAGTGGCCATGTTGTTTATCCCACACACCAGCCTATCCCTCAACATGTCAGAGAGGGATGGCCTGAACTCGCAATGCTCGGCCAGACGTCAAAGACGGGGCAAGAGTTCCGTGGCCGATTCACCTAGAGGCCGCCTCGCTGTATTAATCTATACCACTGCATAATCGTGGTCCGTTTAGGGTCATAATATTCAGCTACCAACACAATCAGCTCTTCAAAACGATTTGGAGACTGGTGCGGCTGGGTAAGTGAGACTAACCCGGGACCCCACAGGAGGTCAGGAGGATGACTTTCTGACAGTCTTCCCTAAAATACTGTTCACCTGGGAAAACTATGGTGTACTGGTTCCAGTCTCCCAGGCCAGCTTACCAAACAGTGTCACCGTGAATATTTGTGACCACATGTTCTGGGATAGTAATGATCCGGGGCAGCTAGGCGGTTCCACAAGCAAGTCCGGAGTTTACTGTCATCCTCATCACCAGTTTAGTAACTCGAGGAAGCCAGGAGTAATGGAACAAGAATTTATTGATCAATGTACAAACTCTGCCCAGGGCAGTAACTCTCTCCCAATCTAGTCCTTGTTGGGACAACCAACAACTGCGGGCCCTGTTTGGGCCGGCTTTTTATGTGAAGTCTTTAAAGATCTCCAGCTGGGTGGCCTCCGCCCCTACCTGGGAAGCTCGTACTCCACGAGTCCCACAAGGAAATCGACGTTGGTTTCCCCGTGGTCCTCGTGGAGGTTATGACAGTGCTGAAATTCCCATTGGACATTTCAAGTTACTATTTTGAGTCGTTGGCTTCTTGCTGACAGAAAGAAAGCTAGCTAAGATTGCCACAGAAAAGTTTCCATTTCCATGGAACAACCATGAGTCCATTCGATTCAATGTGCAAAATAAAACTTCATTTCCTTTCCTCCACTGATCAGGGAATGGTACAATTCCCCTTGAGTAATTGCTCCGTGTAAATCACAGGAGCTGTAAAGCCAGTTTACAAGCCAAAAAGTTTGGGTCAAGCAGTCCCAGCATCCTTAACCTAATGGTTAGGAAATTGAGAAATGTTAGTGCACTGAGACATGTAGATTGTATGGTTAAAAAATTTTTTTTTTTTAGCATACCCAATTATTTTTTCCAATTAAGGGGCAATTCTTTTTAGTGCGGCCAATTCATCTACCCTGCACATCTTTGGCTTGTGGGGGTGAGACCCACGCATGCAGATTGTGTGGCGATCACTTGGTTGTAATGATCATCGCTGGCCATCCTTTCACCCCCCCCCCCCCCCCCCCCGCCCCCGCCGCCCACTCCTCGAACATACTAATTTCTCCACCATCCTCCTCAAGCACCCCTTCTGCACTCTCCACACCATGACACTTTTCATTCTGGCTCCACTGCTATCTGTTTCAGGTCTGACATTGCATTGCTTCAAAATAGTTGTCCCTCCCTGGTCTATTCAGTCACTGTGGTGTATTGCAGAGTTCCATCTTCCTCTCCATCAAGACCTGTATGAGTCAAAGATTTGATGGAAGCTATCATGTTCGGCCCCACAAACACCTCAGCCCCATCTCCATTCCCAAGGGCCACCTCAGGCTCAGCCCAGTGGTGTTGAACTTCTCAGATTCAGATGGGACAGGAAAGTAGAGCTAAAGTTCAGCCATGATCTTACTGAACGGCAGAGCCAGATGGAAGAGCCAAATGACCTGCGTCTGTCCATTTTTCTTACGTTCTTTTAAAATTGAGCTCAGCTTCTCCCCGTACACCAGAGCTGTAATGAAGGAAACTTTCTTTCACTGCTGCGTTATCACCTACCTCTGCCCCTTTCTCTCCTCATTCACTGCTGAAACTCTAATACAGTACCACACTTTTATCGTTGGACAGCTGAACTACCCAGTTCTCCCCTTGGCTGCCCTGCTTCTATCATCCACCAAGTACAAATCATCTAAAGTCAAATGACTTGTGTCAGGGCGGCACGTGGCACTGCTGCCTACGATGCTGAGGACCCGGGTTCGAATCCCGGCTCTGGGCCACTGTCTGTGTGGAGTTTGCACATTCTCCCCGTGTCTGTGTGGGTTTCGCCCCCACAACCCAAAGATGTGCAGGCTAGGTGGATTGGCCACGCTAAATTGCCCCTTAATTGGAAAAAACAATAATTGGGTACTCTAAATTTATTTTTAAAAAACATTTTTTTTTTTTAAATGACCTGTGTCATTTGCCACACCAAACCCTGCATCCCACTTGAATTGACTTGAAGATTAGAACATCAGAACTAGGAGCAGGAGTGGGCAACTCAGCACCCCAAGCCCTCTCCGCCTTCAGTACGATTATGGCTGATCTCCTCTCGACCTAGTCTCCACTTTCCTGTCCATTCTCCATAACCCTTCAACCTATTATCAATTAAAAGATCCGGGCCTGGATTCTCCGATCCTGCGGCTATGTCCCAGGGGGGCTAGCAGCCGCGCAGCGTAAAGCACACGGCCGCAGAATGGCCAGATCCGTGGCTGCGCACGGCGGCTGACTGCAGCAGCCACAAGCGGATCCGGCCTGCCAAAAACTACCCCTCTGGATCCACCTCATCTCCCCTGGACCACCCGCCACCAGTCCCCCCCCCATCCCCCGCCGAAGCCCCCCCAGCCAGCGGAACAACCCCACCCCCTCCCCGACTGTGGCGGCGCTGAACTCATTCCGCAGCCGCCATACGAGGTCCCCAAACGGTGTGAGCATACGCAAGCGACGCCGTAGGGGACTCGGCCCATCGGGGGCGGAGCATCGGGGGAGGGCCTCAGGTGACGTACTGAGGCCGTCCCGACAGCGTGCGGCATACTCTTTGAGTGGGCGGAGCATCGCAAGAACAGCGCCGCCCCCAATTCCGGCGTAAAAGTGGATTCTCCGGCCGATCGCCAAATGCGAATACAGCCGCCTTTTCCTCACCTTCAAATCTCTCCACTTCCTTATGGCCCCTCCCTCTGTGACCTACACATCTGCCCCCACTGTAGGGTATTCAGTGCCTTGTAAAGCAGACGTGAGATTGTTTGTTTGTACATGACAGATAAAATAAGGTGAGTTCTTGTTGACAGCTTGTATGGGTTACATGGTCCTATGGTGAGTTTGCTGCAGGAAGTTACACATGACTGACCATAGAATCATTTTTTTAAAACTAATTTTTATGGGAAGTGGGCTTCGCTGGCTAGGCCAGCATTTGTTGCCCATCCCTAATTGCCCTTGAGAAAGTGGTGCTGAGCTGCCTTCTTGAACCGCTGCAGTCCATGCAGTGTAGGTACACCCACTGTGCTATTAGGGAGGGAGTTCCAGGATTTTGAACTAGCAACAGCGAAGGAACGGTGATATATTTCCAAGTCAGGATGGTGAGTGATTGGAGGGGAACTTCCATGTAGCAGTGTTCCCATGTGTTTGCTGCTCTTGTCCTAGATGGTAATGGTCGTGGGTTTGGAAGGTGCTGCCTGAGGAACCTTGGTGATTACTGCAGTGTGTCCTGTAGATGGTACACACGGCTGCTACTGTGCATCGGTGGTGGAGGGAGTGAATGTTTGCGGAAGGGGGAGCAGTCAAATGAGTTGCTGTGTCCTGGATGGTGTTGAGCTTCTTGATTGTTGTTGGAACTGCAGTCATCCAGGCAAGTGGAGAATATTCCATTACGCTCCTGACTTGTGCCTTGTAGATGGTGGACAGAGCTTTGAGCGTCAGGAGGTGAGTTACTCCCCGCAGGATTCCTTTTTAAAAAAAATATATTTTATTCAAATTTTTCGGCCAAACAAAACAATACAAAGGTTTTCCTTTTTACAACAATAAAACAATATAAACAATAGTGACCGTTTTAACAAATAAATAAATAATATATAAACTAAATGGCAACTGCCATAACAAAATAATAACTCTCCAGAAATAAAATCAAACAATCCAATATACATAACCAAGTACAAATATCTATACAAAAACACCCCTGAGGACCCCCCCCCCCTCCCCCCTGGGTTGCTGCTGTTACCTTCCCATTTCCTTTATCGTTCTGCGAGGTAGTCAATGAACGGTTGCCAGCGCCTGGTGAACCCTTGAGCTAACCCCTTAGTGCGAACTTTATCCGTTCTAGTTTTATAAACCCTACCATGTCATTTATCCAGGTCTCCACGCCCGGGGGTTTGGCTTCCTTCCACATAAGCAATATCCTTCGCCGGGCTACTAGGGACGCAAAGGCCAAGACATCAGCCTCTTTCGCCTCCTGCACTCCCGGCTCTTCTGCAACCCCGAATATAGCCAACCCCCAGCCTGGCTCAACCCGGACCCCCACCACCTTTGCCACCCCCACCCAGAACCCCTGCAGTGCCGGGCATGACCAAAACATGTGGGTGTGGTTTGCTGGGCTTCTCGAGCATCTCCCACACCTATCTACCCCGAAAAATTTACTGAGCCTTGCTCCGGTCATATGCGCCCTGTGCAAAACCTTGAATTGTATCAGGCTTAGCCTGGCGCACGAGGACGACGAGTTTACCTTACGTAGGGCATCAGCCCACAGCCCCTCCTCAATCTCTTCCCCCAGCTCTTCTTCCCATTTCCCCTTCAGCTCATCCACCATGATCTCCCCCTCGTCCCTCATTTCCCTGTATATATCCGACACCCTACCATCCCCCACCCATGTCCCTGAGATCACTCTATCTTGAATCTCCTGCGTCGGGAGCTGCGGGAATTCCCTCACCTGTTGCCTCGCAAAAGCCCTCAGTTGCATGTACCGAAATGCATTCCCTTGGGGCAACCCATATTTTTCCGTCAGCGCTCCCAGACTCGCAAACGTCCCGTCTACGGACTCTGAAAACAGCGCGAGAGGTGAGTGAGTCGGGACTCTGAAAACAGCGCGGGAGCAGAGAGAGCCGGGACAGTGAAAACAGATCGGGAGCTGAGTGAGCCGGGACTCTGAAAACAGCGCGGGATGTGAGTGAGCCGGGACTCTGAAAACAGCGCGGGAGCTGAGTGAGCCGGGACTCTGAAAACAGCACGAGAGGTGAGTGAGTCGGGACTCTGAAAACAGCGCGGGAGCAGAGAGAGCCGGGACAGTGAAAACAGTGCGGGAGCTGAGTGAGCCGGGACTCTGAAAACAGCGCAGGGAGGTGAGTGAGCCGGGACTCTGAATACAGCGCGGGAGATTTAAAAAGCGCGGGAGGTCGGAGCGGAGATTTTAAAAGATCGCGGCCTAGTTTCGGGAGCCGTTCGGAGGAGGAGCAGTCTCTGTCGGAGAAACCTGAGAACATCTAAGACACTCAGAGGGTAAGAAGGTAAGTAAGTGATTTTTACTCATTTTTACTTTTATACCTTTTTCAAATTGTGTGTGTCGGGGGGAAACTGAAGTGACATCACAGAAAAGCTGTGGCCTGAGTGGCTGGTTGGGAATCTACACTAAGTTTAAAAAATTAAACATTGGTAACTAATTAAACATAATTACTTAATTATAATTTAGAGGGATATCTAAGCCAGAGATCGGAGAGTACTATATTTAGCTTTCGCATTTCTATTAGAAATCTGCTAGGAAACAGATAGTTAACAGTAACTTTGAAATCTAAAAAAATATATATTAAATTTTAATTTTAATTAATTGATGCAATGTCAGTTAGAGGTGTGCAGTCATCTGACTGTGAGATGTGGCAGGTCCGGGAGGCTTCCAGCGTCCCGGATGGCTTCATCTTCAGAAAGTGCACCCAACTGGAGCTCCTCACAGACCGCATGGTTCGGTTGGAGCAGCAATTGGATGCACTTAGGAGCATGCAGGTGGCAGAAAGCGTCATAGATCGCAGTTATGTAAATGTGGTCACACCCAAGGTGCAGGCAGAGAAATGGGTGACCACCAGAAAGGGCAGGCAGTCAGTGCAGGAATCCCCTGTGGTTGTCCCCCTCTTGAACAGGTATACCCCTTTGGATACTGTCGGGGGGGATAGCCTCTCAGGGGAAAACAGCAGCAGCCAGAGCAGTGGCACCACGGCTGGCTCTGATGTTCAGAAGGGAGGGTCAAAGCGCAGAAGAGTAATAGTAATAGGGGACTCTATAGTCAGGGGCACAGATAGGTGCTTTTGAGGACGTGAAAGAGACTCCAGGATGGTATGTTGCCTCCCTGGTGCCAGGGTCCAGGATGTCTCCGAACGGGTAGAGGGCATCCTGAAGGGGGAGGGCAAACAGGCAGAGGTCGTTGTACATATTGGTACTAACGACATAGGCAGGAGGGGCATGAGGTCCTGCAGCAGGAGTTCAGGGAGCTAGGCATAAAGTTAAAAGACAGGACCTCGAGGGTTGTAATCTCGGGATTACTCCCTGTGCCACGTGCCAGTGAGGCTAGAAATAGGAAGATAGAGCAGCTAAACACGTGGCTAAACAGCTGGTGTAGGAGGGAGGGTTTCTGTTATCTGGACCACTGGGAGCTCTTCCGGGGCAGGTGTGACCTATATAAGAAGGACGGGTTGCATCTAAACCGGAGAGGCATAAATATCCTGGCCGCGAGGTTTGCTAGTGTCACACGGGAGGGTTTAAACTAGTATGGCAGGGGGGTGGGCACGGGAGCAATAGGTCAGAAGGTGAGAGCATTGAGGGAGAACTAGGGAATAGGGACAGTGGGGCTCTGAGGCAGAGCAGACAGGGAGAAGTTGCGGAACACAGCGGGTCTGGTAGCCTGAAGTGCATATGTTTTAATGCAAGAAGTATTATGGGTAAGGCAGATGAACTTAGAGCTTGGATTAGTACTTGGAACTATGATGTTGTTGCCATTACAGAGACCTGGTTGAGGGAAGGGCAGGATTGGCAGCTAAACGTTCCAGGATTTAGATGTTTCAGGCGGGATAGAGGGGGATGTAAAAGGGGAGGCGGAGTTGCGCTACTGGTTCGGGAGAATATCACAGCTGTACTGCGGGAGGACACCTCAGAGGGCAGTGAGGCTATATGGGTAGAGATCAGGAATAAGAAGGGTGCAGTCACAGTGTTGGGGGTTTACTACAGGCCTCCCAACAGCCAGCGGGAGATAGAGGAGCAGATAGGTGGACAGATTTTGGAAAAGAGTAAAAACAACAGGGTTGTGGTGATGGGAGACGTCAACTTCCCCAATATTGACTGGGACTCACTTAGTGCCAGGGGCTTAGACGGGGCGGAGTTTGTAAGGAGCATCCAGGAGGGCTTCTTAAAACAATATGTAGACAGTCCAACTAGGGAAGGGGCGGTACTGGACCTGGTATTGGGGAATGAGCCCGGCCAGGTGGTAGATGTTTCAGTAGGGGAGCATTTCGGTAACAGTGACCACAATTCAGTAAGTTTTAAAGTACTGGTGGACAAGGATAAGAGTGGTGCTAGGATGAATGTGCTAAATTGGGGGAAGGCTAATTATAACAATATTAGGCGGGAACTGAAGAACATCGATTGGGGGCGGATGTTTGAGGCCAAATCAACATCTGACATGTGGGAGGCTTTCAAGTGGCAGTTGAAAGGAATTCAGGACCGGCATGTTCCTGTGAGGAAGAAGGATAAATACGGCAATTTTCGGGAACCTTGGATAACGAGAGATATTGTAGGCCTCGTCAAAAAGAAAAAGGAGGCATTTGTCAGGGCTAAAAGGCTGGGAACAGATGAAGCCTGCGTGGAATATAAGGAAAGTAGGAAGGAACTTAAGCAAGGAGTCAGGAGGGCTAGAAGGGGTCACGAAAAGTCATTGGCAAATAGGGTTAAGGAAAATCCCAAGGCTTTTTACATGTACATAAAAAGCAAGAGGGTAGACAGGGAAAGGGTTGGCCCACTGAAGGATAGGCAAGGGAATCTATGTGTGGAGCCAGAGGAAATGGGCGAGGTACTAAATGAATACTTTGCATCAGTATTCACCAAAGAGAAGAAATTGGTAGATGTTGAGTCTGGAGAAGGGTGTGTAGATAGCCTGGGTCACATTGAGATCCAAAAAGACGAGGTGTTGGGTGTCTTAAAAAATATTAAGGTAGATAAGTCCCCAGGGCCTGATGGGATCTACCCCAGAATACTGAAGGAGGCTGGAGAGGAAATTGCTGAGGCCTTGACAGAAATCTTTGGATCCTCACTGTCTTCAGGGGATGTCCCGGAGGACTGGAGAATAGCCAATGTTGTTCCTCTGTTTAAGAAGGGTAGCAAGGATAATCCCGGGAACTACAGGCCGGTGAGCCTTACTTCAGTGATAGGGAAATTACTGGAGAGAATTCTTCGAGTCAGGATCTACTCCCATTTGGAAGCAAATGGACGTATTAGTGAGAGGCAGCACGGTTTTGTGAAGGGAAGGTCGTGTCTCACTAACTTGATAGAGTTTTTCGAGGAGGTCACTAAGATGGCTGATGCAGGTAGGGCAGTGGATGTTGTCTATATGGACTTCAGTAAGGCCTTTGACAAGGTCCCTCATGGTAGACTAGTACAAAAGGTGAAGTCACACGGGATCGGGGTGAGCTGGCAAGGTGGATACAGAACTGGCTAGGTCATAGAAGGCAGAGAGTAGCAATGGAAGGATGCTTTTCTAATTGGAGGGCTGTGACCAGTGGTGTTCCACAGGGATCAGTGCTGGGACCTTTGCTCTTTGTAGTATATATAAATGATTTGGAGGAAAATGTAACTGGTCCGATTAGTAAGTTTGCAGACGACACAAAGGTTGGTGGAATTGCGGATAGCGATGAGGACTGTCAGAGGATACAGTAGGATTTAGATTGTTTGGAGACTTGGGTGGAGAGATGGCAGATTGAGTTTAATCCGGACAAATGTGAGGTAATGCATTTTGGAAGGTCTAATGCAGGTAGGGAATATACAGTGAATGGTAGAACCCTCAAGAGTATTGAAAGTCAAAGAGAGCTAGGAGTACAGGTCCACAGGTCATTGAAAGGGGCAACACCGGTGGAGAAGGTAGTCAAGAAGGCATACGGCATGCTTGCCTTCATTGGCCGAGGCATTGAGTATAAGAATTGGCAAGTCATGTTGCAGCTGTATAGAACCTTAGTTAGGCCACACTTGGAGTATAGTGTTCAATTCTGGTCGCCACACTACCAGAAGGATGTGGAGGCTTTAGAGAGGGTGCAGAAGAGATTTACCAGAATGTTGCCTGGTATGGAGGGCATTAGCTATGAGGAGCTGTTGAATAAACTCTGTTTGTTCACACTGGAACGAAGGAGGTTGAGGGGAGACCTGATAGAGGTCTACAAAATTATGAGGGGCATAGACAGAGTGGATAGTCAGAGGCTTTTCCCCAGGGTAGAGGGGTCAATTACTAGGGGGCATAGGTTTAAGGTGAGAGGGGCAAGGTTTACAGTAGATGTACGAGGCAAGTTTTTTACGCAGAGGGTAGTGTGTGCCTGGAACTCGCTACCGGAGGAGATGGTGGAAGCAGGCACGATAGTGACATTTAAGGGGCATCTTGACAAATACATGAATAGGATGGGAATAGAGGGATACGGACCCAGGAAGTGTAGAAGATTGTAGTTTAGTCGGGCAGCATGGTCGGCACGGGCTTGGAGGGCCGAAGGGCCTGTTCCTGTGCTGTACATTTCTTTGTTCTTTGTTCTTTGTCTACGAACAGATCTCTCAGTTGCACAACCCCAGCTCTCTGCCATGCTCCAAATCCCCCATCTATTCTCCCCGGGACAAACCTATGATTATTTCTTATCGGGGACCGCATCGAGGCTCCAGTCCTTCCCCTATGTCGTCTCCACTGCCCCCAAATTTTTAGTGTTGCCACCACCACTGGACTTGTGGTGTATTTCTTCGGGGAGAACGGCAACAGCGCCGTCACCATTGCTTGTAGGCTGGTTCCTTTGCAGGGCGCCACCTCCAATCTCTTCCACGCCGCTCCCTCCCCTTCTCCCATCCACTTACACACCATTGAGATATTGGCAGCCCAGTAGTATTCACTTAGGCTCGGTAGTGCCAGCCCCCCCTATCCCTGCTACGCTGCAAGAACCCCCTCCTCACTCTCGGGGTCTTCCCGGCCCACACAAAACTCATGACACTTTTCTCAATTTTCTTGAAAAAAGCCTTCGTGACCATCACCGGAAGGCACTGAAACACAAAAAGGAAACTCGGGAGGACTACCATTTTGACCGCCTGCCCCCTACCCACCAGTGACATGGGCACCATGTCCCATCTCTTAAAATACTCCTCCATCTGTTCCACCAATCTTGTTAAATTAAGCCTATGTAAGGTTCCCCACCTCCTGGCTATCTGAATCCCTAAGTACCGGAAATCTCTTGTTACCTTCCTCAGCGGTAAATCATCTATTCCCCTGCTCTGCTCCCCCGGATGCACCACAAACAACTCACTCTTCCCCATATTCAATTTGTACCCCGAAAATTCCCCAAACTCCCTGAGTGTCTGCATTATCTCAGGCATCCCCTCCACTGGGTCCGCAACATACAGCAATAAATCATCTGCATACAAAGATACCCGGTGCTCTTCTCCTCCCCGCAGGATTCCTAACCTCTGACCTGCTCTTGTAGCCACAGTATGGCTAGTCCAGTTCAGTTTCTGGTCGATGTTAACCCCCAGGCTGTTGATAGTGGCGGATTCAGTGATGGTAATGCCATTGATCGTCAGTGCAGTGCAAGAGGACATTCAGCACACTCTGCCTGTGCTGACTCTTCAAACGAGATGCAAAATCAGTCTTGCTCTTCCATTCTTTTCCCATAATCCATCATTTTGTTGCACTTTTAAAGTATGTAGTCATCTCCCCGTTGAATCTACCCTTCCACTACCCTTTCTGGCAATGTTATATTTTTTCAAATAAATTTAGAGTACAAAATTCATTTTTTCCAATTAAAGGGCAATTTAGCGTATTCAATTCACCTACCCTGCACATCTTTGGGTTGTGGGGGGGGGAAACCCACGCAAACACGCGGGGAGAATGTGCAAACTCCACACGGACAGTGTCCCAGAGCCGGGACCGAACCTCGGTGACGTGAGTCAGCTGTGCTAACCACAGCGCACCGTGCTGCCCTAATGTTTCATTTCCAATGGATCATAGAATCCCTACAGTGCAGAAGGAGGCCAATCGGCCCATTGAATCTGCACCGACTCCCTGAAAGAGCAGCCGACTGAGACCTCCTTCCCCGCCCTAGCCCTATGACGCTGCACATCCCAGGACATTAAGTGGTATTTTAACATGGTCAATCCACCTAACTTGCACATCGTGGGGCTGTGGGAGGAAACCGGAGCATCCAGAGGAAACCTATGGAGACACGGGGAGAAAGTGCAAACTCCACACAGTCACCCAAGGCTGGAATTGAACCCGGGTCCCTGGCGCTGAGGCAGCTAAACCAACCACTTTGCCACCATGCCGCCCTATGTTTCATGATATTAGAAGTTAGTTAACTAGATATTAGCTGCGACTTCTTTTCAGGCTGGCTTGCTTTATTGAGCTTACTTTTTTCAGGTTAAACTGCATATAACTCGTTACTACCACTGACCACAAACTTGACACCAAAAGTTTCTGAGGTAATCTGTGACATTTATCTCAGTTGATTACTCTAACCCATTGTAGGATGCAGCTTAAAGGGCAAGGGTAGGGTTCAATTGTATTTGTAGTTTACAGATGTGAAGACTTGCATAGGCAGGTAGCAACAAGAGAAACACTTGACATAGCAGGATATATAACAAGGTTTCTGCTAATGCAAAACAATGGATCAACAGTAAAAGGACAAGGGGATCCTGTAGCTATAGTGTTCTTAGGTTTCCAAAGGGCATTCAATAAGATGCCACACAAAAGGTTAAAAGTTGAGAGTAATACATTAGCATGGAGGGAGAGTAGGTTAACGGACAGGAAGCAGAGAACAGAGACAAACAAGGTATTTTCAAGTTGGCAGGCTGTGACTAGTGGAGTGCCACAAGGAGCAGTACTAAGGCCTCAGCTATTTACAGTCAAGGAGACAAAGAGGAATGTATCTAAGTTTGCTGACAATACAAAGTTGGTGGGAATGTAAGCTGTTGGGAGGATACAACCTGTCTTTATCCCTTTGCAGCCTCTTTAAGTGAGTGGACAACGGGTTGGCAGATGGAGTGTAATTGAATATACGGAGTCCATTCGGCCCATCGGGTCTGCACAGAACCTTAGAAAGAGGACCCTACTTAAGCCCATGCTTCCACACCATACCCGTAACTCGGTAACCCCACCTAACCCTTTGGAAACTATGGGGCAATTTAGCATAGCCAATCCACCTAGACCCGCGCATTTTTGGACTGTGGGAGGAATCTGGAGCACCCGGAGGAAACCCACGCAGACACGGGGACAAAGTGCAAACTCCACAAAGACAGTGACCCGGAATTGATCCCGGGGCCCTGGAGCTGTGATGCAGCAATGCTAACCACTGTGCCACCCTGCCGCCCCTGGGAAGGGTGAGATTATTTGCTTTGGTATTCAAAGTAGAAAAGCAGCATATCTTTTTAAGAGGCAAGAAACTTCTAAATGTTGATGCTGAGAGAAAATTGGGTGTACTGATACAGGGAACACAGAAATATGGCATGTAGTTAAGTTGAAAGGCAAAATGGTCTGTTGGCCTTTATTGCAAAGGGTTTGGAGAACAGGGGGAAAAAGTCTTGCTGTAATTGCATTGGGCTTTGGTGAGAGCACACCTGGAGGATTGAGATAAAAACAAAATACTGTGGATGCTGGAGATACGAAATCAAAAAAGTGCTGGGAAAACTCTTGTCCTGGTAAAGAGTCATTTGGACTCACAACATTAACTCCATTTATATCCCCACCGATGCTGCCCGATCTGAGTTTTTCCAGCACTTTATATTTTATTCCTGGAGTACCGTGTGTAACTTTGGATCCATTTTTAAGGAAGCATATACTCGCATTGGAGGAGGCACTATGAAGCTTAGTCACTGGGATGAGAGGTTTGTCCTATGATTTGCTGAGGCTGAGTAAATTGGGACAATATTGTTTGGAGTTGAAAAGGATGAGAGATAATGTTGCTGAAACATACAAGATTCTGAAGGAGTTCGGAAAGGCAGAGGCGGAGATCGTTTCCCCTGTGAGGAGTCAATCATTTCGGATTGGGACAATGAGAAGTCGCTTCACTCAAAGAACTGTGAATCTTTGAAATTGCTCAACTCAGAGTCTTATTGATGTTCCATCACTGAGTACATTGAGGGCTGAGACAGACAGATTTCTGGTCTCTGAGGGAATTAAAGATATGGGGATTGGGCAGGAAAGTGGGACTGAGGATGATATTGAATGGGGGGCACATGCCCATGAAGCCGCATAGTCCACTCCTGCTATAACTCCTTGTGTTCTTGGTAATTGTGCAATAATCTGAATGTGCAGAGAGGATCTTCCAGGAGTAGATAGGATCATTAATGTCATGGAGAAAGAAAACGTGAACCAATGTTCCAGATTTGGCAAGTAGTGGGGCAAGTGTTGAAATACAGTCGGCAGAGTTTTGGTTGAACTCAAGTTTATGGAGGGTGGAGTATAGGAGGCCAGCCATAGGGGCAATTAAAGTAGTCAAATCCAGATTAGGCTGAGGATGGAATACGTTTCATAAACATTTGAATGCTGCAATGGGAAGAAGGCAGGGTTAATATTCTGGAGCGGTGATATAAATGGGTCAAAGGACATTAACCTGTGATCTAATACGAGTGAGGTCAGCTGAATTGAGTTTAGGGCAGTGTTTCAAACCACCTGCAAGAGCTTTGTTTGTACTGTTTAGAATACATGAACTAAATTGCCTGGCAACTATATAAACTTTCTTTTTAATTGGCGGACTGAAGTCAGTTCTTTATTAGTAAAATCGTTGTCGATTGGCACAGACCCAGTTTGGCTCCCTTACCCTTACTGATTTAGTGTTGTGAACAGTGAGGGGAATAGTTTTTAAAAATAAATTTAGAGTAGGGTGGCATGGTGGCACAGTGGTTAGCACCGCTGCATCACACGCCGTGGTCCTAGGTTTGATCCCGGCCTTGGGTCACTGTCTGTGTAGAGTTTGCACATTCTCCCCGTGTCTGCGTGGGTCCACCCCACAAACCCCAAAAAAACAGATGTGCAGGGTAGATGGATTGGCCATCTAAATTGCCTTTTAATTGGAAAACATTGGATACTCTAAATTTTTTTATTTTTTTAAAAATAAAATAAAATTTAGAGTACCAAATTCATTTATTTTTCCAATTAAGGGGCAATTTAGCATGGCCAATCGATCTACCCGGCACATCTTTTGGGTTTGTGGGTGTGAGACCCACGCAGACATGGGGAGAATGTGCAAACTCTACACGGACAGTGACCGGGGTCGGGATGGAACCTGGATCATCAGCGCCATGAGGCAGCAGTGCTAACCACTGCGCCACCGTGCCACCCACCAATGGGAAGAATAGTGTTCATAGACAGGATGATGGAATGGGCAGACAAGTGACAAATGAAATTTGATGCAGAGAAGTGGGAAGTGATTAATTCTGGTAGGACGATCAAGGATAGGCCATACAAAATAAGAGGTATAATTCTTAAATGGGGTGAGACTACCGGTGGCGACATGTAGGAGGATGTCAGACGTTGAGTAGCTTCCGCTGGAGGCCTCGATATTTGGCCCTTTTTACTTGGTTTTCGGGGAGAATTTGTATGCACTCTCACCCCAGTTGAGTCGTGGTTATTAAAGAATGTCCAGAAACCAAAGAAAGAACATTGGGAAGAAAGGAACGAATGCTAGCCCACCGGCAGCGTCGATTACAGTGCGGAGCTCATTGGGCGGGAAGATGGCGGGTGAACTCGCAGGGTGGGACGGCGCCCATTACAGTGGACACGCAGGCGGAAGTGGCGGCAGCTGAATTTGACCACAATTCGGCAAACATTTAGAACGACACGGGAGGGAGACGATGGAGACTCTTAACCAGTTGATGGAGGACATGCTGGCCCCGATGAAGGAGGCTCTCGGAAGAATGTCGGAGACGATGCAGGAGCGAGCATGGTGAGGTTTTGAAGGGGATGGAGGAAACGCTATCGTGACACAGCGACCGGCTCGCCTCGCTGGAAGCAGAGCTGCTGAAGGTGGAGGATAGAAATAAGGGCCTGAGAGCGACGGTCGAGGACCTGGAGAATAGGTTGTGAGGGCAGATCCTTCGGGCCGTGGAGCTGCCTGAGGGAGTGGAGGGCCCGAGGCTGAGGGAGAATTTCTCGACGATGATCGCGAAGCTGCTGGGGAGGAGGAACAACGTCCTCCCATTCGAGTTGGATAGGGTTCATTGGTCGCTCCGTCTGAAACCACGGGCGAACGAACCACCAAGAGCAGTGATAGTCTATTTTCACAGCTATCAGATAAAGGATAAGGTCCTGGGATGGACCAAGCAGAATTGAGAGGTGAGGTGGGGAGGCAGGGGTATTCGAATATACCAGAATGTCACCGTGGAGCTGGCAAGAAGGCTTGCAGCCTTTAACAGGGCGAAGGCCGTGCTTTGTAAGAGTGGAGTGCGTTTTGGGATGGTTTACATAGCGAGGGAGACGGTCATGCATAACTCCCGGGACCATTTCTTTGAGATGGAGGAGGAGGTGGAGGCATTCGCGAAGGCTGAAGGAGTTGGAGTGAATTGAGAATAGAACAGGAACTTTGTTGCTGTGGCTGGGATCCAGTGTTTGAGGGACATTGTTGTAATAGGGCGTGTTTTTTCTTTTGTTTAACGTTTGGTGCCCTCTATTTTTTTGTACATAGTTAGGGTTAAATTGAAATTAGGTTTGGGGTTTGCTCTTTCTATTTTGGTTTCTTCTTTCCTCTGCTTGAGTCTTAATGGATTGGAAAGGGCATATGGACACGGGGATAAGTGGAGGGGAATAGTGAGGGCGGGGGGGTGAGGGGATGGGGTGGTGGGTGGGGGGGGTGGAGAACAGGGTGTCCCAGTACGCAGATGATCTTCTCTTGTATATCTCTGATCTGGTTCTCACAATGAGGGCCATAATGGGTTGTTGAAGCGATTTGGGGCTTTCTCAGGCTATAAATTGAATTTGGAGAAAGGTAAGTGTTATTTGGTCTCTCCACTGGGGAAGGGAGCTAATCTTGGAGTGTTGCCATTCTGTTTAATGGGTACGCACTTCAGGTATTTAGGGGTGCATGTGACTCGGGATTAGGCCTGGCTTCGCAAATTAAACTTTACGAACCTGGTGAGTAGGGTTAAAACCAATTTACAGAGGTGGAACAGCCTCCCTCTATCGGTGTTCAAACGGTGAAAATGAACATCCTACCGTTTCTATTCTAATGTCTTTTTTTTCCCCCAAAAGAATTCTTTGTGGGGGTGGAGAAATTGAACTCTTCCTTTATCTGGGTGGGCAAGGTAGCCAAGATTCGGAAAATGTGGGGCAGCATGGTGGCGCAGTGGGTTAGCCCTGTTGCTTCACGGCGCCGATGTCCCAGGTTCGATCCTGGCTCTGGGTTACTGTCTGTGTGGAGTTTGCACATTCTCCCCATGTTTGCGTGGGTTTCGCACCAATGACCCAAAGATGTGCAGGCTAGGTGGATTGGCCATGCTAAATTGCCCCTTAATTGGAAAAAATGAATTGGGTACTCTCAATTTTATTTTTTTTAAAACAAGAAAAAAACTATACAACTGAGCAGCCCTCCCTCTACCTGACCTGATTGATCCCACCCCCACCCGACCACCCCGTTGACTGCTCTCCGACCTCCCCGGCCCGAATGGACACAGCTCCACCACTCAACACATTCCTGACACCTCAAATTCCCATTCCGACCCCAACCTGACTAACATTTGACTTTATAACCCCGCCCTGCTACTGCCGACCCACCTACCCCCTCTATCACCTGCCATCCTACCCACCTACCAGCCTATTCACCTGCCACCCTAGCTACCTGTCATCCTGGCTCCCCAAAGCCTTTCCATCATCTATAAGACACAAGTTAAGAATATGATGAAATCCTCTCCACTTGCCTGGATTAGAATACTGCTCACCACTACCTTCTAAGGGGCAATTAGGGATGTGAACTTTCAACTGATGCCCAAATGCCGATGAATGAATGGTTAAAAAGTCTATGACACATTTTATGGAGACTTTTAAAAATTCATTTATGGAATGTGGCTAGACCAGCACTTATCGCACATTCCTAATTGCCTTTGGGAATTGGGTGATGGACCATCTTCTTGAACTGATGCAGTCCCTGTGGTGTAGACACAGTGCTGTTAGGGAAGGAATTCCAGGATTTTGACCCATCGATGGTGGAGGAACAGCGATAGAGTGGCGTTCCTATTTTTCTACTGTCCATGTTCTTCTAGATGGAGGAAGTCAAGAGTCTGGAAGGAGCCTTGGTGAGTTCCTGTAGTGCATCTTATAGATGGTACAAACTGCTGCCAAACTTCTGTACACATATCTATGGATTCAATGGGAGAGGGTGTGAATGTTTGTGGAATCAAGCAGGCTACTTTGTCCAGGGTGGTGTCGAGTTTCTTGAGTTTTTTTCCAATTAAGGGGTAATTTTAGCATGGCCAATCCACCTACACTGCACATCTTTTTGGGTTGTGCGGACGAAACACACGCAAACCAAACACGGGGAGAATGTGCAAACTCCACACGGACAGTGAGCTAGAGCCAGGATCGAACCTGGGACCTCGGCGCCGTGAGGCAGCAGGGCTAACCCACTGCGCCACCGTGCTGCCCTTCCATCACACTCCTGACTTGTGCCTTGTAGATGGTGGCCAGGCTTTGGGGAGTCCGGAGGAGAGTTACTCACTGCAGTTACTCTGACCTGCTCTTGTAGCCACAGTATTTATATGGCTAGTCCAGTTCAACTTCTGGGCAATGGTAAACCCAGGATGTTGATAATAGGGGATTCAGCGATGGTAGTGCCATTGAATGTCAAACGGCGATGGTTTGTTTCTCTCTTGTTGGAGATGGTCATTGCCTGGCACTTGTGTGGCACGAATGTAACTTGCCACTTGTCAGCCGAAGCCCAGATATTGTCAAGGTCTTTCTGCATTTGGACATTGACTGCTTCAGTATCTGAGGAGTCGCGAATGGTGCTAAACAATGTGCAATCATCTGTGAACATCCCCACTTCTAAGGTCATTGATGAAGCACCTGAAGATGGTCGGACCTTGGACACTACCCTGAGGAACTGAAGGGATGTCCTGGAATGGAAATTATTGACCTCCAACAACCACAACCATTTTCCTTTGCGCCAGGTATGACTCTAACCAGTGGAGAGTTTTCTCCCTGATTCCGTTGACTCCAGCTTTTCTAGAGCTCCCTAATGCCCTAGACACTCAGTCAAATGTTGCCCTCATGTCAAGGGTAATCACTTTCGCCGGACTTGAGCACATAATCTAGGCCAGGATACCTGTGCAGTACTGAGGGATATTGTAGAGTTGAAGGTGTCTTCTTTTCAATGAAAGGTTAAACTGAGTCAGTCTGCCTTTTTTAGGTGGACATGAAAAAAAACCTTGTCCACTGCTTTGATGAAAATAAGGGAAGTTCACCAGGTGTCCTGTCTAATAACCAGTCACCGATCAATGTTTCTAAAAAATAAACAGATTTTCTAGTGATTATCACGTCACAGTTTATAGGACCTTCCTTGGGTCAATGTGCTGCTGTGTTCCCAGCATTGCAACGATTACTACAATTCGAAAGAGCTTTATTCACTGCAAAGAGCTTTGGGATAGCCTGATGTCATGAAAGGTGCTATATAAATGCAAGTGCTTTGTTTGAACCAACAAAGACCTGCTGTCAGACAAGTTGACTCATCGACCACAGAGGTGTGTGTCTGTGTGGTTAGAGTTGGACTCATCAGCAGTGCACTTAGGGTTAAGAGTGAAGAGGTCCAGACGAAAGACTGCCTGCCTGCTATCTTAGTGGTGCAATAGTCTAGAACACAAAGGTATCTATAAAGGGGACAATCAAAGTTACAAAACGAAACACTAATAGAACTCCTGCATCTGTGTTCTTACTTGATGAAGTTTAGCCAAAGCTGTGTATCTATTAGGGTGTTTCTGAGATTGTTAGTTTAAAGTTTGCCAGTGTCGAGGTTATTTACCAAATGTAGCATTACCTCAGTGCCATGCAATTGTTTCCAAATGACAAATTCATACTTGTTTATTTGTTTCCATTTTTAGTTTTGCCTTTTACACGGAACTAACCTCCTATACCAAGAACGAGCCTGGTATCTAGAACACAAATATCTCACACCAACAACAAGCATGCAGATAAGGAACCAGGTAAGCCTTTGTCTGGCAGCAATACTTCTATACCAGATAGCACGGCAACTTTGCTCAAAACACATTAAAATTCGCCTCACTGCCCGCTGTCAGTTTAACTGGACCCTTTTTTCCCAGCACCCAACTGGAATCTGCCTGACTGAGTCTCCTTGATGTATAGAAAATGTCATTAGGGCCTGATTGCATGTTGACTGTGCATTGAGCGGCTAAGAAGAGGAGACGGTCTATGGCTAAGTTAGGAACTTTCCTTTGTGCTGCTTGGCAGGATCCTGAAGGCATCTGTAGGAAAGCTAAGGAAAGTCTGGACCTTTCACATCACATCCACAAAAGAAGCACTAATGACTCTCCTCACCTCCCCCCACCCCTCTGCCTTTCATCCACAGTGGACAGGATTTTGACCTCGGCCTGTCATCTGCCTTTCCTTGCCCATTTCGAGGGAGTAATTGGCCGATAAGAGTGCCACGTGGCCCAGGAGTTAATTGCCTGGGCTTGTAAATGATGGCATACAAACAGAAGCTGAAAATAATCAGCAGGTCAGCCAACATCTGCGGCGAGAGAAGCAGGGATAATATTTCAGGTCAATGACCTTGCAGCTCAACTGAAACATTAACACTGCTCTTCTCCAAAGATGCTGCCTGAACTACTGGTTACCTCCAGCATTTCTGTTTTCATGTCAGATTTTCAGCATCTCCAGTATTTTGCTTTTGCTTCCTTAAATAATAATGTTGGGCGCAATTGACAATTGCTCCGCTCTCCCACCTAAACCCCCTCATTGATTCTGTTATGAACATACTTCTGCCCTTCCTGGCTAATTCGTGAGTGGCTAAGCCATAAAGACCAAGGCAGTCTGGGCTTCAATTCCTGATTGACACAAACTTGTCTGATCTTTGTCAGAGAGTCGTGAACATAATCCAGCCCATCACGTGAACCTGCCTCCCATCCATTGACTCTGTCTATACCTCCCGCTGCCTTGGGAAAGCGGGCAGCATAATCAAAGAACCCTCTCACCCGGGTTATTCGTTCTTCCAACCTCTTCCATCGGGCAGAAGATACAAAAGTCTGAGAACACGCACTAACAGATTCAAAAACAGCTTCTTCCCCGCTGCTGCCAGATTCCTGAATGACCCTCTTATGGACTGAACTGATCTCTTTATGTGCATCTTCTCCTCTGTTGTGGCACTACACTCCATATGCTTCACCCAATGTCGATGTCTATATATTTACTTGTGTATTTATCGTATGGCCTATATTTTTTTCATGCATGGAATGATCTGCAGAACAATACTTTGCACTGTACCTCGGTACACGTGACAATAAATCTAAACCCAAATCTTTGCTGTGATGGTGTTACGGTGTACTCTGGCTCCCTCTTTGGGCTGACATTTGTTACCCATCCCTAATTGCCCTTGAGAAGGTGATAGTCAGCCGCCTTTGTGAACCGCCGCAGCCCATGTGGTTTTAGGAGGTCCAGGATTTTGACCCAGCAACAGCGAAAGAACCGTAATTTTTTCCACGTCAGGATGATGGGGAACTTGCAGGTGGTGGTGTCCCCATGCTGCCCTTGTGCTTCTAGGTGGTAGAGGTCACAGGTTTTATAAATGCTGTTAAAGAAATCTTGGCACTTTGCTGCAGTGCAACTTGTAGATAGTACAGACTGTTGTCACTGCACATTGACGGTGGAGGCAGTGAATGTTTAAGATGGTGGATGGGGTGCCAGTCAAACAGGCTGCTTTGTCCTGGATGGTGTTGAGTTCTGTTAGGTCCACCCATTTGGCCAAGGGTGGGGGAGGTGCCAGACAAAGTGCCATTCAAAAAGTCCTCCATGACAGAAGAAGTGAAGGAATACTGCGCTACTCACTGGCTGTAATGGCAGAAGAAAACTGCAGCAGAAAGGCTCATCCCTGAGATCTGATCACCAACTTGTCAAGATCATGTGGCTAGTGACTGTGCCCAAGGTCCCCACAATAAACAAACTCTCATGTGGCCATCTAGCAAGGTCAATTTGCCAAGTGCTGTGGCAATGGAGAATTGGCGATGAGGACTGGGTTGTGAACCTGGGAATCATTAGGCAAGAATCTGCACACAGGCACAGATGCACAAAGATCGTTGGACACCTGTGTAGAGACAGAGGAGTTTTTGGGCACATCTCTAACTGAGCAGACCTCTGCTCACCCAAAATGGGAGGGGGCTAGTAAAGGTACCTGAAAAATAGGATGTCCCACATTCTCTTGCCTGGGGAAACCACTGGTAAGGAAGAAAGAAAACTTTACACTTTGTGGCTTGGAATGTTAGAACACTCGCAGATAATCTCAAGAGTGACCATGAGCTAACAAGACTCCAAATGATTGGCATCGCTGCCATCAGTCAGACCTAATAATAATAATCTTAATTGTCACAAGTAGGCTTACGTTAACACTGCAATGAAGTTAGTGTGAAAATCCTCTAGTCGCCACATTCCGGCACCTGTTCGGGTACACAGAGGGAGAATTCAGAATATCCAAATTATCTAACAGTATGTCTTTCGGGACTTGTGGGAGGAAACTGGAGCACCCGGAGGAAACCCACGCAGACACGGGGAGAACCTGCAGACTCCGCACAGACAGTGACCCAAGCTGGGAATCGAACTTGGGACCCTGGAGCTGTGAAGCAACAGTGCTAACCACGGTGCCGCACAAGCAGAGGGATCCACCTACTGGAACGGGAGGACTGGCAGTGAGCTTGTGCCCCAGAGTTTTTTCCATCCAAAGTACTATCTTCAATGCACTGCCAAAACTCCCCACTTGTATCAAATAAGGCTCATTACGCTTCACCTACAGCTCACTCATAACCAAAATGATGTGGGCGGCATGTGGCGCAGTGGTTAGCACTGGGACTGCGGCGCTGAGGACCCGGGTTCAAATCCTGGCCCGGGTCACTGTCCGTGTGGAGTTTGCACATTCTCCCCATGTCAGCGTGGGTCTCACAACCCAAAGATGTGCAGGTTAGGTGGATTGGCCACGCTAAATTGCCCCTTAATTGGAAAACAATAATAATAATTGGGTACTCTAAATTTTTATTTTTTTTAAATGCCACTGTTATCAGTGCTTCTGTCTCAACGTTTGACTCCAATGATGATGTTATGGAAAAAAATCATTTCTGGTCTTGGTGAAGTCTTCACTGCCATCCTAAAGAAGAAAAGATCATCCTTCTGGGGGATTTCATGTCAGAATTGGCTATGACTGTGTCTGTAAATTATCAGACACTTTGACCAGTTTATTAGTAAAACGCTTAACTCAGGTGCCTTTATTTCTACATATGTTTCTATGTAATCCCAGATTTGTCATTCTGTCTATCTCTGCCCAGCATATTCGAGTTTGGTTGTTTGACTACCCATCAGGCCCATTCTGTGGTTCTGACTGTGGCTTTAATTTAAGGTGTCCAATTCTGTAAGACTCAGGCCATTAAAATTTTTTTTTTTTTTAATTTAGAGTGGCCATTTCATTTTTTCCAATTAAAGGGCAATTTTAGCTTGGCCAATCCATCTAGCCTGCACACCTTTTGGGTTGTAGGGACGAAACCCACGCAAATAGGGGGAGAATGTGCAAACTCCACACGGACTTTATTGTACTTTTCTTTGTTCTTTAGAGGGATACGGACCCAGGAAGTGTAGAAGATTGTAGTTTAGTCGGGCAGCATGGTCGGCACTGGCTTGGAGGGCCGAACGGCCTGTTCCTGTGCTGTACTTTTCTTTGTTCTTTGTTCTTTGACAGTGACCCAGAGCCGGGATTGAACTTGGGACCTTAGACTCAGACCATTTTAACACTCTCCAATGCCTGGAGGGAAACTATTGGGAAAACGGGGTGGGAAAAACCAAATTGAATGGCATTTACCTGCTGACAAAGTGAACATGTCATAGCCTCATTGTGAAAAACGCTGTCTTCTGCCAGAAAGATGAGTGCAAAATCACATAGAGTTATCTGAGATTGGTATTGGTTCCTCCTGGATTATGTCATTGTTCAGGTCAAATCTTTTTTTTTAGAATTCAAAGTACCCCATTTTTTTCCCCCTAATTAAGGGGCAATTTAGTATGGCCAATTCTCCTAACCTGCACATCTTTGGTTTGTGGGGGTGAGGCCCACGCAGACTCGGGGTGTGTGCAAACTCCACACGTACAGGGGCTGGGATCGAACTCGGCTCCTCGGTGTCGTGGTCGTGAGGCAGCAGTGCTAACACTGCACCACCGTGCCACCCCCAGGTCAGAGATCTAAATGATATCTGTATCACTCGATCCATGTGGTGAACAGCTGCCTATCGTATAGAGCATAGACTTCTTTGATCAGCGATGAACACCCACCAAGTACCAAAGACATTGCAAAGTCGGGAGGCCAACACCCTCCACTCCCACCACTGACTTCAGGGATGCAATGGTTAATCTGCAGCCAAGCAAGACTGTGATAGCTCTGATACTATTTACAATCTCCCTGACAGTGGTTATTCACCTCATCAAAGATGTGGGGCAGCACGGTGGCTCAGTGGTTAGCACTGCTGCCTCACAGATTCAGGGACCAGGGTTCAATTCTGGCCTTGGGTCAGTATCTGTGTGGAGTTTGTACATTCTGTACTGTCTGCATGGGTTTCCTCCGGTTGCTCCAGTTTCCTCCCACAGTGCAAGGATGTTCAGGTTACGTGGACTGGCCATGCTAAATTGCCCCTTAGTGTCCAGGGATTTGCAGGTTAGTATATGGGGATAGGGTGGGGTGGGCATGGGTAGAGTGCCCATTTGAAGGGACAGTGCAGACTTGATGGGACAAATGGCCTCCTTCTACACTGTAGGGATTCTATGAAAGGTCAGCTGCCCCCTGGTGTCAGTATTAAATGCCGCCTCATTGGAAAACTAACCTCAGTCGCCTCCATGCTAAAACTAAACTGACCACAGTAGATATGCATGATCTGCAGTTTACTGATGGCTACAGTACCATTGCCCACTAGAGACTGGTCTTCAAATGTTGCCAAAACAAAATTGACATATCAACCCGCACCTAGCAAGACAAACAGTCCACCTCCCATATGTATTGAAGGAGAGACTCTGGAATACATTGAGCCCTTCCATACCTTGGCAGCCATCTCTTTCAAAGGCCCACCATTGGTAAGGAGATCCATCAACCTTCTATAAACTACAGCAAAAAGTGTTTGACAACAAAGACCTCTGCAAGTCAACAAAAGTCCTAGTGTACAGAGCAGTAGTCATCACTGTACCCCTGTACTGTAATGAGACCTGCACTGTTTATTAATGACACACAAGAGTGCTAGAGAACTTGCAACCCCCCCCCCCCCCCAACCTGGATTCTATGGGGCCATCGAGCAATGCTAGAGTCCTTCTCAAAACCAGCTCTCTCAAGTATTCAGGCAACAAACTCCAGCAAAATCAATTTCAGTTGACTGTATATTGAGTCCAGATAGCCAGGAAGCATCTCCCCTTGCCAGAACCTATTTTCTCAACGCTCAAATTGTTGGTGCTCCCAGGAGGACAAAGAAAATGCTTCAAAGTCTCCTTGATGTGTGACAGCATTTACATTCATGACTGGAAGAAACTTACTATCCATCATTCAAAATGACAACAGCTTGTCCATGAAGTTGAGCCACATCTTCATGATGAGGCAGAGCGGCGACAGGGAAGGAAAGAAAAGGAAGCAAATCCTGCACTCAGGATCCCACTACCTCCTGCCCAAAGATATGTACATTAAGAATCGGCTTGTTAGTCACATGAGGAAGACCCATGGCAGAAACTCGCAGTCCTGAGTAGACATCATCCTCGGATCAAGGAACAGTCAACAACAGCAAAGATGCTACTATTGACCACGACTGAATTGGGTTAGAAAACGCCGGTGCACCACCCCGTGAGCACTGCTGGAACTACATAAGTTTTTGGTTTGATTATATTTCCGAACACTAACCCTCCCACACAGTCACATCATGGCGTGCTGATGTTCACTGACCAGGCTTATGGATAATGGCTACCTGGACAAGGAATTAATATTACCAGAGGCCCGGTTTGAGGAGCGCAGACATGGAATTGGACCGTGAATTTTTTTTTAAAGTATAAGAAAAATAGGAAATGATCATGGGATCAGATTTGTTGGTATTTGCCCTGTCGACTTTGTGCCTATTTGAACGGCACTTCATTCCCACAACAATGTATTTTGTCATTTTTGGCAGTGAATCTTTTCCTATAATGTGATCCTTTTAGCAAGGCAGTTCTGAGCAAAACTGTTGTGTTGCACATTTAAGACGCTTCTATGTTGATCTTTTGATTCAGAATCTGCGATCCGGCTCCAATTGGCTAAAGATAGACCAACAAGCTGAGAATTAGACAAGGATCCATTCCGTCCCACTTAGGTAGCTTTCATATTTTGTGTGTGAGCCAAGGCAAGCAATGCAAATGGGCTACTCGACTGTGAAAGGCATCGTCACCTAGCCAGATGTTGGTCTCTTTGGCAAAAGCAGAGCCCTACCTCGGAACGCAGTTCGAAATAAATAGACTGACAAGAAATATTGCAGAAATGGAAAAGAGGTACTGCTAATATTTTGAAAACAAGTTGTGGTCAGTGACCACCAAGTTATCTTTTCTTTTCTGAGTGATATCGAATCTATGCTCATTTCCTAAAATGGATCTAAGCCAAAATGATTGTGTGTGTGTGCGTTTGCACCTCTCTCTTACAAACAACTGCATTAACATCAGGAGAGAGAGGAACATCCTATTAATGTACGATTCGATCAGATTTGTTTCAAGTGAACATCACCTCTGTTTAAACATTTGCCAGCTCTGAGTTCAGTATTTATTTTTACTGTATTTGCTTAAATCAGGTGTTACTTTTTTTCAAAATTTAGAGTGCCCAATTCATTTTTCCGTATTAAGGGGCAATTTTAGCGTGGCTAATCCACCTAGCCTGCACATCTTTGGGCTGTGGGGGCGAAACCCACGCAAACACGGGGAGAATGCGCAAACTCCACACGGACAGTGACCCAGAGCCGGGATTGAACCTGAGACCTCGGCGCCGTGAGGAACAGGGCTAACCCACTGTGCCACCGTGCTGCCCTAGGTGTTACTCTTTTGACTTTCTGCTCCTGCTTGGAAGACTTGTCCACTAGGTGCCTCTATTGGAAATTCGCCATGCACCGTACGTAGTGTACTAGCCATTGAGGTTAACTGATAGAAAATTGTGGTTGAATTTCCAAAATGCTCTCCTAATGGGCAAGGCTCGTAACCAGGAGACTGAGGTCCTTCAATTACCAGTAACGAGCCAGCATCTTGCCCTTTGTGGAAGTAAAATGAAACGACTGTTGCAAAACAAGCAAAGATTGGAAGTTTCACAGCTCATCCGATGGCAACACAGCAGGAAACCTCCTGCTTCAGGAGATGCCCTCAAGTCAGTAGACGGTTGGGGCCACCGATGAGTTTGATATAAGTCGCCTTCGACAAATGTAGGCTTCCAATGAAACGCATAGCGCTGCAGCATGGGTCCCCGGCCAATGGGTGGGTGGGGCATACAGAGAGGTACCTGTTGTGGTGGGAGCACCATGGGAACACCAATCAGAGCCTTAGTAGCTCTAAATTTGTTGATAGGTTCAAGGCCTAATTTGTTGATAGGTTCAAGGCCTATCAGCAGGCAATACAGAACAACATCGGACTCTGATTGGCGGACTCCCCTTTCGAGCGGGAGAACAGGTCACCGGACGTTGAGGGGTGAGTAATTGGGGTTGGGGCCCAACATCATTGGGGGCAGGGCCTGACATCACCAAGGGGAAGGGCTTGATGTGGGGCCCCTGAAAAGAGGGAGAGCACAGGGTGACTTAAAGTGTAAGTCCACCTCTAGCTTTCGGTGCCTTGCATTAGGGAGGGGGGAAAATTGGTGTCCTTTCTCACCACCTCCAGTAGCCCCCTGACTGCACAGAGTTGAGCATTTGTGGTTGTCAGTTGGTGACAGGCTTGCGCTGAGCTGTGATTTCCCTATCCTTTTGGTTGAGAATCCTGCCAGGATCCTGAGCGATCTCAAGCCTACATTGTGGTACCAGAAAGCATCGAGCGGCTACAAAACTATCGGGCTCAATTCTCTGAAAATTCTTTAAAGTGTGGTAGCGAACGGGAATTGCTGCGACTTTCCCGGCGCTCGGCCCAGTGAGGCCGTAAATGCAATTCAACGTTAATTGGTCCATGTAACGAGGCCTCATGGGCTTCTCTTTGCAAATGAAAGCTCGCCAGCTGATTCGCCGGGACCACGCTCGCCAGCTCCCCACTAACGAGATCGGGCAGCACTTGAGCTGCACTTGCTCAGCCAACCCCATCCGGCTCGCAGTAATGGCATTGAGGAGACCGGTCCCAAGATATGGGGATGCTGACCTGGGGAGGCTCCAAGACTCAGTGGAGGCCAGTAGGGATGTCCTGTTTCAGCCGAGGGTCCCGAAGAGTCAGCCACAAGGCAGCCAGTGCTGCCTGAGATGAGCTCAGGGAGTGTGACCAGGAGGACTGGCCTTCAGTGCCGTACTAAGGTCCACCGATGTTACTAACGATGCCCTCTTGTGTCTCCTCAGGGAAAGCTCTCCCAAAATCGTCGGGAGAGGGCCCAGACTGGCGGAGGGGTGCCAGACACCTCCTTCGAGGAGCGTGCCCTGGAGGTGACTGGGATGGCCGAGGACAGATCAATCACCCGCGTGGAGGCTGGCGGACACCGCAGAGGTGAGGAAACACCGGGCCCCACCCGGGGAACCTGTTAAACGTGAGTTGTTATTGCCTTACCATCACTCCCACTGACCACATGTCCATTCTCCCACAGGTCCTTGAGCCGACGCCGCCTGCCCATCCCGGGCGGCCCCTTCTTCTGACTCCAAGGTGAACACCTCGGCGGAGAGCTCCGAGGATGCAACTGTTATAGTCGCGGCACAGCTGTCATCCCCACCCCCCCACCAGCGCAGATACATGCACCTTGGTGGGACATGTTAGTGGACAGGCTTCTGGGGCACAACCTGATGAGTACCGCACCGATGATGATGCACATCAAGTGGAGACGGCATCGGAGGGCTACTGGATCCCAGGACCCAGCTGGGTCCCAGCCTGATGCTGAGCCGGTGGTACAGAGATACTCGGAGCTGATGGGGATGATAGGGAGTGGCCGGGACATTCAGAGGGAGATGTTAGCCTCACTCCAACAGATCCATAGCTGACTGAAGGAGTCTCAGAGGCTAGGGTTGCAGGAGATGGTGTCGGCAATGGATGGCACCGAGGCCAAGACTGCTAGGGTGGTAATCGTAGTGGAGAGCCTGGTGCACGACGTTGGCACCATGAGTGAAGGTGTCCAAGGCGTCGCGCAGTCGGTGACGGCCATGCTGAGGGTCTCGGCAGAATGTCCGACTCGCTGGGGGATATCACCCAGTTCCAGGCTGACTTTGATGAGGTCATCTGTGGGACATGTCCTGCTCTCAGATAGGCATGGCCCAGCCAATGAGGAGCATTGCTGAGGGCGTCGACACAATGGTGCGGACCCTGGGGAACCCCCAGGGCTGGCACAGCCAGATGATGCAGGGGCAGCTGGGGCTCGAACCAGCTACCCCTCCAACTCACGGTGAACCCCAGGACCCTGTGGTAACTGAACGGGAAGAGGGGGCGCTGAGTGCCAACCTGGACACGTCCCATGGAGTGCCGACGGTGGCCACCAGCTCCCCCGAGTTCCATCCCTCTGATGAGGCTGCGTCACGAGGTCAGCACACAGGACAGAGTGGCACGGCTGTGCATATGCCGCCGACAAGTGAGCTGGGGCCCTTCGGACTACGAGCCCCCAGAAGATGCCCCCCTGGGGCATCGAAGGCCACAGGACAAGGTAGGCAGCTGGCTGCCTACACCTCAGATGTGCATTCTGGGAAGACACCTAGCTGTAGTGGTAGAGCTAGGAGTACCTAGCACGTTGAGGATCACTGAGGGCTCCCGGAACGGGTAAACAATCGCGTTTTGGTGGTGCTGCGAACGGTTGCCCCCCCCCCCCCCCAGCGCCTCCTCCCACCCTCCCATGGTGGCCCACCCCTCCGGAGGGCCCCCAACCCCAGCCGAGGATCCCTCAACCCCACCGAGCACTGGGGTGGCAATTCCAGCACTCCCAGGTTCGTTGCTTGTGAGCAAAAATGGCTACTCACCTCCTTGGCTCCCCACAGGAGCCAAGTTCACATTTTTCAAAAGGAGTACTAATCCCCGCCAGCGTGACCACTTGCTGGAGAGGCCACTGAATGACAGGAGGCCACTGGATATGGAGTGGCTCTCATTAATTGTATGGAAATAGGGCTTAAGTGGTGATAATTGGTTTCTCGCCACGCTACAGCGGGATCCCGATTTCACCTACAGGAGCAGGCCGGTTGCATCGCAGACTGTTTGGCGCCTGGCGCGGATCTCGTTTTTGACCTCTCCCGCTATTCACCATCCTGGTTTTGCTCTAGCGAGAGCATAACAGGGCCAGAGAATCGCGTCCATAATGTCATGGCATCAGGGGAGGAAGAGAGGGGACAGAAAATGGCAGGGTTTTAAAAAAAATAAAACAGAAATGCCCTTGGCTGTTCACTTACTCCCATTGTTTCCCTCATTACTCTTGAACATTTAGCTGTGTTTCCTCCTTTTCATCTGACATCAAAACAAAGATAGATGTTTTTTTAACCTCATCACTATCCAAAAACATCTTCCAGTACACCTGTGCTTATCGACAGGACCAGGGCTCAGCTGTGTAATGCCCCTTACAGTTCAATATCCTGGCAACATTATTACCTCGACTCACACGTGTAAGCTGGCGAAGTATCTGAGATTGTTTGTGCCTTTGGAACTATATCACAGCATCAGTCAACATACCTATTGGGAAACTACCTCAATACGGATGTGAAGAAGCTACAGTTTTATACGTATTTTTTAAATTCCTCCAAGGGATTTGTTCATGGGATGTAAGCATTTCTGGCAAGCATAGTATTTGTTGCCCATCCCATTTCACACAAACCTGTTGGCTGAAATACAGCTAAGGTAACAGGAAAAGTGTATCCCCCTGTTCTCCAGTGTACACAATCGCCTGCTGTGTATGAGCTGACAAGGGACACATTACTTATCAGCACACAATATGTAGGTGTACCCATTTTTGATTTGTGCTTTGTCGCCATTCTGTCATTGCTGAAACCCCTTGAAACTAGTAAACATTTATTCGCTGGTCAAATTAACGTCGGAGTTTAAAGGTTAAAAAGTTTTGCGGTATAAATATTTTGCGCTGCAAACCTCTTAAACAGTACTTTGCAATATTTTGAGGGATGTAACCATCTCTGATCATTGTGGTTCAGGGTCCTATGCAGCACAATCCTACACACCTTCTTGTAGATTTCATGATTTCCACACTGAAACCCATGACATTTCTGAAACCTGACCTGTTAAACCTCAAATGGCACTGATCATTACACGATAGGTTTTCAGGCTGCAACTTCACCCTATCGTAAATCAAATCTGTATACAGCAGAATATAATCTTACACAGATTCCAGATTGTCTGGAGGGTTCAGTGTATGGATTGGGGTGGGGGGGGGGGCGGAATAGGTGGGAGTGGGCAGCAGGTGAAGGAATAAGTGCTCTAGTGAACCATCTCCTGTCATTTCACAGGCCGTTTAAGGATTAATGACTAATCTTTGTAAAGCACCTCTCACCAGGAGGTGAAGATCAGTGGTCCTGGACAGTGAACCCCCCCGCACTCTTCTCCCATAACCAGTAGGTATCTCAGACTAAAGAACTCAACAATCGTTGGTTTGCTCCCCACTCTGAACTTGTTGCTCGTTTCCAGGCTGCAGAGGGGTACAACCATTGGGCTTGTGGCCTCTTTCCTTTCCGACATTACAACCAGTGGCGGACCTACATTTTTGGGGCCCTGAAGCTTGAACTGTTGTGGGGGCCCCTTCGCAACCAGCAACGAAGTCTGGGTACTGTTATCTTCTTCAATGGGTTGTTCCATGACAGATCGCCACAAATGTTTTAAAAATGTAACCACAACATCTCAGATTTTGATTAAAATTGCTGTACTGGATTATCTCACATGTTAAAGTCACTGGTGTGAATAAAAATGTCCTATGCCTTATATTTTTCGAGTTATGGGGGGATGAAAATTAGGGAAATGTTACATAAATGAAAATCGCTTATTGTCACGAGTAGGCTTCAATGACGTTACTGTGAAAAGCCCCTAGTCGCCACATTCTGGCACCTGTTCGGGGAGGCTGGTACGGAATCATATACATGCATGATGCATCATAGAATGATGAAATAAAACATAGAAAAGACCACATGAAGCACATTTTACAAAATACTCTTTTTTCTGTTTTTTTCTAGCAACATATTCACGTACAGTTTTGTCATATGAGAGCTTCCTTGCAATGTCATTTTCTCGAGACAATATGCATAAAGAATTCAAGCGCTCTTCAGTCATGGTAGACTGAATTTTGTTCTTTATAAAGGATAGCTTTGAAAAATTCCTTTCTGCTTCACAGCTCGCGATAGGCATTGTCAAGTACAGCTTAAGTGCAGTAGTAATATTGGGGAACACTTTAATTAGGTGTTGCTCACAAATAAGCTGAAGAACTTCTGCGCATTGCATTTTAGATGGCGTGTTTTCTTCTGTGTTCTGGGATTTCCTAAGGCGCAAATATTCTTTGAACTGATAACACTCGTTTACTAATTTTTGGTCAATATCATACGATATTATAAGTTTAATACTGTCCTCATCAATTTCAGAATTGTTCACCAATTCTGAGAGGAACTTGAACCTTTTCGCAATCTGCTCATATGGGTCAATCCTCTTGCGTAACTGGATTATCAAGCAGTCAAAGAGTTGATATAGAACTTCTGTCCTAAATTTGTCAGCTCCTCCCAAAGAAGCAATACCACTTGTTCCATCTGAACATTTCCTTGTAACAATGTGTTTGGAAGCATCAGAATAACTTGAGGTGATATCTTCACACAAACCTTTTGCTTCTGATTCATAGTGTGCAATCTTATTGGCTGAATTTTCGCTGAGTTCTTTCACAAACGAAGGTAAAGATGATAGCAGACGATAACCTTCAAATACATCAAAACCAGGGGTTTGGAGTTTCTTACTTGTTTTGTTGAAATGCTCCAGCACTTCTTCCCAAACGACTGTTAAAATAGCATATTCCAGCTTTACCAACTTGTGGTATAAATTCTTTGCATCTCGTTTACATTCAGGCTTCTCTTCTGAGTCTTCAAAAATATGTTTGAGAGTTTGTAAAATACCCATTTATCCATTTTTAATTGCCTGGGCTGCTTCATAGTGTGCAGACCATCTAGTTGCACTTAAGCTCTTTAGAGAAAAATGTGGATTGCCCTGTGTGTTTGAAATCCCGCAATTTCGTGGAGATCCAGAAAAGAAAACATACAGCTCCTGCAAAATGCCAAAGTAGTCAACAACTTCAGGTACAGGAGACACTGCCTTTTCTCCAACAAGGTTAAGTGAATAGCTGCACATGGTATATAGTCTGCGTACCTGTTAATGTTTTAAAGAGTGCTTGCAGCCCTTTCTCTGAGCCCTTCATGTTAGATGCATTATCGTAGGACTGACCATGGATATTTTCAAGTGAAAGCTTATGTTCACCCAGGACTTGTTGTATTTTGCTGAACAAGGTCGTGGATGAATGGTTTTCTATCGGTAAAAATGTTAAAAATCTCTCACAGGGTTTTCCATTATACCAGTAGTCTACCTTCCGTTCACCTCTTCATAAAAACAATAGGCTTAGGCTAATCTAACACTTTCACCTTTATTACTTACCTACCTTACTTTTCTAAATATAACATTTATTTTTGAGTAGGGGTAATTAAAATATTGTATCCTTATGAACACTTTATTGAAAAACATTCTTGTCTAGATCTCTATCACGAGTGCTATCACGTTGAAAATTCACGTCAGCATTGTGAGTGCCTTTTTAACGGCTCCCCTTTTTGTTACGACACGTCATCTACTGTTTGTATTTCAGTCATAAATGTTAATAGTGTGTTAAATTATTTATAATTATTTTATATTAAATATATTTAGAATGAAACATCCTTAATTTGAATGTTTTTTCGTTTACGGCTAGCCTACATGATACTTTAATAACCTTTTAATTTTTATTTGAACTATTATTTTGTATTGAATTACACTGTATTATTATTTTTTTTAAACCCCTTCTCATACAGTCGACCCAAAATGTTTAAGTAATGTGGACTAAAGTCACTCTGGGGCCCCTCCGGGATTAGGGGCCCTGAAGCTTAAGCTTCATTAGTTTCATAGTATATCCGCCCCTGATTACAACAGGGACGGCACTTCACTTGCTGTAAAGCATTCTGGGACATCCTAAAGCCTTTCTTTCTCTGGGCTTGGGAAGGGAATAATTAACGAGTATTTCCACGACTAATCACCACCATCCAGTGATTCCTGCTGGAAACGTGTTGGTGTGCAGACATTGACCAAGGCTGCTAAAGCATGTCTTTTAGATAAAATGTTAAACCTGTTCAGGTGGGCGCCATTGCTCCCACAACATTAGTTTGAAAAGAGCAAGGGGTTCTCCCAGTGTGCTGTCAACATTAGAATCACAATCAAAGCCTGCCCCCCATTAAACCCCCCCCCCCCAAAAAAAATCAATCATCTGGTCACTTAGCTCATTATGGTTTGTGACATCTTGCTGAGTACACCCTTGTCTGGAAAACAGGATTGAAAACAGAAGCAATGCCTTTACTGAAACATCCTGACATTTATGCAGCATTTTTCTTCCTGGGATTGCAGGTTTCTTTTTGTGCTGTTTACACTTGATGATTGTAACTCGTTGACAGACTTGCAGATATACTCTCCACCGATCTGACACCGTGCTGCATAGGGGGGGGGGGGGGGGGGGGGGGGGATTGGCGGTGGTGGATTGGCCACGCTAAATTGCTCCTTAATAGGAAAAAATGAATTGGGCATTCTAAATTTATTTTTTAAAAAATAAGGCCTAAACCATCTGCTGCTTTACATACTAAACAGACTTGAAATGGTTCAACATATTATCCCAATTAATACGGTGACTGTTTTGTAATTAATGTGCCATGATGAAGATGCGCTTGAGATTTTTAACTTTAAAAAAAAAACTATAATTTAATGAACTACCGGCATCAAGTAAATTGTGTGTTTTCACTACCCAGCCAGCTCCCATTGTCAGCACATAGATTGTAATCTGTGAGTCACTGGAGACTCATTAACTCGGAACATTGCTTCAACAAGAATTTACTCGACAGTCTTCCTTGCCTGTATCCAGCCAGAGTGAAACCGCGTTTACAGCCCATCTGCATGCTTCATGAAGAAAAACTGCCATCCCACATCAATAAAACCAGCCCTGTTTAGAAGTCAAGGTTTTAACAGCTGTTCACAGCTGGGTGTCACAAAACAATTATTTAACTAGTAATGCTTGCTGACTCATTAAGCAGTGTATCTCTTTTTATATATGCTCTAGAAATAGAATCCCAGCTAGAGGATTGATGGATGCAGGTGGCTCCTGAATGTTTGTTTTGTTCCCCCCATTCCCCTCCCATTTCCATGGCCTCTGACCCAGTCTAGATTTGAATCCCACTTTACTGTCCAAGAGGTGAATGGGATTTTCTGGGCCATAAACTAGGTTAGTGATGAGAACTTAAACGTGTCAGCTGCTCAATGCAATAATCAGTAAACAATGGTGACTGCTGATAACATAAAACCTGATGCTAGAGAGCTAAACCTTCTGAACTATTGCTTATGTAATAACACGTACTAACAACAGCAGTTACATCATGCCTTTAACGTAGCAAATCACCTACAGGAACATTAGCAAACAAAATTCAGTACATATAAGAATTAAAGGTAAGATAAAGTCACCGTAGTCCCAGATGACCATTGGCTGCTTTCCCCTTTGAGGTGGGGAGAGCTGACTGGTGGTGATTTAACCTGAGGATCATCACACCTCGAAGGCCTTCATGAATAACCTCAGCCGGTATGGAAATTAAACCTGCGCTGCTGGCCCCTGCAGCACGAACCAGCTGTCCAGCCACATTAAGGAATATTAGGACTGGTAATCAAAAACTTGCAAACACGGGGAGAATGTGCAAACTCCACACGGACAGTGACCCAGAGCCGGGATCGAACCTGGGACCTCGGCGCCGTGAGACTGCAGTGCTACCACTGCGCCACCGTGCCGCCCTCTAAATTTGAAGTTAAGGAATAGTTTTACGTTCTTTTTGTAGTGTATGAAGACCACTTTTCAATGTTTCATTTGCTTCTTAGTTCCCTGATGTTGCTGACACTATTTTGAGCAGCTGGTTTTATGCAAATATTACTGTGCATCCCAGCTAGGATTAGAGATTACCAGTCAGTCCATCTTCAACAAGTTGCCTTCTTATCGAGATTTACTCTTTTAGGAAATATATAATGGGAGAATCTGTGGCTGTGTTGTGCGTGGAATAGCGGGAGAGCCTTTGAACATTTTGTGCCGGGCGCCAAACAAACTGCAAAGCTCCTGGCCCGCTGCAGACGATGAAATCCGGTTCACGTCCTCACAGGGCGTGAACTAGATCAACATATTTAAATGAGCATTTAAGTATGCCATGTCTGTTTTAAGCCAGAATCTCCTGGCTCCTGATATGGGGAAGTGCCAGTTGCATCTTGTTTGCGAAAATGCACAGGGAAAGTAGGTGAAGCAAGAGAGCAGCAGACATATGACATTGAATGGGATGCTGACCAGTGACACCATAAGCTGGATTTTAAACTTCTACCCTATCCCCTAACCCAATAACCCCTCCTAATCTTTCTTGGTCACTAAGGGCAATTTATCATGGCCAATCCACCTAACCTGCATGTCTTTGGACTGTGGGAAGAAACCGGAGCATCCGGAAGAAACCCACGCAGACACTGGGAGACCGTGCAGACTCCTCACAGACAGTGACCCAGCGGGAAATTGAGCCTGGGACCCTGGCGCTGTGAAGCCACAGTGCTATCCACTTGTGCTACCGTGCTGCCCAATGTGACCTCTTCATCCCAAATGTCTGTCTACTCTCATGGGATCAAGAGCAACTGCTCATAGAATATACAGCTCAGAGACGGACCATTCAGCCCAACTGGTCCATGCCATGATATTTTGCTCTTACCTTACTTCATCTCAACAAGGTTGAATGTTAAATTGAAAAAGATAATTTGCGTTGGTGTAGTGCCTTTCATGATGCCCATAAGTGCTTTCAGGATGTTCCCAAGTGCTTCATAGACAATGAAATATTATTTATTGTAATGTAGGCAACACAGCAGCCAATTTATGCAAAGCAAATTCCCATAAATAGCAATGTTATAATAACAGACATTTGGATTTTAATCAGTAATGCTGGTTGCCAGATAAATATTTGCCAATACAAGTGCATGGTTAAGTAAATCAAAATTTCTACAAATGTATTTACCAAATTAAATACAGCGCCTTTCAGCTTTTTCAACATTTGATTCCTAAAAGGGGCACACCTTCATTTTGTTTTGTCTGCTTTTCAAAAGTGTTACTTTTGGTCTTTACATATTGCTGTAAGCAGTGATGAAATAACTTTCATTTATCTCGGGTCATAGGAACATTAGAGAGGTAGCCCTTCAAGCCTGCCCTGCCATTCAGTTAGATGACAGCTGATCTGTACCTCAGCTCCATGTTCCTGCCATTGATCCTTGTCGCTTGATACCCACAGGAAATCAGTTTGATCTTGGTCTCTAAATGCCCTACTATCACTTGATAAGGGAAGGTTGCATGTGACACACAGAGCCAGGGAAGGTGAAGAGATTACAGCAAAATGTTGACAGAAAGAAACAGGCAGCAATTAGAGAAACAGAAAGGGAAGCGTCTAGAGCGCGAAGGCAAGAGGTTGACCAAAAGCGACAAAATGCACAAACAACTGCAAGTATCCAATCAAGACTCTTTTAAGGAAGCTTTCATCTGTGGCACTCATAGAACATATCGAACATAGAACAATACAGCGCAGTACAGGCCCTTCGGCCCACGATGTTGCACCGAAACAAAAGCCATCTAACCTACACTATGCCATTATCATCCATATGTTTATCCAATAAACTTTTAAATGCCCTCAATGTTGGCGAGTTCACTACTGTAGCAGGTAGGGCATTCCACGGCCTCACTACTCACTACTCACTACTCATCATAATTTTGAGTCTGGTGTTTGCGTGGGTTTTGCCCCCACAACCCAAAGATGTGCAGGGTAGGTGGATTGGCCACGCTAAATTGCCCCTTAATTGGAAAAAATGAATTGGGTACTCTAAATTTAGAGAAAAAATAATAATTTTGAGTCAGACCCAGAATATGATATTGGTGGTCGATCAGTGATATACCAATAGTGTAGCGCAAAAATTGGAAAATAAAGAGTCACCTTCAATGTGTTGTGCAAATGTTTTTTTATTTTAACTACAGTACGTTTTAATGGCAGAGTGTTATGTTTATGAAGATGAAATGCCGCCACAATCCCAGAGGACCATAGGCTGAGAGAGAGCTGACTGGTGGTGATTTAACTTGAGGGTCACCACACCTCTGAATACCCACAGCCGGGACGGGAATTCAACCCGTGCTATTGCTCCGCATAACGAAACAGCCTTCCAGCTAACTGAGCTAACTGACCCCCATAGCTTACCTGAATGTATGTTATGTTTGCATAAGTGAAATATTCACTGCTTTTAACTAATGGCTATGATTATATGTTACCCTGGAGGTGAAGTCAAAGCCAAATTTCCACTTTTGCATGGACAATAAAGCTCTGTTATAATCTAACGTACAATTGCCATGCTTAAGTATAGTCACCTGACCTACTGAATGTCCTTCTTATGGGAACAATGACAACAAATTGAAAACATCAGAAAATATAACACTTTAAAATCTTGGCTCAAGACGGAAGAACTTATATAATGCATTCTTTCAGGAAGTATTCAATGCTTCAACAAACACCGAAAATACAGACATGACACTGCAAGCGATTCTACAGATGTGGCCTTTGATACTGATGATGAGATATTCAGACTATAAGGAAAAATTGAGGAAATAGGTGTAGAGAATGATTAGTTGAAGTCAATATAACAAAAATTTTAAATCTAATTAAACTAGAGTCAAGAGAAGAAAAGTAGAGCAGCACGGTGGCGCAGTGGTTAGTGCTGCTGCCTCACGGCGCCGAGGTCCCAGGTTCGATCCCGGCTCTGAGTCACTGTCCGTGTGGAGTTTGCACATTCTCCCCGTGTTTGTGTGGGTTTCGCCCCCACAATCCAAAAAATGTGCAGGGTAGGTGGATTGGCCACGCTAAATTGCCCCTTAATTGGAAAAATAAATTGGGCACCCTAAATTTATTTTTAAATAAAAGAATAGAAAAGTAAAACAAATGAAAATAAATTCATTGCGAAGAAGAAATTGTCAATATTGTACTTTTGTGTGAATTTAGTTGTGTTTAATATTTGTGGGATTAAAATTGTTCATTAAAATGATTTGTGAAAAAAGATAATTAAGTGAATGTTGAATGAAATTGTTGGAATTTTAGTCCATATGCCCCAGGGTCAATATCGCAGTTTATTACTTCATAAAAATATTTTCTGAATCTTATCATAGAATCAACAGTACAGAAGGAGGCCATTTGGTCCATCGAATCTGCACCGGCCCTTACAAAGAGCACCCTACAGATGCCCACGTATCTACCCTATCCCCGTAACCCAGCAACCCCACTTAACATTTTTGGACACTAAGGGCAATTTACCATGGCCAATCCACCTAACCCGCACATCTTTGGACTGTGGGAGGAAACCGGAGCATCCGGAGGAAACCCACGCAGACACGGGAAGAACGTGCAGACTCCGCACAGACAGTGACCCAAGCCAGGAATCGAACCTGGGACCCTGGAGCTGTGACGCAAATGTACTAAACACTGTGCTACCGTGCTGCCCCTTATTTTTAACTTTCATTGCTTCATTTCCTGGACATAGGAAGGGTAGCGTACTTCTAATAAATATGTATAAAAATGCATTAGCAGCATTCATCTTATATTGTCAAGTCCAAATATGGGCCTCACAGGTGGAGGAAAATCATAGCTTATTTTACATTGGCCTGGGGCGGCACGGTGGTGCAGTGGTTAGCATTGCTGCCTCACAGTACCGTGGACCCGGATTTGATCCTGGCGCCGGGTCACTGACCGTGTGGACTTTGCACATTCTCCATGCGTGTGTGTGGGTCTCACCCCACAAACCCAAAGATACACAGGGTAGGTAGATTGGACACGATAAATTGCCCCTTAATTGGGAAAAAACGAATTGGGTACTCAAAATTCTTTTTTTAAATGTACATTGATCTGGGAACACTGGTTTATACAACCCTTATTTCCCACAGATGATTGTAGGATGGGCATAAAAATTAACAAATTTTAGAATATAAGAACATAAGAAATAGGAGCAGGATTAGGCCATTCAGCCCCTTGTCATTCAATATGATCCTGGCTGCTCTTGAACATAAACTTCACTTTCCAGTCCTCTCCACATTTCCCTTGATTCCCTTAGAGTCCAAAAATCTATTGATCTCAGTCTTAAATATATTCAATGGGTAAAACATCTGCAGACATCTGGTATACAGAGTTTAAATCTATATACAATAGTCCAGGTGCGATCTCACCAAAGGCACGTACAATTGCAGCAAAATTTATTTCTTGTTATATTCCAACATCATTGCAAGAGACCAACATGCCATTAACCTTAAGCTTTCTGGACAGTAATTTTTTGTTTAACGTTGAGTTTGCATTCCTGAATTGGATTGGATTGGATTTGTTTATTGTCACGTGTACCGAGGTACAGTGAAAAGTATTTTTCTGCGAGCAGCTCAACAGATCATTAAGTACATGAGAAGAAAAGGGAATAAAAGAAAATACATAATAGGGCAACACAACATATACAATGTAACTACAAAAGCACTGGCATCGAATGAAGCATACAGGGTGTAGTGTTAATGAAATCAGTCCATAAGAGGGTCATTTAGGAGTCTGGTGACAGTGGGGAAGAAGCTGTTTTTGAGTCTGTTTGTGCGTGTTCTCAGACTTCTGTATCTCCTGCCCGATGGAAGAAGTTGGAAGAGTGAGTAAGCCGGGTGGGAGGGATCTTTGATTATACTGCCCGCTTTCCCCAGGCAGCGGGAGGTGTAGATGGAGTCAATGGATGGGAGGCAGGTTCGTGTGACTGAAGTTTCTTGCGGTCCTGGGCTGAGCAGTTGCCATACCAGGCTGTGATGCAGCCTGATAGGATGCTTTCTATGGTGTATCTGTAAAAGTTGGTAAGAGTCAATGTGGACATGCCAGATTTCCTTCGTTTCCTGAGGAAGTATAGGCGCTGTTGTGCTTTCTTGGTGGTAGCGTCAACGTGGGTGGACCAGGACCGAGCTTTGGAGATGTGCACCCCTAGGAATTTGAAACTGCTAACCATCTCCACCTCGGCCCCGTTGATGCTGACAGGGGTGTGTACAGTACTTTGCTTCCTGAAGTCAATTACCAGCTCTTTAGTTTTGCTGGCATTGAGGGAGAGATTGTTGTCGCTACACCACTCCACTAGGTTCTCTATCTCCCTCCTGTATTCGGACTCATCGTTATTCGAGATCCGGCCCACTATGGTCGTATCGTCAGCAAACTTGTAGATGGAGTTGGAACCAAGTTTTGCCACGCAGTCGTGTGTGTACAGGGAGTAGAGTAGGGGGCTAAGTACGAGCCTTGCGGGGTGCTGGTGTTGAGGACTATTGTGGAGGAGGTGTTGTTGTTCATTCTTACTGATTGTGGTCTGTTGGTCAGAAAATCGAGGATCCAGTTGCAGAGTGGAGAGCCAAGTCCTAGGTTTTGGAGCTTTGATATGAGCTTGGCTGGGATTATGGTGTTGAAGGTGGAGCTGTAGTCAATAAATAGGAATCTAATGTAGGAGTCCTTGTTTTCAAGATGCTCTAGGGATGAGTGTAGGGCCAGGGAAATGGTGTCTAATGTGGACCGGTTGCAGCGGTATGCGAATTGCAGTGGATCAAGGCGTTCTGGGAGTATGGAGGTGATGCGCAACTTTAAGTAAAATAGTACAACTTTAAGTAAAATAGTGTTAAATGAATCAAATGTTACCATTAATAATAATAATCTTTATTGTCACAAGTAGGCTTACATTAACACTGCAATGAAGTTACTGTGAAAATCCCCTAGTCCCCACATTCCGGCACCTGTTTGGGTACACCAAGAGAGAATTCAGAATATCCAAATTACCGACCAGCATGTCTTTTGGGAATTGTGGGAGGAAGCAAGGAGCACCCGGAGGAAACCCACGCAGACACGGAGAGAACACGCAAACTCTGCACAGACAGCAACCCAATCCGGGAATCGAACTTGAGACCCTGGCGCTGTGAAGTAACAGTGCTAATCACTATGCCACCATGCCACGCAATTAGTATTAGAATTAAGATTTAAAAGGTTAGAACAGTTATAAAAGATATAGGTCGAGGATCTGAAGAGGAGATGATAACCATTGTAAAAGCTTTGGTCACGTTCTTTAGTCCCATCAAAAAAAAACAAAGCATTATATTCGATAAGTATAAATACTGCAACGGGCTAAAATATTATATTTTTAAATGAAATATAATTTAGAATAAAATTAATTTTTAAAAATAAAAGAAATATACAACTCTTTTCTGCTTACCTCCCACTCGCCTTATCTCCCGCTTGCTGCCCTTTCCACTCCTCCTGCTCCCCAGCCCTCTGGCTTGCCACCAATCATGCTCTCCAACTGTCCCACTGATCGACCTTCCTCCTGGTTTATCATACTATTCGCCGACCTTCCGGCTGCAGACCCTCCAGATCACCAACACTCCCACTGGCCACCCCTCCCAACTTGGACCCTTCCACTAGCGAAACCTCCCACTCACTGACCCTCCCAATCGCTGCCTCTCCAGCTCACCAATCCTGCCGCTCACTGACCCTCCTACTGACCCACCCTCCTGCTGGCTAGACTTCCCTTTTGCAACTTCCCTCTCCCAAAGCCTTGCTGTGGGCGATGGTTCAGGGGATGAGTGGCAAGAGGCAGGAAGTAACTTAAGGTGTGAGAACATCTTCGTGCTGCAGGGTCATGAAGGTAAGTTGCAAGCTGGAGAGGCAGGAAGTGGGAGGCTTAGCCTGTGGGGGAGGTTAAATCAGTGAGAGAGACGGCTACCAGTCAGTCTGACTCTACTAAACCGGCATGTGTTTGCAAAACTCAGAAAATAACATCCAACATTAAATATGATTCCTCAATTGGGCAGCACCGACTAAACAATCCCAAGTGTGATAAGAATTACATTGACAATCAATTAAAAATTTTCAGCTGGACTTGCAATGTAGCTCACTTACACTTGATAGAAATTATTTATATTCATTTGCAGGGATCTGTTCTTTATGGGCAGAAGGTACTTGTCCAGGCATTGTGCCTTTTTTGAATTAAACAAAAGTGGGGGGCACAATGGTTCCCTGGTACATTTTCCATGCCACTGCCTCAACCAATCAAAGCCGACTTGATGGACAATCAGCACCCCTTTCTCATGGTATAATTTGTTGCTCCCTTTGAAATTTGGCATTCTGGTGTCTGACCCGATGATCGTTTTGACAGCATGGGTGGGATGCTGGTGCGACGCGCCCTCACTGGTAGCTGGATTCTCCGTCCCGTCAGCCGGCCAATGGGGTTTACCATTGTGGGCAGCCCCGCGGCGTAGGGAAATCCCCGGACATGGGTACGCTGCCGGCATAACGGAGAGTCCAGCCCCATGTTTCTTTTTGCAGCAGTACTCAAGTTCTGTATTCCCAAGTGACTGGTACATTTGTCAAATTTGATTTACCTTTCATAAAACGATGTTGATTCTGCCTTATCATTTTCTTTTTTTTAAATACTTTTTAGAATTTAGAATACTCAATTTTTGTTTCCAATTAAGAGGCAATTTAACGTGGCCAATCCACCTGCCCTGCACATCTTTTGCGTTGTGGGGGTGAGACCCACGCAGACACTGGGAGAATGTGCAAACTACACATGGACAGTGACCTGTGATCAAACCTGAGTCCTCAGCACCATGAGATGGCAGTGCTAACCACTGTGCCAACATGCCGCTCCGCCTTATCATAATTTTCAAGTGCTCTGTTAGTATTTCCTTGATAATGGATTCCAACATTTTCCCAATTGCTGATGTCAGGCTAACTAGCCAATTGTTTCTTATTTTCTCCCTCCCTCATGTTTGGTAGGTGACCATTCTTTTCCTTGTTTACTGTCACCAGCGAACTCTTTCTGTCTTTGGGTTTGGTGCCTGTCAATGGCCAGTCAGAGCACTGCACCAGCAGCAACCTGATATTTGTGGATTTGAAACAAACCTCCAACCTCCCTTTCAATCACGGGTATTTTGAACACATTAGCCTGTACCTGCCAATCTCACGATGATACCACGACATAATGAGCAAACATTGTGAAACAATAGCATGGTGCTTGAGCAGTGGCCAATTTGTCAGCACCAACCTTTGCATTTACATACTTCTGATGGCAAATTGCTACTTTTCGTGTAAATTGGGGAGAGCAGTGCTCTCCCGTGACCTGGTCTGTGAGTATAAAGGAGGCCCTTATCGATAGCAGTTAAATGCGGCAGTCGAGGGAATCTCAGATAAGGAATATGCATCCAACACTTTTGCAAGATTTTACAACTGGTTTTGATTCATTTTCTGAAAAAAAAAACAAATCTTGCCACATTTTAAGAAAACTTGCTTTTATATACTACGTCAAGAAATATCATAGCACTTTAGTAAATGAGTACTTCTGTTGTCGTCTTTGATTAAATGTAGGATTTATAAGCACTACAGAGTAGGGATTGCTTTAGTTACACGGCAAATCTTTCTGAAGATTGCTCCTTCAAGAACACCTCACAGGATCTTTGAAAATCTATGTGCCAGCTACTTGAAGCGGTGAACACGTTGAAGATGCCACAGCACAAACTCTTACTCTTTATTCTCTTACACAGGCTTTGCAGCAAACCTCAAGGTTTGGGATCATGAAGTACAGCATCCACCGACCAATAAAATACATCTTCCATTGCCTGCTGTCTTCCTCATTTCATGGAGTTTTATTATTTTCTGTTAGCTGCACAATTGACCTGTTATCAGTAAGAATCTACAAGCACCCCTCCCTCCCCGAACCCCATTTCTGTATTATTAGCTTGTCAACTTCTAACCCTATTAGTGTAACTTTGTCTCTGGAGATGTTTAGCTGAGTGTCTGAGGCCCGATTAGATAAAGGCACCTCTCCCAAAGGACTGGAAAGACAACAAAGCAGCATGCAGCAAAGACATCTATGTGTGAATTTTCTCAGTGTGCCTACAGTCCATCACAGTCACATTGTCATTGTGTTGCACAAGTTTCTCATTCAACTTTTCAATATTAGCACCAGAACTGACTTTTGGATGCATGGGAACGGAGCAGACAAGAAAAGCGGATGAGTCACTGTGTATAGTAGAAAATATAGCAGCTAAAACAACTGAACCTTTGAAGCCGGGCAACTATGAGCTGAAAAAGCTCTCTGATCTGCAAGTGAGAAAAGCAATGACTAACTAACGAAAGAATGTATATGAAACAAAGTCGATTGTTGTAAAAGGACAGATCCATTCCAATGGTTCCTGACTTTCCCTGGCCGTAGCTCTTTGCGGAAGGTCCTTTGAAGTTTACTGGATCTCTACACTGGCCCTCCTTTAATGGTGTATTTCAGTTCTCTGTAATCATGGGCATCAATCTGCTAGAAACATAATCAAAGGACACTGTTTGAGTTTGTTTCTGAGAGTGTGTGAGAAAGCAGATTTGGGGCATTGGGAATCGTGGCTCCAGGTATGACGGATAAAAAAATGGAAATGTGAAAACAAAAGCAAAAGATTGTTGAAATTACTGACATCCATAAAAGTGGAGGCGACGTTAACATTCCAGGTGCAGCCACTTTGCCAGTTGAAATGTAGGAGAAAGATTTCTTCCTTGCACCGCACATAATGAAATCATAAACACTTTTTACAAACTGGTCTATGATTTTGTTATAGAAACATAGAATGTAGGAGCAGGTTAGGTCATTTGGACCTTAGAGCCTTCTCGGCCATTCAAAATGATTATGGTTGATCCTCTATGATCCTCACGCTCTCCCCATAAACTTGATGTCTTTTCGATCCTAGAAATCTATTTCCTTCTTAAATACATTCAGTGACTTGGCCTCCCCAGCCTCCTGTGGTAGAGAATTCCATAGGTTCACGACCCTCGGAGTGAGGAAATTCCTCCTCCTCTCAGTCCTCAATGGCCTTGTATCCTGAGACTGTGACCCCTTGTTCTAGGTCCCCCCCAGCCAGGGGAAACAACATCCCTGTATCCAGTCTGCCAGTTGTTCTTCGTATGTACAGGGACTCTCTGCCCAAAGGATGTCTTAATCTTTATTTTAGTTGATGACAAGCCAGCATTTTCTGTTGAAAAGAACTTACAGGAATTGTGACGTTCAATTGATGTTGTTTGTTAAGGTGCACATCACTGAACATGCCACAACATTTAAAAAAAACAGCTTTTTGCTGTAGCTTGATGATACATGGCAACATACGTACATAGAAAGTAGAAGCAGATGATGGTTACAAATGAATGCGTATATACTGTTAGGATATGGATATGTCAGGGTGAATGGCTCCTTTGTATTTTACCCCTTTCTAGCATCTCAAACCACCAACATCAGGAAGTTAAGTAATTCAAAGGCTAGGACAAAATCTAATACTGAATATATGCCAGGAGTGAATGAAACTTCAAAATGGCACAGAATGACGGTCACCATATTCGCATGAATAGGGCATAAAATAGAGTGAGCCATGGAAGTTGGCGAATTGAGAAGTTCTTATGGCAAAAATTGGATGCCGCTTTTGTGACAGCTGCACAAGATTAGATGGGCGTGCTCACAGCTGGAGTAACAGTAGCAAAGAATGAGGAGGAATTAACCTAGTATTGTCAAGTTTAATGCAGTAATTACAACAAACATATTGGTAGAATGTGTCGGCATTTTCCAAGCATTTTGGTAAATAACCAAATGCTTCTGTATGCTATATGCTTTCAGTTGCATATGCTATTATGTGCATATAATATACATGCTATACAATCAACATGTGTGGTGTGTAATATATTATTTACAAATAGAATTTATGCAAATACTTCCTTTTTTAATCGACATCAGCCCTCTTCTTCACCCAATTCTCTCCCCCTTCCTGTAACCAAGCATAAATTCTCAATCTAATTTTGCAGTGCAGACATCCTCTAGTATCTTCCCCAATGGTCAATCCTGTGCATAATTCAAGACATTGAGTGTCAACATATTGCTCCTTAACCATGACTGGCATCACAGCCAGAACCAGCCAGTCACTGAGCCAAACCAAAACCTGCCAAATTCCTGCCTTACCTAGCTGCAGAGTAGTTTTGTTTACCTCCCAGTGTTTTTCTATCCAAAATGAACCAACTCAGCATTTGTCCAACCTGCTGGCTCCACTGTTCTCTTCTCCATTTGAAATGACCTGACTTGCTGGGATGTGGTTCCAATAGTGCTGGCAGGCTGCTAGTAAAATGTCTAAGATGCCATTTTCCACATGTGACCCAAGACCCTGTTCATCAACATGATTATCTGAACATTTGGGAGGAAGGGGAGAGGGAGATAGCCCACAATGAGGGAGATATCCACAAATATACTGGATATCAGCTAGGAATGGGAGCCCTGTCTAACTGTGAAACACTTTACAGTCACTATATTTGAAATGAGCTAACTCAGCAAAGACCGGGGATCAAACCCACATCCGTCCTGCATTATATGGCTCAGTGCTGCATATTATGGTGTATTTACCCATCCTACCATTTCATGAATTTTAACTGGCAGTTCTAAACCCTCCTGGGAAAAATAACAATGGTCATGTGCAGTTTATTACAGGGATGGGCAACAAATGCTGGCCTAGCCAGAGTCATCCACATCCTGTGAAGGAATTCTTAAAAATTATGAAAGGCACCATTTTAAAGTGCCTGCTGCAATTAGTTTTTAAAATATTCTATATTAAAATAAGCAATTATTTTTTAATTTGATAATTCAGTATTTTACATAGTGTCCTTCTATGACAAGCATGATCTTTATTACTTATTAATCCAGCAAACTTAAGGGCAAGATTGATAGTTATCATTATTATCTGAATTCTGTATTCTATTTACTTATTTAAAAAATATTTTCCAGTTAAGGGGCAATTTAGCGTGGCCAATCTACCTACCCTACACATCTTTGGGTTGTGGGGTTGAGACCCATGCAGACACGCGGAGACCCACACAAACTCCAGATGGACAGTGTGCCGGGACCGCGATCGAACCCAGGTCCTCAGCGCTGTGAGGCAGCAGTGCTAACCACTGCGCCACTGTGCTGCCCGAATGCTATATACAAAGACATTTCGAACTGAATTTATTTGGGATTGAGGCGACCAATTTCTCACCTGTTTTGGGACAACGACTTGTGCTTGGGTAGAGTGCCCTACATCTAAGCTCAATCTTGTCCTCAGCAGACACACACTTCCCAACTTGAGTCATAGAAAGTGATCAGGACTAGGTATCTTGGCTATTTTTTTCTCCTAGTTGAACACAAGCAGCCTTCACTGCCAGTCAGAACTGACTAATGCACCAATGAACCAGAGCTACACCAGCATAACAATAAAACAATTACTGATTCTTTAAGTTGATTCAGGAATATAATAAATAATATAATGGGTGGATGAGTCCTTTTTTTGTTAACTTTCAACAAGAGAAAGACCTGGTTACACAGTCAGGTGCCCCTGGTGTACAGTCAGGTGTTTGGTAAAGTTGTGAGACAAGCTACATGGGGCACACAGGGTTAACATTCGCTGTTAGGTTAAAGCTTGATATTAGGATTGCATCACAAGCGCAATGCAAATGTTCAGAACAGTTTTCCCCTTGCTGATGCAGAGTAATTATTTTCCCTCCGAGAATTGCTGTGTCCAATTTGAAGTGTGACTATGCCTGAAGTGACAGCAATCTTTTTTCTACCAGACTCCCGGTTTTTGTTAAAAGAGCAGAACCATTCAATCCCAGTTGATCACAGATTAAGAACAGACTGTTTGACAAGATGCATGACTGAGAGGCTCATTGGTATCTTTCTTTCATTCCAAACAATTGAACTTGTATCAAAACTTCTGTCCAGCAAACAAACTGTTATGTGTCACTAAATAAGTGTATTATTAGAAACACTAAAGCATTATGACTGAAATGGTATGGCAGAAATAAATCTGCAGTTTATTTATGAGTGTGGCAGTGATAGTTAAACCTAACCATCTCCTTTATCAAAAAAAAGAACAGATCTGTCTATTCATTTGCACAGGGTTTTTTTCATAAATTTAAAGTGCCCAAATCTTTTTTTTCCACTTAAGGGGCAATTTAGTGTGGCCAATCCACCTAACCTGCACATCTTTGGGTTGTGGAGATGAGACCCACGCAGACACGGGGAGAATGTGCAAACTCCACACGGACAGTGTCCCGGGACCAGGATCGACCCCGGGTCCTCGGCGCCGTGAGACAGCAGTGCTAACCACTACGCCGCCGTGCTGTCTTCATTTGTTTTATTCCATTTTTTGAGATCAGCAATGCTTCTGTGTTTACATTTGTTCAATGGGAAGACTAATGCAGCAAAAATAGTGAATTGATGCAGAAGCATATGGGTCTGAGGTCGCAGCCCTTCTGGAACATATGGATGACCTATTAGATTACAAGAGAGACATGGATGAGGCATGCCATCTAGCTGTCCAGACCTATCCAGCCAGAGAAAACCACAGCTTCCCTCCAATCCAGCTTCCTGCAGCATTTCTTAAAATAATTCCAAGGTGCTTGCCTCCTCCCCGATGCGGAGGTTTATTCCACATGTTAAATTGCAAATTCCCCTCCCAAGAGATGGACCAAGCGACCTCCCTTTTGAGTGTCACCCGCTCCAAAGTGCGGGATTCTGTCATTCGCCATTATCTTGACTTTTAGTTATTTTAGGACTGCTGTCTTCTCAAATCTGAACCCATAGCTTAAAAAATACTTAAATGCAGCCCAGCTCAGTGTTTGCACACTGTCAGCCACCTGTACCAGTTTGTCCCTGGGTTTTTGATTTGGGTCTTTTTCTTTACACGTACTGGTGCAAATTCAGGGGGAAATGCATTCCTGTATCACACCGTTACATCAGATGGATGAATGACTTTGAACTGATTTCACTGATATGTACAAAAATGATCAAAATAATATTAGACTGAATCTTCTACTTTTGAAGAAACTGAGCCATATGGTATTTGAAACTTTTTTCTGTAGGGGTTCGGCACAAAGTGCTTCGCCCACTGATTCGAGGTTTTTTTGAAAAAAGAGTGAACTGATTAGATGTGTGCGCACTTGATGCTTTTGTGCAGACAGGGGTAGGAGCGGGGATACTCTTGTGTCTGTTTCTCTGCGTGTTGATTGTTAAAAGCTACACAATCTTAGAATAATAACAAGATGAAATCTTAGCCAATTCGTGCCATGAAATCTAAGCCCCTCGGTATTATATCGGGGCATTTTAATAAGTTTTTCTTTCAGGCCGTTTTAATGTATCTGTGAGTAATTTGATTTATTTTGCTCTGAAATGCGTCCCAGCAGCTTCGTGCCGTTTTTTTTTAGCCAGACCAGACGCCGACTGTGTGTAGTGGCGGTTTAGAGGGGCGGCACACGGCTCGATTTTAAAGGTTTGTCTAGCCCGGTGTTTGGATGGTATTTTATACCATCGGCTTGCGTGACACTGGAGAGCGATCCATTGTAATGTATAATATAAATGGCCCGATTTATTTTCATAATGCCGCCCTTTATATAAATGGTATCGCCGCGTCAAACTCGTAGCGAATCTGGCTCGTTTGATCAGATATAATTTAAACGTCGCTCTTTGAATTTTCTTTTTAAGTAAACCGAGAACCGCAGTGTAGAGAAAACCATTTTTGCAGAGTATCTTAAACAGCTGATCGGCCCTAATGTGAATCATTTCGAAAGGATCTTCCCACACGATCGATGTTAAAGTAGACAGTACGCGTGACACACACACACAAATGTTGTCAGAATGGCCAGAGCCCCGTCTGACTGCAGGGTGATCTGTTCACGGGGTATCCGAGTTAACGCAATTGGAAATGTGCGTGTCAAAACTCTCAGGACCTCACCCAGCCCCGCACAGGGGTCAGGGCAAATGGGGTCTGTGCCTTTCCTTCTTACGGTGGCTTTCTTCGGCGTTCAGCACTCAATAGCCGATGTATAATAAATAAGTGCAGTAATGTTTTAAGCTGGCGGGCGGGGGGGAAACCGCCGATGAAATGACTTTGCCACACATTGATTGACTTGAAGGTAAGTTTCTCCCTCCTCAGTGAGGGCTTTGGGAGGGTGGGCTGGGATGGCTCAGTGAGGGTGGGCAATAGGCCGGAAATTCAGATTGAAACACATTACAAAACGAAAATAGATTTAGGAGGTTCATTTGGGATTGTGTGGGGGGGTGGGGGGGGGGGGGGGGGCGGGGGTGTAATGAAACGATTGTCCTTCTCATCTTTGCCCGGGTCTCACATCCACCTGCAGCATCTCAAACCCCCTGCCGCCCGATGGTTTATTTAACATTGCTTCTCAGTACCTCCCGCGAATGGGGCTCTTTGATTTTCGTTTACTGATAACCCCATCGACGCCCCCCCCCCCCCCCCCCCCGCTCTGTCTGTCTCTCTCTCTGTCTAACCCCCTCCCACCCTGTTTCTTTCAGCTAACCGAACTGTGCAGCTTGGTGAAGGAGGACTCTTTGGCCGTACTGACAGCGTTCAATATCCCCATCGCGACAGTCCACGCTCCGATCGCCGGCATCCCCAACCCTCGAGCAAGCTGGGCTTTCTACCCCAAACCTGACTTGAACCGTGCCGGCGCCGCCAAAGCCACAGTATTCGCCCGGGCCAAACTCTGAGACGACCCGGGCCAGCATCAGGGACAGTACCGTGCCAAACATAAACGCCCTCCCCGTTTTTTTATTGTCCCCCCACCCCCACACACACACTTGTTGTCAAACTGTAAGATGATCATGTTGTGGGTCGAAATAGCACGAAATAGGTTGAATTTTTCAGAAACCATCTTATTATGGTATTGTATTTTTGTGATATAATGGGAATCAAAAATAAACACATTTTCATTCCAAAAACGCCGTCTTGTTTTGTCTTGTTGCACTCCCTAATTTGGTGCGCTGTTTAGGGTGCGCGATTTTAACTTTGGTGATTCGTGTGGGTGGACATTGTTACTTTCTCACTTGATACTATCTCTCCCAGAGGGGCACTCTCCCTTCGAAATAAAACTCTCCCCCCCCCCCCCCCCCAACAAAACAAAAATAACAACCTCTGTTCACCTGGAAACGATCCATGTGCATGCAAACTACAGGGAAAAAGTTCTTGTGAGAATTGTCTGTGCGCAACAGATACGTTTATTTCAGATTTTAAAATTCTCTTGTGAAAATGAAACTTGCGGTTTTTTTTAACTTGTCGTTTTCTCTAGTGTGTCTACACTCTTGAATTCGCTGTATGTCATTTGCAACCCTGTTGTTATTTGCGATTTTTGAGACCCGACCCGCGTTGAACACTGACTTGCATTTTACTGATATATATACCGAGAGGAAAACTATGCTTGTTTATCAATATTATCTTGCGGCGCTCCAGGCCCCCGAGTTTATAGAGCAAGACGATGAAGAAGACTTCATTGTCACATCAAGGTCTTCCTCCACCGTAACCAACTTCAAAGGCGTTGGGGCAGTTTCTTCCCGAGTGCGGTTTTCATTATCTTTGGATAAAGCTCGCGTGGAGACATGCAAACTTCATTTCAATTATTGTCTTTTGGAAATGGACTAAATGGGATTGAATTCGTCTACCGCACCGCGCCCAGACGCTGACAAGACTAATAGCCATCCCGAAAACATGTTTCCTTTATTTTAATATATAATACACATAAAAAAGAAAAAACACAAAAGTTCGGATGTGACAAATCGCGCTTTCATCATTGCTCACTGGGTCGCGGTAACTTGCAATAACTACATTCATTTAGCAGTTTCTGTTTTGTTGCATTGAGGTTTTCTCGGTTTGTTTGTATTGCTGAGATTTCTATCCCTGCCAAGTGTTTTTCGCATCGAGGTCTCCCTCCTCTCTAGCAGCCGTCGCTCAAGAGACTTTTAAGACATGTTGGTAGTGGAGGAAAGATCAACGCCGATATTTGGGGGGGTCTGTCGCCGACTTCGCATTCAATGGCCACTGGATTCGTTTCACTTAAAACCCTGCACCGCGCACAACACGCAAAAACAAAATGAACCGCCGGCGATGACAGCGATCTTGCTTTTTAATTTATTATCCCGCCATCTCCCCCCCCCCCCCCCGAGTGACACCGATGTGTTTTCTTCCTTCATCTTCTAAATTTGCGATGCCGGTGATTGAGAGGAGCTCCCCGCCACCCCCTAATAGTTTACAGAGCCTATTAGCTATTTGATTTTATACAAACATTTTGCGTTTCTTTTTCAATTGACCCGAATGATTTTGTGGCATCAAATACAGAGCGACCGGCATTATCGATCTTGGGAGCGCCGATTCCACCCTGGGCAATGACTTTTATTGATCTCAAATTCGCTTTCCCAGCCTTCCGACAGTGGCCGTTCCTTCCCGCGCCTGACTTGTTGTGACATGCCCCAGTGTTATTCTCTATTGATTTCAATCATCCCAACAGTGCCCCCAAGCCTCTCCTGTAGAGGAACTTTCCTCTCTCCTCCAGAGCCTCCCCCCAGCGCTCCGTCGGGCTCCACCGCCTCTCTCTCTTTCTCCCCCGCATCCCTTCTCCCGATGTCGAACCTTATCGGGGGGGGGGGGGGGTGTATTTTTTCTCCTCCCCTCTTCAGGAAACTCACCCATGGAGCTATTTATCATTTACCCTCTACCATGACCCCCGCGTGTTCGCGTTGACACTTGTGCAGATGTTCCTGTCTGCATCGAGTTTTAAATAGTAGTCCCAATTTAAAATAAAAATTCCCTCAGCGAGTCGACCACTGAACCACTTTTGGTTAAAAAAGGAGAATCCATCTATCCCGCTACCCTGCGCGTCGAAAGCCGCTGTCTCCCGGCTTTACAATATTTTGAACCCTTAAAATCAAAACAAACTTTTTTAAAACACGTAATTATATATGCATCGATTCTTTCTTAAACTTGCCTCTGATAGGCGGGTGTTTATATTTTCAACTCTCCGCCTGTTCCTGCACCCCTCTCTACAACCCCCCACCCACCAACAAATTCTCCCTCTACCTGCCCTGACTTGCCCCCGCGGCTAAGCTGGGTTGCAGTCATATATACAGATATATAAATATATGTGTGCCTGATGTACAGCCTCTCTGGGCGGGGACCTCTGCGGCCGGGGGGGGGGGGGGGGAGAGAGGGAGGAGGAGGAGGAGGAGAGTAGGCTCATTGGAGCATTGCTGAGACCCGGGGCGATCAGTGCCACACTCGCGCACAAACACACGCACACTCTCTTTTTGCAGCTACTGGAAAGTGATCTCAAGAATCTGTGGGTCTCCGCCAGCTTCAAAAAAAAAACAAACACAAAGGAGAGCGACCGAGTGAGAGCAGAGCGTGCAGCCACCCCAACAGGTGAGGCACTTCCAGCAGGCAGCAAGCTAGAGCCCCCCCTCCCCCCTTTTCCCTCTTTTATTGTTAACCCGCCGACCCTCCGCTCGAATTTACTTCAGATTGGGGTGGGGGTAACGATACCCCCCTTTTTAAATTTTGTTTGTCTTGTAACCAAAACAGGCGGCAGGACCGAGTAAGCCGGCGGAGTAGACAGCGGTGAAGGTAGCGATATCGGCGTAAAAGTCGCCTGACCCGCTTTATCCTGATAGACGTTGGTTGGATTTGTTTTAGGTTGAGTGGAGTCGGGTGCAGTCGTATTTTGACTGGGGTGGAGTGCGGCTATTTGGAGGAAGGAGAGGCGGTCTCGTGTGTCTGTTGATTGTCCGGCTGCTGAAAAATTCCCTTCACGGCAGCAATAACAAAACCACATGTACTGTGTGTGGTTTACGTAGGCGATCGACCGAAAGTTGGGGAGTTTAGGACTGTTACTTCACACACATTTGGAGGTTATGTATGTGCATTCTGTCACAAATATATATATATATATACACACACACACACATACCGCCTTCACAAATCCCGACATAACCGAAATTCAAAGCTTAAACTTCTGATGCAACATTTCTGTTTAGTTTTGCCTCTGGGACGGCCGGGCGCTTTAAGTGCGTTTTTTTGGCGATTGGCCGTAACTTTTTTTCCTATTTCGGTTAACTTATTCCCCCCCCCCCCCCCGGCCGCGTTATCACTCAAACTTTTTTTTTTGCATTGTTCGTGCGTATGCTCGTTCTGTCTTTTTTCAAAAAATAATTCCGGCCACACATTGAAAAGTCAGGATTCAGATCGGCACTGTGTATCATCGACCGAGTAGGAGAAATGAAAAGGGGGCGATTAAAAACTAATGATTATTTGAAAGTGAAGCCAGTTTGGGGATTTAAAAAAAAACACGGGGGGGGGGGGTAGCATTTTAATGCATGCGTTGAGCGGGATTGCTGTGTGTTTGGGGCGTTGTCGCCGCTTGCTGAGACGTTGCACTGGCCGAGCAGAGTGTAGAAGTTTTGTGTCTGCTCCAGTGTAAAAGTTTTGTGTCTGCTGCCCCCCCCCCCCCCCCCCCCCGGTGCACCCAGTGACCGTGTGACTGACTCCGAACGCCAGCGCGCGCTGTGCGCATGGCACACAATCGCCAGAGTGTCAACAAACAAGGCCGACGTCACAATCCCCGGCCTCCAATCGGCCGGCCCCGGCCCTGGAGCCCAGCGCTGATTGGTCGGCCGAGCCGGCCCGGGCCGCGTTCCAAGGTATGTCAATCAAGAGTTTTTTTCCCCTCTTGGCTGGCTCTTTAAACCCGTGCACACAAGTGTTGTGCCTCTGCGCGTGTGTATATGGGGAGGGGGAAATGAATGGGTAAGCCTTCTTTCCGGGAGGGGGTCGTAGTCTGCAGGCCAGATAAGCGCACTTGATGTACACGCGATTCTGCGAGTTGTAGTTGGCAATTATGATTTGACAACCGTGCTCCCCTTTTAAAAAAAAAAACCAATACACCCGACAGCAGCAGTTGCAGCGCCGGAGGGATGGGGCAACGTCCACGCTTTGTCTCTCCTCCAGTAGTCAAGATTTGTTGTCCTGCATGTCCATTATAGCAGGTACGTTTCGGGCGTGGAGGAGTAAAATGAGGACCTTTTGTCTCTTATCTGTAAACCAGCCGCGCACAGTCGGTTCTGTAACACTTTTTAACTATAGGGGGGCATTTTCTTGGCGGTAGCACTGTTTAACTGGGGAGAGGGAGGGTGGGTATGTTCTTGGCAGTAAGCATGGTTTTTCACTGGGACGGGGAACATTTTCTTGGCGGTGAGCACTTTTTAACTGGGGAGGTGGACATTTTCTTAGGAAGGGTAGTTTTTAACTGGGGAGGGGGGCATTTTTTGGTAAGGGCTGTTTTTAACTGGGATGGCATTTTCTTGGCAGGGACCTTTTAACGGGAGGGGGGATTTTCTTGGTGGTAGTACTTTTTAACTGGAAGTGGGCATGTTCTTCGCAGTAAGCTGTTTTTAACTGGGGGGGGGGGGTTCTTGGCGGTGAACACTTTTTAACTGGGGAGGAGGCATGTTCTTGGCGGTAGCAGTGTTTAACTGGGGGGGGGGGTGGATTCTCTTGGCAGTGAAACGGGCCCCTGGCTTGCAGCACAATCCAAGCGGCGCAGCCACTGCCTTATTCTCTCAGCCCGGATTGTTGACAGTGGGGAAGTTGTGACGCACTTGCTGGAGCTGCTGCCAGTTGTGTAGAAAAAAAGGGCTGCGCTCAGCACTTTGGAGAGAACAATGGGACTGTAGTAGGAAAAACGCCAGATCCACATCGAGTGTTCCCTCGCATCTCTTACTACCAGATTTCATCAGCACGAAAACACACCTCTCTCGGGGGAAGAGACTCCAGTTCGAGGTTTTATGATGACTTGTAGAAATAAAGCTTCTGCAGTTTGCACTCAGCCAGGAAAATGATCTGCAGCCTTGATAGAAGTGGAACCTTTAAGGAAGATTAAACTGATGAGGTGCTATATTTTGTAGAGCCTTATTAAATTGGGAAAATCATGGAAATTAGCCAAAGCTGCAGTGCACAGACAAAGGGGGTACTATTCTGAAGTTTTGGGGGATATTTTATACCTATTGCCTCTGGCTTGGCAGCTTTCACACTCTTATTTTACGGGAAAGGCTTTTCCAAATTCCTTTGCAAATACATGCAGGTGAACTGGGCAAATCAGTGAAGAATCATCTGTATCAAGCCATACAGTTGATGAAATACACGTTTATCTTAAACATGGACCTATTGTGAAATGTATCACTTAATGCACTGGAATAGTTAGGGAGGTTATTCATGAAGGCCCACCATTCAATCTTGTCCCTTGCCTGTGGTGTGATCCTTGGGTTAAATCACCACCAGTCAGCTCTTCTCTGAAGGGAGAGCAGTTTATGGTAGCTGGGACTACGGCAACTTTACTGCACCTAGTTAGGCACACAATTGTTGTGAGAGCAAATTGTGACCGTAGCCTTCTCTGATACTGCTTGTGGAAAAGGTAACTCACCAGAAACAGACCATCAGTACAATCAAATGCAAAACGTCGGATGGACTACAGGTAGATTGCTGCAGTGCATGGGCAAGCAGGATAGATAAACATCGCTACAACTCTTTGGGGATGAAATTCTTTGTTTCTGCCCCCCCCCCCACATAAGGTCTATTTTAGCGCATGCTCACTGCTTTAACATATTTGTGTCTCTATTTTTCACGTTGGAAATAAGTTCAGTTCTCTTACCGGTGTTTTCTCTTCACTCCCCTTCTCATTATTGGTGATGTGCTGGAATAGGTCTCCCCAGTCCTTGTGTAACCTCGTACGAGTGATTTCATGTGTTAATCTTAACAATAAATGGGAACCTGCTATTCGACCAAAGGGTCATCTCATCTCAGCCAGGGTAGGCTTTTCTTCCCAATAAAGGCAGTGAGGCATTCTGCCGTGTTTTCATGATCATCTTACTGACTAGATGTGTGGCCACCTCGGTTTGCATCATTTAGTCCCATTGAGAAAACCTCTATGTTCTGAGCCACCGGGGGAAAAGCTACTACTTCAATAACTTGTAGAATTTGTTATGAATATGTTTTTTCTGTGGTTTAGATCAAACACAAACTTTTGATTCTAGATTTTGCATATCTAGCTTGAAGTATTAATAGCTAGTTGATAGTCTGAAGTTTTCAACCATTTGTTCATCGAATCAAAAAGAAAACTCAGCGTGGATCCATAAAAGTGTTTAAGAATAACAAAATAACTATTAAACTATTTTTAAGACTCGATTATATATCCATAAAACGTGTTTAAAATCATGAAGGGTTTACATAGAGTAAATGAAGGAAAACTGTTTGCAGTGGCTGAAGGGTCAAATCACTGGACAGCACAGATTTAAGGTGACTGGCAAAGGAACCAGAGGTGACGCGAAGAAAAACCTTTCTTTGCAAAAAGTGCTTATGATTTGGAAAACACTGCCTAACAGGGTGATGGGAGCAATCTCGTTGGTATCATTCAAAAGGGAATTATTAAATGCAGGACAAAGCAACAATTGTAGTGATATGGAGGAGTGGAACTAATTAGGATTGCTCTTTGAAAGAGCTGACACTAACAACAATGGGCCAAATGTCCTCTTTCTGTGTCATACTATTCTATGATTCTGTTCAGACCCTCAGTGTTTAACAGGCCCACATTTCCAGATTGTGCGGTGTGTTCAGTTCGCTTCAATTCAGGCAGCCGCCTTTTGGAAGTTTCTGACAGCAAGACGTGGAAAAGGAAAAGTAATTTAATGGCAGTTCCCCAAAATTTGTTTTAATTTGATAAATCTGACAAACCGCCGCCTGAGGGATTCGTCGGAAGCCAGTCAACTTGGCAAGTGCGCAAAATTGACTTGGCGCCAGGATCAGCTTTGGCTGTAGTGGGGGAGTAGTTTTGACTACCTTCTCTCGGCACTTGTCCTGCTACATTTAATCCCAGCGCACAGCCTGCTGCTTTTAATCCCTGTACAGAAAGTTAGCACAAGAAATGAAAACTGAGAAGGTATCCACCGAAACTAAATTTAAAACATTACAGGTGGCGACACGGTGGAGCAGCGGTTAACACTGCCTTACGGCATCAAGGACCTGGGTTGGATCCCGGCCCCCCCGGGGTCACTGTCCGTGTGGAGTTTGCACACTCCCCGTGTCTACATGGGCCTCACCCCCACAACACAAAGATGTGCAGGGTAGGGGGATTGGTCACGCTACATTGTCCCTTAATTGGAACAATGAAACAAAAACGCTGTATAGGGCTTTACCCTACAATTTGGAAAAGTTACGAATAAAGGTGGCGATCAAATTGGCTACCTTCTTGAATGAACCAGGTGATCAGGGTGATAATGAATCTAAAATTTGTACATGTATATTAGTTTTGAATGCAGCATGAAGTGCCATTATTTCACAAAAATTTTTTTTATTATAACACTTTTTTAAGACTCGAGATAAATGATATATTTTTTTCCTTAGGGAAAAATGCAACGACTTTGTGTTCCATAGGAGTGAAGGTGGAACCGACGGAACCAAACAGCATCCATATTCCAGACTTAACATCACAAGCATGTCAAGAGGTGAGCTTTCTGATCAAGGGGATTCCCCTACTAGCACAAGGTGCGAAAGTATCCAAGTGCCTCCAAACTTCGTTACGACGTGTCCACTCTTTAATATTAATTTCTTGCGTGGACCACATTCCTCTGTTGCCCCGTCTTCGCGATCCAGCAGGTTATCCAGTGGATGCTATTCTCTTGACACAGACAGTGGACAGATGACTAAACCCACAAGCTGCGACAAGGCTACACAGACTCCAAGCCCAACCTGCCAAACCATCTACCATGCACAGCACGCCTTGGCACAAGCCCAACATTTACAGATTCGTGGTAAGAGTCTCCTTCTTTGGTGTCGACGCAGAGAGGCAGCCAGAAATTCTGCTAATTGAGTTCAGAAAGTTAATGGATGTCAATGTTGTTTTTGCCACTTAGATTTATACTGTTGCTGTGGAGATGAAATAATTCCCCGCAGGAAGTATCTGAAGTAGACAAGTTTCTTATTTACTTAGGGCAGTTCGCTTGGGCTGTGTGTATGAAACTGAGGAACGTTCTTTGATTATTTGAAAGTTTAAATGTCCCTCTATGCATATATTTTTTTAAAATAAGCTGTTATGCTCCCTCGACATTTTTGAAAGACTATCTCGAAACTCCTCAGCTTGTACCGATGCTGCAAAAACAGTAGATACAAGTTTTAACGAAAACAAAAAATGATCCATGAGACACTATTTTCAAGGCAAAGTCCGCTGGAATAATGAGCACCATATTCATGATAAGAGGAGAAAAAAAACTAGTTCACTCAAAAAAAGTTGTCCCCATTCTGTATCAGTAATAGAGTTCAAGGAATAGATCACACACCTTTGTATCTAATTCCAGTAATGCACAACACTTAAATTCTACTATTTCCAAAGATGATCTCCAAACCAAATCTCCCAAGCTTGGTCCGTGTGTGAATTTGTAATCAAAACAATGTCCTTCAAAGGATCCAGGTGGAAAAAGCATGAAAACCCCCCACAAAACAGAACAGGTTATGACTTTGAGTCCTTTGAATGATTGAGTTACATGCTGACTGCTATGTAGTGACTAACACTGAAGGGACCCAGGAAAAGATTGTAGTGTAGTCAAAATATGGGTGGGGACTATTTGTGTAAGTAGACAAGGGCACCGTCTCATTCATCTGCTCTGCCTGCACGTTAGGCTGCTTTTGATGGCCATTTGTGTACTGTTGTAGATGATTAGATTTGATCTGTTAATTCACATTCATAACTTTTCAGCTAACTGCATGGAATTAAGAATGCAGTATTTTCTTTGAACTAATTAGTTTGCATATTGTAGAGCATTGGCATATAATAAAGGAGCTAAAAATGATTGAAGGCAGAAAAGAAAGCATCTCCAGGTTTACTATATTTAGCAAATGTAAATGCCGCCCCAGTCCCAGAGGACTGCTGTCCCCTTTGAGAGTTGACTGGTGATGACTTCACCTGAGGGTCACCACACCTCAGTCGAGGGGCAAAGTCCACTGGTGATGAAAAAGAAGCTGCAGTTGTGTTAGAATTTTCATTGCCAGGTGGAAGAGGAATCCAGCAATAGTAAACAAGGTTTCCTGCACTAAGATCTTAAAGCCTACATTTGATAATTTGGAAGGGTCAAGGCTGTTTGAAGGCTTTTACCCCCACTAGTGCCTAATGTTTCTGGTGTGTTTACATTTGTTTTGTAACCGTGCATGTTTCAGATTATTGCCACAAGTCACTGTGGTCTCTCTAACCAGCAACCAAAAAACAAACTTTGTTTTAATGAAACTAAATGCAAAGGATGATTTATTTCTTCCGTTGTATTCATTACTTTTTACTCTGCTTATTGCAAGAACCTTATAATGGGTCTTTTGGTTCATCATATATTTTTTTCTGCTAAAATTTATGGATGACATGTTATTAAGGGCCATTGTCACCCATTTAAAGTTCACCTTCAATAGCAGCCTTTTTCTGTTTGGAACCCTGGAAATTTCATTAGAGGTCAGGTTTTACGCAGGAAGTATCTGGATACTATAACAACTATTAATAATTACAGGCAATTAGTGTTAATTCAAAACATAAGTGCTGTAAACATACACTGAAAAGCCATGTTCCAAACCTTGATTGGAAAGCTGCAAACTATGCCAATTTGTTTTACTACAAGTTTTTACTTAAACCTTCTAGTCCTTTTGAGTAAGTAAAGTCGCCATAGTCTGAGATAACCAAGGCTGCTTTCCTGTTTTGAGGGGCAGAGCTGACTGGTGGTGATTTAACCTGAGGGTCACCACACCTCAGGCGAGTTGCTTCATTCGGTGACATTGTCAGATAGGTTGAAGAATACCAATTGCTGTGACATTAAGCACAAAAATGTTAGCAGTGTCTTCCTTGGTGAATCGTTTTGCTGAAAATCCCCATGCTGTTTCAGCAGACTAACATTCATAAATATGTGATTTTCAAAAAAAATTGCGAGGGTGTGAGTTTTTCACACGACCGGTGTTAATGTATTATTCGTAACCTTTTTATGAGTCTATGCCTCATCTCTTTCCTCACATTTCTGGCTGGTGAATTTTAGACTTCTGTGCAACGCAGCATAACATCATGAATCAAATGGTGCGTGTATTTCTTTTTCACTTATTCCTCTTTGAGTCGGGTTTCTTTTCAACCAAAAAAAAAATAGTGTTTCTGCTTTAGTTCTTGGCCTCTTTGAAAACCCCAGATTAATTTCACTATTAACCACTTAACCACAGTATTAATTTCTTGAATTACTTTATAGTACAAAATCAGCATGGACTGGAAAACTGTTAGCATCGTAAGTACCTGGATCCAAGTGATAAAACTTTTAACTCTCGTTTTGCTGGCTGCACATCTCAGTTTCAGCCAAATGCTTGTGTTAGCCCTGTTAACTCTGCTCCAATTTGATTGCCTTGCAGCTCACCCGGTAACCCGTTTTTTTGTTGTTGTTCTGTTCACCTTCATTTGAATCAGTCTCTGCGGCAATCTCATTTAAATGGGCTTTCTTGCCTAGGTCTGCCCAAACTGGCATCACTCAAAGTGGCTTTTATATGAAAATGGAATTTTTAAACCAAGAGCAGACTTTCAATAGATTGATTGAAAAGATAACTTTCCTTTGCTTATTGAGGCTGTTTGTACCTCCGTAACATCTGTATTGAGTCAACATCCTCAACACAGCGAAGACTGAGCAACCATTATCAGTCATAGCTGATCACCACGGTGCTTTTGGAGCACACACTGTCATGCAACAATGAGAGCAATCTTCTTTAATGGTGTTGTCTGTACAAAAATTCGAACCATGTGCCAAAACTGTTAACTGTTCGCATCTTGTTTTTTTTTTTCCTTCGTCACTCCTATCCAGTGAGAAGGTTCCTTATTCTAACTTTTTACACTGCAACCTGTGGGTTAATGCTCCACGCACTGTAACTAAAAGAACACCGCTGTCGACACTTTGGTACTGCGGAGAGCAGCCTTTCTCCGTTTCATACGATAGATGCAAATGTGCACTTGGAAGCTTCTGCGTGCTTTGAAAGCTGCAAAGCAAGTCCAGTAGCCGACACACTGACCTGTGCCCGCACGGTGTTTCTGCTTGATTTTCTTTTGTGAGCATGTACCTAATTAATTGGTGTCACTTGCTTATTTTAGTTCATCATTACCAAAACAAAAGTTTAAGCTTACTTATCAAGGAAAACTAAAGGCCTTCTAGAATCTTCACTCTGCCTCTTTTCTTGCCACAGGAATTAATATCAGATATCGCTAATCTCTGTCTGATAGTTTCATCTCAATGATCAGAATTTCCACTCGTTCCTTTTTGTGTTAGGTGGCTGTCTGCATGTTGGAATTACAGCAATATGAACTGCAGTCTGTTACTATGGGAATTCGTAATATTATTGTTAACGCTGTTAGGCTTGCAACTCTTATTTCATTTCAGCTATTAGTACTACAGTCCCCACTACCCTACTAGCGACATGGGACTAATATTCCACATCTTTTGAATATGTTGAAACCTTAACAACTTGCATCTCTACAGCTCTTGTAACAAAGTAAAACATTCCAAAGCACTTCACAGGAACACAAACCAAACAAAAACTCAAAAGCTTGAGCCAAAGAAGGAGCTGAGGGTAGGTGACCGAGGTAAAGGGGGCGAGGTCTTCAGGAGGATCCCGAAGGAAGTGAGAGGGAGGGAAAGTGTCAGAGACAGAATTCCAGAGTTCAGGGCCAGGTTAGCTGGAGATACAGCCATCAATGGTGGGGGTGAACGAAGAGGTGGATGCACAAGAGACCAGAGTCAGGGGATGGTTGGAGGAGGGTACGGAGATGGGGAGTTGGTGAAGCCATCGAGCGATCTGAGGCATTGGCAAACTGATGGCAGTGTAGGTTGGCATGATGGAGACGTAATGTGGGTAGGAAACCAGGGATTTACGTGGTAGACAGGCTGATATACAGTCATGAAGTCCTCAACACATTCTTAATGCTTAAAAGCAGGTGGTTCACTGTGGTTATGGCCTAAAACGCCACAACCATAATGAAACCGTTTGTATCTTTCAGTGGGTTAAATAATAATTAAGTTGGGTGCTTAATTTCAATTGAGCAGAAATTGTCAATCTTGGTCAGTACACCAGGAGCTGTACAAACCGGGCAATGGGTGCAGTAAGAGATTTCCCTGAAATTGAAGTCAAGAAAAGAGAGGGAGTTTGCGTCTGGTTTCTGCAGTTCCCTTCTCCAACATTGAAATTCTGTACCCAAGTATAAGTTATTTTAAAAAAATAATAAAAAGCACATTTCTTGGGTTATAATTTGGTCCTTATAGCCAGCCACCAGTGTATCAGTTGCTATCCTATATTTGGAAGAAGCACCTGAAAACGCCAGAATTGCATTACCCATAAAGGTCAGTAAAATATCGATGTGTTGGAATGTGTGCTCTGATATTAGAAGGCCTTCGCCATTTATCTTTTTACCTGGTGTCAGTTTAAGACTGAGATGAGGAGGAATTTCCTCTCTCTGAGGGTCATTAGTCTTTGGAATTCCTTTGCCACAGAGAGCTGTGGGGGCAGAGTCCTTGTGTATATTTAAGGCTGAGATAGACAGATGCTTGACCAATAAAGGAATCCAGGGTTCTGTGGAAAGGACAGGAAAGTGGACATGAGGAATGACAGATCAGTCACAGTCCTGTTGATTGGCTGAGCAGACCCGAACGGCCGAACGGCCTACTCCTGTTCCTATTTCTTATGGTTTTGTAACGCATCCTGGATGGACAAGATTTTAGCTCAAAACTGCTGTGGTTTCATTTTTAATCTTTAAATTATTATTTTTATAGAAAGGATCCAACCAAGTACTGGAATCCAGGAAAGCTCCCCGTCAGTGCCCATGGACGTGCGACCTGAGGTATGGATCGGACAAGAGCTGCGGAGAATTGGTGATGATTTCAATTCTCATTTCCAAACAGGAAGGGTAACTATTCAATCTTAAAACTTTTTTAAAATTTGCTTTTGTACCCTGTTACAGTAATCTACAATATTAATGTGCTCTTGTACCCTGTTACAGTAATATACAGTATAATGTGCCACCTTTAGGTACAGCTTCATCAATAGTTTATAGAGATGCTGACTTTGAAAATGCTTAGACTAAGACTTGATTTTTTTCCATCATAAATATTGCCCAACCGCAGCTACCCTGGAGGGGCAGGTGCTGCAAACCTGTCCTCTCCTGAATCACTGCATGGTTTGCATTCTAGTACAATCTAGTTCAATTGTTCTTCATTCAGAAGCCTGAGTGGCGGGTGGCTAATTAACCTCAAGAACCCATCCTGATCACATTCTCACCTGACATTGCACACAAATCCACTTTCACCAGAAATTGCTGGATAGTGCCAAGCCATGAGAAGCACGTCCACTTCTATCCTTTTGAGTCTTGCATAAGCCATGGGGTGGGGTGGAGGGGTTGTTCTCTGGGGAAAGTCCTAATGAAGTTGCAGATCATACAGTAATACAGGAACATTAAAAATAAGAAAAGTGACAAAGCTGAAAATGTGTTTTACTGCGGCATGCCAACAGCATAACCAGAGTGTATTCGAAGAGGAGGCGATTACAAAGCACAGCAGCTCAGCATCAGAGATGTAACCAGTTCTATTCTTCCTGGCAATGTCTAATGCTGGCCTATGATGTAATTACCTTATCAAAAGACATACTTGGCAAGATCTCTGACCTAACCGGCATGTTGATGCCTTTTTTGTTTAACCAAAACCACAATAATCATAACTGGTCCTCACCATAGGGCGAAGGCAGATGGTGCAATTTAGTTCTGCATTGTATTTATACTGTGGAAGGAACTTGGTGATTTCTATGCGAATGAATTTTATAAAGTAGAGTTTTCATTCGAGTGCTATGATTTGGATCATAATTGCATTCCCTCTTGAAGATGTTGGCTCTAAAAGAAGCAACAGTCGCACTATGTATGTTTTCCCCCCACTCTCACTCTCTCTCTCTCTCTCTCATCATACCATATTTCTCCCACCTGAATTTGACTTTTTGATAGTGAGCTACAGCTCTGGGTGCTCCGATCGTTTACACAATGGCCACTGTGTAAGTATGAGGCTTGGCTGTTCAACTGCAGAGGCATCTTGTACAAGCCAAAGCCTGTTCCCACTTGCCGCCTACAAAGGTGAACCTTTCAGCATGGTTCACTGGGAAGTATTTAGGAATGGGATGGAAACATTTTTTAAATCTCCTATTTGTACTCTGGGGACAGACGCAGTGTCATTTTGCTGTCGAACAGGACTGATCAGGGAACTAAAAATGAGGTCATCCTTGTCTGCGTGACTTAACACGGTGCCTTGAACAATCAGGACATTTTGGAAGTAACCTTTTGATAGGGTATTCCAGTAACTTATAAAGCTAATATGTGAGTTCATATATTTTTAAAATGTAACTGCGGGCACTGTAGACCATAGTGCAGAAGGGGGCCATTCGGCCCATCGAGTCGGCACCGACCCACTTAAGCCCTCGGTTTCCCCCCCTATCCCCGTAACCCAATAACCCCTCCTAACCTTTTTGGTCACTAAGGGCCATTTATCCGGAGCACCCGGAGGAAACCCACGCAGACACAGGGAGAATGTGCAAACTCCGCACAGACAGTACATAGCACATTAAACTGATTTGGTTGATTTGCTATTCATAACTGTTCAAAGTTTCTGTGATAGTCTATAGATTCTCTGTCATAGCATCAACAGGTTTAAGAACACAGATAGCGGGTGCCAGAGTTATTTTGAAATACACTCATCTTTTCACAACTGCTTTTTGTATTTAATTTTTTTTTCCTAAATTGAGAATGGCTCTTATCAGTATCTTAGATGATCGAAGCAGTGGTTTGTGAGCCCTACAAAACTTGCCAGCTTGTCGGTTCAAATCCGGAACTGGGCTGGGCTGGATTCTCTCAATAGGATGGCTACAGTTGGGCTCAGTGGGTTCAACAAGGGTGTCTGCCCCGGCCATTATCCAGTCGCACTGACTGGAAGCATATGTGGACATCAGTTCGAGTTTGAGCCCGAGAGCCATCCTATCCTATAGTGCATCATGCTACACATTATGATAATGCCCAGCGGGGCAACACGGTGGCGCAGTGGTAGCACTGCAGTCTCACGGCGCCGAGGTCCCAGGTTCGATCCCGGCTCTGGGTCACTGTCCGTGTGGAGTTTGCACATTCTCCCCGTGTTTGCGTGGGTTTCGCCCCCACAACCCAAAGATGTGCAAGGTAGGTGGTTGAACATGCTAAATTGCCCCTTAATTGGAAGAAATTTATTGGATGCTCTAAATTTATTTAAAAAAACAAAAATGATAATGCCCAGCACATATATATCATTGAAATATGTCTATATTCCAAATAATTAAACAGCAAACCAGACATACTAATAAGAAAGTAGCTACTCAAATGAAAAGTGCAGGAGGGCATGCCAGGACCAGTGCCAGGCATGCCTAAGAATGAAGTATCAACCAGCCGAAGCTACAACACAGGGCTACTTGCATGCCAAACAGCAGCAGCAGAATGCGATTGAGCTAAGCGATCCCGCACATAATGGATCAGATCTGAGCTCTTGCAGAGTGTGCCACATCCAGTTGTGAAGGAAACAACTCCGTGGAGGAGGGGGCTCCACAAGTATCTCCACCCTCCATGATGGGGGAACCCAGCACACCAGTGCAAAAGACTAGACCGAATCGTTTGCCCAGCAAGGCACTCTGTATCAAGGGCAATTAGGAATGGGCAACACATCCTGGCCTTGTCACCAATGCCAACATCCCATGAACGAATAAAAAAAAGTCTTCAGCCGCAAATGCCGGGTGGGTGATCCATCTCAGCCTCCTCCTGAGGTCCCCAACATTACAGATGGTCAGTCTTCAGCCAATTCAATTCACTCCACCTGATATTAAGAAACAGCTAAAGGCACTAGATATTGCAAAGACTTTGGGCCCTGACAGCATACTGGCAGTAGTGCTGAATACTAGTGCTCCAGAAATATCTGTGGCCCTAGTCAAGCTTCCAGTGCAGTTTCAACACAGGCATCGACTTCTTTGTGTTGAGTAGGGCATTAATCGCGAGGGTGGAGGGGGTAGAATACTCGGCCATTGCGGTCTCCGACCATGCCCCGCACTGGGTGGACCTGCGACTGGGGGCGGAACAGGGTCAGCGCCCTCTCTGGCGACTGGGGCTGCTGGCGGACGAAGAGGTGTGCGGGCGGATAAGGAGGAGTATTGAGATTATGTGGGAGCGAATGACACAGGAGAAGTGACGGTGGCAGTGGTTTGGGAGGCTCTGAAGGCAGTCATTAGTGGAGAGTTAATCTCCATTAGGTCCCATAGAGAGAAGGAGAGGGATAGACTGGTGGGAGAGATACTCAGGGTAGATACGAGATACGCGGAGGCCCCAGAGGGGGGGCTGTTGAGCGAGCGCTGGAAATTACAGGCGGAGTTTGACCTGCTGTCCACTGGGAAGGCGGAGGCGCAGCTGAGGAAAGCAAAGGGGGCAGTTTATGAGTATGGGGAGAAGGCGAGTAAGATGCTGGCGCACCAGCTGCGCAGGAGGGAGGCGGCCAGAGAGATTGGGAGAGTGCGGGATAGGGAAGGCAACATGGTGCTGAGCCCAGAGAGGGTCAATGAAGTCTTCAGGGAGTTCTACGGAAGGTTACACAAGTTGGAACCCCCCGGGGAGGGGAAAGGGATGAGGCGGTTCATGGACCGGTTGAGGTTCCCAAGGGTGGAAGCAGAGCGGGTGCAGGGACTGGGGGCCCCGATTGGGTTGGAGGAGGTAGTCAGGGGGCTGGTCGGCATGCAGACGGGCAAGGCCCCGGGCCCGGACGGCTTCCCCGTAGAATTTTATAAGAGGTTCTCGGAGCTGTTGAGCCCTCTCCTGATGAGAACCTTCAATGAGGCAAAAGAGAAAGGGACCCTCCCTCCGACAATGTCGCAGGCATTGATCTCGCTTATCCTGAAGAAGGAGAAGGATCCGCTTCAGTGTGGGTCCTACAGGCCGATATTGCTACTAAACGTGGATGCCAAGCTGTTGGCAAAAATTCTGGCCACCAGAATAGAGGACTGTGTCCCAGGAGTGATTGGGGAGGACCAGGCGGGTTTTGTTAAGGGCAGGCAGCTGAACACGAATGTGAGGAGGCTCCTGAATATTATGATGTCCTTGGTGGGGGTGGGGGGGGGTGGGGGTGGGGGGCAGGGGGGGGAGGTGGTGGCTGCGATGGACGCAGAGAAGGCCTTTGACACGGTGGAGTGGGAGTATCTGTGGGAGGCGCTAGGCAGGTTTGGATTTGGGGAGGGATTTATAGGGTGGGTTATAGCAAGTGTGTCCACAAACCAGCTAAGGTCGGAATATTTCAGGCTGCATCGGGGGACAAGACGGGGGTGTCCCCTGTCCCTTTTGCTGTTTGCTCTGGCAATTGAGCCGTTGGCCGTTGCACTCAGGACTTCGGGGGATTGGAGGGAACTGGTGCGCGGAGGGGAGGAGCACCGGGTCTCCCTCTATGCGGATGACCTGCTGTTGTATATTTCGGACCCGTTAGAGGGGATTGGGGAGGTCATGCGGATCCTGGGGGACTTTGGGAGGTTCTCTGGGTATAAGTTGAACGTGGGGAAGAGTGAGCTGTTCGTGGTCCATGGTAGGGGCCAGGAGGAGAGACTGAGGAAGCTCCCGCTCAGGATAGTGGAGAGGAGCTTTCAGTACTTGGGGATACAAGTGGCCAGGAACTGGGATGCCCTGCACAGGCTCAACTTAACCCGGCTAGTGGAGCAGATGGAGGGAGAGTTTAAAAGGTGGGATATGCTCCCGCTTTCCCAGGCGGGACGGGTGCAGACTGTGAAGATGACGGTTCTCCCCAGGTTCCTCTTCGTATTTCAGTGCCTCCCCATTTTCATCCCCAAGTCCTTCTTTAAGCGGGTGAATAGGATTGTGACGGGATTTGTGTGGGCGAATAAAACCCCACGAGTCAGAGGGTATTCTTGGAGTGTGGCCGGGGGGGGGGGGGGGGGGGGGGGGGGTGGATTGTTTGAGGACGTGGGGGCGGTTGGGGGCGGTGGCGTGTAGAGGCACCAGTCTTTGGGTACTTGTTACGGCTCCGCTGCCGTTCTCGCCGGCGCGATACACCACTAGTCCGGTGGTGACGGCAGCACTGAGGACCTGGGGGCAGTGGAGGAGACACAGGGGAGAGGAGGGGCCTTCGGTGTGGACCCCGATACGGAATAACCGCAGATTTGCTCCGGGTAGGTTGGATGGGGCATACCAAGGCTGGTATAGGGCAGGTACTAGGAGGATGGGGGACCTGTTTATAGACGGGACTTTCCCTAGCATGCAGGCGCTGGAGGAGAAGGTCGGCCTACCCCCGGGGAATGCGTTCAGGTACTTCCAGGTTCGGGACTTTCTTAGAAAACAGGTGGGGACATTTCCGCTGCTGCCCCCACGTAGGATCCAGGACAGGGTGGTGTCTGGCATCTGGGTAGGGGAGGGGAAGGTGTCGGACATATATCAGGAGGTGCAGGAGGTGGAAGAAGCCTAAATGGAGGAGTTGAAGGGCAAGTGGGAGGAGAAGCTGGATGAGGGCCTGTGGGCCGACGCCCTGGGCAGGGTGAACTTCTCATCATGTGCCAGGCTCAGTTTAATTCAGTTTAAAGTGGTGCATCGGGCGCATATAACGGCGGCAAGAATGAGTAAGTTTTTTGGGGTGGAGGACAGGTGCCCGAGATGTGCAGGGAATCTGGCAAACAATGCCCATATGTTTTGGGAATGCCTGGCGCTTAAAGAATTCTGGCAGGCGTTTGCGAGGGTGATGTCTAGGATTTTGGACACTCTGGTGAAGGCGAGTCCAACAGTTGCGATATTTGGGGTGTCGGAGGATCCGGGAGTGCAGGAAGCGAAAGAGGCCGAGGTGTTGGCCTTTGCCTCCCTGGTAGCCCGGAGACGGATCTTGCTAATGTGGAGGGACTCCAAACTCTCGGATGTGGAGACCTGGGTTAGTGATATGGCGGGGTTCCTCAGCCTGGAGCGAATAAATTTCGCCTTGAGAGGGTCCTTGATGGGGTTCTCCCGGCGGTGGCAACCTTTCCTTGACTTTCTAGGGGAGCAGTAAGTGTCAGCAGCAGCAGCATCCTGGGAGGGAGTGGGCGGGTCAGGTGGGGGTACTGTTGATATAATGTGAGTTTGGCATAGAGACCACCTTGTTCTGTTTAAAAAAAAAAAGGGAAAAACTTTTCTGTTGTGTAAGTAGTTTCACTGCAAGCTTTGGGATATGTTTATTGTTATTATTATTACTATCTGTATTTCTATTTTTGTTATGTAAAAACGCTCATTCGAAAACTTGAATAAAACATTTATTTAAAAAAAAACACTGGCATCTGCCCAGCGATATGGAAAATTGCCCAGTATGTCGGGCCAAATCCAACCCAACCAATACCTGCACTCCCCCTCCCACCCCCAACCATCAATCGACTGTCGATCATCAGCAAAGTGATGGAAGGGGGCACTGACAGTGCAATCAAATGGCACTTACACTGCAATAGCCTGCATACTATTGTTCAGGTTTGGGTTCCGCCAGGGCCACTCCTCAGCTGCTATCAATACAGCCTTGATCCAATAATGGAGAAAAGAGCTAAACTCCAGAGGTGAGGTTGATATTAAGGCAGTATTTATAAAAAAAAACATTTTTTAATGGGATGTGGGTGTCACTAGCTAGGCCAGAATATATTGCCAATCCCTAGTTTCTCAACAGAAAGTGCTGGTGAGCTTCCTTCTTGAACCGTTGCAGTCCCTGAGGTGTAGATGGACACTTAGCGCTGTTAGGGAGGGAATTACAGGATTCTGACCCAGTGACGGTGAAGGAACGGTGATGAATTTTCAAGTCGGGGTGGTGAGTTTGACCTGGTGTAGCACCAAGGCATCCCAGCAAAACGGGAGTCAATGGGAATCGGACGAAAACTCTCCGCTGTGTGGGTTCATACATAGCACAAAGGAAGATTTTTGTGATTTTGCAAGTCAACCATCGGGCATCGCTGCAGGAATACCTCGGGGCAATGGCCTCACCCAGCCCTCTTCAGCTGCTTTATTAGTGACGTTCCCAAATCACAATGTCTGGTGTAGAGATGCTTGTTGAATGTTGCGCATTGTCCGCAACTCTTCAGTCCATGTCCAAATGCAGCAAGACCTGACAATAAACAGGCTTGGGCTGATAAGTGGTAAGTAACATACAAGTGCCAAGCAATGACCATCTCCAACAAAGGAGTATCTTGCCATCTTCCCTTGACATTCAATGGCATTCCGATCACTGAATTCTCTCACTATCAACATCAGGGGTAGGGTGCTATTGAACTAGACACTCCCCTCCTGACTCACCAAAGCTTCTGATGGAATACTGTTATAGAATGTTATTATTCTGCATCTTATTTAATTCCATTGCTGATGACATCAGTAAATGCAGTGACATCGTTAGTAGTTGTTGCTACCTGCGTATTTCATTTTTAACTGTCAGTTGTAATTCTATCTGTTACTGTTATTTTGATGTTTAGCTAACTACTCCTGTTTTTGAATCCACGCTCTCTTTTAAACGTTGTCACTTTTATGTAGTAAAGAAGATTAACTTTAAGATGAACGCATTACGATTATCTTTTTGTGGTCAAGTTACCACATCTATTTGGCGACGAGAATTTAAAAAAATTAAGAGTTTCAGCACGTTCACCAAGTTTTGCTAAGTTTATCAATGGCAAACAAGGTAGCTATGTTTTGGTCTATCAGTGAGTTTGAGGAAGAGAACGAGAACTGGACGGAATATGTGGTGAGGTTGGAACACTTGGCAAATGGAATTGCAGGCAAGACTAGAGAGCGCTCAATTCTCCTGAGTGTGTGTCGGACGAAGACGTACATGCTCATGAGAAACATCACGGAAAAAAGGGGACGTTTCATTTGCGGATTTACTTACATTCATTCAGAATCGCCACAATCCTAGACCCTTGGTAATTGTACAATGTTTCATCTTTTTAGAAGACTGGGCAGTCTGTAACTAACTTTGTTGCTGAATTGTGTCAGCTTTCTGGACATTGTAGGTTTGGGGCAGTTTTGGAAGGCGTGTTTCGGGACAGACTAGCTTGTGACGTTAAGGAAAAGGAGCATTCAGCAGCATTTTCTGGGAGAAGCCGCACTTAGTTTTACGAAGGCTGTGGACATTTCTCAGTGTGGAAATGGCTGCCAATAATACAAAAGATATTCAGAGGACCAGTGGTGGCACGTAGGCAGGTGCGCTGCGTCAAGTAGAAAAAGAAGCTGCAAGTAAAAAGGTGAAGCAGTGGAGTATTTTAGATGTGGGGTGGTCACACTATGCGAATCATTGTAAGTTCATGGACGCTGTTTGCCATCAGTGCAACAAGACGGGGGCATTTATTGAAGAATTGCCGGGGTGCGGAGAAAGCCGAAAGCTGAGCAGAGAACCTCAAATGCAAGGAAGCCTCATTCGACTGCGCTTCGCTGGGAAATTTCAGACCAGGCAGAGGAACACTATTACAAAATGTTTAATATTGTGCAGAGCCTATTTACACTACAATGGAGTTCGATGGATAGAAAATCAGAGTGGAGGTGGACACTGGAGCTGCTGCATCGGTAATCTATGAGGAGCCCTCCAGGAAGATTTGGGGCTCTAAGCAAGCATCAGCTCTTTCTCAGGGAGGAATCAACCTTCAGACGCACACTGGCAGGACTATACCATTGCTTGGATTCAGTAAGAAGTCTTACAACACCAGGTTAAAGTCCAACAGGTTTGTTTCGATGTCACTAGCTTTCGGAGCGCTGTTCCTTCCTCGGGTGAAATGAAGAGGTATGAGGAAGGAGCAGCGCTCCGAAAGCTAGTGACATCGAAACAAACCTGTTGGACTTTAACCTGGTGTTGAAAGACTTCTTAATGTGCTCACCCCAGTCCAACGCCGGCATCGCCACATCATTGCTTGGATTGTTAGAGGTAGACATTGCATGTAACAGCCAAGAAGCAAGAGCACGGCCCCTGTACTGGCTGTGGCTGGATCAGGAGAATTCAGTTAAACTGGGGTGAGATAGAGCACACAAAATTGTCAGAGGACGTCATTCAGAAATATCCTGAGGTTTTCAAAGACGAACTGGGTACATTGCGGGGCACGACAGTTAATTTGTTTGTAGATCTTCAGGTTATCCACTTATTCAAACCAAGGACAGTGCCCTGCCCATGAAATGCAAAGTGGAGGAGAAGTTGGTCACCAGTGTTATGCGCGGCTCACAGCGTGACTACAAAGCCCCTGAAGACTGATGTATAATTCAGGCATCAGTTTCATTGTATTTCTGTCTTTAAGGGGATTAAAATTTAAGGGGGCATAGGGTATTATGATTATGCATCATATTTAAATCCATTGCTGATGTTTAGCAGTCGTGAGTGATTCTGTTACTGTTATTTCAATGTTTAGCCAACTGCTCCTGTTTTTGAGTCCATACTGTATTTTAAACTTCTTTACTTTTATATATTAAAGATTAGCTTTAAGATGAATGTCTTTCGACTACCTTTTTTTGTGGTCAAGTTCCCACAGATACGCTCTCAAAATGGATGCATGCAACCATCCAGGACAAAGCAGTCCACTTGACTGAGTTCCTATCTACCGCCTTACCCCCCCTCACTGACACACAGTGGCAGCAGAATGTACCATGTATAAAGATCCACTGCAGCAACTCCGCAAGACTCAACAACACCTCCCAAACCCACGACCACTACCACCGAGAAGGACACGGGCAGCAGGTGCATGGGAACACCACCGCCTGCAAATTCCCCTCGAAGCCACTCACCACCCTGATGTGGAAATATATCGTTGTTCCTTCACTGTTGCTGGATCAAAATCCTGGAACTCCCTCCCTAACAACACTGTGGATGTACAAGCTTCTCGAGGGCAATTAGGGATGGGCAATAAATACTCGCCTAGCCAGTGATGCTCACATCCTTCATGCCCACATGAAGGACCCCCCAAAAAATCTGAATCAAGGGCACTTGATCCTGAAAGAAACAACTTCTTTCAAATGCACTGTTTTGGAAATTATACACCATAATCACAAAGCTGCATGAATTATTCCATACTGACATAAAATTGGATATTCTATTTTTATTCCCGAATAATGTGTTTATGCTGTGTTCAATATGATACATTTCTATGAAGTGATGTTCTTTCCACGAATACGTTTTTATATTGGTTAACCACATGGGTTGTCCAGCTGTTGTCACTTTACAGTTTGATTGTAACATTTCTGCAGATTGCAACCTTTTTGTACTTGATGGGGTGGCACAGTGGGTAGCACTGCTGCCTCACAGTGCCTGGGACCCGAGTTCGTTTCCGACCTCGCCTGACTGTCTGTATGGAGTATGCACGTTCCCCAGTGTCTGCATGGGTTTCCTCCGGGTGCTCCAGTTTCCTCCCACAGTCCAAAGATGTGCAGGTTAGACGTGTTGGCCATGCTAAATTGACCCTTAGTGTCCAAAGGTTAGGTGGGGCTGCGGGAGGGGCATGGGATTGGGCCTGGGTGGGGTGCTCTGTCGCAGGGTTAGGGTTAGACTCGGTGGGCCGGTTGGCCTCATTCTGCACAGTGACACATTCTATGGCACTGACTCAGCTGCTTGCCGAGAGAGCCTTTAAACCCTGGGGCAACTTGAACAGACAGCAGGTCTGAAAATGTAGGCATTTGATTGGGTGATTTAGATTTGCATAGCCAATTGTCTGACTAGCTATTTTCATCGCAAAGAGAAGTATTGTGTTAATTCAAGATGTTGCAGGGTGTATGGATGCTGTGTGTTTCATTTCCACTGGAGGGGATATGGAGCCAGTATTAGTGTGGACAAGGTAGGGAGCTTGAATAAGATCAGGTATAATTAAGTGGCACAGTAGCGTGGAAAATGTAGGGTGAAACGTGCACTTAAAAAAAAAAAGTCAACAGAAGTGCACAGAATCAACTTGTAAATGTCTCAATTATTTTGTATTGCTGTACCCATTAAGAATGTACTGCTTGATATTCTGTATCATTACAGGATCTACATAGTTGTTACTAATGACCTACAATAAGAGACATTTTATGTTTTCGTAATCCTTTCCTCCCATAGATCAGGTCAGTACAGGCTACAAACATGGGTATGCCTCTCGCATACCTGTATATTAGCATCCAGCAAAGAAATATGTAGTCCCTTGTCAATGCTCCTATCTGAATTGGCTGCATTAATGGTAGAGAAAGTAGTCTGGGGGAGGTGTTAATTGTATGTAATGTACATACTCAATTACTAGTTGAGAGAGAAGATACTAGGGGGCAAAAATTACATTCCAGGGAAGGAATACCAGGCATCATTGGCTCTTATTAGTGCACCTCCGTATTGGCATTTACACAGTGCCATCATATCAGGTCAAAACCTCTTAAAAAGCACTTCACACAATGATTTGGCTTTGAGCTGCACTATTTCAGTGCAAGTATCAACAGACACTCCGAGCAGCCTACATTTGGTGGGACTAAATGAGAAAAACGTTGTGCGGAATACCAGAAAAAGCCCGTTGCTCGACAAAGTGCACCATCTTCTACAATTTCATCTAAAGGACAGCACATCCGACATTGCAGCGTTTCCTTAGTTCTGTTTTGGAACGTCAGCCTAGACTGTGTGCTGAAGCCAAAACCTAACCTATTGCAGGAACGCTAGCAACCTGTTGAAACAAGTTGTCTGTTGATTAGCACTCTTCTCTAACAATGGCTGGAGAGCAGTCTAGGGTTGGACAGCTCCTGCATGCCAAACCTCAGGAAAATTTAAAAAACGTGTTGCTGCGGGGGGGAGAGAATTGTATTTTTACTGACGTTTGTCACACATCAAACCATATTTGCATCCAAGAGGGTGGAACGTTTTGAAAGGGGAAAAGCTATAAACAGATTGCTCTATTTATTGCATATGATGCTCTATTTATTGCATATGAGATCACGTTCTATTTAATTCTGTTATACCACAAGCACAAAAGAAAATCATAAAGATTCTATCTCGCTGATATTGTTTAACATCTGTGGGACAGCTGCTGTGTTGCTGAGCTTTCAATTAAAACTTGAGCCTCTCTAGGATTTATTTGCTTCAGTTTTCCTAAGCATCTTGTAAAGCAGTGGAAAGGTAGTTTGCTTTCCCTTCACATTACAGGACTGGTATACACAGGGTCGCTACTTTACAGTCCGTGAAATGGTGTTTTTACTGCTTGGGAACTTCAGATTTTTGCCATTGCATTTTAGTCAGCTGGTGGCCTTGGCTATCATCTATAAGGAGGCTACTATTACCTATATTCAGAACCTCATTAACTGAGTCAGCCAAATTCTGTTTGCATTACATGGAATTCCACTATTTGTGGACTTCTTGAACAGACAAACAAGTGCAGGAAGAGATCGGGGTGTCATTTTTAAATGCCACCCCGAACATTCAACCCCCCCTTTGGATGCCCCACCAAGGCCTCCAGACCCCCCACATAGGTACCCTCAATGTACCTCTTAGGGGGGTCCTTGAGTCCCCCCTCGCCCCACCCCCCGGGCCCAATCTCCGATGGGCAATCTGGCCCCCTGGCAGTTCCCCTGCCTGGCAATGCCAGCGTGCCTGGGTGCCAATGAGTGCCAGGGTCCCACCCGGGCGTCTCCAATAGCCTGGGAGCACCCCCTCCCCCCCCCCCCCCCCCCCTCCCAAGTGCCATTACACCTGATCCGTGTTTGTGTGAACCAGTGCTAAACAGCGGCAGGCGAGGTCTCCTAGGCTCAGGTGTTCATTCTCGGGCAGCGATATATTTAAATTAACCTAATTGCTCACTTAAATATGTTAATCTGGATCTCGCCCAACAAGGACGAGATCCTGATTGCGATGTCTCGCGAGATCTCCTTAAACCTCGTGAGGTGTTTCGAGCGTTGTGAATCTCGCGAGGGGCCTCCCGCGAGATATAACGGCCTCGCCGTGTCACGGAGTCAGGCGCGACAAGGCCATTTGTTTGCGCTGTATATTTTGAGGAATATGTTGCATAGTTTTAGGCCTTTGGGAATAAGGAATCACTGCTGTAAACATCACGCACATTCTCTTTCCCTTGATACTTACAGTAGCATACTTAGGCCACTTTTCATGATAGTTCCTCACCAAAACCATAGATCCCAGTGGAGTGTCAAATTTCCTTTAATTTTTCAGTCACTGGAAAACAAATAGGGGCTAGTTAATCACTGCTGAGGCTTTGACCACTGTCATCTCCGCTCTACATCCTCAATCAGACTCCCTGCACATTACTACCTTTTCGGTCCTGCAGACTCTCCTGGTCAGTTCATTTTAAGGGAATTGAAATTTCACAACAAACATGTTTACAAGTAAACATCCTTTAATTTTATTGATGTTCCCCCACCTCGATCATTTTAAGTCATCTTTTGGGTTGCCCTACACCCCTCACTATGTTTTCGTTGGGTGGATGTTGACAGCGGAGATGATGACCAAATATGTTTGCAAACTGTTTTCAGATTTCCAGGGGATGTGTATAAGAAACAGTGCTGGCCCGGCTCGGTTTATCAACCCTTCCATTCCTTGCGTGGGTTAAGCTGGTGACGCTCCCAATCATGACCCATCATTTTGCATATCTTAAGCCTTTGCTCCCACTTATGCAACCATCTTAACTTCGGAAAGCATCTGACCTTAGACTCCGTGTGTTCGGAAATAAATATTCCTATTGTCTAGAATTAGAAGAAGCAAGGATTGTTATTTTTTTTAGTATGAAATAACAAAAAAATGCTGGAAAAACACAACTGGTTTGACAGCACCTGGGTTCCAAATAAGAGTCACGTTGAGATGTCCGTTCTGCTTCGCTCTCCACAAATGCTGCCAGACCCGCTGAGTTTTTTTTTCTGCATTTTAAAAAATTTCAGATATCCAGCATCCAGTATTTTGCTTTTATCTTTAAAATGGGTCAGTGAATACGGCCAAATTACACACACTACAGGGAGTACACAGTAAATGGGAATATACTGAGAGGGGTAGACAAAGAGAGAGATCTTGGTGTACAAGTACACAGGCCCCTAAAGGAAGAAGTTCAAGCAGACAAGGTTATAAAGAAAGCATATGGAATGCTCTCCTTCATTGGCCGAGGTATAGAATATAAAAGGACATAATGTTGGAATTTATAAAACACTTGTGAGGTCACAACTGTAGTATTGTGTGCAATTCTGGTCACCACATTACAAGAAGGACATAATTGCTCTGGAGAGAGTGCAGAGGAGGTTTATAAGAATGTTGCCAGAGCTAGAAAAGTGTAGCAACGAGGTTGGGGTTATTTTCCTTGGACCAAAGAAGGCTGAGGGGTGACTTAATTGAGGTGTACAAAATTGAGAGGAAGAGATAGAGTGGACAGGATAAAATATTTTTCCTTGGTGGAGAATTCTAGAACCAGGGGACATAGATTCAAAATAAGTGGCAGAAGGTGTAGAGCGGACATGAGGAAGAACTGTTTTATGCAGAAAGTAGCGGGACTCTGGAATTCGATGCGCAAGATGGTGGTGGAGGCAGAGACCCTGAACACTTTTTAAGAAGTACCTGGATCTGTACCTTACGTGCTGTGTAAGCTACAGGGCTCTGGAGCGGCTGCAGGAAGGTGGAATTAGAATGGGCACCTGGATGTCCTCAGGCTGGCATAGACGAGATGGGCCAAATGGCTTCCTTCTGTGCTGTAACTTTTGTAAAGTTCTATTGCGACTGCATTTAAGCAGAAAATAAAACTGCAATTACTAGCCTGTATATTTGTACCTCGTCCAAGCTTTGGATGTTTGCAGTGAACTGCTTTTGTGATGACGATCCAGAGAGCCGTGCGGTGACACAGTGGTTAGCACTGCTGGCTTAGAGCTCCAGGGTCCCGGGTTAAATTCCAGCCTCGGTTCACTGTGTGGAGTTTGCACTTTCTCCCCGTGTCTGCAGGGGTTACCTCCCACAGTCCAAAGATGTGCAAGTTAGGCTGATTGGCCATGCTAAATTGCTCCTCAGTGTCCAAAAGATTGTGGAGTTACTGGGATGGGATGGTGGCGTAGGGGTGCTCTTTCCAAGGGTTGGTGCAGACTCACTGGCCTCCTTCTACACTGCAAATTCTATGATTCACTACTGCATTTTAGTTGCAAAGCGTTACAAAAATAATAATTTTCCAGTTTCTCGTGCTTCTTTTGCATTGTCTCCACTCGGCATGCCTCCTTTCACCCTGTGGTTCTTCCCTATCTCAATTCTGAATAAGCACTTTGATTTGCAGAACTTGAAAGGATGCCTGATATTATTCTTCTACAACCCCAAGCAACAGAGTATGGTTCGGCAATAGAAACTTACTAACTTGAATGTGAACTTGGAAAGAATAAAGCTCGTTCCCCATGATGGTTCATTGGGGAAATGCACTGATTGACCAGGAAACCAGGAAGATCCCAAATTAGATCTCTGGTCTGTGCCAATTTAGCTAGTCTCAGCCAGGGCAGAGATAGTGGCACCACAATGGGACTCAGTAGTCCAGACAAGAGGGAAATGAATTAGCTGGGGCCTCTGCACCTGTTCATCTGATTATTCAGTGTTTGCTGGAAAGTATGTCCGCAAGGATTTCCATTAAGGACAGAATTGGATTTTCCTCCTCCATCGTTAAATAGCGAACGGACACTTGGGAGGCGAACCTTAACCTAATCTACCTGTCGGGTAACTGGTGGGAGCTGGAGTAATGCTGGGTTTACACACTATCTCCTTTTATTCTCTATTGAAGTCAGTGGGCAGGGTGTGAAATAGTTTTCAACCAATCCCATGGGATTCCTGCCTGGTGAATGACGTTAAAATGACCCAATTAAATAGTGTCTCGGCTTCTATAAGGAAAATCAATACTTGGATGTGATACCACGAGATCCCCCCCCCCCCCCCCCCCCACAAAATAACTCAACATTCCTCATGCTCTAGACAGTGAGCTGTGTAAATTGGCGGTGATGGTTCGGGGTGCGGGGGGGAAACTTGGGTTGGAGTAAGTTGGTTTTGTGTGCCTTGCACACTTTTATGTATGTGGCTTCATAGTCTCAGAAAGTGATGGCTTCAGGTGCAGCTTGTTTATATGGTCACTGTGGTGGCCCAGCATATTTGTGTAGCAAATATGTTTGTGCCACAAGAAATGCAGCATGTGCGCTCACAAAAATGATTGCATAAATAACAAGAGATTTGCTCTAGTTTCTAATGTCAACAGGCGGCACTCACTGATGGCCAAGCACAGGAAGCAAATGGCTCTCTATATAACTTTTATGCTGTTATTGTTAGAGTGCAGGGAACAAATCATTTGGCTGCCCTCTTAGCCAGCCTGGGAATGGTGAGAAAGTGCACTCTTTAAGGAAGGGGGCCAAAAACAGCAGCCAATTCAGATTGGATACAGCCAGCGACATGTGCAGACAAGTGCATTAATGTACTGCTCCACTGAATAGATGCGTATAGGCTCGCCAAAGGATTCCCCCATGTTGAGCATCTAAAGTTAAGGGGAAGTCCTTCCTCCATAAATCACAAAGGGTGTTTGGAGAGTGTAACCACAGGTTCAATCGGCTGAAGTTAGCCTGCCAAGCCTTTAGATCAGGGAAGGATTGTGTGTGGAGAGGATAAGTTTTCAAAATGATAAATGATTGAAGGAAACTAGCTCTTAAAGAAAATATATAGTGCACTCCAGATCTACCCACATCTTAAATTACATATCTGGGCTCAAGGAGTTGTGAATGCCTTTGGCATAAAGATAAGGTTTCTTTAAAAAAAAAAGGATTTTGGGGGAAGGGAATAACTATTACCACAATACTCTTGACCATGAATCAATTCTACTCTTAGCCCTTGGGATAACCCATGAGTGTGTGAATCTTGATACAGGCCAAGCAAATAAAGACCCAGAGCGGGAAAGCCTGGAAACTTCAGCTTAGTCTTGGAATACCTGTAACCAAGCTTTGTAAACCCAAGACCAGTTAAACCATACTTGTCTTCCTCCTTAGACCCGTTTGAAGGTGGAGCTGCCAACATTTTTTTGCAATGACTTTGAAAGGCTGAGCTCAAACATATTGGTCATTTGTGTTTTAATATATGATGCATACGTGTACAGCAGACTTGGATTTTGAAATGTCTTTAAAAAGCATTTGGAAATTCTCTTCATAAATGGGCAGCACGATAGCATAGTGGTTAGCACAGTTGCTTCACAGCTCCAGGGCCCCAGATTTGATTCCCGGCTTGGGTCAGGTCTGTGCAGAGTCTGCACATTCTCTCCGTGTCTGTGTGGGTTTCCTCCGGGTGCTCCGGTTTCCTCCCACAGTCCAAAGATGTGCAGGTTAGTTGGATCAGCTATGCTAAATTGCCCTTGGTGTCCAAAAAGGTTGGATGGGGTTACGGGGATATAGTGATGGTGTGGGCTTGGGTAGGGTGCTCTTTCCAAGGGCCAGTGCATACTCGATGGGCTGAATGGCCTCCTTCTGCACTGTAAATTCTATGGTTGCATATTTCATACAACCTTTTAACAGGCAAACACATCAACATGCACTTCCATCAGCTTTATCAAATAATGTATCTTCTTTAAAAAATGCATAGCGCCACCAAAGCTAATTCTTGAAGATTTATTTAGCCGTAGCAGTTTTATGTACTTCAGCATTCAGTTGCTGGGTACTCCAGAAACTGAACTTTCAACTTTCCACTCTGTATCTTTCAGGACAGATATCCAGTTATAATGACCTTCCTTTGTAACCTGACAATTATGAGATAGATGTTATGTAGTGCCAGTTACAAATCTTAATCCCGTGACATGTATATGTGCTGTGCTTAAAATAAAACACACTTTTGTTTCAATTTGGTCTTGAGCGAAGATCCCATTTCCAAATTAGAATTTATAGTTGAAGATGTTTTTAAATCTGAAGCTGTGCTGGGTTTACCTCCTTTTCCAAACATTTTATTTTTGGTAAATTTTGGTGACCTTTGGACGGCAGCTAAATGTAATATTTTACGACATTGGTTTCCAGAGTCCCTCCGATCAGCATCTGTCGAGCCCTCGTTTGGCATTTGATGCAGGCAGAAACATTGAGTGAGGCCAGGAGTAGAAAATGAGGGGGAGGATTGGACAGGCATATATATCAGAATTGGAAAAGATCAAAGTCAGCCAGGAGAAGCGGTTCAGAATTGTTGGTCATGTAAGGGGGTTAGAGGGTGAATATATGAAAAGTTAATATACCGTGCCAACTCAAAGTCAGATTCATGATTCCCTGCTGATTATTAGCATTCCTTTAATAAGTAAAATGCTTGCGCATCACTGGCGGTCAGATGTGGATTAATGTCAAAGTCCCCTCAACTAGCTATGGGGTGATGTAGAGCAGAGGTCAAACTCTCCCACAAGCTATACATAACTGCTATTACAAACCTATGAGTGAATGTTCTTGGAGCAGCAGAGGACTAGGATGAGGTAGTTATTTTAAGTTGATGTAACACAGGGGGGCGAGCCTCATGAGGGGAGAAAATGGCCTTAAAAACCACATGTTATCTTTAATGAAGGGCATTTCTTTTTCATTTTGAAGAAGCACGTCAGGCTTGAGGCAGTGGTCGGTCAGTAACATTTATGAATATTGATGTAGAAGTCCTGTAGTGATGCTCGTGGTAAACTAGATAATACTGCTGTTCTTGAGTAATCAGGAGCCTTAATATATGAAACACAAATGGGCTGTTTAGCACAGGGCTAAATCGCTGGCTTTGAAAGCAGACCAAAGCAGGCCAGCAGCACGGTTCAATTCATGTAACAGCCTCCCCGAACAGGCGCCGGTATGTGGCGACTAGGGGCTTTTCACAGTAACTTCATTGACGCCTACTTGTGACAATAAACGATTTTCATTTCATTTCATTTCAATGTATTAGACTGTTTCTAAGGTGGCGACGTTTTTAAGTGGCCAGTCATTTTACTGGCACAAAGTCCAATTGTATTAAGTAAACACAGGATGAGGTTAGTCAGAGTTTAATTGATATTTGGTGATAGAAGTTTGCAGATTAGAACATGCTTCTAAAGTTCTAGCTTCGGGTTAGAAAACAAAATTAATTTAGCCTTTTTTTTTAAGATACTTTTTTTTCAGTGCTTCAGAATCGGACAGTCGAGTAGGAGCCATTCAGTCTATTGTATCTGTGCAGGATGTAATCTCATGAATTCAACTTTGCCATACTTAAATCCTGAATCCTCCATTTCCAAATTAAGTTCATAATGAAAGCAAAACTCGGACTTGTTGCTCTTTGTCAATTTCCTCCATCCTCTCTCTGAAAAGACTGGATGTCTTCCAATACCATGTTTGAGCCTTGCCAGTGAATGTGATTTGGGATTTGACCGCACGGGACATCAGAGCTGAGTCTGACACACACTCTGAGATGTAAGGAGGACTAGGAATTTTGGCCAGTTTCCCTCTCCCTAACTCCCTGATGCAATGCCCCTGGAGCTGTCTCTGGTATAGCTCAGCTAAGTCAGCACAGACAGATGATCAAACCCAAAACAAACTATTGGATTGCGTGGAGTTTCTGCTAAAATTATGCCTGGGGTGAACTTTCAAACACCTTTGCCCCCTGCTCTATAAAGTGTGAATTTACCTTCTGAGTTGTACGAGGCGTGAATTTAATGTAATCTGCTCCTGTAATGCTGTGTGAGGGGAACACAGATGGCCCTCTGTTCTTGTTACTACTTTTGTGATCAATCAAGCATAAGCAAACTGCCTCTCAAATTTGTCTTGTCAGATTAACTTTTGCACAGCATTGCTGGCAGCTTCAAGCTTTATGAAATATTCTTGATTCTCAACAATTGTAGCCAGCATACTTTTGGCATAAGATAAAACAAAGTGGAGAAACAGATGCTGTTGTGATCAATAGAGAATGGTGGATGTTTTGAAGGGAATTGCAAAGCTGAAAACTGACTTGAGTCATTGATGATGTCCAAAACCACAAGAGTACATCTCCGTCAGTCAATGGTGGCATAGAAATTCTGTAGGTTATACTAATGCTTTGACTTGGGACTTTTACAGTTACATGTAGGAATGGCACAATAGGATCCTAGAAGTTTGCAACACTGGAGGAGGCCACTTGGTCCATTCTTTATGCTGTTTTTCAAGAGTATCCCTCTGCCCCAAGTGTACCTCGAAGCAATGTATCTTCCTCTGCTCCACTTTTCTGTAGAAAATGCAATGTCCTCTGCTTAAATCAGTGCTGCTGAAAATCATTCTTTGCAAATAAACGTTTCTCTAATTTCTCTTGTCATTCTCTCCGTGACGATCTAAAATTGGTTATTTTTCATCACTGGTCCCCAAGTAGAGAAAAATGACCCCATCAAAAACCTCTTGGGTTTCAAACTTCACCTTCTCTTGCCATCTGAAGGCACTCTTCATAACTATAAATGCCTATCATTGGCAATCTATAAAATATGTTCTCTATGGGTTTAATTTCCTTTTAATAATGGGCACCTAAATGGGCATTTGGAGACCCAGCTATACCGTGTAGAGTTTTCGTGGTACTAGGTAGCAGGATATACATAATTAAACTAAGTATCCCAATTGCCCCATTGGGTGTTCATATTTTGGTTTTCTTCTCAAAATATATTAGACACAATTCAACGGCCTCATAATGCCCTACTTGGTAACACAACGAGGCCACTGAATCTTGCAAGAGGCCTCTTGCGAGATTTGCGACACTCAAAATGCCTCGTGAGATTTAGCGATCTCGTGAGACGTCGCAATTTGGATTTCGTCCTATTTAAAGGAGTGGAATCGCTGGATTCTCCCGGTGCCTGGGAACTAATGGACTCACCTGGGAGACCGTGCCATGATGCCGTTTAGTACTGGTTTCCACAAATGTGGACAAATGTAACGGCACCTGGGGGAGGGGGGGGGATTTATGCAACTAAGAGGCCTAAGAAACTTAATCCATAGAGACACCTCATGACTAGAGTCAGCAAATGCATTGTGATAGTTGACATAGCCAAGTTAATTGAGACCCAAGAATTTTATGACAAAACACGGAAGTGCATGCATCAAGGTTTTTACTCTACTGAATAGTTAGCTGTTGATTGTTGGTAAAATGCAAGCATTCATTGAACTGTGCTGTAAAAACTACCTGCTAAATTTCACAATGAAAATTTGTTGTTTTTTTTTTTGAAGGGTACAGTGGGAATGGGGGAAGAGTTAATAATAATTATATTCTCACTTTCCACTTAAAGGGGAATGCCATTCTAGCAGGAGGTGGAAGACTTTCAACCTGAAGTACACCTTCAGATAGGTTTGGATTTCTCCTAAGCGCCCGCTTCATTTGGCGTAGGTATGAAAACCGTCTACTGAGGTCTGGTTCCGGCAATCACTAACAAGCAGGGAATAAAACTGAATTTTTCAGATTATATAGAGCCATGCCTGTCTACATCAGTAGCCTGAGTGAGATAGGCATACTTGGCTGTTCCCGGGTGCCTTTCTCCAGGACGAGTTCCAAGCCAAAAGTGAATTTGCTGGTTAGATTCAACTCCTGGCCTCTTTTTTGGGGGGAGGGCGGGGGGCTGGAAAGATGAAAAAAATGGAAAGATATGAACCGATTTTTCTTTTTAAGTCTTTGGTTTTGAGGGAGGGGATGGCGTTGGCAACATATTTTGAATTATTATCCCTCCACCATCCCCCTCCACTGCACTGCTGCGTAAAACAATCCTAATGAGTAATTAAAACAAAATGTTCCCAATGCTCAGCAGATCAGGTAAGCATCTGTAGCTGGGTGGTTCACCTGCTGAATGTTTCCCATCATTTTGTGTTACAATTTCAGATTTTCAAATCGGCAGTATTTTTTTTACTTTTTCGATTGTGATAGGCAGTTTAGCTTTTTTTGTGTGTGTGTACGTTTTCGGATCGTACTTGCACACTACTTCCTACTTTGATATCTGAAGCCAGCAGCATAAGGAAGCTTCAGAGGATGCCTGTGTTTTCTAAACTAGTTTGAAGTTTTTTGATGTGGTCTTGGTTTTTTTTCTCTCTCTCCCCACACCCCTTCGGAGTCAGAATGATAAGATGACTAATGTTTGTTGATGTTCCTTATATTGCAATTCCCTTTTTTATTTTGTTGCCATTGAGGGTGGTTGGGGTTTACCGTTAGACATGCCATTGATCAGAGGGAGCTGGGGACCGGGAAATCTGCGTCGCACCCTGGCGATTTGTGGATTTTAATTCGGTTGAAAATTTCTGGGAAGTTTCGGTTTTAGGAGGAAAAAAAGCGACCTCGAAGCTGCAAGTTGTCGTTTAAGAAAAAAGCTCAACCAGTTCACAAGTGTTCTTTATGGAAAGAATGCCATTACTCGATCAGGCCTAGTCCCACGTCAGCATGGCTGAAGCAGCTCGCAAAACCACTCAGTTGTATCTAAACATTATCAGTAGTTAAGCAAGAACGTTAACCCCACCAACCTCTCAGCACATCTAGGGATGAGCAATAGATAACCGGCAATACCTTTTTAAAAAAATATATATATATATTTATTAAAGTTTTTTAACACTATTTTTCTCCCTTACAAACCATAACCCCCCCACCCTCGTAACAAAAAAAATCAAGAAATCGCGCAGAGCAAGATATATACATGGCAAAATGATATGTTTACACAGCTTTGTACACTGGCCCTCACCCGTACATGCCAGTTTCCCCAACCCTTCATGTTATCTCTTGCTCATCCACCCTCCCAGGCAGTCTTCCCCCCCCCCCCCCGCCCCCCTCTCCCAGGACGTCCCCCCCCCCAAGGTTGCTACTGCTGCTGACCGACCTTCCTCTAACGCTCCACAAGATAGTCTAGGAACGGTTGCCACCGCCTGTAAAACCCCTGCGCAGACCCTCTCATATAACCGGCAATACCAATGACACCCACGTCCCATGAGGACTTTTTCAGGAGTCATAATTTTGCGCCAACGCCAAATATTGGCTGTTCAACTTGCATTTTTTGTTTTTATAAAATGGAAGTGTGATCTGTCAATAAGTTCCAGCGGCTAAGACTTTCCTGTTTCCCCAGAGATTAGTTCTTACTCACTAAGAGCAGGAGATGTGTGCGCGCTTTTACGAGTTATTAGTTTAGATAACCCATCAAATGTGTTAGATAAGATAGCTGTAGAAATCTGCAGCTTACGACTACCTCACGATTAGTATGTGCTTTGGCTACCATCAATGAAACACTTTGAATTTGGGGTGATTGTGCTATTAAAACACAAACACTACATTGTTGAGGTTAACCTGACCCACGGTACATTTGTAAAAAATCTATTACTGCTATTTCCTTTGAAAGTGCTTTTTAAATGTGCGTGTTTGTGCACATTGGCACATGTGCCTACACACGTGTACTTGCTAAGTCCAACAATCTTGATAATTTGAAATTGAATCCCTCAGTTATAAATCTCTGCAAACTGTACCTTTTAAAGTGGTATCATCAGAGATAATGGTGGGGAGGGATCTTTTCCTGGTTTCTTCCACTCCCTTGCTGTAATCTTAGCGGACGGAGTTCCCACAGAAATGGGACAGCATGAATTGGGAGAAGCCCTGAGGAAATGTACCCCACCCCCAGAGTTGTGTTTAGTTCCCATTCTACTGGCTATTTTGTGTTAATGACAGTGCTGCCTTTTGAGTTCAGAGTTCCTCTGTTCTGTACTTTGTAACAGTTACATTTTTAAGTGGTTCACACGGTATATATCTTCACAGTGAAGATGCTAATATGGGTGGTCTCACAAAGAACTCTGAAGCACATGGGTGATAGGTTTTCAGATTTCATTCATGCAGCAATAGGTAATACTCTCACCAGCATTTTTAAAAAAAAGTTTCTGATAGTGCGCGTTGAATGTCCTGCTCTCACCGGTGATGAGCCTAGAGATGGGCATGTGATTAATTGGGATAATGGTGTACCAGAACCTCGCTGCCTACCCTCCTCCACCAAAGTTCTGGGCAGGAAGGCTCTTGCTTAGGTCAGTATGTTGGTGCAGTGGTTAGCACTGCTGCCCCACAGCGCTGAGGACCCGGGTTCGAGCTTGGTCCCGGGCCACTGTCCGGGTGGAGTTTGCACAGTGGCGCAGTGGTAGCACTGCAGTCTCACTGCGCCGAGGTCCCAGGTTCGATCCCAGCTCTGGGTCACTATCCGTGTGGCGTTTGCACATTAGTGTTTGCATGGGTTTCGTCCCCACAGCCCAAAGATGTGCAGGGAAGGTGGATTGAACATGCTAAATTGCCCCTTAATTGGAAAAAATGAATTGGGTACTCTAAATTTATTTTATAAAAATGAATTACTTTGATGGGCAGTGGCTTTTCTATAAGTCAATGTAGGGGATTGCGTGCACTTTTAGAGTTCCCACAAACAGCTGTGAGAGATGAAGAGCCAGTTGACCTGTTCTTTAGTGATATTGGCTCAGAGAGAAATGTTGTCCAGTTCATGGAACTACTTCCTTGCTCTATTTATCAATTTGCTGTTCACCTGCTAAGAGTGGACCTCAACTTCAAGGTCTCATTCAGCCGAATAGTGATGCTCTCGACACAAGGCACACCCTCAACATTGGACTGGAGTGTTAGCATGCCTATAGCCCCTTTAACAGAATACAATCTGTGGCAGGTTTCCTCCAGTCTAACATTAACACCATCAGTTAAATATTAATGGGTCCTCCATCTGATCCAAACAAAAGCTGCTGACGCTAATGACTTCAATTTTTAAATTGATGTGAATCATTTTGCATTTAAAATTTGTAATTTTATATAATAGTTTTTACTCCAGACAAACTAATGATATGTTGGGGGAATAATTACAGATACATAAGGGGGCACAGAAAAGACAAAGAATTGACTTGGTTCACTGTGGATGGAAATGGCTGAAAGGCTTAACCTTCTTTGCAACAATGAGAGTCATTTATTTTAATTACACCTGTGTGTTAAAGTGGGTCTGGGAAGACATCATGTCTCCACTGGCAGGACACGTCTCCCTTGGACATGTGTCAACACATTCCCCATGATGAAATATAAATGAAAGAAAACTTTTTTTTTTAAAAGGAAAACTAAATTAAATTCCCCCCTCTTGATACTCAGCAGAAATAGTAGCTATTACCTTATGTGCCTGCTGGGAGAGTCTGCCTTATCCATAAAATTGCCCAGGTTTAATAACTACTTTGATTTAATAGGATCCGCCCTGACATAAACATTGTAACCAGTATCTTGTACTGTTGTTCTGTGAGTGAGTCACTTAGATTCACCATTTTGGGCCTCAGGGCATTGTCTGTACTGAGACTTAGTTATTCTGATCTATATTGTATAAGATGTACGTTACCAGTAGCTGCATAGCTCAAGGCTATGATAAATGGTGTTTGCCTAATTTAAAATTAATTATATACTTTAGCCAAACTCTCAAATTTGTCTATTCCTGATCAGCAAGAAGCTGCCAAAGCTCTTGGTGTTTTTGTCACACGAGAAATGCATTTCCTTATAAATTAACATACTCGTTTCAAATCTCTTGCTGCATCTGTAACTACATAAGCTATTTACAAATCTTTTGTCTCTCTTTCACTCAGCATCATCCATGACAAATTATAAAGGCCAGGACTTGCAATTAGCTGATAGGTATAATCATCTGTAGTCCACATCAATAATAAATATGCGCTATGACTGTTCTCTGCAGTTCCGGATTAGGTACAGGAGATGGAGCGGAAACCAACCAATCGTGTCACTATCCAATGAATCCTGCTAAAAAGTGTAGGTGTATCGGTCAGCTGAGAACAGGATTGGCTCCTGCCTCCTCTCCTGGCCATTATTTACTCCTTGAACTAACGACAGCCACTTTAGGTTGTAAAATGCAGCCTGGTGGAGGTGCCTTGTGCTGATTGTGTGAGGTGACTTGGAGTGACAATTAATAAAGTTATCAGAGCACATACAAAGATCATGAGGCTTTATAGGAACAGGAAACGCTGATCCATAACTAAATTCATTCTTCTATAGTTTTGTTAAAATTAATTTGATGAGTTGGGTGGCACAGTGTTTAATAATCCGATTTCCTCCCAAAGCCCAAAGATGTGCAAGTTAGTCCTAAGATGTGCAAGTTAGGTGGGGATACGAGGCTAGGGTGGGGGAGTGGGCATAGGTAGGATGCTCTTTCATAGGATTGGTGCAGGCTGGATGACCAGAATGACCTCCTTCTGCGCTGTAGCGATTCTGAGTCCATTAATTATCTACTTATAATTTATTGAAACTTCTATTGAACAAAATTGATGGTCAACATCCACGAGCCAAATTGTGTGGGCATGGTTAATGTCTGGTTTTGGTTATTTTATGCCTTTTTACCCAAAGAACGGCAACATATTTGCAGTAGAATTAGAACTTTTGTTTGCATAAATGGTAAGCTACCCATACTACCTGATACAGATAAAGTAATAACCACATATTAAATCAGGAAACTGCATTTGTTTTTGCAAAACTTTAATTCAACTTAAACATTGAGAATTTCAGCAACTTGCCGCCATATTTTATTTAATTTGAACAAATGTAATCCAGCGTCCGACTGAGAGACATATCTGTGAGAATAAACAAATAGCAATCTGGCTGAGGCTGAGAAACCTTGATGCAGCCAGCCCACACCTCGTTCCTGGAATGGAGCACGTTACCCAGCTGAACAGATGTTTAATCTTGTAAACATAAGCCAATCACCGTGGCTGAAGCAGATAAACAGCTGGCGAAGAATCACCCAGACTCTAGACGTTGGCTCTGTTCTCTCTCCACAGGTGCTGTCAGACCTGCTGAGATTATCCAACATTTTCCGTTTTTGTTTCCGATTTGAGCATCCACAGTAATTTGCTTGTAATTTAGTTTATTAAACAAGTTTACTACAGGGTAATTGGCACATTCAAATGATGGAATGGTTCATTTTCTGTTTGGTATTCTTCTATCTTTTGATTATCTTCTCTGCATCTTGTCCTTCAGCTGGGAGGAGGAGGAGACCATCTTGAGGGGCAGATTTTTCCATTGCTGCAGTCAGTAGCTGATGTGAGTTGCGCGTAGCAGGATGCGATTAATCTACCGAACAGTAATGATTCCCATATTCTTTGCTGTCTTTCCTCCTGTCTGGGGTAAGGCAACCTTTCCCTAAATCAAGGCATCACAGTTAGCCTGAGATTACTGTATGGTTAAATAGAACCATCCTTTGCCGAGCTCCAGTAAAGCAATAGTAAAGATTTGACTCACAGTTATAACATTCTTCTTGGGGCTTGTTGCTTGGTTGCAGACTTCTTTTGGAACATTGTGACAATTGTTTTGATCATTTTAGCTGTGACAGGAGTGAATTTGGCAGCTTTGTCATTTTGATGGCTTAGGCTGACGTTTATATCTGGCCTTATCACACTTCGGTGTACGTTTTGCTTGTGATCAGTCAGCTTGTTGTCATTTTCACTCCTGGGAAAGTGAATAAACCTGTAATCAAAATATCTCTTAAAACTGAACCATGTGCCACAAAGGCATAATTGCTGGTGCTTTATAAGACCATAGGAGCAGAAGTAGGCCACTCGGCACGTCGAGTCTACTCCACCATTCAATGAGATCATGACATCTGATATAACGATTGTCAAACTCCACTTTCCTATTTTATCCCCATAACTCTTGATTCCCTTACTGATTAAAAATCAGTCTCGTTCAGCCTTGAACGTACTTAACAACATTCTATAGCCCTCTGCAGTAAATAGTTCCACAGATTCACTACGCTGTGAGAGAAGAAATTCCTCCTCATCTCTGCCTTAAATGGGCGACAACTTATTCTGAGATTATGCCTTCTGGCCCTAGACTTGCCCACAAGGGTAAAACATTCTCTCAACATGTACCTTGTTAAGCTCCCTGAGATCAATAACGTTGCCTCTCATTCTTCTAAACTCTAGTGAGTACAGGCCCAAACTACTCAACCTCTCCTCTTAAGAAAATCTCTCTGTTCCCGGGATCAACCGAGTGAATCTTCCCTGGACTGTCTCCAATGGCAGTATATAATTTCCTTGGATAAGGGACCAAAGCTAAGCTGTTCACAATATTCCATGTCCGGTCTAACTAGTGCCAAAATGGTTAAAAAGAATTAATTAAAAACACAAAATAATTTTACTGCGTTTTCAAAAAAAAAGCTAAAACTTCAGATTACTGTAGATTGGGTTGGTTACAATTGTGAAACTTGTGCGTGATAACATTTTAATTGAAAATATGAAGGTTGAGGGATGAATTATTTTCTTTTTACAAATTTAGAGTGCCCAATTCATTTTTTCCAATTAAGAGGCAATTTAGCGTGACCAATCCACCTAGCCTGCACATTTTTGGGTTGTGGGGACGAAACCCATGCAGAAACAGGGAGAATGTGCAAACTCCACGCGGACAGTGACCCAGTGCCGGGATCGAACCTGGGACCTCGGCACCGCGAGGCAACAGGGCTAACCCACTGCGCCACCGTGCTGCCCTTGAAATTCCATATTAACTGATAATTAGGAGTTCCTTCTGATTAGTGAACCACTAGTGAAATCATATGCTGAGAAATTACAAGTCTTAGAGAATGTAAACTCTCATGATCTTATTTGTGGATTATTAATTGCAGAAAGTAATTCATTTCCTCGGGGCGGGGGGGGGGGGGGGGTTTGCCCACCGAAGCTCATGGATGTGTCTCAAATGTTATTAGTCTGAATAATAAACCGCTGCTGAAGGCAGGAGTTCATGGTCAAGGATACGCAAACTTCCTAAATATTTGTTTCCCAGGATTAAAAATCCCTTCCAACAATACATGGCTTTTCTGCTGTCACTCTGCCATCAGTCTTTTGTTGAAAGTAGACAAGAATGAAACATCTGAGGACTATAAACTTTTATTTTTGCTAGAAAACCTTCCATTCTTATCTGATGAATGAGGATTGATTTGCTTGTTTCGCTCTTTTTTTTTTCTTCCTGTTTGTCCTATTCAGTGTCACAGACGTGTGTTTATTACCAGGAGTACAAAATTAGGCCTGTCAACAGCAGCGAGACTGGGCTTTGCCACAGGTCCTTGCAATGTGTGCAGGTTAACTGCTTTCGACAAATTTGGTTATATTACAAACTGCTTCAATCCGTCAAAGCTTTTTTGATATTGGGGCTAAGTTTCGTGGTGGGGGGGGGGGGGGGGGGAAGCTGGGTCGGGATTGTGGGGAGAACATAATGCTGCCGACTCCCACTCTGTGGCACTTTGCACTGTAAATTCTATGATTCTATTTGCGCAGTGGCTACACCCCAAAGTAAATCTACCAGATTCTCTGCAGCCAGCCACACGAAAGTCTCTGACTTTTAACTTTAAACTGGCAGCTAGCCTCGAGATTGTTACTGTGAGTACAAAACCTAGATTTTACATCAAGAACACCCTTTCATGCCCAGGTATTTTTTTAAAAAAAAATTTAGGATAGCATATTAGAACAGCAGATTAGCCTTTGCACAGGCCTTACTGATCATCTTGTTTCACACCCAGGCAGGGATAGATTCTTCCTGCGTCTGAGTGGCAGGGATCTAGAAATGCATTATCAATTCACCTAGGACAGATCAGGAGGAAATTATACAAAAATGCAGAATGCAATGGAAAAAGTTGCTCAATTGAGGACAGCGGAAGAATAAAACGAGGAAATTCGAACTGTTTTACCCGCAATGGCTGTGAATATTATAATTCAGGATTTTAGCAGGTCAAAAACTAAAAAGAGGCCTACGATGCTTGTTTATGATTGGTGGATTTGTAGCCTGCAGTTCAGTGAATTCTCTCTCGTCCCCACTCAACACATCATCTTTCAGAACTGAAGTTCTATTGGGGAGAAAACACTCCTAGCTCATTGCCAATGGGACATTGCCACTTTTGAAGATGAGAAGGGATCTGGTGCAAGCACAGAAAGGAATCTGGAGCTGAAACCATCTTAACAAAAGGGATCTCTTGTTTTACTTAAGATAACAGGGAAGGTGGGAGTCATCAGAAGAGGCACATCAGCTCTCCCGCGAAATTGCTTTCCTCGCCCCGTTGCTGTGGTCCGGAAGGTGCAATGCGCTACCTAAGAACGAGTCGGAAGCAAATTCAGTATTAACTTTCAAAAGAGAACTGGGTAAGGACTTCAAGGGGGGAAAAGTGCAGGGCTATTGGGAAGGAGTGTGAGAGTGGGGCTAATCGGTAGTTTCAGTGTGCTAGCACAGACATGCTGGGCTGAATGGCCTCCTATTTTGTTATAGCTCTGCGATTCTAACTGAAAAAAACTCGTTCGGAGAAACTGTTCGAAGTATATTTTTCAGCTGGGCCACAACACAAAACACTGTGTGTGTGTGTGTGTGTGTACTGCGAATATGGTTTGAAGATAATTGGAGAACAATGTTAGATTTTTTTTAAACGTTCAAGTATTATTCGAAGAGATAAAAATCTGCCATTGTGGTTGCAACTTAACTGCTTCCACAGGAATCGCGTATACAGAGTACATTTCCCCTCAGTTTCTGTTGGGGAAAAGCCCAGTTGTTATCGCAATTCCTTTGTGCCGAACAGTCCCACTCGGAGCCAATGTCAGAGCCACAAACACCAGCTGCTGTTGCAGTCGACGGTCCGAAATCTGTACCCTGAGCCGAGAGAGAGCTTTTTCCCCCACCATTCCCTCCACAGTGAATGCTGAGTTGGCTTTGTAAGATATAATCATGTGAAAATATATGGTATAATTATAAAAAGTGCTAAATATATGTAATGATACTGTATGTATTTTTGGAGATTCTTCAATCCCGTCAGTACAACGGGCAGTGTGGATATAGGGACGCCGGATATATTCTTTTTTTATTACACCGATTGACCGGGCTGTCCAGGATTTTCTTTCTCTGATGGACAGATTGTATTCTGCAATTCAGTACATTCTCTCTCTCCCTCTCCCCCCCCCTCCCGCCCCCTTCCACCTCCCCACACACCAGTGGCTTTTCAGAATTGTTCAGATGTTTTATATGGGAGGAATTCCTAACTCAGGCCACCCTTGCAAGGATAAACAGATGGAACTTGATCACCAAAGCACCGACGAGAACATTGGAATCATATGTAATAGAAAAGACATTTGGGTGACTTAACTTGCTGTTAACTACTAGCAGAGTCAGTGAATTCCAAAACGCCGCTAGAAAGCCCCGAATCCACAACCGCATTGATGGACCCAAGAGCCGTTCCCGCCTCCTCTGCCAAAAACATGCGAGGGGCATCCCTCACTTCGTGTACCTTGAAATTTCAAAAATGTTCCAGAGTGCTTCAGAGATGATCAACTAATGGATGCCGAGCTCAATAAATTAGTCGTGAGCTTTGTGTGGGAGAGGTGGGTTTTTCAAGAGGGTCTTGCAGAAAGAGCGAGGTGGGACGGATGGAACGAGGTTACAGAGATGACTAGGAATGAGGCTCTGGGTAAAATTTAAATGCCAGGATGAGAATTTAAAATCCGATTGCTGGGGGAGATGGTACATAGGACCAAGAGTAATGGGCAGGATGTGGATATAGGCAGCAACGTTCTGGGTGTGCTGGTTTACAGATGATCAAAGATGAGAGCCTGCCCAGCATAACGTTTCAATGGTTGTTGGAATGGCCTGGATGAGGAAATGGGATTTGACTTTCCAAACAATGCAAAGCAATGGCACCGATTTATGACTGAATTCGGATGTGTCAGCTTTTCAGTTGCCCCCCCCCCCCCCCAGTTAATCTGTGGTCTACTGTCAAAGAGCAGCATTTATCCCGGATTATGACTTGGCCCGGGTATCTAGCAGATTGATGGTTGTAATTAATCTGATCGGCTTTAATAAAACCATTTTACTTGTCATCTTGAGACTTTGTTGCGAGCTCGCTATGCAACAGAGCTTGACCTAGCACAGAAGGTGGCCATTTGGCCCATCATTTCTCTGCCAGCTCTTTGAAAGATATATCCGTTTAATCCCACTTACTGCTCTATAACCATTTAATGTTTTCTCCTTCAAGTGTTCAATTCTCTTCAGAATATTATTATTATTTATAAATCTATTTCCTCTGCCCTTTCAGGGAGAACATAAAAATAATTCTCATCTCGTCTCTTGTTCTTTTGGCAATTGCCTTAAATCTGTGTCCCCTGGTTACTGACTCTTCTGCCAGTGGACCACTCATGATTTTGAACATCTTTTATTAAAGCTTCTCATAGCCTACCCTGCTCTAACGAGAACAAGCCCACCGTCTCTAGTCTTCCAATGTAACTGAAATACTGGGCGCAATTCAGCTGGACTTGGTTAAAGCCCGCTGAATGTTGTGTTTTTAGTGGGGTGTTTCTCAGTTTGTGCAGCGCCGAGAAACACCCCACTATCCGATGGCACTTTGCCTTTTTTTTGGCCTCGGGGACATCCTGTACACCGAAGCCACACGTAGAAGGATCTCCCGCTGGCGAGCTTCTGATCAGGGCTCCATTTTGAAAGGTTGCCCTGATCTTTCTCTTTCCACCCACCTCCACAACCCCCGTTTTTGTGACAACTCCCAACCTTGGGGGCCCCCCGGGTACCCCTGCCCCCTCTACTAAGCAAGGCTCCTTACCCTTGGCAGTGCCAGTCTGGCACTCCGGCACTGCCAAGGGTCAGGTTGGCAGTGTCCAAGTGCCAGGGTGCCACCTTGCCCTGTATCCGATTTCCTGGGGATCTCCAATGGCGTGGGAGACGCATCACTCCACATTTAAGACAGGCTCTTGTATTCAGTGTTCTTTAGGTTGGGTTTCCACGGTTAAAATTATTTGTACACCTTTTTTTAAAAATCATTTTTACAGGATGTGGCCTTCGCTGGGGCTCGATGTTGCCCATTCCCAAGGCGGTGGTGAGCTGCCTTCTTGAACCGCTGCAGTCCATGTGGTGTACGTACACCCACTTTGCTATTAGGGAGGGAGTTCCAGGATTCTGACCCATTGACAGTGAAACAACGGCGATATATTTCCAAGCCAGGGTGGTGTGTGGCTTGGAGGAAACCCTGCAGGTGGTGGTGTCGCCATGCATCTGCTGCCTTTGTCCTTCCCGGTGGTAGAGGTCACTGGTTTGGAAGGTGCTGCCTAAGGAGCCTTAGTGAGTTCCTGCAATGCATTTTGTAGATGGTACACACGGCTGCCACTGTGCGTCATTGGTGGAGGGAGTGAATGTGGAAGTGGTGCCAATCAAGCAGGCTGCTATGTCCTGGAACAGTAAAAGAGTCAGCTTGGGACTATAGGAAGCGCTCTCGCCTCTGACTGTGGAATCAAACCCCACTTTCAGACACTCAATTTAAGCTGACAATCTAGCACTGTTCTGCCCATCTGTTGAGATGGACATGCAAGGTACCATGATGGTTTTTTTTTTTGGAAGAGTAGAGGGTTCTCTCCCAGTGCCTTGGCCTGCATTTATCCCTCCATCAATGTCACCAAAAACTGGTTGGTCATTCACTTACTATTTGTTGTGCGGAAATTGCCAACCATGGAAACATGACACCAATAACTACATTGCTAAAGTAAGTTATCCTGAGGGTACGGAAGGGCCTACATTAATGCAAATTAGGTTGCTCTTTGAAAATTTGAGCTGTCTAACGCTAAGATGCTGGATGTTCTCAGAGTTATAGGTCTGTTACAGTGCTGGGAGAAATTTAAAATTCATAGAATCCCTACAGCGCAGAAGGAAGCCATTTGGCCCATCGAGCCTGCGCCAGCCCTTCGAAAGAGCACTAGGCTTAATCCCCGCTCTTGCCATGCATCCCCCGAACCTTTGGACACAAAATGATAATGTAACATGGCCAATCCACCTAACCTGCACATCTGTGAAGTGTTGAAGGATACCCAATACCATTCAAGTGCATTGGACCAAAGTTAAACTGCAAAAGGTCTTCGCTTAAATGCAATTTAAGTACCGAAATGCCAAATAGGCGTAGTGACTATAATATTCAAGATGCCAGTTTTGTGTAATGCATGTTGGATATTTTTTTGAGGTGGGTATGGTGGACCTTTTTCAGAATTCTGTATTTTTTTTTTTTTAAATCTTTAAAACTCTTGTGATTGCAGGCAAGAAATCACAGACCGCCTAATAACCAGAATGGAATTTTTTGGCACTGGATAAACGTACTGTACAGGCGAAGGATCAACGGCGTGTGATCGATATACCCTCTTCCAGTTTGATTCTGAAATGAAACCCAATAAATATGTAGCTCTGCCATTTGAAAACAGACTGGATGGCTGAAGGTTTCGGCAGTTTCTATCCTTGCTTTTACTTCAGACTGAAATCAGAGCTTTTCTCTCTTTTCTCCCCCCCCCCCCCCCCCTGCTCCTGTCTGTGTGTATATTTTGGCATTAAAATGGTAACCCGATGGAATGGACATCGACTCAGTGGCTGGACCACCGCTGGTCCCCAGCGTTTCGCCGAAGTTCACTGGAAGACCGGGAAATGGGCGTGGATCTCCCTTCGGGTGAATCCGTTGGAACAGCTCAGCGGTGGATCGATTCTGAACCCGTGCGTTGTATTTCACAAGTGATTCCTGCAATTATTGGAACCTGAGCCAGAAAATTTCAAGAGCTATCTTACCCCCCCCCCCCCCACCTTAAAAAAAAAAAACCCACAATCAAATACAATCTGAATTGTTCTCTTAGAACGCCCTTTTTAAAAAATATATATATATATAAAACAGAAAATGATGTTCATCCCCTGCAGCCCTGAGGCAAATAGAACATGTGTATGTGTAAGTTATTTTGAACTATTTATTAGATGTAGAGCATCTCACGTATTTTTCCAGTTTGTTTGCTCCCCTCCTTCTGTAATCCTTTGCCAAAGTGAACGGTAACGTATTCTGTCTGCAACTCTTTCTTACCCCCCCCCCGCCCCCCTTCCCCCTGGCTGTTAATTTCTGCCTGAAGTTATTTAATTTCAACTTGTGTAGTGTTTCCACATGCTGTATAGGACCCAGTATATATGTAGCGAATGTTAAATAACACCCCATCTCCACCTTCCCCCTCCTCCCCACCTTTTGTGGGGTTCTTTTCCTCCATTTTTTATTTGATTTTTTTTCCTTGCACTGATGTCTGAAGGGGAATTGACAATTTTTAACTGTGCAATACTGCTGTACATAGCTACATTTTATGTACAAAAATATTTTGTGTCTTGAAACTTGTGTAATTTTGAAGTACAGATCTTTTCTTACAATAAATTTACTGAAAAAAATCAAACCAAAGACCCGCTGCAGTTTCAGCTTGGTTTAAAAACTCCACCCCTGCGATGGTTAAATGGTAGACAAAGTGGACTTCAGCTGCGGCAGGTAACGCAGCAGCCACACACGTGAGAGCTCCCGTCGGGGATCGCGGTGAGAGCCCTCTCCGCTCAACCGGCAATGAAACTTACAACAACATTTTTTTAAAAAACTTGTAGAGTTTTTGAGTTCCCCACAGTAAGGGGATGCAAAATTGGTGTGGAGCTAGACAGCAAAAGAAGAGGGAAACTGCTTCGAAAGTGGGGGGGGGGCTTTGTGTGCACCTGAAGGAAATGGTGGAGGCAGTTACATTGCCGAGGCGCCCCCCCCCCCCCCCCCCAACTGTGGAGGTTTTGGCTGTAGAATACAGAAACTGTGCTGATAGGTCTCGGGAGACCACGAGAAGGCAATCTAGGCAGCGACCTCCTCGATCTGAGTCTCCCTGGCTATGGTGGACAAGGTGGTGAACAGCAGGGCGCGGAGCTGCAGGTTGTTGGGACTGCTCAAGTCAGGGCAGAGCCACCACATGGTTTCTATGTAGGTGGAAATGGCAACGGTGATGGCCGACAACAAGAACTTGAGGGCCAAGCTGGACGACCTTTACATTTGGTCAAGGAGGCAAAATCTGAGGGTGGCCGGGTTGACGGAGGCCCGAACCCGACAAAGTTTATGGTGCAGGGGGAGGGGCAATGGCACAGAGGCCTCGTGCTGGGGAGCCACTTCATGCCTTTTTTATGCTATTCCCCTGCTACCAAGATGGAGAGAATTTTAGGATGGGCAAAGGAGCATCGGAGTAGCAGATGAGAAGGCCACGAAGTGAGAATATACCAGGATGTTGGCACACAGCTGGCCAGGAGACGTGTAGCTTTTAACAAGGCAGCACTGTACTGAAATAAAGTTTGGTTTGGTGTGATTTACCCCATGCGTCTTTGAGTGACTTACGAAAATAAGGACCATTACTTAAGCTAAGGCGTTCATCCAAAGAAATGGACTGGATCAAAATCATTGTGTTTTCTGTTGGTTGAGGGATGTTTGGAGGTGGGTGGAGGTTGTTAGAATCATTGAATTTACAGTGCAGAAGGAGGCCATTTGACCCATCTAGCCTGCGCCAGCCCTTGCAAAGAGCAACCTATTTAAGCCCCCACCCTAATCCCAGTAACCCCACCAAACCTTTTTATTTGGATACGAAGGGCAATTTAGCATGGCAAATCCACCTAACCGGCACATCTTTGGACTGTGGGAGGAAAGCGGAGCACCCGGAGGAAACCCACGCAGACAAGGGGAGAAAGTGCAAACTCTGCACATAGTGACCCAAGCCAGGAATCAAACTTGGGACCCTGGAGCTGTGAAGCAACTGTGCTACCGTAGAGTTGTCTGTCTTTCCTTCTTAATACATGAATAGGTGTAGATGGAGCTGTTTGCAACTGTGGTGCAGTGGCTAGGACTGCTGCCTCATGGCGCTGGGGACGCTGGTTCGATCCAGTGGCACTCCGTGTGGAGTTTGACATGCTCCCCGTCTGTGTGAGTCCCACCCCCACAACCCAAAGAAGTACAGGTAGGTGGACTGGCCACGCCAAATTGCCCCCTTAATTGGGGGGAACAAATTGTGTACTTGTTTTACATGTAAAATTGTTCTGTGGGGGTTGGTGGGGCACGTGTTGTTTACTGTTAATGTTGTTCTCGTTTGAAATTAATAAAGTCAATTTAGGCCTGGTTTGGTGTTATGGGGTTTTGAGTTTGTGGAGGGTTCTCTGTGCGTGAGATACCTCGCTAACTAGATTAATTAGTTCTGCAGTTCGTATGATTGGGGGGGTTATTTGGGGACTTTATTGTGGTTTACGTAAATGTTTGGGTTTGACGTTGGTTGGGAGGAGGGGGTGGATGGGAGGAGGGGGTGGGCAGGAGGGCTGATTTAGTTTTCTGACGTTGGCTGGGGACTTAATTTTGTCCGGTTGTATTCAGGATCCGGGAGCCACCTTGGGTGGGCCTGGTGTTGGCCCTTCTCGTGTTGCTGGACTGCCCCAGGAGGGCACTCTGGTAGGTAATAATGGGGAGGAGATATGGTTCACTTGAACAGAACTGGTGGGTTCTTGAAGAAGCTCGTTGCCTGTTATTGTCAGGGTCTAGCCATTGTAGTTAATACCCATTGAAATGCGGTCTGTCTTGTTTTGCCAGTCTCCATCTGGCACACTGCATTCCAATTTTGGGCACCGCACTCAGGAAGGATATAATGAATGGGAAGCACAGTAGCACACTAGTTAGCACTGTTGCTTCACAGCGCCAGGGTCCTAGGTTCAATTCTTCACTTGGGTCACTGTCTGCGCGTCCTCCCCGTATCTGCGTGGGTTTCCTCCGGGTGCTCCGGTTTCATCACGAAAGACCTGCCGTTAGGGAATTCTCCCTCTGTGTACCTGAACAGGCACCAGATGTGGCGACTAGGGGCTTTTCACAGTAACCTCGTTGCAGTGTTAATGTAAGCCTACTTGTGACAATAAAGATTATTATTATTATAAAGATTATGGAGAGGGTGCATACTTAGATTTTGAGGACCTGTTGCAAAAACCGGGCTAGTGTTCCTTTGAGAACAGAAGGCTGAGTGGTGATCTGATCATGGTGTTTAAACTGTTAAGATTTAATAGGGTAAATACAGAGAAACTATTTACTTCCGTGGGGGAACAAAGAATAAGGCAGTGTAATCATAGAATTTACAGTGCAGAAGGAGGCCATTCGGCCCATCGAGTTTGCACCGGCCCTTGGAAAGAGCACCCTACCCAAGGTCCACACCTCCACCCTATCCCCATAACCCAGTAACACCACCCAACACTAAGGGCAATTTTGGACACTATGGGCAATTTATCATGGCCAATCCACCTAACCCGCGCACCTTTGGACTGTGGGAGGAAACTGGAGCACCCGGAGGAAACCCACGCACACACGGGGAGAATGTGCAGACTCCGCACAGACAGTGACCCAAGCCGGGAATCTAACCTGGGGCCCTGGAGCTGTGCAGCAATTGTGCTATCCACAATGCCACCGTGCTGACCGTAGAATTACAACTAAGTCATTCCAGTGGGAAATCAGGAAGCCCATTTTTTAAGCATAGAGTGGAATTTTCCGGCCCTGTCTGCCATCAGGATCTTCTGGTTCCCGCTGACAGTGACCCCTGCAGTGGGTTTCTTGGTGGCGGAGGGTGTGAAGCATGGAGTCCTGACGTGGCCAGTGGCGAGCTGCCTCCGAAAATTGTGCCCAAAGAGTGGCAGATATTTGCAACCCTCATCCAAAATGCTGCGGATCTTGGGTCAATTGGAACTTTCAAGGGCGAGATGGATGCCTGTTTCTGGGTAAAGGTACGGAGAGGTTGTGGATTTGAGAGATGACGTGCGAATCAGCGATGATCGTATTGGATGGGACGACATGCTCCGAGGAGTGAATGACCTACTCCTGTCCTTATGACTTTTGTCCCATTGTCGAGTCAATAAATCTTTAGAATGACGTACAACAGAATGATGGAAAGTATTGTACATCTCAAGGTATTTCTGATGCACATCAAATTTCAATCCAACATTGAAATGAGCATTACATGTCCTTCCACCCTCCATAGAAATGATACAGCACAGAAGGGGCCATTCAGCCCATCTGGTCCATGGTGACTTCGCCTCGGTCTGCAACTCCGGTAACTTTGAGATTCCAAAACTAACCACCAAACCGCAAGAACTTTTTTAAAAATTTAGAGCACCTAATTTTTTTTTAAATTAAGGGGCATTTTAGCATAGCCAATCCACCTAACCTGCACATCTTTGGGTTGTTGGTCTCCGACATACTCCCCTCCCCAACATCAACCACCGAGAAAACTGTCCATCAATGAGGGAGAGGGGGTAGGGGGGGTAAAGGGAAGGAAGGAAACTGAGCATGAAGTTTTGCATCTGGTAGTACCTAAATTGGTTACGTCTTGGGGAGCTTATACTCCTCCAGTCACTCCTCCGAACTACCGAGCTTACAACCAATAAACAAGTCGCCAAACTGCTCTAACCCTGCCTCCCTCAAGCTCCGACAAATCCAAAACCGCCGGCGGAAAACGATGGTTTCCACAAATTGGGGACAACACCCAGTTTAAAGTGCCGTCTAGGGGTGGCATGGTGGCGCAATGGTTCGCACTGCTGTCTCACGGCACTGATGTCCCAGGTTCGATCCCGGGTCACTGTCCGTGTGGCGTGTGCACATTCTCCCCGTGTCTCCATGGGTCTCACCTCCACAACCCAAAGATATGCAGATACCCAAAGATGCTAAATTGCCCCTTATTTGGAAAAATGAATTGGGTGTTCTAAATAAAAAAATGCTCGAATTAAACTTACCTTCCATGTGACCAGCTCGATGGGATGGGGGAGGGTGGGTTTACCCACCCTGTTTACTGGACATGCGGAGTGAAACGCATTGACGCTGCTGTCGTGGCACCGGAGAATTGCGATTTGGCGTGAACCTGGCGCTGCCTTGATTTTGGCATCAAGACCGATTCTCCGCCCAATCGCCTTTCCCGATTTCGGCCGTTGGAGAATTCCGCCCATCATTTTTAAGTTGAGAACTAGGTAATTGTGTTACAAAGCTCGTGATTCAGTGTAATTTTTGTTGCAGGGAGTTTCATTTATCTTGTTATTTACGGCATATAACTTTTTGTATCTACAGATTGCCTATTCAGAACTATTTTAAAAGGGAAACAAAAATACCACTGCTTGAAACTGCATTGCTGTGTGGGTGTAAAAGTGCTTTCAGTTCCAAATCACCATTTTTTGAATACATTTCATTGTGGTTTTATTAAACAACTAAGTTAGGATTTGTTTCAAATGCTCAGTCAGTGCGTCTATCGCAGTACAGTGTTTCCTTGTATAGACACTGCACGCTGTTGTTCTGCTTGCACAACCCAGCTATGTGCCACGTGGTCATTTTCATAAGACTGCTGGCAGGACTGGTTCAGAATGGTCGTGAAGAATGACACGCCTCTGCCTGAAAGCATGTTTAGAGCTGCATGCTGCATGGATCCCCAGCTCAGAGGCAGGATTTTGTGATCATATGGATATATCTCCACGCCAACTAATTAATGAAAGGTCAAAACTACAGCCCCGTTTCGGGCTTTTCTTTGGCCAATGATGCATCGTCAGGATTTTCATGTCACAAAAAATATGAGCTCGCCAAATCTAATGTCTGTGTTGCCTCTCTGTTTCAGAAGAAAAAATGTTTTTAATTGTTTCGATTGCACAGCCCCAGCTGGGACATGAGCAATAACAGGCGGATTAGTAACCCCACAAGAAAAGAAACCCACAAAGCCCTTTTAGTTCCTTCAAAGCGAAGTCTAGTTTTCTAGATCTGCATTCCACACACAGCCTGTTCTGTCTCCTTACTGAGTCCATGCGAAGCTTGTATCCTTCTTTACCCTTCCTCACCAGGAGCTTCTCAGTTTTGTTCTCACAGATGCTCCTTCCTCTGTATTCAGTGTGATTTCTGGACATCAAAGTCAATGTCAGCTTACCTACTTGTCATTAGTGATGTGTGACCTTCTTAACCTTTTACAGTCTAGGTAATAATCTTTATTGTCACAAGTATGCTTACATTAACACTGCAATGATGTTACTGTGAAAATCCACCAGTCGCCACACTCCGGCGCCTGTTTGGGTACAGAGGGAGAATTCGGAATGTCCAATTCACCTAACAGCACGTCTTTCAGGACTTGTGGGAGGAAACCGGAGCACCCGGAGGAAACCCACGCAGACACAAGGAGAACGCGCAGACGCCGCACAGACAGTGACCCAAGCTAGGAATCGAACCCAGGACACTGCCGCTGTGAAGCAACAGTGCTAACAACTGTGCTACCATGCCGCCACAGTTCCCAGAAGTAGGGAATCCCAGGACTGACAATGGAGGAACGGCAATGTATCTCCAAGTCAGTATGGTGTGCACCTTTGAGGGCATCTTTAGAGGTGGAGATGTTTCCATGCGCTTGCTGTCCTTGTCCTCCAAGGTGGTGGCAGTCACAGATTGGCAGAGATGTCTTTTTCCCTCTAATTTTCTTTACTCCTGGGAAATATTTATCCTCAATCAACATCACCATATCGGATTAGCTGATGATTACCTCGTAGCCATTGATGGGAGCTTGATGTGTATAAATTAGCTGCCACATTTCTGAAGCCACAACAATGATTACACTTCACAAAAAGTATTTGGGGTGTCCCAGGGTGAAAGGAGCTATGCAAATGTAAGTCTTGTTCTGCCTTTGAAAGACACCCATTCCTTGCTGGGCTATAGCTCTATGGGTATCGGGCAGCCAAAGGATTGCATTCAGATACTTTCTTTATGACTGGGCTTGTTTGATTGCACTCCTGTGAGAAGCAGTTTGAGATGTTTTATTGCAATAAAGGTGCTATGTAACTGCAAGTTGTTAAGTGAACCTCAACCGTGAATGTCAATTGGCCACCGAATTGTGAAAAAAGGAAAATTGAAATCAATCCCATCCGAACTTGATGCTCACCCACCCACAGAGGAGCAGGAGCTCTGCTTGCTTTATTTCTCCTCCCCTAATCCTGAGGCAGTGAGATTAATTATAGTGCTCCCTAAAGGGGAGTTGGCTAAGTTCAACTGATTCAGCACAGACCAGCTATCAAACTTGGAACAACATACTCTTTATGATTCAATTGTTCTTTGGCTAAACCTGCTGAGTTGACAGCTCCAGGAGCGTAAAAAGGATAACGGAGTCAAAAACTCTTGCAGCCAATCAAGAGAGAATTTGGAATACCACAGATTTCTAAAGAAGGATGAACAAAATTAATCAAATACCTTCCTTCATCTGTACTTGACCTCAGTAAGATGCTGTTGATTTCAAGTCCCACTTTGCTCAGGAATTTCTAATCATGACCCTTAGCTCTTGGCTTGTTATTCTGGAATTTCTGATCTAGGAAGACATTGTAGTGTTGGAAAGGGACCATAGGCGAAATTCTCCCCCAACGGCGGGATGTCCGCCGACTGGCGCCAAAGACGGCGCCAATCAGACGGGCATCGCGCCGGCCCAAAGGTGCGGAATGCTCCGCATCTTTGGCGGCCTAGCCCCAACATTGAGGGGCTAGGCCGACGCCGGAGGGATTTCCGCCCCGCCAGCTGGCGGAAATGGCGTTTGTTGCCCCGCCAGCTGGCGCGGAAATGCGGCGCATGCGCGGGAGCGTCAGCGGCCGCTGTCAGTTTCCCGGCGCATGCGCGGGAGCGTCAGCGGGCGCTGTCAGTTTACCGCGCATGCGCAGTGGGGAGAGTCTCTTCCGCCTCCGCCATGGTGGAGGCCGTAGCGGAGGCGGAAGGGAAAGAGTGCCCCCACGGCACAGGCCCGCACGCGGATCGGTGGGCCCCGATCGCGGGCCAGGCCACCGTGGGGGCACCCCCCGGGGTCAGATCGCCCCGTGCCCCCCCCAGGACCCCGGAGCCCGCCCACGCCGCCTGGTCCCGCCGGTAAATACCAGGTTTGATTTACCTCGGCGGGACAGGCAATTCCTGGGCGGGACTTCGGCCCATCCAGGCCGGAGAATCCAGCGGGGGGTCCCGCCAACCGGCGTGGCCCGATTCCCGCCCCCGCCCGATCTCCGGTACCGGAGACTTCGGCGGGGGCGGGAGCGGGATTCACGGCGGCCAATGGCCATTCTCCGACCCGGCGGGGTGTCGGAGAATGACGCCCAATGTCCTGGAGGTGGCAAGGGCAGAATCCCAATTTGGTTAGTGTTGAGAAGCAAAAGGAATGATCATGCTACTGGGGCTTTTCTATAGGCCTCCAAATAAGGAGGGTGAGAGATAGGGGAACAAACCTGCAGGAGAAAGCACAGAGGTGTGTAAGAAAGCACAGATATTGGGGATTTTCATACCCCAAGTGCCAATAGGGATAATGAGTAAAGAGAGGAAGGAATTTCATGAAGTGTGTACAGGAGAGTTTCCTTGAACAGCATGTTTTATGGGCGAGGCTTTTCAGAACACCAAAATGTATCATGGAGTTCAACCAACCTCTCCCTTTAATGGATTTGTTACTTTTCCGAGCACACGGCTTGTTCCCTAGGTGTGGGATTACAATTATGGACACGTGGGTTTTTAAACGCAAAACACTGTTTATTCCATGAACTCAATTTAACATCTTAAATAAACGTTGGATCTCTTAACACCCCTTACTTCAAAGATAACTCAGAAAATATTGCAGCAGTAAATAATTCCTTAAGATGTTCCTTCAAACTTCCAAGAGACTTAACACCTTTAAACAGAATCACATCAGGTTAAAGGATATATATATTTTCTGTAGAATGGCAGAGACTGTCGCAAACTGGCTTTCTACTTTTAAACTGCTCTCATCAAAACCAGCCAGGCACTGTTTAGCTGCTCTCAGTAAAACCAACTGCAAAACTTGCAGCTCTCTGGAAACACAGACACTGTTTTTAAATTGAAACCAAAAATCTGCAAAATGGCTGACCAGCCCCACCCACTCTCTGACATCACTGTTTTCTTAAAGGTACATTGCTTACATAGCCATTTCTTAAAGGCACTCTTGCATGACAATGTTCTCAATCCAATGAGGAAGAAAACATTGCTGGATATGGGAAATGTTCAGCACCATTCACAACTCAGATAACGAAGTAGCTCATGGCCAAATGCAGCAAGATCTGGACAATATCCAGGCTTGGGTTGACAATTGGCAAGTTACATTCATACCACACAAGTGCTAGGCAATGACCATCTCCAACAAGAGAGGATCTAACCATCGCCCCTTGACATTCAATGGCATTACCATCTTTGATTCCCCCACAATCAACTTCCTGGGGGTTACCATTGACCAGAAACTGAACGGGACTAGCCATATACATACTGTGGCTACCAGAGCAGGTCAAAGGCTATGAATCTGCTGCGAGTAACTCACCTCCTGACTCCCAAAGCCTGTCCACTGTCTACAATACATAGGAGTGTAATAGAATACTCTCTACTTTCCTGGATGAGTGGAGCTCCAACAACACTCAAGAAGCTCAACACCATCCAGGACAAAGCAGCCCACTTGATTGCTCCTCCTTCCACAAACATTCACACCCTCCACCACTGGCAAACTGTGACAGCTGTGTGTACCACCTATAAAATGCACTGCAGGAACTCATTAAGGTTCCAAACCCACAGTTATTACCACTTAGAAGGACAAGAGCAGCAAATACCTGGGGACACCACCACCTGGAGATTCCCCTCCAAGCCACTCACCACCCTGACTTGTTCCTTCACTGTCGCTGGGTCAAAATCCTGGAATACTTGGATGAGAGTGATCATTGTATCATTAGGGTTAGATTAGCAGTGGAGAAGAGCAAGGAAACATCTAAAGTACAACTTCTGAATTGTAAGAGGACTGACTTCAATTAGATTAGTCAAACACGATCTGTCTTTTACAAATCAATGCTGGCTCTCCTAAATGAACTCAAAACTCTCCAAGTGCCTGTTAATTTTTCCCCCTGATTATTGTTTCTGAAACCTGGCTGACCTGTCGGTAATTACGAGGAAAGTCCTCACAGAGGTGTCACATTTGCCACTTTCGAATCCTCCGGCACCTCCACCGTCTAGGGAAGATGGCAAGCCCTCCCTATCTCCACCCTCGCGTCCCTCAGCAACCTGGGCTACAAGCCACTTGGACCAGGTGGCTTATCCACTCTTACCATTGTCACTTTTCCAGTACATCCTGCTTATCAATTTTCAACTATTATCTTTAACATCTCCACGTCTACTGATATTTTGTCAGCATCCTCTTAGTAAACACTGATACATAGAACCCATTAAGTAATCTAGCCTTGTCCTATGCCTCTAAGCATATATTTCCTTCTTTGATCTAATAGATCCCACCCCACCTCTAACTACTCACTTACTATTTATATGCCAGTAGAAGGTTTTTGGTTGACCTTTTATGTCAGCTGCCATTCTATTCTCATATTCGCTCTTTGACAGTTTTATTTTCTTCTTCACTTCCCCTCTCAGATGTTATTATATTTGGCCGGGCCCTCATTTGAAGAATTCACCTCAAATGCGTCAAGCACGCTTTTAAAAAAACAAAACTTTTTAAATCTCGTTGAAATTTTGAGGAGTTGACAGAGAAAGTTGATGAAGAAAATGCAGTGAATGCATGTAGATATGGATTGTAAGGAAGTGTTTGACAAAAGACACCATAAAAGGATAGTGGACAAAAAACTGGGGCTCGTGGAATCGGAGAGTCAGTTCCAAAATGGATCTAAAAAATGGCTTCAGGACAAGGGAGCATTGAGCCATGGTAAATGGTTATTTTTCAGACTGCAGGGTGGTATTCCCCAAGGGTCGGTGCTAGGGCACTTTTTTGATATTTATTGATGATCCGGATGGGAATACAGAGTGAAATTTGGAAATTTATAAATTACACTAATCTAGGAACTGTGGCAACGAGTGACGATGACACCAAGAGACAGCAACAGGACATAGAGAGGCTAATGGAATGGGCAGACAAATGGCAAATGAAAGTTAATAAAGGGCAGTGTGAGCTGATGCATATTGGCAGACGGCTAAGGGAAAGGCAATATGTACTTAATGGTACAGTTCTAAAGAGTGTGCAAGGAAAGAGAAACCTAAAGTTTCATAGGTCATTCATTGAAGGTGGCAGGATATATTGAGAGAGTAGTCAGCAAAGCATCTGGGATCGTCGGCTTCACAAATAGAGGCATGGGGTATAAAAGAAGGCAAGTTACTCTGAATACTTGGTGAAGATCCTTGAGAAGGTGCTGAGGATAGTTCCAGGATGAGGGAATGTAACTCCCAGATTGGGTGGGAGAAGTTGTGATTGTTCTCCTTTGAGGAAAGGAGATTGAGGGCCGATCTGTAGGAAGACCATGGCGAAGGCAGAAGAAAAAGAGTGCCCCCACGGCACAGGCCCGCCCGCGGATCAGTGGGCCCCGATCGCAGGCCAGGCCACCGTGGGGGCACCCCCCGGAGCAGATCGCCCCGCGCCCCCCCAGGACCCCGGAGCCTGCCCGCGCCACCTTGTCCCGCAGTTCAAAAGGTGGTTTAATCCACGCTGGCCGGACAGGCATTCCAGCAGCGGGACTTTGGCCCATCGCGGGCCGGAGAATCGGCAGGGGTGGGCTCGCCGACCGGCGCAGCACGATTCCCGCCCCCGCCGACCGGCGCAGCGCGATTCCCGCCCCCGCCGAATCTCTGGTGGCATAGACTTCGGGACACGGCGGCGGCGGGATTCACAGGATGTGTAGTTAAAATGTGATGTGGGTACATAGTTTATCCTCGCCCAGGCTGGTTCCAAATTCTAGGATTTTGTTTTTAATATTTTTTGTGCAAAATTTGAACTGGGGGAGTGAGGGTGGGGTAGGGTTAAAGGCAGAATGTTTCTACTTTCATTAACAAGCATCTATTTTCTTCGAATGATTCCTTGCTGTTGGTGCCGCCCTTCTCTGACAATCACTTTTATGGCTTCTCACAATGTTGTTTTAATAAGAATGAAGATGGAAGAAGCAATTTGGTTTCCAATAACTGGAGCAAAGAAAATTGGCCCACACCTACGGCCATGGCCCAATGTTTGCACATAAATCATATTTAGGGACATACCGTGACAACCACTCATTTCTCATTCAGTACCTTTAGGATGAACAGGAAGTAAAACGTCACTCTGTTAACTGATCGCATTTTGGATAATTGGCAATGCTAATGAAACCGGGACAAGTGGAAACTTGTGAACAGTGCCATGAATATCACGGGAGGCTTCCATAATGGAGATTAAACAGTGGAGGTGGTAAAGCCACCCACATTGTAGTTCATTGCAATGATTAGTAGCATTGCTGTTCAATGATTGACCAGTTGTAAATGCTCTCCGGCAGCACAAAACTATTGCACGCCTAACATTCTTCAACATTGGATACCCACACTATCAAAATAAGACAGAAAAATAAAGGTTCTGTGGAGTGAAGCAACTATCCTAAATTACCTGTTTGACTTAACTGTTCTATTTAACTTTTATTTTAAACTAACAGATTGTCCCAAATCTCAGTGACACCAGTTCCTTGTATAACATTTCATACGCTTGATGACATCAATTCTGTAAACACCTGTATATTTAAGGGAGAGTCAGTTTTATAAATTTAGAGTACCCAATTCATTTTTTTCCAATTAAGGGGCAATTTAGCGTGTTCAATCCACTTACCTGCACATCTTTGGGTTGTGGGTGCGAAACCTACGCAAACACGGGGAGAATGTGCAAACTCCACACAGACAGTGACCCAGAGCTGGGATCGAACCTGGGACCTCGGCGCCGTGAGGCTGCAGGGCTAACTCACTGCGCCACCGTGCTGCCCTATTATGAGCAGTGTTGAGATGCGCTATAAATGAATAAGTACAATTTGTGGCTTTCCATTGACAGATTGTTCTTTGTGAACCTGGTTTGAGCTGTGCGTGCTTCATGGATGCAGCAATCCAAGCTCCAGCACTGATCTCTGGGTACACGGGTGGACAAAATAAATCGAGGGGAGAAAGGCTTCATTCAGCTTAACTGGTCAATCTAGATACACGTTTCCTAACTATATCTTCAATGAGTCAGAGTCCTACCCTGTCAACCATTTCAAGTGTTGATCACGCATTTGTTTTTTATTAATATTTTTATTCAAGGCTTTTTACATATATTTTCACTGAAAATCAAAAGAACACATCAACCCAACATACAACATCAGATCTCCAAACCCCGATACCAACACCCCACCACATCCCGCCTTCCCCATTGTAACCCCCATTGTTAACCCCCTTACACCCCTCCAAATCCCCACTTCCCACTTGCTGACCCCTCACCTCCAGACTCGGAACCACCCCCACACCCAACACCTCAGACATCACATCCAAGAGCCCCTGCCAGAATCCATCAAGTCTTTATAATATCCTACACCTTCTCCTCCTCTGATAACAGCTTATCCTGCAACTCCAGGAGCGGCAGCCCCCGGAAGGTCGGCACCTCTCTCCTCATAAAATCCCTCACCTGCTGGAACCAAAATCCTCTTGGGCAGCACATACAATTCCTCCAACTCCTCCAGCCCCACGCATTTGCTCCCTGTAAACAAATCCCTGAAATACTCCATCCCCTGCCGTTCAAACATACCCATTTTTTAGCCAAGCCCGGGCCCACATCATGCACCCTTCTAAGCCCGGCCTTGGATGTCCGCCGCCATCTCTCCCTTCCCAACTCCACCACACCCATGTCAGCAACCCTCCCCCTCAAACAAAAAACAACCCCATCATTTCCCCCCCTCCAGGTGATTGTGTGTTCATTCATGCATCAAATCAATAAAATGTGACAAGAATGAAAATGTCATAACGTGAAAGAAAACCCTCAAGAAGTGTATTGACAAATGTTTCGACCTCCCGTATTAAGTAACATTCATTGCATCTAAACTCCAGGTCGGCAAAACTGTGTTTTCTATTTTCCAAGCCCAACATTTAATGAAAGTGAAGCATTCAACAAAATTATCCACAGCACACCTCCAATCAAAACCTGACAATGGAAAGAATGCTTGTCGCTTTTTTGATTTAACGGGAGTTCTCGAACTTCAAGAACCATTCTCTATTCACACTAACTTTTGTTGTAAATTATTGGCAGGAGAAATTTCTACTTTTTCCTCAAGCATCTAATATGACTATAAACAACATGTAGGAGCCATGCCTGCAGTCTCACTCAATCACAGCACATGTTCCACTAAGTGCTGTAAAAATAAAGATGTATCCCTGGCATTTCACTTGAAACTCAAATAACAGACTAAGTTGTACACAAAAAAATGGAAAAGCAAATTACACGACCAAGAATGCAATTAAATGATCAGGAAGTATCATCAAGGTCTCAGGAAAAGCAATTAGTAACAAAATGCCACCCTGCGTAGAACTGAAAACCTGTGCTTGCAACATACTTGCTTGAGAAGTGAAAAGTCTGATTTGCGAATGGTTGTGACAATGTATCAATTGACTTCTTGCTAACGTCGAGTTCCACTGACAATGGTGCCGTCTGGTGTTGTGTCATCCACATTGTCATTCTTTGTCTGTGAGCCTTAAAGGTGAGTGTTCATTTGCGGAGTATCGGGGTGTGGGGGGAGGGGTGTGTTTGTGCACGCAGACCGGGTGGGTGTGGCGCACACGTTAACGCCAAACCCAATCTTGTTCTCATATCATACTTTCAGGAGTAGTGGGGTCGAGTGCCCTGACTACCACTGAGGCTGGCATCAGGGATTTCAATCTGGGATTTCATGAAGTGTGTGTGGCGTAGTCGTACTGTCACTGGACTAGTCATCCAGAGACCCAGCGTAATGCTCTGGGGACCCGGGTTCAAATCCCCGCCATGGCAGATAGTGAAATCTGAGTTTAATAGGAATATGGAATGAAAAGTCTAATGATGACCATGAAACCATTGTTGGAAAAAAACCATCAGGCTCACGAATGTCCTTCAGGGATGGAAATCTGCTATCCTTAGCTGGTCTGACCGACATGTGACTCCAGGCCCATAGCAATGTGGTTGACTTAAAATGACATTTGGAATGGCCTTGCAAGCTACTGTTACCATCCCAGTTGATGTTATAGCTGGACAGGATGATCAAAGAATCATCCTCAATAAAGTATAACTTTTACTTTTTCTTTATAAAATTTGGAGGAACAGTCACAGGACTGCTAATCAGTTTTAACAACAAGAAGAAACATTTATTCAACATGAAAAGTTGGATTATTATACATTACTCATGTACTCCCCCCCCCCCCCCTTGGATTAAATACACACAGATTTAAAGATTAACTTGGATTACAAAGTACATTTTAATCTACAATGGTCTCATTAACAAAAAAAGTCCCTTTCAAGCACTCAAGATTACTGGGGGCAAATACACTCTCCACTCTGAATCCCAAGTGAATGTTTGTGGATGTCTCCTCAGAATACCCCCAGATCATTGTCACATGAGAATTTCCAAACACCACTCCCAAAAAGATGCTTTAAAATCTTCTCTCATGATTATGTTTTCCCCGGGGTGGCGCAGTGGATCCAGGTTCGATTCTGGCCCCGGGTCACTGTCCATGTGGAGTTTGCACATTTTTCCCATGTCTGCGTGGATCTCACCCCCACAACCCAAAGATGTATAGGGTAAGTGGATTGGCCACGCTAAATTGTCCTTTAATTGAAGAAAAAAAAAGAATTGGGCACTTTAAATTTTAAAACAAAAAAAGGGTTGCTGACTGTATTAAAATGGCATCAAACGTTTCATCTATCTCTGAAGTCTGCCATTCCACTTTAAATCTGGTTCCTGCAATTGTCTCTTTAGTTTAGAACATTTTGTTTACTCTTCCTTGACTTAATATCATACAGAATTTACAGTGCAGAAGGAGGCCATTCGGCCCATCGAGTCTGCACCAGCTCTTGGAAAGAGCACCCTACTTAAGGCCACGCCTTCACCTTATCCCCATAACCAGTAACCCCACTTAACCTTTTTGGACACTAAGGACAGTTTATCATGGCCAGTCCACCTAACCTGCACATCTTTGGACTGTGGAAGGAAACCGGAGCACCCGGAGGAAACCCACGCAGACACAGGGAGAATGTGCAGACACCACGCAGACAGTGACCCAAGCCGGGAATCGAACCTGGGTCCCTGGAGCCTTGAAGCAACCGTGCTAACCACTGTGCTACTGTGCTGCCCAATTCTTCTGAACAATACCCTGATCTCCGTTCTCTTAACTCCAGGTGTCTTAAACGTTCTTTCTGTCCAATTCCCGGATTATCTGGACTGTAACTTTTACTTTAGGAAGCCTGCCTCTTTGCAGCTCCCACCCTGTCTGGCCTTTCTTCTGGCAGGGTTGAGAAATGTCCACTCCCCAAGACCCTGTCTCCAACTTCCCACAAATTCAGCCACAGCTAAAACTTAAAGGCTTCTCCACCTTACAAGGCCCCAGTTGCTAAGCAACACCACATACCTCTGCTGGCCTATTTATTCTTCATGCCATAACCCTCTCTACACACAACAGAAACACAGGTGAACTTAATCAACCCCAACTCATGGACCTTTGTCCAGCATAAACCGAACTAAACGTTTTACCCTTCCAGGCAAGAAACATTAAATTAAACACACTTGAAACTATAATGTATTTCTAATGTTTACCAATACAAATATTCAAATTACCTCTGTTTTTCTAACAGCACTCAGTTCAAACACAATTTAAGGATGGGCACAAAATGCTGTCCCATATCTCATGTAAGAATTTTTAAACTATCATAAACAGCTGAAGCATCAAAACCTGTTTTTATTTAATTAAGGGAACAGACTGTACTTTGACAATGAAGTAGCCATTTCCTAATTCATACTCATTAAATATTCACATTCTGACTGGGAGGCTACTGAAGACGGTCTAAATCAACCTCATATTTGCACTGCAAATCCATCACCAGACTCATTCTAATCACCATCACATACTCCGTCTTGCACATTGACCTTCACTTCCGCACACAAAGAAAATCTGCACAGAAATGGAAATCCCTCACACATTTAGTTATTTTCACAGGAAACACCTCCACTTTCCTTCATCCCTTTCAAGTCTACCCCACATTATAGAAAAGAAAATAACGAGCTCCTGACAAATCTACATACAAAGAATGCACATGACAGAGATATTAGAAGTTATGATTCTAATCAACTCGCAGTTTGTAAACTACTCAGCTGCCGGCGTTTGCTACCAAGCTCCATTAAATAATATGGTGCTAGTTTTATCTCTTTTTGCCCTTCTGTATCTTCTACCATCATCTCAAGAAGATGTTGGCTTATTGTTGGGGTACGACTCCACGAACAGCAATATGTTGCCCAGATGGCACCCATTTCATTTGTAAGTCTTGACAGCAGGTGTGGGAAAGCTACTGAAACATGAGCGGTGTGTGTGCTGCCATCGCAGGTGATCCCCATCCCAAGGCAAATACATGTACTTCCAACAGGGATCACTGGAGGTGATCAGGAATTCCGGGCTTGGGCAGATTGCATGTCGGCAGGACGCAAGTTCATTCTTCTATAGTTTTGTTAAAATTAATTTGATGAGATGAGTGGCACAGTGGTTAGCACTGCTGCCTCACAGCCCCAGGGTCCCGGGTTCAATTCTGGCCTTGGGTGACCAGCTGTATGGAGTCTGCACTTTCTCCCCGTGTCTATGTGGATTTGCTCCAGGTGCTCCCGTTTCTTCCCAAAGTCCAAAGATGTGCAGGTAGGTGGATTGGCCGCACTAAATTGCCCCTTAGTGTCCCAAGATGTGCAGGTTAGGTGGGGTTGCGGGGATAAGGCGGGGGAGTAGGCCTAGCTGGGGTGTTCTTTTGGAGGGTAGGTGCAGACTTGATGGACCGAATAGCCTCCTTCTGCACTGTAGGGATTCTATGACAAAAGGCATATGAGACTCATATTTTCAAGAATTCTATGCCTTTGCATATAGAGCCAGATAGTTGTTGCCTCAGGTCTTTGACTTCCAACACCTATCAATTTGAATTGGCAGCAGGAAGCCAGACAAATAGGGAGAGAGGTGCACACTTGCAAGTGCTTGGAGTCCAAAGTGATTGTTGAATAATGATTGCTCGTTAAATTTCCACCACCACTTTGCCCTCCTCACCTCTTCTGGAGGATACAGTGTCACAGAGGAAGGAACGTGGTCCTGGTCTTTCCCAACGCAATCCCATTTACCTTTGAAAGGTACAAGTTCAAGTTCAAGACTTCCTGGAGGCATCGACGATCAAAGCACTGACACATGATCAGCCTCGTCATCATCCGATCCCCAGACCAAAAGGACGGCCTCATTCAAAGCAATGACCAGATGACTGCTGGACAGACCATGGGCTCATCTGCTCCTCTATGTCCATCAAACTCCACCAGAAGCTGCAGAATATGAAGAAACAGCTCAGAAGGACGAGCACGCTAGTGAACCTCCAACAACGTCTTCTCCAAGTATTTGTTCTAACGGAGTGGAGGAAAATTTGAAAGAGCTGAAGAAAGCCATCATCTCAAGCTGTGAAGGAATCATCGGCTACAACACCAGGAAACGCCAAGACTGGTTTGACGTGAATGACCACACCATCCAAGACCTCACCGACAGCCTGGCAAAAGCCATCAAGGCAAAGGGAGAGCTCATCAATTAGCCAAGGCGGAGGTACAAAGAAGGTAAGGAGAAATTTCTTCACCCAGAAAGTGGTGAATATGTGGAATTCACTACCGCAGAAAGCAGTTAAAGCTGTTGTGCGATTTCAAGACAGAATTAGATATAGCTCTTGGGGCTAAAGAGATCAAGGGATTTGGGGGGAAGGTGGGATCAGGGTATTTAATTTGATGTTCAGCCATGATCATAATGAATGGTGGAGCAGACCCAAAGGGCCGAATGGCCTCATCCTCCTCCGGCTTCTATTTTCTATGTATGTTTCTATGTACAACTAGGGAAATCAAGAACCAATGTGGACTGAGAAAGCCAAGGAACTGAAACTCCTCACTAACAAGCATGACACCCAGGGCTTTTTCAGTGGCACCAAGGCAATTTATGGACAATAACCTAGGTCTCAAACCAGTGCGCAGTAAAGATGGAACCCTCTTGAGAGGCAGAGAAAACATCAGCCTTCAATGGAGAAAACACTTCACATATCTCCTATAAACCCCTATAAACCATGGTACAACCAGAGATGAGGACGTGTTTGAGAAATACCCCAAAAAATGAACTTGGACTCCCACCAAGCATGGATAAAGTCGAAGCCACTATTAAAAACACAATGAATTGAAAAGCCACAGACGTGAAAGTGATCCCAGCGGAGACTTTCAAACCTTGAGGAGAAGAGATCACCCGTCATCTCCATCAGCTGTTGCTGCAATTCTGCCGACCTCAAGGATGTCGGCATCGCTACTGTCTTCAAGAAAATAGACCAAATTGGGACGATGGAAACTACCGAGAAATCTCCAGGAAGGTCATCACCCGAATCCTTGCTAGCCGTCTTCTCGCAGTCTCTGAAGAAATCCCTCCGGAAAGCCAGTCTGGCTCCGACTAAATTGTAGAACAGCGGACATGATTTTCACTGCTCGGCAACTTCAAGGGAAATGCCAGGAGCAACATCAACCAATCTACATGGCTTTCAACGATCCGAAGGCTTTTGACTCATAGAATCATACAATTTATAGTGCATTTGGCCTATCGAGTCTGCACCGGCCCTTGGAAAGAGAACCCACTTAAGTCATGCCTCCACCCTATCCCTGCAACCCCATAACCCAGTAGCCCCACCCAACCTTTTTGGGCACTAAGGACAATTTAGCATGGCCAATTCACCTAACCTGCATGTCTTTGAACTGTGGGAGGAAACCAGAGCACCTGGAGGAAACCCACGCAGACACAGGGAGAATGTGCAGACTCCACAGACAGTGACCCAAGCCGGGAATCGCACCTGGGACACTGGAGCTGTGAAGCAACTGTGCTAACTACTGTGCTACTGTGCTATGGAAGACCCTTTCAAAGGCCGGTTGTTCAGAGAAATTCATCAACATCCTCTGAGCCCAACTTCCGGCAGCGACATGTTGGTGGATGTCACATGTTAGGTGGCTCCTGCTGGAGCTTTCTGTTTTGGCCCTTTTCACCCATATTTGGGGGGAAAATCCTATGTGATTGACCTCTAGAAATGTTGCAGCAGCTAAAGGATCTCAAAACCTCAGAAGAAGAATACGGGGCGTAAAGGTGTGAGCGATACTCCGCCTGAGAGCTCGGGTTCAGTGTGGAGTTGTATGGGAGGAGAGATGGCGGGAGCTAGCTCGCCGGGTGGGGCCCCGCTTATTAAAGTGGACACGCTGGCTGAAGTGATGGCAGTGGAGGTCGAGCAACAGTTCGACAAACATTTTGATAGGCATCGGAGGAGGTGATGGCCTCGCTCAAGGAGATGGTGGATGATACCCTGGCCCCGACAAAGGAGGCTTTGGGAAAGATGTGGATGGTGGTGTGGGAGCAAGCAGAGATGTTGAAAGGGGTGGAGGAGGCATTGTTACAGCACAGCGACCAGATCACCCTGATAGGTGAGGAGCTGGGGAGGGTGCTGGAAAGTAACGAATGGCTGAGAGCTAAAGTGGACGACCTGGAGAACAGGTCACAAAGGTAAAACCTGCAGATCGTGGGAAGGGGCTATGGGGCTGGGAGCCAATGGCATATTTTCATAGATAGAATTTACCGTGCAGAAGGAGGCCATTCGGCCCATCGAGTATGCACCGGCTCTTGGAAAGAGCACCCTACCCAAGCCTACACCACCCTATCCCCATAACCCAGTAACCCCACTCAACCAACACTAAGGGCAATTTTGGACTCTAAGGGCAATTTAGCACGGCCAATCCACCTAACCTGCACATCTTTGGACTGTGGGAGGAAACCGGAGCACCCGGAGGAAACCCACGCACACACGGGGAGAACGTGCAGACTCCGCACAGACAGTGACCCAGCTGGGAATCGAACCTGGGACCCTGGAGATGTGAAGCAATTGCGCTAACCGCTATGCTACCGTGCTGCCCTCTTGCGGAGATGTTCGCCAAATTGTTGGGGGGAGAAGGAGGGCCCCTCCCTCTATGAACTGGATAGTGTTCACCGGTCGCTCCGTTTGAAGGTGAATGAACCACCAAAAGCTGTGATAGTCAGCTTCCATTGCTACCGGGTGAACGAGAAAGTGCTGAGAATGGCGAAGCAGAACCGAGAGGCGAGGTGAGAAGGCGGTGGTATTCAGAAAACCAGAATCACATGACAGATCTGGCAAGACGGTGGTCGGCCTTTTGTATTGCGAAGGCAGCGTTGTGCGAGAACAACTTGCGGTTTGGAATGGTCTACCCAGCGAAGCTAAGAGTTACACACAACTCCAGGGACTTTGAGGCGGCAGAGGCAGTGGTGGCAGTCAAGTGGGCGAAAGGGCTGGGCTGAACTAAGTTTGGACTTTGTTTTCCTTTATGATGTGGTTGAGAGGAGATGGTTTGGGGGCATTGCGGTAAAGTTGGGCTTTGTTTCCCTTTGTTTTGGGGGTCTATTTTGTGGGGATGTTTGGAGGTGAGGGGGTCTTATGTTGGTGTTTATTGGTATTGGGCCTGTGAGGGGAGGGGGCTCTGGCAGGGGCTGCTTCGCTAGCAAACGCAGGTTGGCTAGTGAATGGAAGCGAGGTGGGGGAGGGGCCGCGGCCGTTGGAACCTATGTGGGCTTGTTTCAATGGACCTGGGAGGTGTGAATGGTCTAGGGAGAAGTGATTTCAAGAGGACGTGGCTGGGGGCTTCTGGGATGAGGGAGGCAGTTGGCTGACAGTAGTCAAGGGTAGGGTTGTGTCCCGCTCACCGGGCGGGGCCAGGAGCAGTGATCATGACTGAAAGGAGGCAGTGGGGGTACTGAGACCCCCGGTCCGTATGGTAACGTGCAAATTGCGAGAGTTGTGCAGGCTGGTGAAGTGAGTGTGAGTCTTCTCGCACTTGAAGAGCTTGAGAGCTGACATGGTGCTGCTGCAGGAGACCCATCTGAGGGTAAGTCTCAGATGGAGAAGGTGGTGTCAAACCGGCGGGGGAGGGGGGGGAGGGGCAGGTGCTTTATAGTAATGGGTGCTTTGGAGGGGAGACTGGTGGTATTGGTTAGCATATATGCCCAGAATTGGGACAATGCGGGGTTCAGGAAGAGGATAGTGAGTACCAAACCAAATTTGGATGCACACCAGTTGAATTTTGGGAGTGGAAGTTGAATGCAGTGTTGAATTCAAAGGTGGGTAGCTCAAAGCCGTGTTCGTCGACCTTCTCGGGGAGGTGTTGGCTTCAGGAGGCGGGGGGGAAATGGATCCGTGGCTGTTCCTGCCCCCACCGGGTAGGGAGTATTCTTTCTTTTCACTGGTGCACAATGTGTATTCAGGGATCGACTTCTTCATTATGGGGAAGTCGTTGATGTCGGGGATGAGGAAAGCGGAATACTCTCCGATTGCTATCTCGGACCATGTGGTCCTGGAGGGGACCAGCACAGAGGCCAGTGTGGAGGTGGAGCTGCTGGCAGATCTGATTTTTGTCGTGTAAAGTCTGGAAAGACGATTGATGAGTATTTGGTGTTCAACGGGATCAGGGAGGTCTCGCTGTCAGGATTCTGGGAGGCGCTGAAGGGAGAGAGATCATCGCCTTTAAGGCTCAGGTGGACAGGGAAGAAAGAGAGGAGCGGCTGGTGGAGGAAATTCTGGAAATGGATGGGAAGTATGTGGAGGATCCCACTCCAGATTGCTCCTAGGCGGGTCCCGTTTGGGTGGAGGTTAACTTCTCCGCCCTGTGACTCGGTGTAAAAAACATAAATTTGCAGTAGCCAATTCCTTTTTTCCAATTTAGCGTGGCCAATCCACCTACCCTGCACATCCTTCCGTTGTAGGGGTTATGATCCACGCAAACAGTGGGAGAATGTGCCAACTCCACACGGACACTGACTCGGGGCCGGGAGTGAACTCGGGTCCTCGGCAGCGTGAGACAGCGGTGCTAACCACTGCTCCACCGTGCTGCCCCCTGGCTGGGGGATTTGGTGGAGTTCTTGTATTTGGAGAAGGTCAACTTTAGTTTGAGGGGTGCGACTGAGGGGTTCCACAAGAGATGGGGTTTGTTTATCCGACATTTTAAAGAGTTGGTTACCTTCAGCTACTGGGGGGGGGTCTTTTGGTGGGTGTTATTGGGGTGTTGGGGGGTGGGGGGTCAGGGTTTTTTGTTGTTTTGCTTTGTTGGGATGTATGTTTAAAATGTAAAACTATTAAAAATTGAATAAAAATATTTTTACAAAAAATCCTCTGACTCCTCCACGACAGGAAGTTGGTGACAGTCCTCCTGACGGAAAAAAGACAGAGACATTCGAGGTCAAGACTGGAGTCAAGCAGGAGAGTGTCATCGCCCCCACAATTTTCTGCATCACCACCATCCTTCACCTTGTCAAGAGAAAAATTCCCAGTGGAGTGAACCTTCTGCAGGATGGACGTAAAACCTTTCAACCTGAACTGGTTAGAATCCAACAAGAAGGTGACACTGACATCGCTCGTGGAACTTCAGTATGTGGATGACATCGCCATCTCCACTCTCTCAGAGGAGAATCTCCAGGCCATGCTTGACACCTTCACATAAACATACCAAAGAATCAGTCTCTGCCTCAAGCCAAGAAGATTCAAGTGCTTTATCAACCCACCCCAGGGTAAGATCCGGTCTCTATCTCCATCAAGGTCAAGGGAGAAACCCTCCCAAATGTGGAACATTTCCCATTCCTGGGATGCCACCTCTCCCCTAAGACTGACATTGATGCGGAGATCCAACATTGTATCCAATCTGTGAGCAGCTCCTTCAGGAGCGTAAGGATGCGACATCCATGCTGACACCAATATCCTCATGTACAAGGCATTTGTCCTCCCACCCCTTCTATATGGCTTGGACTATGTACAGACACCACCTCAAGGCCCTGGAGATGTAACATCAACGCTGTCTGAGATGGATACTCCGCATCAGCTAGAAGGACAGGTGTACTAACATCAGTGTCCTTGAAGGAGACAAAAGCATTAGCATCGAGGCCATGAACAAGCGAAACCAACTCTGCTAGGCCGTCCATGTGCTTAGGATGTCAGATTCGCGATTACCAAAGCAAATCTTCTTTGCCCAGTTCAAGGAAGTCATCCAAACAAGAAAAGGACCTAGGAAGGGCTTCAAAGACACCTCGAAGGCTTACCTCACGAACTTGCAACATAGACCTCAACGTCAGGGAGACCCTTGCTCAGAAGAGACCTACTTGCAGGAATCTGTGTTGCAGATGAGGCAATTCTTTGTCATATACCTGACTCACGGGAGTCCCAGTAACTGTAATAAGGGCGCTGTACAAACAAAACTACAAGTTGTGTCAGTGAGAGGGTTAATTACAGTAATACCTAGCAACCACACCCAGGATAAAATGTGTTCATGCTGTGTTAGTCATCATACCAGTCCTACCAGTTGTTTCCAGCTCATGGGTAAATATATATCCAGTAAACACTATGCACGTCTCAGATATTCATCGCAGTGAAAGATGTGCAGTCCATGAACAGCTATTCACCAGCTAACAGTCTAGACGGCTCATTCAGTACAATTCATTGTTTACCTTCGGCACCTGCAATCCTGGCCAACAGGCACATGAGGTTCAATAGACCATTGTGACGAGATATATCTGAGACAACATGCATCTAAAATGGCTGTTATTCAATTTTGACCAGAAAACAACCACGGAAATTCGAACAGATGCAACAGTAGCAATAAATAAGCCTGATCCTTTTCTAACCCCTTTCCACCCCCTTCCTTGTCACTTCCACAACAACTGCTGTTGTTTCCGGGAAGATGAAACCAGTCCGATACAAAAGAAGATAGCCGCTACTTTGGGCAAAGTCTCACTTCGCCCATGAGACCTGTTAGCGTGAAGGGATGTGCTGTTTCTATGAGTGAGGCCCATCCCTCTCGGGGATTCTTAAGAAAAAAATAGCTCTGTTCGTTTCAACAACTTTGCAATTACTGTACCATTAAATCTCGCCGCTGGCAATATTTGAACCTGATAAAGGTTGAAAACACTTTGTGATGGCTTTAGTGCTCAGAAAGTAGAAATCTGATTTGCACTATGTTTCATACAGGCTAATTTCCAGATCAAATAGAACCCTGTTCTAGGAGTGTTTGAATTTAAGTCACACAACCACTTCCTTAGCCACAGCCTCTGTACTCAGACCGAATTCACAGAATATATTTCAACTGCACTCTCCCAGTTCTGAATTATCAATGTTTAGAACAAGTGCCAAGCCACATTTGCATCAGAATTTAACCACATACCTGATGAAAATGATATTCTACCTGGCATCTTTAAATTGACAATTTTTTAAAGAAAATAACACTTCTGATGTAACAAGTTTGTGGAGTAAATTAAATTGAAAAAAAAAACAAGGAACCAGAGAACATTCTTCACTTGCACTCTTAAAATAGGTGCAAGTATTACAACTTTATTGCTTCATTTGCTTTAACATGCACAGATCTCTAAACTGAGTATTGACTCCACTGCAACAATTTTACGAGCCTTCTCGCAACTGTGGCTATTTGCCTTACCTGGCTGCTTCAAACAATCTGGCATCTTTCATTCAGGTCCTCTTAGTTCATCCTTGGCAAATCTGTAAAAGTAGTTTGGAAGTGGGTGTCAGCCTGGAAAACTTATGAGAACAATATCCAATGTCTCATCACGTTAATCTGGTAACATTAATTACCTATCATTTGCAACGGTAGTCAAGTCTACTGGTAACCGAAAGGGAGGAAAGGAAGACAAAATTCATTTTCTTTTCCCCAATTAAGGGGCAATTTTGTGTGGCCAATCTACCTACGCTGCATATCTTTGGGGTTGTGGGCGTCAGACCCATGAAGACATGGGGAGAATATGCAAACTCCATATGGGTAGTGACCCGGGGCCGGGATCGAACCCGGATCCTCGGCGCCGTGAGGCGGAGGTGCTAACCACTGCACCACTCTGACAAAATTCAATTCTAAAAACTGCAATGTTAAATTTTCTGCACCGTTAAATGTAATTATTAATAATGGAGAGGGTGGAGGAATACATGCTTTCTAGTGAGGGATGAAGTATTGTATTTATTCAAGTGAGAGATGGTCATTTGAAAAAAGGCAAAATATTGCACGTGCTGGAAATCTGAAATAAAAATAGAAAATGCTGGGTAAACTCAGCAGGTCTGGCATCATCTGGGGAGAGAAGCAGGGGTGCATGCTCGCGAGAGCTTCTAGTCCCAATAGCAGGCTAGTGGTGGATTCAATAGGAAATCTGATTGGCAGCGGTAGGGCCAGAAGATCTCACCGCCGGCCAACGGCAGGGCCTCCAGAAGCCGAAATGCTGCCGGACCTCCTGAGCTAATCCAGCAATTTTTGTTTTTATATGAGAGATTGTCATTGCTCAGCATGCAAGAAGTCCCCAACTTTGAGCATCCATTTTATGTAAAATGCTACGATCACATGATGGAGCTGTGTAAATGCAAGGCTCTTCTATCCAATGTTAGTATCAAATGGCGACCATTGGGTGCGGCACGAGTTAGATCATCCCAGACAGTGACACTTCAAATCCAATAACGGCACTAAAAATAATCATGAATGCTGACCGATTGGGCGGCGCGGTAGCACAGTGGTTAGCACTGTTGCTTCACAGTGCCAGGAACCCAGCTTCGATTCGTGGCTTGGGTCACGGTCGGTGCGGAGTCTGCATAATCGCCCTGTGTCTACATGGGTTTCCTCCGGGTTCCTCCCACAAGTCCCGAAAGACGTGCTGTTAGGTGAATTGGACATTCTGAATTCTCCCTCTGTGTACCTGAACAGGTGCTGGAGCATGGCGACTAGGGGATTTTCACAGTAACTTCATTGCAGTCTTAATGTAAGCCTCACTGTGACACTAATAAAGATTATTATTATCATAAAACCTCGACTAGGTCAACGATGTCTTCAGGGACATAGATACATAGATACATAGAAGATAGGAGCAGGAGGAGGCCTTTTGGCCCTTTGAGCCTGCTCCGCCATTCATCACGATCATGGCTGATCATCCAACTCAATAACCTAATCCTGCTTTTGATCCCATTCTCTCCAAGTGCTATATCCAGCCGCCTCTACAATATATTCAAAATTTTAGCATCAACTACTTCCTGTGGTAATGAATTCCACAGGCTCACCACTCTTTGTGTGAAGAAATGTCTCCTTATATCTGTCCGAAATGCTTTACCCTGAATCCTCAGGCTGTAACCCCTGGTTCTGGACACACCCATCATTGATAACATCTTCCCTGCATCTACCCTGCTGTTTGAAGAGGAAGTGGTGGTGGGGGGGGGGGGGGGTTCTGTGATGGGATGGGGAGAGGTAGTTGGCTGACGGTGATTGGAGGTTGTTCTTTGTCCCACCCGTTGGCTGGGGCTGGGTGCCATCTTGGGTGGGCTCTAGTTTTAGGAGGTTGGTGGGGGAATGAGAACACCCTCTGGTGGTAATGGCTGCCTTGAGGGGGAGGGGGTTGACAGACCCCAAATTCAGTTGGTAACGTGGAATGTGTGGGGGCTGGGGGGTTCCGGTAAAACAGGCGAGAGTTTTTGCTCACCTGAAGAGCTTTGGGGCTGATGTGGTGCTGTTGCAGGAAACCCACTTTGAGTGAAGTATCAGGTAAGGCTTCGTAATGGGTTGGGTCAGCCAGGTGTTCCACTCGGGCTTTGATAGTGGAGCCCAGGGGTAGCAATACTGATTCACAAGAGAATTAGGTTCCAGATGGAGATGTGGTGGCAGTTCAGGGGGGTAGATACATAGAAGGTAGGAGCAGGGGGAGGCCTTTTGAATCTTCGAGCCATTCATCACGATCGTGGCTGATCATCCAACTCAATAGCCTAATCCTGCTTTCTCCCCATAGCCTTTGATCCCATTCTCCCCGTGCTATAACCAGCCGCCTCTACAATATATTCAAAGTTTGAGCATCAACTACTTCCTGTGGTAATGAATTCCACAGGCTCACCACTCTTTGTGTGAAGAAATGTCTCCTTATATCTGTCCGAAATGGTTTACCCTGAATCCTCAGGCTGTGACCCCTGGGGCGGGATTCTCCTCTACCCGGCGGGGCAGGGGTCCCGGCGGGATGGAGTGGCGTGAACCGCTCCGGCGTTGGGCCGCCCCATAGGTGCGGATTTCTCCGCACCTTTAGGGACCAAGCCCTCAGCTTGAGGGGCTAGCCCCGCGCCGGAGTGGTTGGCGCGCCGCCAGCCGACGGGAAAGGCCTTTGGCACCACGCCAGCCAGGGCTGAAAGGACTTCGCCCGGCGGGGGTCGGAGAATCCCGCCCCTGGTTCTGGACACGCCCATCATTAGTAACATTTTCCCTGCATCTACCCTGTCTAGTCCTGTTAGAATTTTATAAGTCTCTATGAGATCCCCCCTCATTCTTCTGAACTCCAGCGAGAACAATCCCAACCTAGTCAATCTCCCCTCATATGACAGTCCCGCCATCCCTGGAATCAGTCTGGTAACCCTTCGCTGCACTCCATCGAGAGCAAGAACATCATTTCTCAGAGAAGGAGACCAAAACTGCACACAATACTCCGAGTGTGGCCTCACCAAGGCCCTGTACAATTGCAGCAACACATCCCTGCTTCTATACTCGAAACCTCTCGCAATGAAGGCCAACATACCATTAGCCTTCTTTACCGCCTGCTGCACCTGCATGCTTACCTTCAGTGACTGGTGCACAAGGGCACCAGGTCTCGCTGCGCACTCCCCTCTCCCAATTTACAAGCATTCAGGTAGTAATCTTCCTTCCTGTTTTTGCTTCCAAAGTGAATAACCTCACACTTATCCAAATTATACTGCATCTGCCATTGATTTGCCCACTCGCCCAACCTGTCCAGATCTTGCTGTAGGATCCCTGCACCTCGTCACAATTCATCCTCCCACCTAATTTGGTATCGTCTGCAAACTTTGAGATGTTACATTTTGTTCCCTCATCCAAATCATTAATATATATTGTGACTAGCTGGGGTGCCAGCACCGATCCCTGTGGCACCCCACTGGTTACTGCCTGCCAATTTGAAAAGGACCCATTATACCCTACTCTTTGTTTCCTCTCTGCCAACCGGTTTTCTATCCACTTCAATACATTTCCCCAATCCCATGCGCTTTAATTTTGCACGAGAACCTGGACCCCTTATTCATTCTTGTCTGCAGATGACTCCAATCCTACACTTTGCGGTTGACTATTAATGCCCTCTACTATGATATAGTAAGACACTTTGGCTGTAAGAACTCATTCTAAAGGAGGTGCAGCACCACTCTCTCATTCCACCAGGGCAACGAAGTATGAGAAATAAATATCGGCCCTGTCACTCGGAAAGGGTATCATTTTGAGGATATCTTGCACATGCGTTGTTAACAGTGTATGACCAAGGATTACTGTTTATTGGGAAATAGTTTTTCAAACTGCAGATCATATGACACAAACAAGTTGTTTGATGTTTGAAACATGACTCACGACCTGTATTTCCTCTGCTACTCCTTTCCTGTTTTGAACAAATAGGAACTCTAGCAGAATTGCTGGACATGCTGAGGCTAATGCAAATCAGATTGGAACTATTTTATTACTTCCAAACAGTCAGATGTCATCAACTACGGCAAGAAATGTGTCGTGTTATATATAAATTGAGTGGCAGACATTTAAATCGTGAAGCCCATTTGCACAGCAACAACTTGCATCTATATAGTGTCCAGAATTTAGTAAAATGTCTCAAGGCGCTTCACAGGATTTATCAAGCACAATTTGACATTGATAATGTAATATCAAGACAGGTGACCAAAAACAAGGCCAAAGAGGTAGCAAACTCTTGAAGGAAGAGGGAATTCCAGAGCTTAGGCCTGAAGGCCCAGCTGCCAATGGTAGAGCAATTAAAATCCGAGATACACCAAAATTCCATATTGGAGGAATGCAGAGTTCCCGAAGGAATATAGTGCTGGGGGAATTCATTTTATAAAGCGTAGGGAAAGACCATGTGCTGGATTTAAAGGAGTGTCGTGGTCCCCGTGGCCCAGCTAAAAAGTCAATGGAGGGCCCATCCCACCCTGAGATCGGCATCAAGTGGGTGGACAAAGGGGCTTCTGCCCCCATCTGGGAAGGATGTCTCATCTCCGAGGAGTTACTAACCACTCGAATGGGTGGCAGCTCTCTAGGCCCAGCAGCGCCACCGGGAGCGTTGGCCACTGCTGGGACTACACCAGTCCCCAAATGGCAGAGCCCAGACTCAGAGGTAGGCCTGGAGTCCCATGGCAAGCCTGGCAAGCCCCATGGCGAAGGGTGGGGGGGGGGGGGGGGGGGGGGGGGGAGCTGGGTATGAGAGGCCAGAAGGGGAGGGTAAAAAGAGGAGGAGGAAGAATTACCTTGGCAGGAGGCCTTCCAATTTGTCCAGGCCCGCAATCGAAGTGCCCCCACTCCCCTTACCCGACACCACCACACACAGCTGAAACTGATGGGCTTCCCACCCCACCCCATTGCCACCACCGTTAAAGGACTCACACCAAGGCGTGGCCCTGAAGTGGCAATTTGAGGGATTCAATCGGCCACTCGCTGGCTCCCCCTGCCTCACGTATAATGCTGGGAGGGGGCCGGATTGGGCGGGCAAGATGCTTAGTCGATTATAAGTGCCCCACCCTGTCTTCAAATCCACTAGTGGGGGAGTATTAAATCCAGCCCCGTGAAGAGACTGAACGTTGGGATGAGAATTTTAAATTTGCTGTTGAATCGGTAAGTCAGCGAGCAGAGGAGTAGTGGGTGAATGCAACTCAGGATACAATGCAGGTGGGAGACTTTTGGATGAGCTCAAATTTATGAAAATGGGAGTTTGATCAGGAGAACATTGGAATGGCTGAGTCTGGAGGTAACAAACAATTTGATGAGGATTGCAGTTGCTGCTTGGTGGGACAGGCGTAGAGACAGGGCAATGTTATGGAAGCAGAAATAGGTGGTCGTTGTTAAGAAAGCGGGCATGCTTTATTAATAAATCAGAAGCTCAGCTCAGGGTCAATGGGACATTAGTGAATGGTCTGCTTCAGCCTGAGACAGCGGCCAGGAAGGACAATGCAATCGATAGTTAAAGAACGGGGTTTGTAGCGAAAGCTGAAAATAATGCCTTTAAACCACATAAAATAAACAATTAAACTGCATGACTACAAATTGAGATATAGGTTTCACTCTATCCAGCATGAGTATCATTCTGAGTAGGAGGTTTGGTGCTATCTCAAATAATTAGGAACACAGGAAGGTGGCCATTTCGCCACTTGGGCCTGTTCTGTCAATTAATGAACTCATGGCTGACCTTAGACTGGGGAGGCATGGTAGCACAGTGGCTAGCACAGTTGCTTCACGGTGCCAAGGTCCCAGGTTCAATTCTCGGCTTGGGTCACTGTCTGTGCGGAGTCTGTACGTTCTCCCCTTGTCTGCGTGGGTGTCCTCCGGGTGCCCCGGTTCCCTCCCACAAGCCCGAAAAACGCGCTGTTATTTGAATTGGACATTCTGAATTCTCCATCTGTGACCCGAACAGGTGCCGGAATGTGACGACTAGGGGCTTTTCACAGTAACTTCATTGCGGTGCTAATGTAAGCCTACTTGTGACAATAAAGATTATTATTAACTCCAATACCCAACTTTGCCCCTTTCCCTTAATATCTTTGGATGACAGAAATCTCTCAATCTCAGATGCAGAATTAGCAATTGGTCCAGCGTCAACTAGACCAATTTGGGGAAGAGAGCGTTTCCTAAACAACGTCACTCCTGAAAGGTCTAGCTCCAATTTTTAGGGTATACTCCCCAGACCTAGATTCTCCAACCAGTGGAAATAGTCCATCTGAATCTACCCAATCAGTTCCCCATTAATATCTTGACACCTCTGATAAAATCTCTCATTTATTTCTAAATTCCAGACAATACCACCCTACCTGTATAGGTTCACCTTTGGAATCTAAGCATCGCCCGGGTAAATCTATGCTGCACACCTCCAAAGGCTGACATTATCTGGTGATTTTTTTTCCCCCCCCTCATCAACCAAAACATTCATGATACCGGCCTTGCAATTACTCAGACAATGACAAGCTCAATACAGGACAACATCCTGTCCTGGGCTGATAGGTGGTAAGTAACATACGGTGCTCAAATGGGTATTACAATTGCCACATTGGTCACCATCAGAATCCTGGGTGTCACCATTGACTAGAAACTCAACTGGGCCAACCAGATAAATACTGTGACCACAAAAGCGGGTGTCATGGCGGGGAATGGTGTAGCGGTATTGTCACAGGACTAGTAATGCAGAGACCCGAAGTAATGCTCTGGGGACCCTGCTTTTGAATCCCAGCATGGCAGTTGGTGAAATTTGAATTCAATAAACAAAAAACTGGAAGTAAAAGTCGAATGATATTGCCGATTGATGTAAAAAAAACATCTAATTCACGAATGTCCTTTAGGGAAGGAAATCTGCCATTCTACAAGTGACTCCAGATCCACAGCAATGTGGTTGATCTTTGCTGCCTTCAGTGAAGGCAATAAATGCTGGCCCAGCCTGCGATGCCCACATCCCATGAGCGAATAAGGTCCGAGTCTGGGTATTCTGTGGCAAATGACTCATCTGCTAATTGCTCAAAGTCTTTCCACTGATAAAGCACATCAGGAGTATGATGGAATACTTGCTTGGCCGAATGCCGCTGCAAAAACAGTCAAGCAATCCCACATGATTCAGGCCAAAGCAGCCCAGCTGGTTGGCAGCCCAAACACAAACTTAAACATCCACTCCCTCCTCCAGAGACATAGTACGGCTGCAGTGTGTAGCATCCTACTGGATGCTCTGTAACAATCCTGAGACTTCTTCGACAGCACCTTTTGTAACACCCACTTGGAATGCCGAGGGAAATAGGTACGTCAGCTCAAACTTCACTTCACATGCAATCCTGACTTGGAAATATATTGCGGTTCCTTCTTGGCCATTGGGTCAAAATCTTCCAGCTTGTCGCCCAACATGTGGGAGTACCATCTCCCCATGGACTGCAGTGGTTGACAAAGGCAGTCCACCATTACCTTCTCAAAGGCAACTAGGGTTGGTCAATAAACGCTGGCATTGCGCGTGCGCAAACATGCTGAAAATGAACATAACAAGAATGGCCAGAGCAGAGAGACCCACATATAAAGGTAATTCTTTAATTCCACACTCATAAAAGGGAAACCAGGAGCGAGATTCTCCATTTCCCGACGGCGATTTCATAATCAGCAATGGGGTGGAGAATCCCTTTTTACGACGGAATCGGGGGCGGCCTGTTCACCTGTTTTACAGGTTTCGCCACATCCGACCAGCATCATCGCGGCGATCGGCGCACGCTGTTGGGATGGCTTCAGGAAGTCACCTGAAGTCCTCCACTGATGCTCCACCCCCGATGGGCGGAGTTCACGACAGCGCGGGGGACGTGTGGTCCCAACCGTGTGGGAACTCGGCGTGGCAGCTGCGGACTGTGTCCAGCGTCACCACAGTCGGGAGGGAGCCGTGCCGCTGGCCACGGGTGCTTCCACGAGGGCTGGGGGGACTGGTTGGATGGGCGGGATGGCAGGGGGGTACTATCTGGCAGGCCGGATCCACGCACGGCCGGCGCCAAGTTGTACGGCGTGACCGCTGCAAGTCGCCACCGTGCCGCATGCGCGGCCATGGACCCGCCAATTCTCCGCCCGATTATTTTAGGGAGGCGTTCAACCCGTGGCGCAGCTGCTAGCCCCTCACCGGTCGCAGCATCGGTGAGGGGGCGCCACCGATTTTTTTGCACGTAAAACGTCACGGATCTTCTGCACCTAGCCTCAGAATCGGAGAATCTGGCCCCATATGAGTGGTTTACAACAGAGATATTTTTCCAACAGTCGAAGTCCAATTCTTGACTCATCCCCCTTTGATCATGGCTTGCCACTTCCAGATTTTAGATTCATCCCTAGAGTGAGATTCCTGACTCCAATAGCTTTAAGGGAGAAAAATAGCAGTAGGGAGTCAGAGTACCATATCCATTGCATATTTTTACTTTTTAAATGTTGACTATTATTCAGCTTCTATTTTTATTCTGACATTAAGTTGTCCCCAGTAGACAGAATCTGCATTTTCAGACATAGCCCGAAACAAGCAAAGAAATGACACAGGGCCAATTCAGTTGCTGCATGAAAACATGATTATTGTTGGGTTGAAAGTACGGCATTGTTCAATATTATGCTATTGAGTCAGATGACTTTCAAACTTTCTTTTACAATGATCTTTGCAGAAAATAAAATACATTTCTGTCTTCTTCAATTAACCTCAATCTGAAATCCAAAGAACAACTAGTGGCAAATTGAAGGTCTGAAATCTAAACACCTTGTAGAAAATATAACAAGTCTTTTAAAATCAGTGACAGAAATGTATTTTAAGCTTGAGGGCCTTATCCTTAAATTTAATTCATTGGATGTGAGTGTTGCTGACTGGGTCACCATTTATTCCTCGGAGGGCAATTTAGAATCATTGAATCATAGAATTTGCGGTGCAAAAGGAGGCCATTCGGCCCATCGAGTCTGCACCAGCTCTTAGAAAGAGCACCCTACTTAAGATCACGCCTCCACCATATCCCCGTAACCCAGTAACCTCACCTCACCTTTTTGGACACTAAGGGCAATTTATCATGGCCAATCCACCTAACCTGCACATTTTTGGACTGTGGGAGGAAACCGGAGCACCCGGAGGAAACCCACGCAGACACGGGGAGAACATGCAGACTCCGCACAGACAGTGACCCAAACCAGGAATCGAACCTGGGACCCTGGAGCTGTGAAGCGACTGTGCTAACCACTGTGCTACCATGGATTTAGCGTGGCCAATCCACCTAACCTGCACATCTTTGGAGTTGTGGAGAGGGTGAGACCCACGCAGACACGGGAATAATGTGCAAACTCCACACGGACAGTAACCCGGGGCCGGGATCAATCCTGGGTCCTTGGCGCCATTAGGCAGCAGTGCTAACCATTGTGCCACCGCGCCGCCCTAGTGGTTTGCAATTTCAGAATCAAACTAATTGCTGTGAATCTGGAGTCACATGTTGGCCAGACCACGTATGGATGGCAGATTCCCTTCCCTGAAGGGCATTCATGAACCAGATGGGTTTATCGTCATTAGTCTTTTAATTCCAGACTTTTATTGAATTCAAATTTCATCATCTGCTGTTGTGGGATTTGAACCCAGAGGATTCCTTGGGTCACTACTCCAGCGACAATACCACTAAACCACCAACTCACTTATATTTCTTCAACAACTTGTTCACTATCATTACACACCTTGTGCCGCATCAGGAACAGGAATTGTCACTACGCCCTCTGAAGCTGCCCCTATAACCTCTACAGAATTGATTTGTTAATTACTTGTACATGGGATCCTTAGCATTGCTGATACTGTTGGAAGTCGCTGATGATGTAGTATATTAAGCTTGTCTGCAGCATATTGTTAAAATTTAATCTGAACATTACTCTTGTCCCGCTGTCCTCGCCTTTTCGTGACGTGACCAAAATCAAAGGCCGTCAGTTCCAGGATTTCTTTTTGGAGTCATGCAGTATTAAAGGAAACATATGGGGAAATTGCAGCTGCATTAGTCATAGTTTGCCAAAACACGCTGGTTCGGGAATTGTGCCTTTAGATTGGAAACTTACAATTGTCGCTCCAGCCTTTCAGGAAGGAGGGGGAAACCAGGAAAATACAGATCACTTGAATGCTAGTCACGGGGAACACACTGGAATCCATCATCAGGGAGGCAATGACTGAGTTTTTGAACAAGCACCAGGTAGTCAGAGCGAGTCAGAGTGGATTTGTGACGTGTAGGTCATGTCTGAATAATCTAGTTGAATTTCTGAGGAGGTCACCACCATAATGAGTGTGCATGAGTGTTGTCTTTATGGACTTTTCTGAAGATACTTGAAGTTTCACACAAGGGAATAAACTGGAGGTAACCTTGTGACAGGGGTTAGGTGATTGGTTTGGAGGTGGGGAACGGATAAAGAGAATGTGGTCGGATTGGTGGCTTTTGACAACTGGTGGCCCTGAGGAATTTGAACGGGTACTGTGATTGAAGGAACAGAGTTATTATAATACCCAAGTTTGCAGGTGATGCTGATCTATAAGGCCCAGTGAGTTGTGTAAATGATACAGGGAGGTACGAAGAGATGCAAATCACTAAAAGTTACAGGTACAAAAGGTAATCAAAAAGGAGGATAGAAAGGTGGGACTTTACCTCAAAGTGGGCTGGAATACAAAAAAGGAGAAGTTATACTTCAGTTGTACAGGGCACTGTTTAGGCCACAAAATCTCAGGAAGGATATAATAGCTTTGTGATGGGGGCACCGTGCAAATTCACCAGCATTGTACCAGGGATTTGGAGGATTAAATTGCAAAGGACAGGTTGGATAAACCTATGTCGTATTCATTTGAATTTAGAAAAGCGACTTGTTCGAAATGATAAAATGATTTGAAACAGTAGGCACAAAGGCACAAATAAAAGCAGAAAAAGCTGGAAATACTCAGTAGGTCAGGTCGCATCTGTGGAGGCAGAAGCAGAGTCAATAGATGGGATTTTACTGACAGCTTCCAATCGGCTTCTTGTCATTGGCCTTACGTGACCATTTAGCCACATTTGTTGGCGACCGGCGACGGATAGGTAGCCCTGCCACCGCTATCCCATCCCTGGGAAAAGAATCCTGAGGCAGGATGATGAGGAAATGATGTACTGCCCGGTGTAAATGTCCTGCCCTGTTAACTGTTTATCTCTCTCCACAGATGTTGCCTGAGAATTTCCAGCATTTTCTGTTTTTATTTCAGATGTCCAGCATCTGAAGGATTTTGCTTTTGCTATTGCACAGTAAGAAGTCTTACAACACCAGGTTAAAGTCCAACAGGTTTGTTTTAAACACTAGCTTTCGGAGCACTGCTCCTTCCTCAGGTGAATGAAGAGGTATGAAGAGATACCTCTGGCCGAAGGGCCTGTTCCTGTGCTGTACTTTTCTTTGTTCTTTGTTTCCGGTACCGGTGAGGGGCTAGCACCGGCGCCGCGTGAAACTCCAGCGGACCGTGCCAAAAACGGCTGGAGAATCGACCGGTCCCGAACCGCACATGCGCAGGGCTGACGATCTACACCAATCGTGCTGTAAAACATGGCGCCGGCAGTGCTCGAACCCCAACTGCCAACCACGACCCCACAGCCCACCCCCTGCCACTCCCCTCAGCCCTAGCAAAAGTCCCCCCTGGTGAGCGGCATGGAACACGGACAAGTGTGGCGGCGCTGGACACTGTCCGCAGCCGGCACATCAGGTTCCCGACCGTTGGGACCACACATGGCCCGCGGTGTTAGGAACTCGGCCCATCGGGCGGCGGAGCACCGCTAGTGGCCCAGCCGATGAGGCGCCAAGGCGTGCGTCCCGATGACGCCGGTCTGGAGGGGGAGGAGCATGGCGGGCCAGCGTCAAACCGCCGCCGGCCTGATTCCAGCATCAGAATCCATTCTCCGCCCAATCGCCAATCATGATTTCGGTGTCGGGCTATGGAGAATCCAGCCCAAGGTATTTCCTCTGGCGGAGACATCTGGGAGTGTTATCAAATTTAGAGTGAGTGTTTCAGGAGTGAAATCAGTTCGCACTTTTTCTTTTTCCCAAAATAGCATAGATGCTGGGTCAATTAAAGCTGGGAACTGAGCATCATGTAGTTAGAACAAACAAACAACAAAGAAATGTACAGCACAGGAACAGGCCCTTCGGCCCTCCAAGCCCGTGCCGACCATACTGCCCGACTAAACTACAATCTTCTACACTTCCTGGGTCCGTATCCTTCTATTCCCATCCTATTCATATATTTGTCAAGATGCCCCTTAAATGTCCCTATCGTCCCTGCTTCCACTACCTCCTCCGGTAGTGAGTTCCAGGCACCCACTACCCTCTGCGTAAAAAACTTGCCTCGTACATCTACTCTAAACCTTGCCCCTCTCACCTTAAACCTATGCCCCCTAGTAATTGACCCCTCTACCCTGGGGAAAAGCCTCTGACTATCCACTCTCTCTATGCCCCTCATAATTTTGTATACCTCTATCAGGTCGCCCCTCAACCTCCTTCGTTCCAGTGAGAACAGCTCACTGTTAGAACTGTTAGGTTTTCTGATGAAACAAAGTTAGGTGGAAAAGAAAGCTATGAGGAGGATGCAAAAAGATTTGGATAGGTTAAGTGACCATGGCCGATGGAACATAATGTGGAGAAATGGGAAATTTTCCGCCTTGGTGGGGAAACCAGAATATTTTTTATATGGTGAGAAACTTGGTTGCTAATCAGAAACATTGGAACAGGAGTAAGCCAATTCGCCCCTCAAGCATGTTCCAACAAGTGAGATAAATGGTAATCTGTGATCTAACCCCATTTGCCTACCTTCACCCCCAGTCAGTTATACAAAAATCTATCAATCTCAAATTTACAGTTGATCTTAGATCAATTGCCTTTTGGCAGAAGAATGTTCCAAACTTCTATTAGGCTTTGAGTGCAGAAACGTTTCCTAATTTCACTCTCATAAGGTCCAGCTCTAATATTGAGACTATGCCCCAGGCCTAGACTCCCCAATCAGCAGGAATTATTTATCTCTATCCACCTTATTGGTTCCCCTTAACACTTTGGAAACTTTGATCAAATTATCCTTTAAACTTCCAGATTCCAGGGAATACAAATCTAAGGGGTGGAATTTTCTGGCCGTCCCATTGCAGGATCTTCCAGAGATTTAAATGGCTCGTTGCATCTGCCAAGGGGAATGGTGAGGAAGGAAAATTGTGGCCCTAGTTTCTCGTCGTAATTTAACTGTAGTAGCCCAGGTTTCATTCTGGTAAATCTGCGCTGCGCTCTCTCCAAGTCCAATATATTATAGAATCATAGAATCCTTACAGTGCAGAAGGAGGCTATTCAGTCCAGCGAGTCTGCACCGACCCTTTGAAAGAGCGCCCTACCCATGCCCACTCCTCCATCCACACCGCCCTATCCCCGTAACCCCATAATCTAACCTGCACAGAAGCAGTTAGGTAAAGTACTTAAGGCGAAGGGGATCAAAGAATATGCGGGGGGAAAGTGGGTTTAAGCTATTGAGTTGGGTGATCAGCCACGATCATAATGAATGACGGAGCAGGCTCAAGGGGCCAAATAGCCTCTTCCTGCTCCTATTTTTCTATGTTTCTATCCCTATACACTAAGGGGAACTTTATCATCGAATCATAGAATTTATAGTGCAGAAGGAGACCATTCGGCCCATCGAGTCTGCACCAGCCCTTGGAAAGAGCGCCCTAGTTAAGCCCACACCTCCACACTCCCCGTAACCCCGCCCAACCTTTTTTAACACTAAGGGCAATTGATCATGGCCAATCCACCCAACCTGCACATCTTTGGACTGTGGGAGGAAACTGGAGCACCCAGAGGAAACCCACCAAGACACAGGGAGAACATACAGACTGCACACAGGGAGAACATACAGACTCCGCACAGACAGTGACCCAAGCTGGGAATCGAACCTGGGAGCGAATCGGTGAGTCTAGCTGGGGTGAAAAGTTGGGGGAAGGAACCGAGGTTGGGGGGAGGAGTTTACAAGAGGCAGTGGAGGGGAGGAGTCTGGGAGGGGGGGCGTCTACAATTCATGGGTGCCATTCATGGTACTCTTTCGGGGATTTAATGGCATTGAATATTAGGGTGGGGTTGGGGGGGTGGACTGTATATGTCAACGGTGACCAGGGGCAATTCCTGATTCCTTTTTCCTCCTTGGGAGGTTTAGTTTTATTTGATGCTTATATTGTCATGCAAGCTGTTATTTGGGGGATGGTGGGAGGATGGGATCGTTGTTGTTAATAAGGGGATTGACATTGTATTCGTTACCGTTTACTGTTTGTTGGTGGGGCGTAAATTCCGAAGAAAATATGAAAATGGAGAATAAAAATATATTTTTTTTAAAAACTATGATATTTATGATCATGTGGCACAGTGGTTAGCACTGGGACTGCGGCGCTGAGGACCTGGGTGCGAATCCCGGCCCTGGGTCACTGCCCGTGTGGAGTTTGCACATTCTCCCCATGTCTGAGTGGGTTTCACCCCCACAACCCAAAGAAGTGCAGGTTAGGTGGATTGGCCACGCTAAATTGCCCCTTAATTGGGAAAAAAATAATTGGGTACTCTAAATTTATTTTTTAAAATTAAAAAATTGATGATCTTGCCAATCTTGCTCTTCAATACAGACATTGCCTCCCTTGCTTTTACAATTTGGTATGTTAATCAAATGCCACCTTCAACACCCTTCACTCATCAGTGTCCGGCTTTATCACATTTCCGGACAGAAATGCTGAGGACAAATTAGGGAAGGATTTTAAGCTATGAAGCCCTGTTCTGTTCTCACCTACATTGGTTGACACACGGTCACTTCGCCTGAGTTGCATTCACTCTAGCCTGATCTTCCTGATAAATGTACGTCCATCAGCTCCTATGTCCCCGAAACCAATTACAGTGCACTGAAATTACTTCTTTAAAATAATTAAAGGGCAAAATTGATAAACATGAATCTGGGACAATGAGCTAAAATTCCAAATCTGTCCTCATTGTAATTGTTTAAGGAGAGGACTGAATTGCCGTTTTAGGTCGAATTTTCCCTGCAGGCTTCTGAATGCTGCTGTGGGGAAACTCTGCATTAGCGGCTGATGGGCGTAATGAGCAGCAATTCGATCATGCCTCCGCAACCCTTCTGACACTCGCCCGCGACCCGCGGGTGGGTCGCGACACCCACTTTGAAAACCCCTGATCTAGATTGATGTTTCAGTGCAGTACTGGTGGAGTGCTGCATTATCTTGCCTGTCATCTCTTAGATCATGATGAGATGGTAAACCAAGCTCTCCCCTTCCCTCTGAGTGGACAAAAAGAGGGTGCTTATCCCTGGTGTCCCAGCCAATATTTTTCACTCAGTTAGCATCACGATAAAGCAGATTAACTGGTCATTACCACATTGCTGTTTTGGGGGAAGATTGCTGTCAGCAAATTGGCTACTGTGTTTCCTACATCACAACAACAACTACATTCCAAAACTACTTCATTGGGTCTTCCGGTGGTCACGAAAGGTGCTCTATAAATGCACAACTTTTTTTTTTCCTTGTATATAAGATTCCATCGGCACTATTCGAAGGAATTTTTGCAGTGTGCTGACCACATTTTCCCTCATTCGGCTATAGTAAAGGAACAATGATCTGGTCATTTATCTCACTGATGTTTGTGGGGTCGTGCTGGATGCAATGTGGTGACTGTAAAACATTGGCCACACGTTAAAAGCATTACACAGATGCATTCTAGTCATGACAACACATTTTACTTTCAAATTCTCGCCTTTGAAGCCTCTCAACAGGAACCCTCAACCTTGTAGCCAAATACCGAATGCAACTTCTCAGGAGAAGAGTTAAAATCTCACAAAGTTCCAGCTCCGAGAAAGGTAACAGGCTGCACAATTTGTCTGTGTATTACTAGGAGAGGCAGTGGCATAGCGATATTGTCATTAGACTAGTCATCCAGAGTAATGCTCTGGGGACCTGGGTTTGAATCCGCTCCACAGCAGATGGTGCAATTTGGATTCAGAAAAAATCAAGTAAAAAAACTTAAGATTATGATTTCAAGTTAGTGAAGTAGTCCATTAATGCCTCTCTCTGTCCATAATAAAAACAGGGAATATGGGATAAACTCGGCATGTCTGGCAGCACCTGTGTGACGCTTCTGAGTCCTATGGACACGAAACATTGAACGCAATTCAGCGACCCTGTTGCAGCGAACCCGGATCCGGGCGCAACGGGTGAGAGCCCCAAATCGGGATCCACACCGAGCCAATCACAAGTCGCCCGAGATCTCGCCCTCGCTGGGCAAGATCCAGGTTTCCATATTTAAATGAGCCAACCTGGCACCGTAGCAATGCCACCCAGACACCCCAGCAGTGTCACCCTGGCGCTGTCAGGGTGCCCAGGCGGCACTGCCAGACAAAATGGTGCCCCGATCTGCGAACAGCCGTTCTTGCTGGCAAGATCAGCACGCCAGTTGGAACTCTCTCCAAGTGCGGCCTCGGCAGGGAGAAATTCCTCAAGGGCAAAAAGTGCTTTTGCGTCGCGGGGTGATTCTCGGCACCGAGAATCTCCCAATCAAACATACCTGAAAGCCGACTTAATTTAAAGTCCACTGAATCGCACCCCTTAACTCTTTCTCCACAGATGCTGCCAGACCTGCTGAATTTATTTCAGATTTCCAGCATCCACAGTGGGCTGGACAGCTGGTTTGCGATGCAGAACAATGCCAGCAGCGTGGGTTCAATTCCCGTACCAGCTTACCCGAACAGGCGCCGGAATGTGGCGACTAGCGGCTTTTCACAGTAACTTCATACTTGTGACAATAAAAGTTTATTATTATTATTTTACTTTTAGTTTAATACTTCTACCCACCTGTGACACTGTCTCAGTGATGGAAAAAGTAAAAGACTGACCAAGCAAAGCTGGGGCTAATTGGGGAGCGGTAAATAGATATTGTGGAGGCAGAAGGCATGCATAAAGTACTAAATAAGTATTTTACATGCAGACGTGGAATGTAGCAGTAAAGGAGGAATCAGAAGTGATATTGGATAGGATAAAAATAAAGAGCATCGCATTTGGACAGGACGCATCCCAGGTTACTGAAGGATTTACGGGCCTGGCCACAAACTCCTTTAATATGGAGGTGGCACCAAAGGACTGGAGGATTGCAAATTTGAAAGAAAGGGCAGATGGTTAAACCCAGCAACTACAGGACAGTTAACCTCACATCGATGATGGAGAAACCTTTAGCGACAATAATCTGGGATTAAATCAGTTGACATTTAAAATAATAAATGGACCACAACATAATTTGATCAAGGCAAACCCCATTCAGTTCCTTGATGAAGTAACAGAGAGAGTTCATCAACGTAGCGCAGTTGATGGATCGTTATGTTTACTTTCAAAAGGTGTTTGACTAAGCACCCACACAATAGACATGTCAGCAAAAATTATAGCTCGTGGGTTAAAAGGTGGTGGCAGCATAGATACAAAATCAGTTTAGGGAGAAACTCTTAGGGTAGTGGTGAACAGTTACATACAGTGGTGTTCCCCAGGGGTCAATGTTAGGGCCACTGTTCTTTTCAATACATATTAATGACCTGGACTTGGGTGTAGCAGCATTATTTCAAAGCTTGTAGATGGTACAATAGGTTGCAGCACGGTAGCACAGTGGGTAGCACTGTTGCTTCACAGCTCCAGGGTCCCGGGTTTGATTCCCGGCTTGGGTCACTGCATGTGTGGAGTCCGCATGTTCTCCCCGTGTCTGCGTGGGTTTCCTCCGGGTGCTCCGGTTTCCTCCCACAAGTCCCGAAAGACGCGCTTGTTAGGTGATTTGTATATTCTGAATTCTCCCTCAGTGTACCCGAACAGGCGCTGGAGTGTGGCGACTAGGGGCTTTTCACAGAACTTCATTGCAGTGTTAATGTAACCCCTACTTGTGACAATAAAGATTATTATTATTAAACGGTGAGGTGGATAGTCAAGAGACTTTAGCAGGACAGCCTGATGAAATGGGATGACACAGGCAGATGAAATTTAATTCAGAGAAGTGCAAAGTGATGCATTTTAGGAGGAAGGTTGATGAGAAACAATATAAAATAAATGATACAATTTTAGAGGACTTTGGGAGCAGAGAGATCTGGGATCTTCTGAGCTTTGATAGAGGTGTTCAAAATCATGAGCTACTTTGATAGAGTGAATGAAGAGAAACTGCTTGCAGTGGCAATAGCGTCGCTATCCAAAGGACAACAACTTCAATGCCATGTAACGCCCAAGGTACTCCACAAGGGCATTATCAAACGAAGAATGACACCGAAACATAAAGCGGAAAAAGCTGGACAATCTCCGCAGGCCTGACAGCATCTGTAGAGAGAGAACGGAGTTAACGTTTCGAGTCTGGATGACCCCTTGTCAGGCAGAAGTCTGACGCCAAGCCAGTTCAGGAAATAGTGGGCCAGGTGAAGGAGAAAGGCCTTGAGAAGTCTCTTAGAACATAGAACATAGAACATAGAAAAATACAGCACAGAACAGGCCCTTCGGCCCACGATGTTGTGCCGAACCTTTGTCCTAGATTAATCATAGATTAACATTGAATTTACAGTGCAGAAGGAGGCCATTCGGCCCTTTGAGTCTGCACCGGCTCTTAAAGGAGAAAAGCCCAATTGAGAGGCTGAGAGCGGTTGGGAGCAAAGTCCAGAGCTTGGGGCCAAAGCAATTGCCACCAATGGAGGGGCAATGATAATTTGGAATGCTTAAGAGTCAAGAATAAGAGGAGGGCAGATGTCTCGGAGGGGGGTTTGTGGGGTTGGAGGAGATTGCCGAGACAGCGAGGGACAAGGGATTTGAAAACAAGGATGCAAATTTTAAAATTATCCACTGCTTGACAAGGAGTCAATGTAGGTTAGTGAACATAAGGGGCAGGAAACTGTGATCCTCAGGCTAAGTGTTGACTCAGGATCAGCAAGTAGGGGCCAGCACAGCACTGGAGCGGTTCACGCCTGATCCCGGCGTCAAATGGGTGCCGTGGCACCGTCACCAAAGTGCGCATGAGCAGTGGAACCGGCGCCAACGTGCGCATGAGCAGTGGCACCGGCGCCAATGTGCGCATGCGGAATGGCTTCCGTCAACGCGCCGGCCCTGACGCAACATGTCACAGGACTACAAGGGCCGGCGCGGAAAGAAGGAGGCCCCCAGCACGAGACGCCGTCCCGTGATCAGTGGGCCCCGATCGTGAGCCAGGCCACATCTGAGGGCCCCCCCCCCCCCTCACACGGGTTCCCGCCGGCTGAGAGTAGGCGTGGACGGCGGTGGCGGGACTCAGCGTTTTTTACGACGGCCGCCCCCCCGTCCCGGGCCGAGAATCGGCAGGCCGGCCGCGTGGAGCGGCCCCTGACCAGCGGCGTGCCAACCACGCTGGCGCCAATGGCACCGATTCTCCGCTCTGCAGAGAATCGCGTGCCGGCCTCGGGGGGAGGGGGCCTGCCGCGTTTCGCGCCGGAGGCTGGGATGCTCCAGCCCGGCCCCGGGCTGAGAGAATCCCGCCCGAGGTTGCTAGGGGAATGGGACTTGCTGTGAGCCTGAACACTGATCTTTGGATGACCTCATGCTTACAGAGGCCACAGATTTAAGGTGATTGGCAATAGAATTGGAGGCAACATGAACATAGAACAATACAGCGCAGTACAGGCCCTTCGGCCCACGATGTTGCACCGAAACAAAAGCCATCTAACCTACACTATGCCATTATCATCCATATGTTTATCCAATAAACTTTTAAATGCCCTCAATGTTGGCGAGTTCACTACTGTAGCAGGTAGGGCATTCCACGGCCTCACTACTCTTTGCGTAATTTTTGTTTGCACATTCATAGAATCATGGAATTCACAGTGCAGAGGGGGGCCATTCAGGCCAATGAATCTGCACCGGCTCTTAGAAAGCACACCCTATTTAAGCCTCTCACCTCCACCCTATCCCCGTAACCCAGTAACCCCACCTCACCTTGTTGGACAGTAAGGGTAATTTATCATGGCCAATCCACCTAACCTGCACATCTTTGGACTGTGGGAGGAAACCGGAGCACCCGGAGGAAACCCACCCAGACACGGGGCGAACGTGCAGACTCGGCACAGTCAGTGACCCAAGCTGGGAATCAAACCTGGGACCCTGGAGCTGTGAAGCAACTGTGCTAACCACTGTCCTACTGTGCTGCCCTATGTCTTCCTGTGTCTGCGTGGGTCTCACCCCCCGCAACCCAAAGATGTGCGGGGTAGGTGGATTGGCCATGCTAAATTGGCCCTTAATTGGGAAAGAAAAGAATTGGGCACTCTAAATTTTTTAAAAGAAGGAAACATTTTTGTTACATTGTTGTGATCTGGAGTGTACTGCACCTTGAAGGGGGAAAAGTGAGGATTATGGGGAAAGAACAGGGGAGTGCAATTAAGTGGCTAGCTCTGCCAAAGGTTCAGTACAGGAAAAATGGACTGAAAGGCTCTGTCACTATGTTTCAATAATTCTTTAACATTTCAACACCCCACCCTCTCTTTCTCTTCGGTAGAAACTTCTAATGTTGTGACAGTTATCTGATTGAGAGCTGATGTAATTGAAAAGAAAACATCAATAACACTAATATACCACATCAAGCCAATGACAATGGAGCTGACAGAACAGCTCGTACTTTCTGTACTTTTTTGACTTTGCTATTTTGGCAAAGATCAAGGTTTTACCACTAGTTTTTTTTCTCTGCAGCGTTAGTGGTGGTTTGGTTACAAAGGACCCACTTTCCAATCACTGTTTTCTGTTTACAGCTTGTTGTAAGGGTGGTCATGTCACTGGAATGGTCATCCAGAGCCCCAGGCTGGCTCGTGAACAGGAGACGTGGGTTCAAATTCCACCATGGCAGGGGGTGGGAATTTAATTCAATTAATAAACCTGTAATTCAAAAGCTAATCTCACTAATGGTAACCATGGGCGGGATTCTCCGCAATCGGTGCGATGTCCGCCAACCGGCGCCAAAAACGGCGCGAATCAGTCCGGCATCGCGCCGCCCCAAAGGTGCGGAATTCTCCGCATCTTGGGGAGCCGAGCCCTCACCTTGAGGGGCTAGGCCCGCGCCGGACTGATTTCCGCCCCGCCAGCTGGCGGGAAAGACCTTTGGTGCCCTGCCAGCTGGCGCGGAAATGACTTTGCCGTGCGCCGCATGCGCGAGAGCGTCAGCGGCCGTTCACAGCATCCCCGCACATGCGCAGTGGAGGGGATCTCTTCCGCCTCCGCCATAGTGGAGACCATGGTGAAGGCGGAAGGAATAGAGTGCCCCCATGGCACAGGCCCGCCCGTGGATCGGTGTGCCCCGGGGGGGGCACCCCCCGGGGCCAGATCGCCCCGCGCCCCCCCCAGGACCCCGGAGCCTGCCCGCGCCGCCTTGTCCCGCCGTTCGAAAGGTGGTTCAATCCACGCCAGCTGGCGAGGGTTGACAGCGGCGGGACTTCGGCCCATCGCGGACCGGAGAATCGCCGGGGGATTTCCGCCGACCGGCGCGGCGCGATTCCCGCACCCGCTGAATCTCCGGTGGCGGAGAATGCGGGACACGGCGGGGGCGGGATTCACGCCGGCCCCCGGCGATTCTCCGACCTGGTGGGGGGTCGGAGAATCGCGCCCCATGAAACCATTGTCATAAAAAAAACTGGTTCACTATTGTCGCTTATTGGCACTGTGGCTTTGATGGTTAAAGCGCCTGTCTAGTAAACAGGAGACCCTGAGTTCAAATCTCAACAGTGCCTTTATTGGGCAGCACTGTTGCTTCACAGCTCCAGGGTCCCAGGTTTGATTCCTGGCTTGGGAATCCCAAGTTTCTTATTTGTTTTCCAGCACCTCCTGATCTTCATTCCAAAGACCTTTTTCAGGAAAATTAGTGCTCTGATTTTGGGGTTCGTGTGGGGAGGGGGAGGGGTGAGGGGGGGGGAGCGCTGGCCTTGCCAAATATAATGAACTATTACTGATGTGGAGATGCCGGCGTTGGACTGGGGTGAGCACAGTAAGAAGTTTTACAACGCCAGGTTAAAGTCCAACAGGTTTGTTTCAAATCACTAGCTTTCAGGTGAGGAAGGAGCAGCGCTCCGAAAGCTGATGTCCAGGATTCTCCGGAATCCGGCGGGGCGGGCCGTACTGGCGCCAAGGAGTGCCGTGAAGCACTCCGGCGTCGGGCCGACCGGAAGGTGTAGAATCCTCCGCACCTTGGGGGGCTAGGTCGGCGCTGCAGTGGTTGGCACCGAAGGGCCTCCGCCCGCCGGCGCGAGTTGGCGCATGCACAGGCACGCCGGCGTGTTCCCAGAACCGCTGCCGTGTTTCCTGCACATGCGCAGGGGGTTTCTTCTCCGCGCCGGCCATGGCGGAGCCTTACAGAGGCCGGCGCATAGGGAAAGAGTGGTGGGCCCCGATCGCGGGCCAGGCCATCGTGGCTCCCCCCCCCCCCTCCCACCGGGCCAGATCCCCCCGTGCCCCCCGGAGGAGTCCGCAGGCTGCCCTCAGAGCCAGGCCCACCGGTACGGACCTGGTCTAATCCACGCCGGCGGGACTGGCCGAAAACGGGCAGCCGCTCGGCCCATCGGGGACCGGAGAATCGCCGGGGGTGGCCACTGCCAACGGCCCCCGACCGGCGCGGCGCGATCCCCGCCCCCGCCAAAAAAACGGCGTCGGAGAATTGGGCAGCCAGCGTCAGAGCGGCGGGGCGGGATTCACCCCGCCCCCCAGTCATTCTCCGACCCAGCCCAACCCAGGGGTTGGAGAATCCCGCCCAATGATTCAAAACAAACCTGTTGGACTTTAACCTGGTGTTGTAAGACTTCTTACTGAACTATTACTGGGCAGGGAATATAGCCGTGGATAGGAAGTGGGTGGTGGGGAAGGGTTGGTGTGGGAGCGGATGGAGACAGCGTCTTGTAAGGGCATTAGCTTAGGAGCATTGTTGATGGCACCTCTGCTGTTCACGCCGGCCAGGTACTCCACGAGTCCGGTGGCGGCTCTGAGGGTGTGGGGACAGTGGCGGCAGCATCTGAGGCTGGAAGGTGCCTCAGTGTGGGCGATGATTTGCGGTAATCAGAGAGTTGCATCGGCGGGGTGGTTTGGATGCGGGTTTTCGGGGGTGGCAGTGGGCAGGGTTTGAGCGGTTCGGGGACCAGTTAGTGGGGGGTCAGTTTTTCCAGTTTAGAGAAATTGGAGGAGGACTATGAGCTGCCCTGCGAGAATGGGTTCCGGTACTTACAGGTGCGGGACTGTGTGAGGAAGCAGGTGCCATCCTTTCCCGACCTGCCGCCCCGGGGCTGCAGGACAAGGTGGTATCGAAAGCGGGATTAGGCGAGGGTAGGGCGTTGGAGATTTACAAGGAGTTAATGGACTGGGAGGGAGCGCCGATAGGAGAACATAAATGGAAGTGGGAGGAGGAGTTGGGGGGAGGGGGGAATGGAGGCTGGGTTGTGGGAAGAGTCTATGAGGAGAGTGAATTCATTCTGTGTGTGCTAGGCTTAGCCTTATTCAATTCAAAGTAGTCCATAGGGCATGTATGACAGTGGCCAGGGTGAGGAGGTTCTTTGAGGGTGTGGAGGATAGGTATGGGCAGTGCACAGGGAGGCCCGTGAACCATATTCATACGTTTAGGGCATGCCCGAAGCTGAAGGGGTTCTGGCAGGGGTCCGCAGACATAATGCCTGAGGTGCTGAAGGTGAAGGTGGCCCCGAATCCAGATGTGGCGATATTCAGATTGTCGGAAGACAATCCAGGGGCGGGAGAGGCCGACGTCTTGGTCTTTGCCTCCCTGGAAGCCCAGAGATGGATTTTGTTGGAGTGGAGGGACTCGGGATTGCCGAAGCCGGGGGGGGGGGGGGGGGGGGGGGGGGGGTGAGCGAGCTGGCCAAATTTCTTAGGCTGGAAAAAATTAAGTTAGCCTTAAGAGGGTCAGTGGATGGGTTTGGCAGGCGATGGAAACCGTTCATCAACGTCTTCAAGGACAGTTAAGATGTTTAGCATGGCTAGTCTAGGGAGAATGTGCAAACTCCACATGGACAGTGACCCTGGGCCTGGGTTGAACCTGGCACCATGAGGCAGTAATGCTAACCACTGCGCCACCGTGCTGCCCAGCAAATCACTAACTTGAATCAAAGTGCAACAAGTCAAAAAAGAATGAAACACCCTTCTTAATAGCACTGTGGGTGTACCTATACAGTTCAAGAAGCTGGCTCCTCCACCTTCTCAAAGGCAATGAGGGGTGGGCAATAAGTGCTGCCCTATAGTCAGCGACTCAGACATCCTGTGAAAGAACAAAGAAAGACGTTTATGGCCATCCACAAAAACAAAAAATGTTGGTAATAAGCATAGATTTCCGTCTCCCAATGACGTATGAATCGGGTGATGAACTTAGTTCGACTTCTCTGGAAGTCCTCCGCCCACCAGATTCCCACACCAGTCCGTGGGGTCTTTTTGCGAGTCGGGAAGGCCTTGGGTGAGAAATGCACATGTGCCTCTTCCGAGGTCAAGGTTCCCGTTGTGATGACCACAACAAAATCGGATTTCTTCTCACACACTATTTTCATGGGCTGGTATGGCTTTTGAGAACCTTTGAGAAAAGAAATGTACTTCTCCTTTGAGAGACGGTCACATCTGTCAGGTCGGGAAGTGTGCGCCATTTGGAGTGGAGCAACTTTCTTCTGGTCTTTTTCTCAACTTTTAAAACTGCTCGTCCCTGCCTGCCAATCAAGGGACCCTCTCCCAGGGGGGGAGGAGTCTCTGTAAACCACACCCAACGTGGCTATAGACCTGCTATCGCCACTGCAAAGTCTTCTGCAGTCAAGTCCTCCTTTTACAAATCATCATTGTGACATGGGTACAGCACCAGGCCACCTTTAGTCTGCACAGGCACAGCTGCAGTGGCCCGGGATGTCTTGTTCACCATGTGCATTTTGCAAAGTGTGGGAGGAACTTGGAGGTTATCATGATCACAGACATTCCAATATCAAGGCGCTGCATATGATGGGAGCCTTCCAAGAATGACCTGGAAGGCTGAGGTGCTCTGAAGAAGAGGGATTGGTCTCAAAACGTTTCCCCTGTTCCTCTCTCCACAGACACTGCCAAGCCTGCTGAGGGTTTCCAGCATTTTCTGTTTTTATTTCAGATCTCCAGCATCCGCAGTATTTGGCTTTTATTATTGGGCAGAGAGCAGTTGACACTCCATGGGAAGGGCACTGGAAGCATCCTGTGAGTAAACACACCTGAGGATTGATTAAGGCCAATTACTGATAGAGAACCATGAGAAACCCAGAGGAATCCCACGCAGACACAGGGAGAACGTGCAAACTCCACACAGACAGTCACCTTAAGCCGGAGATGAACCCCGATCCCTGGCGCTGAGGCAGCAGTGCTAACCACTGTGCCACCGTGCCACAAAGTGGCTGTTCTCATGGTGCAGGAATCCATTTGGACCCTCCTTACCACTGCAATCCCAGGTCAGACATGGAAAGGCTTTTGACTACTAGCAAAGGTCAGTTTTCTAGAATAGACAATTAACATTCTGCACAGAAAAGTGTTCCTGTTTCACTTTGTAAATATCCATTTAATTACTCTACACAACATAACTCACCTAAACGCCACCGTGATCCATATAATACTGTGGCTAACACAATGTCCTCCACTATTGGACATAGTGCTCACCTTGTTGCCTCAGAGGAGGTGGAGGCAGGCTGCACACTTCCCTGGCTGTATGGCCATGACAATCATGGTCCATAGAATCCCTACAGTATAGAAGGAAAACATTCGGCCCATTGAGTCAGCACCAATCCTCCGAAAGAGCACCCTACTTAGGCTCATGTCCCCACCCTATCCCCGTAACCCCACCTAACCTGCACATCACATCTTTGGACACTATGGGACAATTTAGCATGACCAATCCACCTAACGTGCATATCTTTGGACTGTGGGAGGAAACCGGAGCACCCGGAGGAATCCCACGCAGACACAGGAGAACGTGCACACTCCACACAGTCACCCAAGGCCAGAATTGAATCCGGGTCCCTGGCGCTGTGAGGCAGCAGTGCTAACCATTGTGCCACCGTGCCACAAAGTGGCTGGCCTCATGGTGCAGGGGTGCATTCAGGCCCTCCCTGCCACTAGAATGCCTGCACCTCTGCAGGGGCAGATGTTCTTGGCTGGACCCAGCTAGCAGATGGTACTTCTGCCTGAGAGGTCAAGGAATCAGAGGAGGATGAGATGTCCCCTAAAATGCATGGATCCCTCAACTTCCGTTTATGATTGCTCAGCCGTGGGGTGCTATTGGGATGACTGACAGGGTGCGATGCTGGGGTGCAGCTGCTATCTCATGGTGCCACCCATCTGCCACCCGTGAGATAGGTCAGCTTCAGGGGCAGTTTCTCCTCTCCCAGTGCGGCTACAGAGCTAGTGCTACTGAGCAGGAGATCTTGCACCTCTTGCATGCACAGCACATGTTCACCAAGAAGATTGACCACTCTCTTGTCACAGGTCACCTCCAGTGCTGGCACGCCCATCTCCTGACCGATTTCTGATGTTCGGTCCATTACTGCCATTTTATTGGGCACTGTACCTCTTCCTTCATGAATGTGAGCCGGAACCCGATTGTCGCCCACAATTCACACATACAGCCCGCTCTCCAAGAAAGACAAACATCAATCTGTACCTGTCTTAAATATATTCAACAATGAAGCATCCACAACCCTCTGGGGTAAAGAATTCCAAACATTCACAACTCGTTGAGCCCCCTTTATCTGCCCGACTGGTTACATCCTTGAAAAGCTCTAATAAATTTGTCAAACAGGATTTCTCTTTAGTTGTTGATTTGTTTGAATCACACAATGCTTTTCCAAGTGCATTGTTCAGACTTCCTTAATAATAGATTCTCAACAACTGATGATAGGCTAACTGGCCCGTAGTTCACTGTTTTCTCTCTCCCTCCTTTCTTAGAAAGCAGTGTAACATTTCCCAACTTCAATCAAATGAGACCGTTTGCAAGTATGAGGAATTTTGGAAAATCATATTTAGCGCATCCACTATCTCTGGAGCTAGCTCTTTTAGACTCAGAGAGTGTAGGCCAGAAAGTCCTGGGAATTTGTCGGATTTCAGTCCCTTAAGTTTCTTCACTACTTTTTCTCTGTTGAGGGCTGGCTTAGCTCAGCGGGTTGATAGCTGGTTTGCGATGCAGAACAAGGCCAGCAGCCTTGTTCATATTCCTGTACCAGCTTACTCGAACGGGCGCCGGAATGTGGCGACTAGGGGCTTTTCACAGTAACTTCATACTTCTGACAATAAAAGGTTATTATTACTATTGATGTTAATTTCCTTCATTCCCTCATTCTTTTGAGCCCCAACGTTACTGACTATTTCTGGTATGAAACATGTGTCTTCTACTGTGAAGACAGACACAAAGGCCGGAATTCTCTTCACTTTTCCCGCCCGCAGCGCATCCCCACCCAGCGGCGTGGGATGGCATCAATGGGAATCCCATTTAACTAGAGAATCCAGCCCAAAATTTTGTTCAATCCCTCTGCCACTTCTTCATTCCTCTTGATAATTTCTCCTGTTTTTGCTTCTAAGTTACAATCTATATCAGTGACATAGCTGAAGAGACAAAGTGCGATTCACATGGTGTAGGTATCACACAGTGCTGTTAGGGAGGGAATTCCAGGACTTTGACCCAGCGACAGTGAAGGAACAACGATATATTTTCAAATCAGGGTGGTGTGTGGCTTGGAGGGGAACTTGGTGGTGGTGTATCTGCTGCCCTTGTCCTTCTAGGTTCTAGAGATGGCGGGTTTGGAAGTTGCTGTCGAAGGAGCCTTGGTGAGTTGCTGCAGTGTATCTTATAGATTGTTTACACTGCAGCCACTATGCATCAGTGGTGGAGGGAGTGAATGTTTTATGTGGTGGATAGGGTGCCAATCAACCTTTGCCCTGGATGGTGTTGAGCTCCTTGAGTACTGTTGGAGCTGCATTCATCCAGGCAAGTGGACCTCATTTGCGGATAATACCAAACTAGGTGAAAGGTAACCTGTGGGAGGACACAGTGAGGCTGCAAAGAAGCATAGATGACTTACGTAAGTGGGCAACAAGATGGCAGATGAAGTGTAATGCACTGAAGTGTGAAGTTATTCACTTTAATCATCAGAATAGAAAAACAGAATATATCTTCAAAGGTGTGAAACTTACAAGGATTGATGTTCAAAGACACTTTGGTGTTCTTGTGCAAGGAATGCAGAAAGTTAGCATGCAGGTGCAGCAAGCAATTAGGAAGGCAAATGGCATGTTGGCTTTTATTGCGAAAGGATTGGAGAATAGGAATGATGCGACCATCAATTCACTGAGAGACACGTTGAGAAGTAAACCGTGGTTTTAATCAGCTTACAACTGAGCCTGCCTGTGACTGGTACAACAATGAATGCGGCCCCGCAGGTCAGCTGCCTTTATACTCCCTGTAAGGGGTGGAGCCATGGGCGAGCCCGTACATGCCCCGACATATCCCCCTGTGGGTGAAGCCGTACAATGGCCCATAGGTGGAGTTCACAGGGTTAAACACATAACGTAACACGATACAGCAGTAACATGATATCACAGTGCACTGGTGAATTAACAGAAGTTCCATTCACCACAAGGAATAAAGAAGTCTTGCTGCAATTGTGCAGGGTGTTGGTGAGACCACATCTGTCTAAAGTTTTGGTCTTCACATTTGCGAAAGGATATACTTGTATTGGAGGAGATACAGCGAAGGTTCACTAAATTGGTCCCTGGGATGAAGGAGTTTCCTAGGATGAGAGGAAAGTCTAGGGAAAGATGGTAACCAGTCGGGAGTCTGATTTGGGAGGCGTAAAAGTATGCAACTTGCGTTGTCATGAGTCAAGACTAAAATCCGGCCCAAGTGTATCAGCATCGGAAAAGTGTTTTGGGTGTTAGGTGCCTTTGCCACCTTCAACTTGTTACTCCTCTTTACAAATACTGCTAGGACCCAGTGTACATTTCATGTATTTGCAACTTTTATATTTCTATCTTTGCAAAATGTTTATTTTAAGAAAGAGTAAAAATAGTCAGGATTCCTGTAACTCACAAACTTTAAGGCATTTCTCCAAGAAAATGATTTAACTGCCACATTCTCCAGTGTATTTGTGAAGATTACAGACCTGCACGCCACTTAGAAAATACAACGTTTATACTGACTGATGGATTTTATGGAGGGGACAGAAGAAACAAAAAATGATTCTTTCATGGGATGTGAGCGTCGCTGGAAATGACAGCATTTGTTGTCCACCCGTAATTGCCCTTGAACTGACGGGTAGCTGCACCATTACAGAAGGAAGTTAAACATCAACCACATTGCTGTGGATCTGGAGTCACATAATAATAATCTTCATTGTCACAAGTAGGCTTACATTAACACTGCAATAAAGTTACTGTGAAAAGCCCCTAGTCGCCACATTCCGGCGCCTGTTTGGGTACACGGAGGGAGAATTCAGAATGTCCAAATTACCTTTCGGGACTTGTGGGAGGAAACTGGAACACCAGGGGGAAACCCACACAGCCACGGGGAGAACATGCAGACTCCGCACAGACAGTGTCCGGGAATCGAACCTGGGACCCTGGAGCTGTGAAGCAACAGTGCTAACCACTGTGCTACCGTACCGCCCTATGCAGGCCAGACAAAGTAAGGACAGCAGATTTCCTTCCCTAAAGTGAACCAAATGGGTCTTTAGAACAATTAATGAAAGTTTCATAGTCACCATTACTGAGACTAACATTATAGTCCAGATTTATTAATTTAATTTAAATTCCGCCAGCTGCGGGGGTGGGATTTGAACCCATGACCCCAGAGCATTAGCCAGGGCCTCGGGGGTTGACTTGGGGAAGCCAGGGGGAATAATGTCAAGTGTGAAAAGCACCATTCCTGAGGTTGCCTTCTGCTTCTGTGCCATGGATTTTTGAAAGGGCCTCACAGAGGAAAGAGACGCCTGAGGCAGTGCGGTGGATGGGTAGACAGTCATCACAGGCTGATGGTCCTACTCAAATTTAAGGGGCGTGGCTTCTAAAGGTATGATGTTGACAATGGCAAGGCTAAAGGAAAGACCAGTTATGCCTGTGCCATTGGCCGAATGGGCAAACAACTACATTCCCTTAGAGAGTTGGCAATGGCCCACTGCCTGAGTGGAGCGCTCCTAAATCTTGGCTCTGTGCCGAGGTGCATATTAACAACTGCCCCATATAGACTAGGTTGAATGCAAGGCCTTGGAGAGAAACTTGGAACAATGCCTGCGCATGAGTTAAGAGCTCAGGATGCAGTAGAATGGCCAGCATTATGGCCACTCAGTCATGTGATGTGGGGAAAGCGTGGTGTGGGATCTCGCCCAACCAACATGCAAATGAAGAATTGGGCATCAATGCAGTGGCCAGGACATGAGTCAGGGGGCTTTGAAAGGTAGCTTCGGACAATTAGAGGGCAAAGAGTGGTCTTTAGGAGACAAATGCTAGCCGTCAAGTCTCTTGTTTTGATACTGCAGTGAATAGAACCTACCAATCATGGAGCCTGGTGATCTCGCTGACATGGTCACATCTGCCACCTTCTGCAGGGTTTGGCACCACGGGGACTTGGACAGCATCTACAGCCAATGTCACTGAAAATTACAGCCAGGTTGCAAGGGGAATGAAGGGCTTTGTGCAAATCTCTGGCTTTCCACAGGTGCAGGATGCCATCGAATGCACTCATGTGGCACTCAGATCTCCAGGGCATCAAGCAGTAAACTACATGAACCGCAAAGGCTCCCACTCGCTGAATGTTCAGCTGGCCTGCGACCACACCAAATGCATCTTTCAGGTATGTTCTCAATCCCCAGAGAGTAGTACGACTCCTACATTCTGAGCCACTCTTAGATCCTTAACATGTTTCAGATTCCAGGCCAGCTGCAGGTTTGGTTCCTTGGGGGACAAGGGCTACCCACTGTGGCCGTGCCTGTGCGGAGGGAGTGCAGCTGAGACAAGATACAATGAGGCTCATACATCAACTCACACTTTGGTGGAGCAGAGCACCGGGACGCTGAAAAGCCAGCTGGATGGCTCAGTTCTCGAAACCAGTGAAGACCTTCAACACCAGCATCCCTCCGCCCATCTGGGATGTCTCCCTCTTGCTGTGAGCCAACATGTCCTGCATGAAGACAGAGTATAAGCAGGACGCATGCCAGGGCAGATGATAAGATGCCTGGCATATGTGGATAGTGAATGGAAGGAGTGCGGTGATGAGGACATGATCAGCAGGGGAGGCGAAGATGAGTGTGGGAGAACACACATGGAGTGCTGGCATCCCTTGAGATGCGTGTAGATGTGTGAGTGTGCGAGTTGAGAGTGATGAGAAAAGTGACTTAGCCTTGCAGAACGGAGGAGATTATTCGTCCTCTTCCTGCAGTGGATGGCTGTCCTTTTCTGCAGGGCGTTATCATTGACCACCACTCCCACTGCCTCCCATGCTGGGTCGGTGATCTTGCTGGCTGGTTTTCTCCATGTGCGCAGGCCGAGGACATCAGGTCAGACCTCTACTGCATCCAGGAGTTTCTCTAGGGTGGCGTCCGAAAACTTGGGGAGTATTGCTTGACAGCCGTCACTTCCCGGTGACCTACAAAGTGTGGCTGGTGTGCCATGGGGCAGCCTTCAAATGTGGTGCCCCGATAATTACAGGTGATGGCAGGGCGGGCAAATCACAGGCGGCCCTGCCAGCGGTATGGTGTGGAACCTGTGACTGAAAAGCCGCAATTATTGTTGGCGGGCTCAATGCCCTTTGCCGATTTCTGGGAAAATCTCACCCATGGGCACACCGCCCGCTGGAAGTTCCCGTGCAAGCCATTCACCACCCTGCCTCGGAAATATATCGCCGTTCCTTCACTATCACTTGGTCAAAACCCTTGAACTCCCTCCCTAACAGCACTCTGGGCTTACCTACATTACAGGGACTACAGTGGCTCAAGAAGGCAGCTCACCACCAGCTTCTGGCAATTAGGGGCAATTAGGAATGGGTAGTTAATTACTGGTAAAGAGGGTGACGCCCACATTACATGAATGCTAAAAAAAAAAATCCTCGGACATGAATAAATACTGGAAAAGGAATATAATGCAGTATAATGTGGGGAATGTGAGCTTGTCCATTTTTCAAAGGCAGAATAGGAAAGCAGCATACTAATGAAATGGAGAGAGATTGCAGAATTTGGTGGTACAGAGCGATCTGGGTGGCCTGCTACATGGATCACAAAAAGTTAGGTACAGCAAACGATTAGGAAGGTAAATGGAACATTGAACATAGAACATAGAACATTGCAGCGCAGTACAGGCCCTTCGGCCCTCGATGTTGCGCCGACCAGTGAAACCACTCTAAAGCCCATCTACACTATTCCCTTATCGTCCATATGTCTATCCAATGACCATTTGAATGTCCTTAGTGTTGGCGAGTCCACTACTGTTGCAGGCAGGGCATTCCACGCCCTTACTACTCTCTGAGTAAAGAACCTACCTCTGACATCTGTCTTATATCTATCGCCCCTCAATTTAAAGCTATGTTCCATCGTGCTAGACATCACCATCCGAGGAAAAAGGCTCTCACTATCCACCCTAACCAATCCTCTGATCATCTTGTATGCCTCAATTAAGTCACCTCTTAACCTTCTTCACTCTAACGAAAACAGCCTCAAGTCCCTCAGCCTTTCCTCATAAGATCTTCCCTCCATACCAGGCAAAACATTCTGGTAAATCTCCTCTGCACCCTTTCCAATGCTTCCACATCCTTCCTATAATGCGGAGACCAGAATTGCACGCAATACTCCAAATGCGGCCGCACCAGAGTTTTGTACAGCTGCAACATGACCTCATGGCTCCAAAACTCAATCCCTCTACCAATAAAAGCTAACACACCGTATGCCTTCTTAACAACCCTCTCAACCTGGGTGGCAACTTTCAGGGATCTATGTACATGGACACCGAGATCTCTCTGCTCATCCACACTGCCAAGAGTCTTACCATTAGCCCAGTACTCTGTCTTCCTGTTATTCCTTCCAAAATGAATCACCTCACACTTTTCTGCATTAAACTCCATTTGCCACCTCTCAGCCCAGCTCTGCAGCTTATCTGTGTCCCTCTGTAACGTGTTACATCTTTCCACACTGTCCACAACTCCACCGACTTTAGTGTCATCTGCAAATTTACTCACCCATCCTTCTACGCCCTCCTCCAGGTCATTTATAAAAATGACAAACAGCAGTGGCCCCAAAACAGATTCTTGTGGTACACCACTAGTAACTGGACTCCAGTCTGAACATTTCCCATCAACCACCACCCTTTGTCTTCTTCCAGCTAGCCAATTTCTGATCCAAACTGCTAAATCACCCTGAATCCCATGCCTCTGTATTTTCTGCAGTAGCCTACCATGGGGAATCTTATCAAATGCTTTACTGAAATCCATATACACCTCATCAACTGCTTTACCCTCATCCACCTGTTTGGTCACCTTCTCAAAGAACTCAATAAGGTTTGTGAGGCACGACCTACCCTTCACAAAACCGTGTTGACTATCTCTAATCAAATTATTCCTTTCCAGATGATTATACATCCTATCTCTTATAAACCGACCAAGATTTTGCCCACAACAGAAGTAAGGCTCACTGGTCTATAGTTACCGGGGTTGTCTCTACTCCCCTTCTTGAACAAGGGGACAACATTTGCTATCCTCCAATCTTCTGGCACTATGGTATCTATTGCAAGGGGTAGGGAAGCTTTACTCCAGCTGTACAGGACATTGGTGAGACCACATCTGGAATACTGTGTACAGTTTTGGTCTCCTTATTGGAAAAGGGTATAATTGTGTTAGAAGCAGTACAGAGAAGGTTCACACAACTCATTGGTAGGATGAAGAGGTTATCTTATGAGGAAAGGTTGAACAGTTATGGGGGCACAATGGTGAGCACAGATCATCTTTCTTACTGAATAGTGGAGCAGACTCAAAGGGTCAAATGGTCTGCTCCTGCTCCTAAATCCTATGTTCCTAATAAAGATTGCAGGGCTAAAGGGGAAAGGGGTGTAGATAACTGCATCAAAGAGTCAGCACATGCATGATGGGCTGAATGGCCTCTTTGTGCGCTGTATGATTCTGTGACCTAACTGTGCATGCAGGTACAGCAGACGGTAAAGAAGGCAAGATGTATGTTGGCCTTCATAGCGAGAGGATTCGGGTACAGGAACAGGGATGTTTTGCTGCAATTATACAGGGCCTTGGTGAGGCCACATCTGGAATATTGTGTGTAGTTTTGGTCTCCTTATCTGAGGAAGGATGTTCTAGCTCTAGAGGGAGTGCAGCGAAGGTTTACCAGACTGATTCCTGGGATGGCGGGACTGATGTATGAAGAGAGATCGAATCGGTTAGGATTGTATTCGTTGGAGTTCAGAAGAAGAGGGGATCTCATAGAAACCTAGGAAATTCTAACAGGTCTGGACAGGGTAGATGCAGGGAGGATGTTCCCGATGGTGGGTGTGTCCAGAACCAGGGGTCACAGTCTGAGGATACAGTGAAGACCATTGAGGACAGAGATGAGGAGAAGTTCCTTCACCCAGACAGTGCTGAGCCTGTGGAATTCATTACCACTGGAAATATCGAGGCCAAAATAGTGTTTGATTTCAAGATGCAGTTAGATATAGCACTTGGGCGATGGGGATCAAAAGATATGGTGGAAAGCGAGATAAGGTTATTGAGTTGGATGATCAGCCATGATCATGATGAATGGCGGAGTAGGCTCAAAGGCCGAATGGCCTCCTCCTGCTCCTATTTCATATGTTTCTATGTGCAACTGCTCATCTTCCTGAATTCCCTCCTGTTTCTACAACCTAAAGCTTGGCCTCATACAACCATTGCTTGTTCCTTTATCCTTCGTCCTTTCCTTATATCTTTAGCTACAGTGGTGTCCACTTATTTTTATTCATTTATGGGATGTGGATATCGCTGGCTTGGCCAGCATTTATTGCCTCAACAATCAATAATTTCAGACTGTGAACTCTCTCCTCCACCTTCACCCCATTTTTATTTCTACCCATTTATTTTCCTTTCTTCCATCGATCTGTTTTTCCCTCAATATTGTTCCCTCTCCCCCACCCCGCTAGGGCTATCTGTTATTCTGTTCCTAGTTGCCCTTTGACGCACTGCTCACCTTTGTTCTGCCATTAACACATTCTAATCTCTTTCTGTGCCACTATCTGCACCACCCTTTGCCTTAATCACCTCAATTTACATTCCCTTTGTCTTTCTGTCCAAGACATCCTTGTCAATCTCCACCTATCGCTGGCCCTCTATCCAGCCCCACTGCTCCACCCCCCCCCCCCCCCACCAATATAAATCTGATCCTATTTCCAGTTCTCTCCAGCTTCGACAGAGTCATCCAGACTCAAAACATTACCTCCCTTCTCTCTCCACAGCTTTTAAAAATTATTATTCATTTAATGGTTAGACGAGTATGTATTGTCCATCCCTAGTTGTCCTTCAGAAGGTGGGGGTGAGTTGCCGCCTTGAACCGCTGCAGTCCATGTGGTGTAGGTACACCCTCAGTGCTGTTCGGGAGGGAGTTCCAGGAATTTGACCCAGCGACAGTGAAAGAACGCCGATATATTTCCAAGTCCCTGCTGGCACAGTGGTTAGCACTGCTGTCTACGGCGCTGAGGTCCCGGGTTCATTGTCTGTGTGGAGTTTGCACATTCTCCCCATGTCTGCGTGGGTTTCACCCCCACGACCCAAAGATGTGCAGGGTAGGTGGATTGGCCACGCTAAATTGCCCCTTAATTGGAAAAAAATATTTGGGCAAGCTAAATTTTTTTTTTTTAAAGTATCTGCTTCCCTTGTCTTTATAGTTGGTAGTGGTCGTGGGTTTGGAAGGTGCTGCCTAAGGAACCTTGGTGAGTTCCTGCAGTGCATCTTGTAGATGATCCGGCTGCTACTGTTCATCGGTGGTGGAGGGATTGAATGTTTGTGGAAGACTTTGTGTCTTCATCTGTATGTCCATTTTGTAAATTAGTATCTGCATAGCTGGTAGGAGGGCTCCAGTACACAATTCTGATTGTGTTTTTACATTCCATGTTACTGTCATTCTAAATCCTAAAATCATGGTAATATATTTTGCTGTAGTGTGATGCTATTGCCAGGGTGGTATACAATATGAGAGTACAATGCAGAATGGTAAAATGGTCATTTTGTACTGCACATGTGAATGCTTGAAGACAACTCACAAAGTAAATGATAGATGATTTTTAGGGGGAATGATTTTTTTTGGGATGTAGGGCTGGTTGGCGGGGATGGCAGTGAAGGTGTGAACATTGAGTAAACTCAGAGGGTAACACGGCACATCCCCTTACAATTACAGAAGGTGCAACTCCTGCTCCTTTACCTCCTTACTCTTCACTATCCAAGGCCCCAAACACTCCTTTTAGGTTAAGCAGCATTTCACTTGCACCTCCTTCAATTTGGTTTATTGTATTCACTGTCCCCAATCCAGACACCTCTACATTGGGGGGACTAAACACAAACTAAGTGACCCCTTTGCGGAACACCTTCACTCAGCCCGCAAACACCACCCCAACCTTCCTGTTGCTTGCCATTTCAACTCAGCTTCCTGCTCTCATGGCAGGAATCTTAATCCTTGGCCTGTTGCAATGCTCAAGTGAAGTCCAGTGCAAGCTGGAGGAGCAGTACCTCATCTTCCGATTAGGCATGTTATAGCCCTCAGGGCTCAGTAGCTTCAGACTGTGATTTGTCTCTTCCAATTTTAACTTCAGAATTTTTTTTGTCCCAACACAAACTATGTTCCCCCTCAAAACGGGCCATCTGTCACTTCTTCCTAAGTTTTCCTTTCAGCGAACACTGACCTCTGTTCCCTTGTTAACCCATTCCGCTAACATAACCTTATGCCACTATCAGTACCCTCTATAGCACTTCACATTGCCGTTAACGCTTCCTCTGTCTCGTGGGTTTCCTCCGGGTGCTCCGGTTTCCTCCCACAGTCCAAAGATGTGCAGGTTAGGTGGATTGGCCATGATAAATTGCCCTTAGTGCCCAAAATTGCCCTTAGTGTTGGGTGGGGTTACTGGGTTATGGGGATAGGGTGGAGGTGTTGACCTTTCCAAGAGCCGGTGCAGACTCGATGGGCCGAATGGCCTCCTTCTGCACTGTAAATTCTATGATCCTATGATAATCCAGCACATTTTCCCCTCTTGTTAACTCAGAAAAAAAGAGTCATACGACTCAAAACATTAAGTCTGTTTTTCCCTCTCCACAGATGCTGACAGCTTTTGCACCAATTCCTGTTTTTCTTTCTGATTTCCAGAATCCAGTTTCTTGCTTCGTTTGTGGTGACTGATTGTTGTTCGGTAAGGGTGCCAAAGCATGTGAAGCTGAGGCAGGTAAATGGAGTTGAAGAACCGGTGGGCCATAATCTAACCAAATGACAGAACAGGGCCAAAGGTTCAAATGACCTCCTTCGGCCCCTATCTCTCCTCTCCGGACAAGCAAGCTTACAAGAACAGAGAAGAGAGTGTCTGAGGGTAGAATAACAACAAAGATGATGCATGTAAATCTACAAGCTCACATAATACCCATAATCTGATTGAATTATGCCGCAGGCTCAAGGGGTTGAATGGCCTACTCCTCCTTAGGACTTGTTACAAGAATCTTATCTTGCCTAGGCATTCCATACACATAGTTAGTATGTCGTAACCAACGCCAAAGGAATGAGAAAATAAAGCAGCCAACATAGACAACGGTGGGCAGACTTTGACCGGTCCCCACATTAAGCTTTTATGGCCCATAATCCCCTGAAAAAGATAAACACGGCTGTTGGTGTCTCTTGTGGTTAAATATAGACTCAATCCAGCCAGCAGCTCAATTGTATTTCATTTCCCTTTTGTTTCTGTGAATCATCATGGTAGCCAACTCCAATGCAACGAGACCTGATAATGATCTTCAGGAAGCCAGACAAGTTTCAGTCAGCAGACAGTGGGCAGTTGCTACGGCAACAGATCTCCGAAGTACACAGCTGAATATCTTCAGCTAAATTTAATCTATGTTCGATAGTTAAAATCAGCAATAAAATTAAACCATAACCATGCCAAATGTACAGGCACGTGAGAGAGACCGCTTAGAAATAAATATCGAGGATTTTCGCTGTCGATCAGGATATAACTACATTTGATAAGAGTACAGTTATTCACGTAACAGTTGGCATAATGTAATGCTGTATGTTGTAAGAAATGAATCCACTTTTTTCCAAAGAATAATCAAGATATTACATAACTCTTTCACAAGACTGGCAAAGCATTGCTTCAAGTTCGAATTCTCTATAAAAGCCACAAAGACTTTTCAAACTTCAAAAGAAACCAAGAAGGTAACAGAAAAGAGGAAAATAGGAAAGCACCATTAACCTCACATTGTTGTCAACTGGATTCGTACTGCCACACAGCAACAACAGTTTGCATTTTATGGCATGTTCAACAGAGTAAAACATCACCACATGCTTCACAGGAGCATCACCAGACAAGGAAATAGATGCCAACCAAAGAAGGAGCCATCTGATCAGGTGGACTAAGGTCGGTTTTAACGGGTGTTTTAAGGGAGGAAAGGGAAGTGTAAGAGTCCATTCTGTTCATTCTTGTTTACTCCCTGTCTGTTCCCTTGTTTCCCCCTTTCTTTTAATTTTGCCATTACATTTTTGATCCATGGATGATTTATGGACATATGCCTTTAAGGCAGCCTGCCATTTAACTCAAGCAGAACAAAACAATGTGCTGTGCCTTTAATTCAAATGGGAGGATCCAAAAGACTGCTGATTTGAATTGTGGACTGGCACTAAGGACTGAAATTAGCTGGCACTCAGTTTGATTGATTTGGTTGGTGGTCAATGAATTGGTTGTCCTCTGCCTGTTAACAGGTGGTGATTGGATGTTATCCTTCTGGAATGTTCCTCAGAGCCACGAGGTTCCGTTTTAGTTTCAATTTTGATTCTGGCAGCGGAGGGGAAAGATCCAGCAAAATCCTCTCCAGAAAACTGCTGCTAAGCCTCTGCAAACAAGATCCAGCTATCTCTCTCTCTCTCTCTCTCTCTCTCCAATAAGCCTGTGGGTGTTGGATTCCTGAAAACAGAGCCTGAAGGTAGGCCACGAACTGAGAGCAAAGTCTAATAAAACAGGGACACTTGTCTCACCCTGAAAACTGTGAATACAGGCTGCAAAACAAGGACTGTGATTCCAAAGCTTGCTGTGGAGAAAGTCTGCAGGGCACCATCATCTGAAGCAAAGACTGTTTTCTTTTTCATATACATATTATCCCCTTTTCCACCCCTATGTGCTTGTCTGTCCTGTGTGTGGAGGCAAGTTAAAGCAGGACTTAGGTACTTATCAATATTTAATCAACTGTATTTGCTGCATATTCCACCACTAAGCTTATTATAAATAAACAGTAATTGTGTTTCAACTTACAAATCTGGTGACTGTAATCATTGGACAGCCAAAGACCAAAGACCTCGGGAATTTTTATAAGAATGATTGGTGAACGAGCTAAGGTACCTGCAACTGAACGAGCGAAGGTACCTGCAACTCAAAAACTTCCTACGAAAGGAGACAAGGACATACCCACAACCACCACGACAGACATTACTGGAAGAGGTACTGGACGCAAGCAGACTAGAGAAAGGAAACTGTAGCGACATGTATGACCAACTGGTAGAAGGGGCCGACACCGTACTGGACGCAACAAGAATGAAATGGGAGGAGGACCTGGGGATCGAAATAGGGTGGGGACTCTGGAGCAAAGCACTGCATAGGGTCAACTCCACCTCCACGTGCGCAAGGCTCAGCCTGACGCAACTAAAAGTGGTACATAGAGCCCACTTAACAAGAACCCGTATGAGTAGGTTCTTCCCGAAGGTGGAGGATAGATGTGAACGGTGCCAAGGAGGCCTGGCCAACTACGCCCACCTGTTCTGGTCTTTCCCCAGACTTGCGGGGTACTGGACAGCCTTCTTCGAGGCAATGTCCAAAGTGGTGGGGATGAGGGTGGAGCCATGCCCGAACGTGGCGGTCTTCGGGGTTTCAGACCAGCCAGATCTATTCCTGGGGAGGAGGATGGATGCCCTTGCCTTTGCCTCCCTGATCGCCCGCCGTAGAATCCTGTTCGGCTGGTGGTCAGCAGCACCACCCACGGGGGGGGGAGTGTCATTATTTGATTTTGTATTCCTCTCATCATGTTACTTTTTTTTCTCTCCCTTTTTGATTTGTGCGTGCGTGCCCTTCTATATATATATATCATATCCTGTGTACGTAACGGCAAATCTACTTTGTTCAAAAACCCAATAAAAACCATTTATATTAAAAAAAAGAATGATTGTTTAATTCACTTGTGTTGTGACTCTGGGGCATGTGGGGCTGGAATTGACCGTGCTCTTGCCCAGGGTGGCGTGACAGAATTACAGAGTTGAATAGAATTCCAAAGTTTGGGGCCTGGACAGCTGAAGGCATAGCCACCAATGGTGGAAAGTTGGGTTGGGGGAGGGATGGGGGGTGGGAAGTGAGGCGCTGAAGGATGAAAGAATGAGCACAATTAGCTTAGAAGTTGAGGAACACAAAGTTCCCTGTGGGTGAAAGGGCTCAACGATATTGCAGAGATAGGTAAGGGTGAGGCCATGACTGGAATTGAACAGAAGGATAATCATTTCTAAATCGAGGCAATAGAGGATCTGGAAACAATGAAGGTCAGTGAGCACAGGGGTCCTGGTGCACGATCGTCTCCATCTGTCAGAGTATGCACTATTCAACCGGTCAAAGGTGACCGATTGTAAACCAATACTAGTATCTGCGCTGGGCTAGCTTTTCCTCCTTTTTAAAATTCTTTTCATGGGATTTGGGCAAGGCCTTAATGCCCTGAAGTGAGTGCCTTGCTAAGCTATTTTCAGGGGGCAGTTACAAGTCAACCAACATTGGTGTGGATCTGGTGTCACAAGTAGGTCAGACCAGGTAAGGATGGCAGATTTCCTTCCCTAAATGATATCCGTGAACCAGGGGGATCTTTTAGACTAGTTTTCCATTTCAGATTTTATTAATTGTGTTCAAACTCCACCTGGTCCTCTAAATCACTAGTCCACTATGCCACTATCTCCCCTACACTCACAAAGGAGGTTTACCACTACAGCTATGTAGCCCATCCAGTAAGCTAGCTAAGAGCTGCACGAAAGGGTACTCACAATATTTCTGTTTATACTGTAAATTGAAGGCCCAAACATTTTCAGTTTCTGTGCGCTGACAGATTGCAAAACTCTTGACAAAACACACTTCAAAGCAAAAAGACGATAAGAAAACTCGCGATTTACCTCACTATTGTCATAGATATCCACTGGTAGTGTTCCAGGAAAGCTGGAACTCGAGCATGCAGGTCATACTTCACCAACCGAAAGTTCACCGATCTTCTTTTACCCCAGAGCTCAGAAGCTGTTTCACCAGTGAGAAGGAAAGGCCAGCCTCACTACATCTTCGATCTGCTGCACCTCCACTCAGACACCCACGGGATCATGCTGGCATCCTAAACAATGTGATGAAAAACATTTGATAATTATTTTCTCCAGTTACATGATCACAAGATAAATACATATAGACGAGCTGGGCCATTTGGGAAAATGTACACTGACCCATTCACATGGTTCAACGGTCTCATTGCATGATTGCAAGTTTCTTGGCTCCACTAGCCTGCCTGGCAGTCTGAGCTGAATGCTGATCACCCTTTGTTTCAAAAAGCTTCCTGAAATCAATCTTTAGTTTGTCTTTCAACAGGTTTAAAAACAGTATTTTATTGTCGCGTCTTATCATATCTCATAGAAGCAATCTTAAAGTGCTTCACCTAAATTTGTAGGCACGCACTAACAGAATGGAGGACATGGAGGACAGTTGATGGAGAAGTGCCGTCAGGGTTTTATTGAATAGCAGAGCAAGTTCGAAGGACCAAGTGGCCTGCTCCATAGACTCACTACAATGCAGAAGAAAGCCATTCAGTCCATCGAGTCTGCACCGAGCATCTGAAAGTGCATCTTATAGGCCCACCCCCCTGCCCTAACCCCGTAACCCCACGTAACCTGCACATCCCTGGACACTAAGGGGCAATTTAGCATGGTCAATCCACCCAACCTTGCACATCTTTGGACTGTGGGAGCAACCGGAGTACCCGGAGAAAAGCCACACAGACACGGGGAGAATGTAGACACTCCACACAGACAGTCCCCCCGATGCTGGAATTGAACCTGGGTCCCTGCGCTATGAGGCAGCAGTGCTAACCACTGTGCCACCCCATCACTGGCTATCTGTTTTGTCAGAGAATTCTCCATTTATCCCACTGCAATGGTTTAACCTGAACTAAAACACTTGTTTCTAGTTTCAAAATTGATTTGAAATTATTGGCAGTAGCAATGGCAGCCCAAAATAAAGTTTATACATTTATTAAGATTACAATCTTTAAAATAAATAGGTTTTTTTTCAAAGATTCAATGTGCTGCATAATTAAGCATTAGAAGCCCGTACAGTTTTATGATTGTACTTGTTGTTACATGAAGCATTTTTGTAAATATGTTTTCATTAGCAAAGCCATGACCCTCAGCAGTAATTAAAACATTTATTGAACATTTACAAGTCCAATTTCTTCTGTGTACTTTTCATTCCCGGGATTCTCCGACCCTGCACCGGGTCGGAGAATCTCCGGGGGGAGGCGCAAATCCCGCCCCGCCGCCGGCTTCCTTATTCTCCGGCGCCATTTATCGGTCGCCCGTGGGATTCCGCCGCGCCAGTCAGGGGCCATTGACAGCGGCCCCTCCGGCGATTCTCCGGGCCCCGATGGGCCGAGTGACTGATGAGTTTGGCCAGGTCCCGCCGGCGTGGATTACTCATCTCCCACACGGCGGGACCTGGAAGGTAAGTGTGCGGGGGCTGTCCTGAATGGGGGGCGGGGGGATCCGACCCCGGGGGTGGGTGGAGGGTGGGGGGGGGCACGGTGGCCTGGCCCGCGATTGGGGCCTACCGATCGGTGGGCGGGCTGGTTCCGTGGGAGCCTACTTTACTTCACGCCGGGCCCCTGTAGGACTGTGCCATATTGCCTAGGGGCCGGCGCGGAGAAGGGAACCCCTGCGCATGAGCGGAAATATGCCGGCCGTTCCGCGCATGGGCGGGCCGTTCGGCGCCGGTTGGAGCTGCAAGAACCACTCCGGCAGCAACCTAGTCCCTTAGAAAGTGGAGAATTCCTCACTTTCGGGAGCCGTTGACGCAGGAGTAGTTGGCACCGGTTTTCACGCTGGCGTGGGGACATAGCCCCATTATTGGAGAATCCGCCCCATGTTTCAAAGCTGCACAGCCCCTTTATATGAGGGGGTTGGACAGAGTAGATCGGGAAAAACCATTCCAGCTGCTGGAAGGATCGAGAACGTGAGGGCATAATTTAACAAAACTAACAAAGGAAGCAATGGGGACATGAGGCTAAACCTTTTCACACAGTGAGGGGTTAAGATCCATAATGCACTCCCTGAACGTGTGGTCGAATCATAGAATCCCGACAGAGCAGAAGGAGGCCATCGGACCATCAAGTCTCTACCGACCCTCTGAAAGAGCACCCCACCTAGACCCACTCCCCTGTCCTACCTCATAACCCTGTCTAACCTTCGAACACTATGGGATAATTTAGCGTGGCCAATCCACCTAACCTGCACATCTTTGGACTGCGGGAGGAAACCCACACAGACATGGGGAGAACGTACAAACGCCGCACAGTCACTCAAGATCGGAATTGAACCCGGGTCCCGGGCGCTGTGAGGCAGCAGTGCTAACCACTGTGCCACCATGACAGAGGCAGGCCCAATCGACATGCAATAGGGAAATGGATTATTCTCTGAAAATGAAGAATGTTCACAGTTACAGAGAAAATAGGGAGGGACAGAACGAGGGGGCGTTGCTTATTCCGAGAGCTGGTGCAGAAATGGCCTTTCTCGGTGCTGTAACAATGCTGAGATATTTTTCAGCTAAATCATCGGTTCTTGCAGCAGGTACAGAGAGAGCTTGTACATGGGAGAGCATGGGAGGCGATTGAATCTGGCATTTTCAGACATTTAATACGTATGTTCACGCTTTTCAATGTTTTGAAAAATATAACTGTAAATTGAAAATCTGGAACCAGCATGTTCATTCTTGTGAAACCAATTATTTTTAGCCTTTAAGTTCCGATCAAGAGAAAACTACATTGTCCCAGTGCTACCTGGTTTATAGCCAAAGTACACAGTCGCTTTCCGTACAGTCTGTTATGCATGTTCACTTACTCCAGTGACCCACATTACAGCAAGTTAGAGACAGCAGCAGAGTGAAGGGGTCACCACTTTGGAAAATGCCCCACCATAATTAACAAGGCTCTGCACACAAAAAGTATTACCGACAGTGAATTCAGTGTTGCACAAAACTGGTTATTTATTAACAGAAAACTCACTGTCTGTATGAATTAAAATAAGCAACATACAAAGTTTGTACCTTTCCAAAATAAACCTCAGAAAATGAATGTTCCAGAGACTGTGCTTTGCTTTTCTTTGCCTTGCTTTTCTCTCGTTTGAAATTTAAAGGGCACCTGATTTCACGATTAAAAAAGGAGTCAATTACTTTTTTTTAAATTTAGAGTGTCCAATTCATTTTTTCCAATTTAGCGTGGCCAATCCACCTACCCTACACATCTTTTGGGTTGTGGGGGCAAAACCCACACAAACACGGGGAGAATGTGCAAACTCCACAGGGACAGTGGCCCAGAGCCGGGATCGAACCTTGGACCTCGGCGCCGTGAAACAGCAGTGCTAACCACTGCGCCACCATGCTGCCCTTCAAAGGAGTCAATTACACACCAATCTGTTACAACACAAGTGAGTGACAGCTTAAAATAAATGACAAGCCAGTTGTCCAGTGGCTCTGTGACTTTATGCTTTGAATACTTTCATAGAATCATAGAATTTACAGTACAGATGGAGGCCATTCGGCCCATCGAGTCTGCACCTGCCATTGGAAAGAGCACCCTACCTAAGCCCAAACCTCCACCCTTTCCCCATAACCCAGTAATCCCACCCAACCTTTTTGGACACTAAGGGCAATTTAGCACCATAGAGATCATGGGCGGGATTCTCCAATAATGGGGCTATGTCCCCACTCCAGCGTCAAAATGCGGGTGTTTCACTCTGGACTTTCCAGACTGCCCTGCGCAACATGGCGGACCTGCACGGCAGAGTGGCCCCGAAAATATAGGCCCCACCGAGATCACACGCGCCCGTGGATCGGTGGCCTCCGATCGCTTGCCTGGCCGGCCCTGAGGCACCACCGGTGAAGGATCCCCTGCCCCCCACCAGGTAGGCCGTGGACTGAGTCTGCAGCTGCCTTCAACCGTTTTCGACAGGCTAAACGTGGTTAGACCCACGCCGTTGGGAACTCGGCCAGTATTCTTCGGTGAATCGCGGGGGTGGGGGGGGGGGGGGGGAGACCTCTGTCAATGGCCCCCTACCCGTGCCGCATAGACTGCGCACGACTCGCGACAATTCAGGGACTGGTGAATCGCGAGAGAGGCGTCGCGCCGGTTTTCGCCGTCAACGCCCATTCTCTGCCCCCGTGCCGATCGCGATTTCGGCACGGAGGCTCGGAGAATTCTGCCCCATGTGTTCCGGTTGGATATCTATGGGTGGGATTTTACGGCTGTTCCTACCAGCGGGATTTACCGGTCCTGCCAATGGCGACACCCCCACCTCAGGTTCCCTGGCAGGGAAGGGTGCGAACAACAGCAAACCCCAGTGACAGCAGCAGAGGGATTGGGAGATCTTGCCGGGGGCCAATGGCGGGGCACCTCCACTGTTGCAAAGCCTGCCGGGGGGTGGGGGAAGTGGGGGAGGGTTGAAGGTCCATCGCTTTGATCAAGCTTTTGGTCACCTATCGTAATGTCTCAAACGTTAGCTCAGCTATCAACTCAAGGCTGATTTAACTCCTTTGAGGGACCTTGTGATGTTTTACCACATTAAGGAAATATAAGTTATAGTTTTAAGAATGCGATTAGGCTTGCTCACAATATTTCCACTTTATCCTTAATATCACCCCTATTCACTGTCAAATTCGATAACTGACCACTTGAGCAAAGCAGAACTGAACATAGAACTTATAGCACGGGAACAGGTTATTAGCTCAGTGGATGTGATTTATTTAGATTTCCAGAAGGCCTTTGACAAGGTGCCACATAGGAGATTGTTAAATACGTTAAGAGCCCATTGTGTTAAGGGTAAGATCCTGGCATGGATAGAGGATTGGCTGACTGGCAGAAGACAGAGTGGGGATAAAGGGGTCTTTTTCAGGATGTCAGCCGGTGACTAGTGGTGTGCCTCAGTGGTTGGTGCTGGGACCATAACCTTTCACAATATACATTAATGATCTGAAACAAGGAACTGAAGGCACTGTTGCTAAGTTTGCTGTTGATACAAATATCTGTAGAGGGATAGTTAATGTTGAGGAAGCAGGCGGGCTGCTAGGAGAGTGGGCAATGAAGTGGCAGATGGAATACAATGTGGAAAAGTGTGAGCTTATGCACTTTGGAAGGAGGAATGGAGGCATATACTATTTTCTAAATTGGGAAATGCTTAGGAAATCAGAAGCAGAAAGGGACTTGGGAGTCCGTGTTCACGAATTCCCTTAAGGTTAACATGCAAGTTCAGTCGGCAGTTAGGAAGGCAAATGCAATGTTAGCATTCATGTCGAGAGGGTTAGAATACAAGACTAGGGATGTACTTGTGAGGCTGTATAAGGCTCTGGTCAGACCCCATTTGGAGTATTGTGAGCAGTTTTGCGCTCCATATCTAAGGAAGGATGTGCTGGCCTTGGAAAGGGTCCAGAGGAGGTTCACAAGAATGATCTCTGGAATGAAGAGCTTGTCGTATGAAGAACGGTTGAGGACTCTGCGTCTGTACCCGTTGGAGTTTAGAAGGATAAGGGGGGATCTTATTGAAACTTACAGGATACTGCGAGGCCTAGATAGAGTGGACGTGGAGAGGATATTTGCACTTGTCGGAAAAACTAGACCCAGAGGACACAATCTCAGACTAAAGGGACGATCCTTCAAAACAGAGATGAGGAGGAATTTCTTCAGCCAGGTGCATCTGTGGAACTCTTTGCCGCAGGAGGCTGTGGAGGCCAAATCACTGAGTGTCTTTAAGACAGAGATATTGGTTCTTGATTAATAAGGGGATCAGGGTTATGGAGAGAAGGCAGGAGAATGGGGATGAGAAAAATATCAGCCATGATTGAATGGCGGAGCAGACCCAATGGGCCGAGAGGCCTAATTCCGCTCCCATGTCTTATAGTCTTAATGAGTCTGTGCTGGGTGAACGCTGCATATAAGTCTCCTCTCACCCCTCTTCCTCTAACCCTGTCATTACACCCTTCTATTCATAAGAACATAAAAACTGGGAGCAAGAGTGGGAATTCAGCCCTTCTAGCCCGCTCTGCCATTCAAGACGATCATGGCTGATCTCCTCTCGGCCTCAACTCCATTTTCCTGCCCATTCTCTGTACCACTTCAACTCTTTACTCGTTAAAAATCAGCCCATCTCCTCCATGTATTTATCTGTGTTATTCGCTTCAGCTACTCCATGTGGTAGCAAGTTCCACTTTCTAACCTGTGAAAAGAAGTTTCTTGCGAATTACATATTAGATTATCAGTGATGACCTTATATTTTCGATCCCTGGTTTTGGAATTTGACGCAAGCGAAAATATTTTGTCTTATCAAATCACTCCAGAATTTCAATATCTGCTGTCTAATCGCCCCTAAGCCTTTTCTTTTCAAGGGAAGAGGTCCACAATTCTCAATCTTCCCTGATGGTTATAACCTGGTGTTGTATCCTCCTTGTAAACCTTTGTTGCATCTACACCGGTGCCTCTTTTTATAACACGAAAAATTAGGTGGATTGGCCAGGATAAATTGCCCTTAGTGTTCAAAATTGCCCTAAGTGTTGGGTGGAGGTGTTGACTTCGGGTAGGGTGCTCTTTCCAAGAGCCGGTGCAGACTCAATGAGCCAAATGGCCTCCTTCTGCACTGTAAATTCAATGATAATCTATGACTAATCTAGGACAAAGGTTCGGCACAATATCGTGGGCCGAAGGGCCTGTTCTGTGCTGTATTTTTCTATGTTCTATGCACAGTATACCAAGTCTGGTCCAGCCAAGATTCTATGCACGTTTAGCATAACTTATTTGCTTTTCAGTTCCAGAAGCGAAACCGAATGCTTTGTTTGTTCTTTATATTGCCCCATCAACCTGTTACTTTTAATGAACTGTACCCAGCAAAGATCAATTCCTCAGAGCATATAACTTGCAAACGAAGTATCGTTTGTTTCAAGGAAAACTACTGCATTATTTTCAGCCTCTTCTTATTTATGACGCTGCAGATATGATTTGAATAGTTCTTACAGGGTTAACAGGATTAAACATAACACGATTCCACGCAGTTGCATAACCCTGACCTCCTACCTCTCGGTTAAAAAAATATTGCTGCGTCACTGTTAATATTTATTTACTATTCTGCAACTAGTGGCAGATACGGCAAAAGCTCCGACTACATTTAGGAAGATTGCGATCACTGATGTCTAGCATTTAAACTTTTGGATGCATATTACATAAAAAAATATAATACACATCACCAAGTGTAAAAAGAAAATCTTAGAAACAGGTACCTTCGTGTCTGAAAGAAAAAATACAGGCTTATGTTGCAGGAAACTGCTGAGATGTTAACCTGCCTTTTATCTGTTGAGATGTTAACAGGCCAGCTATGTACTTCCAGACTCTTTTGATTCAGTGACTTAACTTTAAACTCAATACTCTAAAAGTGCTACTTGGAAACTGAATTAGTTTCTTTAAATCTGCACCTAATGCAATAAAACAGAATGCAATACCATTTAGTGCAATTTATACTTTGTATTATCTCCAATGCATATTTAAAAATCACGCAGCAATGGCAATCTGCTCCAGCTGAGGCAATACAAGGGAACTGAGTTTGGGAAGACTCAATTTAGCACCTTTGGGCACGAACACATGACAAAGCTGCTGCTGGCTGGCATGTAACTGGCAGTCTCACATAGAGTGGCAGCAAGGGATGATGGTGCTGAAGATGAAAGTGTCACATTCCTCCTCAAAGTTGTTTTAATTTTTTTTAAAAATTTAGAGTCCCTAATTCATTTTTTCCAAGGGGCAATTTAGCGTGGTCAATCAACCTACCCTGCACATCTTTGGGTTGTGGGGGCAAAACCCACGCAGACACGGGGAGAATGTGCAAACTCCACACGGACAGTGGCCCAGGGCCGGGATCGAACCTGGGACCTCGCTGCCGTGAGACAGGAGTGCTACCACTGCGCCACCGTGCTGCCCTAAAAGGTTGGGGTTATACAGTTGGGTGTTGGGGCAGAGCAAGGTGAGCTTTACTCTGCATCTATCCGATATTGTAACTGAATTGAGAGCATGGTATGATGAACGTGGATGGCACAACTGGAAGCTGGCCATTCCCCAGTCTGCCTCCTTAATGAGCATCACATGCACATATTTATATATATATATATATATATACAAATATATGTTTCAGAATAGTCGTGGGTTTGAATCCACATGCATTTCTGTGGCACCTTTATTTTTTAACCCTGCAAATTTCAAAGTGCTTCACAATTAATTACTTTTTAAGTGCAACATCAGTTGGTATACAGTCAAACAGGAAAACCAAACGGGACATAGGAATATCCCATGAAGAGCGATATGTTAAATGAGCTACTGTTCAATGTTTGTTTGAAGGTTGTTGGACAGGCATCAGTAGAATTCGCCAGCTCTTCTTCAATGAGAACAAGCAGGTGGCCTCGCAATTACGTGTTTGTAGGAGGGGATGAGGTTGGGGGTGGGTGGGACGTGGTGGGGTGGGGGTGATGGGGGAGGTCGACAGGGAGCAGAGGGAACATTACACTGTTGTGTTATTCATCCTGGGGTAACACGGACTGCAACAGGATGCAGATGAACGATAAAGCATACACCAAACGTAGGCGTTGGTTCAATAAGATTTATTGAACTTCAGTAACGAAGCACACAGCTGGCTGTGGGTTGACACTCTACTACTCTAAATGTACTAACCCTAAGTTACTAGACCAGACTAGCTCTGATCCATGTGTAGAAGGTGCTGACTGATATATACACCCTGACTGTCACTACAGTTGTCACCAGTGGAAAGAGGCGGACTGCTGATGCCTCGTGTGTTTTATAGTTGGAAGCCCCCCTCTGGTGTTCTGTCTGGTTATTGGTTGTGTTCTTTCCTGTATGTTGATTGGCTAACCTGGGTGTCTGTCACTGTCTGTTTTTACCTCATGATGTGCATGGGTGCATTTATGACATCCCCCCTTTTATTAAAAACATTTGTCGGTTGCTTAGAGCATATACAACATATTTACTGATATAACTATTTACAGCAAACGGCGAGCGAAGGCATATGTACATGTAAGGTGTCTAGCATGCAGATACAGAACAATATGTACAAAGGAAATATTTATAAGTCCGATCTCTGGGGCTGGCGTCGGATCCTTGTCGACCGCCTGAGAGTTGGAGGTGGGGACGACGGCGCCTTAACAGGCGGGATTGCAGCCAGATTGGTGGCCTCGTGGAGTGAGGTGTCTGGAAAAGTCATAACGACAGCTGGGAACGTGAGATCCGGTGGTGGGCAGGCAAGTTTGCGTAGTGCCCTTCTGTTGCGCCTGACAATGGATCCATCAGCCATGCGAACCACGAACGACTTGGGAGCAGCCTGTCGAACAACAACAGCTGGAGCTGACCAGCCTCCACCAGCCAACTTGATGCAAACAGCATCTTCCGGAGGGAGCACAGGCAAATCAGTAGCATGAGCATCGTATGTCAGCTTCTGCCGGTTCCTGAGTTGCTGCACCTTTTGCAGCACTGGGAGGTGATCCAGGTCAGGTAAATGAATGGTCAGAACAGTCGTCCGCAGGTCACGATTCATAAGGAGTTGTGCCGGAGACATACCGGTGGACAGAGGGGTTGCCCTGTATGCCAGAGCGCAAGGTTAAAGTCAGAAGCTGAGTCCGCAGCCTTGCAGAGCAGTTGCTTCACGATATGGACCCCTTTCTCAACCTTCCCGTTGGACTGCGGGTAATGCGGGCTCGAGGTAATGTGCTTGAACTGGTGTAGCTTCGCGAAGTTGGACCACTCTTTGCTGTGGAAGCAGGGACCGTTGTCGCTCATGACCGTGAGTGGAATACCATGCCTGGCAAATGTCTCCTTGCAGGCCTTGATGACCGTCCTTGATGTGAGGTCGGACAGTTTCACCACTTCGGGGTAACGTGAGAAGTAATCAATTATAAGCACGTAGTCACACCCATTGGCGTGAAAAAGGTTGATTCCCACCTTAGACCACGGAGAGGTCACAATCTCGTGTTGCTGGAATGTTTCTTTGGGCTGAGCAGGCTGGAAACGCTGGCAAGTTGCACAATTGAGGACAATGTTGGATATGTCCTCTTTGATGCCAGGCCAATAGACATCCTGCCGGGCCCTGCGCCTGCATTTCTAGATACCGAGGTGTCGCTCGTGGATCTGTTTGAGCACTAAGCTCTGGAGGCTGCGAGGAATAACGATACAATCCAGCTTGAGGAGGATCCCCTCAACAACTGTTGGGTCATCCTTGACATTAAAGAACTGGGGGCTTTGCTCTTTCTGCCAACCATTTGCAAGGTGATGTATGACTGCAGAAGAGGGCCCTTGGCAGTCTCTCCTCGAATGTTGACGACTCGTTCGTCTGAGGTCGGGAGGTTGCTGGCACACAGTTGTACCTGTGCCTCAATTTGGCGGACGAAGTTGACCTGTTCACAGGACGAGGTGATGGCGTGAGACAGGGCATCCGCAATGATTAGCTCCTTGCTCGGTGTGTATACCAGCTCGAAATCATACCTGCTGAGTCGAAGGAGAATATGCTGAAGCCTGGGCATCATGTCAGTCAAGTCTTTGTGAATGATATGGACTAAGGGTCTGTGGTCAGTCTCTACTGTGAAGGTTGGTAGACCATAGACGTAATCAAGGAACTTTACAATACCGGTGAGGAGGCCCAGGCACTCTTTCTCTATCTGAGAATACCTCTGCTCAGTGGGAATCATGGCTCTGGACGCATAGGCCACTGGAGCCCAGGACGAGGAGTCATCCTTCTGGAGGTGCACCGCACCAATGCCGTCCTGGCTGGTGTCCGTGGAAATTTTTGTCTCCCGCTCTGGGTCAAAAAACGCTATTCCCGGAGCAGTGGTGAGCTTTGCCTTTAACTCGAGCCACTCTACTTGATGTGTGGGTAGCCACTGGAAGGCAGTGGACTTCTTCACCAGATGCCTGAGAGCCGTGGTGTGTGATGCGAGGTTGGGAATGAACTTCCCCAAGAAGTTAACCATACCCAGGAAGCGGAGTACCGCCTTTTTGTCTTCTGGGGTCTTCATGGTGTTGATGGCCTTGACTTTGTCCTTGTCCGGTTGCACGCCCTGCTGGGATATTTGATCACCCAAAAACTTGATTAATGACATGCCAAAGGAGCATTTGGCCTTGTTCAACTTGAGGTCCTTGACATGTATGCGTCTAAAGACTTGTTGGAGACGAGATATGTATTCCTCTGGAGTCGTGGACCATATAATGACGTCATCAACATAGACCCGCACACCCTCAATGCCCGCCAGCATCTGTTCCATGATCCTGTGAAAGATTTCAGAGGCTGAAACAATACCAAACGACATGCGGTTGTAACAGTACCTTCCGAAAGGTGTATTAAACGTGCAGAGCTTCCTGCTGGACTCATTCAGTTGTATCTGCCAGAAGCCACGCGATGCATCTAGCTTCGTGAAGAATTTGGCATGTGCCATCTCACTGGTTAGCTCCTCCCGCTTCGGGATCGGGTAGTGTTCCCGCATTATGTTTCGGTTAAGATCCTTGGGATCTATACATATGCGCAGTTCTCCAGAGGGCTTCTTCACACAGACCATCGAGCTGACCCAGTCAGTCGGTTCCGTCATTTTAGACATTATACCCTGGCCTTGGAGCTCCTGCAGCTGTGCCTTTAAACGGTCCTTCAGAGGAGCCGGCACCCGGCGTGGTGCATGGATCACAGGCGTGGCATCAGGCCTGAGTGAGATTTTGTAGCGGTACGGCAGCGTGCCCATCCCACTGAACACATCCGGATACTGTGACAGGATTTAGTCAATGTCAGCCTAAAGATTCATATTGGCAGAGGACATGGCATGTACGCGTTGGACGAGATTGAGTTGGACGAGATTGAGTAGCTTGCATGCTTGGGCACCAAGCAGGGAAGCCTTGTCAGGCTTGACGATTTCGAATCGCAGTGTGGCTTTGATGGTCTTGTTGGAGACATGCAGGTGACAAGACCCTAACGCAATAATGACATTGCCATTATAATCAAACAGCTGGCAGGCCAGCGGAAGAATTTTTGGCTGCCTTTGGATGCGAGCAAGATCTGCTTGAGATATGAGATTGGCTGAAGCGCCAGTGTCCAGCTTGAATCGGATGCTGCATTGGTTGACTTGTACGACTGCATGCCATTCGTCCGCAGAATCCACGTTGAGGATGGGTAGGCGTGTTGCTGAATTTGAGGAGGCCTTGTCATACGTGGTAATGATGCCCACACAATATGGGGCCCCAGGCAGTCGTCCTCTGGATCCGTGGTGTTACCAGGTTCCGAATCCAGCAGCTCTTGCTGCATACTTCAAACTTGTTTGCGTTGGAACTGGGATCGCTGGCCCACGATCGGAGGTGCAGACCTACACAAGGCTGCATAATGTCCAGGCTTCCCACAATTTAAACATCGCCTGCCTCTTGCAGGACATTGCCGCTTTAAGTGGGTGGTGCTGCAGTTCGGGCACGTCATGACATTGACGTCGTAACGCTCCGTGCGTCGTCGCACATGCTCAGTGCAGTCAGCCGCCGCTCGCACCTGCGCAGTGTGGTCTTCGGCCGCTTCGTTCTCCCGTCCGTGGTGCGCATGTGTGGGACTCCGGGAAAAGCGGCGAAATGGCCGCCTTTATCGATGCTCAGGCGCCGCATCCGGGCGATGGCCTGTACACGCTCTGCCTCGTGGGAGGCAAGTTGGTCCTGTTCTGCCGATTTAAGGCGGGAGTAGCGACTTTTCGCCTGTTCATGCACTTTACACATCTCGATGGCCACTGGCAGGGTCATGTTTTTTATATTTAGGATCTGCTCCCGCAGGGCGTTGGAGTGGACCCCAAACACGATCTGATCCCTGGTGAGGGAATCAGCGGTGTAACCGTAGTTGCAGGATTGCGCTAATATGCGGAGATGAGTTAGATAGGATTGGAAAGGCTCATCCTTACCCTGAAGGCGTTGCTGGAAGACATAACGCTCAAAGCTCTCATTTGCTTCGACTTCACAGTGACTGTCGAATTTGGCTAACACGGTCTGGAACTTGGTCTTGTCCTCGCCGTTGTTAAAAGTGAGCGAATTGAAGATTTGGATGGCCTGGTCCCCCGCAGTTGATAGGAGCAGTGTGATTTTTCTGGCATCGAACGCATCCTTGAGGCCCGAGGCCTCAATGTATAGACTGAATTTCTGCTTGAAGACCCGCCAGTTGGCGTTGAGATTTCCAGAGATCCGGAGCTGTGGAGAGGCCTGGATCTTCTCCATGCCGCTGGAAGGCATTTGCTGGTCGTCACTGAATTATTCAAGGTAAATTACTTAGATGAAGTAGACTCCTGGTATCATGTCACGTTATTCACCCTGGGGTAACACGGACTGCAACAGGATGCAGATGAACGGCAAAGCATTCACCAAACGTAGGCGTTGGTTCAATACGATCTATTGAACTTCTGTAACAATGCACACAGCTGGCTGTGGGTTGACACTCTACTGCTCTAAGTGTACTAACTCTAACTTACTAGACCAGACTAGCTCTGATCCACGTGTAGAAGGTGCTGACTGATATATACACCCTGACTGTCACTACAGTTGTCACCAGTGGAAAGAGGCGGAGTGCTGATGCCTCGTGTGTTTTATAGTTGGAAGCCCCCCATCTGGTGTTCTGTCTGGTGATTGGTTGTGTTCTTTCCTGTATGTTGATTGGCTAACCTGGATGTCTGTCACTGTCTGTTTTTACCTCATGATGTGCATGGGTGCATATTATGACATACACCACAGCTGGTTCTTTTAAATTGGCAATGCTTGTTGCTAATTGGGTGCCTCAATATTTCACTCAATAGTGCTAACGCCATGACACCTAATTGAGCACAAGATATAATCTAAAATTGATTTTCATTGTAAATATGGACTCTGGCAGTTGACTGGTTACCTGGCCTCTTTTGAACTGATTTCCTATTAGTGTTGTCAGTCCTGGCTGATTGGCTGCACTCTCAACTCTCAGCCAGTAAGTCATGAGAACACAACAAAATGACAGACCACCTGGTTGGAACATTTCCCACTTTGTTGGCTGCAAAGCGTATTGGGACGACCAGTGTTTGTGAGGATAAGCTACTAAATGGTGGGGCAGGTTCAAGGAGCCGAGTAACTTAATCCTGCCCCTATTTCTTATGTTCTTTCCTGCCTGATCCCATATCTATTGATTTCCTCAGAAAAAACTGTCGATCTGAGCCATGAATATACTCAGTAACCGAGTATCCTCAGCCATCTGGGTTAGAGAATTCTCAAAGTTTGCAGGTGAAGAAATTTCTGCTTACCTCGGTCAGAAACGGCTAATCCCTCTTCCTGAGTCCATGCCCCCTAATTCGTTTCATATCATACATGGAAGAGCATGGAATCTGCTTCACAAGGGTGTGAACCTATGACAACGTACATTTACTTTTTTCATCTGCTTAAAGCTGCTCCAATGTAATGTAAACATAGGGCGGCGGACGTTTCGCTCATAGTTGCAGTCTCTGAAACATGTTTTTTTTCACACAGCTCCAACCCAATGTGGATGTGCTAGCATCAGCCTGGTTAGAAGAGCAGGCGCATTGGAACTTTCCTGACGATGCACTGTATTTCAGACCAATCACTATCACGTCCTCGCAGTTTCGAAAAGCTTTCAGTAACCCCTTGCCTAATCTAGGATCCCACCTATAGCGGAACGCTGCATGGTGGGGGGGGAGAATAAAGGGATTAAAGGGAACAAGGAGACGAGAACGATTGCGGGTGGCAACAAAAGCATGGATAATGGGAGACGCCTTTAAGGATCCCTTTTGAAGGGAGAAAGGTCACAATGTAGAAACACCAAATGCACAATAAAAAGTATTCTTTAAAAAAAAAAAAATTTAGAGTACCCAATTCATTTTTTCCAATTAAGGGGCAATTTAGCGAGGCCAATCCACCTACCCTGCACATCTTTGGGTTGTGGAGGCGAAACCCACGCAAACACGGGGAGAATGTGCAAACTCCACACGGACAGTGACCCAGAGCCAGGATCGAACCTGGGACCTCGGCGCCGTGAGGCTGCAGGGCTAACCCACTGCGCCACCGTGCTAAAGTATTCTTTTTTAGCTATAGTATTCCAACCGGGCTGCAGGTCCCGTCTTAGCTCAGGGAGAACACTCTCTCCATTGGGTCTGAAGAGTAGGATCGTCCCCATAGAAATTTGAGTACAAAAATCTAGGCCATGTTAAATGTTGCTACGATATACAGGTGAAGGGCATTGTTTTATTAAGTACTTGGAGACACTAAAAATTATAAAGCAAGACTAATCTAGGGTAGATGATGGTAATGGGTATTGGTAATGTCACTGAATTAATACTCCGGCACGGTAGCACGGTAGCTAGCACTGCTGCATCACAGCACTTGGGAGCTGGGTTCGATTCCCGGCTTGGGTCAGGGTCACTGTCTGTGCGGAGTCTACACGTTCTCCCCATGCCTGCGTGGCTTCCTCCGGGTGCTCCAGTTTCCTCCCACAGGCCAAAGATGTGCAGATTAGGTGGATTGGTCACGCTAAATTGCCCGTAGTATCCAAAGGTTAGGTGAGGTTGCTAGGTTATGGGGATAGGGTGGAAGTGTGGGCTTAAGTAGGGGTGCTCTTTCAGAGGCCGGTGTGGACTCGATGGGCCGAATGGCCTCCTTCTGCACTGTAAATATTATGATATATCTATGTAGAGGGCCTATGCCCTGAGGGAATGGCTTCAAATCAAACAAATGGTGGAATTTAAGTTATAATTAAAGGCATTCCGTGACTGGGAATGCATCTTCAGCCCTGGGCGCAACATTTTGAGTAGTTTGGTTTCCTTAAAAAATGGTGGGCTGGATTCTCCACTGTTGGGATTCTACATTGCGCCGGCAGAGCACCCACCCCCAAGGGGTTTCCCGACGGCGTGGGGCTGCCCACAATGGGAAACCCCATTGGCTGGCTGGCGGGATGGAGAATCCTGTTGCTGACTGGGGCGCGCTGCACCAGAAAACTCATAGAATCTCTTTTGTTACACTGCCCCTTTAAGGGCTGGGACTTGAATTTACCTTGTTAATTTGCTAAATTGTTTAATATTGGACTTAGAAGGGTATAAAGAAAGACTGCTGGGACACTGGGTTGGTAGGTAGGAACATATGTAATGCTGCATTCTGTGAATAAACCTATTATTAAGAGAAGTATTAGTGTCTAGTTTCTGCCCTGGGATTGAATTAACTTGCCATTTTAGTGCTGCACTGTCAGTGGCACAGTCCTTCGGATGAAACATTAAACTAAGGTCACATCTGCCGTCGCATGTAAAAGATCCCAAGTTGCGATTGCAAAATAAAACAACCGCCAAACTCTCTCTCCGTGTCCTGGCCAATATTTACCGTCAAACAACATCTCTGAAAAAAACAGATTATCTATTTATTATCTCATTGCTGTTTGTATGATCGTCTGACATTATCACAAGTACTTCAAAAGTACTTAATTGGTTGTAAAATATTTTGGGAAGTCATGGTGGTGGGGGCAGCCTTAATGAGGTTAATATGGGGCTTCCATCCCTCAGGGACAGGGGGCGCGATTCTCCGCTCCCGCGCCGGTTTGGAGAATCGCCTGGGTCGGCAAATTTTCCCGCGACGCCGGTCCGACGCCCTCCCGCGATTCACGGAAGCAGCCAGATCGGCACAATCGCGTTTTGCGCGGCACGGTCCATTGAATCGCCTGAGACAGCCAAAATGGCGATTCACCGGTACCCCCGCGATTCTCAGTGCCGGATGGGCCGAGCGGCCTGCCCAGAACGGCAGGTTCCCCCAGGCGCCGTCCACACCTGGTCACTGCCAGCGGGAACAGCGCGGGATCGCTGGGGGGGGTGGCCTGCTGGGGGGGGCCTCAAATGGGGTCTGGCCCGCGATCAGTGCCCACCGATCGTCGGGCCAGCCTCTCTGTAGGAGGACCTCCTTTCTTCCGCAGCCCCGCAAGATCCGGCAGACATCTTCTTGCGGGGCGGACTCGGAGAGAACGGCAACCGTGCACGCGCAGGTGATGCCAGTTATGCGGCACCGGCCGCGTCATGTAGGCGGCGCCGCTTTTACGTGGCGCCAAGGCCTGGCACGCGTAAATGACGCGCCGCCAGTCCTAGCCCATTATCGGGCCCTGAATCGGTCGGGATAGGGGCCATTTCGCACCGCCGTGAACCTCGACGGCATTCACGTCGGCGCGAACACTCTGCCTCCATTTCGGAGAATCACGCCCAGGGAGTCCTACTCTCCAGTAGTCTTGGCCCCAGCAGCGCCACAGCATGTAGTGGACACTGCTCAGACTGGGAGGAAGTGTCTTGGGTGTCAGCCCAAGATACGTTGGGGTCTTTTGGGCAAGGGAGGTTTAGGGACACCAGGGAAGTGAAGTTGGGGTCAGGTTTTGACGGTCTCGGGTTGAGGCAGAAAAGGTTGAGGGGGGGGCATTGTCCCCGATGCGCACAATGAGTTGTTTCCCCCGCTCCCTTCCTTCCTGCCTTTTTACCTCAGATGGTTGGCCATTTTCCTTTGCCTTCCACCACTCACCATGTTATGGCGGCGGAGGCAATTAGGCCCTTAATTGGCTTGTTAAGACCCTCTATAAATCTATGGGTGAGCTGACAGGCTGATGCCTTACCCACTCACCATAAACACGATCGGCAGGGACAGGACAATTTGGGTGATAAAAGCTCGATATAAATGCAAGTCTTATAGTTTTGTTTTTATTTACTTCTAATAGAAGTAAGCAGCAGATTGCCCAAAAGAGTCGGGTTTGAAGAAGGATCTTAAAAGATTAGAGGAAATTGAAGAAGAGGAGGGGATTAGAGAGGGAATACTCGAGCTTAGGACCTACAGGACCATACTGCCAATGATGGAGGAAAAGGAAGCATGAAAGGCCAAAACTAGATAAAAGGCCAGTTTAATGCGAGGGGTTGTAAAGCTGGAAGGTGAGGGGGAGAAGCTGTGGTGGGATCTAAACACAAGCATGAGAGTTGTTGGGGGAACGTGAGGCAATGCAGTTTAGCAAGGTCAGGGATAACCAGTCGAGTGGGACATGATGTAGATAGGACACAGGTTGCAGATGAGCCGAGGATTACCAAGGCTGGGGTTTGTGAGACTAGCCAGAAGTGTACTGGATGCGTCAAGTCTGCAGGTGACAATGTCTGGATAAGGATTTTGGAATTGGTTCTGGATGCACAAAGCAAGGGAAACATTAGAGCAGAGAAGAGCCCTGAGGCCCTGAAGTATCTTAAGTATCATGGGGTCCCGATATGGGAAGAGACGGGAAACATGACTTTTCAGCCTGGTGAGGAGACATCTCTGTCTGATGATCTTATAATGAGGTACAGTTCACGACATGGAAAATGGCATTGAAAAGCTTAACCTGGAATACTGACTAAGATAAATAGTAGGAGTAGAACAAGAGTTCTCTTGGTAAAAAGATAATTTTAGGACAAAGGCCAGCAGTGCTTCTTCCTAAAAAAAAATGATCCCTTGACTCTTGGGCAGTATAGTGGAGACAAAACCCTGGAATTATTTAAGATACAGTTAAGTGAGTCGGGGCATTAGGTGAGGGGTGCAGTGAGGGGGAGGGGGGAGATGTGTGGCAGGGTTGAGGGGGTGTAGTCTTGTAAAATAAGATTAATTTATTGTGAATATAACACTTTTCATCCTTTTGCCGCATTAGCTCTTTAACACATGAAACTACACAAATTACTATGGCCTGACCACATTGACGTTTTGTCTTCCTCCCACTTAAGCATATCCAGTGCTCTGTATAAGCTGAAGGTAGAACCATGGTTTCGCAAAGATCTGTGTAAGGCTATTTGCAGCCCACATAGGGGTTGTTTTCACCAGCAAGAGCACCATTAGACAATTTTGCAAATATAATGATGCCAAAGCTGCCAGAGCCACTCAAACCTTCCTTGTTCAGTGGTAGAGGTCGGGTGGGGGAGGGATAATGGGAAAACCTATTGGCCACGTCACTCACGCCTGACCGGGCGCGATGTGGCCGGTAAACCCTACGATATCTCTGTAATAGGATCTCATGAGATATTAGCTAATTTGCACATGCATTTTCATATTAACTTGCAGTAATTTGATATGCACTCGCCGGAGTTACCCAAGGCACGGGATCTAACCCCAAAGAGTCGGAGACCCCAAGCGAGCACTGGTTAGTACTGGTCTCAACAAATGGGGACCAGGTTGTATCAGCACTTGGGGAGGGGGTCTCCCAGGGGATCAGGGGCCCCTGGATGGCTGGGCTTTGGGCAGGGTGGTACCCTGGCATTCCAATTCCACCTGGGTACCCTGTCACTGCCACCTGGGTGCCATCCTGGCACTTCCAGGGTACCCAGGTGCCAGGGTGGCATTTTGCCCACGCCAGGATCGGGCCCAAGGGTGCCCTGCCATTTTTAGGTGGGGTGTACGAGGCTCGATGACCCCTTTGTAAGTGAGTTGGGGGGCCAGGGGTTGCGCTGGGGGGCGGGGGGGTGTCTCAAGATTTCTTCCTGCACTGGCAAGCGGAGAGCTCCTCAGTGCAAGAAATGGGACTAAATGCGGCTTCTGCGGGGCATCCCTGCTGAAGCCCCAAAATGAAGCAGAGTCCCATTAGATAGAGGGGTCTTTCTCGGCGCTGTGAGTGTCGGGAAACACCCGGCTAAGCGCTTTCGGCACAGTACTCTGCTTCATTTCCATTAAATCACCCCCAATGTCTTTCTGGTGCTTTGAATATAAACAGCAGCATCAGTGTTGGGTGTACCGTTCTGGATGTGACGAAGGACAGAATGAAAGGTCACTTGAACCAAAATGGCATTTTGCTGGTTTAATTTGTAACATACACTATATAAAACATTAAAAATATTTTTGCAGTCTTTAGTTGATGTCTCGCACTCTCTGCTTTATCCTTTTTATAGTGAAACTAATTAGAACATTTGCCTTGAGACATTTTTATGACTACTGGTGGATAGTTTAAACTGGTGGGCTAGGTGAATCATGTAGAAGGGAAGGTGCCTTGTACTTAAAAAAGAAATTGCTTGTCAATGTGCACTGTAATTATTTTCAGAAGTATCAATGCATGAAATTACAAGGGATAACTTTTGACTGGGCTTCCCCATGCCCCAAATGTTCAGATCTGGTGTCGAATTTCTTATTCATAATAATTCCTGAATTGCATGTTCACATAGATGATGGACATGGATGCTGAGAAACGTCCAATTGGGTACCACCAAGAGCCTGTATCAAATATTCCTGGCGAAGCATATTACCGTTAGAAGCTGACAGTGTACTCTAATTTCCGCAACTATGTCCCACCCATCGGGCCTCTCAGTCATGTGTCTCTCGGTAGCAGGAGGTGGCGCACCATTCACTGGAGGCGGGATTCTCTGGTCCCTTTGAAACTACCCCACGCCGCCAGGAAACTCCCAGGCGGCGGTGCGCTGCCGCCAGGACGAGAGAAACCCCCCGCCAGCGAACGGCCGGAGAATTCCGGCCCCAATGTCACAAACGTCAGCTCCCTCCCCGAACCACGCCGCTCCATCTGCCGATCCCCGGCACATCAAACGGGCGCCGCTGGTCTGCGCACGCGCAAGCGGGGTAGCTCCCTTCTCCGCGCCAGCCCCGACGCAACATGGCGTAGGGCTACAGGGGCCGGCATGGGACAAGAGGCCCCCAGCCCGAGAGGCCAGGCCACCAATTGGTGGGCCCCGATCGCGGGCCAGGCCACAACGGAGGACCCCCCCCCCGAGGTCAGACCCCCTCCATCCCCCACCAGGCTGCCCCCGGATGGAGCCACGGCGAGGTCCCGCCGGGTAAGAGCAGGTGTGAGCGGCGCCGGCAGGATTCGGCTTTTTTTTGCGTGGCCACTCGGCTCATCCCGGGCGGAGAATCGCCCGGGGGGATGGGGGGGGGGAGGAGGCCCCAGAGCGGCCCCCGACCGGCGCGACGCGATTCGCGCCAGTCCTGGCGATTCTCCGGCCCGGCCCCGGGGTGAGAGAATCCCGTCCAGGATCTGACAGATTCAAATTTTGCCAACAGGGGAAAGGAGAGTGATTCACATGAGTGGGATGCTCAAATTCAGCAACGTTATTTGTGCTTAGTTTCAATAGGCCCCATTTTGGCTGTTGCAAGGGATTTAACCTGCAGTGTGGGAGTTAGAAATTTATGGAATATATGTAAGCACTTTTGCAGGACGGATAAGGTCTGTATAAATGTCATGATCTGAAGTTATTTAAATCCTCTGCTCTGCTCTTTATACTTAAAACAAAACAAGTAGCAGCTGATATTGAGAGTCGAAGAATCCTCTGCTGGACTGTTTTTACTGGAAGGCAAATCTGCTGCAGGTGAAAAAAACCCCAGTAATTTCAATAGACTTATTTGCTGATATTTCCCCAAGGGCTATTATTACATCATTATGAATACTTGGCTGAGTGTTAAAGCTACAATTATCTCATCTGGGGGAGTGGGGGGGGGGGGGGGGGGGGGTCTGAGTTAACAATTTGATTAGCAGTTTAAGGAGGCTATTAAAAGATTTCTCGTCTTTGATATCGCAGATCACTGAATTGCCATGCAGCCCATTGTCTCTGCACTGGCTCTCCGATGGAGCAATTCACTTAGTGCTGTTCTTCCGTCTTTCCCCATAACCCTGCATTCTTCCTTTTCAGATAAAAATCAAATTCCCTTTTGAGTACTTTGATTGAACCATGCACTCCGGCAGTGCATCCCAGACCTTTACCGCTCGCAGTATGAAAACGTTTTGTCTCAAATCACTTTTGCTTCTTTTTCCAAAGACTTAATATCTGGGCTCTCTTCTTCTCGATCCTTTTATGGGTGGGAACAGTTTCTCGCTATCTGTTTACACCCCTCATGAGTGCCTCTAACAAATCTCTTCTCAACCTTCTTTTCTCCAAGGAAAACAGTCCCAACTTCTCCAAACTATTTTCTTCACTGAAGTTCCTCATTGCCCAACCATTCTCATTAATCTTTTCTGCACTTTCTCCAACGCCTTCACAGCTTGCCTAAAATGTGGCGTCCAGAGTAATCATCCAGCTGAGGCCAAGCTGGTGCCTTATACAAGTTCAACATGCAAGTATCTTATACAAGTTCAACATGCACGGCGGCGTGAGAACAGCTGGTGAGTCAGTTTCAGCGGGAGCACTGCGGAAGGAGGTTGCTGGGAGGTAAGCCAACCTTTAAAAGCACTTGTCTTGGCAGGGGCAGGCCAGTCGATTTCGGCGGCGTGAGAACAGCTGGTGAGTCAGTTTCAGCGGGAGCACTGCGGAAGGAGGTTGCTGGGAGGTAAGCCAACCTTTAAAAGCACTTGTCTTGGCAGGGGCAGGCCAGTCGATTTCGGCGGCGTGAGAACAGCTGGTGAGTCAGTTTCAGCGGGAGCATTGCGGAAGGAGGTTGCTGGGAGGTAAGTCAACCTTTAAAAGCACTTGTCTTTGCAGGGGCAGGCCAGTCGATTTCGGCGGGAGAGCAGCTGGTGAGTCAGTTTCAGCGGGAGCACTGCGGAAGGAGGTTGCTGGGAGGTAAGCCAACCTTTAAAAGCACTTGTCTTTGCAGGGGCAGGCCAGTCGATTTTGGCGGCGTGAGAACAGCTGGTGAGTCAGTTTCAGCGGGAGCATTGCGGAAGGAGGTTGCTGGGAGGTAAGTCAACCTTTAAAAGCACTTGTCTTTGCAGGGGCAGGCCAGTCGATTTCGGCGGGAGTGGAGCTGGCTGGTTAGTCAATTTCAGCAGGAGCTGAGAATTTTTCTTTTTTTTAAATTAGTTTTTTAGGCGGGAACAGGAAGTCGACCCGCGGACGTCTGGGAAGACCCTCACCAATAAATTCTGGTGGAGAGGAAACCCGAGACACTACACTTGTAGTGTCTCCCACCCGCCCTCCTCCTCTAACCTAATAATAAAACCCATTGGTCTGAGGTAAGTACCATATTTTATTATATTATTATTATTTTTTATAAAAATTTAATTTAGTTGTTAGCCAGATCTTGGTAGAAAGTTAGAGGAATGGCAGGGAAGGGAGTGCAATGTTCCTCCTGCAGGATGTTTGAGGTGAGGGATGCAGTTAGTGTCCCTGCTGATTTTACCTGCAGGAAGTGCTGCCATCTCCAGCTCCTCCAAGACCGAGTTAGGGAACTGGAGCTGGAGTTGGAAGAACATCGGATCATTCGGGAGGCAGAAGGGGTCATAGATAGCAGCTTCAGGGAATTAGTTACACCAAAGATTGGAGATAGGTGGGTAACTGTAAGAGGGACTGGGAAAAAACAGTCAGTGCAGCGATCCCCTGCGGTCGTTCCCCTGAGAGACAAGTATACCGCTTTGGATACTTGTGGGGGGGGGGGGACTTACCAGGGGTAAGCCATGGGGTACGGGCCTCTGGCACGGAGTCTGTCCCTGTTGCTCAGAAGGGAAGGGGGGAGAGGAGCAGAGCATTAGTAATTGGGGACTCTATAGTCAGGGGCACAGATAGGAGATTTTGTGGGAGCGTGAGAGACTCACGTTTGGTATGTTGCCTCCCAGGTGCAAGGGTACGTGATGTCTCGGATCGTGTTTTCCGGGTCCTTAGGGGGGAGGGGAGCAGCCCCAAGTCGTGGTCCACATTGGTACCAACGACATAGGTAGGAAAGGGGACAAGGATGTCAGGCAGGCTTTCAGGGAGCTAGGATGGAAGCTCAGAACTAGAACAAACAGAGTTGTTATCTCTGGGTTGTTGCCCGTGCCACGTGATAGTGAGATGAGGAATAGGGAGAGAGAGCATTTAAACACGTGGCTACAGGGATGGTGCAGGCGGGAGGGATTCAGATTTTTGGATAACTGGGGCTCTTTCTGGGGAAGGTGGGACCTCTACAGACAGGATGGTCTACATCTGAACCTGCGGGGCACAAATATCCTGGGGGGGGGGGGGGGGGGGGGGGGGATTTGTTAGTGCTCTTTGGGGGGGTTTACACTAATGCAGCAGGGGCATGGGAACCTGGATTGTAGTTTTAGGGTAAGGGAGAATGAGAGTATAGAGGTCAGGAGCACAGATTTGACGTCGCAGGAGGGGGCCAGTGTTCAGGTAGGTGGTTTGAAGTGTGTCTACTTCAATGCCAGGAGTATACGAAACAAGGTAGGGGAACTGGCAGCGTGGGTTGGTACCTGGGACTTCAATGTTGTGGCCATTTCGGAGACATGGATAGAGCAGGGACAGGAATGGATGTTGCAGGTTCCGGGGTTTAGGTGTTTTAGTAAGCTCAGAGAAGGAGGCAAAAGAGGGGGAGGTGTGGCGCTGCTAGTCAAGAGCAGTATTACGGTGGCGGAGAGGATGCTAGGTGGGGACTCTTCTTCCGAGGTAGTATGGGCTGAAGTTAGAAACAGGAAAGGAGAGGTCACCCTGTTGGGAGTTTTTTATAGGCCTCCTAATAGTTCTAGGGATGTAGAGGAAAGGATGGCGAAGATGATTCTGGATATGAGCGAAAGTAACAGGGTAGTTATTATGGGAGACTTTAACTTTCCAAATATTGACTGGAAAAGATATAGTTCGAGTACAATAGATGGGTCGTTTTTTGTACAGTGTGTGCAGGAGGGTTTCCTGAAACAATATGTTGACAGGCCAACAAGAGGCGAGGCCACGTTGGATTTGGTTTTGGGTAATGAACCAGGCCAGGTGTTGGATTTGGAGGTAGGAGAGCACTTTGGGGACAGTGACCACAATTCGGTGACGTTTACGTTAATGATGGAAAGGGATAAGTATACACCGCAGGGCAAGAGTTATAGCTGGGGGAAGGGCAATTATGATGCCATTAGACGTGACTTGGGGGGGATAAGGTGGAGAAGTAGGCTGCAAGTGTTGGGCACACTGGATAAGTGGGGCTTGTTCAAGGATCAGCTACTGCGTGTTCTTGATAAGTATGTACCGGTCAGACAGGGAGGAAGGCGTCGTGCGAGGGAACCGTGGTTTACCAAGGAAGTGGAATCTCTTGTTAAGAGGAAGAAGGAGGCCTATGTGAAGATGAAGTGTGAAGTTTCGGTTGGGACGATGGATAGTTACAAGGTAGCGAGGAAGGATCTAAAGAGAGAGCTAAGACGAGCAAGGAGGAGACATGAGAAGTATTTGGCAGGAAGGATCAAGGAAAACCCAAAAGCTTTCTATAGGTATGTCAGGAATAAGCGAATGACTAGGGAAAGAGTAGGACCAGTCAAGGACAGGGATGGGAAATTGTGTGTGGAGTCTGAAGAGATACTAAATGAATATTTTTCGTCAGTATTCACTCAGGAAAAAGATAATGTTGTGGAGGAGAATGCTGAGCCCCAGGCTAATAGAATAGATGGCATTGAGGTACGTAGGGAAGAGGTGTTGGCAATTCTGGACAGGCTGAAAATAGATAAGTCCCCGGGACCTGATGTGATTTATCCTAGGATTCTATGGGAGGCCAGGGAAGAAATTGCTGGACCTTTGGCTTTGATTTTTATGTCATCATTGGCTACAGGAATAGTGCCAGAGGACTGGAGGACAGCAAATGTGGTCCCTTTGTTCAAAAAGGGGAGCAGAGACAACCCCGGCAACTATAGACCGGTGAGCCTCACGTCTGTAGTGGGTAAAGTCTTGGAGGGGATTATAAGAGACAAGATTTATAATCATCTAGATAGGAATAATATGATCAGGGATAGTCAGCATGGCTTTGTGAAGGGTAGGTCATGCCTCACAAACCTTATTGAGTTCTTTGAGAAGGTGACTGAACAGGTAGACGAGGGTAGAGCAGTTGATGTGGTGTATATGGATTTCAGCAAAGCATTTGATAAGGTTCCCCACGGTAGGCTATTGCAAAAAATACGGAGGCTGGGGATTGAGGGTGATTTAGAGATGTGGATCAGAAATTGGCTAGCTGAAAGAAGACAGAGGGTGGTGGTTGATGGGAAATGTTCAGAATGGAGTACAGTCACAAGTGGAGTACCACAAGGATCTGTTCTGGGGCCGTTGCTGTTTGTCATTTTTATCAATGACCTAGAGGAAGGCGCAGAAGGGTGGGTGAGTAAATTTGCAGACGATACTAAAGTCGGTGGTGTTGTCGATAGTGTGGAAGGATGTAGCAGGTTACAGAGGGATATAGATAAGCTGCAGAGCTGGGCTGAGAGGTGGCAAATGGAGTTTAATGTAGAGAAGTGTGAGGTGATTCACTTTGGAAGGAATACAGGAATGCGGAATATTTGGCTAATGGTAAAGTTCTTGAAAGTGTGGATGAGCAGAGGGATCTAGGTGTCCATGTACATAGATCCCTGAAAGTTGCCACCCAGGTTGATAGGGTTGTGAAGAAGGCCTATGGAGTGTTGGCCTTTATTGGTAGAGGGATTGAGTTCCGGAGTCGGGAGGTCATGTTGCAGCTGTACAGAACTCTTGTACGGCCGCATTTGGAGTATTGCGTACAGTTCTGGTCACCGCATTATAGGAAGGACGTGGAGGCTTTGGAGCGGGTGCAGAGGAGATTTACCAGGATGTTGCCTGGTATGGAGGGAAAATCTTATGAGGAAAGGCTGATGGACTTGAGGTTGTTTTCGTTGGAGAGAAGAAGGTTAAGAGGAGACTTAATAGAGGCATACAAAATGATCAGGGGGTTGGATAGGGTGGACAGTGTGAGCCTTCTCCCGCGGATGGATATGGCTGGCACGAGGGGACATAACTTTAAACTGAGGGGTAATAGATATAGGACAGAGGTCAGAGGTAGGTTCTTTACGCAAAGAGTAGTGAGGCCGTGGAATGCCCTACCTGCTACAGTAGTGAACTCGCCAACATTGAGGGCATTTAAAAGTTTATTGGATAAACATATGGATGATAATGGCATAGTGTAGGTTAGATGGCTTTTGTTTCGGTGCAACATCGTGGGCCGAAGGGCCTGTACTGCGCTGTATTGTTCTATGTTCTATGTTCTATGCAATTATCTTATACAAGTTCAACATGCAAGTATCTTATACAAGTTCAACATGCAAGTATCTTATACAAGTTCAACATAACCTCTTTACTTTTGTGCCCTAATAATAATCAGACTCTCATCCTGTTCAGCTAACTTCAAAGACTTATATACACATATATACTCAGGTCCCTCTGCTCCTGCACCTGTTTTAGATTAATACCCTTTATTTTACATTGTTTCTCCAGGTTCTTCCTATAGAAATTAATCATTTCACTTTTCTCCGCATTGAACTGCATCAGCCACCTGTCTGCCCATCCCACCATCTTGTCTATGTCCCTTTGAAGTTCTACACTACCCTCTTCACGGTTCACAATGCTTCCAAGTATTGTATCGTCCGCAATCTTAGAAATCGTGCCCTGTTCACATAGGTCTAGGTCATTAATATATATCAGGAAAAGCAAGGGTTCCAACACTGGGCAACTCCACTACAAATCTTCCTCCAGCCTGAAAGGCATTCATTAGCCGCTGTTCTCTGTTTTCTGTCACTCAGTCAATGTCACATTCATGTTGCTACTGTGCCTTTTATTCCATGAGATCTAAATTTGATTTGGGCCTGAAAAGCTGTTTGTTGAGATTAACCACGTGAGGAGAATGTGGTAGTCACCACTAGTTGTATTACATGTATTATGGCACTGCCTGTATACCCTGTATGGGTAAATCCCTGCCTGCTGGCTCCGCCCAGTAGGCGGCGTATAAATGTGTGTGCTCGCCGGTGCTGCAGCCATTCTGGTTCCAGCTACAGGAGGCACAACATCTTTGCTCAATAAAGCCTCGATTAATCCACTACTCTCGTCTTTGTGGTAATTGATAGTGTATCAGAGATTTAAAAGCTTTGAATGGGGGTTTTACGAATATAATGTAAGATGATCAAATACCTATGAGTGAGAGCTGTATTGGGTTGTTAGAAGTTTTATTTTTTCAGCCTCCACATGGCTCTCGAGGTCTGCCCATGATAGTTACTAGGTGAGTTGGTATTGAGTTGGCATGGAGGGAATGAGGGGCTCGGAGGCTGGGTGGGGAGGTGAGGGCAAGAGGGCCTTACAGCTTCAGAAACAACTGGGATAAAGTCCCAGAGAACCGAGGCAGGCCTTCTAACCAGCCCACCTCGGCATTTGAACCCCCTCCCCCACCCCACCAGCCATCTACACTCTGCAGGCGCCGGAATATGGCGACTAGGTACTTTTCACAGTAACTTCATTGCAGTGTTAATGTAAGCCTACTTGTGACAATAAACATTATTATTATTATTATTATTATGATGAGCCCACCTCCATCCCACATGGGCGTCCCCGCAGCGACAATCGCACTATTTGGGCTACTTTTTAACCGAGGGGGGTTTGGCGAGTTGGGAAATTTCCCAACTCATAGCCAATCGCCTCAGCAGCGAAAAATCAAAACCAATTTGCTTTCTTTACAAGCCACAGGAAAGCTCTCATATTGTTTAATTTAGTTTTGCCCAATTTTGTGCATCATTTTTGAACCCTCACTCCCAGGGACAAACAAATGTAAAGTTTTTGGCTGTTTGCTGAAGTTAATGCTGAAACCCCGGTTGGAAATTATGTACAAAGGTTTGCCTCTCTTTTCTCGGAGCAACATCCACCCACCACAGGGCCATCGACAAAACCCTCCATTGCCTCCCCAACCCTATTTCTCCCGCCGCATGAAACTCAAGTTGGGTAGAAAGTCACCTTGGGCTCTAGCATTAAACAGGCAATATTGCCTCGGCGACCCAATGTGAATGGAACTGAACATTGGGAGCCAGGACTACGAAATGCAGCCCCAGTGAACAGACATGAAATATTCATCATGAAAGTTGAATTTTCAACCAAACACTGCTCTATCCCACCAGTAATCCAATTTAGACTCCTCTCCTTAACACACAAACAAAACTTGATTGTGCACTCTGATCAGTACAAAAAGGGAAAAAAAGAGTTAAATGTTCTATGATGGTAAGAACTGCAACACGAAGGCAGGCAGGCTATTCGTATGTACGAATACAATTGGTATGGCGCCAGATTATATTCCTGCCCCAACACAAAGAAGGTCAGGTTACAGTCGTCATGATTTATAATTTATTGTGCGCCAAAAAGTGTAACTTTAGCAATAATGTCTTGTGTGGGCAGCTGGAAGCGCGCATAAATCTAATAGTGCGTCAATCATTCTCATAAATGTAGGGTTCTTTCGCTAGGCTGCTGGGCAATTAATCAAAGATGAATCGCATGGACTTTTTATTGAAGGGGGGTTTTCGCCCCAATTATTTCTGCCACTATAGTGAAGGGAATGATTGTTTCTTTGGGCCTGAAGTACTCTGGTGACCCCCAGACGCCTGGGACTGGTACGACCAGCTATTCGTACTTTTCATCAGGAGGTTATTGGAAGAACCAACACTTTGACTATATATTTTCTTTAAACCGCCTCGAACCCAGAATCACTGAAACATCCCTTATGTGGCTTGACTTGAGATTAGGGATAAAACTCAAAATTGCTCCGCATGGTGAATTAAACTACAGATCTACGGCGATGTGGTGATACACCACTGTACCTCCCTACCATTGTACATAGTATATAATAGTTGTGCGTAACGTGGCCCTGTAATACTGTGTATTGTACTGTAACTCTGCAGAGGTTCGGTCACTGGTAGGTATCCCGACCTGGCCACGGAGAGCTCCGCCTTAGCCACTCCCCCGGGAGTCAGTATAAGAACCTCTTCTGGGACAGGCCCCATTCTGTCTGGGGTCGTCTGTGTCGGGTAAGCCTCCCATGTAGTATATTAAAGCCTGAGTTAAAGTCTCACATGTCTTTGTGGTTCTTGACGCTTAGCGCATCAGGCGATTTAGTTTTTTGAACATGGAGTATTTTCCTCGCTACATCTATTTGGTTTGCAATGATGCGCAATGGCTGTAGGCAGGACAGTAGGGCAGGAACCTTACTTCCTATCCCCTGTGGTGCTGTTGTAAAAGAGAACCCCTGCAGTTACAATGGTACAATGTTTTATTGCGTCTCCCCCCCGCCCCCCACCCCTGTGCACTCTCCCTCTGTTTGATGCCCCCTTAATGTGGCCCCCTGAAATTGAAGTTCCCTCATTTGAGGGCAGAGGTATTTCATAGAATTTACAGTGCAGAAGGAGGCCATTCGGTCCATCGAGTCTGCACCGGCTCTTGGAAAGAGCACCCTATCCGAGGTCCACACCTCTACCCTATCCCCATAACCCAGTAACCCCACCCAACACTACTGGCAATTTTGGACACTAAGGGCAATTTATCATGGCCAATCCACCTAACCTGCACATCTTTGGACTGTGGGAGGAAACCGGAGCACCCGGAGGAAACCCACGCACACACGGGGAGGATGTGCAGACTCCGCACAGACAGTGACCCAAGCCGGAATCGAACCTGGGACCCTGGAGCTGTGAAGCAATTGTGCTATCCACAAGGCTACCGTGCTGCCCCAGGTATTGCTCAGACCAGGAACATTCGAAAAGGGCGTTTCAAATAGCCGCAGCCATCCACTGTTGCCCAGATTGACAGGACAGCCAGCTTTCCTGCACTGAAACATGTTTAACAAATTAATTTTAACAAGTACAGTAATATTTGCGAATAACAATTCGAGTAATAGGTGACTAATGATCCAGAGACTGAGGCTAATGCGCTGGGTTCAAATCCCTCTCTAGTGGCTGGTGGATTTTAAATTCACTTCATAAAATGCAGGGTTGTAAGCTGGCCTGTGGCGACCATCAAACTATTTGCGATTGCCCTAAAAACTCATCTGGCTCGTTATTGCCCTTCAGGGGAGGAAATCTGCAGCCTTACCCGGTCTGGTCTACACATGACTCCAAACCCACAGCAATGTGGATCACACTTTTTAATTAAAAAAAAAAAAATCTTTATTAGTGTCACAAGTAGGCTTACATTAACACTGCAATGAAGTTACTGTGAAAAGCCCCTAGTCGCCACATTCCGACACCTGTTCGGGTACTATGAGGGAGAATTCAGAATGTCCAATTCCCCTAACAGCACCTCTTTTGGAACTTGTGGGAGGAAACCGGAGCACCCGGAGAAAATCCACACAAACACGGGGAGAACGTGCAGACTCCACACAGACAGTGACCCAAGCCGTGAATCGAACCTGGGACCTTGGAGCTGTGAAGCAACAGTGCTACCCACTGTGCTACCGTGCTGCCTTACCTGCCCTCCTGCCTGTCTTAACTGCCCTCAGAAATGGCCGAACAAGACACTCAGTTCAAGGACCATTAGGAACGGGCAATGAATGCTGACCTTGCCAGCGACACCCCACGCCCCATGAGATAACCGGCAGTATTAAAACCTAAAACCGTATATCTTGGATGTAAAATATTTATTATTTATTTATTATTTTAGTTATAATTCTTACATCTAAAAATAATGCCACTCAAAATTTTCAGCCTCTTCAAGGTTTCATACGTATTAACTTGAACTACGTGGCCATAGGAAAAAGGTAAATTAGACGTATGTTATTCTTTTCAATGTTGTTAAGTCTAATATGTGCAGTAATCAGTTCCCTTTCAAATAGAAACTGATTAGTAAATCCACAAACAGTTATGGTCTATAGGTATTCTGTCATCTGACCACATTCTGTGACAAAAGAGTTTCCTTTTGCTGCAGAACACTAGTCATATCAAACTTTAACCTTTGCTGTGCATACCATTGGGGAGGCAAACATATTAAAAGAGGATTTTTTAGGATAAAATATTCGATATTCATTAAAAAATTACCAATTTTCCGGGTCTATTAACAGCTCAAATACTGGTAGGTGAACCGTTCTGGTCACAAGCCACTCATACTGGTTCTATCCAACCCTTTGCTATGTTTTCTGCACGGTTTGACAAACAGAAGAAAAACCACGCTCATGTGGTAACGCAAGGTAGGCGTCAGGTCCCAACCTCACTGTGGGCGCACTTAGGTCAGGAGGTGTGAATGGGCTTCTTGCTGGATCTGGTATGATTCTTGAGAAAGGGCTTTTGCCCGAAAGCTCAACGGGCGTTCTCAGTGGATGCTGCGTAGCCTGCACAAAGGGTCTCTCGTGTTTCCTGTCTTTGTTTCAGATTGGCCTGTGTAAGCCATATTCAGAAACCTAGAGCGGGGTTCTGCGGGAATCGGCGGGGCGGGCAACTCCGGCGCCGAGGAGTTTCGTGAGCCACTCCGGCGTCGGGCCACGCGGAATCCTCCACATCTTCAGGGGCTAGGCCGGCCCCAGAGTATTTTGCGCCGCGCCGGCCGGCGGGGAAGGGGCTTGGTGCCACACCAACCGGCGCTGAAGGGCCTCCGCCAGCCGGTGCGAGTTGGCGCATGCGCAGCAGGGGTTCACCTCCGCGTCAGCCATGGTGGAGGACCACGTGGCTGAGGCGGGAGAATAGCATGCCCCCACGGCACAGGCCCGCCCGTGGATTGGTGGGCCCCAATCGCGGGCCAGGCCACCGTGGGAGCACCTCCCGGGGCCAGATCCCCCAATGCCCCCCCCCCCCGAGGGCCCCGGAGGTCGCCCGCGCAGCCAGGTCCCGCCGGTAAGTACCTACTCTAATTTACAATGGCGGGACCGGCCGAAAACGGGCGGCCACTCGGCCCATCGCGGGCCGGAGAATCGCCGGGGGATTCCTGCCCCCGCCAAATCCCCGGAGCCGGAGAATTCGGCAGCCGGCGGGGGCGGGTTCACGCTGCCCCCCGGCGATTCGGGTCGGATAATCCCGCCCCTAGACTTTGTTCTCACTGGAACGACAGAGGTTGAGGGGGCGACCTGATAGAAATCTACAAAATTATGAGGGGCATGGACAGAGTGGACAGTCAGAAGCTCTTTCCCAGGGTGGAAGTGTCAATTACTAGGGGGCATAGGTTTAAGGTGCAAAGTTTAGAGGAGGTGTGCGAGGGAAGGTTTTTACACAGAGGGTGTTGGGTGTCTGAAACTCGCTTCCGGGAGAGATGGTGGAAGCAGGTATGATAGTGATGTTTAAGGGGCGGCTTGACAAGTATATGAATAGGATGGAAATAGAGGGATACGGACCCCGGAAGTGCAAAACGTTTTAGGTTAGACATGCAGCAGGTTCGGCGCAGGCTTGGAGCGCCGAAGTGCCTGTTCTTGCGCTGTACTTGTCATTGTTCTTTGTTTCCTGCAGGTTGGGTCTTAGCTGCCTTTTGCAGACTTCCCCCTTTCTTTGTGCCTCAGGAGGAAAACGCTCCATCATGTCCAACATTGAAAATAAAACGACTGGGGGGCAAAGTTCTACACATATGGCTAAACCGACTAGTGCAACGTGGGGAGCAAGCGGCAGTATAGCTTGCGTCTGCCGGCTGCACACTATTGTTTACAGATATGGGTGTCAGTATATTGTCACTTACTCCCGGACAAGGATGACTGGAAACACAGCAATTGAGGTCTGTCCCCAACAAAGATCGATCTCAACAACATTTAAAACGCAAGGTCTTACATGGTTCTTTGTAGAAAACAACACCTTTCACTGAAACAGGTCAACATTTGCCATTTTTCTCTCACCCTCCATAAACCCAGTGCAATAATGGGGATTTATTCGCAGAGCACATAGGAACAGCTCACTGCATGAAGTACGCAGTAAACCCAATAAAACATTAATCTGCGGAGAGGTTAAACGGGAAAAAAACATGGCAACAGCAAATTAAATTTGAAAAGTAAGCCACTGCGGGAAGAGGAGAATTACCCGAGCGGGCCATTGGGGAACACGTAAGAATCAATAGATCAGAATGACAGATAGCATTGCTCAAGTCTCAAAGGATCAGGTTTTAAATTGTAAAACCTGGTAATTGAAGGCCAAAAACTGTTGACTTTGCTCATGGAAAACAAGCTAGCAGTTTTGGAAACTGTAGGTACACCTCAAATTCAACGACAGGCACTCAATTTATTACTATTAATACAAGAAATGCATTTTCCAGTTAGGTCAGGATGTCACTGGGACAACGCCATGCTAACTGGGATAGCAGCAGGAGTAGGCCATTCAGCCCCACTAACCTGCTCTGCCATTCTACAGATCATTGGTGATCCTGTACCTCAGTGCCATTTTCCCACACTATCGCCATATCCCTTGCATAGATTTTAAAACAAACATGGTAGTGTTTTGCTTTCCAGGCTCTGTGTGTGGTGGCCCCCCAGCCCTGGAAGGAGGCCCTTTAGGGCCTCATTTAGCGTCAGGATACAAAAGCCGTCCATGACACTTCCTGCTCCGGACTTTAAAGTGATAGAATTTTACAGCACAGAAGGAGGCCCTTCGGCCCATCGAGTCTGTGTTGGCCATCAAGCACCTAGCTATTCTAATCCCAGTTTTTGACTAATCCGCATATGGTTATAACTCTGCATTTGCTTAAAAGAAACTGACTTAAACTAATCCTGACAATCATAAATATGCCATACTGGTATCACCTGCAAGCACCTAGCTATTCTAATCCCATTTTCCAGCTTGCGGTCCGGTGCCTTGTTTGCTATGGTGTTTTAAGTCCTCATTCGGGGCAGCACGGTAGCATTGTGGATAGCACAAATGCTTCACAGCTCCAGGGTCCCAGGTTCGATTCCGGCTTGGGTCACTGTCTGTGCGGAGTCTGCACATCCTCCCCGTGTGTGCGTGGGTTTCCTCCGGGTGCTCCGGTTTCCTCCCACAGTCCAAAGATGTGCGGGTTAGGTGGATTGGCCATGCTAAATTGCCCATAGTGTCCAAAATTGCCCTTTGTGTAGTGTGGGGTTACTGGGTTATGGGGATAGGGTGGAGGTGTGGATCTTGGGTAGGGTGCTCTTTCCAAGAGCTGGTGCAGACTCGATGGGCCGAATGGCCTCCTTCTGCACTGTAAATTCTATGATAATCTATGATTTAAATGCTTCTTAAATGATGTGAGTGTTCCCGCCTCTACCACCCTTTCAGGTACTGAGTTCCAGATTCCCAACACCCTCTGGGTAAAAAGGTTTTTTCAAATTCCCTCAATCTCCTGCCGCTTACCTTAAATCTATGCCCACTGGTTACTGACCCCTCTACAAAGGGGAAAAGTTTCTTCCTGTCTACTATAACTATGTCCCTCATAATGTTTGAAATCTTAACCAGGTCCCCCCTCAGCCTTCTCTATTCTAAGGAAAACAACCCCAGCCTATCCAATCTCTCTTCATAGCTGAAATGCTGCAGTCCAGACAACATCCTGGTGAATCTCCTCTGCACCCTCTCTTGTGCAATCACATCCTTCCTGTAGTGTGGCGACCATAACTGCACACAGTACTCTAGCTGTGGCCTAATGAGTGTTTTACACAGCTCCATCATAACCTCCCTGCTCTTATATTCTATGCCTCGGCTAATAAAGACAATTATCTCATGTACCAGGGCAGAATGGTGGCGCAGTGGTTAGCACTGCTGCCTCACGGCGCTGGATCACTGTCTGTGTGGAGTTTGCACATTCTCCCCGTGTTTGCGAGGGTCGCACCCCCACAACACAAGATGTGTCGGGTAGGTGGATTGACCACGCTAAATTGCCCCTTAATTGGAAAAAAAAGAACTGGGTACTTCAAATTTTTAAAAAAGAATCCTATTTGCCTTCTTTACCATCTTATCTTCCTGTCCTGCTGCCTTCAGGGATCTTTGGACATACACACCAATGTCCCTCTGGTCCGCTGTACTTCCCAGCGTCCTACACGTTCATTGTGTATTCACTTACCTTGTTAGTCCCCAATAACAAATCAGCTCACCTTTTTCAGAGATAAATTCCATTTGCCACTATTCTACCCAAATGACTAGCCCCGACTATATCATCCTATAATCTAAGGTTTTTCTCCTTGCTATTTTTCACAATACCAATTTTTATGTAATCTGTGAACTTACTGAATGTTGATACCCCCAACATTCATCTCTACATCATTGATATACACTACAAACAACAAGGGACCCAGCACCTATCCCTGCAGTACCCCACTGGATATAGGCTTCAGTCACAGAAACAACTTTTGACTATTACCCTCTCCCTCCCGCCATGAAGCCAATTTTGGATCCAATTTGTCAAATTGCTCTGAATCCCATGGGCTCTTACCTTCCTGCTCAGCCTCCCATGTGAGACCTGTCAAAGGCATTCCTGAAGTCCATGTAGACTATATCAAATGCACTGCCCTCATCCACATACCTGGTCACCTCCTCGAAAAATTCAATCAAATTTGCTAGCTGCCCCAGCCATGCTGACTACCCTCGACCAATTCTTGCCTCTCTAAAGTGGAGATTAATTCTATCCCTCAGAATTCTTTTCAATAATTTCCTTGCCACTGATGTTAGACTCACTGGCCTGTAATTACTTGGTTACTCCCTCCTTCCCTTCTTGAATATTGGTGCCACATTAGCTGTCCTCCAGTTCTCTGCCATCCAATCTGTGACCAGAGAGGATTTGAAAATTGTCAGAGCTCCTGAAATCTCCTCTCTTGTCTCACACAGCAGCCTTGGATACGTTTTATCTGGGCCAGGGGATTTATCCACTTTTAAGCCCGCTGGAACCGCTAACTCTCCTCCAACTGAATGCTGTTCTGTTCAATTATATCACAGATCCTCCCTGCTTTCTGTATCTACATCGCTCTTCTCCATGGTGAACACAGATGCAAAATATGCATTTAATATCTCACCTCCGTGTCAGAGTGCCCAGATGCTAGGTTGGGATGGCCTGGGGTCAGGCCTGGTGGAGGGGGGGCCTTACCAGGTAGAGGGGAATGAGGGGGGTTTCCTGGGGGGATGGGGCAATACGCAGGGGGGGCGGCTGGGGGGACCCTTAAGGGGGTCGGGGGGGGGGCGCGGGAGAGATCGTGGGTGCCAGGCGCAATGGTGCCCCGATCTGCGAGGAAAATCCTCTGAAGTGCGGTCTGAGCGGAGAGAATCTCCCCAAGGCCAAAACAAACGGTAAAGTGCCATTGGATAGCGGGGTGTATCTCGGCACCCCTTATTTCCAGTTCGTTGTTGTCCTTTTCCATAACTACCGTAAATCTTACTGAGGTATGGTCACTATCCCTGAAATGCTCCCCCACTGACACCATTACAATCTGCCTGGCTTCATCCCTAAATTTTGGTCAAGTATGTTGCGTCTCTTGTAGGATTTCCTATGTGTTGGCTCAAAATCTCTCCTGGATGCATTTTTAAGAATTCTGCCCCCTTCTAAGCCTTTCACACTTTTCTTATCCCAATTCATATTAGGGAAATTGAAATCCCCTACTATTATTACCCTATTATTATTACACTTTTCTGAGATTTGACTTAATTAGGGCAGGGGCAAAAGATGGTAGGGTCCACACCTTGCACACTCCAGCCAAATTAGATGTCTCACCATGACCAAATTCACCTCACACTGCCTAATATATTACATGAAATACAATTAGAGCTGGTTCCATGGGATCATCTCATTATCATCTGATGAGACATTTGGAAGGCAAAATTACTCATGTTCATGTTGAAAATTATGCACTGAAGTCAAGTTGCCTTTGTCTAATTACTGTTGTACAGTGGAGCTGATTATAACGTTCCCTAAAATGACAGAAACTAATAAGTTAGTGGCTAAAGGGTAGCATTAAACCACATAGGCTAGTAAGCTTGAATCTTGCTCCTTGTTCTGTGCTGAGTTAGCCTGCCAGTAAATAATACTTTCCCTCAGTTCCCCTGATCTGGGGAGCAGGAAAGAAAATATGTCAAAATTGTAATAAAGAAAAAGTTTGTTATGTTCCACCCCGCAAAGCTCTACACGTCAGCTTTATAAGAATGGTTCCAGGAATGAGGAACTTCAGTGCTGAGGATAGATTGGAGAGGTTGAGACTCTTCTCCTTGGAAAGAAGAAGGCTAAGAGGAGTTTTGATCGACATGTTCAAAGCTGGACACAGTAGATAGGGAGAAATGTCCCTGCTTGTAAAAGGATCAAGAAGGAGAGGGCTCAGATTTAAGGTGATTTAAGAAGCAAATGCGATGTAAGAAAATACTTTTTCACACAGCCAGTGGTTGGGGTCGGGAATGCATTGCCTGTTAGTGTGGTGGAGGCAAGTTCAATCGGGGTGTTCAAAAGGGAGTTAGATGATTATTTGAATAGAAAGAATGTGCAGGATATGGGGAAAAGGCAGGGGAATGGCACTGAGTCATGATGCAGCACAGTAGCGCAGTGGTTAGCATTGTTGCTTCACTGCACCAGGATCCCAGGTTCGATTCCTGCTTGGGTCACTGTCTGTGCGGAGTCTGCACGTTCCCCCTGAGTCTGCGCGGGTTTTCTCCGGGTGCTCCGGTTTCCTCCCACAAAGTCCCAAAATACGTACTTGTTAGCTTAATTGGACATTCTGAATCCTCCCTGTGTCCCGGAGCATTGCGACTAGGGGCTTTTCACAGTAACTTCATTGCAGTGTTAATGTAAGCCTACTTGTGACAATAACAAAGATTATTATTATTATGCTCGCTTGGAGAGCCAGTGCAAAGACGATGGGCCAAATGGTCTCCTTCTGCACCGTAGCAATTCTGTAATTCCGTGATGCCACTGTCCAGGGCAAACCAGGAAAGTTTGAGGTTTGATATCTGGCCTGTACTGGTCAAGTTAAGATTAAGCAGGACGGCAATAAGCAGACTCTGATTAATCTCAGTACACTTGAAGTTTTTTAGTTAGCACATCTTTACACGTGCACTGTTTTTTTAGCCTTTGGGGAACAGTGGGAAAGCAGTGGAAGGAGTTCCAAAGCTGATTATCAGCCCATTGAACCGCATTGAATGCTCCTTCCCTTGCCAACAAGTCCTGGCATTGGACTCAAACCCGGAGCTTCTTGTCCAGTGGTAGTGGCGCTACACTTCCCCACAAGGTCTCCTATGAGCACTTGGCTGAACAGTGGAGAACAAACTTAAATTGTCCATATATATACGGCATTTATATTTGGGCAAAAGATGTGAAATATTGAGATCTGCTGCTGACACAAAAGTAAGAGACATTAAAAACAACAGGATGGACTATAAAAGACTACATGAAAATGTAGGCAGGATAATAGAATGGACAAATTAAATGTATTGCAGAAAAGTCTGAGGCAGAGAAATTTGGACTTAATGCTCAATGGGAAAATGTTAAAGGTTGTAGACAAACAGAAACATTTAGGGGTTCAAATATTTACCTTAACATGTTAATGCAGGTGGATAAAGCAAGAAAAAAGCCGATTGCAAATTGACGCAAGTGCATGATTTTCCAAATGAATGTGAGTAATTTCAGCCTCCTAATGTCTCAGCCGATGATAATTACTCCTCATGATTCTGAGAAGATAAGTGGTCCTTAAGCAGGCAGAAGCTGCAGCACAGAGAGCAAGCCCAAACAGGCAGTGATCAATTCACATCAGGTTCTGGCTAGGGCAGGTGACAGCAATGTGTGAAGTTTTGAACGTCTCCATTATAAATAGGACATCAAAGCCGCAGTGTGTAAGAAGGGTTCAAGGTAAGACCGGGGACCTGAAGCTACAGCAAAAAAAGGAGAGGCTTGGAATATTACGGCACAAAAAGCCTAGAAAAGGTTCAAGAGGCGACATGAAGGGGTTTTGATGATTTGCTGAATAAGGAAGAACTATTTCTTTTTAATATTATCACCGAGAGGATGAGTACGCACTTGCCCAGTGACAGCCCACCAAGTGGAGACTGGCATTCTGAGACAATCCAATCCTTGCCTTCCTTCATTAAAAAATATACTCAACATATTCATTAAAAAGAAAGGTTCAGATTTAATGTTTCAGGACCATACACAATTAAACCTACTCAGAGGCTAGTATATATAAAGATAAGCACAACTTTGCATCAGTAAATATATGTTAAAGCAAGAGATGAATTTTGCAAGAACGATCATTACAATTGCTGGTCAAATATTAGGAAAGTGCTTTTAAAATAAGCAAATTATAAATAATTAGGTAATAACATTATTCAAAATATTCTGTGTCGTACTTAGTCCATTAGCAATGCCATTGGAAGTCACTTCTATAAACTTGTTAAATTTATTATTAGTAGCAATTAAATTAACTTTATTGAACTAATAGAATTTCAAAGTAAGCATTTATTTAACAAGTTGCAGTCTATTTTGATTAATAGGGGCTTCAAGTTAACATGGATCTTGGATTGAATTCTTATTCCAAATGAACAGACACAACACATGTTAAAAACTATGTATTGTTTCTATCGCAGAGTATTTAAGTATTCAAAAATTGTGGGCTATGCTGTGTATAAAACATTCCTGAGATGTACTCAGGAGTTCAATTTCTGTGCAGATTCTGAAGATGTCTTCAAATGTGGTAGAAATTAAGAAGCAAACTTAATCTGTGTGCCTCCTGTCAATAGCAGACGTTTAATGTTCATCATACACATTGTGCAATGATCAGTTCCCCTTTTACCATGCAGCCCATTTGTCTTCCCTACCTTTAGGCAAAACGCTTGTTCTCTGCTCAGCATCACTCCCCATGAAACCATGCAGAGAAATCTCAGAACTCATCACTTGAGGAATCGAGGGCAGAAGGCTGCAATTCGTCATCCCAAACCACAGCCAACCCCAGGGCAAACTCATTTACAATGAAAATTATATCATTTTAAAATGTCCTTACTGCACTTTGATCTACCACCAGTAGTCAAAGGTGATTGACAGCAGGCAGGGAAAAAATAGGCAGTATATAGCTATTTTACACAAAGTTGAGGTTGTCCACTTGACACGAGGAAGTTCTGAGGGACAAAATTAAAGCCTATCAAGGGCCTCAACCCATGAAGAACTTGCATTTCAAAAGCATCTTTCATGACTTCAGGACTTCCCAAAATGCTTTATAACCAGTGAAGAACTGTCTGTAGTCACTGCTGTAATGTAAGACAATGTAATGGTTGTCAAAATGCGCACAGCAAGGTTCCATAAGGCTATGCAGCTGAAATTCTGTAATATGAGGTTTGTTTTTCAACTGGTGCAGATACGACAGGTCAAGTGGCCTCTTTTTTGTGCCGAAAACGTTTTCTGGTTCTATGATAAACAACAGTGAGATAAATGATCAGATAATCTCTCTTAGTGATGATGGGTTAAGGGGTAAAGACTGGCTGAAACCAAAACTCCCAACTCTTTTCTAGAATAGTAAGAAGTCTTACAACACCAGGTTAAAGTCCAGCAGGTTTGTTTCAAATCAGTAGCTTTTGGAGCACTGCTCCTTCCTCAGGTGAATTTTCTAGAATAGTGTGACGGGATCTTTTTCATCTACCTGAGAGGGCAGATTGGTTTAGAAAAAACATTAGAGAGAAACAGGCATAAGATCAATGGGACCTCCCAGATAGCACAGTGAGAGTAAGGGACGCTCAGCTTGTGTAATATTGTGTACAGTTCTGGTCACTTTACTACAGAAATGAAATGAAAACGACTTATTGTCACAAGTAGGCTTCAAATGAAGTTACTGTGAAAAGCCCCTAGTCGCCACATTCCGGCGCCTGTTCGGGGAGGCTGGTACGGGAACTGAACCGCGCTGCTGGCCTGCCTTGGTCTGCTTTCAAAGCCAGCGATTTAGCCCTGTGCTAAACAGCCCCAGTGGGAATATCATGGTCTTGGAGATTCTGGCCCTGGGAAAAAACAAACACACTGTAGAGAGGGTGTATATTCATAGAATTTACAGTGCAGAAGGAGGCCATTTAGCCCATCGAGTCTGCACCGGCCCTTGGAAAGAGCACCTCTCTTGGAGGTGCTCTTCGAAGGCAACCAAATTTATTCTTTGGATGGGGCTACAAGGAGGTTTCTGGAAATTAGGATTGTGTATTTTAGGCAGAACATGACTCACGAGGCTTACTAATGAAGTACTGAAGATCCTAAGGGATACAATAAGTTGAAATCTGATAATGACATGTTGGTAATTACAAATTTCAAAACAGAGGCACAGAATCTTGTTCAGAAGAGGAAGGTTGAACAGCCAGTATAAACTGAACACTTCACAATTTCCCACTCTGGAATCTGGTGGCATGCAGAGATGCTGGTATGATCTCCACTGTTCAGCAGGATGTCTGAACACGGACGGCCTTCCGCTCGTCAGTTCTTAATTATGCATCTGCAAGGGGCATAGAAAGTCTTAAATGTATGAAGGTTGGGGGTGGGGGGTGGGGGGTGGGGGGGGGGCAGCGGGTGGGAGGGTAGTAAATCACCCACTTTGCCATTACCTCATGGGGTTGAAGATCCTTGTGCCACATTTGCACGACACCCAGATAGACATTCACGCAATGAAAGCCAGGAGTTCAGCACTGCTCCTCCAGAGTCCTTGCAGCCACAGCTCATACTAGAGAATCTCACAGATGTGAGCAACCACACTCTGGGACATAAGAAGGTGCTTCTGGCATTACATTTTGTCCATCTCGAGATAAAAGCGCCACTGGTGACCCAAACGTGGTCAGACCAATGCTCACCATTGGAATGGTCCATGCTCACCAGTATCTTGACCTTCTGGAGGCCCCGCTGCCTCTTGCTGCTCAAACCCTTTCTCCTCATGGCCTTGTGCCATCCGACAATGGGCCCTCCAACTCCTCATCTAGATGAGAGCCATTACCAAGGCAAGGTTGCTTGTAACCTGCATCAACGCCTCAGTGTTTGTGAGAATGAATTGAAGTGATACATTTAGTGACCATGTCCTTTACATGTTTCCCGCCATCTCAACGTTAGCAGACAAGTGCTAAGCCCATCACTGGTCTCCATCTCAACATGGCATCCCCATCCCATCTCTGCCTCGAAAAGGACATCCTGGAGGACAGTGATGGATGTTTCTTCCATTCATATGTGACTGTACATGGAAACATTGCTCTATGATCTGGTGATGTGAGCCACTTGCAAGAAATCTCACATGGACACTTTTTTGAGTGTCTCCATTACCCTCGAAACTCTAGAGAGAGACCATTGCCGTGGCAACATAGAAAGACCAACCGCATGATCCCTTGCCAGCCATGACTATTGACCCATGAGTATGGACAGTTGGAGTCGCAAAATGGCTGTTGTCCACATACCGTACCCCTTGGAGGCATCCATATCCCTTCCTTCATCCCTACCTCAGTCTGCAACCGATGGCAATTGGCACAGAATGAAAAATAGCTCTGCAACTTACTGGGATAAACCCATGAGTCAGGAACAAAATTGCTTGGGCGGCACATGGCACAGTGCTTAACACTGCTGCCTCAGACCTCCAGGGTCCTGGGTTCATTTCCAGGCTCAGGGAATTGTCTGTGTGGAGTTTGCACTTTCTCCCCGTGTCTGCATGGGTTTCCTCCGGGTGCTCCGGTTTCCTCCCACAGTCCAAAGATGTGCAGGTTAGGTGGATTGGCCATGCTAAATTTCCCCTTAAGGTCAAAAAGGTTAGGTGGGGTTACTGAGTTACAGGGATAAGGTGGAGGTGTGGGCTTAAGTAGGGTGCTCTTTCCAAGGGCTAGTGCAGACTTGATGGGCTGAATGGCCTCCTTCTGCACTGTAGGGATTCTATTCTCTGCATAAATGCAATCTTCACCATAGAGATGAGAATGCAAGTGAGCATCTTTGACATCCAGTTGCCTCATAATTATTAGGGTGCCCCTTTAGTTGTCCACTTATGCTCCTCTTGCTCTCCACCCACCCGAAAAGACTTCAAGGGTTCTCACTGACTGACTAACTGTTGTGGTCAAGGTTGGATTGGGAAAAAGGTACGTGTCACCTTTCAAATTCACTCCACCATCTTCTATCCGCTTTTTGCCACCCACCAACATCCCTCCATTCATTTTATTTTTATTATTTTTTACAAGTTCGAGGGGGGTTTATTTGCTAAACTTTTACAGGAAAAAAATGCAGAACTTTGGACAGATGGAGACTCCATACTTTCCGACTCTGGAAGGCTTCACCTTCATCCAACAGGTTCCATTGGAGGGGCGTGTACGAGGGCCAAAGGGACCCAAAGCCATTTCCTTCCATTTTGTCAGCAGCAAACAAGGTAAGAAAAAATGATGGGTCGTGCAGGTCAGCCGGCGTAGGCAGCGAAGGTCGGCTGGCGTGGGTCGCAAAGGTTGGCCTGCGTGGGCCGTGAAGGCCAGCCGGCGTGGGTCGCGAAGGTCGGCCGGCATGGGCCCCGAAGGTTTGCCGGTTGGTAAAAATGGGTCCCCGGAAAAAAAGTTTGAAAAACACTGGGTTAGCTAGTTACTTATTGTGATGTTCTTGCTCTTGTTTTTGTTTGTATTTACTGTTTACATAAATGCCTTAATAAAAATATTTTTAAAAGGACTTACGAAAAGAGGTTTTGGAGGTCATTTTATAAATGAGGTCGCCATGATCAAAAACAGGCAGGATGGACATCTGAACTGTGGTGTATCTGCTAACGTGATTAAAGCAGGACTTATTGCGATACAGTAAACCAAGTTTAAACTTAACCTTAGATTGTAAAACGCCCATTCGGAAATTAAGGGCATGATTTACTGGCCGTTTCCCACCGGAATCGGAAGAGGTGCCGTTATCAGTGCTCCCAAACTTGTGTCTTTACATGACGCTGCCTCCATCCGCTCCCACACCGACCCTCCCCCACTACCCACTTCCTAATCATAGCTATATTAGCCGCCCCGTAGTAATTGCAGAAGTTCGGCAGCGCCAACCCACCCTTCGCCCGACTGCTCTCCAGCAACACCTTCTTCACTCGCGGGGTGTTACTCGTCCACACAAAGCCCAAAATAACCTTATTAACCGCTTGAAAACCTCTAACCGCTTGTAAAAGGCCTTAAGGATGAAGATGGGGAGGCACTGAAATACAAACAGAAATCTGGGGAGGACCGTCATTTTAACGGTCTGTACCCTCCCCGCCAGTGATCGCGAGAGCATGTCCCATCTCTTAAAGTTCCCTTCCATTTGTTCTACCAACTGGGATAGGTTTAACTTGTATAGTACCTCCCATTCCCGGGTCACCTGGATTCCCAGATACCAAAACTTCTTTCCTACCATTCTAAGCGGCTGCTCTCCCAGTCTCTTCTCCTGCCCTCTTGCCTGGATAGCGAACATCTCGCTTTTCCCCATGTTCAATTTATACCCTGAAAAATTACTAAATTCCCCCAAGATTCGCATTACTTCCCCCATCCCCTCCAACGGGTCTGAAATGTACAACAGCAGGTCATCTGCGTAAAGCGAGACCCGGTGCTCCACCCCCCACCCCGCCCGCCCGAACCAGCCCTTTCCAGTTCCGAGAGGCTCTTAACGCCATGGCCAATGGCTCTATGGTCAGAGCAAACAGTAACGGGGAGAGGGGACACCCTTGCCTTGTCTCTCGGTGTAGTTTAAAATAACCGACCTCAGGCGGTTCGTACGCACACTCGCTACTGGTGCCTGATAGGGCAACCATACCCAGTCAATAAAGCCCAAACCCAAACCTTCCCGCGCCTCCCACAGGTAATTCCACTCCACCCGATCAAAAGCCTTCTCCGCATCCATCGCTACCACCACCTCCCCCTCCTCTCCTTCTGAGGGCATCATAATAACTTTCAAAAGCCTTTGAACATTGGCCTTGAGTTGCCTGCCCTTTACAAATCCCGTCTGGTCTACCTCTATCACCCCCGGAACACAGTCCTCTATCCTTGTGGCCAGTATCTTAGTCAGCAGTTTGGCATCCACATTCAATAGAGAAATTGGCTTGTATGACCCGCATTGCTCCGGATCCTTCTCCCGTTTCAGGATCAATGAAATCGAGGCCTGCGACATTGTTGGGGGGAGGACTCCCTTCTCTCTTGATTCGTTAAATGTCCTCACCAGCAGTGGGCTCAATATCTCAGAAAACATCTTTTGAATTCCACCGGGTAGCCGTCAGGTCCCGGGGCCTTGCCTGACTGCATGCCCTCCAGCCCCTCGATTACTTCCTCAATCTCAATTGGGGCTCCCAGTCCTACCACCAGCTCCGCATCTACCCTCGGAAACCTCAACTGATCTAAATATTGCCTCATCCCCTCCACCTCAGCCAGGGGTTCCGACTCATATAATTTACTATAAAAGTCCTTAAACACCTCATTCATCCCCACTGGGTCCTGGACAGTTTTATTGCCTCTACTCTTTACTTTACCTATCACCCTGGCTGCCTCCCTTTTCCTGAGCTGGTGCGCTAACATTCTGCTTGCCTTTTCCCCGTGCTCATAAATCACCCCCCTTGCCTTCCTCAACTGTTCCACCGCTTTCCCTGTGGTCAACAGCCCACACTCCGCCTGTAACCTCCGCCTCTCCCTCAGTAGCCCCACGTCCAGAACCTCAGAGTATCTCCTCCACTAATCTATCCCTCTCAGCCCGATCCACCTTTTCTCTGTGGGCCCGTATCGAGATTAATTCCCCTCTGACTACTGCCTTCAAAGCTTTTCAAACCGTCGCTGCAGAGACCTCCCCCGTATCATTTGTTTCCAGGTTGTTCTGGATGGACTTGTTAACCCGCCCACAGATCGCTTCGTCCGCTAGCAACCCCACATCCAGTCCCCACAGTGGCCGTTGCCCTCTCTCCACACTAACCCATAGATCCACCCAACGTGCGACATGATCCGACACTGCGATTGCCGAGTACTCAGTATCCACCACCCCCGGTATTAGAGCCCAGCTCAGAACAAAAAAGTCGATGTGAGAGTATACCTTGTGGACATGTGAGAAAAAAGAAAACTCCTTCGCCCTCAGCCATGCAAACCTCCATGGGTCTACTTCCCCCATCTGTTCCATAAACCCCTTCAATTCCTTTGCCGTGGCCGGCCTCCTCCCTGTCCTGGATTTTGACCGATCCAATTCCAGATCAATGACTGTGTTAAAATCTCCTCCCATAATCAGGTTATGTGACTCTAAGTCTAGGATCTTACCCAATACCCGCCTCATAAATTCCACAACGTCCCAATTCAGAACATATATGTTCACTAGTAACACCCGCTCCCCCTTCCAGCTTCCCACTCACCATTATGTACCTACCCCCCGTGTCTGACACGATTCTCCCTGCCTCGAATGCCACTCGTTTGTTGATCAAGATCGCTAACCCCCTAGTCTTTGAGTCCAGCCCTGAGTGGAATACTTGGCTAACCCACCCATCAATCTCGTCTGGTCTTTAACCTTTAGGTGTGTCTCTTGTAGCATTGCCACATCCGCCTGTAGCCCCCTCAAATGCGCAAACACGCGAGCCCTCTTGACCGGCCCATTCAACCCTCTGAAGTTCCATGTAATCAGCCTGGTCGGGGGTTACCTTTAGCCATCCAAACAGCCCCTTATTACACATAACTACTTATACTTATACATCCCAGCACAACAAATCGCCACCGCAGTACTCTCCAAGGCTACAGTGTCCTTTAGTTTGCCTCCAGCCTCTTTTCTTTAATAAAAGTCCATACTTCATCTGGTGTTTCGAAGTAGAACATAGAACATAGAACATAGAACAATACAGCGCAGTACAGGCCCTTCGGCCCACGATGTTGCACCGAAACAAAAGCCATCTAACCTACACTATGCCATTATCATCCATATGTTTATCCAATAAACTTTTAAATGCCCTCAATGTTGGCGAGTTCACTACTGTAGCAGGTAGGGCATTCCACGGCTTCACTACTCTTTGCGTAAAGAACCTACCTCTGACCTCTGTCCTATATCTATTACCCCTCAGTTTAAAGTTATGTCCCCTCGTGCCAGCCATTTCCATCTGCGGGAGAAGGCTCTCACTGTCCACCCTATCCAACCCTCTGATCATTTTGTATGCCTCTATTAAGTCTCCTCTTAACCTTCTTCTCTCCAACGAAAACAACCTCAAGTCCATCAGCCTTTCCTCATAAGATTTTCCCTCCATACCAGGCAACATCCTGGTAAATCTCCTCTGCACCCGCTCCAAAGCCTCCACGTCCTTCCTATAATGCGGTGACCAGAACTGTACGCAATACTCCAAATGCGGCCGTACCAGAGTTCTGTACAGCTGCAACATGACCTCCCGACTCCGGAACTCAATCCCTCTACCAATAAAGGCCAACACTCCAGAGGCCTTCTTCACAACCCTATCAACCTGGGTGGCAACTTTCAGGGATCTATGTACATGGACACCTAGATCCCTCTGCTCATCCACACTTTCAAGAACTTTACCATTAGCCAAATATTCTGCATTCCTGTTATTCCTTCCAAAGTGAATCACCTCACACTTCTCTACATTAAACTCCATTTGCCACCTCTCAGCCCAGCTCTGCAGCTTATCTATATCCCTCTGTAACCTGCTACATCCTTCCACACTATCGACAACACCACCGACTTTAGTATCGTCTGCAAATTTACTCACCCACCCTTCTGCGCCTTCCTCCAGGTCATTGATAAAAATGACAAACAGCAACGGCCCCAGAACAGATCCTTGTGGTACTCCACTTGTGACTGTACTCCATTCTGAACATTTCCCATCAACCACCACCCTCTGTCTTCTTTCAGCTAGCCAATTTCTGATCCACATCTCTAAATCACCCTCAATCCCCAGCCTCCGTATTTTTTGCAATAGCCTACCGTGGGGAACCTTATCAAACGCTTTGCTGAAATCCATATACACCACATCAACTGCTCTACCCTCGTCTACCTGTTCAGTCACCTTCTCAAAGAACTCAATAAGGTTTGTGAGGCATGATCTACCCTTCACAAAGCCATGCTGACTATCCCTGATCATATTATTCCTATCTAGATGATTATAAATCTTGTCCCTTATAATCCCCTCCAAGACTTTACCCACTACAGACGTGAGGCTCACCGGTCTATAGTTGCCGGGGTTGTCTCTGCTCCCCTTTTTGAACAAAGGGACCACATTTGCTATCCTCCAGTCCTCTGGCACTATTCCTGTAGCCAATGATGACATAAAAATCAAAGCCAAAGGTCCAGCAATCTCTTCCCTGGCCTCCCAGAGAATCCTAGGATAAATCCCATCAGGTCCCGGGGACTTATCTATTTTCAGCCTGAAAGTCCTGTTCAGAAGTCCTGTTCCTCATATATGACCCACAGACGGACTGGGTACAATATCCCGAACTTCACCCCCTTCTTAAAGAGGGTCGTAGGAGCTGATTTAGCACTGTGCTAAATCGCTGGCTTTTAAAGCGGACCAAGGCAGGCCAGCAGCACGGTTCGATTCCCGTGACAGCCTCCCCGAACAGGCGCGTGGAATGTGGCGACTAGGGGCTTTTCACAGTAACTTCATTTGAAGCCTACTTGTGACAATAAGCAATTTTCATTTCATTTCATTTCATTTTTGCCCGATTAAACCCAGCTCGCCTCTTGGCCAAATCCGCGCCCAGGTCCTGAAAAATGTGCAGCTCAATTCTCCCATTTGCTGCTCCGCTCTTTCTTGGCCCACCGCAGAATGTGTCCCTTGTCCAGGAATTGGTGAAAGCGTACCACCATGGCCCTCGGTGGCTCATCCGCTCGGGGCTTCTTCGTGAGGACTCTGTGCGCTCTATCCACTTCCAGGGGCCGAGGGAATGCCTCAGCCCCCATCAGCTTCTCCAACATGTCCGTCACGTAAGCCGTCGCATCCGATCCTTCACTGCCTTCAGGGAGGCCGACAATTCTGAGATTCTGCCTCCTGGACCTATTCTCCAGGTCCTCCAACTTCTCCTGCATTCTTTTCTGGCGGTCAGTCATCATCTCCACCTTGGTCTCCAGCATGGTTATGTACTCCTCGTGCTCGGACACCTTTTTCTCCACCTTCTGGATCGCTCTTCCGTGGGTCTCTTGATTCTGCACCACCTGATCAATCGAAGCCTTGATCGGGTCCAGCGTGTCCTTCTTCAGGTTGGCGAAGCAATCTTCAAAAAACTTCACCAGCTGCTCCGTCGACCACTGTGCCGTCTCCCCGCGGCCCTTGCTCTCCGCCATGCTGTCCCGTGTTACCAGCTCTGCTTGCGTCTCCCTTATACACTTTGTCTTCTCACACGGCCATTTCTGGTCCAATTCTCCATACACCGGAGGGGGATTTCTCCTCACTGTCTCACTTTTCACCGATTTATCCCATAAAATCCGGAAAAAAACAGGGGAGAAAGGTCCAAAAGTCTGTCACAGGCGGGACCTATCAAATGTGCGACCTACTCCTCCATGGCCGCCACCGGAGGTCAAGTGAGCAGGATTCAACAAGGCCAAAGCGGTGCTGTACAGATGACAGATCCGATTCAGGGTGTTGTACCTGGTCAGACTCTCGTTAACGTATGACAGCCAGGAGTATTACTTTGGGTCGCCGGATGACTTTATCAGATACCATAAGCTGGGGGAGAGCTGAGGGGTGGTATGGGATGGAAGAGGTGTGGATCTTTGCACACCTGATGAGTTTTAGAGTGGAGGTGATCTTCTTCAGAGCAGAGTGGTGGGGGGAGGTATGTGATAGTGAGTGTGGTGCTGGAGGGGGCCCTGGTGGTGTTCGTCAACGTTTATGCCCCTAAATAGGACGAGGTTGGGTTTGTAAAGAGGTCACTGGGGCCGATTCCGGACTTAGATTCTCACCAGCAGATTATGGGAGGGGTTTAATTGTGTTATGGAGCCGAAGTGAGACAGGTTGAGCCCCAAGTCGATGGGAAGATTGAGAATGGTGAAAGAGCTGGGAGGGTTTACAGAAAGGATGGGGATGATGGGTCTGTGGAGTTTCGGGAACCCGGGAGGAAGGGAGCACTCCTTCTTCTCGCATGTGCATAGGGTCTACTGTAGGGTTGATTATTTTGTGGTAAGTCAGGTGGTGCTGATGGGGATGGTAGGGGCGGAATATGCAGGAACTGTGATTTCAGATCATGCGTCACAACGGTTGGGTGTGAGATTTAGTTTGGAACAGGTGCAAAGACCGGGGTGGAGGTTGGATTCGCGACTTCTGGCAGATAAGGCTTTTTGCGAAAAGGTGAGACCATAAGATAGCGGAGCAGAATTAGGCAATCAGTAGGATGCAGTCAGGGAAGGGCATGGTGCTCGGTGGTTTTCTGGCAGAGTTTTATAAGCAGTTTGCGACAGAGTTGGCCCCCCACATATTGGGGATGTTCAGTGTGGTGATGGCAAAGGGTGAGTTGTCAGCACGGTAGCATTGTGGATAGCACAATTGCTTCACAGCTCCAGGGTCCCAGGTTCGATTCCGGCTTGGGTCACTGTCTGTGCGGAGTCTGCACATCCTCCCTGTGTGTGCGTGGGTTTCCTCCGGGTGCTCCGGTTTCCTCCCACAGTCCAAAGATGTGCAGGTTAGGTGGATTGGCCATGATAAATTGCCTCTTAGTGTCCATAATTGCCCTTAGTGTTGGGTGGGGGTTACTGGGTTATGGGGATAGGGTGGAGGTGTTGACCTTGTGTAGGGTGCTCTTTCCAAGAGCCGGTGCAGACTCGATGGGCCGAATGGTCTCCTTCTGCACTGTAAATTCTATGGTTATCACAGGTATCAATCTCGTTGATCCCAAAAAAGGGGCAGGACCCACTGTAGTGTGTGTCCTACAGGCCGATCTCTTTGTTGAACACGGACGTGAAAGTACTGGCGACGGTGTTGACGTGTAGTTTAGAGGTGTCCGTGCCAGAGGTGGTCTCTGAGGATCAAATGGACTTTGAGAAGGGTAGACAGCTCTCCAGTAACTTTAGGAGGCTGCTGAATATAATCATGACTCTGTTAGGGTTCAGGCACCGGAGTTTATTGTGTCCATGGATGCGTAAAATACTTTTGATCGAGTAGAGTGGAGGTATCTGTTTGAAAATCTGGGGTAGGTTTGGGCCAAAGTTTGTGGCATGGGTTTGACTTTTGTATGCGTCCTCTATGGCTAGTGTGCGTACAAATGAGACAAGTTCAGGGTATTTTGGGTTACAGAGCGGAACGAGGCAGGGGTGCCCGCTGTCACAGCTATTATTTGCATTGGTGATTGAACCCTTGCCGATCGCCCTTCGGGGGTCGGCCGGGTGGCGAGGCATTGCGAGGGGAGGAGGGGGCAGGGAGCATCGGGTGTCACTGTATGCAGACGGCCTATTGTTGTTATGTGTTGGACCCGTTGGAGCGATTCGGGGCCCTTTCCGGTTATAAGCTGAAAGTAGGGAAGAGTGAGGTGTGTCCATTCAATGCAGTGGGGCGCTATCATTTAAGGTGGCAAGAGAGCGGTTCAGGTATTTGGGGATTCAGGTAACACATGAGTGGGCCATAATGCACAGGTGGAACTTGACAAGATTAGTGGAAGGGGTTAAGGGGGATTTCAAGAGGTGGAATATTTTGCACTTGAAGTTGGCAGGGAGGGTGCAGGTTGTAACGGTGAATGTGTTTCCAAGGTTCCTGTTTGTCTTCCAGACCCTCCCGACGTTGCTCCTTAAGGCCTTTTTCCAGAGGATGGAGGCATTGATTTCTGGGTTCATATGGACGAGGAAGGTAATGAGGGTGAAGAGTGCTACAAAGGCAGAGACAGATAGGGAGGTTAATGCCCCCGAACCTGATGTATTATTACTGGGCTGCGAATGTGGAAAAGGTGAGGCATTGGTTGGGGTGGGGGGTGGAGTGGGTTAGGTTGGAGCAGGAGTCCTGGAGGGGTTCTAGATTAAGGGCTCTGGTGACGGCCCCGTAAGCAGCACAATAATAATATACCTGATTGATGATTTACATTTCATGCAGCCTGGCTCAGATTCTATACACCCTGACTTTATACTTGGGCTCAACAGCGCCCGAAGGGTATATCAGTAGGTGTCGTCAATCACTTGCTGCTGCATTCAATTTGCAGCTTTATTGACTTGTATTATAAGAACTTTTCTTTTGTTGTCATAAAATGTCAACGAGTTCCAGTCACTTCATTTCGCAATGTTCACTGCCAGAAATCCTACTGTGTCATTCAACCGCAAACTCGACGGCAATTATACGAGCAGTCCTCAATTATCCAGCGGTTGCTGTTCACAGAAATTTAAAACTTCAAAGAACACAACATTCAACAAAGAGTAGCACCTGCGGCCTGAAGTCAAAACAAGGCTACAAGCCGTAAGGCTATACAGGGATATACGTGTTCCATTGTGTGATAAGGCAGTTTCACGTAAGGAATGTTCATGGTGCAGCAACTATTAATTGCTCCACAACAAGATCTTTTTTCAAACAACAACTAGTTAATGTTGGAGGACCCTCCTTTGGTTAAGGAGGCTTGTGCTATATTCATTATCTAATGTGATTCAGCTGCTTTTCACAGAGGTATATAATTACGGTTGTTAACCCACCAGGCTTATCCTGGAATCTTTAAGAGTTAACGATTATCTCTTAGGGTGCTGCTGTGAGAAACCTCAGAGAAAAATCTTACAGCCGTCGAATAATATTTCGTATTTGCTCTTTTCACTTTCTATGAACGCTTCCATCAATTGTTTATGAAAATACCGGGGATGGAAAAATGGGCCACCTGAAGAACTGAAAAGGATTATGCAATTAGATAATGAAGAGCCTGTTTGCTTTTCAATTTCTGTGAGAAGGTGGTGCTGCGGGGATGGATGTCAGACCACTCTTGGTGGGAGCGAGGAGGTGAAACCTCAAGGGGTGCAGAGATGACAACACTAAGTATAATACTCCATTGACTTTGCTTGATTGCAACCTAATAGCAAAGGTACTGTAGAAATAAAATAATTAAGACAACACCACAAATACGGAAGGGTCCGAAACCCTTCCTCGAGGCAGCTGGGGACACTGTGGAGCATCCGTGAGAATGTCGTGGATAGCACATATAGAAAGGTGGTCACACCGCAGGCTCAGACTCCACAGGCAGGAAGGGAATGGGTGACCACAGGCCGAGTTAGAGAGCTAGGCCGGCAGTGCAGGAATCTCCGGTGACCATTCCCCTGCAAAATAGATGTATCACTTTGGATACTGGTGAGGGAAATTACCTCTCAGGGTAAAGCAGCAGTAGCCAAATTTGTTGCACCATGATTGGTTCTGCTGCAGAAGGGAGGAGTAATAATAATAATAATAATAATAACCTTTTATTGTCACAAGTATGAAGCTACTGTGAAAAGTGTGGGAATGCAAAAGTTATAGGGGATTAAATTGTAAGGGGAATAACTAGAGTTTCTGTGGCCACAAACAAGACTCCAGGATGGTATGTTGCCTCCCTGGTGCTAGGGTCAAGGGTGTCTTGGAGCAGTTACAGGACATTCTGGAGGGGGAGGGTGAACAGCCGGTGGTCGTGGTACACATTGTTACCAATGACAAAGGTTAAAAGAAGAGATGAGGTCCTGAAAACAGAATATAGAGAGTTAGGAAGAAAGTTGAGAAGTCAGCCCTCAAAGGTTGTGATCTCAGGATTGCTACCAGTGCTACGTGCTCGTCAGAGTAGAGGTAGCAGAATATATCGTGGCTGAAGAGGTGGTGTGAGAGGGAGGATTTCAGATTCCTGGGGGAGTTGGGACCGGTTCTGTGGGAGGTGGCACCTATACAAACTGGACGGGTTACATCTGGGCAGGGCCAGGATTGATGTCCTGGGGCGGGGGGGAATGTTAGAGCAGTTAGTTGGGGAGGGCTTAAACGAATATGGCAGGGGGTGACGACCTGTGGGAATGGGGTAATTCATAACGGGGAACAAAGAAATGGCTGAGGAACTGAATTCGTACTTTGCTTCTGTCTTCACAAAGGAAGACATGAATAATGTACCGTAGGTTCTGAGAAACACAAGTTTCAGTGAGGAGCTGAAAGAAATTAGTATTAGTAAAGAAATGATTTAATAATAATAATAATAATCACTTATTGTCACAAGTAGGCTTCAATGAAGTTACTATGAAAAGCCCATAGTCGCCACATTCCGGCGCCTGTTCGGGGAGGCCGGTACGGGAATTGAACCCGCGCTGCTGGCCTTGTTCTGCATTACAAGCCAGCTGTTTAATCCGCTATGCTAAGCAGGGGAAACTCATGGGATTGAAGGCGGATAAATCTTCGGGGCCAAATAATCTTCATCCCTGAGTATTTACGAACGTGGCCCTAGAAATAGTAGATACATTGGTGATCATTTTCCAAACTTCTTTGGACTCTGGAATGGTTCCTACAGATTGGAGGATAGTTAATATAACCCCGCTATTCAAAAAGGGAGGTCGAGAGAAAACAGGGAACTATAGACCAGTGAGCATCACATCGGTAGTAGGGAAATTGCTCGAGTCCATTATCAAGGATTTCATACCACTGCATTTGGTAAGCAGTGGTGTAATCAGACAGTCAGCATGGATTCACATAAAGGAAATCATGCTTGACAAATCTGCAAGAATTTTTTTAAGATGCAGCCCGTAGAGTTGACCAGGAGACCGGTGGGTGTGATTTACTGAGACTTTGAGAAGGCTTTTGACAAGGCCTCACATAGCAGGTTACTATGCAAAGTTAAAGGTGATGGAATTGCGGATAGTGTCTTGAGATGCATAGAGAGCTGGTTAGCAGCCAGCAAACAAGAAGATGGAATACATGGGTCTTTTTCTGATTGGCAGGCAGTGACTAGTGGGGTACTGTAGGGATCTGTGCTAGGACCCCAACTGTTCACATTATATATTAATGATTTGGACGAGGGAACTAAATGTATTATCTTCAAATTTGCATCTGATACAAAGTTTGGTGTGAGGGTGAGCTGTGAGGAGGATGCAGAGATTTAAAAAAAATAGATTTAGAGTACCCAATTCTTTTTTTTCCAATTAAGGGGCAATTTAGCGTGGCCACTCCACCTACCCGGCACATCTTTGGGTTGTGGGGGTGAGGCCCACGCAGACACGGGGAGAATGCGCAAACTCCACACGGACAGTGACCCGGGGCCGGGATCAGACCTGGGTTCTCTGCGCCGTGAGAGTCATAGAATCATAGAATTTACAGTGCAGGAGGCCATTCGGCCCATCGAGTCTGCACTGGCCCTTACAAGGAGCACCCGACTGAAGCCCACATATCTACCCTATCCCCGTACCCCAGTAACCCCTACTTAACATTTTTTGGAAACTAAGGGCAATTTAGCATGGCCAATCCACCTAACCTGCACATCTTTGGACTGTGGGAGGAAACCGGAGCACCCGGAGGAAACCCACGCAGACAGGTGGAGACTCCGCACAGACAGTGACCCAGCCGGGAATCGAACCTGGGACCCTGGAGCTGTGAAGCAACTGTGATAGCCACTATGCTACCGTGCCACCAGAGGAGGATGCAGAGATGCTTCAGAGGGATTTGGACAGGCTGAGTGAATGGACATATGCATGTCAGATACAGTATAATATGGATAAATGTGAGGTTATCTTATTGGTATCAAAAATAGGAAACTAAATTATTATTTGAATGGGTGTAAATTGAGAGGTGGATATTTAGCGAGACCTTGGTGTCCTTGAGAATCAGTCGCTGAAAGTAAGCGCGCAGGTACAGCAGACAGTAAAAAAAGCAAGTTGTATGTTGGCCTTTATAGTGAGAGGATTTGAGTGTAGGAATAGGGGTGTTTTACTACAATTGTACAGGGCATTGGTGAGGCCACACCTGGAGTAATGTTTGGGTTCTTTTTTTTTAAGGATAGAGTCCCCCTCGTCCTCACATTTCATCCCACCAGCCTCCGTATGCAAAGCATAATCCTCCGCCATTTTTGCCAACTCCAGCGTGATGCCACCACCAAACACATCTTTCCTTCACTCCCTCTTTCAGCATTCCACAGAGACCGTTCCCTCTGTAACAATCTAGTCCACTCCTTCACCATACCCAGTACCTCTCCCATCACCCAAGGCACCTTTCCATGCAATCGCAGAAGGTGTAACACCTGCCCCTTTACCTCTTCCATCCCAGGATTCTTAACATCCCAGGCCCAAAACACTCATTCCAGGTTAAGCAGCGTTTCACTTGCACCCCTTCCAATCTGGTCTCATAGAATTTACAGTGCAGAAGGAGGCCATTTGGCCCATCGAGTCTGCACCGGCTCTTGGAAAGAGCACCCTACCCAAGCCCACACCTCCACCCTACCCCATAACCCGACACTAAGGGCAATTTTGGACACTAAGAGCAATTTATCATGGCCAATCCACCTAACCTGCACATCTTTGGACTGTGGGAGGAAACCGGAGCACCCAGAGGAAACCCACGCACACACAGAGAGAACGTGCAGACTCCGCATAGACAGTGGCCCAAGCTGGGAATTGAACCTGGGACCCTGGAGCTGTGAAGGAATTGTGCTACCGTGCTGCCCAACTGAAGAGTGAGAGGGGATCTCATGGTCGATTGCATTCGCTGCTGCCAATGTGGTCTCCTCTATATCGGAGAGACCAAACGCAGACTGGGTGATCGCTTTGCTGAGCATCTTCGGTCTGTGCACATTCAGGACCCTCACCTTCCCGTTGCTTGCCATTTTAACAAAAGACCCTGCTCCCATGCCCACATGTCTGTTCTTGGCCTGCTGCAATGTTCCAGTGAAGCTCAACGCAAACTGGAGGAACAACATCTCATCTTCCGGTTAGGCACGCTACAGCCTTCCGGTCTGAACATCGAATTCAACAACTTCAGATGATTAGCTCTACCCCACCTCGACCCATTTGTTTTCATCCCATTTCATTTCAACAGTTCATCCTCTGATGTTAGTTTCTCTGTTGTTTGGCCTCTCACACCTTTTGTTCTCTTGGAGACTGCCATTAGCACTCTTTTCCCTTGGTTTCTGTGGCTATTCGCACCCGATTCCCTTGGGTTTCTGTGGCTTTGACTCATCTTTCATTCTCACTCCACAGTATAAATATTCCCCACATTCTATGACTGTTAGTTTTGACAAAGAGTCATTGGACTTGAAACGTTGGCTCTTTTCTCGCCCTACAGATGCTGCCAGACCTGCTGAGATTTTCCAGCATTTTCTCTTTTGTTTCAGATTCCAGCATCCGCAGTAATCTGCTTTTATCTGGAGTAATGTGTGCAGTTCTGGTGTCCTTTTCTGAAGAAGGATGTTCTTGCTATGGAGGGAGTAAAGCAAAGGTTTAAAGCAAAGGTAAGGTGCCCTTACCAAGCTGATTCCAGGGATGGCGGGACTGTCGTATGAGGAGAGACTAAGTTAGGATTATATTCACTGGAGTTTAGAAGAGTGAGAGGGGATCTCATAGAAACATAAAATTCTAACAGGATTAGACAGGGTAGATTCAGAAAGAATGTTCCTCATGAGGGGCAGCACAGTAGCATTGTGGATAGCACAATTGCTTCACAGCTCCAGGGTCCCAGGTTCGATTCCGGCTTGGGTCACTGTCTGTGCGGAGTCTGCACATCCTCCCCGTGTGTGCGTGGGTTTCCTCCGGGTGCTCCAGTTTCCTCCCACAGTCCAAAGATGGGCAGGTTAGGTGGATTGGCCATGATAAATTGCCCTTCGTGTCCAAAATTGCCCTTAGTGTTGGGTGAGGTTACTGGGTTATGGGGATAGGGTGGAGGTGTTGACCTTGGGTAGGGTGCTCTTTCCAAGAGCCGGTGCAGACTCGATGGGCCGAATGGCCTCCTTCTGCACTGTAAATTCTATGAATCTATGATGATGGGGGAGTCCAGAACTAGGAGTCATAGTTTGAGGATAAGGGGTAAAACCTTTATGCCTGAGGTGAGGAGAAATTTCTTCACCCACAGAGTGGTGAATCTGTGGAATTTGCTACAACAGAAAGCAGTTGAGGCCAAAACGTTGTGTCATTTCAAGGAATTAGATATAGCTTTTGGGGATAGGTGAAATTGAACTCGATGATCAGCCATGATCATAATGAATGACGGAGAATGCTTAAAGAGCCGAATTGTTTCCTCCTGCACTATTTTCTGTGTATGTTTCTATGTATGTTTCTATTTCGCATCAAGGATGGCAGGGTGGCATAGTTGTTAGCACTGCTGCCTCACAGCGCCAGGGACCCGGGTTCGACTCTGATCTTAGGTGACTGCCTGTGCGGAGTTTGCACGTTCTCCCTGTGTCTGCGTGGGTTTCCTCCGGGTGCTCCGGTTTCCTCCCACAGTCACAAAGGTGTGCACATTAAGTGGATTGGCCATGCTAAATTGTCCAAGGATGTGTAGATTACAGGCATATAGCGGGACGAGTGGGCCGAGGTAGGATGTTCTCTTGGAGGGCCGACTCAATGAACCGAATGGACTCCTTCTGTACTGCAGGGATTCTATGAATTTTATGATGAACATGCTGCACCTCGGCAACATCATCCAAAAACACAGCACACACAGAGCTCCAATTCACTCCAGATGTGTAGCAAGAAAGAGAGTATCACAAAAAAGCTAAAACAATTCAGGCTAAACCACAGCCCACAAGCTATTCCAAATGTTCTGCAAATGTGTCTTATAGAAATACAACACTGTACGAATCCTGCATTGTGATTGGTGCTAATTCCTTGGCAGTAACTTCAGGCTCTGTTTTGATGGTTTGGATAAGTGTTAAAGATTGCATGGAGCAATTTAAACAGAGAGCTTTGCAAGTGCCAACAGCACCAAAACCAGATGAACAATATCATTGTTTGTCAGATGTCGCTATGATCAAAATGGTTGCCTTGTTTGCCAACTTAAAAAAATGTGATGTGCATTTCTTTTATTTTTATAAATTTAGATTACCCAATTATTTTTTTTCCCAATTAAGCAATTTACTGTGGCCTATCCACCTAATCTGCACATCTTTGGGTTGAGGGGGTGAAACCCACGCAGACACGGGGAGAATGTGCAAACTCAACACGGACAGTGACCCGGAACCAGGATCAAACCCGGGTCCTCAGCGCCGTGAGGCAGCAGTGCTAACCACTGCTCCAATGTTATGTGAATTTCAATGTGACATTTCACACAATATGGAGTTAGGATAATGATGTCATTATATTAGTCTTGTCTTATCTCTGTGATCCACTCCTATCACATATTCCCAGTTGCATCCTCTCATTCTCCAATATCGAGATACTTGTTGCTTCCTTCTCAGCCTGGTTCAAACTCATTTCCTGTTTTTCACAGTCTCTATCTCCTTTACCTCCAGAACTCCCTCAGTAAATACCCCAGTTACCGTACTATCCTCACATTGAAGTTCAATTCCGCATCCCCAACCTTTCTCTTCCCTTTCTTAGCTTACTTAAGCTTATGTTGGATTCCTCATACGCAAAAAGACATCTTAAAGCATTTCATAGGAAAGAGTACACACTGAATATCAAGTAAGTTATTATTTTTATTGTCAGTAGCACCGACTATTGAACCACTCATGGCATTGTTTTTAGATTGGCAAATAAATAGTATTTTCCTCAACAGGTCGATAATGGACATATTCTTCATAACCGTACTTCTGTAAATAAATAAATAAATCTCTGCATTGCTGCATTGCATAGCAATCTATTAATTGCCCAACTGTTTAGGATGTGATTACTCATAGCAGAGGTCAAAAATATGTAGAACTTTGCAAAGGCTTAAACTGACATGCATTCTTGCAGTTCTGAGGAAAGGTTATTGGCCTGAAAAGTCGGATAGAATTCTCCGGTCATCGGGATTCACTTTTCCTGCTGGCAGTGCGGCCTCGCCTGCGTGTTTTGCGGCGCCGTGGTGTGGTTTCAATGAGAAATCCCATTGACAAGCGGCGGGGGGATAAAAACCCGCCATCAGCAAACGGCGCGTCCCCCAGGAAACACGTGGCTGGGGGTACCAGACAATCCCGCCCGTCATCTCTCTTTCTCTCTCCACAGCGCTGCATGGCCTTTAGAGTATCTCCGGCATTTTCTGTTTTCATCTCAGCAACGATCCTCAGCATCCCACAATGTAATTCAGGAGATGTTTGAGCTCAAAGTTTTTATTCAGAACTCACCCCAAACTTGAAACAAATGGTACAATTCTTTTCGGACTGGTCTTTCAATATAGTCACAAATCAACCACAACCGTTATTGATTCTCACTGATAAAAGTTCCAGTTGCTGTAACCACTTGGAGTAAAGAAGTTAAATTAGACCTGATTAAAATAAAATGTAAATATATTATAAAGCGGGACTGCACTGTCAAAAGGTTCAGCACAGGCATCAGAAGCCGAATCACCTCCTTCTCCTTCTTCTGCGCTGCTCGTTTCTGTCATTCTACTTCCAGTCGCAATCCTTCGGTTCAGAGGAGAAACCAAGGTGGCAGCTGAAGGGTTTTCACAAATATTTGGAAAGCTTGGATTCACACCTTTTCTCTTCACTTTTCCGCGGGTAGCAGTTGTTGACTGCTCATTCTCGATCAACAGTCTTCCTTCAAGAATTTTGGTTTCCATTCTTGTTTGTTACTTGCTCTTCAATTGTGACTTATTTCTGTCCGACGAAGGTTTGAGCAAAGGAAGGACAGTGAAGCACCAATCCAGAATTGCATTCATGGTAAGTCTGTGGATTTACAGGGACACAAAACATTATACCATGTAAAACACCCTGTATATTCTGCTGCTGAAGAATAAATGTGTGCCCTTTTAATTCTGTAATGACCAACTAATTTAAATATACATGGAGTTGTGTTCACAACAGATTGACGAAAAGGCTCCAAATATTTTGGCTTTAATATTTTCATTCTGTGCAGTCCAAATGACTCTCATTTTATCTCAATATATCGCTCCCCCACCCCAAAAACATGTAATAGTAATTTCCATTAGATACAGATTGGGTACCAAGATCGAATGAGGGGAATAGACTGGGGGTGTGAAGGTGAGTTATTCAACTCTTACCCCTGGGAGCAAACTGATGAGGTTCAGTCAGATGGCCATTTTATATAATGCCGACTTGATATTCCATTGAAGTAAAAAAAACTCAATTTTTTAAAAGTTAAATTAGTCAGAACATGAAGCAATGTGCAATCCAATTCCTTCAGATTCCCACCTGAACAGAAGTGGGGAAAGGTCATGTCAAAACATATTAACGAGGGCAACCTTTTTTCACATTTGTTCAGGGGACATGGGTGTCTCACAAGGCTGACATCTTTTGACAGACTATAATTCATCAAGGGGAATTTGGGGTAGGCATGCAGCGACACCCACCACTTAAAAAAAATGTATTCATGGGATGTGAGTGTCGCTGGCTAGGCCAAGCCCATCCCTAATTGCCCTTCAGAAGGAGGTGGTGGTGAGATGCATTCTTCAACCGTTGCAGCCCATGTGATTACGGTACACCCACGGTGTCGTTAGGTCGGGATTTTAACCCAGTAACAGGGAAGGAATGGCAATATAGTTCCAAGTCAGGATGGTGCGCGGGGATCCTCTAGTTGGAGGTGTTCCCGTGCATCTACTGCCCTTGTCCATCTAGCCAGCAGATGTCATGGGTTTGAAAAGTGCTGTTGAAGGAGCCTGCTGCGCATCTTGCAGATGCTGCTGTGTGCAGGGAAAGCATGTATAAGATGGTGGATGGGGTGCCAATAAAGCAGGCTGCTTTTTCCTGGATAGTGCCAGGAGGTGAATTATTCGCCACAGAATTCTCAGCCTCTGTCCTGTTCTTGTGGCCACAATACAGTTCAGTTTCTTCCAGAGTTCTCTAGATTCAGGAGTAGTCCCTCTGGATTGGAAAATTGCACATGTCACTCCATCTTTTAAGAAGGTTGAAAAGGGGAAACCAGCGAATTACAGACCAGTTAGTCTAACATCTGTGATGGGGAAATTGCTGAAGTTTATAATCAAGGATGGAGTGACTGAACATTTTTGGAAAATGTTGTTCACTCAAGGAGAGCCAGCATGGATTTGTGAAGGGAAGGTCATGCCTGATTAACCTCATTGAATTTTTTGAAGAGGTGATTAAGGTAGTAAACAGGGGAATGTCTATGGATGTTATTTATATGAACTTCCAGAAGGCATTTGATAAAGTCCCACATAGGAGACTGTTAATTGAGTTGAGACCAAATTATTGACATGGTTGGGAAATTGGTTGAATAGCAGGGGACAGAGAGTGGGGGTAATGGGTAATTAGAGGTGGTAAAATAGCACAGTGGTTAGCACTGTTGCGTCACAGCGCCATGGACCCGGGTTCGATTCCCAGCTTGGGTCACTGTCTGTGCGGAGTGTGCACGATCTCACCACGTCAGCGTGGGTTTCCGCCGGGTGCTCCGCTTCCACCCACAAGTCCCGAAAGGCGTGTTTGTTAGGTGAATTGGATATTTTGAATTCTCCCTCAGTGTACCCGAACAGGCGCCGGAATGTGGCGACTAGGGGCTTCTCACGGTAACTTCATTGGAGTGTTAATGTCAGCCTACTTGTGACAATAAAGATTAATAAATATGATTAGAAATCGCAGATGGTGTTCAACATTCTGCAGTCATCAGCGAACATCCCCACTTCTGACCTTATGATGGAAGGTAGGCTTGACAAAGCAGCTGAAGATAGTTGGGCCCAGGACACTACCTTGAGGAACTCCTCTAGTGATGTCCTGGGACTGAGATGATTGACCTCCAACAACCACAACCATCCTCTTGTGCTAGTTATGACTCCAACCAGTGGAGTTTACCCTTTGATTCGCATTGACTTCAGTTTTGTTATGGCATCATGATGCCCTACTCAGTCAAGTACTGCCTTGATGTCAAGGACAGTCACTCTCGCCTCACCTCTTGAGTTCAGCTCTTCTGTTCATGTTTCAATCTCCAGAGCCTGATGGTGAGCTGCCTTCTTGAGCCCCCGCAGACCCTGTTTCATAGATGTATCCACAATGCTATTAGAGAGGGAGTTCCAGGATTGTGACCCAGCAACAATGGAGAAATGATGGTATATCATCACCAAAATAAACGTGTGACCTTGAGGAGCCAATTCATCAAGTAGGTCACGATATGGATTTTGGCAGACTTCCACTGCTCATTTAAAGATGTATCATTTAAGATGATGACTGACCTTCTGCAATCTTACTAACACGTTAAGGTATTCCAGGGTGTCATTGCTCAGGCCGCCTCAGACTAGAGCAAAGATTTATCTTCAATTTAGTTCCTGGATGTCAGAAAGTAGAATGAAATAATTCTCCGTCACATATTATTTTCAATTACATCTTCAGACACTTATTTAATTGATTGCTAGCTATTCCTATTTCCACTTGACACTTGTATATCTCTGGAGTAGCACTGATTGGAGGTGTCGGGGCTCCTGTTAGTAAGGCGGGCGGAATTTTCCAAAGATTGCACTGTGCTGGATAATGCAGGAAAGGCCGTGTGAAACTCACCCGTTTCACAGCTACCTTTTCTAGCCAGATCAAACGGCAGTGCCTGGGCACTGCCCGGCCATGTCCCTCACCACCCGTAGGCTATGCTCACCTCCGAGCCACCAGCGTGGTCATCACGACTGATTTCCGTCTTTGGAAACCAGCAGTGATTTCCGCCTGTGGGGAATATACGGCCAACGCGGCAGCAAAGGCCTATGTTCGTTTTTGAGTATTAAAATCCATGCACATGCATGGTAATCGGGTTCATGAGGTGGTGGTGGGGTTGGATGCAGTGAAGGCGTCTGATCGTGTGGAGTGGAGTTGTTTGTTTGCAGTGTTGGAGAGGTTTAGGATCGGACCTAACTTTGTGGCTTAGGTGAAACTGTTGTATAAGGACCCGACGGCGAGTTTGCGTACAAACGAGGTGAATTCGGGTTACTTCCCGCTGCACAGGGGAACGAGGCAGGGGTGCCCCATATATCCCCTTCTGTTCATGCTGGCCTTAGAGCTTTTGGCCATTGCGCTGAGGTACTTGGAAAAATGGAAGGGGGTAAGAAAGGGGGGGGGGGGGGGGAGGGTGAGAGGCTAATTTTGTTGTTTGTGCGGGCAGGTAAGGTAGCAAGGGTTAGGAGAACGGTGCTCCGGAGAGGGCAACAGTTGTATATTATTGCTGGGCGGCAAACGCTAAGAAGGTGCAGAGTTGGAGTAGGGAGATGGATGCTATGTGGGTGAAGATGGAGGCAGGTTTTTGTAAGGGGTCGGGGTTGCAGGCGATGGCAATGACGTGCTTCTGTTGCCCCACGTATTCGGGGGGACGGGGGGGGGGACGGTGTTAGTGGCACGTTGAAAATATGGAGGCAGTTTCGGCAGCACTTTAAGCTGGGGACGGGGTCGAAGTTGATGCCAATTCGAGGGAACAATGGATTTGAGCCTGGGAGGATGGATGCAAGATTTCGGGGCTCAGATTAGAGAGGTGTGGTTGAAGTAAAGAATCTGTTCCTAGAAGGACAGTTTGCGAGTCTGGAGGAGTAGGGGGTGAGGTTTGGGGTACTGCATGAGAAAGGTTTCAGGCACATCCAGGCGTGGGCGTTTGTGGAAAAGGTCTGTCCGATCTAGCCAATGGCACTGCCCTCCTCGTTGCTGGATGGGGTGTTCAGGTGATGGGGTTGGAGGGGCGGTCATCTCGGCGATTTATGGGAGGATTTTGGAGGAGGATAGGGTGTCTCTCGAGGGGGTTCAGGCCAAGTAGAAAGAGGAGCTGGGAATGGCACAGGAGGATGGACAGTGGTGTGAGGTGCTGTGAAGGGTGAATGCCTCAGCCTCGTGCGCGAGGCTGGGGTTGATGCAGCTAGAGGTAGTGCACAGAGCCCACCTGTCAAATCCGAGGGTGAGCAAGTTGTTTGAGGGGGTGGAGGATATTGGTGAGCGATGTGGGCGGGGCACAGCCAATCACTAACACATGTTCTGGTCCTGCCCGAAGTTGGAGAAGTTTTTGGTTCTTCAGCACCATGTCGGCAATTGTGCACATGGATTTAGAGCCTAGACCCCTGGAGGCCATACTTGGGGTGTTGAACTTGTTGACGGTGCAGGTCGGTGAGGGGGCAGATGTTTTTTTTTATTAAGGGGCAATATAGTGTGGCCAATCCACCTAACTTGCACATCTTTGGGTTGTGGGAGTGAAACCCACGCAGACGTGGTGAGAATGTGCAAACTCCACACGGACAGTGACCCAGGGCTGGGTTTCGAACCTGGGTCCTCAGCGCCGTAGGCTGCAGTGCTAACCACTGTGCCATGTGCCACCTTGGCAGATGTTTTAGCCTTCGCCTCATTGATCGCTCGCAGGCGGGT